>NC_134087.1:155244851-156640963 GCF_000715075.1 Nicotiana tabacum | reverse complement strand
AACCTTAGAAGGCAAAATTGTAGCCTTATGCAATGCAGAGTATGCAGATGGAGATAGAGCTTAGTCTCGTAAGGCAGAATGGTAGCCTTATACAATGCAGAAAATGTAGATGGAGACAGAGCTTAGTCTTAGAAGGCATAATGGTAGCCTTATACAACAAGTAATAATGGAAAATGGCAATAGAGTTTTCTTAGCTGATAGAGGATTACGATATCGTGATTACTGGGGATATTGTGCCTACTGGGGGACACTGTTATGCGGATAACAGTTGCGAGCAAGTGCAACGGTTCGGAGAGTTGTATTCTTGAACTTTGTTAGTGAGCATATAGTATATTTGATGGTTTTGCAACTCAAGTGCCTGCATCCTAAGAAAAATCGTGAGTTTGTAAAGGGGGAAAAGTTAGTTCGTATCCTTGCTGGCTTTGCTTGACCTGCTCGGCTTTGATCTGCCGATACTTTACATATCATTGGGGTAGCGTTGCTAAATTTAGTATTAAACATGCATGATTTAGTAAAAGCATAATGTAAGTACATAATTAAGAATAGTTTTCTTTAGAGGAACCGATAACTGCGACGTGGTTCAAGACATTGCAACTTCTCTTGCTCCGGAATTTTGCGGGTCCTCTTCCAAATTCTGCCCCAGTTTACTGGGCTGCTGCTCCAGACAGCTGTTAATGATAAATGGCTGGAATCGACTTCGGAATTTTGAGGGTTCTCCTCAAAATTCTGCCCCATTTTCTAATAGCGGGGGAAATGGAAATTATTATTGAATTGTGAATGAGCCCATAGGGCTGCCTACGTATCCCCTCTTAAACGGGAATCAGATCAGGTGTAGTTCAAATTACATAAGGAAAACATAAAGATTACACATAATATCGCTTGACTGCATCTGAAATGATCGACTTTGGCCAAACTTCTCCGTCCATTTCTGCGAGTATGAGGGCTCCTCCTGTTAGAACCCGGTGAACCATGTACAGACCCTGCCAGCTAGGAGAGAATTTCCCTTTGGCTTTATCTTGATGCAGAAAATTTTTATTTAACACCAGCTGCCCTGGTGTGAATTGTCTCGGGTTGACTCTCTTGTTGAAGGCTCTGGACATTCTGTTCTGATAGAGCTGACCGTGGCAAACTGCATTCATTCTCTTTCTGTCTATAAAAGCTAGTTGCTCGTAATGACTCTTCACCCATTTTGCGTTGTCGAGCTATGCTTCCTGTATGATCCTTAAGGAAGGAATTTCTACCTCGGCGGGAATGACTGCCTCTATACCATAAACCAGCATATAGGGGGTTGCTCCTGTCGATGTGCGGATTGTGGTGCGGTACCCCAATAAAGCAAATGATACCTTCTCGTGCCAGAGCTTATGCTTTTCTATTATTTTCCGTATTATCTTCTTGATATTCTTGTTGGCGGCATCTACAGCTCTTTGACCTTAGATGGATTCAGTTCTATTCCTCGGTGACTCACAATGAACCCAAGTAGTTTTCCGGCAGGAACCCCAAATGCACATTTCGTGGGATTCAGTTTCAGGTTGTATCTTCTCAGTTTGTTGAAGAACTTCCTCAAATCTTCCATGTGGTCAGTGGCTTTCTTGGACTTTATGATGACATCATCTACATACACCTCAATCTCCTTGTGTATCATATCATGGAAGATAGTAGTCATGGCCCTCATGTAGGTGGCCCCTGCATTCTTTAACCCGAATGGCATCATCTTGTAGCAGTACATCCCCCACGGCGTAATGAAAGCCTTTTTTCAGCATCTTCTTCGTCCATCCAGATCTGATGATATCCAATGTAACTATCTACAAATGATTGCAACTCATGTCGATCAGGATGTGTATGTTCAGCAAGGGGAAGTCGTCCTTTGAACTGGCCCGATTGAGATCCCGGTAATCGACACAGACTTTGACCTTCCCATCCTTCTTCGGCACCGGCATGATGTTGGCTAGCCATGTTGGATATTCTACTACCTTGAGGATTTTAGACATATATCGGGTTTAAACTTTTTGAGCTTTTGTTTCACCGGTGGACATGTCGGATCAGTTGGTAGTTTGTGCGCCATAATAGATGTACCTAAACCAGTCATGTCATCATATGACTAGGCGAATATGTCCTCATATTCCTTCAGAAATTCTGTGTATTCTTCCTTTTCTGACGGTGACAAATGAACACTGATCCGAGTTTCTTTGATATTTTCTGCATCTCCCAGGTTAACAATCCCAGTCTCGTCCAGGCTCTAGTGGTTCTGATAGTCCAATTATTGAGTCATGCTCCTCGGCTTACGGCCTGTATAAGTGCCTTCCTCCCCATCCTCCTCAAAATTGACACAACAATCCATGTCATCATCTTCTAGGAGCAAATTCCCACTACTGTCAGTGCTTCCTCTTCTTCCAATCCATAGATGACATCGACTGGTCGGAAAGTCTGCTCCAGATGTGGTATTGGCTACTCCAGTAGGTAGTATGGACCGCACCATGGTGGAGACCAGTTGTTGAAGTCCTCCCAAGTATACTCGTATCCCAAACCGAAAGTGGTGCCATGTTTCTTCAGTTTGATAGGCTTGGCGATTCCTTGGAGGTTATTTCTAAGTCCCTTGCCCCCTCCAGTTCAATATGCTTTCAATTTTGTTGTCCCACCATTTGTCTTTGTCAACGGCATTGACTTGCTCGATGTGGTGATAGGTTTCCCCGCCTATCTTTCTCCTTCCTCTGATTGCTGGGATGGTTTGACGACTGTATATGGGATTGCTACCGTTGTCGTGAATGATCACCTCTTGTTGGTTCCATTCAAATTTCACTGCCTGATGTAGTGTTGACGCGAAGGCCCCAGCGGCATGAACCCATGGCCGTCCCAACAGCAAATTGTAAGATGCCGGAACGTCTATAACTTGAAAATCAACATCGAACCAAGTAGGTCCCATTTGTAAACATAGGATGATTTCCCTAATGGTGGATCTTTGGGAACCGTCGAAAGCTTTGACGTTGATGGCCCCGTCCTTGATTTCATGCAGCCCCTTTCCCAATGTTCTAAGTGTTACCAACAGACAAATAGTGAGGTTGGATCCTCCATCAATCAGGATCCTAGTGATAAAATAATCTTCGCATTGTACGGTGATGTGCAATTCTTTGTTGTGACTCAACCCTTCTGGTGGCAGCTCATCTTCATGAAAATTGATCTTATGTCTTTCCAATACCTGCCCTACTAGGTTTGCCATTTCTCCTCTGGTGATGTTGCTTGGTACATATGCCTCACTCAGCACCTTCAACAAGATATTTTTATGTGCATCGGAACTTTGCAGCAAAGCTAGGATAGAAATCTGTGTCGGTATTTTGTTCATCTGATCAATGACTGAGTATTCCTTTACTTGTATCTTTCTCTAGAGATCATCGGGCCCGGTTTCAGTGATGGTCGGTTGACCAAAGGCCTGCTTACTGGACTCAACTAAATTCTCCGGAGTATACACCATGCCGGTTCTTGTCATACCCTGTGCCGCAATTGTTTCCCCGAATTTAGCTTTCCCTTTCCTTCTCGCCTCGGCTGTGTAATCCCAAGGTATGGCATTTGTATTGAACGTTGTTATGGTCGACATTGTTACTGAGATGGTCACCTTTACTCCGAATGGAGCATGTATTTTGGAGGGTAAAACCACAACTTCAAATAGTGCGGGTGCGTTTGCTGGAGATCCAAACTCGACCTCAATTGGTGTTGGCGTCTTTGTGGGGAGTGGTGCTTCAAACTCAAGTGGTATAGACATGTTTACCTCGGCATCCCCAGAAGGCTGAGTCTGGACTACAATCGAATTGAGGGTGACTATTGGCTTCTTTTGTTCGTCACCTTCTATGATTAAACTGATTGATCCTTTGGGATCCCAATTGAATTGAGGGTGACTATTGGCTTCTTTTGTTCGTCACCTTCTGTGATTAAACTGATTGATCCTTTGGGATCCCAATCGAATTGAGGGTGACTATTCTCTTTGTGCAACCATTATGGCACCCACGTCCCTTTTCTTGGACGTACCACCAGATTGTAAAGACTTATTGGTAGCTTGTAAGGCTTCAAAATTCGTAATCATACCACTTTTGATGCCTACTTCAATCCTTTCCCCTAACTTGATAATGTCGGAGAATTTTTGGCTTTCAGTCAACATCAGCCTTTCATAGTATTGCAGGTCCTAAGCCCAAACGAAAAACTTTTTCATCTGTTCTTCTTCTAAAGCTGGTCTGACCTTAGCGGCTTTTGATCTCCAATGAGTAGCGTACTCGCAGAATGTTTTGTGGGCATCTTCTTTAAATTCTGGATGTAGAACACATCTGGCGCATTTTCTTATTTGAACCTGAACCTGTCCATAAAGTCGGATGATATACTCACCCAGTTCGACCATTTCTTCGGGTCTTGGCTAATGTACCAAGACAGAGCATCTCCCTTCAGACTCTTCATGAAAAGCTTCATGCGAATCCTTTCATCTTTCCCTACTTCGACCAGCTTGTCGCAGTATGTTTTCAAGTGGACTCTCGGATCCCCTATACCATCAAACATCTCGAACTTAGGAGGTTTGTACCCCTCAGGTAGTTCGTCATCCGGTTGTATGCAAAGATCTTCGTAGTTCAACCCTTTAATCCCCTTGCTTCCTTTGACACCCTAAATTTGACTAGTCAATTTCTTGAGTTCTACAGCCAGGTTTATGATGAGTAAGTCTTTATCATCAGATTTGGGTGTGCTTGAGAAAGGTTGGGTGGAGTGTGTCATGGTTTCCACATAGATGGGGGTGTTATGGTGGGCTTGGAAATGATCATTTGTGGAATTCAGAGGTTCTGAGATGAGCAGTGGAGTATTGCTGGATGTATGGCATGTATTGCAGTGGTGTTGATGAGCAGGATGGTTTTGTGGTTTTGGGATATTTTGTGGAGGCGTGGGGTTGTGAGCGTTTGGAAAATTGATATCTGGAGTGGTGAGGGAAAATGACAAGTTTACCAGATTTCGAACCTGGTAAGTTCCTCCTGAAATTTGAACAGTTTCTGCTCGAGTTGGAACGCACTTTGTTTGGGGACCTGAGCACCTTGAGTGACCTCTACCTGTTCAGTTGAGTTTTCCTTTATCGTATTGTTCAAATCTTCCATCTTTCCTTTGTTCCTGCTTCTGATAGGACTAGGAGGAGGAGTGGGTGGAGTGCCCTTAGATCTTGTGGAATATGATGACGATGCAAGAGTGCACGAACTAACCTTTGGGGAGGGGAGTAAATAAACAAAAAATAAAAACAAAAAGGTAACAAGTCAGTGAGGATTATAAGAAAATGTTGAGATATTTAAACACATAGTGAAAGAATGTAAATCGCGTCCTATTTAGGAACCTCTTTATGCTCGAGGTAGGACTAGCGACAAGTTGATTTGGAGAACTTAGAATGCTAAATGACTCATTTTATTGATAAAAAGTAGACGAGTCCCAAATCGACACTAAATAACAAGGAATAAAATGTCACTAGTGGCATTGGCCTTATTACATTTTATAAAGCAAAAGAAAACTCCTATCTATTTGGTCCCAAAAGGACCTTCCCCAGACTCGACATCTTTAGCCCCATCAAACAGCTTCACTAGCTTGCGAAGTCCGAGCAGCAGGTAGGCTCTGGCCAGGTGTCCACCCTCATTTCCTCCATCATTCTGGCAGTCTCGATCCTCTTGAGAAACTTCCTTTCTAGCTCCACTAAACCACGTTCCAGGTATCCTAGTCGCTTGTTGGCACTGACAGCCATGTCTTTCCACTCTTCAATCAGTTTTTGGTGGACTTCTTGAATCTCACGGTGCTCGCTTTCACATTCCCGAATCCTCTTGCGCAGTTGGTTGTATTTGGTATGTGCTTCAGCCCCTTCATCAATGATTTTGTGACCTCGAACAAACGTAGGTTGGCCCAGACCATTGTGATTATCCTCCAGCCATCCTGAATAGTATGGGGTGTAGCCAGCATGGTATTTGTCTGGTTCGATATTATCTCTTCCCATGATGATCTTGTAATGCCACATATGTTGAGCTTGGCACTTATAAGGACTGTCATCAGCTTGGAACTCAGCCCGGAAATGACTCATCTTGTCGACCCTTGGTATAACCTGCTTCCTACCAGCTTGTCTCATAACTCGGAGAGGGACATAAGGGTAGGTTCCTCTCAAACTGATTAGTATCAAAAATGGTGCGTCCCTGGATCGGGCTATGAACTCTTCAGTAGGGAACCACTCGAACATCCATTGTACTTGATCCTCAATCAGATTTTCAAACAGCTCCATCCATCCCTTGGCATCTTCTGGGTGAGCAAACATATTGGGCATGTAGTTCATTCGCCTTGGTTGATGGAAGGCTATATGATCGTCCCAGTCTCTACACTGAATCTCTTGCCGATATTCGCCCCTTTGAAGATGCTGCATGAGCTAGAGTTGGAGTAGCAAGTTGTAGCCCTCGAAGTGTGGGGCTCCTTGTTGACATTTTTCCAAGGCTCGGTATATCTCTGCGATGATCAAGGGCACTATGCTAAATGGTTATCCACCAATTCCCTCTTTCAAAGTTTTAGTGACCATGGATAGCCTGGTGTGGATCCTTGCCTTCTTCATTGGAAACACTATCATCCCCAAGAAGCAAAACATAAAGACAAAGACCCTTCGGTGAATATGCCCCAATGATGTAAGAGCAAACTCATCCGGATAAGTATGGTAGGATTTGCTGTGACCGTACCTCTCGTACAAATAATCAAAGGGAATGTAAGACTCCTTCAAACATATCAAGTCTGGATTCTTCTTTAGGCCCATTATTTTGAGGAAACCCCTACCCTTGAGATTTTCCGGCATTAACAAACCCCGGGTCTCCCATGGTATACCAGCCAATCCTCTCATTTCCTCTAGCAGGGGTGTCATCTCAATTTCCCCGAAGCGAAACATAGACCTATCACAATCCCAGAACAGAGTAGCAGCTTCTATGATTTTGTTGTTGGGTTGGACCTCCAGGAGGGAAGGTAGATTTCCTAGGTATTTCCGGACAAGAATCTGATTACTGGAATGAAGATCCTCACACCAGCTTAGCAACCTTGGGTGGACGTTTGTGACCATGCCGAACCTGGGGACTTTGTGCCTCATGTTTCTGCAAGACAAAAGGGTTAGGACCTTACCCCCACCAGACTCGACTATTAAATACCAATAATTGGCATAAAAGCATTTAGTTCTCCAAATAAATGCTCAGAACGTGGTAGTGTTCGTTTGGGTTTTTGGAAAACCCAGTGGACTTTGGACAAGGCTATCTTAAAGAGTCATTATTCGGACAACATAACTGACTCGGCTAAGTTTGACCACGATGCATGCACAATTAAATAGAGTAAGATTTCTATGGGGGGTTTTAGACTGGTACCCTTGAGCGGACAACTCGAGAGGGAAAGGCACGGAACCGTCGACTACACCGTTGATCGACTGGTTTTACCGCAAATACGCCTTTGCCGAATTTAAAGGGTGATAATATCGGAAGAGCGCAACCACTCATTATAAGCGTTGCTATTGTATTTGTTTGGCACGAGTTGAATATGATGTTGAAAACATGCTTACGCAATAATTAAAACAAGTTGTGACGTATTTGCACGTTCATAAAGTAATAATTACAATAATTTAAAACTGTAATAAAAGAGTACAGTAAAGGAAAGCAGTAAAAGAAATAAGGGAAAGAAACAAGAGACGAGTCAATTTTTGTAGTAAAAGAGGGAATTAAATTCTTAAAGGTATGAAAAAAATAAGGCATTTAAGAAATGTAAAGTCACAGTAATAGCTTGAAATTGTAGAAGCCTAAATTATATCCCAGCAGAGTCGCCACACTGCCGCGCCCCCTTTTTCTCACGAAATCGGGTTCATGACATTTGGGAGGACAACTCGTTCCCTTTCGGGAATTGGGTTTGAATTGAAGAGTCGTCACCTAATGATTTGAGTGCATTAGGAAACTAAGGAAGGTTTGATTTAAACAACCAGAGATTGGGTATGGGCTCGAAATTATCTCAAGGGGAATGTGTTACGCACCCCTCAAGATCCACTAGTGTGGTTCCCGGCCAAGATATTATTGTTGTGACTTAAGTACAAATAACACATAGGCAAATAAAGACTTCAAATAAGAGCGGATTTTCACGTAATGGTTACAAATAAACAAAAGTAAGAAAAATGAACTAAAAGGATTTGATTAAAAGAAATGGTAAATTTTTTTTAAAAGAAACAAAGAAAACAAAAGGAAGGGGGGTCCTAGGTTTATTAATAATATGGATCACCCCACATAACATCCGGTAATCACTCCTCAATGAGGGGCTACACGAGATGTTACCGCGTAGTCATCATATCCATATCTACCCTTCCCCACCCCGTTGAGGTATTAAAGCACGAAATGGTCTCGTTTACTTATTGCATGCTATTACCCGCCCCAATTCTATCGGTGCCGGAGGCATTTAGGACTACTAATCCTAAAGGGGAGGTATGTTGGTCTTATTTACGGTTTCAAAGGTCAAAAATACTAAAGCTCTAAGAAAAAAAATATATATAGCAACTATGGGGAAGCACATAAACAAATAAGGCTCAAACAGACCTCCTGAAACAAAAGAAAAATATATAGTTTAGCATGTATTACACATACTGATTAGGGTATGATTAAGCCTATGAACTTCGTTTAAGCCTATGAACATCATATCTAAATGCAGCTAGTTATTTAAGCCCTATAACAGGTTTGCCTAGTGACAGATGTATATGCAGGATTCATATTTCCAGTTAACTATGAGCATGGTATCTATATGAGAGATGCAGAAATTTAACTGTAGGCAGGATATCCATGTGAATGCAGAATTCCTTATAGGCATAGTATCTACACATGAAAGTGCAGAATTTCTATAGGCAGGATATCTATGTGATATGCGAAAATTCTCATAGACATGGTATTTTTATGAGAATGCAGAAATTCTTATAAACATGATATCTATATGAGAATGCAAGATTCCTATAGGCAGGTTATTTATATGAGAATGCAGAATTCATAAACTCCTATAGGCAGGTCATCTACCCCTTTTTTGCATACACAATTAACCCTCCCTTTTTACTAACCATCCCCGAGAGTTTATTACAATGTTATTACAGTCCAGAAAGAAAATAAAGTAAAAAAAATACATCAGAAGTTGAAAATTACAACCAAGAAGAGCCTGATTAAGACTTCCTATCTTAAATGTGAAGTAAACCAACTCCAAAGATCATGTTTCAAAGCCTTTCTCCTACTTGGGTGTGTCAGAGTTCCCTAAGAGTTTCATAAGAACTCCGGGCAGTGCTCACACCCAAATGTATCACTATATTGAGCAAAAGTGCAGTGTGGAAGGGACAACCCTCAGGTGTCCAAGTTTAGAGGGAACTCAAGGTCCCAAGGCAAGGCTCACAAGAGTGGGGCAGAACCTAGGAACTAAGAGAGAGTGTAAATGCAGAATTCTGAAAGGGGGAAGGGAAAGGGGAACATCACACATAGGGATATAGGGAATGGGATTCATAGCAGAAACAAGTAAAAGGAAATCAACATGCTAGTTTAAGTGTTTAACTCTGCAGAAGTAGTAAAGTAGACATAGATGCAGAAAGCTGTAAGTAAACACATTGTTGGTGATGCTAAAACTTAAATCAGGACATACTAGTTTTGAAGAAATAAGTAGAAAAAGCAGTAGACTTGCAAAAGCCAAAGTGCAAATAGGAAGACATAATACTATGAGTGTGAGTTCAGAAGAGATTGTGAATTGTGAAGTCTATAGTTTATCTGTTTGTGAAAAAGGGTAATGCCTTTTATAGTGTAGAAAGCAGGCAGAAATAAGGTAAGAAAATAGTTTGAAAACTGATTGTCAATCAATTACACAAGGCTTCCCTTAATTAAGGGATTTAGATTCACGGGTATAAATCAATTAAGGAAAGAAATTCATTAAACCCTTTGTGCAAAGTAGCAAATTAGGGGCAAATACATAAAAGTTATTTAAGGACAAGGTCTTTGAAAAATATGGTTGTTACATTTAAGGAAAGAAAATCAATTAACAGCCAAGAAATCAGAGGTCAGATATTTGTTATTAATTAACCAAGTCAGAAAGATGGAAAAGGTTTTAACTTAAGGAAAATCAGCAGACAATCAATTAGACCTGTTAAAAAAGAATTTTGAATCAATCACTAGTTTGAAAACCTTTTGGAAGAAAGATTCATCACATATAAAAAGCATACAAACACGTTAAACATGAAAGAAACTTGTTATGCCATTGTAAAATCAGTAGAAACTCCAGTATAGAAGAGTTTAGCAAAAGGTTAAACATTGTATGAAAACAAAGATGTCCAAACTCATTTCAGAGACTCAGAATCAATCTGAAAGATTTAAGGGTTCTAAAAAATAAAACCCTAGTTCACATAATCAGACCTCGGCAGAATCCCCAAATTCTAGGGTTTCTACCTTGAATCAAATACAGAGATGAGGAGCCCAGTAGTTGAAACAGACTCAGAGGTTTCTTTCAGAAACCCATGAGAAAAACATGCAAACACAGTAGCATAATGAGAGAACAACTAATAGTAGAAGAAACATTCTTAAACAGGTCTTTTAAACAAGGTAAAATAGTAAGAGCTTAAGAACATGGTAGAAGGATACAGTAGGTGAAGCATATTAGAACATAGTGTAAAAGATATATTTTAGTATAAATATGAGAATAAAATAAGTTAATCACCAAAATGATAATTCGAGGAACAATTATTGGTTTTTGTACTATTAAAATAGGGCAATAAATTGATTAAAAAGTCATTTTAAAAATTAGGAAAAATATTAAAAACTTGGACATACTTATATATTCATATGCATGCTATTTTAAAAGTATTTTGCATATAAAAATATACAGAAAAAATTGGGTATCAATAGCCGCACCTCTTTACCCGGGAAGGATGAAAGAGTTATCGGGTAAAGATATGAAGGCCAATTTTGACCGAACGGAATGGTTTGAAGAATTTGACCGAGCTCTGGTTCCTGAGTTGCCTACATATCCTTGATCTTACAGGAATCAAGCCATATGTTAGTTTTGGATTCGTCGACAGAATATGCCGATGGAAGTTTTCCAATACGGATGCGCTATTTGGGTTGAGATGGACGGTTAAAATTTTACATGGTTGCGAGAACTGGAGCGGGATTGCTCTTGTTGAGACGACCATTGCTCGCCGGTTTACCTGCAAATAAGCAATACAAGTGTATACTGTGCGAAAATTTTAAACGTGATGCAAGTTCCCGTCGGACCATGAATGTTGTCTTTGGACGATTAGGATGACATCCTGTACCACGAAGCGTATAATAAGGATTCGCATGCCATGAAATGATGTTCTCGGGATATGAGAATGATGCCTCCGAACTATGATGTCTTTGAATAATGATATGCAAAAGATAAAAGGGGTCCTCAGGCCATGGCATGGCGTTCTCGGGCTATGAAGATGGTGCCTCCGAACAATGACGCCTTTAGACAGATTAGCGATATTTCAGCCCATGAGATGCAGAAGGTGGTGATCTTTCAGCCGATGCAAGATGTAAGTGAAGTGGTGATCTTTCAGCCGATGCAAGATGTAAGTGAAGTGGCGATCTTTCAGCCGATGCAAGATGTAAATGATGTGGCGATCTTTCAGCCATGCAAGATGAAATGGCGATCTTTCAGCCAATGCAAGGTATAAATGAAGTGGCGATCTTTCAGCTGATGCTAGGTATAAATGATGTGGCGATTTTTCAACCGATGCAAGATGTAAATAAAGTGGCGATCTTTCAGCCATGCAAGATGTAAGTGGTGATCTTTCAGCCATGCAAATGTAGAGGTGGCGATCTTTCAGCCATGCAGATGAGGTAGAGCTTAACCTCGGAAGGCAGAATGGTAGCCTTATGCAATGCAAGAATGCAGATGGAGGTAGAGCTTAACCTCAAAAGGCAAAATGGTCGCCTTATGCAATGAAAAAATGCAGATGGAGGTAGAGCTTAACCTCCGAAGGCAGAATGGTATCCTTATGCAATGCAGAAAATGCAGATGGAGGTAGAGCTTAACCTAGGAAGGCAGAATGATAGTCTTATGCAATGCAGAAAATGCAGATGAAGGTAGAGCTTAACCTAGGAAGGCAGAATGGTAGCCTTATGCAATGCGGAGAATGCAGATGGAGACAGAGCTTAGTCTCGAAAGGCAGAATGGTAGCCTTATGCAATGTAAAGAATGCAGATGGGGACAGAGCTTAGTATTAGAAGGTAGAATGGTAGCCTTAAGAAGGAAGTAAAAATGGCAAATGACAATAGAGTTTTCTTAGCTTATAGCGGATTGCGGTACCGTGATTGCTGGGGATATTGTGCCTGCTGGGGGACACTATTGTGCGGATAGCAGTTGCGAGCAAGTGCAATAGTTCGGAGAGTTGTATTCTTGAACTTTGTGAGTGAGCATATAGTATATTTGATGATTTTGCAACTTAAGTGCCTGCATTCAAAGAAAAATCGTGAGTTTGTAAAGGGGGAAAGGTTAGTTCGTATCCCCGCTGGCTTTGCTTGACCTGCTCGACTTTGATCTGGTGATACTGTACATATCATCGGGGTAGCATTGCTAAACAAGGAAATTTTAGTAATAAACATGCGTGATTTAGTAAAAGCATAACATAAGTGCATAATTAAGAATAATTTTCTTTAGATGAACCGACGACTACAACGTGGTTCAAGACATTGCAACTTCGCTTGCTCCGAAATTTTGAGGGTCCTCCTCAAAATTCTTCCCCAGTTTACTGGGCTACTGCTCCTGACGGCTGTTAATGATAAATGGCTGGAATCGACTTCGGAATTTTAAGGATCCTCCTCAAAATTCTGCCCCAATTTCCAATTGCGGGGGAAATGGAAATTTTATTAAATTGTTACCGAACCCATAGGACTACCTACGTATCCCCTCTTAAACGGGAATCAGGTCAGGCATAGTTAAAATTACATAAGGAAAGCATAAAGATTACACATAATATTGCTTGACTACGTCTGAATTGATCGACTTTTGCCTAACTTTTCCGTCCATTTCTGCGAGTATGAGGGCTCCTCTTGTTAGAACACGGTGAACCATGTACGGACCCTGCCAGTTGGGAGAGAATTTCCCTTTGGCTTCAGCTTGATGCGAAAATTTTTTCTTTAACACCAGCTGCCCCGGTGTGAATTGTCTCGGCTTGACTATCTTGTTGAAGGCTCTGGACATTCTGTTCTGATAGAGCTGACCGTGACAAACTGCATTCATTCTCTTTCCATCTATAAGAGCTAGTTGCTCGTAACGACTCTTTACCCATTCTGCGTCGTCAAGCTCTGCTTCATGTATGATCCTTAAGGAAGGAATTTCTACCTCAGCGGGTATGACTGCCTCTGTACCATAAACCAGCATATAGGGGGTTGCTCCTGTCGATATGCGTACTGTGGTGAGGTACCCCAATAAAGCAAATGATACCTTCTCGTGCCAGAGCTTATGCTTCTCTATCATTTTCCTTAGTATCTTCTTGATATTCTTGTTGGAGGCCTCTACGGCTCCGTTCATCTGAGGTCTGTTGGCTGTAGAATTCTTGTGTTTGATAAACCTAAGTAGTTTTCCGACAGGAACCCCAAATGCACATTTTGCGGGATTCAGTTTCAGGTTGTACCTTCTTAGTCTGTTGAAGAACTTCCTCAAATCTTCCATGTGGTCAGTGGCTTTCTTGGACTTTATGATGATATCATCTACATACACCTTAATCTCCTTGTGAATCATATCATGGAAGATAGTAGTCATGGCCCTCATGTAGGTGGCCCCTACATTAACCCGAATGGCATCATCTTGTAGCATTATATCCCCCACGGCGTAATGAAAGCCTTTTCTCAGCATCTTCTTCGTCCATCTAGATCTGATGATATCCAGCGAAACAATCTACAAATGATTGCAATTCATGTTGATCAAGATGTGTATGTTCGGCAAGGGAAAGTTGTCCTTTGGAATGGACCGATTGAGATCCCGGTAGTCGACACACACTCTGACCTTCCCATCCTTCTTCGGCACCGGCACGATGTTGGCTAGCCATGTTGGATATTCTATTACCTTGTGGATTTCGGACTCATATCGGGTTTAAACTTTCTGAGCTTTTGTATCACCGGTGGACATGTCAGATCAGTTGGTAGTTTGTGCGCCACAATAGATGTACTTAAACCAGTCATGTCATCATATGACAAGGCGAATATGTCCTCATATTACTTTAGAAATTTTGTGTATTCTTCCTTTTCTGACGGTGACAAATGAACGTTGATCCGAGTTTCTTTGATATTTTCTGCATCTCCCAGGTTAACAATCTCGGTCTCGTCCAGGTTGGACTTGGGTCTGTTTTCAATACTTTCAACCCCTTTAACAATCTCTTTCGGTATATCATCTTCCTCTGAATCTATGTCTGTTTGTTGCGTTTTCTCATTGCATGTCACAGTCATTGATTTATCAAGATAGGTAATAGTAATGCTGTATAAATAAAGTAATGAGAGAAAATAATAAGAGTAAGATTTCTAAGGAAACTGAAATGCTTTGATAAATTTCATAACTATTTTGAACATTGGAAGATCTTATTGCGAAAATTCAAAATGCGAAAGGAAAGTCAACTAGTAAAAATAAAAAATAGCGCATGATGTTTTGTTCAGCCTTGCTACCCTGAGGCTTTCCGGGCTCTGGTGGTTCTGATGGTCCAATTGTTGAGGCATGCTCCTAGGCTTATGGCTTGTATGGAAGGGCCTTCCTCCCCCTCCTCCTCAAAAATGACACAACAATCCATGTCATCATCTTCTAGGAACAAATTCCTCACTGCTGCTAGTGCCTTCTCTTCTTCCGACCAATAGATGACATTAGCCGGTCGGAAAGTCTGCTCTAGATGTGGTATTGGCTGCTCTAGCAGGTAGTATGGACCGCGCCATGGTGGTGACCAGTTGTTAAGCTCTTCCCAAGTATACTCGTATCCCATACCGAAAGTGGTGCCATGTTTTTTCAGTTTGATAGGCTTGGTGATTCCATGGAGGTTCTTGCCAAGTCCCTTGCCAGGCTCATATCCGTTCCAGTTCAATATGCTTTCAATTTTGTTGTCCCACCATTTATCTTTGTTAACGGCGTTGACTTGCTCGATGTGGTGATAGGTTTCCCCGCCTATCTTTCTCTTTCCTCTGATCACTGGGATGGTTTGGCGACTGTATATGGGATTGCTACCGTCGCTGTGAATGATTACCTCTTGGTGGTTCCAATCAAATTTCACCGTCTGATGCAGTGTTGACGCTACGGCCCCAGCGCCATGAATCCACGGCCGTCCCAATAGCAGATTGTAAGATGTCGGCACGTCTATAACTTGAAAATCAACATCGAACCAAGTAGGTCCCATTTGCAAACATAGGCTGATTTCCCCACTGGTAGATCTTTGGGAACCGTCGAAAGCTTTGACGTTGATGGCCCCATCCTTGATCTCATGCAACCCCTTTCCCAATGTTCTAAATGTTACCAACGGACAAATATTGAGGAAGGACCCTCCATCAATCATGACCCTAGTGATAAAATAATCTTCGCATTGTACGGTGATGTGCAATGCTTTGTTGTGACTCAACCCTTCTGGTGGCAGATCAGCTTCATGAAAAGTGATCTTGTGCCTTTCCAATACCCGCCCAACCATGTTTTCCATTTCTCCTCCAGTGATGTTGCTTGGTACATATGCCTTACTCAGCACCTTCAACAAGGTATTCTTATGTGCATCGGAACTTTGCAGCAAAGCTAGGATAGAAATCTGTGCCGGTGTTTTGCTTAGCTGATCAATGACTGAATATTCCTTGGCGTGTATCTTTCCAGAGATCATCGGGCCCGGTTTCAGTGATGGTCGGTCGACCAGAGGCCTCCTTACTCGACTCAGCTAAATGCTCCGGAGTATAAACCCAGCTGGTATTTTTGGAAGAGTGCTACCGTATCCTCCGCACTATGGGTTTATCAGGATCGAGTGGGCATTATTTCACTGCCTTCCAGCTTCAAGGAACAGCCTACCAGAGGTGGCGTACTTATGAGTTGGACAGCCCAGTTGAGGCAGCTTCCCTCACTTAGACCCAGTTCTCAGATATGTTTTTAAGTGAGTATGTTCCTTAGAGCCTTAAGGACGTATGGCGCACAGAGTTTAAGCATTTGCACCAGGGTACTATGACTGTTTCGGAGTATGATGTCCGTTTCTCTAACTTGGCTAGGCATGCACCAGCCTTGGTTCCTCAGCTACAGAGATCTGTAGTTTTCTTGGCTTGGCAGGTTATTACCGTCGATATGTTGAGGGATTTTCATCTATTGCAGGACCTATGACCAGGCTAACCCAGAAGGGTGCTCCGTTCTAGTGGACAGAAGAGTGTGAGGAGAGCTTCCAGAAGCTCAAGACAGCTCTGACTATAGCCTAGTATTGATATTACCCACAGGTTCGAGGTCTTATGATGTCTATTATGATGCCTCGAGGATTGTCCTTGGAGCGGTATTGATGCAAGATTGTAGGGTGATTGCCTACGCATCCAGACAATTGAAGGTATATGAGAAGAATTATCATGTCCATGATCTCGAGTTAGCTTCTATTGTTCACACCTTGAAGATCTGGCGTTGTTATTTGTACGGTGTTCCTTGTGAGATCTATACTAATCACCGGAGTTTGCAGCATCTGTTCAAGTAGAAGGACATTAATTTGCACCAGAGGAGGTGGTTAGAGCTGTTGAAGTACTACGATATCACTATCTTTTATCACCCGGGAAAGGCCAATGTGGTGGCCAATGCTTTGAGTCACCGGGCGGAGATTTTGGGGAATTTGGCTTATTTACTAATAGAGGAGAGGCCCATGGCGATGGATGTTCAAGCCTTAGCCAGTCAGTTTGTGAGATTGGATCTTTTAGAGCCTAGTCGGGTTCTAGCTTGTGTGATTTCTTAGTCTTCCTTATTTGATCGTATCAGAGAGCATCAGAATGATGACCCACATCTGCTTGTCCTCAAGGACAAGGTTCTGCATGTTGATTCCAGAGATGTGACCATTGGTGATGACGGGGTATTGAGGATGTAGGGTCAGATATGTGTACCCAATGTTGATGGGCTACGTGAGTTGATTATAGAAGAGGCCTATAGTTTGTGGTATTCCATCCATCCGGGTGCCGCGAAGATGTACCAGGATATGAGATAGAACTATTGGCTGAGGCGAATGAAGAAATATATAGTTGGGTTTGTATCTCGGTGCCTCAATTGCCAGCATGTAAAGTATGAGCACTAGAGACCGGGTGGTTTGCTTCAGCAGATAGAGATTCTGGAGTGGAAGTGGGAGCGGATCACCATGGACTTCGTAGTTGGACTTTCACGGACTTTGAGGAAGTTCGATGCTATTTGGGTGATTATGGATCGGCTGACCAAGTCCGTGCACTTCATTCTTGTGTATACTACCTATTCTTTGGAGCGGTTGTCGGAGATTTATATCCTGGAGGTTGTTCATCTCTATAGTATTCCAGTTTCCATCATTTCAGATAGAGGTACTCAGTTCAAGTCACGATCCTGGAGGACCGTACAATGTGAGTTGGGTACTCGGATGAAGTTGAGCATGGCATTTCATCCCCAGATGGATGGACAATCTGAGCACACTATTTAGATTCTTGAGGATATGCTCTGTGCGTGCGTGATGGAGTTTGGAGGTTCATGGGATAAGTTCTTGCCATTGGAGGAGTTTGCCTACAACAACAGTTATCAGTCCAGTATTCAGATGGCACCGTATAAGGCTTTGTAAGGTAGGCGGTGTAGATCCTCGGTGGGTTGGTTTGAGCTAGGTGAGGCTAGATTATTGGGCACAAACTTGGTTCAGGATGCCTTGGAGAAGGTTAAGGTGATTCAGGATAGACTTCGCACACCCCAGTCCAGACAGAAGAGTTATGCGGATTGGAAGGTTCGTGATGTTTCCTAAATGGTTAGAGAGCGGGTCTTGCTTTGAGTCTCGCCTATGAAAGGCGTTATGAAATTTGGGAAGAAGGAGAAGTTGAGTCTGAGGTTTATTGATCCTTTTGAGGTATTGCGATGTTTCGGGGAGGTTGCTTATGAGTTTGCCTTACCTCCTATCTTGGCAGGCGTTCATCCGGTATTTCATATTTCGATCCTCTGGAAGTATTACGGTGATCCGTCACACGTGTTGGATTTTAGTTCAGTCTAGTTTGACAAGGTCTATCTTATGTTGAGGAGCCAGTGGCGATATTGGACAGCCATGCTCGAAAGCTGAGGTTAGAGAACATTGCATCAGTGAAGGTTCAGTGGCGGGGTCAGCCGGTAGAGGAGGCAACTTGGGAGACGGAGCAGGATATGCGCAGCTGTTACCCTCATCTTTTCACCACTTCAGGTATGTCTATATGTTTGTTCAAGGACGAATTAATGTTTTAAGAGGTGGAGGATGTAACGACCCGACCGGTCGTTTTAAGAATTAACGCCCTAATCCCTTATTAACTGCTTTCCCCGTGTTTGTTTCTGCTATTGTGAGTTGCCGGGAAGATTCGTTTTGAGTTACGGAGTGTTTTAGGACACTTATTCCCTAAATAAGAGCTTAAGCTTTCGAATTTAGACCGTAGTTGGTGCAGTGTTAAGACGACCGTTCTATCAGTGCGGCGGGTGACACCAGAGACTTCGAGGTATATCTGCCGCGTCCGCAGACCTAAAAGTCCCTCTCTCTTCTTCCTTTCAGCTTAGACTTCCTGTATTTCTTTAGATTAGACATTGTGGAGTTAGAACACTATGTAGGTTCTATAGCTTGTGATTTCATGAGATTTCGGGTTTTGGGAATTTGTTTCAGTATTATCAGCATCTATTGTATTTGTCGAGCGGCATTTTTAAACTCTTTATTTATGTTCTTACTCATAATTTGCTAGGTTTGTATTTTTTTTCTTTTTCCGCAATTTATTAGGCTTACCTAGTTGTAGAGACTAGGTTCCATCACGATAGTTCACGGAGGGAGAACTAGGTTCGTGACACGCTCAAAGTTGGGGACTACATGCTTTAAGCTAAAACACAAGCAAGCAAAGACCCACGGGAAGGCAAACCAGGAATCAATTGGGATAGCCCGTACAAAATCACGACAGAAGCCAATAAAGGGTCATTCCAACTGGAAACAATGAAAGGAAAGCTACTACCAAACAACTGGTGTATTACCCACCTCAAGTACTTCAACTTTTAAGAGGTAAAGCATCCTTCAAATCGTTCTTTTTTCCCTCACTCAACTGGAAATTTCAAATTGAAATTATATAGCTTTCGCTGTGGAACGGTCATTCTCCCGCTCACCCGAAGGGCGTTGTTCGCCAGCTCAAGTACCTCCAATCTCCTATAAACATCTACACGGAGAGATTCCGCCTTATCATGCTCGTTTTGTTTCGCAAAAACATCACCCATTAGTCCTTGCAACTGAAGACGACAGTTTTCCAATTGTCTATGCACTCAACTACTTGTGATTGAAGACCACTGCACTGGGCCTCCACGCCCTTGCTAATTTCAATCTCCTTCTCCTTACTTTGAAACGTCCCTCAAGGACGCTGCACTTCTCGAAGGATTTGACCAACACATCATCCTTCTCCTTTAACTCGTCTCGATGGGCCTGTATGTCGCCCCCTCATTAAGCCGCCTACGAAGTTCCCAATTCTTGTGTGGATGCTCAAAGTATTTGTTTTGCAATCTCATAAAGATCGCCCTGCACTTCTCCTCCCTTGGAACACTTTCAATCTCCAATGTCGTCGTCTACTACCAGAAAAAGAAAAATGAAATAAGTCAGAAACAAAATCAAGGATATAAAAAAGGATAGGGCGATAATGATAGTCGTCGTCTTGCGCAGTGAAAAAATAGCCCCTCCATATCGACGGCGCGGGTGACCCCATCATTAGTATCCACGTGCCTCCTCTTATGGGGCATTAAATCTTCTTCTCCGGTTGTTGATTCCTCCTTGTCTTCATCTATGAGACAGTATAATGAGGTGATCAGAGGAGGAATAGACCGAGGCGTACCAACAGAAGGAGCCAAAGCACAAGCAGCGGCGACAATAACCGAAGGAGGAACCAGAGCGCGAGTCAAAGATGGCATTGCTGAAGAAGGAGCAAAATTAGAGCCCTTGACAGTTTTCCTATTTCTGAACGCGGGGGCTCGGGATTTCAATCTCGTCGAAAACTTACTGGTTGAAGTTATGGAGAATACAAAAAAGAGCAAAAGTTATTCTAAAAGAACTCAAAGAGGAAACTGACCGAGCAGCTAATAATATAGATAACATACCAGTCGGGGGAGGATGAGGGCCAAACCTTTTGATGAAGCTCGACCACTCACGTATCCCTACAATGTGAGGAAGAAGCCGACCCACCCAATCGGAAATATCGTCGACCAGAGAAAGAGGCGAGCGTGTAGAAGCACAAAAATGGGCGAAAAGTTAGAGGCACGAACAAACATGATAAGAAATCAGATGGACCCAAATAAAGAAGTCACAGGCTTACGAGTGTTATTCCAAGCCTCAAGAATACCATCCACATCAGCCACCACATCCTCGGTTTTCATAAAGAAATAGTTGATTCAGAACTGGCGATTGGCCTCATCGTCCATCTTCACCACCAAAAGGTTGCCTCCTTTGTGGTGAAGATTCAACATTGTACCCCTATAAAAGATGGGGGCGAACATGTGCACCACATGGCGAAGCATGAGCTCGACCCCGACCAGCTCCGCGAACTTGGTAAGCATCTTAGAAGTTTGTAAACATATGGTTCAAGCTGAGTCGGACAAATGCCATAGTGGCAGTAGAAATCCTACACCAGTGGAAGGATAGGAAAAGTATAGCCATTATGGAGGGGGTAGACATAAAAAACGCAGTATCCAAGGCGATGAAACTTCACCTCATCCCACCCAGCAGGGATCAACTTGACATGGTTAGGAATGCCATATTTAGCCTTGATCTATATCAAATCATCCCTTTTCACCAACAATTAAAAGTTCAACAGTTGGCTTCACGTGACTTCGAGAAATCAAACCTAACATCAGGAATTCGAGGAACTATCTCCTCCATCATATGGAGGCCTTCATCCTCAGCGGCGGTGGTAGAGAAATTTCCCGCATGAGGAGGAAAAACCATCGACAAAGGAAGCACATCACTCCCCTCGCTAGATTCAGAAGGAACATTAGACATATTTCTACAAAAAAAGGAGGAACCGAACAAAGAAGAATTAAAAACGGCGGAGATCGCTAGAACATGAAAGAAAGTTGCACAGCGATAGGGGAAAGAGGAAAATATAGGGTTTCGATACTGGAATTCTGTAAACTTTGAAATCACATCCTCGTACCTCTATTTATAAGGATTCAAGAGTCGGAAGCGAAAAGCCTCCTCATCACTATCTAGCACCAAACTCCAAGCGACAAATCCAATAAGGAGTCACACGCAAAAAGAAGCAATGCCTTAGGAATGCGTGTCATAATGGCACAAGATAGCACGACATCATTCTGAATCATGGGTAGTGCGGTATCAAAAATTTGTGGCCTGCAAAAATCCACGTTGGCCACTCCGCCTCAATCATTATGAATTACCAGCTCGCCAAATCATTTTTACCGCGATGGGTATAATCTGCTCATCGAGCCCGCCCGAGTGGTCATCATATCCATATCTACCCTTCCCACCCCGTTGAGCTATTAAAGCGTGAAATGGTCTCATTTACTTATTGCATGTTATTACCCACCCCAATTCTATCGGTCCCAGAGGCATTTAGGACTACTAATCCTAAAGGGGAGGTATGTTAGGCATATTTATGGTTTCAAAGGTAAAAATACTAAAGCAACAAGAAAAAACATATATAAATATATTTATATAGCAAGTATGGGGAAGCACATAAACAAATAAGGCTCAAACAGACCTCCTTAAACCAAAGAAAAGCATATAGTTTAGCATGTCTTACGCGTACTGATTAGGGTTTGATTAAACTTAATAGTTGGGGCAGACTGATTTATTGCATATTTCAGATAAGAAGCCCGAGTCAGGCCTGCCTGATGGTTGTAGCATATAAAAATCAGATTCAGTTTATAAACTATCATATGGCTTGCCTAAGTGTTAGACGAAGACCTATAAGCATGATGTCTACTGATTTCAGAAAAGATGAAGTATACTGATTTTAGAAAAAAGGTTGTCAGTTATTCAGGAAAGACGAGTTTTGACAAAAAATCATGCGTCATTGCTACAGGTTTTAGATTTATAAGCGAGTGAAGCGCTTCAGATTCGATTAAAGCTCCTATAGGCATGCTTTCTATGCGTTGCCGATTTTAAACATTTTTACAGACATAGCAAGAGTGCAGGACTCCTATAAGCATGGCATCTAAATGCAGTACTTCTTTTAAGCTTATGAACATGATATCTAGATGCATTTAGTTATTTAAGCCCTATAACAGGTTTGCCTAGTAACAGATGCATATGCAGGATTCAGATTTCCTATTTAACTATGAGCATGGTATCTATATGAGAGATGTAGAAATTTAACTATAGGCAGGATATCCATATGAATGCAGAATTTCAGAAAAATATAGGCAAGATATCTATATGGGTGCAGAATTTCTTTAGGCAGGATATCTATGTGATATGCGGAAATTCTTATAGACATGGTATTTATATGAAAATGCAGAAATTCTTATAGACATGATATTTATATGAGAATGCAAGATTCATATAGGCACGTTATCTATATGAGAATGCATAATTCATAAACTCATATAGGCAGGTTATCTACCCCTTTTTTGCATACACAAATAACCTTCCCTTATCAATAACCATCCCCGAGAGTTTATTACAAAGTTATGATAGTGTAGAAAGAAAATAAAGTAAAAAAAAAATACATCAGAAGTTGAAAATTACAACCAAGAAGAGCCTGATTCAGACTTCCTGTCTGAAATGTGAAGTAAACCAACTCCAAAGATCATGTTTCAAACCCTTTCTCCCACTTGGGTATGTCATAGTTCCCTAAGAGTTTCATAAGAACTCCGGGCAGTGCTCACACCCAAATGTATCACCATATTAAGCCAAAGTGCAGTGTGGAAGGGCCAGCCCTCTGGTGTCCAAGTTCAGAGGGAACTCAAGCTCCCAAGGCAAGGATCACAAGAGGGGGGCAGAACTTAGGAACTAAGAGACAGTGTAAATGCAGAATTCTAAAAGGGGGAAACGGAAAGGGGAACAACACACATAAGGATATAAGGAATGAGATTCATAGTAGAAACAAGCAAAAGGAAATCAACATGCTAGTTTAAGTGTTTAACTCTGCAGAAGTAGTAAAGTAGACATAGATGCAGAATGCTATAAGTAAACACATTGTGGGTGATGCTGAAACTTAAATCAGGACATACCAGTTTTGAAGAAATAAGTAGAAAAAGCAGTAGACTTGCCTGTAGTATATTTGTTTGTGAGTTCAGAAGAGAATGTGAATTGTGAAGTCTGTAGTATATTTGTTTGTGAAAAAGAGTCGTGCCTTTCATAGTTTAGAAATCAGGCAGAAATAAGGTAAGAAAATAGTTTTAAAACTGATTGTCAATCAATTACACAAGGCTTCCCTTAATAAAGGGATTCAGATTCACGAGTATAAATCAATTAAGGAAAGAAATTCATCAAACCCTTTGTGCAAAGTAGCAACTTAGGGGCAAATACATAAAGGTTATTTAAGGACAAGGCCTTTGAAATATATGGTTGTACCATTTAAGGAAAGAAAATCAATTAACAGCCAAGAAATCAGAGGTCAGAGATTTGTTATGAATGAACCAAGCCAAAAAGATGGAAAAGGTTCTAACTTAGGGAAAATCAACAGACAATCAATTGGACCTGTTAAAAAGGAATTCTGAATCAATCACTAGTTTGAAAACCTTTTGGAAGAAAGATTCATCACATATAAAAAGAATACAGACACGTTAAACATGAAAGAAACTTGTTATGCCATTGTAAAATCAGTAGAAACTCTAGTGCAAAAGAGTTTAGCAAAAGGTTCAACATTGTATGAAAACAAAATGTCCAAACTCAGTTCAGAGACTCAGAATCAATCTGAAAGAGCTAAGGGTTCTAAAAAATAAAATCCTAGTTCACATAATCAAACCTCGGCAGAATCCCCAAATTCTAGGGTTTCCACCTTGAATCAAATACAAAGATGATAAGGCCAGTAGTTGAAACAGACTCAGAGGTTTCTTTCAGAAACCCATGAGAAAAACATGCAAACACAATAGCATAATGAGAGAACAACTGATAGTAGAAGAAACATGTTTGAGCAGGTCTTTTAAACAAGGTAAAATAGTAAGAGCTTAAGAACATGGTAGAAGGATACAGTAGGCGAAGCATATCAAAACATAGTGGAAGAAAATAGCAGAACATAGTAGAAGAGCATACAAGCACATACTATAGAAACACAGTAGAAAAATATACAAGAATGGGTATAAAAATATAGTAGAAGAGCATACGTGGTAGAAGAAAACATAAGAACACAGCAAAGACAAATACACACAAAAGAAAAGGAAAAGAAAAGTCAGAGAAATACTTTAAGCATTTTCAGAAAACCCTAAATCGAAAAGAAGCGATTTTGAAAGTTTTTGAAAGAAAAGTTGGGGAAATCGTTTGAAAACTCAAGTAGAGCATGGATACCCAATAGATCTAAGAAAATCGAAGAAAACCTAGAAGAGTTAGGGTTTCAGGAGAACCCTAGAATGATAAAGGCTTTGACAAGGTCACCGATCTGAGTCGGAGAAGGTCGGAATCATGCTCAAACCACCATGGTACGTCGGAGTAAAGTCGTAGATGGTCGTGGAACCTTGAATCGACATAGGTCTAGGGGCAGACCTTCGAGGTCAGGCCTCGAATCTTCAGGTATCAGGAGTGTGGGAGTAAGGGAAGGTGAGTATAAGACTCCCATAGCCTGAGAAGCCATGGATTCTGGTGGGTTTCAAGGTGGAGGTGGTGGTAAGATGCGATTAGGGTTAGGGAATGTTCGAGAGAGTTTGAGAGTTCAGAGGCGGCTAGTTAGGTGAACTGAATTAGGGTTGGGGGTGTTTGTGAATTAAAAAAAGGAAAGGGGGAATTATGGCCGTTGATCAAAATAATCAATGGCCTGGATCAAAAGGGAAGGCCGGGCGGGTAAAAATAATCGGGTTAGGGTCGGGTTAAATTGAAACTGGGCCGGTCAATTTGGGGTTTGAAATTTGGTTAATTGGGGAGGCTGATTTGGCTAAAATCGAAATAGTTAGGGCTAAATTTTAAATAGCCACTTTTCCCATTTTATTTTATATAAATAATAAAATGATTTCTGGAAACAAATTAAAGGTACTAAATGGATTAATAATATGTAAATATTAAATTAAAAATACTGGAATTTAACTTTAAAATACTAAATAAATTTGTAAAAATGTGTAAAAATTACTTTAGCTATATTTTTGTATAAATATGACAATAAAATATGTTAATCGCCAAAATGATAATTCGAGGAACAATTATTGGTTTTTGTACTGTTAAAATAGGGCAATAAATTGATTAAAAAATCTTTTTAAAAATTAGGAAAAATACTAAAACACTTGGACATACTTATATATGCATATGCATGCTATTTTGAATGTATTTTGCATATAAAAATATACAAGGAAAAACTGGGTATCAATAGCTACCCCTCTTTACCCGGGAAGTATGGAAGAGTTATTGGGTAAAGATATAATGGCCAATTTTGATCGAACAGAATGGTTTGAAGAATTTGACCGAGCTCTAGCTCCTGAGCTGCCTACATATCCTTGGTCTTACAGGAATCAGGCCATATGTAGTTCAGGATCTGTCGGCGGAATATGCCAATGGAGATTTTCCAAGACGGACGCGCTACTTGGGTTGGGATGGACGGTTAAAATTTGATAGGGTTGCGAGAACTGGAGCGGGATTTCTCCTGCTAAGACGGCCATTGCTCGCCGGTTTACCTGCAAATAAACAATATAAGTGTATACTGTGCGAAAATTTTAAACGTGATGCAAGTTCCCATCGGACCATGAATGTTGTCTTTGGACGATTAGGATGACGTCCTCAGACCATGACGTCATGGGCCATGAAGCTTATAATAAGGATTCACAGGCCATGAAATGATGTTCTCTGGCTCTGAGAATGATGCCTCCAAACTATGATGCCTTTGAATAATGATATGCAAAAGATAAAAAGCGTTCGCAGGCCATGGCATGGCGTTCTCGGGCTATGAAGATGGTGCCTCCAAACTATGATGCCTTTAGATAGATTGGCGATCTTTCAGCCCATGAGATGCAGAAGGTGGCGATATTTCAGCCGATGCTAGATGTAAGTGAAGTGGCAATCTTTCAACCGATGCAAGGTACAAATGAAGTGGCGATCTTTCAGCCGTTGCAAAATGTAAATGAAGTGGCAATCTTTCAGCTATGCAAGATGGAAATGAAGTGGCGATCTTCCAGCCATGCAAATGTAGAGGTGGCGATCTTTCAGCCATGCAAATGTAGAGGTGGCGATCTTTCAGCCATGCAGATGGAGGTAGAGCATAACATCATAAGGCAGAATGGTAGCCTTATGCAATGCAAGAATGCAGATGGAGGTAGAGCTTAACCTCGGAAGGCCATCCATATGCAATGCGGAAAGTGCAGATGGAGGTAGAGTTTAACCTCGGAAGGCAGAATGGTAGCCTTATGCAATGCAAAAAATGCAGATGGAGGTAGAGCTTAACCTCGAAAGGTAGAATAGTAGCCTTATGCAATGCAGAAAATGCAGATGGAAGTAGAGCTTAACCTTAGAAGGCAAAATGGTAGCCTTATGCAATGCAGAGAATGCAGATGGAGACAGAGCTTAGTCCCGAAAGGAAAAATGGTAGCCCTATGCAATGCAGAAAATGCAGATGGAGACAGAGCTTAGTCTCGGAAGGCAGAATGGTAGCCTTATGCAGGAAGTAAAAATGGCAAATGGCAATAGAGTTTTCTTAGCTGATAGCGGATTGCGGTATCGTGATTGTTGGGGATATTATGCCTGCTGGGGGAACTATTGTGCGGATAGCAGTTGCGAGCAAGTGCAATAGTTTGGAGAGTTGTATTCCTGAACTTTGTGAGTGAGCATATAGTATATTTGATGATTTTGCAACTCAAGTGCATGCATCCAAAGAAAAATCGTGAGTTTGTAAAGGGGGAAAAGTTAGTTCGTATCCCCACTGGCTTTTCTTGACCTGTTCGGCTTTGATCTGGCAATACTGTACATATCATTGGGGTAGCGTTGCTAAACAAGGCAATTTTAGTAATAAACATGCATGATTTAGTAAAAGCATAACGTAAGTACATAATTAAGAATAGTTTTCTTTAGATATACTGACGACTACGACGTGGTTCAAGACATTGCAGCTTCTCTTGCTCCGAAATTTTGAGGGTCCTCCTTAAAATTTTGCCCCAGTTTACTAGGCTGCTGGACGGTTGTTAATGATAAATGGCTGGAATCGACTTCGGAATTTTGTGGGTCGTCCTCAAAATTCAACCTCCAGTTTCCAATAGCGGGGGAAATGGAAATTTTTATTGAATTGTGACCGAACCCATATGGCTACCTACGTATCCCCTCTTAAACGGGAATCAGGTCAGGCATAGTTCAAATTACATAAGGAAAGCATAAAGATTACACATAATATCGCTTGACTGCATCTGAATTGATCGTCTTTGGCCAAACTTCTCTATCCATTTCTGCGAGTATGAGGGCTCCTCCTATTAGAACCCGGTGAAACATGTATGGACCCTGCCAGTTGGGAGAGAATTTCCCTTTGTCTTTATCTTGATGCGGAAAAATTTTCTTTAACACCAGCATCCCCGGTGTGAATTATCTCGGCTTGACTCTCTTATTGAAGGCTCCGGACATTCTTTTATGATAGGGCTGACCATAGCAAACTGCATTCATTCTCTTTCCGTCTATAAGAGCTAGTTTCCCGTAACGACTCTTCACCGATTCTGCGTCGTCGAGCTCTGCTTCCTGTATGATCCTTAAGGAAGGAATTTCCACCTCGGCGGGAATGGCTTCCTCTGTAATGTAAACCGACATATAGGGGGTTGCTCCTGTCGATGTGCGGACTATGGTGCAGTACCCCAATAAAGCAAATGATACATTCTTGTGCCACAGCTTATGCTTCTCTATCATTTTCCTTAGTATCTTATTGATATTCTTATTGGCAGCCTCTACGGCTCCGTTCATCTGAGTTCTGTAGGCTGTAGAATTCTTGTGTTTGATAAACCCAAGTAGTTTTCCAGCAGGAACCCCAAATGCACATTTCGCGGGATTCAGTTTCAGGTTGTACCTTCTCAGTCTATTGAAGAACTTCCTCAAATCTTCCATGTGGTCAGTGGCTTTCTTCGACTTTATGATGACATCATCTACATACACCCCAATCTCCTTATGTATCGTATCATGGAAGATAGTAGTCATGGCCCTCATGTAGGTGGCCCCTACATTCTTTAACCCGAATGGCATCATCTTGTAGTAGTACATCCCCCACGGCGTAATGAAAGCCTTTTCTCAGCATCTTCTTTGTCCATCCAGATCTGATGATATCCAGCGAAACAATCTACAAATGATTGCAACTCATATTGATCAGGATGTGTATGTTTGGCAAGGGGAAGTCGTCCTTTAGACTGGCCCGATTGAGATCCCGATAGTCGATACAGACTCTGACCTTCCCATCCTTCTTTGGCACCGGCACAATGTTGGCTAGCCATGGTGGATATTCTACTACCCTGAGGATTTCAGACTCATATCAGGTTTAAACTTTCTGAGCTTCTATTTCACCGGTGGACATGTTGGATCAGTTGGTAGTTTGTGTGCCACAATAGATGTACTTAAACCAGTCATGTCATCATATGACCAGGCGAATATGTCCTCATATTCCTTCAGAAATTCTATGTATTCTTCCTTTTCTAATGGTGACAAATGAACGTTGATCCGAGTTTCTTTGATATTTTTTGCATCTCCCAAGTTAACAATCTCTGTCTTGTCCGGGTTGGACTTGCGTCTGTTCTCAAAATTTTCAACCCCCTTAACAATCTCTTCCGGTATATCATCTTTCTCTGAATTTATGTCCGTTTGTTGCGTTGTCTCGTTGCATGTCACAGTCATTGGTTCATCAAGATAGGTAATAGTAATGCTGTATAAATAAAGTAATGAGAGAAAATAATAAGAGTAATATTTGTAAGGAAACCGAAATGTTTTGATAAATTTCATAACTGTTTTGAACATTGGAAGATCTTGTTGCGAAAATTCAAAATGCGAAAAGAAAGTCAACTAGTAAAAGTAAAAGATAGTGCATGATGCTTTGTTCAGCCTTGCTACCCCGAGGCTTTCCAGGCTTTGGTAGTTCTGATGGTCCAATGTTTGAGGCATGCTCCTCAGCTTATGGCCTGTATGGAATGGCCTTTCTCTCCCTCCTCCTCGAAAATGACACATCAATCCATGTCATCATCTTCTAGGAACAAATTCTTCACCGCTGCCAGTGCTTCCTCTTCTGCCGACCCATAGATGACATCGGCCGGACGGAAAGTCTGCTCTAGATGTGGTATTGGCTACTCCAGCGGGTAGTATGGACCGCGCCATGGTGGCGACCAATTGTTGAGCTCCTCCCAAGTATACTCGTATCCCAGATCGAAAGTGGTGCCATGTTTCTTTAGTTTGATAGGCTTGGTAATTCCTTGAAGGTTCTTTCCAAGTCCCGTGCCACGCTCATATTCGCTCCAATTCCATATGCTTTCAATTTTGTTGTCCCACCATTTGTCTTTGTCAACGGCATTGACTCGCTCGATGTGGTGATAGGTTTCCCCCGCTATCTTTCTCCTTCCTCCGATTGTTGGGATGGTTTGGCGACTGTATATGGGATTGCTACTGTCACCGTGAATAATCACCTCATGGTGGTTCCATTCAAATTTCATCGTCGGATGCAGTGCTGATGCTACGGCCCCAACGGCATGAATCCACGGTCGTCCCAATAGCATATTGTAAGATTCCGTCACGTCTATAACTTGAAAATCAACGTCGAACTAAGTAGGTCCCATTTTCAAACATAGGCTGACTTCCCCAATGGTGGATCTTTGGGAACCGTCGAATGCTTTGACGTTGATGGCCCAGTCCTTGATCTCATGCAGCCCCTTTCCCAATATTCTGAGTGTTACCAATGGAGAAATATTGAGGCTGGACCCTCCATCAATCAGGACCCTAGTGATAAAATAATCTTCGCAATGTACGGTGATGTGCAATTCTTTGTTGTGACTCAACCCTTCTGATGGCAGCTCATCTTCATGAAAAGTGATCTTGTGGCTTTCCAATACCTACCCTACCATGTTTTCCATTTCTCCTCCAGTGATGTTGCTTGGTACATATGACTCACTCAGCACCTTCAACAAGGCATTCTTATGTGCATCGAAACTTTGCAGCAAAGCTAGGATAGAAATTTGTGCCGGTGTTTTGTTCAGCTGATCAATGACTTAGTAATCCTTGGCGTGTATCTTTTCAAAGATCATCGGGCCCGGTTTTAGTGATGGTCGGTCGACCAGAGGCCTGCTTACTCGACTTAGCTAAATGCTCCAGAGTATAAATCCTGTCAGTTCTTGTCATACCCTATGGGGCAACTGTTTCCCCGAATTTAGCTTTCCCTTTCCTTCTCACCTCGGTTGTGTAATCCCAAGGTATGGCATTTGTATGGAACAGTGTTATGGCCGACATTGTTACCGGGATGGGCACCTTTACTCCGAATGGATCATGTATTTTGGAGGGTAAAACTGCAACTTCAAATGGTGCGGGTGCGTTTGCTGGAGACCCAAATCGACCTCAATTGGTGTTGCCGTCTTTATGGGGAGTGGTGCTTCAAACTCAAGTGGTACAGACATGTTTACCTCGGCATCCCCAGAAGGCTGAGTTTGGACTACAATTGGATTGAGGGTGACTATTGGCTTCTTTGGTTTGTCACCTTCTGTGATTAAACCGATCGATCCTTTGGGATCCCAATCATCCTCTACTTTAATCATGTGAACACCTCCACCCTTATGGTCCGGCAGGGGGTTGTTGCGAACATTCGAAGTAGGCTCTTTGGCTACAATGATCTTGTTATCGATTAGAGTCTGGATCTTATCTTTCAGAGAGAGACATTCATCAATGGTATGTCCCTTCATGCCGGAATGGTATGAACATGATTTATTTGGATTGACCCACTGAGAAGGGTTTTTAGGGGTTATAGCAGGGATATGGGTGACATAACCAGTAGCTTTGAGCCTTTCATGTAGCTGTTCAATCGGTTCAGCAATGGCGGTATACTGTTTGGGGGGTCTGCGATCGAAATTTGGTAAAGGTCAATTAAAGTTTTGACGTGTGGGATGTGATCTATAGTGGGATGGATGAGCATTGTAGGCTTGGTAGACATGTGTGGGACGGGAATATCTGGGTGAAGTAGGTTGATATGTAGGAGGTGGGGGTGATTGGTAAGTAGGTGGTGGAGTTTGGTAAGAGGGTGAGGGTGCTTGGTAATTCGGGGTATGCTAATATGTGAGTGGAGGTGTCGGATAGGCTTGGTATTTGGTAGGGGATTTGGCTCTTTGTGCAACCATTACAGCACCCACGTCCCTTTTATTGGACTTACCACTAGACTGTAAAGCCTTATTGGTAGCTTGTAAGGCTTCAAAATTCATAACCATACCACTTTTGATGCCGACTTCAATCCTTTCCCCTAACTTGATAATGTCGGAAAATTTCTGGCTCTCAATCAACATTAGCCTTTCTTAGTATTGCGGGCCCTGAGCCCGGACGAAAAACTTGTTCATCTGTTCTTCTTCTAAAGCTGGTGTGACCTTAGCAGCTTCTGATCTCCAACGAGTAGAGTACTCGCCGAATGTTTCTGTGGGTTTCTTCTTTAAATTCTGGATGTAGAACACATCTAGCACATTTTCTATGTTGAACCTGAACCTGTCCATAAGGTCGGATTCCATACTCACCTAGTTCGACCATTTCTTCGGGTCTTGGCTAATGTACCAAGACAGAGCATCTCCCTTCAGACTCCTCATGAAAAGCTTCATGCGAATCCTTTTGTCGTTCCCTACTCTGACCAGCTTGTCGCATTATGTTCTCAAGTGGACTCTCGGATCCCCTATACCATCAAACATCTCGAACATAGGAGGTTTGTACCCCTCGGGCAGTTCGACATCCGATTGTATGCAAAGATCTTCGTAGTTCAACCCTCCAATCCCCTTGCTTTCTTCGACACCCTGAATTCGACTAGTCAATTTCTTGAGTTCCGCAGCCAGGTTTCTGATGAGTAAATCTTTATCATCAGAATTGGGTATGCTTGAGACAGGTTGGGTGGAGTGTGACATGGTTTCCACATAGACGGGGGTGTTATGGTGGGCGTGGAAATGATCATTTGTGGAATTCAGAGGTTCTAGGATGAGCAGTGAAGTATTACTGTGGTGGTGATGAGTGGGATGGTTTTGTGGAGGCGTGGGGTTCTGAGCGTTTGGAAAATTGATATCTGGAGTGGTGAGGGAAAATGACAAGTTTGCCAGATTCTGAACCTGGTCAAGTTCCTCCTGAAATTTCAACAGTTTCTGCTCGAGTTGGGACGCACTTTCTTTTGAGACCTGAGCACCATGAGTGACCTCTAGCTGTTCAGTTGAGTTTTCCTTTCTAGTGTTGTTCAAATCTTCCATCTTTCCTTTGTTCCTGCTTCTAATAGGACTAGGAGGAGGAGTGGTTAGAGGGCCCTTAGATCTTGTGGAATATGATGACGATGCCAGAGTGCATGAACTAACCTTTGGGGAGGGGAGTAAATCGCAAAAATGTAAATTGTGTCCTATTTGGGAACCTCTTTATGCCCGAGGTAGGCCTAGCGACAAGTTGATTTGGAGAACTTAGAATGCTAAATGCCTCATTTTATTAATAAAAAGTAGACGAGTCGCAAATCGACACTAAGTAACAAGGAATAAAATGTCACTAGTGGCCATTGGCCTTATTACATTTCATAAAGCAAAAGAAAACTCCTATCTATTTGGTCCCAGAAGGACCTTCCCCAGACTCGGCATCTTTGGCCCCATCGAACAGCTTCACCAGCTCGCGAAGTCCCAGAAGCAGGTAGGCTCTGGCCAGGTGTCCACCCTCGTTCCTTCAACATTCTGGTAGTCCTCGATCCTCTTGCAAAACTTCCTTTCTAGCTCCACTAAACCTCGTTCCAGGTATCCTAGTCACTTGTTGGCACTGACAACCATGTTTTCCACTCTTCAATCAGTTTTTGGTGGGCTTCTTGAATCTCACGGTGCTCGCATTCATATTCCCGAATCCTATTACGCAGTTAGTTGTATTTGTCCTGTGCTTCAGCCCTTTCATCGATGATTCTGTGACCTCGAACAAACCCAGGTTGGCCCAGACCATTGTGATTATCCTCCAGCCATCCTGAATAGTGTGGGGTGCATCCAGCATGGTATTTGTCTGGTTCGATAGTATCTCTTCCCATGATGATCTTGCAATGCCACATATGTTGAGCTTGACACTTATAAGAACTGTCATCAGCTTGGAACTCAGGCCAGAAGTGACTCATCTTGTCGACCCTTGGTATAACCTGCTTCCAACCAGCCTGTCTCATAACCCAGAGAGGGACATAAGGGTAGGTTTCTCTCAAACCGATCAGTATCAGAAATGGTGCGTCCCTGGATCGGACGATGAACTCTTCATTAGGGAACCACTCGAACATCCATTGTACTTGATCCTTAGTCAGATTTTCAAATAGCTCAACGCATCCCTTGGCATCTTCTGGCTGACCAAACATGTTGGACATATAGTTCATTCGCCTTGGTTGATGGAAGGCTTTATGATCATCCCAGTCTCTACGCTGAATCTCTTGTCGATATTCGCCCCTTTGAAGATGCTCCATGAGCTAGAGTTGGAGTAGCAAGTTGTAGCCCTCGAAGTGTGGGGCTCCTTGTTGACACTTTTCCAAGGCTCGATATATCTCTGCGATGATCATAGGCACTATGCTAAATGGTTGTCCACCAATTCCCTCTATCAAAGTTTTAATGACTATGGCTAGCCTGGTGTGGATCTTTGCCTTCTTCATTGGAAACACTATCATCCCCAAGAAGCAGGACATAAAAACAAGGACCCTTCAGTGAATATGCTATAACGATGTAAGGGTAAACTCATCCGGATAAGTACGGTAGGATTTGCCGTGACCATACCTCTTGTACAAATAATCAAAGGGAATGTAAGACACCTTCAAACATGTCAAGTCTGGATTCTTCTTTAGGCCCATCATTTTGAGGAAACCCCTGCCCTTGCGATTTTCCGGCATTAACAAACCCGGGGTCTCCCATGGTATACCAGCCAATCCTCTTATTTCCTCTAGCAGGGGTGTCATCTCAATCTCCCCGAAGCGAAACACAGACCTATCACAGTCCTAGAACAGAGTAACAGCTTCTATGATTTTGTTGTTGGGTTGGACCTCCAAAAGGGAAGGTAGATTTCCTAGGTATTTCCGGACAAGAGTCTGATCACTGGAATGAAGATCCTCCCACTAGCTTAGCAACCTTGGGTGGATTCTTGTGACCATGCCGAATCTGGGGACTTCGTGCCTCATGTTTCTACAAGACAAAAGGGTTAGGCCCTTACCCCCACCAAACTCGACTATTAAATACCAGTAATTGGCATAAAATCATTTAGTTCTCCAAATAAATGCACAGAACGTGGTAGTGTCTATTTGGGTTTTTGGAAAACCCAGTGGACTTTGGACAAGGCTATCTTAAAGAGTCATTATGCGGACAACATAACTGACTCGGCTAAGTTTGACCGTGATGCATGCCCAATTAAACAGAGTAAGGTTTCTATGGGGGGTTTTAGACTGGTACCCTTGAGCGAACAACTCGAGAGAGAAAGGCACGGAACTGTCGACTACACCATTAATTGACTGGTTTTACTGTAGATACGCCTTTGCCAAATTTAGAGGGTGATAATATCGGAAGAGCGCAACCGCTCATTATAAGCGTTGTTATGGTATTTGTTTGGCACGAGGGGAATATGATGTTGAAAACATGCTTACGCAATAATTAAAACAAGTTGTCACGTATTTGCATGTTCATAAAGTAATAATTACAATAATTGAAAATATTAATAAAGGAGTGCAGTAAAGGAAAGCAGTAAAAGAAACAGGGCAAAGAAACAAAAGACGAGTCAGTTTTTGCAGTATAAGAGGGTATTAAATACTTAAAGGTATGAAACAAATAAGGCACATAAGAAATGTAAAGTCACAGTAATAGCTTGAATGGTAGAAGCCTAAAAGATATCCCCAGCAGAGTCGCCACGCTGTCGCGTCCCCTTTTTCTCGCAAAATCGGGTTCATGACATTTGGGAGGACAACTTGTTCCCTTTCGGGAATTGGGTTTGAATTGAAGAATTGCCACCTAATGATTTGAGTGCATTAGGACACTAAGGAAAGTTTGATATGAACAACCAGAGATTGGGTAAGGGCTCAAAATTATCTCAAGGGGAAGGTGTTAGGCACCCCTCAAGATCCACTAGTGTTGTTCCCGGCCAAGATATTATTGTTGTGACTTAAGTGCAAATAAAGACTTCAAATAAGAGGGGATTTTCATGTAATGGTTACAAATAAGCAAAAGTAAGAAAAACAAACTTAAAGGAGTTGAATAAAAGAAATGGTAAAAAAAAATTTTTTAAAGAAACAAAGAAAACAAAAGGAATGGGGGTCCTAGGTTCATTAATAATATGGATCACCCCACATAACAACCGGTAATCACTCCTCAATGAGGAGATACACGAGATGTTACCGCGTGGTCATCATATCCAGATCTACCCTTCCCCACACCGTTGAGGTATTAAAGCACGAAATGGTCTCGTTTACTTATTGCATGATATTACCCACCCCAATTCTATCGGTCCCGGAGGCATTTAGGACTACTAATCCTAAAAGGGAGGTATGTTGGGCTTATTTATGGTTTCAAAGGTAAAAATACTAAAGCGACAAGCAAAAGCATATATATAGAAAGTATGGGGAAGCACATAAACAAATAAGGCTCAAACAGACCTCCTTAAACCAAAGAAAAACATATAGTTTAGCATGTCTTACACGTACTGATTAGGGTCTAATTAAACTTAACAGTTAGGGTAGACTGATTTATTGCATATTTCAGAGAAGAAGCCCGAGTTAGGCATGTCTGATGTTTGTAGCATATAAAAATCTAATTCAGTTTATAAACTATACTATGGCTTGCCTAAGTGTTAGATGAAGACCTATAGGCATGATGTCTACTGATTTCAGAAAAGATGAAGTATATTGTATTTAGAAAAAAAGTTGTCAGTTATTCAGGAAAGACGAGTTTTGACAAAAGATCTTGCGTCATTACTACTGATTTTAGACTTATAAGCAAGTGAAGCGATTCAAATTCGATTAAAGCTCCTATAGGCATGCTTTCTATGCGTTGTCGATTTTAAACATTTTTACAGACATAGCAAGAGTGCAGAAATCCTATAGGCATGGCATCTAAATGCAGTACTTCGTTTAAGCCTATGAACATGATATCTAGATGCAGTTAGTTATTTAAGCCCTATAACAAGTTTGTCCAGTGACAGATGCATATGCAGGATTCAGATTTTTAGTTAACTATGAGCATGGTATCTATATGAGAGATGCAGAAATTTAACTATAGGCAGGATATCAATATGAATGCAGAATTCCTTATAGGCATAGTATCTATACATGAAAGAGCAGAATTTCTATAGGCAGGATATCTATGTGACATGCGGAAATTCTTATAGACATGGTATTTATATGAGAATGCGGAAATTCTTATATACATGGTATTTATATGAGAATGCAGAAATTCTTATAAACATGATATCTATATGAGAATGCAAGATTACTATAGGCAGGTTATCTATATGAGAATGCAGAATTCATAAACTCCTATAGACAGGTTATCCACCCCTTTTGCATACACAATTAACACTCCCTTTTCACTAACCATCCCCGAGAGTTTATTACAAAGTTATTACATCCCAGAAAGAAAATAAAGTAAAAACAAATACATTAGAAGTTGAAAATTACAACCAAGAAGAGCTTGATTCAGACTTCCTGTCTGAAATGTGAAGTAAACCAACTTCAAAGATCATGTTTCAAAGCCTTTCTCCCACTTGGGTGTGTCTGAGTTCCCTAAGAGTTTCATAGGAACTCCGGGCAATGCTCACACCCAAATGTATCACCAAATTAAGCCAAAGTGCAGTGTGGAAAGGGCCAGCACTCAGGTGTCCAAGTTCCGAGGGAACTCAAGGTCCCAAGGCAAGGCTCACAAGAGGGGGACAAAACTTAGGAACTAAGAGAGAGTGTAAATGCAGAATTCTGAAAGGGGGAAAGGGAAAGGGGAACAACACACATAGGGATATAGGGAATGGGATTCATAGAAGAAACAAGCAAAAGGAAATCAATGTGCTAGTTTAAGTGTCTAACTCTGCAGAAGTAGTAAAGTAGACATAGATACAGAAAGCTGTAAGTAAACACATTGTGGGTGAAGCTGAAACTTAAATCAGGACATACTAGTTTCGAAGAAATAAGTAGAAAAAGCAGTAGACTTGCAAAAGCCAAAGTGCAAAAAGGAAGACAGAATACTATGAGTATGAGTTCAGAAGAGATTGTGACTTGTGAAGTCTGTAGTATATCTGTTTGTGAAAAGGGTCGTGCCTTCTATAGTGTAGAAAGCAGGCAGAAAAAAAGTAAGAAAATAGTTTGAAAACTGATTGTCAATCAATTACACAAGGCTTCCCTTAATTATGGGATTCAAATTCACGGGTATAAATCAATTACGGAAAGAAATTCATCAAACCCTTTGTGCAAAGTAGTAAATTAGGGGCAAATACATAAAGGTTATTTAAGGACAAGGTCTTTGAAATATATGGTTGTACCATTTATTGAAAGAAAATCAATTAACAGCCAAGAAATCAGAGGTCAGAGATTTGTTATGAATGAACCAAGTCAGAAAGATGGAAAAGGTTTTAACATAAGGAAAATCAGCAGACAATCAATTAGACCTGTTAAAAAGGAATTCTGAATTAATCACTAGTTTGAAAACTTTGGGAAGAAAGATTCATCAGATATAAAAAGCATACAAACACGTTAAACATGAAAGAAACTTGTTCTGCCATTGTAAAATCAGTAGAAACTCCAATGTAGAAGAGTTTAGCAAAAGGTTCAACATTGTATGAAAACAAAGATGTCCAAACTCAGTTCAGAGACTCAGAATCAATCTGAAAGAGTTAAGGGTTCTAAAAAATAAAACCCTAGTTCACACAATCAGACCTCGGCAGAATCCCCAAATTCTAGGGTTTCCACCTTGAATCAAATAGTAGAAGAGCATACAAGCACAGACTATAGAAACACAGTAGAAGAATATACAAGAACGGGGTATAGAAAATACAGTAGAAGAGCATACGTGGTAGAAGAAAACATAAGAACACAGCAAATACAAAAACACACAAAAGAAAAGGAAAAGAAAAGTCAGAGAAACACTTTAAACATTTTCAGAAAACCCAAAATCGAAAAGAAGCGATTTTGAAAGTAATTTTGAAAGAAAAGTTGGGGAAATCGTTTGAAAACTCAAGTAGAACATGGATACAGAATAGATCTAAGTAAATCGAAGAAAACCTAGAAGAGTTAGGGTTTCAGGAGAACCCTAAAATGATAAAGGCTTTGACAAGGTCACCGATCTAAGTCGGAGAAGGTCGGAATCATGCTCAAACCACCATGGTACGTCGGAGTAAAGCCGGAGATGGCCGTGGAACCTTGAATCGACAGAGGTCTGGTGGAAGACCTTCGAGGTCAGGCCTCGAATCTTCAGGTATCAGGCACGTGCGAGCAAGAGAAGGTGAGTATAAGACTCCCAAAGCCTGAGAAGCCATGGATTCTGGTGGGTTTCAAGGTGGAGGTGGTGGTAAGATGCGATTAGGGTTAGGGATTTTTCGAGAGAGTTTGAGAGTTCAGAGGCGGCTGGTTAGGTGAACTGAATTAGGGTTGGGGGTGTTTGTGATTTAAAAAAGGAAAGGGAGAAGTGTGGTCGTTGATCATTTTGATCAACGGCCTGGATCAAACGAGAAGGCCGGGCAGGTAAAAATAAATGAGTTAGGGGCGAGTTAAATTGAAACTAGGCCGGTCAATTTGGGGCTTGTAATTGGTTTAATTGGGGAGGCTGATTTGGCTAACATTGAAATAGTTAGGGCTAAATTTTAAAAAGCCACTTTTCCCTTTTTATTTTATAAAAAATAGTAAAATAATTTCTGGAAACAAATTAAAGGTACTAAATCGATTAATAATATGTAAATATTAAATTAAAAATACTAGAATCAAATTTGTAATTATAAACACAATTAGATCTTAAAATAGGCTAAAATTGCAATTATATGCAATTTAACTTTAAAATGCTAAATAAATTTGTAAAAATGTGTAAAAATTACCTTAGCTATATTTTGGTATAAATATGAGAATAAAATAAGTTAATCACCAAAATGATAATTCGAGGAACAATTATTGGTTTTGTACTGTTAAAAGAGGGCAATAAATTGATTAAAAATCTTTTTAAAAATTAGGAAAAATACTAAAATACTTGGACATACTTATATATTCATATTCATGCTATTTTAAAAATATTTTGCATATAAAAATATACAGGGAAAAATTGGGTATCAACAGCTGCTCCGCTTTACCCGGGAAGGATGGTAGAGTTATCGGGTAAAGATATGATGGCTAATTTTGACCGAACGAAATGGTTTGAAGAATTTGACCAAGCTCTGGATCCTGAGTTGCCTACATATCCTTGGTCTTACAGGAGTCAGGCCATATGCAGTTCAGGATCCGTCGGCGGAATATGCCGATGGAGGTTTTCCAAGACGGACACGCTATTTTGGGTTGGGATGGACGGTTAAAATCTGCCAGGGTTGCGAGAACTGGAGTGGGATTGCTCCTGCTGAGACGACCGTTGCTTTCCAGTTTACCTGCAAATAAGTAATAGAAGTGTATACTGTGCGAAAATTTTAAACGTGATGCAAGTTCCCGTTGGACCATGAATGTTGTTTTTGGACGATTAGGATGACGTCCTCAAACCATGACGTCCTGGTCCATGAAGCGTATAATAAGGATTCGCAGGCCATGAAATGATGTTCTCGGGCTATGATAATGATGCCTCCGAACTATGATGCCTCTAAATAATGATATTCAAAAGATAAAAGGAGTCCTCAGGCCATGGCATGGCGTTCTCGGGCTATAAAGATCGTGCCTCCGAACAATGATGCCTTTGGACAGATTGGCAATCTTTTAGCCCATGAGATACAGAAGGTGGCGATCTTTCAGCCGAGGCAAGATGTAAGTGAAGTGGCGATCTTTCAGCCGATGCAAGATGTAAGTGAAGTGGCGATCTTTTAGCCGATGCAAGATGTAAATGAAGTGGCGATCTTTCAGCCATGCAAGATGAAGTGGCAATCTTTTAGCCATGAAATGGCGATCTTTCAGCCATGAAGTGGGGATCTTTCAGCCGATGCAAGGTATAAATGAAGTGACAATCTTTCGGCCGCTGTAAGGTATAAATGAAGTGGCGATCTTTCAGCTGATGCAAGATGTAAATGAAGTGGCGATATTTTAGCCATGCAAGATATAAATGAAGTGGCAATCTTTTAGCCATGCAAATGTAGAGGTGGCGATTTTTCAGCCATGTAGATGGAGATATAGCTTAACCTTAGAAGGCAGAATGGTAGCCTTATGCAATGCAAGAATGCAAATAGAGGTAGAGCTTAACCTCGGAAGGCAGAATGGTAGCCTTATGCAATGCAAGAATACAGATGGAGGTAGAGCTTAACCTCGGAAGGCAAAATGGTCACCTTATGCAATGCAAAAAATGCAGATGGAGGTAGAGCTTAACCTCCGAAGGCAAAATGGTAGCATTATGCAATGCTGAAAATGCAGATGGAGGTAGAGCTTAACCTCGGAAGGCAGAATGGTAGCCTTATGCAATGCATAAAATGCAGATGGAGGTAGAGCTTAACCTTAGAAGGCAAAATGGTAGCCTTATGTAATGCAGATAATGTAGATGGAGATAGAGCTTAATCTCGTAAGGCAGAATGGTAGCTTTATGCAATGCAGAAAATGCAGATGGAGACAGAGCTTAGTCTCGGAAGGCAGAATGGTAGCCTTATACAGGAAGTAAAAATGGCAAATGGCAATAGAGTTTTCTTAGCTGATAGTGGATTACGGTATCGTGATTACTGGGGATATTGTGCCTGCTAGGGGACACTGTTATGCGGATAACAGTTGCGAGCAAGTGCAACGGTTCAGAGAGTTGTATTCTTGAACTTTATTAGTGAACATATAGTATATTTGATGATTTTGCAACTCAAGTGCCTGCATCCAAAGAAAAATCATGAGTTTGTAAAGGGGGAAAAGTTAGTTCGTATCCCCGCTGGCTTTGCTTGACCTGCTCGGCTTTGATCTGGAGATACTGTACATATCAATAGGGTAGCGTTGCTAAACAAGGCAATTTAGTAATAAACATGCATGATTTAGTAAATGCATAATGTAAGTACATAATTAAGAATAGTTTTCTTTAGAGGAACCGACGACTGCGACATGGTTCAAGACATTGCAACTTCTCTTGCTCCGGAATTTTGCGGGTCCTCTTCAAAATACTGCCCCAGTTTATTGGGTTGCTGCTCCTGACAGTTGTTAAAGATAAATGGCTGGAATCGACTTCGAAATTTTGATGGTCCTCCTCAAAATTCTGCCCCATTTTCTAATAGCGGGTGAAATGGAAATTTTTATTGAATTGTGACCGAACCCATAGGGCTGCCTACGTATCCCCTTTTAAACAGGAATCAGGTCAGGCGTAGTTCAAATTACATAAGAAAAGCATAAAGATTACACATAATATCGCTTGACTGCATCTGAAATGAACGGCTATGGCCAAACTTCTCCGTCCATTTCTGCGAGTATGACGGCTCCTCCTGTTAGAACCCGGTGAACCATGTACGGACCCTGCCAGCTGGGAGAGAATTTCCCTTTGGCTTCATCTTGATGCGGAAAAATTTTCTTTAACACCAGCTTCCCTGGTGTGAATTGTCTCGGCTTGACTCTCTTGTTGAAGGCTCTGGACATTCTGTTCTGAAAGAGCTGACCGTGGCAAACTGCATTCATTCTCTTTCCGTCTATAAGAGCTAGTTGCTCGTAACGACTCTTCACCCATTCTGTGTCGTCGAGCTCTGCTTCCTGTATGATCCTTAAGGAAGGAATTTGCAGCTCGGCGGGAATGACTGCCTCTGTACCATAAACCAGCATATAGGGGGTTGCTCCTGTCGATGTGCGGACTATGGTGCGGTACCCCAATAAAGTAAATGATACCTTCTCGTGCCAGATCTTATGCTTCTCTATCATTTTCCTTAGTATCTTCTTGATATTCTTGTTGGTGGCATCTACGGCTCCGTTCATCTGAGTTCTGTAGGCTATAGAATTCTTGTGTTTGATAAACCCAAGTAGTTTTTTGGCAGAAACCCCAAATGCACATTTTGCGGGATTCAGTTTCAGGTTGTACCTTCTCAGTCTGTTGAAGAACTTCCTCAAATTTTCCATGTGGTCAGTGGCTTTCTTGGACATTATGATGACATCATCTACATACACCTCAATCTCCTTGTGTATCATATCATGGAAGATAATAGTCATGGCCCTCATATAGGTGTCCCCTGCATTATTTAACCCGAATGGCATCATCATGTAGCAGTACATCCCCCACGGCGTAATGAAATCCTTTTCTCAGCATCTTCTTCATCCATCCAGATCTGATGATATCCAGCGAAACAATCTACAAATGATTGCAACTCATATCAATCAGGATGTGTGTGTTCAGCAAGGGGAAGTCTTCCTTTGGACTGGCCCGATTGAGATCCCGGCAATCGACACAGACTCTGACCTTCCCATCCCATCCTTCTTCAGCACCGGCATAATGTTGGCTAGCCATGTTGGATATTCTACTACCCTGAGGATTTTAGACATATATCGGGTTTAAACTTTTTGAGCTTTTGTTTCACCGGTGGACATGTCGGATCAGTTGGTAGTTTGTGCGCCGTAATAGATGTACCTAAACTAGTCATGTCATCATATGACTAGGCGAATATGTCCTCATATTCCTTCAGAAATTCTGTGTATTCTTCCTTTTCTGACGGTGACAAATGAACACTGATCCGAGTTTCTTTGATATTTTCTGCATCTCCCAGGTTAACAATCTCAGTCTCGTCCAGGCTCTGGTGGTTCTGATAGTCCAATTATTGAGGCATGCTCCTCGGCTTACGGCCTGTATAAGGGCCTTCCTCCCCCTCCTCCTCGAAATTGACACAACAATCCATGTCATCATCTTCTATGAACAAATTCCTCACTACTGCCAGTGCTTCCTCTTTTTCTGACCCATAGATGACATCGCCTGGTCGAAAAGTCTTCTCCAGATGTGGTATTGGCTGCTCCAGTAGGTAGTATGGACCGCACCGTGGTGGAGACCAGTTGTTGAGCTCCTACCAAGTATACTCATATCCCAGACCGAAAGTGGTGCCATGTTTCTTCAGTTTGATAGGCTTGGCGATTCCTTGGAGGTTCTTGCCATGTCCCTTGCCCCCTCTAGTTCAATATGCTTTCAATTTTGTTGTCCCACCATTTGTCTTTGTCAACGGCGTTGACTCGCTTGATGTGGTGATAGGTTTCCCTACCTATCTTTCTCCTTCCTCCAATTGCTGGGATGGTTTGACGACTGTATATGGGATTTCTACCGTCGTCGTGAATGATCACCTCTTGGTAGTTCCATTCAAATTTCACCGCTTGATGTAGTATTGACGCTAAGTCCCCAGTGGCATGAATCCATGGCCGTCCCAACAGCAGATTGTAATATGCCGACACGTCTATAACTTGAAAATCAACGTCGAACCAAGTAGGTCCCATTTTCAAACATAGGATGATTTCCCCAATGGTGGATCTTTGGGAACCGTCGAAAGCTTTGACGTTGATGGCCCGGTCCTTGATTTCATGCAGCCCCTTTCCCAATGTTCTAAGTGTTACCAACGGACAAATAGTGAGGTTGGAACCTCCATCAATTAGTACCCTAGTGATAAAATAATCTTCGCATTATACGGTGATATGCAATTCTTTGTTGTGACTTAACCCTTCTGGTGGCAGCTCATCTTCATGAAAATTGATCTTGTGGCTTTCCAATACCTGCCCTACTAGGTTTTCCATTTCTCCTCGGGTGATGTTGCTTGGTACATATGCCTCACTCAGCACCTTCAACAAGACATTCTTATGTGCATCAGAACTTTGCAGCAAAGCTAGGATAGAAATCTGTGTCGGTGTTTTGTTCATCTAATCAATGATTGAGTATTCCTTGGCTTGTATCTTTCTCCAGAGATCATCGGGCCTGGTTTCAGTGATGGTCGGTTGACCAGAGGCCTGCTTACTGGACTCAGCTAAATGCTCCGGAGTATAAACCATGCCGGTTTTTGTCATACCCTGTGCCGCAACTATTTCCCCGAATTTAGCTTTCTCTTTCCTTCTCGCCTCGGCTGTGTAATCCCAAGGTATGGAATTTGTATGGAACGGTGTTATGGCCGACATTGTTACTGGGATGGGCACCTTTACTCCGAACGGAGCATGTATTTTGGAGGGTAAAACTGTAACTTCAAACAGTGCAGGTGTGTTTGCTGGAGACCCAAACTCGACCTCAATTGGTGTTGGTGTCTTTGTGGGGAGTGGTGCTTCAAACTCAAGTGGTATAGACATGTTTACCTCGGCATCCCCAGAAGGTTGAATCTGTACTACAATCGAATTGAGGGTGACTATTGACTTCTTTGGTTCGTCACCTTCTGTGATTAAATTGATTGATCCTTTGGGATCCCAATCGAATGGAGGGTGACTATTGGCTTCTTTGGTTCGTCACCTTCTATGATTAAACTGATTGATCCTTTGGGATCCCAATCAAATTGAGAGGATTTGGCTCTTTGTGCAACCATTACGGCACTCACGTCCCTTTTCTTGGATGTACCACCAGATTGTAAAGCCTTATTGGTAGCTTGTAAGGCTTCAAAATTCGTAACCATACCACTTTTGATGCCTACTTCAATCCTTTCCCCTAACTTGATAATGCCGGAAAATTTTTGGCTCTCAGTCAACATCAGCCTTTTATAGTATTGCGGGTCCTGAGCCCGGACGAAAAACTTTTTCATCTGTTCTTCTTCTAAAGCTGGTCTGACCTTAGCAGCTTCTGATCTCCAACGAGTAGCGTACTCACAGAATGTTTTTGTGGGCATCTTCTTTAAATTTTGGATATAGAACACATCTGGCGCATTTTCTGTATTGAACCTGAACCTGTCCATAAAGTTGGATTCCATACTCACCCAGTTCGACCATTTCTTCGGGTCTTGGCTAATGTACCAAGACAGAGCATCTCTCTTCAGACTCTTCATGAAAATCTTCATGCGAATCCTTTCATCTTTCCCTACTCCGACCAGCTTGTCGCAGTATGTTTTCAAGTGGACTCTCGGATCCCCTATACCATCAAACATCTCGAACTTATAAGGTTTGTGCCCCTCGGGTAGTTCGACATCCGGTTGTCTGCAAAGATCTTCGTAGTTCAACCTTTCAATCCCCTTGCTTCGTTCGACACCCTGAATTCGACTAGTCAATTTCTTGAGTTCTGCACCCAGGTTTCTAATGAGTAAGTCTTTATCATCAGATTCGGGTGTGCTTGAGAAAGGTTGGGGGGAGTGTGGCATGGTTTCCACATAGATGGGGGTGTTATGGTGGGCGTGGAAATGATCATTTGTGGAATTCAGAGCTTCTGAGATGAGCAGTGGAGTATTGCTGGATGTATGACATGTATTGCAGTGGTGGTGATGAGCGGGATGGTTTTGTGGTTTTGGGATGTTTTGTGGAGGCGTGGGGTTCTGAGCGTTTGGAAAATTGATATCTGGAGTGGTGAGGGAAAATGACAAGTTTACCAGATTCCAAACCTGGTAAGTTCCTCCTGAAATTTCAACAGTTTCTGCTCGAGTTGGAACGCACTTTCTTTGGAGACTTGAGCACCTTGAGTGACCTCTACCTGTTCAGTTGAGTTTTCCTTTTTGGTGTTGTTCAAATCTTCCATCTTTCCTTTGTTCCTGCTTCTGATAGGACTAGGAGGAGGAGTGGGTGAAGTTCCCTTAGATCTTGTGGAATGTGATGACGATGCCAGTGTACATGAACTAACCTTTGGGAAGGGGAGTAAATAAACAAAAAGTAAAAACAAAAAGGTAACAAGTCAGTGAGGATTATAAGAAAATGTTGCGATAATTAAACATATAGTGCAAGAATGTAAATCGCGTCCTATTTAAGAACCTCTTTATGCTCGAGGTAGGACTAGCGACAAGTTGATTTGGAGAACTTAGAATGCTAAATGCCTCATTTTATTGATAAAAAGTAGACGAGTCCCAAATCGACACTAAATAACAAGGAATAAAATGTCACTAGTGGCATTGGCCTTATTACATTTTATAAAGCAAAAGAAAACTCCTATCTATTTGGTCCCAAAAGGACCTTCCCCAGACTCGGCATCTTTGGCCCCATCAAACAGCTTCACCAGCTCGCGAAGTCCCAGCAGCAGGTAGGCCCTGGCCAGGTGTCCAACCTCGTTTCCTCTAGCATTCTGGAAGTCCTCGATCCTCTTGAGAAACATCCTTTCCAGCTCCACTAAACCTCGTTCCAGGTATCCTAGTCGCTTGTTGGCACTGACAGCCATGTCTTTCCACTCTTCAATCAGTTTTTGTTGGGCTTCTTGAATCTCTCGGTGCTCTCTTTCACATTCCCGAATCCTCTTGCACAGTTGATTGTATTTGGCCTGTGCTTCAGCCCTTTCATCGATGATTCTGTGACCTCGAAAAAATACAGGTTGGCCCAGACCATTGTGATTATCCTCCAGCCATCCTGAATAGTATGGGGTGCAGCCAGCATGGTATTTGTCAGGTTCGATATTATCTCTTCCCATGATGAACTGGTAATGCCACATATGTTGAACTTGGCACTTATAAGGATGGTCATCAACTTGGAACTCAGCCCGTAAGTGACTCATCTTGTCTACCCTTGGTATAACCTGCTTCCTACTACCCTGTCTCATAAACCGGAGAGAGACATAAGGGTAGGTTTCTCTAAAACCGATCAGTATCAAAAATGGTGCGTCCATAGATCGGGCGATGAACTCTTCAGTAGGGAACCACTCGAACATCCATTGTACTTGATCCTCAGTCAGATTTTCAAACAGCTCCATCCATCCCTTGGCATCTTCTGGCTGAGAAAACATGTTGGGCACGTAGTTCATTCGCCTTGGTTGATGGAAGGCTATATGATCGTCCTAGTCTCTACGCTGAATCTCTTGCCGATATTCACCCCTTTGAAGATACTGCATGAGCTAGAGTTGGAGTAGCAAGTTGCATCCCTCGAAGTGTGGGGCTCCTTGTTGACACTTTTCCAAGGCTCGGTATATCTTTGCGATGATCATGGGCACTATGCTAAATGGTTGTCCACCAATTCCGTCTATCAATGTTTTAGTGACCATGGAATGTAAGACTCCTTCAAACATGTCAAGTATGGATTCTTCTTTAGGCCCGTCATTTTGAGGAAACCCCTACCCTTGCAATTTTCCGGCATTAACAAATCCGGGGTCTCCCATGGTATACCGGCCAATCCTCCTATTTCCTCTAGCAAGGGTGTCATCTCAATCTCTCCGAAGCGAAACACAAACCTATCACAGTCCCAGAATAGAGTAGCAGCTTCTATGATTTTTTTGTTGGGTTGGACCTCCAGGAGAGAATGTAGATTTCCTAGGTATTTCCGGACAAGAGTCTGATCACTGGAATGAAGATCCTCCCATCAGCTTAGCAACCTTGGGTGGATGTTTGTGACCATGCCGAATCTGAGGACTTCGCGCCTCTTGTTTCTGCAAGACAAAAGGGTTAGGCCCTTACCCCCACCATATTCTACTATTAAATACAAGTAATTGGCATAAAAGCATTTAGTTCTCCAAATAAATGCACAAAACGTGGTAGTGTCCGTTTGGGTTTTTGGAAAACCCAGTGGACTTTGGAAAAGGCTATCTTAAAGAGTCATTATGTAGACAACATAACTGACTCGGCTAAGTTTGACCATGATGCATGCACAATTAAACAGAGTAAGGTTTCTATGGGGGGTTGTAGACTGGTACCCTTGAGCGGACAACTCAAGAGGGAAAGACACGGAACCGTCGACTACACCATCGACTAAAAGATATCTCCAGCAGAGTCGCCACGCTGTCGTGCCCCTTTTTTCTCGAGAAATCGGCTTCATGACATTTGGGAGGACAACTCGTTCCCTTTTAGGAATTGGGTTTTAATTGAATAGTCGCCACCTAATGATTTGAGTGCATTAGGACACTAAGGAAGGTTTGATTTGAACAACCAGAGATTGGGTAAGGGCTCAAAATTATCTCAAGGGGAAGGTGTTAGGCACCCCTCAAGATCCACTAGTGTGCTTCCCGGCCAAGATATTATTGTTGTGACTTAAGTGCAAATAACACATAGGAAAATAAAGACTTCAAATAAGAGGGGATTTTCACGTAATGGTTACAAATAAACAAAAGTAAGAAAAATGAACTAAAAGGAGTTGATTAAAAGAAATGGTAAAAAAAAAATTAAAAAAAATAAAGAAAACAAAAGGAAGGGGGGTCCTAGGTTTATTAATAATATGGATCACTCACACAACATCCGGTAATCACTCCTCAATGAGGAGCTACACGATATGTTACCGCGTGGTCATCATATCCATATCTACCCTTCCCTACCCCGTTGAGGTATTAAAGTGCGAAATGGTCTCGTTTACTTATTGCATGCTATTACCCGCCCCAATTCTATCGGTCCTAGAGGCATTTGGGACTACTAATCCTAAAGGGGAGGTATGTTGGGCTTATTTATGGTTTCAAAGGTAAAAATACTAAAGTGACAAGCAAAAGCATATATATAGAAAATATGGGAAAACACATAAACAAATAAGGCTCAAACAGACCTCTTTAAACCAAAGAAAAGCATAAAGTTTAGCATGTCTTACAAGTACTGATTAGGGTCTGATTAAACTTAACAGTTGGGGCAGACTGATTTATTGCATATTTCAGATAAGAAGCCCGAGTCAAGCCTGCCTGATGGTTGTAGCATATAAAAATCTTATTCAGTTTATAAACTATCATATGGCTTGCCTAAGTGTTAGACGAAGACCTATAGGCATGATGTCTACTGGTTTCAGAAAAGATGAAGTATACTAATTTTAGAAAAAAGGTTGTCAGTTATTCAGGAAAGACGAGTTTTGACAAAAGATCATTCGTCATTGCTACTGGTTTTAGACTTATAAGCGAGTGAAGCGGTTCAGATTCGATTAAAGCTCCTATAGGCATGATTTTTATGCGTTGTCGATTTTAAACACTTTTACAGACATAGCAAGAGTGCAGAAATCCTATAGGCATGGCATCTAAATGAAGTACATCGTTTAAGCCTATGAACATGATATTTAGATACAGTTAGTTATTTAAGCCCTATAACAGGCTTGCCCAGTGACAGATGCATATGCAGGATTCGGATTTCCAGTTAACTATGAGCATGGTATCTATATGAGAGATGCAGAAATTTAACTATAGGCAGGATATCAATATGAATGCAGAATTCCTTATAGGCATAGTATCTACATATGAAAGTGCAGTATTTCTATAGGGAGGATATCTATGTGATATGCGAAAATTCTTATAGACATGGTATTTATATGAGAATGCAGAAATTCTTATAAACATGATATCTATATGAGAATGTAAGATTCCTATAGGCAGATTATCTATATGAGAATGCAAAAATCATAAATTCCTATAGGCAGTTTATCTACCCCTTTTTTGCATAGACAATTAACCCTCCCTTTTCACTATCCATCCCCGAGAGTTTATTAAAAAATTATTACAGTCCAGAAAGAAAATAAAGTAAAAAAAGTATATCAGAAGTTGAAAATTACAACCAAGAAGAGCCTGATTTAGACTTCCTATCAGAAATATGAAGTAAACCAACTCCAAAGATCATGTTTCAAAGCCTTTCTCCCACTTGGGTGTATCAGAGTTCCCTAAGAGTTTCATAAGAACTCCGGGCAGTGCTCACACCCAAATATATCACCATATTAAGCCAAAGTGCAGTGTAGAAAGGCTAGCCCTCAGGTGTCCAAGTTCAGAGGGAACTCAAGGTCCCAAGGCAAGGCTCTCAAGAGTGGGGCAGAACTTAGGAACTAAGAGAGAGTGTAAATGCAGAATTCTGAAAGGGGGAAAGGGAAAGGGGAACATCACACATAGGGATATAGGGAATGGGATTCATAGCAGAAACAAGCAAAAGGAAATCAACATGCTAGTTTAAGTGTTTAACTCTGCAGAAGTAGTAAAGTAGACATAGATGCAGAAAGCTTTAAGTAAACACATTGTGGGTGATGCTGAAACTTAAATCAGGACATACTAGTTTCGAAGAAATAAGTAGAAAAAGCAGTAGACTTGCAAAAGCCAAAGTGCAAATAGGAAGACATAATACTATGAGTGTGAGTTCAGAAGAGATTGTGAATTGTGAAGTCTGTAGTATATCTGTTTGTGAAAAAGGGTAATGCCTTTTATAGTGTAGAAAGCAGGCAGAAATAAGGTAAGAAAAATAGTTTAAAAACTGATTGTCAATCAATTACACAAGGCTTCCCTTAATTAAGGGATTCAGATTCACGGGTATAAATCAATTAAGGAAAGAAATTCAACAAACCCTTTGTGGAAAGTAGCAAATTAGGGGCAAATACATAAAAGTTACTTAAGGACAAGGTTTTTGACATATATGGTTGTACCATTTAAGGAAAGAAAATCAATTAACAGCCAAGAAATCAGAGGTCAGATATTTGTTATGAATGAACCAAGTTAGAAAGATGGAAAAGGTTTTAACTTAAGGAATATCAGCAGACAATCAATTAGACCTGTTAAAAAGGAATTTTGAATCAATCACTAGTTTGAAAACCTTTTGAAAGAAAGATACATCACATTTAATAAGCATACTGACACGTTAAACATGAAAAAAACTTGGTATGCCATTGTAAAATCAGTAGAAACTCCAGTGTAGAAGAGTTTAGAAAAAGTTTCAACATTGTATGAAAACAAAGATGTCCAAACTCAGTTCAGAGACTCAGAATCAATCTGAAAGAGTTAAGGTTTCTAAAAAATAAAACCGCAGTCCACATAATCAGACCTCGGCAAAATCCCCAAATTCTAGAGTTTCCACCTTGAATCAAATGCAGAGATGAGGAGGCCAGTAGTTGAAACAGACTCAGAGGTTTCTTTCAGAAACCCATGAGAAAATCATGCAAACACAGTAGCATAATGAGAGAACAACTGATAGTAGAAGAAGCAAGCTTAAGCAGGTCTTTTAAACAAGGTAAAATAGTAAGAGCTTAAGAACATGGTAGAAGTATACAGTAGGCAAAGCATATCAGAACATAGGGGAAGAAAATAGCAGAACATAGTAGAAAAGCATACTAGCACATACTATAGAAACACAGTAGAAGAATATACAAGAACGGGGTATAGAAAATACAATATAAGAGCATACGTGGTAGAAGAAAACATAAGAACACAGCAAAGACAAATACACACAAAAGAAAAGGAAAAGAAAAGTCAGAGAAACACTTTAAGCATTTTCATAAAACCCTAAATCGAAAAGAAGCGATTTTGAAAGTAATTTTTGAAAGAAAAGTTGGGGAAATCGTTTGAAAACTCAAGTAGAGCGTGGATACACAACAGATCTAAGAAAATCGGAGAAAACCTCGAAGAGTTAGGGTTTTAAGAGAACCCTAGAATGAGAAAGGCTTTGACAAGGTCACTGATCTGAGTTGGAGAAGGTCGGAATCAGGCTCAAACCACCATGGTACACTGGAGTAACGCCGAAGATGGTCGTGGAACATTGAATCGACAGAGGTCTGGGGGCAGACCTTTGAGGTCAGGCCTCGAATCTTCAGGTATCAAGTGCCTGGGAGCAAGAGAAGGTGAGTATAAGACTCCCATAGCCTGAGAAGCCATGGATTCCGGTGGGTTTCAAGGTGGAGGTGGTGGTAAGAGGCGATTAGTGTTAGGGAATGTTCGAGAGAGTTTGAGAGAGTTTGAGAGTTTAGAGGCGGCTGGTTAGGTGAACTGAATTAGGGTTGGGGGTGTTTGTGAATTAAAAAATGAAAGGGGAAATTGTGGTCGTTGATCATTTTGATCAACGGCCTGGATCAAAAGGGAAGGTCGGGCGGGTAAAAATAAATGGGTTAGGGGAGGGTTAAATTGAAACTGGGTCGGTCAATTTGGGGTTTGAAATTGGGTTAATTGGGGAGGCTGATTTGGCTAAAATCGAAATAGTTAGGGCTAAATTTTAAATAGCCACATTTTCTCTTTTATTTTATAAAAATAGTAAAATGATTTATGGAAACAAATTAAAGGTAATAAATAGATTAATAATATGTAAATATTAAATTAAAAATACTGGAATCAAATTTGTAATTATAAACATAATTAAATTTTAAAATAGGCTAAAATTGCAATTATATTTAATTTAACTTTAAAATGCTAAATAAATTTGTAAAAATGTGTAAAAATTACCTTAGCTATATTTTGGTATAAATATGAGAATAAAATAAGTTAATCACCAAAATGATAATTTGAGGAACAATTATTGGTTTTTGTACTGTTAAAATAGGGCAAGAAATTGATTAAAAAATCTTTTTAAAAATTGGGAAAAATACTAAAACACTTGGACATACTTATATATGCATATGCATGCTATTTTGAAAGTATTTTGCATATAAAAATATACAGGGAAAAATTGGGTATCAACACGAGGCCGGCTTCAATAAGAAGAGAGACTAATTGTATGGGTCAAAATATGCCTTTAGGATATCCGGGTCAAAATAACACTAAGAGAAGGATCGGTAAACCATCATTTAAAGACAGTCATGAAGTCATATTAGCCGTGGTCGAGGAATCCGAGAAAGTCGTTATTGAAATACCGAGGTGGATCAAGGACAAGAAGTCTATGAGAGTCACAGTCAAGTCATCAATGAGGATCATAGTCGAATAGTCGAGGAGGGTCCTGATCAAAAATTGACAATAGAGTTGTTACAGCTAGTTTTCAGAATGGAATTAGGAAGGGAATATTCCAATGAATAATGCTTACCTTTGTACTATTAGGATTTTTCGAGAAAAGATCTCATATAAATAGAAGGAAGAGAGAGATGAAAAGCACGTGAAAATTGATTCTTGTAAGAAATACACTTTAACAAAAGATTTATTCTCTACTCAATACAGGACTTTACTTTTTGTTGATATTCTTGCCAGATCTGAGGGATCCTCGACTGATTGAAGATCTGTCACCCAATCATTGTAAGGTGAAAGGTTCCTTTGTTCACCTTTTATTGCTTAAGTTATTCCTCTTAATTACGTGATTACCATCAAATGGACATTTATTGAATAAATTACGTATAGTTATTGTTCTTATCAATTATAAGGCATTTGTTGCAAGGAACTGCTATAATCTTCATAGATACTTTTCAATTACCTCTTTGATATCAGGATTTGAGGAAATTATCCTTAACTAAGATTAACCTCTATTTAATTAGAATTAATTAATTGAACCAAGGTTTATATTTTTTGGTCAAACATGTACATGATGATGAAATGTAATACAACAACAGAAGCAACATGCGAAAATAATGAAGCAGTAATCTAGATTATGGAAATAATGAGCCATAAATGAAAGAAGGGAGAGATGACTAGAATCTGATGGTTGGGACTCAATAAGATAGGCCCAGCGATTGAGAAGCGCGACTATCGGTGACTGGACTCTTCAGAAGGATGTAACGAAGCTGGATTGGGTCTGAGTTCCTGAGGAACTCAGCAGGCCCAAATCCATAAATGCCCAAAAAATAATAAAATAAAGTCATTAGAAGTAATCCCATGTTCTCAACATATTCAAAACATATATGACATGTACATAAATTAAGCAATTAGAACAAGAAAAGAATCTATACTGTGAAAAAATTATATTAATGTGGTGGTTCTACTTAGCAAATAATTCACATTGAAAACCTTTCGTTGTCATTAAATATTAAACCCCCAAAGAACTTAATTTGTCAACGAGTTAAGGGCTAAGGAGGAAATTCCGGTCAAGGTTGATGCTCCCTTTGAATCCCTTGACACTTCAAAGTTCTCAAGGGACTCAAGGCCCAGGGAAATACTTGTGTCGGGGGGGGGGGGAGGGGGGGCAATCCAACCTAGAGTCAAACTCCACTCCCAAACATATAGTCCATACTGAATTACCGAACAAATATATATCACATGAATTCTAAAGATCTGACTTTGAAACACATACAGGTGAGGAACAGAAGCATCATAAGCATATTACAAAAGTCTGAATTTAGAGCAGAGTAATATTCCAAGGAAAGGTAAAGCTATAAAACGACAACTCAACATATACAGAGGTTTCTTGTGTGTGGCAAACCTAGTGTGAATTGACTGGTTTTTCTTTCAACACATACACAGGTTGATAATACTATCTTAACACTTTTAAAGATAGTCAGCAATAAAAATTCAGGAAATACAGTCATGACTAATCATTTTACAGAGGTTGTCAAAGACATCTAGGACATGATCAAGCCTTTCAATAAGTTTGCAAGTTCACGGATCAAAATATAGAATCCCTAAGGATCTCTACAGGATTATATCCCTAATAGTGTTGACTTCAAACAAATCATCATATTCAAATAGAATCAGCAGAGGTCCTTATAAGACCTTAGGGAGTCAGATTTTGGTTTTAAAATTAGCAATGGGGAAAGGACTGGAGCAGTTCTAGACAATGTATGAAATCAGGAACTAAGCAAGAACATGCAGTATTCAGTTAACTACATAAATACTTCAAATCAGTGACGATTCTATGTAAACATGGGAAACTTTACACATTTTGTAGAATTAGCTTAAGCATGACATGATGGGGAAGAGTCACAGATAAAGGAAAGATATTGCATTAGAACATGTTTAACTTATACTTAAGTCTAGGTTAGTACGTGAATATGAAAATGATCATGCTTTTGTTTTTACAAGTTATCAATTGGTTATAGCATAGTAACTAGGTCCTTTTCAGCAAGGACAATCTTAAAAGATAAGATGCATGTCAGTTTTCAAAGATTAATGTTAACCCTAAAGGATTAGAGACTATAGGTATGATACCAAGCAAGTATGCAGTTGAAGATGTTGACTAATCAAGAAACAATTAAGTTTAGCCTAACAAATTATCAGTATTTATAACAAAGAAAAGAAACAGGATCATGATTGAGTTATGAGGAAAAATAACTTAGCCTTAACAGATATGTACAATAGGATCACTAGGAGAAGAGAAGAGAGTTTAATTCAAACAAGAGTAGGTCAACAGAAGCAACAACAACTAAACAAAATAAAAGACCATAGTTACTACTCAGAAACAATTTAACAAACACAAGTAGAGAGGGAAACATATAAACACTTAGGGGTCATTTGGTTGGAATACGATTTATACCGGTATAAGTTATGCCAGTATAAGTTATAGTGTGATAAGTTATGCTGGAGTTAGTTATGCTGGGATTGTTGTTTATTCATTGTTTGGTATGATGTATTAAGAATGACAATTGCATAATTTCTAAAAAGAAGGTATAAGTTATACCAGTGCTAATTACCCCACCTTCTATAAGGTATAAGTTATCCTAGTGTTAAAATTAATACCAAGATAACTTATACCTGGTTTGCTAACCAAACATAGTATTAAGGTGGTATTAAATTTTTATACCACCCTTATACCTTCTTATACCTCATACCAAACGACCCCTTAGAGTTTATGCTTAAGGTTGAAGGATAGAATATATAAACTTAACACCTTTAGATTCGTTCAGTCATAATTATCAATTAATAAGCTCAACTTCAAGACTCACAAACTACATAAATGCAACAAATAAGGTTAAAAGTTACTGTAGATCAATGAAAGTGTTGAAGTTCATGTGAACATGAACATATAATAACTTAGCCATGTATACTGTTGGAAACTCAAGAACAAAGATTAGCAGGAATCAGTTAGTGGTTTAATCAATCATCGATTAAAGACTCAAGGCATGACAAATAATCACAAGTAGCCATTAAACTTAACAGAACATAAGTATTAACATACTGAACACCTTGATACAATTGTAATACTCAAAATATAACTAATATATTTGCAGTATTTGATAGAGATGAACAATAGAGATGAATGACAGATGTAATGACCTTTGTTAGAGAAGCAGACCAAACGAGAGTTCTTTTTAGTTGCTTAAGACCCTAGAAACCCCAAGTTTGAACCATCAACAGTACTCAACAAACAAAAGAAAGGAAACAGTAAGCAAACCTAAGGCTTTGAATCCTAAATTTCTTAGATGATTGAAATGTTTGTGTTTTTCTTTTGTGGTTCGTGATGTTAGATGAAAACATTAAAGCCCTATTTATTGTTCCATTAAGGCTCTAGGGTTTCAACAGAACTTAAATTAGATAGTGGAAGATGACGATGAGCTGATGATGACAAAAGTAGAGGTAAAATCAGAGAACACAGAGGGAAAATAGTGACGAGTTTACCTGAGATAAGACAGGTCGACCATTGAGGACAAAAATCATCGGGTAAGAGCCCTAATGTATAGAGGTCGCTTCTCTTGACCTTTGGACCAAGAATAATAATGATAACCCCTGAGAAAATTTCCATCCATTCCACGATTTGAAATAACATAACAGAAAGCTAACGATTTGAACTTTCACCTCTGAGTCTAGGGTTAGGATTTGGGGATTTCAAATTTGTGTGATGAAACGGGAATTAATCGACGAGATTCGCGGTTGGGGAAGACATAAAGGATGGATTCATGATTTATTTGTTAACCTTGCACGAATTCGTGCAAGGTTTTTGTAATTGATTCGGACTGGAAAGACGGGAAAAAGAAGAGAGAAAAGGGAAAGGGGGTGGCACGGTCAATAGAGAATGATAAGGGTTTCTTAGTTGAGATAGTCTGTCTCTAGGAATAAAATGGGTGAGGGAGATCTGGGCCATTGGATCTTTAGAACCATGGCCCTAATAATTCTGACTTTAACATTTTAAAATGATAAAATGCATGGGCCGTTGGATCTCTTAGGTTTAAGCCCAAGAGAACCCTAGAATCACATTTAAGCGTACGAATCATATCAAATCAATTCCGAATTGAACCAACTTTTGCATACAAGTTTCAAATAGAGATACAGCCGTATTCCAAGTTTGAACATCAAATATTTGAACTCGTTAGCTAAGAAGTCAACTTACGGTCAAATTTTAAAAAAATTCAACTTCCAAAAATGCTAGTTTTCAACAATTCACGTCGAAACAAGTTAGGGAGTTCTGAATTCAATTTTGGGCATACGCCCAAGTCCCAAATCATGATACAGACCCGCTAGGATTGTCAAAATATCGATCAAAGTTTGTTTACACAAAATACTGACCATAGTCAACGCAAACCATTTTTAAGACAAAAATTCGCATTTTCTTCAATTTTTCACATAATGACTTTTCAGAATAAGACACGGAATGTAAACGCAAATTTAAAAATGCTAAATTGATCTAATCGAGGATTCAAAATACGGAAATAGAGGCTAAAACTCAAAATGACCTATCGGGCTATCACAATTTTGTGTGGTGATAAATCATTGCACAAAAATAAATTATATTCAAATATGGAAAGGGGTCATTCTTTTTTGCACAGACAAAAAATAAAATATGTTCATATAATTTAAAATGCAGGAAGTAATATATTGTCTTTATACAACATTTCGTCATAATAAAACAAAATTCGGAACACATGAGGTTTATATAAAGAAGTTTGATTGTATGTTCGTTCTTAGTGAGTTTATTTCTATCGAAATTTTATTAAGTAATCTATTTTTGTTTGACCAACACTATAACTGATTACATCTATTAATTTAAGTAATTCTATATTAAATTTGTATTGACGTTAAATTATCAATCAATTGGCTAAGTCTTCTGAATTATGAGTCTTAATGAGAGAGCTCATTAATTAAATTTAGAAAAAAAGGTTCTTTACTTTTTGATAAGGGAAAAAATAAACTTATTCTAACCTTACATGATAATTGACTTGATTTTCTTTTCAGGAGTTATCTTTCATAAGACCATTCTTTGGTGTCTAATTATTTTTGAGAATATCCAAAATATTTTTATTGTTATAAATTTTTGTTATATCTTAGCGTTTGTACATTGTGTAGAATCATTCAAACCTTACTTATATAGCTTGGGTTATTTTCATTATTGATTCTTGCTCATTTTGAATCATTGAGTTCAGCACTTGCTCATATAACGACTTTTCTAGAGTAAATTCTGGTGGCTATCTAAATTAACTTTTGCAATGACATATATAGCCATGAAATATCAATTTTTTTGGGGCGACCATTATGTGTCACTACCGATAAGTATTTGCCACATACTATAGTCAACAACTACTCGGCACCATGCTATTACCATAAATGCTATTATGTAGCGACATTTAAACTTTCTGTGGCGAATCTAGTTGCCACTAAAAAATAAATCTTGAAATGTTATAGCCTATTAAAAATTGGGCCAACTTGGCTATAAAAAAAATTTAAGTCAACTCGTGATGAAATCATAATTTTATATGAGGAACTACTGAACTCAATCACTTGTTGTCGTAACTCTTAAATTTTTTGTTGAGGTCTATCCTGCAGAGGTACATTTGTCGTGGGTGCTACTAGAAAAAATTGTTATCCGACCTATGGATTACCTGATTTTTGGATTTTCATTTCTTTAAGTAAAAAAGAGTTGGATCAAAGGCCTCGTCTCTGTACCCTTCCGTAGAAGAGAGACCTTCAAGCGTACAAAGTGTTAAGAAAGATTGGATGTTGCTTAATCGTTGCTCACGCATGGAGCTCTCCGATGAAGGGTTAAATGTGTGTCTATTTGTTACTAGGAAATCACGCGGTCATGTAGATAAGGGCGTACGCAAAATTTGTTGCAAGCGGTGTCACATTTAAATAAAGGAACTAATAGTCTAATTACTTATTATATTTTTTTTCTCATAATAAAAAAAGATTGGGTGTTATCCCGCTGGTTATAAGAGTTTTTTGTTTATAGGAGGTCAGGAGTTCAAATCCTGCTCAACCTACTTTTTTTTCAAAAAAAATAAGCTTGAAAATTTGCTAAAAATAGCTACTAAGGAGGATCGAACACTAGACCTAGAGGAAATGATGCAGGCACTAAATTATCGGACTAAGAAAAGAGTTGTGTTAAGTGGTACCACTCATCTGCTATATATACTTATTTGATAAAAAATTTGTATTATTTGTATGAAATTTGGTAAAAATAATTGATGAAGCGGTGTCACGCTTCATTATACATGAATCTACCCCTGCATGCAAATTATATGTGAAAATAACAAATAAGGAAAACCGTATATTATAGTCGCTTCTGAAAGTAATAAGTCGAAAATATATTGTGAAGTAATCATGTAGAGAGCAAGTATCAAATAAGAGTAGTATATTTCTTTGCTGCAGATATATTCGGTGTCTGATGTCCTGATTGATAGCGAATTTGTTACGTGTATATATTTTCGGATGCTATCTCTACGTCATATGTGCCTGCATTCAAAGAAAAATTGTAAGTTTGGTGAGGGGAGGTTGATTCGTGCCTTCGTTTGCTGGCCTTGCTTTGCTCTGTTCTGGAGGTCTTTTCGAGTTTCCCTGGGTAACACCTGACTATTACGGAAATAGAATTTTTAAAAATATGCAATTATTAATAAAAATAGAGTTATTTTAGGAACGTTTTGATATATCAAGTGCTTTCTAGATGAACTAGTGATTGTGACATATTTCAGAGACACTGCAGCTTTCTTATGTTGGAATTTTGAGGGTCCTCCTCAATATTATGCCCCAGTTTGGTAGATGATCTTTTGACCGCTTGCGACTAATAGGCCTTGGTGCACCTTCTTTGGAATTTTGAGAATCATTCCCAAAATTTTGCCCCAGTTTCTTAACTGATATATGACCGTCTGACACATGTTGGCTTGGCTAGACTTGTTCCGGAATTTTAAGGGTCCTCCTCAAAATTCTGCCCCAGTTTCTGATCTTGGGGGAAATGGAAATTTTATTATGATATGACCGAACCCATAAGGCTGCCTACGTATCTCCTCTTAAATGGGAATCAGGTCAAGCGTAGTTCAATTACATCAGATAAGAAAATGTAAATAATCTAAGCATAGTATCTCTTGACTGCGTCTGAATTAATTGATTTTTGCCATATTTCTCCATCCATTTCTTCAAGTATGAGTGCTCCTTCCATCAGCACCCTGTAAACCATGTACGGGCCTTTCTAGTTGGGAAAGAATTTCCCTTTGGCTTCATCTTGATGCGGGAAGATCTTCTTCAGCAACAACTGACCTTGTGCAAATTGCCTTGGTTTGACCTTTTTGTTGAAAGCTTTGAACATTCTATTATGATAAAGTTGGTCGTGACATACTCCGTTCATCCTCTTTCAATAAATAAGGGTCAATTGTTTATAGTGACTTCTTATCCATTCTGCATCGTTGAGTTCAGCTTCCTATATGATTCTTAAAGAAGGAATCTCTACCTCGGCTGGGATGACAGCCTTGGTACCATAAACAACCATGTAGGGAGTTGTCCCGGTTGATGTGCGAACTGTAGTGCGGTATCCCAATAAAGCAAAAGGTAGCTTCTCGTGCCATTGTTTGTGGTTCTCTACCATCTTCCTTAGTATCTTCTTGATATTTTTGTTGGCGGCTTCTATGGCTCCATTCATATGAGGTCTATGGGCTGTGGAATTCTTGTGCTTGATTTTGAAATTTTCACACATGGCCTTCATCAAATCTCTGTTGAGATTGGTGGCATTATCAGTAATAATGGACTCGGGAACTCAAAATCGGCAAACAATATGATCTTTGACAAATCTGCAATGAATTGCTTGATTACAGCTTTGTAAGATGTAGCCTCTACCCATTTTGTGAAGTAATCAATGGCTACTAGAATAAACCTGTGTCCGTTTGAAGCAGTGGGCTCAATTGAAGTAAATGGCCAAGGTGAGATTGTTGCATTGAGCTCATTTGGCGACACTTTTATCATATCGGCATGCATCTGGAATTGAAAGCATTTGCTAACATACTGGATGCAATCTGTCTCCATGGTCATCCAAAAGTAACCGACCTTGAGTATCTTCGTAGCCAAGACAAAACCATTCATGTGCGGGCCACAGGTTCTGGCATGCACATCCTCAAGCAGCTTAGAAGCTTCTTTCTCGTCGACACATCTTAGAAATCCCAAATCGGGAGTTCTTCTATACAAATTTCCTCCACTATAGAAGAAGTGATTGGACAATCTCCAGAGTGCACATTTCTGAGTGTGGTTTGCATGCTCCGAGTATTCTCCCCTCGACAAATACTCCATGATGTCATAGAACCAAGGCTTTCCATCTATTTCTTCTTCAATATGAACACAATATGTCAGCTGATTATGAATCCTCACGGGGATAGGGTCAATGTAATTCTTATCTGGATGTTGTATCATGGATGATAAAGTGGCCAATGCATCGGCGAACTCGTTCTGAATTTTGGGCACATATCGAAACTCTATCTTTGTGAAACTCTTTCTCAATTGTTGCACATGGTTCATAAATGGCAATATCTTGGAATATTTGGTGGCCCACTCTCCTTGTACCTGGTGCACAAGCAAATCTGAATCGCCGATTACCGGTAGCACCTAAATATTCATGTCGATTTCTATGTCGAGTCCTAGTATGTAGGCTTCATATTCCGTCATGTTGTTGGTGCAGGAAAATTTGAGTTTAGCAGATACCGGATAATGTTGACCCGCTTTTGATACCAAAACTGCTCCAATGCCCACTCCTTTGAAATTTGCAGCTCTAGCAAAGAACATCCTCCAACCGTCGTATGCGTCGGTAATGTCTTCTCCTACAAATGATACTTCTTCATCAGGAAAATACGTTTTCAAGGGTTCGTATTCTCCTCCCACCGGGTTTTCAGCAAGATGATCTGCCAATGCCTGTCCTTTGACCGCCTTTTGAGTTACATCAACGATCTTGAACTCACTCAATAGTATCTGCCACTTGGCTAATTTCCCAGTCGGCATGGGTTTATAAAATATGTACTTCAGAGGGCCCATCCTGGATATGAGGTATGTAGTGTAGGTACAGAAGTAATGCCTCAATTTCTGAGTCGTCCAGGTCAAAACACAACAAGTGCGTTCCAGTAGAGAGTATCGTGCTTCATATGGTGTGAACTTCTTACTCAAGTAATATATGGCTTGCTCCTTTCTTCATGTCCCGTCATGTTGTCCTAGAACACATCTGAAGGCTCCGTCCAAGGCAAATAGATAGAGTAACAAAGGCCATCCGGGTTCCGGCAGGACAGAACTGGTGGTGTGGATAAGTACTCTTTGATTGTGTCGTAGGCTCTCTGATAATCCTCTATCCAGCTTGTCTCGGCATCTTTCCTCAACATCTTGAAAATGGGTTCACATATTACTGTGGATTGTACTTTGAAGCGACTGATGTAGTTGAGGCATCCTAGGAAGCTCATCACGTCATTTTTGCTACTAGGTGGCGATAACTCTTGAATAGCTTTGACTTTAGATGGATCGAGCTTGATCCCTCGATGAATGACAATGAATCCCAATAACTTTCCTGTGGGAACCCCGAATGCACATTTTGCTAGGTTCATTTCAAATTGTACCTCCTTAGCCTGTCGAAGAACTTTCTCTAGTCCGCTATGTAATCTTCGGCCCTCTTGGATTTGATAGTGACATCATCTACATACACCTCTATCTCCTTATGTATCATATCATGGAAGATGGTTGTCATGGATCTCATGTAGGTAGCCCCAACATTCTTTAGACCAAATGGCATAATCTTGTAGCAGTATACTCCCTATGGTGTGATAAAAGCTGTTTTTTCCGTGTCTTCTTCATCCATCCAGATCTGGTGATAACCCGCGAAGCAATCTACAAAGGATTGGAGTTCATTCTTGGCACAGTTATCGATCAAAATGTGTATGTTTGGCAGTGGAAAGTCATTCTTGGGACTTGATTTGTTTAAATCTCGATAGTCAACACATACCCTAACTTTCCCATCCTTCTTCGGAACTGGCACAATGTTAGCTAACCAAGTTGGGTACTTGAGTACCCTGAGAATTTTGGCTTTGATCTGCTTGTTAACTTTCTCCTTGATTTTCAGGCTCATGTCGGGTTTGAGTTTTCTGAGTTTCTGCTTTACTGGCGGACACATAGGATTAGTAGGTAACTTGTGAGCCACTATGGACGCGCTCAAACCGGTTATGTCATCATATGACCATGCAAAAATGTCCTCATACTCTTTTAGGAAATGAATATACTCTTCCTTCTCTGTTGGTGACAAGTGAATGCTAATGCGAGTCTCCTTGACGGTCTCGGCGTCCCCCAAATTTACTGCTTCGGTTTCGTCCAGATTGGACTTGGGCTTATTCTTACAATTTTCAACTTCCCTGACAACTTCCTCGGGTATCTCATCTTCTTCATCTGAATCACTATCCTTATGTTGTGTTGCCTCATTATATGTCACAGTCACCAGTTCATCAGGAAAAGTAATAATAACACTGTAGAAAATAGTAGTGAATAATAAAGAGCAAATGCGTTTGATTAAAATTAAACAACATCCAGATAAGTGCGGCTTGATGAATCGAGCATTTATTTTGAAACAAGTAAGTCTTTAAATCAAAATTAGTGAAAATCTTAAATGCCTAGGATGGCTATAGAAAGAAAATGTGCCATGCTACCCAAGGACTCGGCGGGCCTGGGATGGTATGGCGGTCCAGTTCTTGAGAACATCTCCTTTCTTTACAGTCTAAATAATGAGGCCTTCTTCCTCCTCCTCCTCAATTATGGCACTGTAGTCCATGTCTTCATCCTCCAAGAACATATTTTTCAACCCAACTAATGTTTCCTCTTCTGCAGTCCCCCATATCGTATCAGTTTGGTACAAAGATTGTTCTAAGTGTGGCACTAGTTGCTCGAGAGGGTAATACGGTCCGCACCATGGAGGTGACCAATCATTGTATTCTTGCCATGTGTACTGATATTCGAGCCCAAAAGTGGTACCATGACCTTTCAGCCATATCGGTTTAGTGATACCTTGGAGGTTCTTCCCAGCCCTTTGCCGGGCTCATACCCAGACCATGCCAATATGCTTTCTATTTTGCTACTCCACCATTTGTCCTTCTCAACAGCATTGATATGCGCAATGTGATGATAAGTTTCCTCTCTTAGACTTCTTCTATGTCCAATTACCAGGATGGTTTGACTGGTGTAAATGGGGTTACTCCCATCTCCGTTAATGATTACATCCTAACGATTCCATTCGAATTTCACAGCTTGATGTAGTGTGGAAGGCACGGCTCCAACGGCATGGATCCATGGTCGGCCCAACAAAAGATTATATGAAGCTGGCATGTCGAGCACCTGAAACTTGACGTCAAACCAAGTTGGCCCCATCTGTAAGCAAAGGTTGATTTCCCCGATTGTGGCCCTTTGGGACCCATCAAAATCTTTCATGTTCATGCTTCCTACCCGTATTTTATGAAAACCTTTGTCCAACCTTTTCAGAGTGTCCAACGGACAAATATTGAGGATCGAACCTCCGGCAACCAGGACCCTAGCAATGAATTTGTCTTCAAATTACACTGTGATGTGCAATGCTCAATTGTGATTAAGCTCTTCAGGCGGTAGCTCATCTTCATGCAAGATGATGTTATGACATTCCAGTACTTGCCCTACCATATTGGCCATTTCTCTGCCAGTGATGTTAATGGGTACATAAGTCTCGCTCAACACCTTCATTAAAGTATTCTTAAGTGCCTCTGAATTTTGCAACAGTGACAGGATGGATATCTGAGCTAGGGTTTTGTTCAGATGGTCAATGATGGAATACTCCTTTGCTTGTACATTCCTCCACAAGTCATCTGGCCCTGTCTCAATGACAGGCTGCCTGGTAGTGGCATCCTTGCTTGGTCCTCCCAAATGTTCAGGCGTATAGACTCTTCCAGTCCTCGTCATTCCTTATGTGGCATCATATTCCTCTACCTTCGCCTTCCTTTTTTGCCGAGCTTCGACAACGTAATCCCAAGGTATTACTTTTGAGTCGAAAGGAGGTGTAGTTGACACTATCACTATGAAAGGTGTGACCACTTCTACTTCAAATGGAGCGGGGGTGGCCGCAGGTGGAGCTACCTCTACCTCAAATGGAATCGGTGCAGCTACTTCGACCTTGATTGCTGACTGAGTCTCTACCACAATAGGAGTAAGCGTAACTGCAACTTTAAAGTCATCGCCTTCTCGAATAAGCCCAATCGACCCTTCAGGGTCCAATTCTTCGTTTGTCTCTATAACATGTACCCCACCACCTTTATGATCAGGGAGGGGGTTGTTGCGGATATTGGGCGCGACTTCTTTTACCTGCATGACCTTGTTGTCAATTAGTGTCTGGATCTTATCTTTCAATGTCCTGCATTCATCAGTGGTGTGCCCCTTCATATAGGAGTGGTACGCACAATTTTTATTCGGAATAACCCATTGGGATGGATTCTCCAATTCTACGGCGGGAATGGGGGTGACATAACCAATGGCTTTCAATCTTTCATATAGTTGGTCGATGGGTTCAACAATGGTGGTGTATTGTCTGGGTGGCTTTCGGTCGAAATTGGGTCTTGGTCTTGGAAAGTTTTGGCGAGTTAGAGGTGATTGGAAATGAGATGGTTGAGAGTTATAGGTGTGATGGACAACAGTTGGTTGGGAATATCTGGGAGATGAGGGTTGATATGTGGGCGGTGGTGCTTGGTATGTGAGTTAAGGTGTGTGATATGTGGGTGGACGCTTTTGATTTGTGGGTGGAGGTGTTTGATATGTAGGAGGAGGTGTTTGATATGTAAGTGGAGATTTCGGGACCTAAGCCACCATTACTGCCCCACCATCTCTCTTCTTCGATATGCCACCTGATTGTAATGCCTTATTTGTGGCATGTAGTGCCTCAAAATTCGTTACCATCCCACTCTTGATTCCTTCTTCAATTCTTTCTCCAAGTTTGATGATATCAGAGAATTTATGATTTTCGATAACCATCAACCTTTTATAATATTGCGGATCCAGTGCTCTGGCGAAGAACTTGTTCATCTGTTCCTCGTCCAAAGATGGCCTGACCTTGGCCGCTTCCGATCTCCAACGAGTAGCATACTCGCGAAAAGTCTCAGTAGGTTTCTTCTTAAGATTTTGAATGTAGAAAACATCCGGTGCGTTCTCCGTATTGAACCTGAATCGGTCCATGAAATCTGATGCCATACTCACCCAATTGGACCATTTATTGGGAGCTTGGCTGATGTACCAAGACAAAGCATCCTCAGTAAGACTCCTCATAAAGATTTTCATTCGGATCTTTTCGTCTTTCCCGACCCCGACAAGCTTGTCACAATAGGTCCTCAGATGAACCCTGGGATCACATATACCATCGAACATCTCGAACTTGGGAGGTTTGTATCCCTCTGGCAGTTCTACATCTGGCTATATACAAAGGTCTTCATAGTTTAAACCTTCTATTCCTTTGTCCCCTTCAACATCCTGAACTCGGCTCGTCAACTTTTTGAGTTCTTCAGCCATGTTCTTAGTGAGCAGGCCCTTCTCGAAGGATTTCAGTGTATAGGATATTAGTTGGATAGAGTGAGGCACAGTTTTTACATATATAGGGTTGCTTTGATGAGTGCTAGGGACTTGGTTGTAATAATGGTTATTGGTGAAGTTTTGAGGATCGGGAATGGGTTGTTGTGTATTTTGGGGAGTGTGGTAAGTTGTGGTTGGTGGGTATTGAATTGGTTGGTGGTGATGTTGTGGCGGAGTTGGTATTTGTAATGGATTAAGATTTTGGGGTGGAGTTGCGTATTGATTTGGTGCGGGAGGATTTTGTGGATGTTGGTTTTGTGTGTTTTGGGGAGGTGCTGGGTTCTTTGTGTTCTATTGGTTGATGTCAGGGACATTCAGGGTGAGTGACAAGTTTGCCAAGTTGCAAACCTGCTCAAGTTCTCCTTGCAGTTCCAGTATCTTTTGTTCCAATCTTAAGACTAGGTTTTTTGGTGTCGAAGTACTCCATTCATCTGAAGTTTCTGTGTTCTCAACATTCTCCTTTCGGATACCACTTAAATCATCCATTTTTTCTTTTCCTCTGCCTTTTGTATTGCTTGGAGGAGGAGGAGGTGGAGGGCCTCTGGATCTGGTATGATACGCTAATGAGGCCAGTGTGAGTGAACCAACCTAAGGGGATGGGAATAATCAAAATAAGGAAAAACAAAAAAGGTAACAAGTCAGTGAAGATTCTGAAATGTTTGCAGTATTTAAACACATATTGTAGAAATGTAAATTCGTGTCCTAATTTGGGAGCCTCATTATGCCCGAGGTAGGCCTAACGATAAATAGATTTGGAGAACTTTGGATGCCAATAAATACTTCATTTCATAATGTAAAAATAGACGAATCCCAAAATGACACTAAGATAATAGAAAAGTAACGAACTACTGGCACTTGGCCTTACTACATTTAGGAAAGCAAATAAATCTAGCCTATTTGGTCCCAGAAGGACCTTCCCCAGATTCGATCTTCCTAACTCCATCATACAGGTCCCCTAGTTCGCGCAGACCCAGCAGCAAGTAGGTTCTGGCCATATGTAATCCTTCAGTTCCTTCAGCGTTCTGGCAATCCTCGATCCTCTTTATGACTTTACCTTCCAGCTCCACTATTCCTCACTCCAGATATTCCAATTTCCTGTTGGAAGTGACTGCCATTTCTTTCCATTCTTCGGTAAACCTTACATTCCTCTCATGTATTTCTCGGTGCTCATTATCAGAGTCGTGGACCCTCTTGCGTAGCCTGTTGTATTTGACTTGAGCTTCAGCTTCTTCGTCTATGATTCTATTCCCTCGACCAGCTCCTGGAATCACCATTCCTTTTAGATTGTCCTCTAACCATGCTGGGTAAAGAAGTTCACACCCAGCATGATACCTATCTGGCTCAATGGTGTTCTTTTCCACAATGATTTTGCAGTGCCACATGTGCTGATCTTGGCACTTGTAAGGGACGTCGCCGTCTTGAAAGTTTGCTCTGAAATGACTCATCTTGGCAACCCTTGGTACAACCTATTTTCTACTTGCTTGCCTCGTAACTCAGATAGGGACATAAGGGTATATCCCTCTCAGCCCAATCAGCACCAAGTGTGGAGCGTCCTTGGATCTGATGATGAATATGTCTATTGGGAACCACTCAAACATCTATTGCACCTGTTCCTCGATCAAATTGTCGAAGAACTCTACCCATTCTTTGGCACTTTCCGGCTGAGCAAACTTATCTGGAATGTAAGTCATCCGCTTGGGGTGATGGAAGTCAATATGGTCGTTCCAATCCCTTCGTGGAAATTCTTGGTGATAGTGCCCTTTTTGAAGATGTTCTAATAACCACAACTGCAGCAACAAGTTACAACCCTCGAAATGCTTGACCCCTCTTTGACAACGCTCCAGAGCCCTATAGATGTCGGCTATGATCATGGGGACTATAGTGTATGTTTGTCCATTGATCCCTTCCATCAAAGTCTTGGCGACCATGGACTATCCCAAGTCAATCCCGCAAGCTGTCCAATTTCTTCTAGAAGTGGTGTCATTTCTATGTCGCCGAAATGGAACACAGAACTTTCACTTTCCCGGAACAAAGTGGCATCCTAGATCAACTTATTGTTTGGCTCAATGTCTAGCAGGGAAGGCAAGTTACCCAGGTACTTACTTACATGTTTCTTGTCACTTAAGGAAAGGTCCTCCCCTCAATCCAATAGCAATGGTGGAATATTGCTAACCATACCAAATCTGGGGACCTTGTGCCTCATTTTCTGCAAAATAAAGGGTTTAGGCCCTTCTGCCCTACCAGACTTGACTATTTATACATTCATGATTAGCATATTGGCATTTATTCTCCAAATTGATGCACAAAATGTGGTTGTGTCCGTTGGGATTATGGAAACCCCGGTGGACTTTTGGATAAGGCTCGTCTTAAAGGAATATTATATGGACAACATATTAATCTGAATAGGTTTGACCATGATGCATGCACAATTATAATCAGTGTAAGGTTACTATAGGGTCTAGAATGGTACCCTCAAGCGGACAACTTGAGGGGGAAAGGCACGAAACCGTCGATTGCACCGCTAATCGATTAGTTTTACCGCAAATAAGCCTTTTTGAATTTAAGGGTAGTAAATAGAAAGAGCGCAACCACTCATCAAGCATTTCTATAGGATTTGATACGCACGAGTGGAGTATGATGTGGAGCATGATTTATGCAGCAATAAATAGCATGTAGTCAAGTATTTGCACGTAAGAAAATAATAAATGCGGTATTAAATGATAGAAAGACAGTTAGAAAAAGAAAGAAAGGAGACAAGTTAGTTTTAGGAATAAAGAAGTCATAAATGCTTGAAAATAGACAGTCAAATTCAAATAAGGGGAAAAGGGTACGTTGAATGGAGCATGCTTGGACTAATTCACAAAAGATAAGTTAGTTATGGTAAGAGCCTAAAGGTATACCCAGCAGAGTTGCCATGCTCTCGCGCCCCCATTTTTCCCTCTACGGAGAGAGAAGTCTGGGTTTGTAAGCACGTGATTTTTGCTTCACGAGCAATCACTCCAAAAGGAAAACAAAAAAATAAAAATAGTGACGAATGATTTCGCTGTACAATTTTTTTTTTTTTTCTTTTCCGTGACATGTGTTATTAGTCGTTTGTAGGTCTGTCCATTTTGCATTTTAATCATTATCAAACAAAATACAAAAAATATGTGTCATTAAAAGAAAATTCAAAATATATATGTGTGCATCGTCCGTTTTAGGTTGTGATTTAACTTACTTAAACATTTTTATTTGGTATGATAATTATGTTGAAGTGCTATATTGTTATTTGTTTTAATTTCATTTGTTTTATTAGTTATTTTTATTTTTCTTTAAATTGGAAAACAAAAGAAAGCTGAAATCAATTTGGGCCCAAAAAATAAGACAAAAACAGGCCCAAACCAACGATCTGACCCGGTCCAAACCAGGCCTGCCCTGACCACCTCCCGAAACGACGCCGCATCATGCGTCTAATCTGGGCCGTTCAAACTCTCGATCCAACGGCTCAGGACCTCTATCAGTAACCCCTTCAAAACCCGACCCAGGAACCAATCCGATCCAACCCCTCACTTAAACCAAACGACCCCGTTTAACTACCAAACGACCCCGTCTCATTTCTCAGCATCAGATCCAAGCCGTTGAGATCATCTGATCTAACGGCTCAGATCCAATCCCTTCCCCATATATAAACTCAACCCTTCACCCCACGCCCCCTATCCGAACCCCACCCCTCACTCGTCTCCTTCCCCAAGCTGAAACCCCAAACCCTAGCAAGCCGCCCTGGTTTCCCTTCCACCAAAACCCGGCGGCATGAACGCCGGTGGCCACCTCCCGAACACCCTAAGACCCCCTCACTCCCCTGAACACGAATCTGCTAACCACGAACCTCGAATCATCTCCTATCGTCTCGAATCTGGATTTGAAGATTCGAGACAAAACTCGATCTACACCAAACCTCACCATCTTTGTATCAGACACTCCCCTGACCTTCCTCGTGACCAAACCAAGCTTGGTTTGGTCCAAATCTACCCACAACTCCCTAAAAATCAGATCTGGAAATCCAGACCTTAGAACACATGCACCTGGGGAATTCGGCCGGTCTGGACAAGGGTTTGAGGTCTAATAGACCTTAATCAAGGTGTTCTCATGTGAGAACACCCTGATTAAAGTTTGTTCGGCCTCAAGAGTTCGAAGTTGAGTTTGATTTGGGTCCGTTTTGATTTCAAACTTTTTCAATAAGTTTCCTTTTCTCTTTGTTTGGTTCTAATTAAGTTGTCAGCATACTTCTTTGTGTTTGTTTGTTATTTGGTTATTTTCATTCGAATTTCTTCCATCTCTGTCAAAGGCCTCTTATTTGGTCAGTTGGTTTTCTGTCTGTGTTCTAAATGTACTCTGTGACATACATGTGCGTCAATTAGATTAGTCGTCAAATGAGTTAATTCATATAGGCCCCCCAGTAATTGAACAAAAGTTGTTTGATGCCCTTTAGGTCCCTGAACGTATTGTTTATATGAGCGACTGATTATTACCTGTTATAATTAGTGTAGTCGACCTGATAAATGTCGTCGATTAGTTTCCTACGACTGAATGTTCAAATATTCTAAATGGGCCTGTATTGTGATTTGAATGTTGGGCATTACCTATGAATATTAGTTTGTGACTACATTGTAAACAATTAAAAAAGGCCAGGCTGGGGCAGTTCTGAAATCGAATAATCAAAGCCCCAAAGTGCCCTGATGCTGCAATAGGCAGGGCAGTAATAATCAAGGTTAAACGGGGTAACCTGGGGTTTGAAAAGGGCAGAAAAGGTTAGTTTAAATGAAGCTGACAAGTAGGATACTAATTAAGATTAAACTAATACTAATGGGGAACAAGACACAAGGGTATGGGGCTTAAAATGAATAATAAAATGAGCCCATCACTCTTGATTAAACAAAACCAGGCGTGGGGAACCAATGGCTGGAACAAAAGATGCTCAGGCATGGGTTTAAGGGGTATGGGCAGACTGCAAGTTGCAGATGAGGGCAGCTTAGCTGCACTTGGTCACTTTGGCTTATAAATAGGCCATTCGAAAACTTAAAAAGGGGCTGGACATTTCTTAGTCTTCAAAAAAGAAAAACAAGAAACATAAAGTCTCAGAATATTGTAACCAAACACTGTCTGAAAATTACATAAGAGTTTATGTTGGTTTAGCTGTCTTGGCCAATTACTGTTGGTTGCCTGTTTGAGCTGCTTGTGGTTGTTGAATTGCTGGGGTGTTTACATTGAATACTCTGCTATCTCTGCTGGTTCATACTCTGTTTCTGGGATTGTTGTTTGTTGCTCGACTACTCGGGAGCTTCATCTTTGTTGGTTGATTTTGTTGCTGTGTTGTTGCTGTGTACCTGTTGTTGCTGTATTTACTGCATACTGCCCAGCTGATCATTCCTTTCTTCTTTGTCCTCCATACCAGGTACACAATTACACTACCAATGTAACTCAAAAGTTTGAGCAATGAGTATAAAGAGAAGATCTGCAGATGTTGTTTATATATATGTACTGTTGTGTTGAATGTCAAGTAATGTCTAATAGCTCATATTTTAGGATACTGAAGTTAGCTTGCAAGCATAGTAGATGTCAATGTAGGGTATCGAATGATAATTGTATATGTATGTTGTTAGATAAAGGTGGTCTCAATGAATTAGTTTGCATCTCAGATTTAGTTTACTTTGCCATATATGCTGTAACGTATGCCAAACATGAAAACTGTACACAAGGGGTTCAGTTCTTCCTTTCCTGATTAATGGTCTCATATAACTAGTAAACTACCTGTTAAGACAAAGAACATAAATTTGTAATATAAACCCCATAAAGGCCGAGCCCAAGTCAAAACAGATCAGTTAGGCCCATATCGGAAAGACAGGGGCCCAAGTCTGGCCATCTCGCATGAGCTAGGTTTGGGCCCATAATTTTCGACTAGTTGTCCATAAGCGCAGTCACGTTTTATTACTCTGTAAAAGCATTTTAAAATCCTGTTATAAGTAAGCTTGCAAGCATGTAATCGATTAAGGCTATTTACTGTTTTCAATTAGTAGAGACAAACACCACAAGAAACATAGTTGCTATAGGATATCCTTTTAAAATAAGGACGAGACGAGCCTCGATGAAAATAAACAAAACGCGCAGGTGCGGGGCCCTCGTTAAATGTATATTATTGAAGCATTTAGTTTCCAGGACGGGTTGCTTAGCAAATCTCACAACCCTCCTAAAATAACAACACGTCAGTCTCTTTAGGATACGCTTTAATAAACCTTACCTTCTTAAACTCGGGTGCACATTTATGTGACCCAAATCCCAATCTCGACGGATTCGAAATGTATTTCTAATCACGGGTATATTGATTGTGACGTGATCCGAGAGGCATATCCATGACGTCGCGAATTCCTTTTAAAAGTAGAACGAGACGAGCCTCGTCAAATAAAAATAGACACAGCTGCGGGGCCCTCTAACTGTATATACATTACAACACTTATAATTCGGGACAGGCCATTTAGCGAATTTTTCGGCCTTACCCAAAACAACAATACGCTAGTTGCTTTAGGCACGTCTTAATAATTTATTCTCCTTAATTCGGGTGCGCATTTATGCGACCCAAATCCAAATCTCAACCGAGTCGAAATATGTCAACAACCATGGGTGCATTGATGTAACGTGGTTCGAGATATGTTTTCACGATGTTGCAATTCTTGATAAAATAACAGTAAAATGACAAAAGCGGTCTAAAGGTTAAATTTTGCACATAAGTTCACACTTGTACAAAATCAGATAATCAAGCCGAATATGACAGTTGAGCGACCGTGCTAGAACCACGGAACTCGGGAATGCCTAACACCTTCTCCCGGGTTAACAGAATTCCTTATCCGGATTTCTGGTACGCAGACTGTAATATAGAGTCATTATTTTCCTCGATTCGGGATTAAAATTGGTGACTTGGGACACCCTAAATCTCCCAAGTGGAGACTCTGAAATAAATAAACAAATCCCGTTTCGATTGTCCTTTAATTGGAAAAAACTCCCTTGCGCCCCGCGGGTGCGGAAAAAGGAGGTGTGACAGCTCTGGCAACTCTGCTGGGGAGTTTTTGACCCAGAACCACTGGTTCAGGGTTAGAAATTCGAGCTTAGATAAATTGTTATATTTGGTTATATCTGATGTTCACATGTTTGAGCCCAATGTGCTAAATATTGCTTTTACCGCTTTGATATTATCTGAACTGTATATAAACTGTGCCGAAACCCATCTCTTCTTTCCTCCGGGGAAAGGCTCGCTGGTCGAGACTCCCTATTCTGTTAGTGTCAATACCCGAAATAAGAAAGAGTACGGATAAGTTACGAAGCCGGACGGCCTTTTGGTTCCCGGTAAGTTGCCCCTCCTCGGCTCGAGTTGTCTGCTCGGGTACACTGTCTAGAACACTGACCCAGGTTTTGAACATAGAATAACGTGACTTCATGCCGGATCCCTAGTAGGAACGCTTATTTGCATCATGTTGCATATGACTTAGGGGACTCAACACAGGGGTTGGGTCCGTCTAGGACTAGCAACCTGATATGAAAGGACCATCCTAATGCATCCCATTTGTTTTCCGTGCATTTATTTGTCTCGAGCCCGCATGCTGACCAGTGTTTGAATAATGTGAAATTGAAAAAAAAAAGAAAAAAAAAGGAAGGAATAGCGGTTAAGGAGTTAATTGTTTATTTTTGAAAAAAAAGGCCAATGCCAAAATACCGTCAAAACTCTGCCGAAATTTTGAGAAAATGAAAAGAAAATGTCTTATTAGTTTTGTTTTATTAAATGCAAAGGAAAAATAGAAAAGAAGAGAAAAAAAGGGGTCGTCGTTCTGCTTTTATATACTTTTTATAAAAAAAATATATATATATATATATATATATATATATATATATATAGTTTGTCCTGTCACAAAAATGAAGATGGAAAAGAGTCTTATTTTTGATATATATATATATCTCTACATATATATATATAAATATAAATATATGTCTTTATTTGTGGCAAAAAATACTTGTTTTGCCAAAAGTCATGAAAGTTTTTAGACCCTTAATTTTCAAAAAAAAAAGTAATAAATGTGCAGGATGAGCACAGTAATAAATGTGCAGGGTTTTTCATAAAGTTTTATAAAAAGTATACGTCTAAATAAAGTTTTATTTTTTATTCACTTGGCATAATCACCCTAATAAATGTGCAGGATGAGCACGGTACAAAACGAACCTTTTTCAGTAATGACCAAGATCCCGTTTGAATTGCGGTTATGGTGGAACGACTTAGGCAAAGAAGGGCAAGACAAAGTAAGGAAATATCTGAAAGGTCTCCCAGACCTACTAAACGTTCAGCCTCGGGGTGATATCATCAGATCATTGGTCACTTGTTGGGATTCCGCACACAACGTGTTCCATTTTTCGGACTTCGAGCTCACCCCGACGTTGGAAGAAATAGCAGGTACATCGGGATTGATGAAGCCCCTTTTAGGTTCAAATACTTGATTGCACCTAGAGCTGTCACGGTACACAGGTTTCTAGATTTCCTAAAAATACCTCGGACATTCCACCATCCAGATATTGCCAAAGGATTCTGCAGTCTCCACCTCATATATGCTAGATACGGCCATGTGGGCGGGTTCAATAAGCCGGATTTCAAACTATGCAGTAGAGGCAACCGACAAAAGTGGGACGAACACAGGCTAGTGGCTTTTATGACAGCCTTTCTGGGTCTTATAGTGTTCCCTAGGAAAGATGGAAACATTGATCTAAAGATAACCGGGGTCGTCAATACTTTGCTTACCCAAGATAAAAGTACTCTGGCGCCTATGATTATGGCTGACATTTTCCGGGCTCTCACTGCTTGTCGAGCCAGGGGCGACTCTTTCGAAGGATGTAACCTACTGTTGCAAATGTGGATGACCGATCATTTATGCCATCGCTCCTCACTTTTGGGTTATGGTTCGCCAGAGAAAACTTGTATTGGAGAATTCTACACGAGAATCAAAGGGCTTAATTTACCTGAGGGAGTCACATCATGGACCGCATTTCTCCGAACTCTCACTGCCAGCCAAATCCAATGGACACTCGGATGGTCACCTATCGAGTAAATCATATACATGCCGGCAACCCGGCCTCACTTTCTGTTGATGGGACTGAAAAGTATCCAACCCTATGCACCGTATCGGGTTTTGAGGCAACTTGGGAGGTACCAAGTGGTACCGAAAGATGAAGATTTGAGTACCCAAGTGATTGAAATCAGTCCGAACGGTCATTTCCCTGAAGAAGAAGTTCGCCAAATCTGGAGTGAATGCCAACATCTGACAGCAAACACTTGTGTGATTGATACGGCAAAAGGGGAAGTCGCCCCAGAATATCACGCTTGGTTTAGAGGTAGCCTGTTCTACGAAAGACCGGCTAAGAGGCCGCATCTCAAAGATTTCGTAGAATCATCCCAAGGGCAATGGAACTGGTTAGCAAAAGAGAAGGGTTATCGGGCAGAGATTGGCGATTTGAAGCTACAAATGGACAGTCTGAAATTCGATAACAGCGTACAAATCGCGGCGGATCGAAGCGAAAAGAATAGATTGATCCAAGAGAATGAAGAGCTTAAGGCCCAAGTCCAAAAATTGAGATTGTCTCTCGATGAGCAGCCCAGAAGTCGATCAGACCAGCGGTTGATAAAGGGTTTGAAAAGAGAGATCACGGAATGGTGAGACAGGTTAGAAGAATCCGAAAAGGTCATGACAGAGTTCAAGGCACGGTGGGGAGCAAGAGTAGATAAGCATCGCCGATGTTTGAACCAATTGAAACGTGACCACGAGAAGACTGTGTCCAAAATAAAGAGGGAGATGGCTACACTTGAGTTTAAAGCAGTTAAGCAGGCCGGGGATTTCCAATCGGAGAGTAGATACTGTTACGACTTGTTGGCCCAAATGAAGGAAGAAGTGCGGCAGCTGAGGGATCAGCATATACAGGACTCACAGGTATTCAAGACGTGCAGTGATCAGATAAGACACCTACTCATAGAGAAGAAAAAAACCAGAGACAAGATCAGGGCCATTGCCCATGCCATCATCAGAAGGTGTCGACGGTGTGAAAACATGACCTGCGTTACCGTTCTCCCAGCAGTGATGGGTTATGTCAAACAGACCATGCACGAGTTGGAGCAGCTCGAAAGTGATCTCGCACCTAGAACCGCGAAAAGGCCGAACGATGCCTCGCGGGTCCCTAAGTTGGAAAATTAACCTCTGGTCGAGTCTTGTTTTAGTTGAGCTTTGATGTTTTCCCATATGTTGTTTTCCATTTTCCTTCAATCAAATAGGGTCAAAGAACCGTGGAGTCTGTACTGTTGCTATTTTGTTTGAAGCAATGTGTAATAGCAAATTTTGATAATGAAATTAAGTGACTCCGGAAGAATTTCTATGTGTCTTTACTTTGAGGCAGAACTACGCCTGGTCTGATTCACGCGGGGACGTGATACGTAGGCAATCCCCATAAGATTCGACCACTTTTAATAAATAAAGAAAAGAAAATATAAATAAAATAAAACACAGAGTTTCGCAAAATACTTTAAAAGAGACGAATGAACAAGCCGGGATGACGCATGTGGTTTGAAGCAAAGCATGTAGAAACGGTTAACTACCTAGGTGCATTGCATCCTCTATGTGTTATGATCAAATTTGTTAAGCTCTAACACTAACAAAGTTTATGGTTGTCTGATACCAGACAGTTAGTTGTTAAAGAATTCTGGCAACACATTCATACCAAACCAGATCCAAAGGACCGATAGCATCAAGCATGTCTACTTCGGAGAATAGCAATGAAGAAGAAAGGCCGATGAGCCAATTGCTAAAAGAAGCAATGGAAAAGATTGAAAGGATGGGACTAGAGATGCATGCAATGCAGCTAGCCCTAGCCAAAACACAAAAGAGCCCTGAGACACTGGGACACATGCCGGAATACCCTCACTCTGGCCCTTCTACAAGCCGCCCAAATCCCCTCTATCATCAAGAAAGAAGCCCTCACGATTCCCAAGCTCCACCACCCCATCAACCTCTCCCAACACCCAACATTCCCATTTTCGTGGGACCTACCTCAGCCCCTTTGCAGCGAACGACTAGTGAGCCATTGTTTCAGGCTCACGACACCCAATACTATCCCCCCGAGCCTACATTCCACGCACCGGAACCACAGGCTTACAATCCCCATTTGGAAGTACCGGCAGAGGTTGAGAAGCCGGTTAAGGCCCCTGAACAGGATGAAGTGTTGAGAAAGTTCAAAAGCCTGGAGCAATCCTTCAGGAACTTGCACGGGCTGGGCAATCAAGTCAGCGTGGCATACAAAGATCTGTGCCCTTTCCCAGATGTCCAACTCCCGGCTGGGTTCAAGATGCCCAAGTTTGATTTATATGAAGGGCACGGTGATCCCATGGCACATTTGCGGGGATTCTGTAGCAAAATGAGAGGGGTAGGAGGCAAGGATGAGCTTTTGATAGCTTATTTCGGCCAAAGTCTGAGCGGATCTGCACTGGAATGGTATACCAGGCAGGATTTCAGCAGGTGGTACACGTGGGATGATCTGGCGCAGGCTTTTGCAGGTCATTTCCAGTACAATCTAGAGATAGTCCCTGACCGTCTCACGTTATTGAGAACTAGGAAGAAACCCGGGGAAAGTTTTTGCGAGTTCGGATTCCGCTGGAGAGAACAAGCAGCTAGAGTCGATCCTCCCATGAGAGAGGGAGAGATGGTGGACTATTTTTTGCAGACATTGGATCCAACCTACTTTGGTCACTTGGTGACGACGGTTGGAAAATCTTTCAACGAGGTGGTCAAAATTGGGGTCATGATAGAAGAAGGTTTGAGGTCGGACAAGATCTTGAACTATTCGGCACTTAAAGCCACAACCCAGGCTATTCAAAGCGGCACGGGAGGTGCGTTGAGAAGAAAGAAAGAAGAGGTTGCCACGATCGAGGCAGGCAGTTGGTCCAGGGCTGGCAGGCCACATTACAACCAACCCAGGCCTCACAGGTCAAACTACCCATACAACCCACCACAAAATTTCTATCCACCTCGAGAACCACATTGTTCCGTACACCAAGCCCAGGTATACACTCAGCCTCCGGTTCGCCCACAATGGCGCGCACCGGCTCCCCAGAACATATATGCACCGCCACAAAACACCTACCCTCAACCAAGGGCATATAGAAACCCTTCAGGGGCAGGTTTCCGGGGAAATCCAGATGCTAGGAATGACAGGTTGCGGAAGCAAAGAACCTTCACCGAACTGGGAGAAACCTACACCGCTGTGTTCCATAAGCTGCGGCAATTGGGTTTGGTTAGTCCTGTCCATACTCGGGAACCAAATCCCCCGCCTCAGAATTTGGATCGTTCAATCAGTTGTGAATACTGTTCAGGGATGCTCGGGCACGATACCGAGAAGTGCTGGAAGTTAAGGCATGCCATACAGGATCTTATTGACACCAATAAGATCGAGGTCCAGACACCGGAGGCTCCTAACATCAACCAAAACCCACTGCCAGCGCACCACGAAACTCACATGATTGAGTTGGTGTGTGAGGGAGGAGAATTAAGAAAACCCTCACAAACAGTGATGATGATCCAAGCCGCCCCGAAAGAAGTCTTAACCAGTGGAGGAATGAGTGTACAGTCGCAGGGAGAAGGCGTCAAGCCGGTAGTGATATTGGGGAAGAGCCCGTCCGTCATAGCAAGCAAACCCGAGCCAAGCAAGTTGGTAATACCAGGGATCCTGCCCACACCGGCAGTCATGTTGAAAGGGGTATGTAGAGAACGGGTGACCATAAAGCCTGTGGTCCAACTACCGATGATTGACAGCAAGGCTGTGCCTTGGAAATATGAAAAGGCAGTGGTGACGTATCAAGGAAAACAGGTGGAAGAAGTCAGTTGTGAAGCGCAAGGGCTGACTCGATCAAGTCGATGTTTTGCTCCGGTGGAGCTAAGAAAAACCAACCCAGTGGCAACCAAGAAGCCAGTGTCTGAAGAAGAGGCTGAAGAATTCCTGAGGAAGATGAAAGTACAAGATTATTCTGTGGTTGAGCAGCTGAGAAAAATACCGGCCCAGATCTCACTATTGTCATTACTCCTCCATTCTGAGGAACATCGTCGGGCCCTGTTGAAGATATTGAACGAGGCTCACGTACCCAGTGAGATTTCTGTAAACCACCTGGAAACCATTGCCAGCAAGATTTTCGAGGTGAACAGAGTGACATTCTCAGATGATGACCTGCCGGTGGAAGGAACAGAGCACAATAAAGCTCTATACCTAGCTGTCAAATGTGAAGACTCGGTGGTAACCCGAGTATTGGTGGATAACGGCTCAAGCGCCAATATTTGTCCATTATCCACCGTGGACCAGTTAAAGATTGACCGTGGAAGAATCCGGGAGAATAGCATCTGTGTCCGGGGGTTTGACGGAAACGGAACAGCCACTGTGGGGGATGTTGTACTTGAACTGACCATTGGTCCGGTCCTGTTTACCATGGAATTCCAGGTATTGGACGCCACGGTATCTTACAACTTGCTGTTAGGACGACCCTGGATTCATGCAGCTAAAGCGGTGCCTTCCACCCTACATCAGACAGTGAAGTTCGAGTGGGAAAGACAAGAGGTCGTGTTGCACGGCGAGGATACAACATGCACCATGAGCGGAACCATTGTGCCTTTCATAGAGACCACTGATGACAAAGGTCCTTGGTTCTATCAGATTCTCGATACAGGGTCGGCCAACAAAATTTCTGAGGGAGAAATCATCCCGCACCCTAGGGTAGCTGCCGCAACAGTCATGATGGTATCAGAAATGCTGGGTAATGGATTTGTGCCGGGAAAAGGCCTGGGAGTTGAGCTTCAAGGGATAGTCCAACCTGTTTCCCTTCCTAAGAATCTGGAAACCTTCGGGTTGGGGTTCAAACCAACCGCAGCAGACAGGAAGCAAGCGCGAAAAATGAAGAAGAGGGTCTGGTTTCTGCCTAAACCAGTGCCACGCCTCTCAAGGTCTTTTGTTAAAGCAAGTGCCAAGGGGTCAGCAATCCCGAAGATTCGAGGACCTTTGATCGGCATAAATGAAGACCTGAATCAGAGTTTTGAGAGACTATTCGCGGATGTCAGTATGGTGGAAGCTGGAGAAGGTTCCAGCAGAGCAGAGATACAATTTGTGGGGCCTGAGGCCAAGACCAACAATTGGACGGTTACTCCTCTTCCTGTCCGAGGGGAGTCTTGGTAGTAGGCTTTGATTAATGTTTTGTTTGTTTATTTGTTTGATCGGATTATTCAAGGGTGTAATCCAAATTTTACTTTCGTTTTGTAAAAGTGTGAACCCTTTTATCCCGCAAATTTAATAAAGTTCTCTTCTTTTGTCTCATTTTAATTTTTGTCTTGTTCTTTTTCTTTCTGAACAGTTCTCTTTTTACTGGTTCTAATGACATGGCATGCACAGCGGATCTTCGAGCTAGTCTAATAAATCAATCTGAAACCGACTCAATGATGCAAAAGGTCGTTTGTGACGATGAATCTGAATGTGACGAAGGTGAAGCCTTCGAAGAAATAAACAGAGAACTGTGCCAATTTGAAGAGAAACCCAAGCCTAACTTAAATGACACCGAGGCTGTGAATTTAGGAGACGCTGATAACGTCCAAGAGACCAAAATTAGCATCCATATTGAGCCGAATGTCAGAACAGAATTGATCAAAACTCTCAGGGAATTCAAAGATGTTTTTGCCTGGTCATATGATGATATGCCTGGATTAAGCACCAATTTAGTGGTTCACAAATTACCCACTGACCCGGCATACCTTCCGGTCAAGCAAAAACTAAGGAAATTTAAAACAGAAATGAGCGTGAAGATTAAAGAAGAAGTGATTAAGCAATTGCAATCGAAGGTCATTCGGGTCACTCGGTATCCCGAGTGGTTGGCCAATGTGGTACCAGTCCCAAAGAAGGATGGAAAAATCAGGGTGTGCGTTGACTACCGCAACCTCAACAAAGCAAGTCCCAAAGACAATTTTCCGCTACCCAACATTCATATCTTGATCGACAATTGCGCAGGGCGCGAGATCGGATCCTTTGTGGATTGCTATACAGGTTATCATCAGATCCTAATGGATGAGGAGGATGCTGAGAAGATAGCGTTTATTACGCCATGGGGAACCTACTGCTATCGGGTAATGCCGTTCGGGTTAAAGAACGCTGGGGCAACATACATGCGAGCAATGACTGCGGTGTTTCATGACATGATACACAAGGAAATTGAGGTGTACGTCGATGATGTGATCATCAAATCTTGGCATCAGGAGGACCATGTAGCAGACCTAAGGAGATTTTTCCAAAGACTCCGGAGGTATGATATCAAGCTTAACCCGGCCAAATGCGCATTCGGGGTTCCATCAGGAAAGTTGCTAGGATTCATCGTCAGTCGACGGGGGATTGAGTTAGACCCATCCAAAATTGAATCCATCCGAGATTTGCCACCGCCAAGGAACAAAATAGAGGTAATGAGTTTGCTGGGTAGACTCAATTATATCAGCAGGTTCATCGCTCAACTCACAGCAACTTGTGAGCCCATATTTTGGCTGTTGAGAAAGGATGCTGCGGTAGGTTGGACAGCAGAGTGTCAGGAAGCCTTCGACCAAATCAAAGGGTATCTGTCTAATCCACCCGTATTGGTCCCGCCTAAGCCCGGGAAACCCCTAATCCTTTACCTGACAGTCTTGGAAAATTCATTTGGTTGTGTACTGGGGCAACATGACGACACAGGAAGGAAGGAACAGGCCATCTACTATCTTAGCAAGAAATTCACAGTGCATGAGGTCAAGTACACTCAACTCGAGAAAACATGTTGCGCCCTAACTTGGGTAGCTCAGAAGTTGAAACACTACCTGTCTTCATATACTACTTATCTCATATCCCGTTTGGACCCATTGAAATATATATTTCAGAAACCTATGCCCACGGGAAGGTTGGCAAAGTGGCAAATTCTGCTCACGGAGTTTGATATCATCTACGTAACGAGGACGGCCATGAAAGCCCAGGCACTGGCAGACCATTTGGCAGAGAATCCCGTTGATGAAAAATACGAGCCCTTAAGAACGTATTTTCCTGACGAAGAGGTGATGCATACGAATGAGTTGGAATTACCCGAGGAACCGGGTTGGAAGCTTTTCTTCGATGGAGCTGCAAACGCAAAAGGGGTTGGAATAGGAGCAGTACTCATTTCTGAAACAGGACGGCATTATCCTGTTACGGCTCAACTACGCTTCTATTGCACCAACAATATGGCCGAATATGAGGCTTGCATTCTGGGTCTGCGCTTGGCTGCCGACATGGATGTCCAAGACGTCTTGGTCTTGGGAGACTCGGACCTCTTGGTACATCAAATTCAGGGTGAATGGGAAACACGAGATTTAAAGCTCATACCATACCGACAATGCTTGCATGATCTGAGCAAGCAATTTCGATCGGTAAAGTTCAAACACATCCCGAGAGTTCACAATGAGGTTGCGGATGCCTTGGCCACCTTGGCATCAATGCTGCACCACCCTGACAAAATGTATGTTGATCCTCTACACATCCAGGTCCGTGATCAGCACGCCTACTGCAATGCCATAGAAGAAGAAGCAGATGGCGAACCCTGGTTTCATGATATCAAGGAATACCTCAGGATGGGGATATATCCAGAACATGCCTCTGGAGACCAAAAAAGAGCCCTCCGGCGGTTGTCGAATGGTTTCTTCCTCAGTGGGGGAATATTGTACAAAAGAACCCCGAATCTGGGATTGTTGAGATGCATAGATGCTAGGCAGGCAACAACGGTTATGGCAGAAGTACATGCTGGAGTTTGTGGGCCACACATGAGTGGATATGTATTGGCAAGAAAAATCCTTCGAACAGGGTGTTATTGGCTCACCATGGAACACGACTGTATCACTTTCGTGAGGAAATGCCATCAGTGCCAGATACACGGAGACTTGATTCATTCTCCGCCAACAGAGTTACATACGATGTCAGCACCCTGGCCGTTTGTAGCATGGGTCATGGATGTCATTGGGCCCATCGAGCCAGCAGCGTCCAACGGTCATAGGTTCATTCTAGTGACCATTGACTACTTCACCAAATGGGTTGAGGCTAAAACCTTCAAATCAGTAACCAAGAAGGCAGTGGTGGACTTTGTTCACTCCCATATCATCTGCAGATTTGGGATCCCAAAAGTGATCATCACGGATAACGGTGCGAATCTTAATAGCAGCTTGATGAGAGAGGTATGCCAACAATTCAAGATTACACACCGCAATTCCACCCCATATCGTCCTAAGGCAAATGGAGCAGTCGAAGCAGCCAATAAGAATATCAAGAAGATACTGCGAAAAATGGTGGAAGGGTCCAGACAATGGCACGAGAAATTACCCTTTGCCTTGTTGGGTTACCGCACTACCGTCCGGACTTCCATAGGCACAACTCCTTATTTGTTGGTGTATGGAACTGAGGCCGTGATACCAGCGGAGGTCGAAATTCCGTCCCTCCGAATTGTCGCTGAACCCGGGATTGATGATGATGAATGGGTCAAGGCTCGATTGGAACAGTTGAGCCTGATAGATGAGAAAAGATTGGCAGCAGTGTGCCATGGTCAGTTGTACCAGAAGAGAATGGCAAGAGCGTATAATAAAAAGGTGCGCCCCAGGAAGTTTGAAGTAGGGCAGCTGGTATTGAAGAAGATCCTCCCACATCAGGTCGAGGCAAAAGGCAAATTCGCCCCAAATTGGCAAGGGCCTTATATCGTGACCAGAGTATTGGCCAATGGTGCTTTGTGTTTGACAGATGTCGAAGGTAGATGTGTCGACATGGCTATCAATTCAGATGCAGTCAAGAGATATTATGCGTAATTTCTTTAATTATGGCAATTTTTGGTTTATTTGTTTGTATTTGGCATTTGTTGAATAATGAGATGATGGAGGCAATTCTTTCTTATACCCAAACACTGTTTAACCCTTGCTTCCCCCTTTTGAGCCTTAAGTTATTCTTTCATACCCCTCTTTTGGAATCACTAATGGGAAAGATATGAAAAATAAAAGAGAAGAAAAGAAAGGAAAAGAAAAGGGAAAAGAAAAGAAAAGAAAATGAAAAGAAAGAAAAGAAAAATCAAGGAATATAAAACCGTAGGAACTACATTTGACCTGATTCCTCAAAGAGGATACGTAGGCGCCTCACGGCTCGGTCATAGTATGCATCATAGCAAATATAGGATGCATAATGTACATAGTGTGCACAATATAGCACAATGTGCGTAACGCACGTAACTCAACATAAGCGTAAAAAAATAAATTCCCCAAGCAAGAAAACTGGGGTAGAGGTTATGTTTTAAGTTCCAACAAAGGTTTGATTCCAAAAGTTGTAGCACATCACCCTTCAAGTTGTTTTCATTTTTATAGCCTTTCTTCAATCCCACACCAAAACCAACATCAACATCCAAAAGACCTCCCGATCAATGTTCGAGAGATGCCAAATCCGGCAAATAAGGCCGAGAATAATACACTGATCCCCAGCAAAGAAGAGGATCGTAAGACTGGGAATGAGTTGATAGTCAAAAGAATCCCCGGAAGAGAGGGTCGTATCTACAACACCCCGGATCCTCGAAAGAAATAAAATGAGAGAGTCTTATCGGTGAAAACCTTCACAGGCACCGAGAGGCGATGTAAGATGAGGGATATGAAATGAGAGAGTCTTATTGGTGAAAACCTTCACAGGCACCATAAGGCGCCGGGAGATGAGAGAAACGAGAGAGTCTCATTAGTGAAAACCCCTCGAAGGGCACTATGAGGCGACAAGACAGATCAGCAAAAGCTACAACATCCGAAACGGACACTCCTTTATCATCCCCAGCAAGTCAGACCATCGGGCAAATCGATTGATACAAATAGACTGGGTCGGGAATCTATGGTGCACGTCATGATCACGGGGACCAGTTGTATCCTCCAGATAAGTTCTTTTGAGTTTCTTCTCCCACCAAAATATTCGTTCAGAAAGATCTTCTCCTTTTCCATATCTTTATTTCTTTTCCTAAAATGTATCTTGAAAGGATTTTTCAAAGCTTACTACCAGAAACCGAAGGGGAATTCATCCCAATGCATGATAATACAAACAGTCTTGAAGGCCGGTCCCGGGCAATGCAGGGATTGTGCCCGGAAATGTTGGAAGAAGTAAGCTCCAAAAGGGAGTGGTTTCGGGAGTTAGAAGCAGACTCCCACATCACGCGTTTAAAGAGAAAGCAGAAAAGGGGATAAATTGAAAGCCAATCCCCAGCAAGCTAGAGACCCCCCCCCAGCAGGCAACTCTGCCCGTTAATCGATTATGGGGACATAGAGCAAGAAAAGGGGAAGAGAGAAAAATCGCTCGCCGGAAAGGCACCCTCTACCACCACGATTAAAACTGACTAAATCCTTTTGTCTATTGCAGGAGAACAAAGAATTGACAATGGCAGCAAGATGCAACGCCAGGGAAGTCACCAAAAACCGGGGCAGAAAATTTTCTGCCAATTGTCGAAAATTTTCTCGGAAGAACGGGGAAGCAATTTCAATACTTTTAAGTTCTAGGTCGCCCACCAGTATAATGCGGGAATACTTTTAAGTTCTAGGTCGCCCACCAGTATAATGCGGGAATACTTTTAAGTTCTAGGTCGCCCACCAGTATAATGCGGGAATACTTTTAAGTTCTAGGTCGCCCACCAGTATAATGCGGGAATACTTTTAAGTTCTAGGTCGCCCACCAGTATAATGCGGGAATACTTTTAAGTTCTAGGTCGCCCACCAGTATAATGCGGGAATACTTTTAAGTTCTAGGTCGCCCACCAGTATAATGCGGGAATAATTTTAAGTTCTAGGTCGCCCACCAGTATAATGCGGGAATACTTTTAAGCTCTAGGTCGCCCACCAGTATAATGCGGGAATACTTTTAAGCTCTAGGTCGCCCACCAGTATAATGCGGGAATACATTTAAGTTCTAGGTCGCCCACTAGTATAATGCGGGAATACTTTTAAGTTCTAGGTCGCCACCAGTATAATGCGGGAATACTTTTAAGTTCTAGGTCGCCCACCAGTATAATACGGGAATACTTTTAAGCTCTAGGTCGCCCACCAGTATAATGCGGGAATACTTTTAAGCTCTAGGTCGCCCACCAGTATAATGCGGGAATACATTTAAGTTCTAGGTCGCCCACCAGTATAATACGGGAATACATTTAAGTTCTAGGTCGCCCACCAGTATAATGCGGGAATACTTTTAAGTTCTAGGTCGCCCACCAGTATAATGCGGGAATACATTTAAGTTCTAGGTCGCCCACCAGTATAATGCGGGAATACTTCTAGCTCTAGAGTTTGGAATCAGTAGCCCCACCTGAAGACGGAAGGTTACAACAGAGAGCCCCAAGCAGGAAAAAACAATAAAATCCCCAGCGCCAAGAAGCAAAAGTCTGCCAAAGCAAGCGCACATTCAAAAGGAAGAAAGAACGCGTCTCAGAAGAAGCAGTTCGGAAACATTGTAACATGCCCAGTAGGACAATACTGATGAAGAGTCATACCACTGAAGAAACCAGTGGAAGATTTAAAGAAGAAAGCCATGTTCCCAGCGAATCAAGCAAAGTGATGAAAACTGGCATTCAAACGTCAGCGAAGGACCGGCGTCATCTCCCAAAGTCACAAGATAAAGGCATCAGAGGAAAGCGTTAGCCGACAAGAAAGCAAGGCAGCAAGAACAAGTTGAAGATGGACAGGATTTCATGATCCTCAGTCTAGCTTAGCTTCTTGTTTTCCTTTTTGAGCAATGTAACAGGGAGATCGGTTGAGCAGTAGCATCCTACAGCAGCATACAACAGCGCACAACAACAGCAAACACTACAGTCACACGGTAGTCCCAGCTACCAAAAATTTCACGAACTACATTGACCTGATTCCTGTTCAGCCCAGGATATGTAGGAAACCTTTGAAGCAAAGGTTCGGTCAAATCCTTTTCAAAAATGCTTCACACGGAGTATTCGGACAGGCAAAAATCGCTCGCTTTATCTTTGCGCGAAAACCCTTAGTGTCTTCGTGCAAAGAGGGGCAGCTGTAAGCAAGTGATTTTTGCTTCACGAGCAATCACTCCAAAAGGAAAATAAAAAAATAAAAATAGTGACGAATGATTTCGCTGTACAATTTTTTTTTTTTCTTTTCCGTGACATGTGTTATTAGTCCTTTGTAGGTCTGTCCATTTTGCATTTTAATCATTATCAAACAAAATACAAAAAATATGTGTCATTAAAAGAAAATTCAAAATATATATGTGTGCATCGTCCGTTTTAGGTTGTGATTTAACTTACTTAAACATTTTTATTTGGTATGATAATTATGTTGAAGTGCTATATTGTTATTTGTTTTAATTTCATTTGTTTTATTAGTTATTTTTATTTTTCTTTAAATTGGAAAACAAAAGAAAGCTAAAATCAATTTGGGCCCAAAAAATAAGACAAAAACAGGCCCAAACCAACGATCTGACCCGGTCCAAACCAGGCCTGCCCTGACCACCTCCCGAAACGACGCCGCATCATGCGTCTGATCTGGGCCGTTCAAACTCTCGATCCAACGGCTCAGGACCTCTATCAGTAACCCGTTTCAAAACCCGACCCAAGAACCAATCCGATCCAACCCCTCACTTAAACCAAACGACCCCGTTTAACTACCAAACGACCCCGTCTCATTTCTCAGCATCAGATCCAAGCCGTTGAGATCATCTGATCTAACGGCTCAGATCCAATCCCTTCCCCATATATAAACTCAACCCTTCACCCCACGCCCCCTATCCGAACCCCACCCCTCACTCGTCTCCTTCCCCAAGCTGAAACCCCAAACCCTAGCAAGCCGCCCTGGTTTCCCTTCCACCAAAACCCGGCGGCATGAACGCCGGTGGCCACCTCCCGAACACCCTAAGACCCCCTCACTCCCCTGAACACGAATCTGCTAACCACGAACCTCGAATCATCTCCTATCGTCTCGAATCTGGATTTGAAGATTCGAGACAAAACTCGATCTACACCAAACCTCACCATCTTTGTATCAGACACTCCCCTGACCTTCCTCGTGACCAAACCAAGCTTGGTTTGGTCCAAATCTACCCACAACTCCCTAAAAATCAGATCTGGAAATCCAGACCTTAGAACACATGCACCTGGGGAATTCGGCCGGTCTGGACAAGGGTTTGAGGTCTAATAGACCTTAATCAAGGTGTTCTCATGTGAGAACACCCTGATTAAAGTTTGTTCGGCCTCAAGAGTTCGAAGTTGAGTTTGATTTGGGTCCGTTTTGATTTCAAACTTTTTCAGTAAGTTTCCTTTTCTCTTTGTTTGGTTCTAATTAAGTTGTCAGCATGCTTCTTTGTGTTTGTTTGTTATTTGGTTATTTTCATTCGAATTTCTTCCATCTCTGTCAAAGGCCTCTTATTTGGTCAGTTGGTTTTCTGTCTGTGTTCTAAATGTACTCTGTGACATACATGTGCGTCAATTAGATTAGTCGTCAAATGAGTTAATTCATATAGGCCCCCCAGTAATTGAACAAAAGTTGTTTGATGCCCTTTAGGTCCCTGAACGTATTGTTTATATGAGCGACTGATTATTACCTGTTATAATTAGTGTAGTCGACCTGATAAATGTCGTCGATTAGTTTCCTACGACTGAATGTTCAAATATTCTGAATGGGCCTGTATTGTGATTTGAATGTTGGGCATTACCTATGAATATTAGTTTGTGACTACATTGTAAACAATTAAAAAAGGCCAGGCTGGGGCAGTTCTGAAATCGAATAATCAAAGCCCCAAAGTGCCCTGATGCTGCAATAGGCAGGGCAGTAATAATCAAGGTTAAACGGGGTAACCTGGGGTTTGAAAATGGCAGAAAAGGTTAGTTTAAATGAAGCTGACAAGTAGGATACTAATTAAGATTAAACTAATACTAATGGGGAACAAGACACAAGGGTATGGGGCTTAAAATGAATAATAAAATGAGCCCATCACTCTTGATTAAACAAAACCAGGCGTGGGGAACCAATGGCTGGCACAAAAGATGCTCAGGCATGGGTTTAAGGGGTATGGGCAGACTGCAAGTTGCAGATGAGGGCAGCTTAGCTACACTTGGTCACTTTGGCTTATAAATAGGCCATTCGAAAACTTAAAAAGGGGCTGGACATTTCTTAGTCTTCAGAAAAGAAAAACAAGAAACATAAAGTCTCAGAATATTGTAACCAAACACTGTCTGAAAATTACATAAGAGTTTATGTTGGTTTAGCTGTCTTGGCCAATTACTGTTGGTTGCCTATTTGAGCTGCTTGTGGTTGTTGAATTGCTGGGGTGTTTACATTGAATACTCTGCTGTCTCTGCTGGTTCATACTCTGTTTCTGGGATTGTTGTTTGTTGCTCGACTACTCGGGAGCTTCATCTTTGTTGGTTGATTTTGTTGCTGTGTTGTTGCTGTGTACCTGTTGTTGCTGTATTTACTGCATACTGCCCAGCTGATCATTCCTTTCTTCTTTGTCCTCCATACCAGGTACACAATTACACTACCAATGTAACTCGAAAGTTTGAGCAATGAGTATAAAGAGAAGATCTGCAGATGTTGTTTATATATATGTACTGTTGTGTTGAATGTCAAGTAATGTCTAATAGCTCATATTTTAGGATACTGAAGTTAGCTTGCAAGCATAGTAGATGTCAATGTAGGGTATCGAATGATAATTGTATATGTATGTTGTTAGATAAAGGTGGTCTCAATGAATTAGTTTGCATCTCAGATTTAGTTTACTTTGCCATATATGCTGTAACGTATGCCAAACATGAAAACTGTACACAAGGGGTTCAGTTCTTCCTTTCCTGATTAATGGTCTCATATAACTAGTAAACTACCTGTTAAGACAAAGAACATAAATTTGTAATATAAACCCCATAAAGGCCGAGCCCAAGTCGAAACAGATCAGTTAGGCCCATATCGGAAAGACAGGGGCCCAAGTCTGGCCATCTCGCATGAGCTAGGTTTGGGCCCATAATTTTCGACTAGTTGTCCATAAGCGCAGTCACGTTTTATTACTCTGTAAAAGCATTTTAAAATCCTGTTATAAGTAAGCTTGCAAGCATGTAATCGATTAAGGCTATTTACTGTTTTCAATTAGTAGAGACAAACACCACAAGAAACATAGTTGCTATAGGATATCCTTTTAAAATAAGGACGAGACGAGCCTCGATGAAAATAAACAAAACGCGCAGGTGCGGGGCCCTCGTTAAATGTATATTATTGAAGCATTTAGTTTCCAGGACGGGTTGCTTAGCAAATCTCACAACCCTACTAAAATAACAACACGTCAGTCTCTTTAGGATACGCTTTAATAAACCTTACCTTCTTAAACTCGGGTGCACATTTATGTGACCCAAATCCTAATCTCGACGGATTCGAAATGTATTTCTAATCACGGGTATATTGATTGTGACGTGATCCGAGAGGCATATCCATGACGTCGCGAATTCCTTTTAAAAGTAGAACGAGACGAGCCTCGTCACATAAAAATAGACACAGCTGCGGGGCCCTCTAACTGTATATACATTACAACACTTATAATTCGGGACAGGCCATTTAGCGAATTTTTCGGCCTTACCCAAAACAACAATACGCTAGTTGCTTTAGGCACGTCTTAATAATTTATTCTCCTTAATTCAGGTGCGCATTTATGCGACCCAAATCCAAATCTCAACCGAGTCGAAATATGTCAACAACCATGGGTGCATTGATGTAACGTGGTTCGAGATATGTTTTCACGATGTTGCAATTCTTGATAAAATAACAGTAAAATGACAAAAGCGGTCTAAAGGTTAAATTTTGCACATAAGTTCACACTTGTACAAAATCAGATAATCAAGCTGAATATGACAGTTGAGCGACCGTGCTAGAACCACGAAACTCGGGAATGCCTAACACCTTCTCCCGGGTTAACAGAATTCCTTATCCGGATTTCTGGTACGCAGACTGTAATATAGAGTCATTATTTTCCTCGATTCGGGATTAAAATTGGTGACTTGGGACACCCTAAATCTCCCAAGTGGCGACTCTGAAATAAATAAACAAATCCCGTTTCGATTGTCCTTTAATTGGAAAAAACTCCCTTGCACCCCGCGGGTGCGGAAAAAGGAGGTGTGACAGGGTTTCGACATTCATGGGGGTAATAACTCATTTCTTTTTGGGAATTTGGGTTTTTGAAGAGTCGCCACCTAACGGATTATGGTGCGTTAGGGCACCTAGAGTGATTAACTCTTAGACTAGTTTGCATTACCAAAGATTTAGGTAATGGCTCGAAATAACTTTGAGGTGAAGGTGTTAGGAACCCCTCGCGGTCCACAACAGTGGGTCCCAACCGAACTTGTACTTATGAATTAGTCCTAATAAATAGTTTAAACACATAATTGAGAATAAGACATGTCTTTTGGACATTGTATGAATCAAGAAATGAGACAAAGGGGAAAGACTTTGAACAAGTTGCACATATATAGTGTAAAGTAAAGTTTAAACATCGGGAATTGTGAAAGAGGGGTCCTAGGTTGGTTAGCCTACAGGATCACCCCATGCAATGGCTGGTAAACACTCCTCAATGAGGGGCTACACGTGACATTAGCATGTAGTCATCATATCCTTACTATCCAATTCCCTCCCCTTGGTCATAGCCTAAAGTGTTCTAATAGCCTTGATAAATATCCTATGCGTGCACTACCCGTCCTTCCTTGTGGCCTTGGAGGTATTTAGGACCTCTAACTAGGGTAGTTCTAGAACTTTCTAAGGTTTTAAAGGATAAAAGTCTAGGCGTCAAACAAGAACAATTAGGACTGCATTTAAAGAGAACAAATTATGGGCTCACTATCACCTCCACAAATATAACAAGTAAGTGCACATCTTCAAACAACAGTCAGGTATTTAAGAGAAAATCCTAGTACATGATATCTAGGTCAGCAGGGATTATACAATATTTAATTAGGACAAAGTGTCAAAGACCTATTTAGCTTGACTACTAATTTTAGACCTGTTAAATCTGAACAATCTCGAATAACAAAGCACAGTTTTATAGCTGCAGAATTTGAATCGCCCTATAGGCTTGCCTAAACGCATAACAGTGGTTTCCTAAGAGCATGATATTTATTAGGAATGCAGTAAAACATAGATAAATTTTTAAGCGGACAACTTGAGATCCTATAGAAATGTTATCTAGCAGCATTAATTTAAGGCAGTGTTTGAAACTCACTTAAAGAAACGGACAGTTAATTAAACTAATTCAAACATGAATTAAGCTGATTTGTTTAACTAAACTGATTTTAAGTTCTATAGGAATGATTTCTATTAGCGCTGATTCTAATCCCTATAGGCATAGTATCTAGTTATTAAAGCTACTCTTGAACTTATAGGCATGATATCTAAGAAGAAGAACATGAATACATGTTGTAACAAAAGCTGAAATTTAATTACTTTATGCTCTATAGGCATGATATCTAATTATAAGGCTGATTTTAACCCTATAGGCATGATTTCTATTATTAAAACCATTTAGATGATATAGACATGGTTTCTAATATTGTGGAAGTAAAGCAAACATAGCAAATGCATTTGAATTAACACAACCCTATAGGCATAGCATCTACCCGATTTACCCACCATATATATAACTACCCACCGATTTTCACTAATCACCCCAATGTTGTTTACAATAATTATTACAGACCAATGAATTAAAATACATAAATGAACAGAAGTTAATCTATAGGGAGCCTGCAGTAGGCCCAAATGACTTCCAAGCCTCCAATAGCCTCAAATGCCAAAGTCTCAAAGACAATAAAGTCTCAAAGACAATCTCATGTCTAGGTGTGCCAGAGTTCCCTAAGGACCTCAAGGATCCCGGGTAGTGCTCGCACCTACACCTTTTCTCAAATAATAATTGATTTAGGTGCAGTATGGAAAGGCCAACTCTGACATGCCAGAGTTCAAAGAGATCTCCAGGATCTCAAGGCAGTACACATGCCTGAGGGGCAGAACCTAACATTCTAGGAGTAATGTGAGAGTGCATGATGACTTTGAAAGAGTTTGGTAAAACAGTTAGCCGTGAAAAGATTCAGAAACAGTTTTCTTTTAAAAATACTGGGAGTGACCAATTTTTGAGAAGAATGCTAGGAGTAAGAGCAACAGTTTTGAAATCATTCTGAGAAAAACACACTTAGCAAACAACCTAATTATTCAAGGACAACCAGATTAACTTAACAAGTAGGCTTACCAACAAGGGGTGAAGGGGATTAGGAAGCATATAGGGTTGAGACCACATAAACAGGGAAACTGATACAACAAATGTCTAGAACAACCAGGAATATACTGAACAAGTTAGTCATAGACAGTTAAGACATAGAGAAAGAATGTAACAGAATCATGTTGAAAACAAAGATGTGTTGAACAGAATTAGACACAATCAGGACCAATTGAATGCACTAGAGTACTAAATAACTAACATAGTCATACTAATTAAAGGGAGGGGGTAAGGGAAATAAGTAAACTAAATGAAGTCAGTCATGCTAATTACACATAAGGCAAAATTTAGACATGCTTAATAACAACAAATAGAGAAACCAAATTGAATAACTAATACAGGAACAAGCATAGAGGTATAGGCATAGAACACATAAAGTTGAGTTTCAAAATCTAACTGGAGACATACCAGTTGGAAAAGAGGGTGCAGAATATAAAGCAAGTAAAGTTCCAATATCTACCCTTGGCTTTCAGCCGGCTAGATCGGTGAGTAACACAAGTAGCAGAAGAGAAAGAAGACTTTAGAGTGTAAGGAGTAGTGATTTTGAACTAATGTTCATTGTCTTGAACTTAAAATAAGAGGGGGTTTATATAGTAATCAAAATCTTGACAAATAAGGTAAGAGATCAATTAAGTAGTAAATCAGAGAAGCCAAATGTAAATCAGCAAGTCTTTCCCTAAATCAAGGGACAATTAAATCAGCGGTAAAGCATGCTAAGTATTTAAGGAAAAGAATCAAGTAAGGTTTGGTATAGAGTAGGTAATTAGGGGTAAATGAATAGAAGTTTTAATTAAGGAAACAAATCAGTAAGAATCGGCAAAATTTAAACAAGGCAAGGAAAAAATAACTAAGGCATGCAGTTCAATCAAATCGAGTAGAGAGGCAAGAATCGAAAGTTTAAGGGAAAGTGTTCAAATCAAACCAAGAAATAAGGGATTCAGAATAATCTAAGAGAAAGTCATGAAAGAGTAAGCATGTTTAGCATATAAAATAAGGTAGAACATGAATCGTCTGGACTCCATATAACTTTAACAAAACAAATAGTTAAATAGCACTGATTTGATGAGAAAGATACAGATTTTGACATGAATAGCCAGGATGAACACAAGCAATATAGAATCATTGAAAGGGTTGAACTAAGACATTCAGTAGAAGCATATTAGGACAAGAAAATCATGAGAAATCACAAGCACCCAAAGTAAGAACACACTGGGGTGTACCAGTACTCAGAAACCAGACGAAGAACTCCAAAATACTAGGGCTTTCAGTACAAGCGAGCTAAGTTTGTAGAAGACTTACAAAACGAGTCAAAATACATGAGAAGCAGAAGATTAAACACAAAAAGTCATCAAACAATTTGTAAAAAGAAATTCCGGAAACCCTAGTTTAGGAAAAGATGAAAATCATACGATACTTGTAAAGAATCTTAAGGTTGTTGTAAAACTCACATAAAACAAACCCAAATCATCTTAAATTTGTACAGATCTAAGAGGTTTAGAAAAAAAAAATTAGGGTTTCGAATAGGACCATACAGAGCTGAAGAAACCTGCTTAGAAAACCATAGATCGTAGTCAATATAGGACGATCTTACTCAGAATCATACTGGAATGGCCTGAAACAGGCGAGAGAGGACCATAAATGCAAGCCAACTAGCCTTGGTCCCTTGAGGGCCTTGGAGATGGCAAGAATAATATGAGAGAGGCCATTGGAGGCCTGGGAGGTGGTGAGAAACCACCGGAGATAGCCATAGATGAGTGTTAGCAAGGTTTGATTAGGGTTAGGTTTGAGAGCGTTTGAGAGAAAATGGAGCTGAGTGCGGTGGAGTAAGATGGAAAATGAATTAGGTTAGAGGGGATCGTTAGGTTAATTATGGTAAGAACGAAAATGGGCCGTTGATCTCTAAGATCAACGGCCAAGATTAAGGGGGTTTGGGTTGGGTCTAATTGAATTTGGGCCTGTAGTGAATTGGGTTAGGCGGGTAATTGGGTTAAATTGGGGCTGAAACTGAAAATAAAATAGGCTAGATTTTAAATAGCCATTTTTAATGCTATATAATTTATAAGAAATAATAAATGATTCCTAAAAAATACATTTGTATACTAAAATGATTAAAAATAGTTGTTTAAAATTTTAAAAATATAAAAGATTATTTATGCATCAATAATGTAATTATGCATTAGTAGGACTATCATTGCAAAGATATGCAATTTAGCTTAAAAATGTAAATGCAAATATAAAAAAAATACACTAAAAATATTTAAACAATATTTTAGCATAAATAAAGAATTTAGATGACTAAATCACCACAAAAAATAATTTGAAGGATAATTATTGGAGATTTTATAAATAAAAGGTGAGAAGTAAATCAATTTGGAGCTTTTAAAAATAATAGAAAAATTATAAAAATACTCATGCATGCTTATAACTGCATATGTGCTATTTTAAAAGTATATATATATATATATATATATATATATATATATATATATATATATATATATATAGGAGGAAAAATTGGGTATCAACAACCCTATTTCGTCAAATCCAATCTATTTGAACACACCCGTAACCACATCATACTCATCATATATCTATCTGAACACTCATCTAGTCACAAATTCCACTCATAGGGACTCTGCTGGACATATAAGTCCAAAAGCACGTGCTCACATTACCAATATCTCTCTGCTCAAGCTACAGTCAAAACTCGGCCCCAAGTCCTACAGACTAGCCAATTATCAGCATACTGAAATCATATCTCGCACCTCATCCATGGAATCATAAGTCGTCGAAGCACAACTAATACCGAGCACTCATATGTGCATACGAATGCTTTGAAGGAATTCAAGGAGTTATGCTTCAAGATGAATCAATGATACACGATAAGGAAAGAAAAATGAGAAGTATATCCCAAATGCTTTATAGACTCTCGAATATAGGTATGGACATCATCATACTGATCCGCAAGACTCTACTAGAAACTTGCTCATGATTTGTAGAACATATGAACCTAGGACTCTAATACCAATCTGTCACGACCCAAAACCCGCTAGTAGTGATGGCACCTAACATAACCCGCTAGGTAAGCCAACTAATGACTGCCCAAATTCAATAATAGTAATATGGCAATCAAACAAAGGAATTATCTGAATCTTAAACCTTTCTCAAGGACTGATAGTACAAATCATGAGCTTCTAAGAATCGAGTTGACAAAGCTGATATGAAAGAAATACATCTTCTATTTGAAAAGTACATAAACAGAGTTTTATAAATCTAAGGCTACCATGAACAAGAGGCAGTTACAACAAGAACGCGGGTAAATCTTTAAATCCAGCTCCGATCGAACACATCAACCTCAGCTGCCAACATCTGCATGCAATGTGCGGAAGTGTAGTATCAGTACAACCGACCCCATGCATTAAGCAAGTAACAAACCAAACCTTAGGTTAAAAGTAGTGACGAGCTAGAACATGGTCGGGTCCAACACCAATAGCCAACAACAATTCATAACAATGTAGAGCATATAAATAAGGAACTCAGAGATAAAAATGCTTAGATTTTTCTCAGTTTTCCGAAAATAGTTTTTCTTTTAAAGAATATCAATGAAAACTCAAATCCTTTACCGAAATCGTCGTAAAATACGAGTAAGTTTGAAAACTGTAATTTTGTTTCCAAATATCCTTTCCATAATAAATAAGTTGTTTCATTTTCTTTCCAGATAGCAAGTGTAAAATACCTCTCTATGCCCACATATCAATGTGTGTAAAAAGTCATGAATGATACCGTACATCGTGAGAAAAAATGCATCTCTATGCCTGTATGTCATGTGTGCATGCTAATGTCATGTATCTCAGAGATGAATCATGTACTCACACTCTCAAAGTACTCAATCTCACTATCTCACACTTTCCACTCATCATGCTCAACCACTCGGTACTGTATATGGCCCATACGGTCCAAAGAATACATCACTGACCATCAGTCACTCAGTACCGAGGAAGGCCAATCCGGCCCATGAAGAAGATCCATCTCCAGGTATATAAATGCTTCGGACAAGATCCATGTCCAGGGAAGATGCATCCCTCAATATAATCAACCGCGGTCATTGGGGGTGCGTACAGACTCTGAAGGGGCTCCTACAGCCCAAGCGCTATCATAAGCCAGATCCAGGCATAAATCAATATACCATGTTATGGCGTGCAGCCGATCCCATAACTGTCACTCATAATCATGCTCTCAGCCTCACTCGGTCATCAATCTCTCCAGTCTCACTCACGGGCTCACAATGTCATAAAACTAGCCCGACAACAATGATATGATGTATCAATAAACAATAACTGAGACTGAGATATGATATGAATGCATGAATATGACTAAGTACGAAATATCAATGAAATCAATGAGATGACAGTAAGAAACGACCATTATGGGTCCTAACAATATCAGCATAAAGCCTAAACATGATATCTAGCATGATTGACAGCTCAGTTACTTAATCACATGGTGAAAACATAGATATAAACAAAATAGAGCCAAAAAATAGTGCCATGAAAACAACGGAGCCACAATTCACAGGGTGCACGCCCACATGCCTGTCACCTAGCATGTGCATAACCTCAACATCAATCACATAGCACGTAAGTTGTTCATATCCTCAGCACTAAGTTTAGAAGAGTTACTTACCTCGAACAAGCCAATCCTAATACCGAGCAAGCCAAGCGATGCTCCAAGAATTCCATCATGTGAGTAGCAACCTCCGAACGGCTCAAAACTAGCCAAAAGCAACTCAAATACATCAAATAAAGCCCAAGGAAGCAATTCCAAATGATAAAGATCGAATCCTAAATCAAATTCCAAATCTGGCCAAAAAATTACACCTAGGCCCGCACCTCGGAACCCAACAAAACTCACAAAATCTGAAAGCCCATTCAATTACGAGTCCAACCACATTAGTTTCACTCAAATCTGACTCCGAATCGATGTTCAAAACTCAAAAATTCACATTATGAACCTTTAGGCTAAAACTCCTAATTTTTCTTTAAAATTTCATCAACCAATTGCAGAAAATTAAGATAGACTCATGGAATAAGATCAAAATCAAGGGTAGAATACTTACCCCAATCCTTGTGATGAAAATTTCTCCAAAAATTGCCTCAATCCGAGTCCCACATCTCAAAATGTGAAGAAAGAAAAAAACCCTCGATTTTTATAGCTTCTATCCAGGATTTCCGCATTTGCGAACAAATACTCGCATCTGTGGTAAAAACTTCACTTCAGTGAAAATAGCCTTGCCCAGAAACCCCCGCGCCTGCGGATGTCAAATTCCACTTCTGCGAAACCTTATGCACCTGCGATTCAAATCTCCCATCTGCGCGCACACACATGCACTACAAAAATCCGCTTCTCCGATCTTCTTCACCCAGCCTCTTCTTGCTTCTGCGACTCCACTAATGCTTCTACGACCATAGCACCTATGCAAACCAGCCAAAAGTGCGGTCATACCAAAATAAGCAGCTCCCCAGCAATGGAAACATGAAGAAAATAATCTGAAATCAATCTGAAACATGCCCGAGCCCCTCGTGACCACTTCCAAATATACCAACAAATCCTATAACATAACACGGACCTACTCAAGGCCTCAAAACACACATAACAACATTGAAATGACGAATCACACCTCAATTCAAAAATCAATGAACTTGAAACTTTAACTTCCACAACCAATGCTGAAACCTATCAAATCACGTCTGATTGACCTCAAATTTTGTACACAAGTCACATTTGATATTATGGACCTGCTACAACTTTTGGAATCGGAATTTGACCTCGGTATCAAAAATTCCACTCCAGGTCAGACTTTCCAAAATTCTAACTTTCGTTATTTCAAGTCAAACTCTACTACGGACCTCCAAGTTACAATCCGGACGCGTTACTAAGTCCAAAATCACCCAACTAAGTTAATGGAACAATCAGAAATCCAATCTGAGAACAAATGCTAAAAATTCAAACTTGGTCAACCCTTTTAAATTTAAAGTTTCTAGTAGAGAATCATTCTTCTAACTCAATTCTGAATAACTTCTGAAAACAAAAAACGACAATTCACATAAGTCACAATACATCATACGGAGCTACTCATACCCTCAAACAACCAAGCGAAGTGCAACTACTCAAAATAACCGATCGAATCGTTACACTATTGAATCTAGTTCTTGTTCCACATGTCTGCCAATAAATATTATTGAGCATCCTAGTATAGATTTAACGGTAGAGCTGTGTGCAAATTAGAGACAAACCTCCTATAACAACACTGAAAGAACTATTGATCATCCGATACAAGACGCCTCATTACATCAATTTCTTGAAGGACTCAATCATATTGAAGAGAGCAGACAAGACAAAAATAGAAGAAGAAGAAGAAGAAGAAGAAGAAGAAGAAGAAGAATATATACTAGAAGGAAGGGAAAGAAGCAGATCCAGAAACTCCAATAGAAAAAACAAAATCAGAACCACATCTTCTGTGAAGAAGGCACAAAAGAATGATACTTCCCTCTAAAGACTCCACTGTTAATATAATATTTTGGAATATTACGGGGATAAGGTCAAAAAAGGTCATCCATAGGCTAAAACAACTTATTGACATCAATAACACTCTCTTTACTACAATTATGGAACCTATGGTTGACAAGGATAAAATTGAGGGGTACATAAAATTCTTGGGTTATCAGCAATGCATTTCTAATGACAACAGAAAGATTTGGTGCTTCTGGAATAATATCAGTCAAATTTCTATTATTAACAATAAGGAGCAACAGATCTCCATCAAAATTGATGATGGATTAACCAACCACCCAATAGTTATCACTGCAGTTTATGCTAAGTGTAGTAATATGGAGAGAAGAGAACTGTGGAGTAGCCTGGAGAACATCAGTTTGTCTATAAATGGACCTTGGTGCATTGGAGGTGACTATATGTTATCTTGGATCCTGAAGAGAAATTAGATGGCAATCTTCATGTACAGGATGCAAATGAGTATAGATTTCCGGAATTGCATCGATAATTGCAGAACTACTAATATCGGTTATACAGGTCCAAAGTTCACTTGGTGCAATAATAGGAGACCTCAGAAAAGAAATTGGAAAAGGCTTGATAGAGTTTTCATTAATGATAAGTGGTCTCAAAATTTTCAAAACACTACCATCAGACATTTAGTGCGGACTAGATTAGATCATAAGCCATTACTCATGAAATCTTTTGACTCCAATAATACTCACATTAAGTATTTCAAATTCCTTAAATTTTAGACTTTACAGGAGGGATTCCACAATCTTGTAAATGAAGTTTGGCGTACTAATATTATTGGCAATAGCATGTGGAGACTCGAGTATAAATTAAAGCTCTTTAGCAGAAGGCTATCTCAATGGTCTAGAGAGGAAATTGGCGATATTCATGAACAAGTTCTAAAATGGGAGAAAAAAATCCAGAGCCTTGAAGAACTTGAGATTATCAACAATATTGAGGCAGCTCGATAACAAACCAACAAGGCACATGCGGAATATATTAGATGGTTAAATATGCAAGATTCCCTAATAATTCAAAGAAAAAAATAAATGTCAAAGGGTTTGGGGACGGAGACAGAAACACCATATATTTTCTTAGTATGATCAGAGAAAAAAGAAGAAAGTTTCAGCTAAGCAGGATCAAAATCATAAAGGCAAATGGATACAGGGAGGCGATAAAATAGCTAAAGTTGCTATTACACATTTCAATTCCATATTCAATCTTCCTATAGCTAGATTGGATCTTATTTTACTGAATTGTATTTCTAAAAGGATCACAGAGAAAGAAAGCGACAACCTTAATAAAGAACCAAGTTAAGAAGAAATTAGACTTGCAGTTTTTAGCTTGTCTGTTTGTAGTGCAGCTGGTCCAGATGGCTACAATGGCACATTCTTCCATAATTGTTGGGACATCATTAAAGAGGATATCAATGCTTTTATCTGGGATTTCTTCAAAGTCACTCCTCTTACTAAATTTTACACACATACTTGCCTTGTTCTTATTCCTAAGATAGATGGCCCCTCTTCCTTTAATGATTTCGGGCCTATAGGTTTTTCGAATTTTATTAATAAGATTATTTCTAAGATCATCTCTAATAGACTTAACCCTCTATTGACCACTCTTATTTCCATAAATCAAAATGATTTTGTTAAATAAAGACTCATTTCTGAAAATATTCTATTATCACAAGAAATTATTTTATCTATCTCACATATGAATAAAGGGGACAATATTATTTAGAAATTGGATATGGCTAAAGCCTATGATAGGATGTCTTGGACCTTTGTTAATTCTGTTCATAGAAAATTTGGTTTCTCTAAATTCTAGATTTACATGATTATGAATCTTTTATCTGGAATTTGGTATTCTATTATTATTAACGGTAATAGAAAAGGCTTCTTTACATTCAGTCAAGGTTTAAAATAAGGTGATCCTTTATCGCATTCCCTCTTCGTTTTAGTTACTGAGGTTCTTACTTATTCTCTGAATAATCTTCTTTTACACGACAATTTCTTCCCTTTCTCTATGCCTAAGGGAGGTACCCAAATCAACCATGTGGCATATGCTGATGATATTGCTATATTCACCAGTGGTAATAATGATTCTGTTAACCTTATCATGGAGACCATTAAGAACTATGAGAATAGCTCTAGTCAGAAGGTTAATATTGACAAAAAGTTTCTTTTTAACTTCTCCTCATACTTGTGCTACTAGAATCAAGAATGCTACAGGCTACATGGACAAGAACTTTCCTTTAACATACCTAGGATGTCCAATTTATACAAGGAGAAAGAGGATTGCTTACTTTGATTACTTGGTTAATAAAATAATTAAGAAACATAATGGGTCGCATGGTAAAATACTTTTATATGGATGTAGACTTATTCTTATTAAGCATGTCCTACAATCTCTCCTTATATATACTTTATCTGCTATGTCCCCTCCCAAGAGCACTTTTTACTTGATTGAGAAATATTTTGCTAATTTTTTTCTAGGGCTACTTAGGGGAACATAAAAATTATCATTGGATATCGTGAAAATATTTATGCTTCCCCTTGGAGGAAGGAGGCATTGGAGTGAAAAGAATGGATGTCTTTGATAATATTCTAGCTACAAAAAGATGGTGGAGGTTCAAGACCATCCTTTCTTTGTGGGCTGCTTTCATGAGACACAAATATTGCCTAAAATCTCACCATGTGAGTAAAAAGAATGCTTCCGGTGACTCTCATGCTTAGCAGAAGATGAGAAAGGTTAGAGATTAGGCTGAACCTCACATCTTCTGGCTTATTAATTCGGGAAATTCTAGTATGTGGTGGGACAATTGGACTGGTAAGGGCCCTTTGGCATCCTTATTACTAGATACCAACAACATTCCTAAAGTGCTAGTCAAGGAGTTCATTCAACATGGAAACTAGAATATTCATAAACTCAGAGGCTCCTTCCTGAAGGACATCGTTCAAATCATTATAAATGTCAACATTGGAAAGCATGACATCCCTGATCAAGCCATATGGGATCTCACAGAGAATGGTAAGTATTCTGACAAAACAGTTCTAAACATGTTCAGAGATGTCAAACCTAAATATCATTTCTTAAGCAAGGTATGGCACTCTAGCATCCCCTTTAAAATTGTCTTCTTAACTTGAAGATTATGGCTGTCTAAACTTCCATTTGATGAGATAATTCTTAACTTTGGGAAACAAATTATTTCATGATGTGTCTGTTGTACAAACCACTCAAATAAGTATATACAACATCTTTCATCGAAAGTGACGTAGCTAGGTACATTTGGAAACTCATTGGTGCTCCTATGGGCATCATTCACAAACAAATTCCCATTAGAGGGTGGCTTAACCAATGGTGGTAGCAAAGGCGCAAAAATGTCATACACAAACAAGCTTTACAAATTACTCCTATCATTGTATGTTGGGAGATCTGAAAAAATAGGTTCTCATGTAAATATGATGACCAAAATAGATTCAATTTCTACAAGATGAAGCAACAGATAATCTGGAACATACAAGCTGCATTTCGTAGAACCTTACCTAGGTGCAAACTGACTTTGCATTGGGTCAAATACTGTGATGATATGATGAGATTACAACTAGTTCCTATTGTAGTTTGAGGAATATAGTAGCAATAACGATGAAGAAGCCCAAGCTACTTTATTTGGGATCAAATGGTGCATACAAAATGGTTACTCTAACTTCAATATAGAGCTGAACTCCCTCGGGTGACAAACATATTAAAAGAAGGAAATATTGGCAACTACAAAATGAAGCGGATCATCGAGAATAGAACACAGTTTATGAACCATGACCAAGCCCAAATCACTCATATGCATTGCTATAGAGAAGCAAATCAAGTGGCTGATTACCTAGCCAAATTAGCCACAACCTCCTCTGGCAGTAACATATATCTTTCCTTTCAACAACTTCCTAGAGGTGCCAAAGGCCCCTTGATAATGGATAAATTGCAATGGTCGGATATAAGTTACAAAGTATTGTTGATACCCAATTTTTCCTCATATATTTTTAATATATATATATATATATAAATAATTTATATTTTTAATAATATATATATATATATATATATATATATATATATATATATACTTTCAAAATAGCACATATGCAGTTATAAGCATGCATAAACATTTTTTATAATTTTTCCATAATTTTAAAAGTTCCAAATCAATTTATTTCTTCTCTTTTATTTATAAAATATCCAATAATTATCCTTCAAATTACTATTGTGATGATTTAGTCATTTCAATTCTTTGTTTATACCAAAATAGTGTTTAAATATTTTTAGAGCATTTTTTGTAATTATATTTATATTTTTAGGCTAAATTGCACATCTTTGCAATAATAAGCCCACTAATGTATAATTTTATTATTGATGCATAAAATGGTCTTTCATATTTTTAAAATATTAAATAACTATTATAAATCATTTTAGTACACAAAAATATTTTTTGGAAATTATTCATTATTTTTATAAATTATATAGTTATTAAAAGTGGCTATTTAAAATCTGGCCTATTTTTATTTCAATTTCAGCCATATTTCAACCCAATACCAGCCCAATTTTAATTCAATATTACCCAGCCCAAACCCTGAGATCCGATCCGACCCCAAAACCCCTTTAATCTCGACCGTTGATCATAAAGAGCAACGGCCACAAACGACCCTTCCTAAAATAAACCAAACGACCCCCCCCCCCCCCAAACACTTTCATTTCCACCATCCGCCGCCCTAAAACCCCTCTCTTTGCTCAAACTTAACCCTAATCGGACCTAATCATCACTCGTCTATGGCTATCTCTGGTGGTTTCTCACCTCCCCCCAGGCCTCTAATGACCTCCCTCACGTTGGTATTGCAATCTCCATGCTCCTCAAAGGACCAGGGTCAATGGTTTGCATCTATGGTCCCTTTCTCGCCTGTTTCAAGCCACTCCAGTGTGATTTCGAGTAAGATCGTCCTATATCGACTATGATCTATGGGTTTCTAAGCATGTTTCTTCACCTTTGTGTTGTTCTCTTCGAAACCCTAATTTCTTTCTTCTAAACCTCTTAGATCTGTACAGATCTAAGATGATTTGGACTTGTTTTATATGAGTTTTACAATAACATTTTCGAGTGATTTTTCATCTTTCTCTAAATTTCAAGTAATTTTTCATCTTTCTCTAAACTAGGGTTTCCTGAAATCTCTTTTCCAAAACAATTGATGATTTGGGTGTTTAATCTCATGTTTCCTGTATGTTTTAACCGATTTTGTTAGGTTTGCTCTGGTTTCAACTCGTTTACACTAAAAACCCTAATTGTTTTGACATTCTTTGTTTGGTCTCTGAGTACTTGTATGATGATTATGTTCTTACCTTGGTTCTTGTAATTTTCTTTAGCCATTTAGATGTCTCGTGGTCTTCTTACCCTAATATGCCTCTACTGAGTTCTTGATTCAACTTTTCCGTTGATTCTATATGCCTATATTTATTTTGACTATTCCTTTCTTGCTTTATTTAAGTTGTCTGCTAAACTTGATGATTCTTTCGTGATTTTCTCTCTAACTGAGCCCTATTAGGGTTCTAACCTAATTATTTTCCGACTAAGTTCTATGTTTTTAATAAATTTTATTTAGTTTATTTTTCTATTTATGGGACTGATATATACTCTTTCTAGAAGTTAGTACTACTATGAGATTCTGGCTGATTGATTACTCTGTTAAAGATTTGTATGCATAAACTTTATTTGTTTCCTTGTTTATAACTTTGATTGGTCGTCTCTGCCTTAATTGCTTGCCCGTATAACTTTAGGATTCTTACTGATTCTTTATTTGGTATGGTTTGGTCTTTTTTGCCTTAATTAAACCCATGTTGTTACCGTTTGGCTAATTGCCCCTAATTAAAGGAGTCTATTCTGAATTCCTTATATGATTGGATTTTGATTGCCCTTGATTGCTGATTTCTGATTCTTTTACCTTATTGACTCTACCCTCGAATTGCTATATAAGTACTCTCCTATTCTCACTTCAAAAACAGGGACATTAGTTCACAAAAACACACTTTCACTCTAAAGTTCTCTTTCTCTTCTGCTGCTTGTAATACTCACTGATCTAGTCGGCTGAAAGCCAAGGCTAGATATTGGAACTTCATCTGCTTTATATCCTACACCCTTTTCTTCAACTGGTATGTCTCTAGTTAAGTTTTGAAATCCAAACCCTATATGTTTCATTCCTGCACTAGTTCATCAGTTATAAATTCAACTTGTATTCTTGCTTACTTCTTTGCTCAGCATGTCTAAACTCTGCCCTGCTCAATGTATGCTTTACATTCTGCACTCTTTCCTGCTTACTTCTTTACCTAGCATGTCTAAACTGTATGTTTAATCCTACTCAAGACATGTCATGCTTCTTGTATTACAACTATGATCTATGTCTTAACTACTTAATGTCCATGTTTATCCTGCTAAGTCTTTTAGACCCTAAGTGTTTTATGCAATTTTGCTGACTATATGTTCCCCCTATACCCTATCCATGCCCCCCCCCCCCCAATGTGACTCTTATGTGCCCCAATCCCTTTATCCCCATGTGAGATCTGTTTGTTAAGTGTTTTCTAAATCTGGATGTTTTTTATGTCCAATTGATTGTCTTCTATTTTGATACTCTTCACAAACTATCTTTTACTATCAAATTATTTCTTATTTCTCAAAAACCTTTTCTACTTCTAAAGTCATCTCTATACTATTTTCAAAACAAAACAATGTCAAGCACTCTCACTTTACTCTTAGAATACTAGGTTCTTCCCCTCTAACATGTGTACTGCCTTGAGGTCCTTGAGATCTCTCTGAACTCTGGCATGTAAGAGCTAACTTTTCCCCACTGCACCTAAATCAGTTATTGTTTGAGAAAAGGTCTAGGTGTGAGCACTGCCCGGGATCCTTGAGGTACTTAGGGAACTCTGACACACCTAGACATGAAATTGGCTATGAAACTTTGGCATTTGATACTATTGGAGGCTTGATGTCATTTGGGCCTATTGTAGGCTCCCTATAGATTAACTCCTGTTTATTTATATATTTTTATTTAATTCATTGGTCTATAATAATATTTATAAACAAACATTGGGGTGATTAGTGAAAAAGGGTGGGTAGTTATATATGTGTTGGGTAAATTGGGTAGATACCATGCATATAGGGTCCATGTCGATTCAAATGTGTTTGTTAGGTTTGTTTTACTTCCACACAAATTAGAAACCCTGTCTATAGGATCTAAATGGCTTTAATAATAGAGACCATGCCTATAGGGTTAAAATCAGCTTTATAATTAGATATCATGCCTATAGAGTGTAAAGTAATTGAAGTTCAGTTTTCATTACAGCATGTATTCAAATTCATCTCCTTAGAAATCATGCCTATAAGTTCAAAATCCAGCTTTTAATAATTAGATATCATGTCTATAGGAATTAAAATCAGCTCTAATAGAAATAATGCCTATAGAACTTAAAAGCAGTTAGTTGGAAAAATAGTTTAATTCACGTTTGTTTATTCTGAATTAGATTAGTCTATTAATCTGTCGCTTCTTTAATAAGCTTTCAAACGATGCCTTAAACTAATACTGCTAGAAAGCATGCCTATAGGATCTCAAGTTGTCGTTTAAAAATCATTTTACTATTTTACTGCATTCCTAATCAATATAGATATCATGTATTTAGGACGTCACTATTATGCGCATAGGCAAGCCTATAGGGCGATTAAAATCCTGCAACTATAAAAGTTGTGCTTCGTTATTTAAGACTGTTCACATTCACATGTCTAAAATTAGTAGGCAAGTTAAATATGTCTTTGACGCTTGGTCCTAATTCAATGTTGTATAATCCCTGCTCACCTAGATATCATGTTCTAAGATTTTTCTCTTAAATACTTGACTGTTGTTTCAAGACGTGCAATTACTTGTTTTATTTGTGGAGGTGACTGTGAGCCTGTAATTTGTTCTCTTTAAATGCAGTCCTAATTATTTTTGATTGACGCCTAAACTTTTATCATTTAAAACCTTAGGAAGTTCTAGAACTACCTAAATTAGAGGACCTAAATACCTCCAGGGCCACAAGGAAGGGACGGGTAGTGCACGCATAAGACATCTATCAAGGTTATTAGAACGCTTTAGGCTATGGCCTGGGGGAGGGAATTGGGTAGTAAGGATATGATGACTACGCACTAATGTCACATGTAACCCCTCATCGAGGAATGATTACCGGGCATTGTGTGGGGTGATCCTATAGGATAACCAACCTAGGACCCCTCTTTCCGACTTCCAATGTTTAAACAAATTTACTTTCCTTTATATGTGTGCAACTTGTTCAAACCTTTTCCCTGTTCCATTACTTGAATCACTTATGTGCTTAGAATGCTTTTACTTGTAAGTACGTGTTGAAACTATTTATTTGTTAAAAGGACTAATTCACATAAGTATAAGTTAGGCCGAGACCCACCGTTGTGGACCGCGAGGGGTGCCTAACACCTTCCTCTCAAGGTTATTTCGAGCCCTTACCCTAAATCTCTGGTAATACAAACTAGTCTAAGAGTTAATTGCTCTAGGTGCCCTAACACACCATAATCCGTTAGGTGGAAACTCTTCAAATACCCAAATCCCAAAAGGAAATGAGTTATTACCCCCATGAATGTCGAAACCCCCGCAGAGGGAAAAAAGGCAGCGCGACAGTATGGCGACTCCGCTGGGGATTTTTTTTAGGCTCTTACTATAATGAACTTATCTTTTGTGAATTAGTCCAAGCTTTCAATCATTTATGATTTCTTTATTTCTTCTGAAACTCACTTGTCTCCTTGTTTTTTTTTTTCCGTAACTGTCTTTCAATTATTTAAATATTGTATTTACTTTTTCCTACGTGCAAATACTTGACTACATGCTATTTATTGCTGCATATCATGCTCCACATCATATTCCACTCGTGCATATTAAATCCTATAGCAACGCTTGATGAGTGGTTACGCTCTTCCCATTTATTACCCTTAAATTCGGAAAGGCTTATTTGCAGTAAAACTAGTCGATTAGCGGTGCAGTCAACGGTTCTGTGCATTTCCCCCTCAAGTTGTCCGCTTGAGGGTACCAGTCTAGACACCCACAGTAACCTTACTCTGATTAAAATTGTGCATGTATCATGGTCAAACCTAGTCGGATTAATATATTATTCACATAATGATCCTTTATGATGAGCCTTATCCAAAAGTCCACCGGGGTTTCCATAATCCCACCGGATTCAACCATGTTCTATGCATTAATTTGGAGAACTAAATGCCAATATGCTAATCATGAATGTACAAATAGTCGAGTCTGGTGGGGAAGACGGACCTAACTCTCTTTGTTTTACAGAAAATGAGCATGAGGTCCCCAGCTTCGGTATGGTTCGCACACCCTCACTCTTGCTAGACTGGTGGAGGAATCTTCCATCAAGTGACCAAATTGATGAATAGAAAGAAAGGGCCGTCAAATCTAGTGAAAAGCTGGAATATATGGAATATAGTCTGATGGAATTGGAAGGAAGAGTGAGGAAGAGAGTCACCGACTTCCAGTACGTTGAGGTAAATGAAGGAGGACATTTGGTGAAGGCATTCTTACTGATGAACCTACGCGAATTGGGGGATTTGATCGACAAGAGCATTCAGCCGGAGGAAGGTCCTTCCGAGACCAAATAGATTAGGTTTACTCGCTTTTCAAATGTAATAAGGCTAAGTGCCAATAGTGACTTACTTTTCTATTGTCTTAGTGTCGTTTTGAGATTTGTCTATTTTTACATTAAGAAATGAAGTATTTACTAGCATCTAAAGTTCTCCAAATTTATTTGTTGCTAGGCCTACCTCGGACACAATGAGGCTCCCAAATTAGGATATGAATTTACATTCCCGCAGTATGTGTTTAAATATTGCAAACATTTCAGAATCCTCACTGACTTGTCTACCTTTTTGTTTTTTCTTTATTCTTTATTCCCATCCCCTAAGGTTGGTTCGCTCATACTGGCCTCATCAGCATATAACACCAGATCTAGAGGCCATCCACCTCCTCCTCCTCTAAGCAATACAAAAGGCAGAGGAAAAGCAAAAATGGACGACTTAAGTGGTATCCGAAAGGAGAATATTGAGAACGTAGAAACTTCAGACGGACGTAGTACCCCAGCACCGAATGATCTAGTCTTGAGGTTGGAACAAAAGATATTAGATCTACAAGGAGAGCTTAAGCAGGTCCGCAACTTGGCAAACTTATCACTCACCCTAAATGTCCCGGACATCAACCAACAAAACACAAAGAACTTAACACCTCCCCAAAATACACAAAACCAACACCCAAAAGATCCTCCTGCACCGAATCAATACGCAACCCCACCCCAAAATCTCAATCCCTTACCAGTAACAACTCCGCCACAACATCACCATCAATCGATTCAATACCCACCAACCGCCACTTATCACACTCCCCAAAACACACCACAACCCATTCCCGATCCTCAAAACTCAACCAATGACCATCATTACACCCAAGTCCCTGGCACCCATTAAAGCAACCCTATATATGTAGAAACCATACCTTACTCTATCCAACCAATCTATTATACACCATAATCCTCCGAGAAGGACCTGCTCATTAAGAACATGGCTAAAGAACTCAAGAAGTTGATGAGTCTAGTTCAGGGTGTCGAAGGCGGCAAAGGAATAGAGGGCTTGAACTATGAAGACCTATGCATACAACCAAATGTAGAACTGCCAGACGGATACAAACCTCCCAAGTTTGAGATGTTTGACGGCGTAGGTGATCCCAGGGTCCATCTGAGGACCTATTGTGACAAGCTTGTCGGGATCGGAAATGATGAAAAGATCCGGATGAAAACTCTTTATGAGAAGTCTTACTGGAGATGATCTGTTCTGATATATCAGCCAGGATCCCAAGAAGTGGTCCAATTGGGTGAGTATGACATCCGATTTCATGGATGACTCAGGTTCAACACAGAGAATGCACCAGATGTTTTCTATATCCAGAATCTTAAGAAGAAATCCACTGAAACCTTCTGTGAGTATGCCACTCGTTGGAGGTCGGAAGCAGCCAAGGTTAGGCCATCTTTGGATAAGGAATAGATGAACAAATTCTTCATCAGAGCACAGGATCCGCAGTATTATGAAAGATTGATGGTTATTGAAAACCATAAGTTCTCTGATATCATCATGCTTGGGGAAAGAATTGAATAAGGCATTAAAATCAAAATGGTAACAAATTTTGAGGCATTGCAGGTCAAAAACAAGGCGTTACAATCAGGCGGCATATCAAAAAAGAGAGACGTTGGGGCAGTAATGGTGGCCCAGGGCCCAAAATCTCCACTTACCTATCAAACACATCCCCCCACATATCAAACACCTCTACACATATATCAAACACCTCCACCCACATACCAAGCATCACCAGCTACATATCAGCCTTCATCTCCCAGATATTCCCAACCAGCCACTGTCCATCACACCTATAAATCCCAACCATCCCATTTCCAATCACCTCTAACTCGCCAAAACTTTCCAAGACCAAGACCCAATTTCGACTGCAAGCTACCCAGACAATACACTGCCATTCTTGAACCCATCGACCAACTGTATGAAAGGTTGAAAGTCGCTGGTTATGTTACCCCCATTCTTGCTGTGGCATTAGAGAATCCATCTTAATAGGTCAACCCAAACTAAACTTGTGCGTACCACTCTGGTATGAAAGGGCACACCACTAATGAGTGTCGAACATTGAAGGATAAGATCCAGACACTAATTGACAACAAGGTCATACAAGCAAAGGAAGCTGCACCCAAGACAACAACCCCCTCCCTGATCATAGAGGTGGTGGGGTACATGTGATAGAGACGAATGAAGAATGGGACCCTGAGGGATCAATTGGGCTTATTCGAGAAGGCAATAACTTTAAAGTGGCAGTCACACTTACTCCTAATGTGGTATAGACTCAGTCACCAATCGAGGTTGAGGTAGCTACGCCAGTTCCATTTGAGGTGGAGGTAGCTCCACCTGCGGCCACCCGCGCTCCATTTGAAGTAGAAGTGGTCACACCTTTCATAATGATAGTATCAACAACACCCTCTTTTGACTCAAAAGTAATACGGGAGTACGTTGACGAAGCTTGGCGAAAGGGAAAGGCAAAAATAGACGAATGCAATGCAACACAAGAAATGACTAGGACTAGAAGAGTCTATATACCAGAACATTTGGGAGGACCAAGTATGGATGCCATTACCAGGCAGCCTGTCATCAAAATAGGGCTAGATGACATGTGGAGAAAAGTACAAGCAAAAGAGTATTCCATTGTTGACCATTTGAACAAAACCCCAACTCAAATAACCATCCTGTCACTGTTGCAAAATTCAGAAGCGCATAAGAATGCTTTAATAAAAGTGCTGAGCGAGGCTTATGTACCCAATAACATCACTGGCAGAGAAATGGCCAATATGGTAGGGTAGGTACTAGAAAGTCATAAGATCATCTTCCATAAAGATGAGCTACCGCCTGAGGGGTTGAATCACAATCAAGCATTGCATATCACAGTGCAATTTGAAGACAAATTCATTGCCAGGGTCTTGGTTGACGGAGGTTCAAGCCTCAATATTTGTCCGTTGGACACTCTAAAATACGGTTAGGAAGCATGAACGTGAAAGCTTTTGATGGGTCTCAAAGGGCCACAATCGGGGAAATCAACCTTTGCTTGCAGATGGGGCCAACTTGGTTCGACGTCGAGTTTCAGGTGCTCGACATACCAGCGTCATATAATTTTTTGTTGGGCCGACCATGGATCCATGCCGCTGGAGTTATGCCTTGCACACTACATCAAGCCGTGAAGTTCGAATGGAATCGTTAGGAGGTGATCATTCACGGAGATGGGAGTAACCCCATTTACACTAGTCAAACCATCCCGGCTATTGGACATAGAAGAAGGCTAGGAGGGGAAACCTATCATCATATTAAGTGTGTCAACGCCGTTAAGAAGGACAAATATGGAGTAGAAAAATAGAAAGCATATTGGCATGGTCTGGGTATGAGCCCGATAAAGGGTTAGGAAAGAATCTCTAGGATATCACTAAACCAATACGGCTGAAGGGTCATATTACTACCTTTGGGCTCGGATATCAGTATACATGGCAAGAATACAATGATTGGTTGCATCCATAGCGCGAACCATATTACCCTCTCGAGCAACCAGTGCCACGTCTAGATCAAGCTTTTCACTAAGCTGACACAATATGGGGAACCGCAAAGAGGAAGCATTAGCTGGGTTAAAGAATCTATTCTTGGAGGATGAAGACATGGACTGAAGCGCCATAATTGAGGAGGAGGAAGAAGTCCTCACTATTCAAATTGTGAAAAAGGGAGTTGTTCTCAGGAATTGGACCGCCACACCGTCCCGGGCCCGCCGAGTCCCTGGGTAGCTTGGCAGATTTTATTTCAATAGCGATTCTAGGCATTTAAAATTTTTAGTAATTTTGATTTAAAGACTTGCTTGTTTCAAAAATAAATGATCGATTAATCGAGCCGTACCTGTCTAAATGCTGCTTTATTTTAATCAATTGCATTTGCTCTTTATTATTCATTACTATTTTCTACACTTTTTCTTTCTACAACATTATTATTACTTTTCCTGATGAACCGATGACTGTGACATGCAATGAGGCAACGCAACATGAGAATAGTGATTCAGATGAAGAAGATGAGATACCCGAGGAGGTTGTCAGGGAAGTTGAAGACTTTGAGAATAAGCCCAAGTCCAATCTGGACGAAACCGAAGAAGTAAACTTGGGGGACGCCGAGACCGTCAAGGAGACTCGCATCAGCATTCACTTGTCATCGCAGAGAAGGAAGGGTACACCCGTTTCTTAAAAGAATATGATGACACTTTTGCATCGTCATATGATGATATGACCGGTTTGAGCACGTCCATAGTAGCTCACAAGTTGCCTACTAATCCTATGTGCCTGCCAGTGAAGCAGAAACTCTGAAAATTCATGCCAGATATGAGCCTGAAATTCAAGGAAGAGGGTACCAAGCATATCAAAGCCAAAGTCCTCAGGGTCGTTGAGTACCCTACCCGGTTAGCTAACAATGTGCCAGTACCGAAGAATGATAGGAAAGTTAGAGTATGCGTTGACTATCGAGATTTAAATAGAGCAAGTCCCAAGGACGACTTTCCACTGCCAAACATACATATTTTGATCGACAACTGCGCCAAGCATCAACTCCAACCTTTGTAGATTTCTTCGTGGGTTAACACCAGATCTGGATGGACAAAAAAGACGCGGAGAAAACAGCTTTTATCACACCTTGGGGGTTATACTGCTACAAGATGATGCCGTTTGGTCTAAAGAATGTTGTGGCTACCTACATGAGAGCCATGACAACCAACTTCCATGATATGATACACAATGAGATAGAAGTGTATGTGGACGACGTCATTATCAAATCCAATAGGGTCGCATATTACATAGCGGACTTGAGAAAGTCCTTTGATAGGCTAAGGATATACAACTTAAAGCTGAACCCCGCAAAATGTGCATTCGGGGTTCCCGCAGAAAAATTACTGGGATTCATTGTCAGTCGTCGAGGGATCGAGCTGGATCCGTATAAAGTCAAAGCCATTCAGGAGTTACCGCCACCTAGGAGCAAAAAGTATGTGATGAGCTTCCTAGGACTTCTCAATTATATCAGTCGCTTCATAGCACAGTCCACAGTCATATGTGAAACCATCTTCAAGATGCTGAGGAAAGATGCCGAGAGTCAAGGAATACATATCTACACCACCAGTTCTGGTCCCTCCGGAACCAGGACGGCCTTTGTTACTCTACTATCTGTTTTGGATGGGGCCTTCGGATGTGTTCTGGGACAACATGACGAGACAGGAAGAAAGGAGCAAGTCATATATTACTTGAGTAAGAAGTTCACACCTTACGAAGCACAATACTCTTTGCTGGAACGCACTTGCTGTGCTTTGACCTGGCAGCTCAGAAATTGAGGCATTACTTTTGTGCCTACACTACACACCTCATATCCAGGATGGACCCTTTGAAGTACATATTTCAAAAACCCATGCCAACTGGGAAGTTAGCTAAGTGGTGGATATTGTTGAGTGAGTTGGATATCATCTACGTAACTCAAAAAGCAGTCAAAGGGCAAACATTGGCAGATCAACTTGCTTAAAATCTGGTAGGAGGAGAATACGAGCCCTTGAAAATATAGTTTCCTAATGAAGAGGTGTCATTCGTAGGAGAGTACATTACCGAAGCATACGACGGCTGGAGGATGTTCTTTGACGAAGCTGCAAATTTAAAAGGAGTGGACATTAGAGTAGTTTTGGTATTAAAAACCGGTCAACATTATCTAGTATCTGCTAAACTCAGATTTCCCTGCACCAACAACATGGCAGAATATGAATCCTACATACTAGGACTTAACATGGCAATCGACATGAATATTCAGGAGTTACTGGTAATCGGTGATTCAGATTTGCTCGAGCACTAGGTACAAGTAGAATGGGCTACTAAGAATTCCAAGATATTTCCATATTTTTACCATGTGCAGAAGTTGAGAAAGATGTTCGCAAAGATAGAGTTTCGACATGTGGCCAGAATTCAGAATGAGTTTGTCGATGCATTGGCCACCTTGTCATCTATGATACAACACCCAGATAAGAATTTCATTGATCCCATCCGAGTAATAATCCATAATCAGCCGGCATATTGTGCTCATGTTGAAGAAGAAACAAATGGAAAGCCTTGGTTCCATAACATCAAGGAGTATTTGTCAAAGGGAGAATATCGGGAGCATGGAAATCACACTAAAAAATGCACACTGTGGAGATTGTCCAATCACTTCTTCCACAGCGGAGGAAATCTGTATAGAAGAACTCCTGATTTGGGATTGCTAAGATGTGTCGACACAAAAGAAGCTTCTAAATTGCTTGAGGACTTACATGCTGGGACCTATGGTCCGCACATGAATGGTTTTGTCTTGGCTAAGAAGATACTTAGGGCCGGTTACTTTTGGATGAAAATGGAGACGGATTGCATACAGTGTGTCCACAAATGCTTATAATACCAAGCACATGCCGATATGATAAAAGTGCCGCCAAACAAGCTCAATGCAACAAGCTCACCTTGGCCATTCGCCGCTTGGGGAATGGATGTCATTGGCCCAATCGAGCCCACTGCTTCAAATGGGCATAGGTTTATTCTAGTAGCCATTGATTACTTCACAAAATGGATAGAGGCTGCATTTTACAACGCTGCCACCAAGAAAGTTGTTGCAGACTTTGTCGAAGACCGTATCGTTTGCCAGTTCGGAGTTCCCGAGTCCATCGTTACTGATAATGCTTCCATCCTCAACGGTGATCTGATGAAAGCCATGTATGAAACATTCAAAATCAAGCACAAGAATTCCACAGCCTATAGACCTCAGATGAATGGAGCCGTAGAAACCGCCAACAAAAACATCAAGAAAATACTAAGGAAGATGGTAGAAAACCACAAACAATGGCACGAGAAGATACCTTTTGATTTGTTGGGATACCGCACTACAGTTCGCACATCAATTGGAGCAACCCCTTACATGCTGGTTTATGGTACCGAGGTTGTCATTCCAGCCGAGGTAGAGAATCCTTCTTTAAGAATCATACAGGAAGCTGAACTCAGCGTTGCAGAGTAAATAAGGAGCCGTTATGAACAATTGGCCCTTATCAATGGAAAAAGGATGAACGCAGTGTGTCACGGCCAACTTTATCAGAATAGAATATCCAGAGCTTTCAAAAAAAAGGTCAAACCAAGGCATTTTGCACCAGGACAGCTGGTGCTTAAGAAGATCTTCCCACATCAAGATGAAGCCAAAGGGAAATTCTCTCCCAACTAGCAAGGTCCTTACATGGTTCACAGGGTGCTGACAGGAGGAGCACTCATACTTGCAGAAATGGACGGAGAAGTCTGGCTAAAACCAATCAATTCAGATACAGTCAAGAGATATTATGCTTAGATTATTTACATTTCCTCATCTGATGTAATTGAACTACGCTTGACCTGATTCCCGTTTAAAAGGGGATACTTAGGAAGCCTTATAAGTTCAATCATATCATAATAAAATTTCCATTCCCCTCGCCCCCAAAGATTAGAAACTGGGGCATAATTTTGAGGAGGACCCTCAAAATTTAGGAGCAAGTCTAGCCAACGCCAACATATGTCAGACGGTCAGAAATTAGTTAAGAAACTTGAGCAAAATTTTGAGAAGGATTCTCAAAATTCCAGAGAAGGTTCAACAAGGCTCATTACCTACAAACGGCCAAAAGATCATCTACCAAACTGGGGCAGAATTTTGAGGAGGACCCTCAAAATTCTAACATGAGGAAACTGCAATGTCTCTGAAATGTGTTATAGTCACTAGTTCATCTAAAAAATCATGTGATACTTCAATATGTTTCTAAAATAACTCTATTTTTGTCAATAATTGCATATTTTCGAAAACTTTATTTCCATAACCGTCAGGTGTTACCCAGGGAAACTTGAAAAGGCCTCCAGAGCGGACCAACGCAAGGCTAGAGGACGAAAGCACGAACCAACTTCTCCTCACAAAACTTACAATTTTTATTTAAATGCAGGCACACCTGACTTAGTAAGAGCGTCTGCAAATATATATACACTAAGCAAAATACTACCAAAAGGGCCACCAGATACCGAACGTAGTCTCAGCTAAGGAACATTCTACTTTTGTTTGCTATTTGCTCTTTGCATGAGGCTAATCCCTGCCTCTATATTTGCATGAGGCTAATCCCTGCCTCCACATTTACATGAGGCTAATCCTTGCCTCCATGAGGCTAATCCTTGCCTCCCTATCTGCATGAGGCTGATCCCTGCCTCCGCTTGGTATGAGGCTAATCCTTGCCTCCGTTCTTGCATGAGGCTAATCCTTGCCTCCACCTGCATGAGGCTAATCCCTTCCTCCGTATTTGGATAAGGCTAATCTTTGCCTCCCTACTTGCGTGAGGCTAAACCTTGCCTCCACATCTGCATGAGGCTAATCCCTGCCTCCCTACTTGCATGAGGCTAATCTCTGCCTCCCCATCTACATGAGGCTAATCCTTGCCTCCGTTCTTGCATGAGGCTAATCCTTGGCTCCCTATTTGCATGAGGCTAATCCCTACCTCCACATTTGCATGAGGCTAATCCTTGCCTCCCTATCTGCATGAGGTTGATCCTTGCCTCCGCATTTGCATGAGGCTAATCCTTGCCTCCGTTCTTGCATGAGGCTAATCCTTGCCTCCCTATTTGCATGAGGCTAATCCCTACATCCACATTTGCATGAGGCTAATACTTGCCTCCATGAGGCTAATCCTTACTCCCTAACTGCATGACGCTGATCCATGCCTCCGCATTCGCATGAGGTTAATACTTGCCTCCATACTTGCATGAGGCTAACCCCTGCCTCTCTATCTACATAAGGCTAATCCATACCTCCATATTTGCATGAGGCTAATCCCTGCCTCCATATTTGGATAAGGCTAATCCCTGCCTCCCATATCTGCATGAGACTAATCCTTGCCTCCCCATCTATATGAGGCTAATCCTTGCCTCCATATCTTTATGAGGCTAATCCCTGCCTCTGCATTTGCATGGGACTAAGAACTATCCCTCTTTGCCCAAATATTGCTCTATTTCTAGCACTATCTATTTGCTTTTCAATCGGGCTATAAGCTCTGCCCTCCATTTCACAAGATTAAGCCTTGTCTTGTTAACGTCATATTATTGCATATCATTGGTTGAAATATCGCCAATCTATCCAAGGGCGTCATAGTCTAAAAGGCACCATCTGCATGGCCCGAGAACACCATTTCATGGCCTATGAATCCCTCATTAAACAATTCATGGCCCAGGACATCATGGTCCAAGGACGTCATCCTTAACCGTCCGAAGACATCTTTCATGGTCCAAAGGAAATCTGCATCATGTTTAAATTTTCGCACAAATACATGGTTGTAGCATCTCTTTATCTGCAGGTGACCAGCAAGCAACCACTACCCTAGCAGGAGTGACCTCGCTCCAGTTCTTCCAAACTATCTCAAACCTAACCGCTCACTATGACCGCTCTCGCATCTCGTGTCCGTTCTCGCAATAACTTCATCGGTATATTTTGCCAATGAATCCGGAACTACATATGGCTTGATTCCTGTAAAACCAGGGATATGTAGGTAACTTGAAAATCGGAGCTCGGCCTCTGTCTTTCAAAACATCCCGTCCGGTTAAAATTGGTCATCATGTCTTTACCTAGAAACTCTTTCATCCTTTCCGGGTAAAGAGGGGCAGTTGTTGATACCCAATTTTTCCTCATATATGTATATATATATATATATATATATATATATATATATATATATATATATATATATGCAGTTATAAGCATGCATAAATATTTTTTATAATTTTTCCATAATTTTAAAAGTTCCAAATCAATTTATTTCTTCTCTTTTATTTATAAAATATCCAATAATTATCCAACAAATTACTTTTGTGATGATTTAGTCTTTTGAATTATTTGTTTATTTTAAAATAGTGTTTAAATATTTTTAGTGCATTTTTTTGTAATTATATTTATTTTTTTAGGCTAAATCGCACATCTTTGCAAGAATAGCCCAACTAATGCATTACATTATTGATGCATAAAATGGTCTTTTATATTTTTAAAATGTTAAACATTTATTTTAGTACACGAAAATATTTTTTGAAAATCATTCATTATTTTTATAAATTATATAGTTATTAAAAGTGGCTATTTAAAATCTGGCCTATTTTTATTTCAATTTCAGCCCTATTTCAACCCAATACCAACCCGATTTTAATTCTAAATTACCCAGCCCAAACCCTAAGATCTGATCCGGCCCCAAAACCCCTGTAATCTCGGTCGTTGATCATAAAGATCAACAGCTACAAACGACCCTTCTTAAAATAAACCAAATTGATCCCCCCCCCCCAAGCCCTTTCATTTCCACCATCTGCCGCCCTGAAACCCCTCTCTTCTCTCAAACTCTCTCAAGCCTAACCCTAATCGGACCTAATCATCACTCATATATGGCTATCTCCGGTGGTTTCTCACCTCCCCCCAGGCCTCTAATGGCCTCCCTCACGTTGGTATTGTAATCTCCATGGTCGTCAAAAGACCAGGGTCAGTGGCTTGCATCTATGGTCCGTTTCTCGCCTGTTTCAGGCCACTCCAGCATGATTCCGAGTAAGATCGTCCTATATCGACTATGATCTATGGGTTTCTAAGCATGTTTCTTCACCTTTGTGTTGTTCTCTTCGAAACCCTAATTTCTTTCTTCTAAACCTCTTAGATCTGTACAGATCTAAGATGATTTGGACTTGTTTTATATGAGTTTTACAATAACATTTTCGAGTGATTTTTCATCTTTCTCTAAACTAGGGTTTCCTGAAATCTCTTTTTCCAAAAACATTTGATGATTTGGGTGTTAATCTCCTGTTTCCTGTATGTTTTAACCGATTTTGCTAGGTTTGCTCTGATTTCAACTCGTTTACACTAAAAGCCCTAATTTTTCGACATTCTTTGTTTGGTCTCTGAGTACTTGTATGTTGACTGTGTTCTTGCCTTGGTTCTTGTAATTTTCTTTAACCATTTAGATGACTTGTGGTCTTCTTACCTTAATATGCCTCTACTGAGTTCTTATTCAACTTTTCCATTGATTCTATGTGCCTATGTTTATTCTGACTATTCTTTTCTTGCTTTATTTAAGTTATCTGCTAAACTTGTTGATTCTTTCATGATTTTCTCTCTAACTGAGCACTATTAGGGTTCTAACCTAATTTTTTTCCGACTAAGTTCTATGTTTCTGTGAAATTTTATTTAGGTTAATTTTCTATTTATGGGAACAGATATATATTCTTTCTAGAAATCAGTACTACTATGAGATTTTGGCTGATTGATTACTCCATTAAAGATTGGTATGCATAGACTTTATTTGTTTCATTATATATAACTTTGATTGGTCGTCTCTACCTTAATTACTTGCCCGTATAACTTTGGGATTATTACTGATTCTTTATTTGGAATGGTTTGGTCTTTTTTGCCTTAATTAAAACCTCTATTGTTACCGTTTGGCTAATTGCCCCTAATTAAAGGAGTCTATTTTGAACTCCTTATATGATTGGATTCTGATTGCCCTTGATTGGTGATTTCTGATTCTTTTACCTCATTGACTCTACCCTCGAACTGCTATATAAGCACTCTCCTATTCTCACTTCAAAAATAGGTACATTAGTTCAAAAAAGCACACTTACACTCTAAAGTTCTCTTTCTCTTCTGCTGCTTGTGATACTCACTAATCTAGCCGGCTAAAAGCCAAGGATAGATATTGGAACTTCATCTGCTTTATATTTTGCAACCTTTTTTTCAACTGGTATGTCTTTAGTTAAGTTTTGAAATCCAAACCCTATATGTTTCATTCCTGCACTCGTTCATCAGTTATGAATTCAACTTATATTCCCATTTCCTTCTTTGCTCAACATGTCTAAACTCTACCCTTCTCAATGTATGCTTTATATTCTGCACTCTTTCCTGCTTACTTCTTTACCTAGCATGTCTAAACAGTATGTTTAATCTTGCTCAAGACATGTCATGCTACATGTATTATAACTATGATCTATGTCTTAATTACTTACTGTCCATGTTTAGCCTGCTAAGTCTCTAAGACCCTAAGTGTTTTATGCAGTTTTGTTGGCTATATGTTCCCCCTATACCCTATCCATGTACATCAATGTGACTATTATGTAAGATCTGTTTGTTAAGTGTTTTCTGAATCTGGATGTTTTTTATGACCAATTGATTGTCTGCTATTTTGATACTCTTCACAAACTGTCTTTTACTATCAAATTATTTCATGTTTCTAAAAAACCTTTTCTACATCTAAAGTCATCTCTGTACTATTTTCAAAACAAAACTATGTCAAGCACTCTCACTTTATTCTTAGAATATTATGTTCTGCCTCTCTGACATGTGTACTACCTTGAGGTCCTTGAGATCTCTCTGAACTCTAGCATGTCAGAGTTGGCTTTTCCACACTGCACCTAAATTAGTTATTGTTTGAGAAAAGGTCTAGGTGTGAGCACTGCCCGGGATCCTTGAGGTCCTTAGGGAAGTCTGACACACCTAGACATGAAATTGGCTATAGAACTTTGGCATTTGATACTATTGGAGGCTTGATGTCATTTGGGCCTACTGCAGGCTCCCTACAGATTAACTCCTATTTGTTTATGTATTTTATTTAATTCATTGGTCTGTAATAATTTTTATAAACAAACATTAGGGTGATTAGTGAAAAAGGGTGGGTAGTTATATATATGTTGGGTAAATTGGGTAGATACCATGCCTATAGGGTCCATGTCGATTCAAATGTGTTTGTTATGTTTGTTTACTTCCACACAAACTAGAAACCCTGCCTATAGGATCTAAATGGCTTTAATAATAGAGATCATGCCTATAGGGTTAAAATCAGCTTTATAATTAGATATCATGCCTATAGAGTCTAAAGTAATTAAAGTTCAGTTTTCATTACAGCATGTATTCAAATTCGTCTCCTTAGAAATCATGCATATATCAAAAGTCATCTTTTAATAATTAGATACCATGCCTATAGGAATTAAAATTAGTTCTAATAGAAATCATGCCTATAGAACTTAAAACCAGTTAGTTGGAAAAACAGTTTAATTCACGTTTGTTTATTCTAAATTGGATTAATCTATTAATCTGTCGCTTTTTTAATAAATTTTCAAACGCTGCCTTAAACTAATACGGCTGGAAAGCATGCCTATAGGATCTCAAGCTGCCATTTAAAATTATTTTACTATTTTACTGCATTCCTAATCCATATAGATATCATGCATTTAAGACGTCACTATTATGCGCTTAGGCAAGCCTATAGGACGATTAAAATCCTGCAACTATAAAAGTTGTGCTTCGTTATTTAAGACTGTTCACATTCACATGTCTAAAATCAGTAGGCAAGTTAAATATGTCTTTGACGCTTAGTCCTAATTCAATGCTGTATAATCCCTGCTCACCTAGATATCATGTTCTAGGATTTTTCTCTTAAATACTTGACTGTTGTTTCAAGACGTGCAATTACTTGTTATATTTGTGGAGGTGACTGTGAGCCTGTAATTTGTTCTCTTTAAATACAATCCTAATTGTTTTTGATTGACGCCTAGACTTTTATCCTTTAAAACCTTAGGAAGTTCTAGAACTACCTAAATTAGCAGTCCTAAATACCTCCAGGGCCACAAGGAAGAGGCGGGTAGTGCATGCACATGACATCTATCAAGGTTATTAGAACGCTTTAGGCAATGACCAAGGGGAGGGAATTGGGTAGTAAGGATATGATGACTACGCGCTAATGTCACGTGTAACCCCTCATCGAGGAGTGATTACCGGGCATTGTGTGGGGTGATCCTATAGGCTAACCAACCTAGGGCCCCTCTTTCCAACTTTCAATGTTTAAACAAATTTACTTTCCTTTATATGTGTGCAACTTGTTCAAATATTTTCCCCTGTTCCATTACTTGAATCACTTATGTGCTTAGAATGTCTTTACTTGCAAGTACGTGTTGAAAATATTTATTTGTTAAAAGGACTAATTCACATAAGTATAAGTTCGGCCGGGACCCACCGTTGTGGACCGCGAGGGGTGCCTAACACCTTCCCCTCAAGGTTATTTCGAGCCCTTACCCAAAATATTTGTTAATGCAAACTAGTCTAAGAGTTAATTGCTCTAGGTGCCCTAACGCATCATAATCCGTTAGTGGCGATTCTTCAAAATACCTAAATCCCAAAAGGAAACGAGTTACTACCTCATGAATGTCGAAACTCGGACTTCTCTTTGCGGAAGGAAAAAAGGGGACGCGACAAGTATGATAAGGAAAAAAATTTTATAAGCTAACCAAGCTGTGATTGTGTCACACAGAGGTGAAGGGTATGTAATCACCCTTCTGTGTTTTTTTTTTTTGGTAAGGATATCTATATCCTTGTCTTGTAATTGTTGGAGGTTAGGCTATCCCCCCTCCTATTTTGAAGATAAATACAACACCCCCAGTGAACCCTGGGAAATTATATTTAAAAAAAAAATTGACTTCGGTCTTTTCTAGACTTGTGCAAGTAATCCACGCCAATTTCCCTATTGATCATGCATCGCAATATTGGTTGATCCATGCATCCGGATTCCGGTCTGTTTGCTCTTATTTCTTTTTCGAGCTAGGGTAGGCTGGTCAGGGTAGGACGCATCTAGACCAAAGCTGTGCCGCTTTATGCCGTTTGGTTGGAATATTATTTTTTCTTTGTGTGGGTTGAAGTTGATTAAGGAGTATGATGAGTTTTTAGTAATTGTTTGGTGCTTATATAAGAAACGGATGTATTTAATATTTTTTTCATAATGAGACTATTACCAATACATTTCAAAAAATGAAGTCTTGCCGAGGAGATCTATAGCAATGTACTTGAATTCGTTTTATTACTATGAATTAATTTTTATTTTGAGTATATGATGTTATTACAGTAATTTATTTCTTTTCTTATTTCTTCACTTGTTTAAATTCTAACATCACTTATCAAAAATTCTGCATAAATCAGAAAGGTGGGTAGGAGGCATATTAATTATATTAGTCTAGGGAAAGAGAACAAAAAAGGAGGAAATAAATAACATGATGTACTGTATAGATAAAGTAAGTCATGAAATAAAGATGAAACCATGCAATGCATGCATGCAAAATCTGATGTTACAGTAACATTTCATGTGGCATATCCCTTTTTGGCTCTTAGATAAAAATAGATGGTCCTACAAAAGCTAGAGTACAAGAAGCATCATCGATGTTCGCAGTACGCATGATAGAGTGCGTTGTCTTCACCTTCAATATATATACTTTGCCCGGTCACCACTCCATGCCCCTCACGCCTCGGCCTCTTTAGGTAGCTCTATGTTTTAATTCACTCCCCGTCTCTCCAGTATCTGTGAGCTTTCCATCTTGGCAATTCACTGCAACCAATAAAGGCATCATATAGTTGCACTACCATGCAATATATGCTTTATTCGTCCCACTAAAAAAGCAGCAGTATCCCCTTCAGCCCTTCTTCCATTTTGATTTAGTCTTATATGTATAAACTGCTACTAAGTGATATTACAGGCAGTGGTGTCAAAGGCTCATTTAAGGTGCACTTAAGTTCTGAAGCTCAAAAAAGTTCAGGGAGCGCACTTCGACTCGCCTAAGTTGCGCTTCAGCGTAAGAAAGACATCAAGGAGTGTGCCTTATTGCCCATGAGTTCTATCTTGAATCGAATAGTACCAAACACCAATAAGAATTGAAAAATAAGGGTATTAGTTGTTAAGTAAAATATTATAAGTGAATTTGTTACTTTTTTCTCGAATTACATATATATATATATATATATATATATATATATATATATAGAGCCTTATTATACGTATATAATACTTAAATTGCGCTTTGCGTTTAAAGCCCCAATATACCTGGAGCGCTTTTTAGAGCTTTTTGCTTTTGACAACACTGATAGTAAGTACCATAAGATAACAAAATTATAAGGTACGAGAAGTCATAATGGGAGGTTTTTACTTCTTGAACTATTTATATATTGTGTAGGACTTATAACTTGTAGGATTAATTGAAAATGTGAAAAATGGAAGTATTCATCAAATTATTCTTCCTTTTCTTTTGGAATAGGGGTTTGGGTGCATGGGAGAGGCAGGAGGAGAATTGAGAGAAATAACGATTATCTTTGGTTAGAGAGTTCAATTTCTATGCATTAATGGTATAAAAAGATATTTACATAATCAGAATAAGATAATTACATGAATAATTTTATGAATAATAATTAGTAGTAATTATGTAAAGATGGGAATAAGCAATAATATCCTGGAATTACATTCGCTGAGAATATAAAACATTTATATACACGGCAAGTGTACGTAAATTAAATCCTTTTGGCCAAGAGGACAGTTGGCTATTGCTCGTGGGAAAATCTGAGAAAGGTGCCAGTTGAGATGATAAGGGAAAAAGAATTTACATAGAATTCCGTTCGATGAGTACCGTCAGAGAAAAGCTTCGCATAGTTGTGAGAGCCACGCTTAGGGAATATGGAATCCTAAATTCTAAAGAGGGAAAAAGATTGGGAAAGTTGGATGCCCTCTGTCGGTTTGTCTCATTGGGAAATCTTCTTTCATTCACTCCAAAGAAGCTTCCAAAATCCCCTACTAGTTAGTTAGCTTCTCTCTTTTTCCTCAAATAAAAGTAAAAAAGAATATATTCTCAAGCCTCAACTTCTTTACCTTTTTTTATTTTTTGGCTTTGGTTTTCTTTGACTGGGAAGGAAGATCAGGGCTCTTTTCTTAATCATAATTGTGCTTTAGTCACGCAATCATGACGTAGTCTGTCCTAGACTCATAGCGTTACTATTTCTTATTCTTAAGGAACGGTTCATCCCATGGTCTTTTTGCGGAAATCATTTTATTTCACTAATTACTATTATTTCAAACGAAATTATTTGAACTACAACTTCTTGATCTAGCTATAAAAATGAAGCAGTATGAAATATGAATGCAGTGCAAATATTGTTAGTGGGACATAAAACTTTTTAAAAGTTAAAAGAGAAATAAAACAACAACTTAGACGAACATAAAGTGGTATCAATGAGAATGACAGTTTTTCAAATGGGAAAAGAAATTATGACTAACGATTAAAGGCTATCGGATGTACAAATTCTAAATGTAAGGAAATGCATGGGGTGGAATGACGCACACACATGAATATATCTAGAATGTGAAAATTTATCCAAAGATACATTGGGAGAAATGATCGATACGCGCGTGCACATATACATGTAAAAATCATCAGACTGCAACAATAATTACTAGTATGTCTTAGTATCAAATAGTTGAGAACGACAATATAAGTCCTCATTACTATGTCTTTCATATAAACTCATCTTAGGCAAATATATACAGAATAAGAAAAAAAATTAAATAAGAAGTATTACACGCTCTTTATATTTTTTATTGACATATACATTTATGAAAAAACTAAGCACCTCCTTAAAAACATATGGGACATAAATCGTCGACTATTACAACTATTATTTCTTCAGGGTTTTCACCGGTATACAGTGAAAACATAGGACAACAGAAACACTAACTCTTTTAAGTGTAGTCTAGTGCAGTTGATACAATTAATAAAATTAAATATATGCATATACAATAGCGAAAATGATGGAGCCGCTAAACATTCATAGGTAATTAACTTGAAGTAATAAATGTTGAGTAACTTGCTATAATGGATTAAATTACATCGATTGTGCAAAAATTCTTTTAACTCTATTGATACATATAACTTAAATCCATAATAATACTACAATAATTACTTGAGAAATATAAAAAGTTGCTGTGTAAAAAATTGTCAAGTTTTACCCGAAAACAGAGTTTCGTCCACCTTGAGCACTCAAACTTGAAAGCTGGGGCGCTCTTCTTGGGGAGGGCCTCTCCAACTTTGCATCGAATTTCTTTTCGTCCAGCATTGGCTTTGACTCGTAAATGTCAGATACAGAATCAAGCTCGGGATTGCAACTCCTCTCCATTGAAAGCGGTGCCATCTGAATAATGTCATCTTGATTAGGCCCTAAAACACAAAACAGTTGTTATACTAGATAAAATTCAATTACTTTAATATGACAAGATTTTATTGTTATACTTTGTCTATCCCAATATATGTGGCATATTTTATTTTTCGAGATTCAAATTAGTGATCTTTTAATTAACCAACATTTTAAATTGTATCTTTTTAATTATGTTGACATGAGAAGAATTACAACTTATTGTACTTTTATGTAAGTTTGAAATATCCAAATTTTAATTTTAAAATAATGAGTTAATCTAACTTCAAAAATTAGTCAAATTAACTCTCAAAAAGCAAAAAGTACCACATAAATTAAGGCAGAAGAGAAGTAATAGATAAAGTTCATACGTGAAATTAAGTCTGTTGTTGGTCCACCCAATTCTTGGAGACGGAAATCGTCGGACCACATCAAGGGGCTCTTTCCATTGGCATTAACCCCATTGCTATAAGGACTAGACCTCTTCTTTCCAAGAGACAAGTTATGATCAGTATTATTATTACCAACAAGGAAACTTTCAAAGGATGAGGACCTTTCCCCCATGCTACTTTGTGGATGAAGCTCGAGCTGTTGCTCATGTCCTCCACAAATATTAAGGTCTTGAAATGACGAGAAACTGAGAGGAGGAGCCCCGAATTCTTTAAAGGCAGCTGAAATGTCCGGTATTATTCCTCCTCCCTGATTTCCCATGCCTTTAAAGGTTCTTGCTGGTAACGCCATATTTTCCTCTCCGCCCAATGTTTGACAAGCTTTCTCCAGTATAGTCTGCATGTACTTTCCCTGAGCCTCAATCCTTAACTGAAGGTGTCTTTGTACCTACGTCATGTACCCGTAATAATTTATCATGTTAATTAATGTTCGAGTAGAGGTGGATCCAGAATTTAAACTTATGGGTTCAATCTTTAAAGTTCTATATATTGAACCCATTGTATGTTTCGGGACCAGACCTATATACTGCAATTTTAGTGAAACTTTAACAGAAATTTATGCTCCGCAGCAAAGTATTGGTTTCAGATAAAATTGTTTCCACGACGCTGCATCCGCCTCCGACAAGCAAAGGCAGATATTGCTTTATTTATTGGGTTCAACTAAATCCATGATTTTAATTTGACACGGCAGATAAATATATGTAGATGATAGATAAAAATTTAAAAAAAAAAATTAACCTATAATTTCTAAAAAGTGCACATATATAATGGTAAAACTCAAAAATTGAACCCATCACATTTAAATTCATATTGTCTCGCAATACTAGAAGGTCATCTCGCTTGGGAGAAAGGTTGAAATAATTTACCTCTAGTTGTTCATGCAGCCTTCTCTGCACCTCCATTTGCATCCTAATTCCATCAGTGATGAGAACGTTAATACTACCATCATTTCATGTATTCAATACAATATATTCCTCAATGACAAAATTAAATCAACACTCATATGATGAAAATAACTTGTACTAGAGTGTGGTAACTAAAAATAAACTGAAAGAGCAGCCATGCAAAGCCCGGAGTTTTGTCACAAATTCAACTCTCCTAATTAACCGACGCCCACCCTAACAGAAGCAATTCAACTAGAAAAAATATATCTCAGCTGGAGGGAGAGAATTGAATACTAGCTATTGGTAAAATTGCTACCTTTCATACTAGAGGATTAAAGAGGGTTAAAGTTTGATTCTCATCATATCCTTTGCTTCTAACTTTCCTTAACTTTGGTATCTCATACCCCTCCGAAAGAAGTTTAAATAAGAAATGAAAAGATCAAAATGTTCCAAGAAACAATTGCTAATAATTAAAGTGAAAGCAAAACTAAAGGAGCTAGGGATTATTTAAATTAAAGTTGAAAGGAAAATTAAACACATACTCATTCATATTGCGGCCGATCATTCCAGATGAGGATGCCGAATTTCTTTGCAGTTCTAAACTGGTTGCTGCAATACAATGAGAGACACTTGAAGTTTTTTATATCTAATACCACAATTGTGAGTTACTTGATAAACTTGAAGAATTAATCAGTACCTCTATCACCATCCTTCACCGAGTGATCATTGAATTCCTTGTGAGGTTGCTTTCCCAGTCTAAATTTCTAGTAAAATCAAAAGTTGCATAAACTAAGAGCTTAGGTCAATAAACTTCATGAAAAAATTTAAACAAACATGTAGAAAACTAATTCTTGAACTGCAAAAAAACAAGAAATAGCAACAACAATCTAACATTAATACCTGGAGATGGCTCTTGAGATGGTAAAGGGTTAAACCCTTAACTCCCATAACCCTCATAATTGTCTTAGGTGTTGCTTCTGTACAAGTGATAATACAATATGTTTTGATTAAGAAACAACATAAGCTGAAATAAAATAAATAAATAAAGTTCAAACAGATATATCAAGTTTAAATCTTGAATCTGCTTCCTCGGGGAGGGCGGTGATCATATGCAACTAGGTAAAGGGAGTATAGAGAACGAACGTACTATCAGGTCCACCTAACTGAGTAACAGCATCAACAAAACGCTCGTGAAGTTCAACAGTCCAACGAAGACGAGGTTTAGGATCAGTTGTGAGAACGAGGCCTGAGTCTCCTTGAACACACATGGGTCTGTCATGGGAATTCATAGTTGAAGGTTTCTTGGCATGGAACATTCTCTACTTTTTTTAATTTTCTCTCTAGCCTGTTTGTTTTTTCCTCAATCGAATACTATGCTAAAGAGAGATTCAAGAACAAATGCTATATGCAAATAGAATAGGAAGAAGAATAGGGCGGTTTTGAAGAAGAGAACATGCACCTTTTCGCTTTCAAGTAGTAGAAAAAAAAAAGTAGTGCCTGGGACAAGCTAAGCAAAACCCTACAATTAAATAAAGAAAAAGACTGTTGAGTAAATTTTTGTATTATACTATACTCAGTAGATTTCTATCTCAGCAAAAAAGTTCCCCAACACTAACATGCTGCCCTCCTTTGCCAAAAGAAAGTTCCCCTGTGTATGTATATCAGAACAAAATTAATTAATTACTGTGTGAGGCTGTATTTTTTGCTTTTCTATTCTTTATTAAAGCAAAGAGGGACGCGATCGTATAACGTGAGGCGGTATAATTTATTAATACGATAGTATAGTAGTTAATTACCATATGGGGTTGAATTTATACTCTTTAGTTCTTTATTTATTATTGAAGAAAAAAGGGATTCTAATAACGTGACCTAATATCAATTACTCATACAATAATGATAACTAACTTTGCATTTCTTGGGAATTGTATCCCTATGATTAAACATGCCAATCAGTGAAATAAAACCGAATGCTACCACGTTGTTTATTTTGGTATATAAACGGAATTTAAGTCTCGATCCTCCACTTAGTTAGAGTCAGTTTAGATTATAAATCAAGCACACTAAATAAAAAAGATGCATGCCTTTTCAAAAGTCAAAGTTTTATCGTCCAAATCGTTGAAAATATGAAATTTTTAGTATATCACTCATTGACACTTGACGGGAAGTACAATTCCACGACTTCACTTAAGATATCAAAAATTGTAGAGATTTTTGTGCAGTAAAAATAAGATATTTTTACAGCCATTACTATTGAAGACTAATTTTTAAATTAATTGAATTTTGTTTTGACGGTTTACTATCAGAATATCCATTTTCTAAACCTAGTTTGAAGAGATTTTGACATGAAAGAAAAAGAAGAGGTTTTTGATGTTTAGACCGTCGAAATATGAAGACAAACTTTTTAAATTAAAGTGCGATATAATGGCTGTCATTTTATAAATTAATTAAAATTTTCTGATAGCATGATCTTTCGAAAATATTTTTTTTTATAATTAAAAAGATTTTTATTCTCAAAGGTACTATCAACAAAATTATCTTGAAAATTTATTGGATATATTTTCGACGGTCAATTCAATTGAAACCTTGAACTCTTGTTTGACTAAAATGCGTGTTCCAACTGATTATTAGCAACAGATTGCAACAACTTGCCCTTCCCACAACAACCTCTAAATGACAAGAGGCGAGAACGAATGTGACTCTTAAAGCGCGGGTTCATCCGAACTATATATATATTGTTTACCTCGAAAATACGAGTAACAATTAAATTTGATTTGTGATTTTAAAGATATGTGATTTAGTTTAATACCAATTAATAATCAAGAAATATGAAGTATAGATGAAGAAAATAAGTGAATCAAACGAATGTTACTCAGCAGTAATGACCTCGAGCTTAGTGACCTCCAGATGAACAAAGAGCAATAAAGTAAGAACAATAAATGTAAAGGACAATTCTGATGAACAGTAAGAGAGAAAAGTAGGATAGTGTATTCTTGCCAATGATTAGATGATGTTTACAAATGATATGAGTTCCCCTTTATATAATTGGGGAACCCTAAATAAGGTACATTTCTATTTACAGTAAGGAATATTATTGGTACAGCTGTCTAACCGCCTAGTACGGAATCGTACAATCCTATTTTGGGATTTGCGCCATGATTTTAGGGACATGGCAGGAATCTCGCTCATTCTGCTAGAAATCCATAGTGACATTATTTCGGGGTCGAGCATACTCGGCTTCGATGTCCATTGTATTCTGCTCCTCGGGCATTGCATCCTATCTTCGAGCTCGGATTTGATCCATTGGGCTCGATCTCAACCTTGTCTGAACTCGAGGTTAAGACGGGTCATCGAGCCTATGAATCGAAGGCATATGATTTTGAAATATACAGATAGTCCCCACGTTTCTTAGAGAAGGTAGATAAGAAACGACTTGATCTCCGATGCTCTGACGCCTCGATCCTGATATCAATCTAGTGATGCCAGCGATTGAAGTGACTGAAAGGTCGCTTTCACGCAGTTCACAAAGTCATTAATTAGAGGCTGCTGATGATCAGCTATTTGGCTTCCCCAATACGCTTGAGCGACCTCTATAAATAGGCCAACTTCACCATTTTACAAACTTTACTTCTCTAATCATTTTCTAAATTTCATTAGCAACCTTCAACTCCTCTGAGTTCATCCTCCTCTTTAATTCACCTTTTGCTTCACCATCAACCCTTTCTCTTTGAATTTCTACACCATAATGGCTAAAACATCTAAAACTGCTCCCCCAAAAGAAAAAGCCTCTTCATCATCGTGGCCGGCTAGAAATAAAACAATGGTGCCACCTTTTATCGAGGAGTGTATTCCCCCACCGTATGAAACAACATCCGATTTCAAAATTGAAAAACCTGTATTGACACCAGGCCGATGCGAGCCCATGTCCCGATACATCTGCCTAATAATCAAAGACGAGCTCGAGCAGGTAAAAAAGGACTGCAACTGGGAGAACAAAGATGTGGTGATCCCTTCCCCCGAGGAGGACATCACTACTAATAAAGTGGGGTACTTAAGCGTGTATACCTTCCCATGTATGTTGGGTTCCACAGATCCAGATCTAGGCCCCATAGACCTAGTTATTCTTGACTTCTGCCAATAATACTAAGTGGCACTAGGCCAGATCTATCCTTTATACGAATCGTCAATTTGATCAGATACTTCTCGAGCCAGGTCGAGGGGATGCATTTTACCCTCGACCATCTGATCAGGCTGTATAGCCCTCGCCTTTATCAAGGTGGCTTGATAAAGCTGCAATGCCGATACTCAAAATCTCTTTTCTCCAACATCGATGAGGACAAAGACCGAGGATGGATGAGCCGATTTGTCTGAGTCAGGACCTCTAACCTGATTCTTGCTGAGAGGATGCCATTCCCGGAGGAATGGAAAATGGAACGTAAGTACATGCATATCGATGGTAACTTTATACCCTGCTTCCCTTTTTCTTCATCTTTTTCTTGATTTAATCTCTTTTCGATGGTGCAGTTATTGCTTGGTTTCCTGGTACGGTCCCATATCTCGAAGGTTGGGTTCGGCAACTGGCCTCTACTTCTTCATACGCGGAGCGCAACTGGCGTGACCTGGCCAAGGGTCGATGGGAGGCTAAAACCCATGGTGAGTTCTCTTGTTTGTTCACTCGTGTTTCTCAGTGAAATACTTACTTTGTGTTTTATGCAGGCCTCGGAGATACCGTTGCCATGCGGATGCCCCCGGCCAGTGAGGAAGAGATCCCAAAGACTTCTAAAGAAAAGAAGAGAAAGAGGGTGTCACCTACAAATACCCCGAAGCTGAAGAAGAGCACGGTTTGAAAGCCCAAATCTGGTACTATGGCCCTATCTTTGGAAACGGTCCAAAGCCTTCGGGATGAGGATGAAGAAGAAGATGACGACTGCCTATTGGTAGTTTGAAAAAGAGGAAGCACTGACGCTTCGAAGTCTTCCAAACCAATGGTGGCTGATGCGGTTCATTCTACGACCAAAGAAATCTTCAAGGGGAGTTCGAGCAAAGTCCCCGAGCTACCGGGCAATAAAAGAGCACCTTGTCTTGGAGGTCATTTGGAGGGTGATACCGAGGGGCCCGGTCCCGAGGCCCTTCAAAGAGAAGAGAATGTCCCCGAGTGGATCACTTGGGTAATTAACGTGGATGATTAGCCACCTGGTCCTGAGTTCTCTGAGGGGCAATTCTGAGATGCTCGAAACATGAAAACTCCTGATGTGGGGACGAGCCATGGAGGGCATGATATCTTTCGAGAATGCCTTGCAGGGATCGAAGATGGTTCCCCGACCCATATGCTTCTTTTATTTTTGACGAGGCCCATCGGCTCTTCAAACAGGTAAGTTTCTGTCCCTAAAATTATGCCTGAGCTTTATCCTTGTTGTTCTGAGTCAAACTTTTTCCCTTTTTGTGAAGGTTGTGACGCTCCATAAAGAAGCATTCTCCAAGTCTCGAGCTGAGCTTGCTCGATATGAAGCTGCGCTTGCTCGATATGAGGCCGAGCTTAAGAAAATCTCGGAAGAGAGGGATGGTCTTAACACCCTCTATGTCAAGCAAGAGGAGGAGATCGGCGATCTTCGGGCTGAACTGGCAAAGGCTCGTCAAGAACACACCGAGCTTATGGAAAAGGTAGTATACTCTTTGAGGTTTTGTTATGCATTTGCCTGATTGATCGGCTAACATTTCAACTTTGCAGGCTCAACAAAAGGGCGAGCTGGTGGAGCAGCTCCGAGAGGAGCTTAGGATGAATGAGGCCGAGACCCTAAGGTGGAGGCAAGCAATAGACCGTCTCGCCTCGAAGAAAGATACTCTTCGGGAGCAGCTGGCTTCAATCAAACGCCAGTTTCAAAATGTGAAGGAGGAGAGCTTGGTTCTGAGCCGCAAAATCAAGAAGCTTGAAGCTAAATCTACTACTGAGCTTGCCAAGGGCCAATCTGAAGTAGAGGCGTTTATATCTTCGTACCAAGCTGACGATGAAGCAGCTAACACCCAGGCAAAGGAGATCTCTGTTGCGGCCAAAGTTAAGCTCTCATGTGCACTTGACCATGCCAGGCGACAGTCCTGGAGAGAAACCCTCGAGGAGGTGCATGCTCGCGACTTTGATCTCTCAGCCGATATTGAAAAGGCAAAGACTTTGGAAGAAGAGGTTGTCGTTTTGCTTTCCGAGGACGACGATTCAGCCAGTGGCACCGAGAGTGGAGGAGACAGAGATGAAGTCCCCGAGTATGAGGCTCCCGGAGATGCAGCTGCCAAAGATATTGCCCCGGAGTATATTTAGGTTTCCTTTATTTTGTTTCAGTGTTTTTATGCAAGGACCCCTCGTGGGTATTGTAGAATATCTTTTGTAAGCCTCCCTTGTAAATATAAATAACCTTTTTGCTTCATCTTTGATTTGTGTTGAATTCCTTTTTGTCTTTATTTTGTGAAAAATTTGATGTCTTCAAATGACTAAGTGAACATTGGCTCGAACTCTAAATATAACAACCCTTAGGTTTTTTAGTGATCAGCGTGTTATCTTCGAACTTAGAATGGAATACCTCTTAAGGTTTTTGTTAGTCTTCGAGCGGTGCTTAGGCTGATTTGATGCGAGCTTAGGATGATGGGACTCTTGAGTACGAGTTGGATGAGAGCAAGGTCTCGAACCCTATATGTTTTTTCCCTTGGGATTTTTTATATCGGCCCTTAGGCTCTTATATATCGTCCCTTAGGCTCTTTAGGTTGGCCCTTAGGCTCTTATATATCGGCACTTAGGCTCATTGAGTTAGGCCAATTTGGCCTCTAAAGCGGCTGTAATTCTTTCTCTCTTTTCATCTAAAAGACTTAGTGAAAATTTATATATGCCTTAGCTTGTGTTTTTTGTACCCATTGGGTTTTTAGAAGGTCCGACAGACCAGAACTTTATTAGTAATTTGTTTGTGTAAACGTAATCGAATACCTCTTGAGGGTTTTCCAAAGGTTGATGTTATCGAAGCCTCTAAATTATTCGAGGGCTGATTTTATCGAAGCCCTTTGTCTTTGCTTTTGCCGAGGGTACCCTAATTCAACCATTTTTTCAAAGCGTTTGAAGGACTTTAAATTTATGGCGAAAGTCGGACGTCTCCGACCCGCATTATTTTGGCCATAGACTTTTTTATATGACCGTAGTCTTTAATATGTCGTAGCCTTTAATATGTCGTAGCCTTTAATATGTCGTAGCCTTCAGGTATGTCTCTTGGACTTATTTCCCGATAACCTTTCGAACTTGTTCAGAGGGCTAGTCCCCGAGTATGTTGGCCTTGGCCTTTATATCGAGGGGATGCCTCTTTGAGGTCTTACGAGTTTGAGTTTTTGATGACTCAGATGTGTTGACTGTCGATGACAGTCCCCGAGTATTCGGGGGTGCATTTGCGTTCTGGCTCTTGAGCCGTTTCCCGTAGGATTATCAGTGTAGAGCTCATATAATAATAGACTTATTTGAGAAAAAGTGTTTTGATATAGAAAGAATTCTTCTTTGAATAATTGATACATGCATACATGTTTTGCCGTTGGGGCTCGACTATTCTATATGGACACGGTTCATCTTACCATTTGGCCTATTACAAAGTTCTCCTACTGAGGTCCTCTTTGGCATGAAGTATTTTCCTCGAAAACATAACCTCCAAGGGTGATGCCCCCAGTATTCGAGGTTGATTGAAAAGAAGTCTTGTATACTGTTCAGTTCTTTTTAGGTAGCACATAATTGTTGCCTCGTTAAAAACCTTGCCGGTAAAACCCATTTGGGACAAAATTCGATCTAAGGAAAAAAGAGTGCAATGCATGCTTTAAAACCTAATGCCTTCATGTAAAAAGGTGCCTTCGATAGCTTCGATCGAACACTTGTAGTGGGTTCGTTTCAAATGGACAAAAGAGAAAGTCATACCTTAATAATAGTATCATTTGAGCAATGATACGTTCCAATTGTTTGGTAGTTGTTCACCTTCCATTGTGCTAAGTTTGTAAGATCATTTACCGACAACTCCGAGGACTCAGTACGGTCCTTCCCAATTCGTGCCTAGTTTCCCTCCATTCGGGTCTCGAGTATTGAGGGTGACTTTTCGTAGAACTAAGTCCCTGACTTCAAAGTGTCGAAGGTTGGTCCTTCTATTGTAGTATCTCTCGATTCTTTATTTTTGCGCGACCATCCGAACAAGTGTTGCCTCTCTTTTTTCATCTAATAGCTCAAGGCTAGCGTTCATAGGCTTGTGATTTGATTCCTCCGATGCATGCTGAAACCTGACGCTGGGTTCTCTGACCTCGACAGGAATAAGGGTCTAGGATCCATATACTAAAGAGAACGGAGTAGCCCCCGTGCTAGACTTTGATGTTGTTCGATATGCCCAAAGGACCTCGGGTAGAACTTCTCTCCATTTTCCCTTTGCATCGTCCAACCTTTTCTTCAGGTTTTGAATGATAGTTTTGTTTGTTGATTTGGCCTGTCCATTTCTGGTTGGGTGGTATGGTTTAGATAAGATCCTTTTTATCTTGAGTGCTTCGAGGAACTCCGTCACCTTGCTGCCGATGAATTGTTTTCCATTGTTACCTACAATCTCGGCAGGAATACCGAACCGACATATGATGTGGTCCCAGATAAAGTTAATAACTTCAATTTTTCTGATCTTCTCGAAGGCCTGTGCTTCCACCCACTAAGAAAAGTAATCAATCATAAATAAAATAAATTTAGCTTTACCTGGGGCCGTTGGTAGGGGGCCAACTATGTCCACCCCCCATTTCATGAAAGGCCACAGGGATAGGACCGAATGGAGTTGTTCACCGGGCTGATGGATCATTGGTGCAAATCGTTGACATTTATCACATTTTTGAATGAATTCCTTAGTATCTTTTTCCATGTTATCCCAATAATATCCTGCTCTGATAATTTTGCGAACCAAAGACTCGGCACCGGAGTGATTTCCACAAGTACCTTCATGGACCTCTTGTAGAACATAATCGGTGTCCCCGGACCAAAATATACCGCTAATGGCCTATCGAATGTTCTCTTGTACAATGTTCCGCCTTTGTCTAATGCAAACCTAGCAGCCTTGGTTCGTAAGGCCCTCGATTCTTTATGGTCCGATGGGAGTTTACCATCTTTCAAATAATCGATGTACTTATTCCTCCAGTCCCAAGTCAAACTTGTTGAATTTTTCTTAGCATGTCCCTCTTCAACCACATACCTCGATAATTGGACGACAGTCCCCGAGACGATATCATCTTCTTCAACCGAAAATCCCAAATTAGCAAGTGCATCGGCCTCACTATTTTGCTCTCGAGCCACATGATCCAAGGTCCATTCCTTGAAGCAATGCAATGTTACCTGTAGTTTATCTAAGTATCGTTGCATCCTATCCTCTCAAACTTCAAAACTTTTGTTTACTTGGTTTACCACCAACAGTGAATCGCACTTGGCTTTGATGACTTCTGCTCCCAAGCTCTTGTCTAGCTCGAGACCTGCAATCATGGCCTCATACTCGGCCTCATTATTAGTCAACCTAGAAGTTTTGATAGATTGTCTATTGGTACTGCCCATAGGTGGTTTTAAGACAATGCCAAGCCCAGACCCCTTCACATTCAAAGCACCACCCGTGAAAAGGGTCCATACTCCCGATGATGTACCCGAACTCAGCAGGAGTTCTTTTTCCACTTCGGATACGAGGGTCGGCGTAAAATCGGCCACTAAGTCAGCTAGAATTTGAGACTTGATGGCCATTCGGGCTTGATATTTGATATCGTACCCACTAAGTTCAACAGCCCAATTGGCCAACTAGCCCGATAGCTCAGGCTTATGCAGAATATTTTGAAGGGGGTATGTGGTTAACACACATATGGGATGACATTGAAAATATGGCTTTAGTTTTCTAGATGCTCTTATCAATGCAAGTGCTAATTTTTCTAAGTAAGGGTATATGATTTCACCATCTCCTAGAGTTTGGCTTACATAATAAACAGAAAATTGCGTACCTTGCTCTTCTCGAACTAGTACCCCACTTACCGCTATCTCGGATACTGCCAAATATTATAACGACCCGGCCGATTATTTCATGATTTACCACTACGTTTCCCCCCATTTATACTTCTTATTGCTTTGTTTATCGGTATTATGTGTTGTCGGGTTGGTTGGCTCGGGTTCGGAAAGGTTTTTGATGAGATTTGAGACACTTAGTCTTTTTTGAGTGAGCTTAAGTTGGAAAAGTCAACCGGATGTTGACTTATATGAAGAACGGCTCGGATGTGAATTCTAATGGTTCAGATATCTTCGGGAGGTGATTTTAGACTTAGAAGCGTGATCGGAATGTGTTTTGGAGGTCCGGAGTAGATTTAGGCTTGAATTGGCGAAATTGGAATTTTTGCGTTTTCCGGTTGGTAGGTGAGATTTTGATATAGGGGTTGGAATGGAATTCCGAGAGTTTCTGTAGGTCCGTGGTGTCATTTGGGTCGTGTGTGCAAAATTTCAAGTCATTCGGATGTGGTTTGATAGACTTTTTTATCGAAAGCGGAATTTGGAAGTTTTTGGAATTCTTAGGCTTGAATCCGATAGAAATTTGGTGTTTTGATATTGTTTTGAGCGTTCTGAAGGTTAGAACAAGTTTGAATGATGTTATGGGATATGTTGGCATATTTGGTTGAGGTCCTGTAGGCCTCGGGTGAGTTTCGGGGGGTTAAACAGATCATTTAAAGTTGAAACGATTGTAGAAAAATCTGCTGTTAGTGTTGCAGACAGTTGTGCTTTGCGTTCGCGAGTGGACCCTCGTATTCGTGAAGGGTTAGGATGTGAGGCAGGAGTGTTTTCCTTCGTGTTCGCGATGAAGGTCCCGCATTCGCGAAGGGCTGGGTCTATGTTCAATGTATTCGCGATGGTGATGTCGCATTCGCGAAGGTTTGAGTTGCTGAGGCATCGCGTTCGCGAGGGGGTCGTCGCGTTCGTGTAGGAGGATTTTGGTCAGCGGTATTTTGTGCTTCGTGAACGTGAGGCTTTGACCGCGTTCGCGAAGAAGGATTTCAAATCGCTAGGCAGAATGGTTAAAAGGCCATGTTCGCGATTTTTGGCCTAAGTTCACCATTTTTGACTCGGTTTTGGAGCTTTTTGAGGAGGATTGAATAGGGAATCAAGGGGAAACACTTGGAGGCAAGATTTATGGACCTAATACTCAATCCTAATGTGATTTCTACCTAATTAATCATGAAATTTGTGGAATTTAAGCCTAAAAATTGGAAGTTAGGGCTTGGAAATTGGAGACCTAAATCTAGGGATTTGAGAGGTCGTTTGTGGTCGGATTTTGATGTATTTGATATGTATGAACTCGTGAGAGTGTAAGGATTCTAGTTATGTGATTTTTATCGGAATCTAAGATGTGGTCCTGGGGGTCGGATTTTGACCAATTTCAGGATTTTGATGTAATTTGATTATTTTTGAGTGGGCTTTGTTCCCTTAGCATATTTTGATGGTTATATACTGATTTTGGTTAGATTTGGAGCATCTGGAGGTCGATTCAAGCGGCAAAGGCATCGCGGGCTAGAGTTTGGACAAGATAAAGGTGAAAAATGAATGTAAATATTGTCCTGAGGGTATGAAACCCCAGATTTCACATCGTTGTGCTACTTTGAGGTGACGCGCATGCTAGATGATGAGTGTGGGGTCATGCACCATTGGGGATTATGACTTAGTCTGTCCCGTATGACTGTTTTACCATGTATTTGATTGAAAACTATTTGTTATCATCATGTTTTGGGATGAATGTCATATTTGGGCCTCGTGCCAACTGTTTTGAACCCCTAGGGGATTTTTACTATTATTCCTCACTCTTTAACTTCATATTTGTACTCAGTCGTGCTATATTCTACTATTTTTATAACTCAGTCATATTTACTCTATTTTGACATCTTAAATGATATTTTAGGCTGAACATCATATTTTACTGTGCCCGAGTGGCTTTGAGAGATTTCTGACTGAGTGAGACCGATGGCCTATGTTGTGAGGTTATTATGGGATCGAGCTGCGCGCCGCATTGGTATTGAACTGATTCATGATTATGAGGCCGAGAGCCTGAGTTGTTATGCCACAAGGTGGCTTGATATAAGGCCGAGAGCCTGTTGATTATGCCACGAGATGGCTTGTTATTGCGCTTGGGCCATAAGGGGCCCCTTCCGTAGTCTGTACACCCCAGTAAGTGCGGATACCCAGTGTGATATGTGATATAGCCCAAGAGGCTGATGTTGTTCCACGTTATTGCCCGATGTGCTGATACGAGTGATTGTGAGATAGCACGATGGGCTAGTTCTGTTGGTATTTTGCCCGAGGGGCCGATTTATGTTTCTATATGTTCTCACTGCTTTTCATCCACTCGTTTAAACTGCTAAAAGATGTTTTAAAGAGGTTTTCGCTGAACTAATGTGTTTTTATGAGCTTTCACTGTTTTATTGCATTGTATTGGTTTTATATTGCCTCGTTGTAGCATTTTGCTATGTTTTACGTGTTTTCTTATTGCTCAGCTGCCTTTACTTTTATTGCTCATTGAGTTGGCGTACTTACATTACTCCCTGCACCCTGTGTGCAGATTCAGGAGCCTCGGATCACGCTAGCGAGGGCTGATTGCTTCCAGCAGGTTGTTTCAGAGTTCACTAGGTAGCTACTCGACGTTCGCAGCCTAGTACTTCTCCTTCCTATCTTTACTTTCCTTTGTACTAGCTCTGTAATAGACTGTGTAGTCCTTTTCCATACTCTTAGTTAGATGTTTAGATGCTCATGACTGGTGACACCCCATTGTCAGGTTGTGTTTGTTCTCGCATTTGTTCTATATCGCTCTATTTTGGGATTTATCACTTTTTAATGACTTAATTATGAATTTTGATAACTGTTAATTGATTTGGGGGTTTGTGTCGGCTGGCCTTATTTCACAAGAGGCGCCATCACGACCGGGTCCGGTTTGGGGTCATGACAAATATAGGTAAAATTTTCCATCTACCTTCGGGGTGTGAAGCAAAGGCGGGCTCGATAGATATCGCTTTAATTCTTCTAAGGCTTGCTAACATTCTGGAGTCCATGTGAAGTCCTTTTTCTTTTGAGCAAGGAGAAGAACCGGTGACTCCGATCTGACGACCTCGAAATGAATTGACCAGAGCAGCTATTCGACCTGTTAACCTTTGCACGACCTTCACACTATCAACGATCATGATATTCCTTGATGGCCTTGATCTTATCGAGGTTAATTTCGATGCCCCGATTCGACACCATGAAGCCGAGGAACTTACCCGAGCTGACTCCGAAGGCACATTTCTCCGATTTAAGCTTCGTGTTGTATTTTCTCAAAATTTTGAATGTTTCCTGCAAATGAGTCAAATGGTCCTCTACACGCAGGAACTTAAACAATATATCATCAATTTAAACTTCTATTATTTTACCTATTTGTTCTTCGAACCTTTTTTGACTAGGCGTTGATATGTAGCTCCCGCATTTTTTAGCCTGAAGGGCACTACGTTGTAACAATAAGTTCCAAATTTAGTAATAAATGAAGTCTTTTCCTAGTCCTCCGGGTTCATCTGAATTTTATTGTACCCCGAGTAGGCGTCGAGAAAAGTTAAGACCTCGTGGCCGGCCGTAGCATCGATCATACGATCGATGTTGGGCAGTGAGAAAGAATCTTTCGGACATGCTTTGTTCAAGTCATTATAGTTTACACACATTCTAAGTTTGTTTCCTTTTTTAGGAACCACAGCTACATTGGCTAACTATTCAGGGTACTTCACCTCCCGAATAGACCCTATTTTAAGAAGTTTGGTTACCTTGTCCTTTATGAATGCATGTTTCACCTCGGACTAGGGCTTTCTTTTTTGCTTCACAGTTTTGAACCTAGGGCCGATGCTTAAATGATGTGTGGTGATTTCCGGTGGAATCCCTATCACATCTAAATGGGACCAAGCAAAGCAACCCATATTATCAATAAGAAATTGAATGAGTTTTTCCTAAGTTCGGGAGTTAATCTCGTTCCTAGGTATACCTTTCTCTCGGGCATATATTTGATCAGTATGACCTGCTCCAGTTCCTCGATCGTTGACTTAGTTATATCGGACTCTTCGAGAACGGCAAAGGTTCGAGGAGTGAGGATATCCTCATCTTCGTCTTGGATTACCTGTTGCTCCGATTCCGTCGAGGCTGGAGACGGTGATTGCTATTTGGCCGCCTATTTACCTTCGATGCTCGATTTCTCCGAGGTCGAAGGATCTGGTATTGGTTCCACTTCCTCGATTGCAAACATCTCCTGTGCAGCATGTTGCTCTCCGTAGACTATTTTCACTCCTTCCTCTGTTGGGAACTTCATCATCTGGTGAAGAGTTGAAGGCACTGCCATCATGTTGTGTATCCATGGTCTCCCGAGGAGTATGTTATACCTCATGTCACCTTCGATGACATAAAATTTAGTATCTTGTATGGTCCCGGCCACGTTTACTGGCAGGATAATATCGCCTTTTGTTGTTTTGCTTGCCATGTTGAAGCCATTTAGGACCCGAGATGCAAGTACAATCTGATCTTGTAGGCTGAGTTGTTCTACGACCCTCGATCTGATTATGTTTTCTGAGCTACTTGGATCCACTAAAACGTTTAACTTGAATTTTATTTAAAAGGATAGAAATTACCAGGGCGTCGTTGTGTCTGCTTATTCATCATAGAACAATAAGGCGTCCTCGGGCACATAGCTCCGAGTCCAATTTTCTCTGGTGATTGATACCTTAGTGCGCTTGAATATAGGTCGTTGAGGGTAGGGGTGTACATGGATCGGGTTGGTTCGATTTTTATCAAAACCAAACCAAACCAACTATATCAGTTTGGATTGGTTCGGTTTTATCGTGTTTTTCGGGTTTTCAGGTTTTTTGTTACATGAATATTATTTCAATCTTACTTTGTTAAAATTATAGATAAAGCTTTTATAAGTGAATATATGTTTAGTAAATATTTAAAAAAATTGACAAACATATGATCTATTAAAATATTCTAATAGGAGAAATTTTTTAGTAACACATGATAGTTATTTTCATAGTCGTCTAACAATAATTTTTCGTTAATTTACGCTTTCAAGGTTAATACATGAGAGGATCCCAAATATTTCTACATTTTCTAAAGATAATTCATTATAAGGTCTTAAAATATAAATAAAATTTATATATTTATATGTCGGTTTAGTTCAGATTTTTTTACTCAATACCAAACCAAGTCAAACCAAACCTAGTCGGGTTTTTTAATCGGTTTGGTTTTGTTTTTCGGTTTGGTGCGGTTTTCCGGTTCGGCTTGAACACCCCTAGTTGAGGGACATCAACTCCGCCAATGATCATGTGGATTACATGTTGTGGTTCTTCTTGCTCATTTTCCTTTGCATCTCTCTCCCTGAAGTGATTTTTGGCTCGATCACTGCGGAATTCTCGAAGGTGACCTTGGTTGAACAACCGAGCCACCTCCTCCCTGAGCAGCATGAAATCTCGTTTTTATGGCCATGTGTGCCATGATACTTGCACATCAAGTTCAGGTTCCTTTAAGAAGGATCGGTTTGTATGGGTCTGGGCCACCTGGTGTCTTTGATTCTTCAAATAGTTGATATGATCCCTGATGCATCTACGCTGAAATTATACTCTAACAATCGAGGTGTCTCTGCAGGGTCGGTATGCTTATCGAACCCGCTCTTACTCATGAGTCTTCGAGAACTTTGGCCTCGATCGTTTCTCCGATCATTTTGAGTGGCGTTATGACCCGAGCCGTTGTTTCTCCGATCGACGTATGGCTAATACCGTTCCTTGTTCGATCTTGATTCCCTATTTACATCCCTCAGAGGCTTGGCTGCGAATTTGCTAGGATGAACTGAACCCGAGGGGGCTCCCAACTGGTTGTCCTCGACCCTGATTTTTGATTGCTAACGGTTGTGCACATCTGACCATGTCACAGTAGGATACTCGATCAAGTTCTGCTTTAATTGTCAAGACGCAATCGATCTCCTTTCATTCAACCCTGCATAAAAGCTTGTACTGCCCAGTCATCCGAGACCGGTGGTAACTCCATTTGCTCCATCTGGAACCTAGACACCAACTCCCTCAACATCTTGTTGTTCCTCTGTTTTATCTTAAAGACATCCGATTTTCTCGTGGCCACCTTTATGGCCCCAGCGTGTGCTTTCATGAAGGCGTCTGCTAACACAGCAAACAAATCAATAGAGTTAGGAGGCAAGTTGTGGTACCAAATCATAGCTCCTTTCAATAGTGTTTCTCTAAACTTTTTCAACAAAACTGATTCGATCTCATCATCATTCAAGTCATTTCCTTTGATCCCGCAAGTGTATGAAGTAATATGCTCGTTAGGGTCGGTTTTCCCATTGTATTTGGGTATATCGGGCATGCGAAACTTCTTGGGAATGGGCATCGGAGCCGCACTCAGAGGGAATGGTCTTTGTATGAACTTTTTGGCATCTAAACCTTTCAAAACTGGAGGTGCCCCCGATATTTGGCCAACACGGGAGTTATAAGTCTCCACCTTTTTATCAATGTCCTCAATACTCTTTTCCTAGGACTCGATCCTCTCAGTGAGCTCATCGAGCATGCTCATAATGGTGGGTTCAGTCCCCGAGTCATTTTCGTTCGAACTCTCTAGCACTGGTTCAACACGTCGAGCATTTTAAAGTTCAGCTGCACTCGGAGTTTTATTCTGACTTTGAAGTTGCGCGATGGCGATTTGTTGAGCTTGAAGCATCTCGAATATCACTTGGTGGTTGATTCCCCCATCTCTCATTCCTTGCGCTCCTTGGCCACCAGATCAGGCTTCCTTACGCACACTCCCTCCGGGGTCTGTGCCTAAATTCGCGTTTAGAGCAATGTGTGAGCTAACATCAACTGGTTCCATATTTGGCACTTCCCCAGGGTTTATTGGTGGTACACCGACCCCTATGTTGTTGTTTGCTCCAAGACCTTCGTTGTCATAAACAGATGCGTTTTGTGAGCTAGACATGTTTCCGCCTGAGAATCAAAAAATTCTTGATAAGAAAAAGCGAAAAAATAACGTGTGTAATGAGAATCAATAATGAAATAATCACTATTATTTTTAGCCCCTACGGTAGGCACCAAATCGTTTACCTCGAAAATACGAGTAACAATTAAATTTGATTTGTGGTTTTACATATATGTGATTTAGTTCAATATCAATTAATAATCAAGAAATATAAAGTATAAATGAGGAAAATAAGTGAATCAAACCAATATTACTCAGCAGTGATGATCTCGAGCTTAACGACCTCGAGATGAACTAAGAGCAATAAAGTAAGAACAATAAATATAAAGGACAATTCTGATGAACAATAAGAGAGAATAGTAGGATAGTATATTCTTGCCAATGATTAGATGATGTTTACAAATGATTGAGGTCCCCTTTATATATTGGGGGAACCCTAAATAAGGTACATTTTTATTTACAGTAAGGAATATTATTGGTATAGCTGTCTACCCGCCTAGTACGGAATTGTACAATCCTATTTCGGGATTTGTGCCATGATTTTTGGGACGTGGCAGGAATCTCGCTCATTCTGCTAGAAATCCATAACGGCATTATTTCGGGGTCGAGCATACTCGGCTTCGATGTCCATTGTATTCTGATCCTCGGGCATTGCATCCTATCTTCGAGCTCGGATCTGATCCATTGGGCTCGATCTCGACCTTGTCTGAACTCGGGCTTAGGACGGACCCTCGAGCCTATAAATCGGAGGCATATGATTTTGACCGTATACATATTTCTGTCGTTAATCATTCATTTTAGGACACTAAAGCTATCACGACCCAAATTAGGATCATGACCGGCGCTCAGGAGCAAGTGTGTAATTTTAAAAGTATATTCAATAGATTAGTGCTAGAAATCTTATATGACAGAATTTCATCAAGTCTGGATGATAAAATTCAGCTCTATTGAACGTATTCAATATGTGACTGTGTGTGCCAAAGAAAAAGAAAGAAAGAGGAGAATGTTGTACAGAGAAGAATAAGTCAGATTTTGTAAACCCTCTGTTTTTAATTTATATGGCGTGATTTGATTGAGTACCAGTTTAAAAAAAAAACAAAGCTTTTTGTGATCGAAATTCATATGGCTATATGAATAAGAAATGTCTTTCGAATAAGAAATTTAAAGTTAAATTTTGTTGAAATATAAAAATGTATTATTCTTTTCAAAAGATTAATAACTTAGTAGTACCACATAAAATAGAATGGAAGAAGTATTGAATTAGAAAAAGGAATAGGAACAATTATTGGACTAAACACAAAAGATTGAGATCGTGTACGCTGTTTTGCACTTTAGACTGCCATCCTATACGCGCTAAAATATTACCTTTTGAGAATTTATGTATTCGATTGTTATTTTATAGTAGTAGATTTTGCTCTAAAATACAAAATTTGGTAGATATAGTATCTACTCTTTAAGTTACATTTTAGAAACTCTTATTTTGAATTTTATGCCATACCAAATGTTTTTAATCTTTTGAAATCTTTTATTTTTTTAATTAGTTTTTAATTAAAATAGCATCATAATAGGCAAAATGTACCCTCTCGCTCTTCCGACTTTCATAACAATGGTCAATGGTGTAATAGCTAAGCCAATACATCACTACTGCTACTACTAGTATATTGAAGAACGGATCCGACTTAAGTTATACGTACTAACAAAGTAAAGATTGTTTACATTATCAGTGTAGTTTAATATATTATACTACGTTAGTTATTATATTTTTACATTATCAGTAAATGTGTATCATAAAAATTTATCTGTAATTGCCTTATATATGATTGTGTATTATCTTTAACACTTGCAGTGCATAAAACTTAATTCTTAAGGTATATATGCATATGGTATTACAGATATTAAGTAGTATAATAAATTCTTGACAGGCCGGGGTTGCTACTCGGATCCCAATTATATTACTTGTAATTAAGGTGTAACAAACAGGAATTCTAAAGCATTTACAGAATGTGCAGCTTTTCTTTCTTGGCTCGACTTCTTTTCGTTTGTTTTATCCCCCTATTTACCTTTTATATGTTTTGATGATCAAACCAGACCCTCTTTTAACTTGTAAGGCTTTTCTTGGGAGTTTCAAACTCTACTCTCTCATGTACTTTTGTGGAATAGAAGATTGTCGACTCATTCCCCTTTAAGTCTGTTTATTACCTTTTGCATGCAATGCTTATTCAAACCATTAATCTAACTTCCCACGCACTTTTAATCATTGAACATGTATTTAAGCTCTTTATCCTCCTGCTTTACATATCTATTATATAATACATTTTGATATGAGGCTAATTTAAGATTTGAACTTCATTGGTTCAAGTTTAGAATTCTACCACAACTTATTTAATAGAGTTAATATCTTAAAATTTTCATAAACTATTTGATTTTTATAGCTTCCTACTTAGACTATTCGGTGTCCCAAAATTCCGCAGAACTATATTCCCCTAACTATAAAAAAACCCCTCGCTGCATTTTTGGCCATGTGTATGGTACAAGCTCCTATGTATAAAACAAAACGTGTCATGTGGTGTTACACATGGCTATTTAACTCAGCCTAAATCCCCTTTAAAATATTTTTTTTGTCAGTTACCTACTTAAACTATTTGTTCTCCCCAAATCCCTCATGAACTATGGTTTTCTATATATTAAAACTCTCCCCTGTTGAATTTTTAGAGATGCGCTGCATAACTATATTAACTTATAATTTGTTCTAATCTTTTGATGTAGTTTATTCATTGCGTATTGTTCTCGGATGACCGGTTAATTCTAAGCATTTTAGCCAAAAGGATCTAATCCAATGTGTTATTTTTAGCTTTAATTGTGGTTGTAATGTACAAATAATGTATATAGTGAGGAAGAAGTAAAGTCAGCAGTTTGTAGAATTGGAGATGTCCGGCTTTACGGGGTTTTTTATTTGTCTTGTACATTCTTTTTTTTCCGGGCAATGAAAATAAATTATTTACCAAAAAAAATTATGGTTGTATTTTATGTTAGATTCTAGTTCAAGAAGTCCTTATTTATATTCACTTTGCGGCAGATTCTTGTTCAATAAGTCCTTGTTTATATTCACTTATAGTGTTGCATTTCTTAAAAAATCATCTTATATTACACAAAATAATGTTCAACAAATAAAAAATCAATCGGCTAGTAAGTATATTCTCTAATTCTAGATTACACAGACAAGGTTTAAGATATTTAATTTTATTCTCTATATGTGTTGAGTTTAATAAGAAGATTTGATTATAAATAAGTATTCTTTTAATAGTATGGGTAAGAAATGAAAGAACATTACAACTAAAAATGGAAATTAATAACCCATGCATGACGATATAATTATAGCTATAAATAATTTGGAATGACATTAGCTTATTGGTCACATACTTTTATATGATAGCGAAGAAGAAGCCGTACGTTCAATCCCACCGTCACTATTAATTAACGAAACGTATTTTCACTTGTTTGGTAAAAACACAGAAACAAGTCACTATGAGAGCTTAATAATAGATATGTTGTTTCAAGGAGTAATATTTATTACAAAAATGATGCTCAAATTCTGGAGCGGTCTAAATATACAAGACCTAAATTAGTAAATTTTTATTTGTATCCAATATTTATACCAAACTAAATAATTTAATCATAGTTGTTAAAAAAAGTGAAAGTATATATCAAATGAATAAGTGATAAATACATATATGAAAGACATATATTTTACATTAATTAATTTGGTGTAATATCGATTACGGTAAGTTTTTATCGAATTAAGTCGCTCCCTTTTATTAATGAGAAAGAAAAATCAAATGAAAACTTAACTTGCTCTCTTTTTATCTCTATCGCTTTCCCTTTCTCTCCCACGTGGCCATGCAAAGATGTAAAATTTAGAAAGATTATAAAATATCTAAAGAGGGAAGGGTTCATCCTATTCAACCCCACCTCCCAAAAGGAATATATGCTTTCTTCTTTCACAATCAATTGAAAGATGCTATTCTGTAATCTCCTTCCTTCAACTAATTTTCTCCAAATAAATCAGTCATGGACGTTATTACATATCTAAAATAATGAATGCTATTCATTATTTACAATGTAAATCTATAATTTCGTTCTGGTCCACATTCTTTTGTAACTAGTGAAATTGGGCACATGAAAGGGATAACCTGTAAACTACTTTACTTTGATTCGAATTCCACATTTTACTACTTGTACAAATCATATACACAACCACTAAACAAATGAGGAAAAGATTAGAAAATTAAAAAGAAAAAGGGGGATGGATCGCTTTCACTTTCATTTTTATTTTCATTTTAAAAATATTCAGATGCTTCCATTAATTTAAATTTTAAAACACTTTCACTTAACTGTATTATTCTTATAAAGACGAGAAGGGGAGAGAGGCGGATGAAAATTCTTATGATGTTTTTGTTAAAATACATGTATATATACCAAAAGTTGAAATTCAACTTTTAGTGCTTGCTTAGTATGTGATTTCATTAATACCTAGTCTGCATGGAATACATATATTATAGTAGTAATAAAGAAGTATGAACAATAATAAAAAGAATACTACTCGTAATAAATTAATTGGAGGATAAAGGGGCTGATTGGATTGGATTTGGGTATGCTTGGTTCTTTGGGAAAACTTTCCGGCTGCAATATGTTTGCTTAGATTTCAAGCATCTTTATACTCCTTGAAGGAATTTATTCCCAATAATGAATATATTCTTCCTTCTCTCCCCCACCCCCTCCTTTGAGGTGAGCTGTGGGACCCGAATACTCTCTCCCCCTCCCCGCTTCCCACCTTCATATGCATGGTTGGAATTTAAGAAGGCTCTAGCGGCCTACTTGACTTTTATCTATGTGACATTCTGTGCTCTTAACCACACATTATATCACATATTACTACATACACTCAATAGATAAATATTGTCTCCCCGTGATCTTGAATCGGATTAATATAATGAATCGAGACTTTCCTCCTCCTTTAACGACAGTTCCTGCACTTGACAATGGATTTCTTCATTTGAAAATTAATTAGGATTAGCGAGAAGCTGCGAGCATTGAAACTTAAGTCATATCTAAATATATGTAATTATTTGTTAATGTTGTATATTAATTTACTTGATGGTGCAAATTGAAACTTTTACATTGCTAACGCATAAAAATTAAAATTAACCCACCCAGTATTCCAACTTAAGTCCTAGATCACCAATTAAGCGTGAATGTGCTGCACCACAACCAATGCAAAAACAAAGGCTCTTTCTGAATGTCAGTATTTGCACACTCTGATAGAAAAGTTGACTACTACGTAGTACGTAATCTATACAGTAGGAACTAGGAAATACTGTGAGCACGAGTCTGAAACCAAAAAGTTGCGTTTTTTTGGACTCAATAGACAGAAATAGATGGAAAAATATTTTGAGTACATCTCTATGTAATGCGCTATACCTTAACAACCAGTTACACCGTAGCACATGAAATACATGCGCTATGTTTAGTATTTTGAAATACTAAGTATGGCGCATATATTACATGCGTTATACCTGAACCTGAAAAACCTAAAAAGTCAGTTAGTACATATATAAAATAACATCCCCCTTCTTTGCTGGCAGTTCACTCGAAATCGCCCCCCTCCCCCCAATTTTTTTGAAACCTCCATTCGAGCCTATTTTTTAATCCCTGAAATCACTTGTCCTTATTATATTATTGATAAAAGACGCGATTCAAGGCTGCCTCGTAGAGTTGAACGTGATTTATGCTCCATTTGGTTGTAAAAGCGGCTTATTTTCTCCGGTCAAAAACATCCAAAAATAGGTATTTCGAAACACTCTTTTATTATAAGTTGTATATATGTGTGTGTGTGTGTAGTTAGTTCGCAGTAATGTTTTGCATGATTTTGTGGGTGTTTTTTTACCTGAATTAATTTAATGTTTAGCAATTTTTAGCAAGAAATTTTGAAAATTATTTCTTATGCCATTAGTTGTTGAATATTATTATAGTTGTAGAACAATAAATATGTTCCTTTAGTGCTCTTTAGTATCTTTTATTGTTGTCCTTTAGTGTAGAACAATAAATACGTTATATTTTATGTTAGTCGTTGAATATGTTTATAATTGTAGAACAATAAATATGTTCCTTTAGTGTTCTTTAGCATAGTCCTTTAGCGTGGAACAATAAATACGTGCCGTCATTAACGTAGTCGATTACAGTAACCAATTACAGATCATATACTAATCAATTAATAATTGTATAGTAAAAGTATTATCAGATAAGAATAAATTAAAACACGATAAGTTAAATAAATGAAATATTTAGCGTTTTTTGGCTAACGAATAAAAAAATAATTAGTTGTCAGTAAAAGGGAGACCCTGCCGGATTTTTGTTGTAAAAGATAACATATTAACATATAAATCATTACGAAAGAAATAAATAATTAATAAAACTTTATACCAATATAATTAATAAAAATATTTAAAATTATCTCGATAAGTTAAACAAATTAAATATTTAGTATTCTTTTAATGACGAATAAAAATGATAAAAAGTTGTCAGCACGTGGTGGATGTGTCAGTAGTGTCCAAAGAGAAGGGGTGGCCCGCGTGGTCGAGGTGGTCGATGCGGACAGAGTGATTAGCAAGGGGGCGCTGAGGCAGTTGTGGAGGATATTGGTGAGCATTGTCGGGTGACTTTGGTGAGGCACACGATGCTGGTGATGATATGTCTACATTCAGACTGTTGTCACTGGGAGCTTCACAATTTACCCCGACAACTCCTTTACTAATCGGATATTGATAGTATCAAATGAAGGCATTAAGGTTGATAATCAAAAGATCGAAGCGGTTAAGAAACACAACTCCTAAGGAGGTGCGTAGTTTCTTTGGTTTAACTGGTTACTATTGGAGATTGTAGAGAATTTCTCTTATATTGCTGCTCCATTAACAAAGTTGACACACGAGGTGGCTAAATTCCAGTGGAATAATACTTGTGAAAGGAGTTTCCAACAATTGAAGAATAGGCTAACCTCAACACTTGTATTAGCTCTTCCTGAAGGATCAGAGGGTTGTGTTATATATTGTGATGCTTCTAGAGTAGGATTAGGCAGTGTTTGATGTAACACAGTAGAGTTGTTGCCTATGCCTCAAGAAAAATACGAAAACATGAGCAGAATTACCCCACTCATGACCTTGAGTTGGCGGCTATTATATTTGTAGTGAAAATATAGCGTCACTGTCTGTATGGAGTTCATATTAACAAATTTACAAATCATAGTTTGCAATACATATTCAGGCAAAAGGAATCGAACCTGAGACAATAAAGATGGCTTGAATTGTTAAAGGACTATGATATTGATATTCTATACCACCTCGGTAAGACAAATGTTGTAGCTGATATGTTAAGCCGAAAGTGCATGGGGATCCTGAGGCATGTGGAGATAGATAAGCTGTAAATAACTAAGGATCAGCACCAATTGGACAATTTAAGGGTGCGATTGTTCGATGCCGACGAAAGAGGAGCCATAGTTCAGAATATTGCAGAATCCTCGTTAGTGGTTGAAGTAAAGGCACGACAATTTGATGATCCAATCTTGGTGAAAATAAGAGAAAACATTCCCTTTTAGAAGAAGCAACTGTTCAAGTAACTTGAGGATGGAGTGCTTAAATATAAGGGCTGGTTGTGCGTGCCCGATGTTAGGGGACTTCGAGCATATATCATGGCAGAAGTTCACCAATCCATGTACTCTATTTACCCGGAGTCAACCAAAATGTATCATGACCTTCAACAGTTATACTGGTGGAATGACATGAAGAGGAACATTGTCGAATACGTCGCTTAGTGTCCAAACTACCAACAAGATAAGGTTCAACAATAGAAACTAGGAGGATTGCTTCAGAATACAGAAATCCCAACCTGAAAATGGGTGATAATCCACATAGCTTTTGTTACCAGATTACCAAGCTCTCATCGGAAATTTGATTCCATATGGGTTATTATGGATAGAATCACCAAGCCAGCTCATTTCCCACCTATTAAGGCCATTTTTTCAGCTAAAGATAATGCTAAAATATATAGTAAGGAAATAGTTCAACTTCATGGAGTTTCAATTTTTATTATATCGGATAGAGGTGCCCTATTTACAACTCACTTATGGAGATCATTCATAAATGGTGTGGTTACACAGTTCAATCTCAACATAACTTTTCATCCGCAAACAGATTGCCAGGTAGAGCGCACTATTCGAATGATCGAGGACATGTTACAAGCATGTGTTTTAGACTTCAAAGGAAGTTAGGGAGATCATCTACCTCTCATCTTGTTTGCTTACAACAACAGGTACTATGCTAGCATTCGAATTGAATCGTATGAAGCTCTATACAGACAGAAGTGCAGATCTCCTATTGGTTGGCTCGAGGTCGGTGAAATTAAATTGTGTGGTTCTGATTTGGTGCAACAAGTTGTAGAGAAAGTGAGAGTGATTCAAGATCGATTATTTATTGCTCAAAGCAGATAGAAATCCTACTCGAATAACCAATATCGAGATTTAGAGTTCGTTGTACGCCATTGGTGTTCCTGAAGGTGTCGCCTATGAAAGGTGTGATGAGGTTTGGCAAGAACGGTAAACTCTGCCCCCTGGTATATTGGACCATATCGGATTATCTACAGGATCGTCCATGTGGCTTATAAGCTTGAGTTACCCCCAAAATTGGGAGCAATGCATATGGTATTTCATATCTCCATGATTCGTAAGTGCTTGGGTGATCCATCTCATATTATCCCAATTGAAGATGTCCAAGTCACAAAAGATCTATCCTATGAAGAGATTCTGGTAGCTATCTTACATCGTCAAGTTCATAAGCTGCAAACCAAAGAGGTAGCTTCAGTTAAAGTACTTTGGAGGAACAACAACGTAGAAGAAATGGCATGGGGCGCTGAAGATGCCCCTAATTGTTCCATAATGCAGGAGATAGTGTTAAGACTATTGTAGCAGGTACAATACAAGATACCATGAAGGATGATTAAAGAATTATAATGAAATTACTACGATTCAACATTCGAGGATGAATGTTCCGGGGGGGGGGATATGATATCCCACACATGAAGTTGAAGATTTATGGGGTTTTATTACAACCAATCGACTGGTGACACATTATGAGGACAAAGAGGTGATTACATTTTATCAAATTGCGCTAGCTGTCCTAGCGGGCGCAGTGGCCGATGTAGGGCGATCCATTTGGCACTTGAGGCGGTAGAATTTCTAGAACCTGATATAAAAAGTAGCGTAGATTTTTCTACTTTCATTCTAAGCAATCTCACCAACTTCAAGATCTTCAAAAAATACTCTCAAAATCCTAAGAACTCCCAAACGAATCAGGATCAAATCGAAGGCGGACCTAGTAGGATTTAAAGTAAAGAAATGCATAATCGTCACTGTATCATCTGTCTTCTTATTATGCTAATTTTGGAGATTCATCGGAAGATAATCACCATAGAAGTGTAAGAACTCAGAAAGCGTAGTTAGACCTTCAAAAAAGGTATGGAAGGCAACCTTCTTTCTTGGAATGACTTGATGTAAGCATTTCTTTCTAAATGAGCCTTGTGTTGTAAGCATGAACTGTTCTAAGACTTTCTTGATGATGTTGTTCATATTCTTGTACGTTCTTTGCTGGTGGTATTTTCTTTCTAGTCTAAGATGTTTTCGGATAATATCTTGAAGTTGTGAAATGTAATTCATTCTGTCACGTCTCAGACTTCCCACCCTCGGGAGTCGTGATGGCGCCTACTCCTGAAAACTAGGCAAGCCGAGCGTTATAGATCTAATTAACCTTTTTCTTAACCTTTTAACAAATTCAAATTAAAATGCGATCAACAACGGAATAGTAATACTAATAAAAGAAATGCAGAAGATGAAATCTGATAACTTAGCCAAATACTAGTGCGAAAAATACAAAATACATCTCTACCCAGAATTGGTAACACAATATCACGGACCATCTACGAATACTACAAACAGTGATCTGAAAAGAAAGATACAAGTCTGTCTATGAAGTAAATGAAAACATAATATAAAAGATAGAAGGGGACACCAAGGCCTACAGACATTTGCAGGACTACCTCGGGTCTCCGCTGGACTGAAGGCAGCAACCTCGCTATGGTCCAAAAGCTTCGGTACCGAGATCTGCACACAGTGCAGAGTGTAGTATCACCACAACCGACCCTATGTGTTAGTAAGTGTCGAGCCTAACCTCAGCGAAGTAGTGATGATGCTAGGACAAGACTACCAAATAAACTTGTGAAGTTAAAGCATATACGAAAAACAATAATAACAGAAACTAGTTGTTAAAGATGGGAAGGGGAACATGCTGCGGGGAATATCATTTACCAACAAAATCTCAGGATAAAAACATAAAGAACATCTCAAATTTCGCATCAGTAAGAATAAGGAAAACAGTAACAAATCAATGTCCACTTTTATTCTATATTGTTGCGGCGCACAACCTGATCCAAGTCATATAGTATAAGCACACAAGGTATACTTGGATTTTCTGTTACAGTCTAAGTTAGATACTATTGTAGTTCTAAGAGACTTTCTTAGTCAAGTAAAAAATGTGTTCTCTGCTACTGTAAAGTTTCTAAGAACTGATAATGGAAGTGATTTTTTTAATACTGAATTTAAGAGTCTGCTATCTAATCTTGGTATTTTCCATCAAAGTACATGTGTTTATACACCCTAATAGAATGGGATGGCAGAAAGAAAACACATATCCATTTTGGAAATAGCTAGATCACTCAGATTTCAAGCTGTTGTACCTTTGAGATTTTGAGGAGAATGTGTTGCTACTACAGTATATCTACTCAATCGATTGCCCTCTAAATGTAATGACCCAAACGGTCGTTTTGAGAATTTAAGATCCGTTCAATGGCGTAAGGTGTGGAACACCTTCATAACATGGGTATCGACTTGCGTGTATGGTTGAATTCAGTTAATGGATCATTCAGAGTCAAAATGGGAGAATGAATCTAGTTTTGGAAGCTTAAGCGGTGATAATTTGATCGGAATTGGACTTTTGAGTAAACAGCTCCGGAATGGGTTTTTGGTAATTTCAATAGCTTCGTATTGTGATTTGGGTCTTAGGCGTGTGTCCGGATTCGGATTTGGAGGTCCGTAGGGTAAATTGAGGCGTTTTGGTGAAAGTTGGAAATGCTTGTTATTGGCCATAAAGAGCCCCCTTTAATTATATTCTAACTGTTAGCCCTCTTCCGATTATCCTTGATAGCTCGAGCCCGAGTCTAGGCATCGACCTCGAGGCCCCTCATCGGTCAGTCAGAGGCCCGAGTAGCTAACCTCTCGGCTTGGTTATAACTCTACTTTAGCCTCACATTTCATCTTTTATCTTCACATAACTAGCATCAACTGCATAAACAACTAGCATAAAAATAGATCACGTATTTTTAGAGTCCCATCATCAAATTTAATTGTTATTACCATTTTCACAGTAAACATTTGGCATTTGTTTCAATCTGGATGAACTTTAGAACGAGCGACTGTGCAAGCTAGAACACGGCTGGGCTCAGAAACATCCAACCTCACGAACTAATTTGCCAAAACCTAAACATCTAAAGCAAGCGGTCTCTTACCAACTAGAATATACGCAAGGCTGCCCATACTGGCTGACTTCCTACTCAATGCATCGGCCACTATATTGGCCTTTCCTGGATGATACAAGATGGTGATATCATAGTCTTTCAACAGTTCCAACCACCTTCTCTACCTAAAATTTAGCTTTTTCTGCTTGAACAAGCACTACAAACTCTTGTGATCCATGAACACCTCACATGACAGGCCATACAAATAATGCCTCCAAATCTTCAGCGTGTGAACAATGGCTGCTAACTCCAAATCATGAACTGGATAATTCTTCTCGTGGATCTTCAGCTGTCGTGAGGCATATGCAATAACCTTGTCATTCTGCATCAACGCCACACCAAGTCCAATACGCAATGCATCACAATATACTGTGTATGGCCCTAAACTTGTGGGCAAAACCAACACGGGCGCAATCGTCAAAGCTATCATGAGCTTCTAAAAACTCGCCTCACACTCATCTGACCACCTGAACTGGGCACCCTTCTGGGTCAACCTGGTCATCGGGGCTGCAATAGATGAAAACCCCTCCACAAACCAATGGTAATAGCCCGCCAAACCCAAGAAACTCTGGATTTCTGTAGCTGATGTTGGTCTAGGCCAGTACTTGACTACCGAAATATTCTTAGGATCCACCTGAATACCCTCTGTTGATACAACATGACCCAAGAATGCAATCGAACCCAACCAAAACTCACACTTCGAAAACTTAGCATACAACTGACTATTTCTCAAAGTCTAAAGAACAATTCTCAGATGCTGCTCATGCTCTTCCCGGCTGCGGGAATGGATCAAAATATCATCAATGAAGACTATCATGAAGGAATCCAAGTAAGGCTTGAACACTCGGTTCATCAAATCCATGAAAGCTACTAGGCCATTTGTCAACCCGAATGACATCACCAAGAACTCATAATGCCTGTACCGAATGCAAAAAGCTATCTTAGGGACATCAAACACCCTAATCCTCAACTAATGGTAGCCAGATCTCAAATTAATCTTCAAAAACACCCTGGCACCCTGAAGCAAATCAAACGAATCATCAATCCTCGGCAATGGATACTTATTCTTGATTGTGATCTTGTTCAATTCCCGATAATCTATACACATCCTCATTGATCTGTCCTTCTTCTTAACAAACAACACAGGCGCGCCCCAAAGCGAGACACTAGGTCTAATGAAGCCCTTATCAAGCAAGTCTTGCAACTATTCTTTCAATTATTTCAATTCTGGTGGGGCCATACGATATGGCGGAATAGAAATGGGCTGAGTGCCCGTAGCCAAATCAATGCAAAAGTCAATATCCTTATCGGGCAGCATACCCAGTAGGTCTGCAGGAAATACCTCTAGAAACTCACGAACAATAGGCATAGAATCCATAGAAGCAACCTCAATACTAGAATCACGAACATACGCCAAATAGGCCAAATATCCTTTCTCAACCATACGCCGAGCCTTCATATATGAGATAACCCTACGGGTGGAATAACCATGAGTTCCTCTCCATTCTAAAGGAGGTAAACCTGGAAAAGATAAGGTTATAGTCTTGGCATGACAGTCCAAGATAGCGTGGTAAGGTGAAAACCAGCCCATCCTAATATGACATCAAAATCGACCATATCCAAAAGTAACAGATCTAGTTCGGTCTCAAAACCCCCAATCACAACTATACATTAACAATGGACACGATCTACCACAATAGAATCACCCACCTGTGTAGACACATATACAGGAGCACTCAAAGAATCACTAGGCATGACTAGATACGGGGCAAAATAAGATGACATATATGAGTATGTAGACCCTGGATCAAATCGAATTGAAGCATCTCTACTACAGACCAGAATGATACCTGTGATAACTGCATCGGAGGCCTCAGCCTCGGGCCTGGCTGGAAGAGCATAACATCGGGGCTGGGCCCCACCACTCTAAGCTACGTCTCTAGGATAGTCTCCTATTGGCTGGCCTCCACCTCTAGCGGCCTGACCTCCACCTCTAATACCTCTACCTCTACCTCTAGCACCTATACCCCCACCTCTATCTAGCTGAGTGGGCGATGGAACACCTGGTGCCTGAACTATGGCACGGGTACCCTGCTGCTGCGACTGAACATCCATTAATATCGGACAAGCCCTCCAGATATGTCCATACTCACCGCACTCAAAACATCCACTTGAGTGCTGTGGCTGAGGAAATTGAGACTAAACCTGGCGGGCTTGTTGATCATAAGAATAGCTCTGAAGAGGAGGTGCTCTGATAGGAGCTGATGGTGCATAGTAGGACTACTGATCAGAATACTACACATGAGAACCACGGCCACCTGGAGCACCATAAGAAGTCTGAAGTGCTGAATGAAAGAGCCTGGGAGGATGGCCCCTACCAAAAGAATCTCTGCCTCGAGATAAGGCACCACTCAACCTTCCTAAATGACGGGGCCTCTTGTCAGACCCCTGACTACTCCCCTATGATAGAACCATCTCAACTCCCCTGGCCGCATTGGCCGCATCTTGAAAAGAAATCTCGTTCCCAGTCTCCTTAGCCATCTGCAATCGAATCAACTGAGCGAGTCCCTCAATGAACCTCCTCACCCTCTCTCTCTCAGTGGGAAGTATGATAAGAGAATGCAGGGCCAAAGCAATGAATCTGGTCTCGTACTGAGTGACAGTCATAGAACCCTGCTGGAGACGCTCAAACTGCCTCTGATAGTCCTCCCTCTGAGTGATAGGAAGAAACTTATCCAGAAATAGCTGAGAGAACTGATCCCACGTCAAGTCAGGCAACCCAACTAGCTTAGACAAATAATAATCCCTCTACCAAGTCTTGGCAGAACCTGACAGACGAAAAGTAGCAAAGTCGACCCCATTGGTCTCCACTATCCTTATGTTCCGAAGAACCTCATGACAACTGTCTAAGTAATCCTGGGGATCCTCTGAAGATGTACCACCATAAGTAGTAGTGAACAACTTGGTGAACCTGTCTAACCTCCACAAAGCATCGGCAGACATAGCTGTGCCATCACCGGTCTGAGCTACCACACCCGGTTGAACTGCTCCAACTAGCTAAGCTGCTGGAGTCTGAAACTGGGGAGCCATCAGCTCCGGAGTGCGGGTAGTGGGAGTCTATGCTCCTCCTCCATCCTAAGAGATGGCTGGTGCTACAGGAAGTAAGCCTGCCTGGGCGACACTCTCCAAAAGGCTCACTAGATGGACCAGAGCATCCTGGAGTATTGGCGTAGCAATGAACCCCTCTAAGACCTAAGATGGGCCCACTGGAACTGTCTGGGCCGGAACCTCATCATCAAACTCTACTTGAGGCTCTACCGCTGGTGCTATGGCTCTAGGCTGGGATCTGCCCCTACCTTGGCCCCTAGCACGGCCTTGGCCTCGTCCTTTGCCCCTCGTGGGAACTGCTGCTGGGGGCTCGAGCTGTTGGTCAGTGGATGAAGAAGTACGTGTTCTCGCCATCTGCGAAAGAACAAAGTAGAAATTTAATTAGCACTGAGAAACCAAACCGCACGACAGAGATGAATAGAAGTGAAACTGTTCCTAACTTTGTAGACTCTGGGGGATAAGCACAGACGTCTTCGTATCAATCCCTCAGACTATACAAAGCTTGTCAGTGAATTGTGAGACCTAAGCAACCTAGAGCTCTGATACCAACTTGTCACGACCCGGACTTCCCTTCTTCGGGAGTCGTGATGGCGCCTACTCGTGAAAGCTAGGCAAGCCGAGCGTTATAGATCTTATTACCCTTTTTTAATCTTTTTACAATTTCAAATTAACATGCAATCAACAGCAGAATAGTAATAGTAATAAAAGAAATGCGAAAGACGAAATCTGATAACTTAGCCAAATACTAGTGCGAAAAATACAAAATACATCTCTACCCAGAACTGGTGTCACAATATCACAGACTATCTACAAATAATACAAATAGTGGTCTGAAAAGAAAGATACAAGTCTGTCTCTGAAGTAAATGAAAACAGAATAAAAACGATAGAAATGGACGTCAAGGCTTGCGGACGTCTGCAGGACTACCTCGGGTCTCCGCTGGACTGAAGGCAGCAACCTCGCTATGGTCCAAAAGCTCCGGTACCGAGATCTGCACAGAGTGTAGAGTGTAGTATCAGCACAACCGACCCTATGTACTGGTAAGTGTCGAGCCTAACCTCAGCGAAGTAGTGACGAGGCTTGGACAAGACTACTAAATAAACTTGTGCAGTTAAAGCATATACGACAAGCAATAATAACGGAAAATAGCAGTTAAAGATGGGAAGGGGAACATGCTGCGGGGAATATCAGGTACCAACAGAATCTCATGAGAAAAACATAAAGAGCATCTCAAATTTCGCATCAATAAGAATAAGGAAAACAGTAATGAATCAATGTCCACTTTTATTCTTTATTGTTGTGGCGCGCAACCCGATCCAAGTCATATAATGTTGTTGCGGTGCGCAACCCGATCCAATTCATATAATACTATTGCGGCGTGCAACCCGATCCAAAACATATATCACTGTTACGGCGTGCAACCCGACCCCTCCTGTCCTCCCTTATTACTCCTTGTTGCGGCATGCAACCCGAATCCTATATAATATTGTTGCGGCGTGCAACCCGATCCCAATATACAAATCAACACCAATCACAAAAGAATCCTGGCAAGGGAACACTAAGGAGAAAATAATATCCCGACAAAGGAATCAACAACAAGAATAAACACATCCCGGCAAGGGAATAACCAGTAAGAATTAAATACATCCCGGCAAGGGAGTAAACTATAACCAAACTTGTACCAATAATTAACTTCACAAATGAAACCTCAACTGGAGCCAATGCTCAACCATAAATAAATACCACGAAGATAATCATAATTCTTGCCCAACACGGAGAATCAACAATTTACGGATTTGTAGTACTTATTAAGAAACACAACGATTACAGTTTAAGACTCACAGACATGCTTGACAACGACGCATAGATACTTGTCACCACACCTATATGTCACCACACCTATACCACGAAGATAGTCATAATTCTTGCCCAACACAGAGAATCAACAATTTAGGCATTTGTAGTACTTATTAAGAAACCAACGATTACAATTTAAGACTCACAGACATGCTTGACAATGACGTATAGATACTAGTTACCACACCTATACATCTTACACTACACTAGCACATAGAAAATAAAGCACAATACCTATTCCCTCAAGCTAAGGTTAGACCAAACACTTACCTCGAACTTTCACGGCCAACTCAAGCCTCAAACATCTCTTTTCCTTTAGAATTCACCTCCAATCTACTTGTATCTAGCCCAAATTAATTGAACAACATCAATAAATGCTAAAGAATTCAACCCCAATGCTAAATTATAGGTTTTCTATCATTCTTCCCAAAAAGTCAAAAATCGCCCCCGGGCCCACTTGGTCCAAACTCGAGTTTCGGATCAAAATCTGATCACCCATTCAACCACGAGCCCGAATATGTAATTAGTTTCGAAATCCTACCCCAAAATGATGTCTAAGTTTCGATTATTCAAAAAGCCCTAACTCTATCCAAATTCCCAATTTCTACCATGAAAATTCTTGATTTTTGACTAAAAAATGATGAAAAACATTGGGTAATTGAAAGAGTAAAGTTTAGAATTGATTACCAACACTTTGGGGATGAATTTGTGTGAAGAAAATCGTCTCTAGGTCTTGGGAGTTTGAAAATATGAACAAAATGGGTTCTACCCGTTTTGAAATCTGTTTTAAAAAGTCTAGGCAGTCCTTCATCGCGTTCACGATGGGTCAGGCCCAAATGGCCTTCATGTTAGCATTGGATGGCCCGCATTCACGGATCTTTAGCTCCTCAAGACTTCACATTCATGGTCAAAGGGCCGCATTCGCGTAGAGCAATTTGAATTCCCTCCCCTAGGCCCACTAACCCTATGTGTTTGCGTGAGCCTGAACGTGTTCATGAAGGGTAACTCCCCCAAAGCTTCGCGTTAGCTTCCTGAGCTCTACGTTCACGAAGAACAAACTGACGCCTGAGGGAACTTGCCTTACGCGTTCGCGACTGAAGCCACACGAACGCGAAGAACAAAATCACTGAGCACCTGAGACAACAAAACCTACAACTTTTCTAAGTGTAAAAACAACCCGTGGCCTATCCGAAACTCACCCGAGTCCTCGGGGCTCAAAACCAAACATGCATACTAACTCAAAACATCATATGGACTTACTCGTGCAATCAAATCGCCAAATTAACATCAATAACAACTAATTTAGCGTCAAAATCAAAGGAAAATTTCAAGAACTCTTAAGTTTAAATTTTAACAATCGAGGGTCCGATTCACGTCATATCAAGTCTATTTCTTACCAAATTTTACAAGCTCAACTTAAATACCATATAAGACCTGTACCGGGCTCCAGAACCAAAATACATGCCCCATACCATCAAATTCAAGCATACTTAAATTTCCAAAAACTCTTATAATTTCAATTAAATAATTTTCTTCACAAATTAATTTCTCGGGCTTGGGACCTTGGAATTCAATTCCGGGCATACGCCCAAGTCCAATATTTTTTTACGGACCCTCCAAGGCCCTCAAATCATGGGTTCAGGTTCCTTTACCTAAAATGTTGACCGAAGTCAACTTAAATTCAATTTAAGGCCAAATTAGCATTTTATCAAGTTTTCACATAAAATCGTTCCGAATATACGCCCAGACTGTGCACGCAAATTGAAGTGAGATAAAAGAAGGCTTTTAAGGCCTCGGAACACAGAATTACCTTGTAAATCAAGTGATGACCTTTTGGGTCATCACACATTCTGAGTCGAATCTTGATATCTCTTGGAATTGATCTTACATTGCACTTATATATATTTGTCTATTTTACTTTACCGAGTCGCACTATAGTCGGCCGGGTAAGGCATATATTGTGCAACTATTTATTAGTTAGGTATGATGAGACATGATGTGAAGTATTTACCGAGGCCTTAGGTGGTCGGGTGTGATGATATGTGATGTGAGGCTATAAATTCCTCACAAGGTCGACTATGCTGGGTCATGTTTAGCCTGGGTATAGTTGAGTCCTTCTAAGGCTAGGTACAATCAAGTCCTCTATGAGGTCCGGTACGGAGTGATGTGATGTGAAATATTACTTAGTCATCTTGAGTAGGGTACGAGGAGTTCTGTTGAGATAGGGTACAACCGAGATCTCTTTAGACCAGGTGTGACCGAGTCCTCCTGAGACCGAGTACGCCGAATCCTATTGAGTTCGGGTACAACTGAGACCTCCTGAGGTCGAGTACGATGTAATAAAGACATAAGACTTTACCGAGTCCTCTTCGAGGTCAGATACGATATAAGATAATATGTCCTAATAAGTGGCTGGATGATATTATATTATATTAATACTAAATTCATAGCCCCAATGAGTGTCTTGATTTTGACAAATACATTCATGATTCATGGTTACTACAGTGCACGACCTCGGTGGCTTGTCTTCGGTGTTCAGGTTAAAATTGTATATTCATATCTCTTATGTTATGCTTTTGATTTACATACATTATCATCCTTAGATACTCTGTACATCTTTAATACTGACGCCCTTTTCTTTTGGGTGTTGTGTTCATGTCACGTCCCGACCTTTGGGAGTGTGACCGGCGATCAACCGAGATATCCCAGTCAAGTAAGCCTGAACAATTCCTTCTACTCGGACTTACACATAAATATAAAGAAGATATATTTCATTAATTAAACAGTGAGAAAATCATATTGACAACACCAATTCATTACCATTAATTACGTTATTTATAAGCCTACAAAATATTACATTACATATTCATAGTTTAGAAGTGGAACAGGTGATTTAAATACAACATTACTAGTTTGACTTTCCCAGCACCAATATACAACCCACACCATATCTACGGATCCTCTAGTAGATACAAAAGAGTACTATGATAGTTGCGGGCAACAAGGACCCGACATACCTCAAAACATACTATACAAGGAACAAAAGATGTACGACCCCGAAATGAAGTAGAGCTCACTAAGTCAGCTGGGAAGAGGGTGTACTGCTATCACTGATCAATGCCGCCTGCTGTAGGACCACATGCATCCATTAAAGATGCAGTGGCCCCCGCAAAAAAGGATACTAGTACATATTGAATAGTACTAATATGAATGACTAAACACCCTCCCAATAGAATGAGTAATAATACACGGAAGAACAATCATAGAATCAATGGGAGCCTTAAACAATACCAAAACATCAAGTTAGGATCAAGACAAATTTTCAAGTAAATTTTCATATTTTAGTTTGGGAGATCTTTAGTACCAATATACTGTTTCTTAAGCACGGAGTGCAATCACAACCCGATCGTCTAGACCGTCTCACCAAAGACATCCATTCCCAATCACAATCACAATCTCAATCATTATTTATAATCTCAAGCACAATCACCATTATGTGTGTGGTATGGCATCCAATCTTGACCTGATCAGCTAGGCTGTCTCACCACAATTCCGTGTGGATTGACATCACCCTTCGCTAGCAATCATCTCATCCCAAGTAAGGAGAATAATCTCATCACCTCAATCTCATCCCGAATAAGGGGAATAATCACAATCCACTCCTATACCGACACATGTAGTTTCAGGGTTAGGTTATTTCAACCTACCCTTCCTCGGTGACTTGTGATACTCCCAAATGTTTATTATATAACGGGACTTTCAGCTCATTTCATAATCTTTTACTCATCTTTTTATTTCATCAGCACTTGTGGCCACAATTGTAATATCATTCTTGGCACGTCGGTCGTATTCCACATTTCATATTCACCCCTTTCAGTTTCAAGCACCATCACGAATTATTAATAACAAATCATCTCTAATCACGACTTTTAGTACACATATGAGCAAATAAGTCTTAGGCACATTGAGTTTTCTTCCACAATTTGGCATAATAACTCATAATATTTTGACACATTCATTTGAATACATTTTCAAAGTATAACGTAATATGATAAGAGCATCTGGAACACATTTTAAACATATAACTCTCGACACAAAGTTTATTCGGAATAGCCAAATTTATAGTAAATAACTGGGGACTTACAAGAACATCGTGGGATTCAATTCTACGAGAGAAGTTTAGCCAACATATCCTGTTTGAGCTTTCCTTAAGTTACTATAATGTCCCAACACTTCTAGAAATATCAATCTATAGGAAGATAGCAAAAATTGGACAATAATTAGAAGGATTCTCATGGTATAACTCTTTTGGGAATTTCGTCAAACGCCTACTATGAAAAATAGACTATAAAGCTCTACAATGGTAATCCCTTCCTCTCTAAAACAATTTCAACAAGATACTTCCCAAAATAGTTCAACAACCTCACATACAACCACCTATTGTCACATGCATAGATTATTTCCAACCCCACAATATACTTAAAGCCATAACCTCTTGCATGAAAGTTTTAGGACAAGGTCTTATCCAAGTAGATGATGGTCTAGTGAATGATCGCCTTGAATCTTTAAGCCCGGGGCAGAGATTGATGATCAATGCACTTGGGGATCCTCCCTCTCTCTCTAAAGCACTCCCCCCTCTCCAAAATATGTATTTAACCTGGCCAAAATAACCCCAAAGTTATTTTTATAAAAATGAGATCGGGTAAAATTTTCCAAAACTTAAACTCTATGATGCCGGGTCTATGGTCACAAACCCAACCGCAAAACGAGTATACGGCCCATAAAGGGGACCGTAAAAAGGGTCCCAAAAACTAGGTAGCGCTGGACAGGTCTGCGATAGATCTGCGGTCTGCAGATCAATTCTGCAGTTGCATAATGGACCGTAAAACCTCCTTCTGAAGGTCTCTTATGCTGGTTCTGCGGTGGATTGTGCGGACCATGAAATGGTTATGCGGCTGTATAATGAACCACATAATGGTCCTCAAAGTTAGCTCAAGTCCTGCTTCACTCTGCGGCCGATCTGCGGCCTACAAAGTGGTTCTGCAGTCGTATAGTGGACCACAGAAATGCCATGGTCTGCAAAATAATTCCTTCAACTCCCTGACATACTGTACAACCCACAAAGTACAAGTACATCTTTCGTACTAACGCCTCTTTCTTCTGGGCACTGTGTTCATGCCCATAGCTACAGATAGACCCGGTGACATCCTCCCTAGTAGGGTGCATGTTGCTTGTCATACTCTACTTCTCTGGAGTAGCTGTACAAAAGTCAATAGGTACCGAAGCATATGCTTATGTTGTTTTGTAGACTAGTATATAGCTTGTATGTAAATATGGTTATGACTCTGTTAGTAAAGACTATGTATACATAAGATGTTAAAGTTCTCTCCACAGTCAGTTGTGAATGCTTCTTTTAATTTTTGTATCGTACTTAGAGGACTTTTTGGCTAAGATTTTATGTTGAAAGATCTAAGTATAAATGTTTTTCACACAGGCCTTTGGGCGTTGCGTACCAATCGCGCCACCCGAGGTTGGGGTGAGACACTGATCATGTCATTTCTGTCATCCGGATCAACAAGATTATTGAGATTACCATCTGAATCATCAATATCATTGGGGTATTTTCACAACTCAAAATCACGGCAGGATTGTGATAACATCTAACGTAACCCACTTGGCGAACCAACAAAAACTAAATTCTAGCTCTAATAGTATAGAGCTAACATAAGTTATAAAAATAGTTAATAACATAATATGAGTCTAAAAATAGATACATAAATGCAGAGATAATATGACCACCCTCAGGAACTGGTGTCATAACGTCATAAGCTCTAAAGAGTGTCATAGTACATAAGTCTCATAAATACACCATTCTTTGAAAGAAAGAAATAGTAGAAAATAAGAAAGTGACTCCAAGGTGCTGCAGATAGACAAGGAATTGTACCTGGAGTCTAAAAATATAGAAACTTGCCGGATGTATGATGCACTACACCTGATTGATATATCAAAAATATTGGATGACTCGGGTTTGTTCTTCTATGTGGATATAGTGTGAAATAAAAAACATTTTCTTGGTTGTCTAAGTACAAGATTACTCCTTCTGATGGGATGATGTGCAAATATAATACGGGTTGTTCGACATGTTCGGTTATGTATCAGGCACTAGAGTAGAGTGGTTGACTCTCGAAAATAGTTCTAGTGGGTTGAAGCTTCAAGATGTATTACTCAAGGATTTACTAGATGCTTTGCTTTTTTGAAAATTTGAATTGGGCATGGATTGTGCTAGAGATATAAAGTACTTTTATATCATTGTTGATATGATTTTGCGGAAATTGAGAGATGAAAGAAATATTTCCAAATTCATTGAGTGGATCTTTGAGTGAATAAGTCAGTTTAAGGTACTTTTGTGTATGTAATAGATATAAAGAGGCCTACATGATGTCGTTTCATGTATGGATCATTTGGTGTGAATTTTAATTGAAGACCATAATTTTTTGTAAATGACAAATGATGTCTTAAAACAGATTAAGAGAAATCTTAACGGATTGGTTGGTACATCAATGACATGGACTAGTATTGTTAAAATAAATGGCCAAATTCATGGTATAATTGGGTATCATAGACACTTAGTGGTAGGAATTTTTGGTTTGACAGTCTATGTGACTTCGTTGACTTGGAGAGCTTCGGTTTCAATGGCTTGATTATGTGTAAGTGAGTTTCTAAGAGATTGAGATGGTTTTGACCATGATGTTAAAGTTGATGTTGCTTACATGCTTGTAGAGTTTGTTGCATGTTTGTGATTGTCACACAAGTTGAGCTAATTTATATGCTTCTAGGTAATAAAGTGCTTATAAGAAGAACTATTCTACTTGTAATTTGAAGCACATAATAAAATTCTTATAATTAGGTTGTGGTGTTAATATTGAAATAGTGAACCACATGAGATAGAGATTGAATGGTAAAGGATGCGGTCCATCTTCGCTGGAAGATCTTGAGTTAGAGACAATATGAGATATTTAATGTCATGACCCAAAATACCAACCAAGGAGTTATTCAACAATGACAAAAGATATCATAATTAGGGTAAAATTCACAAATTACATAGCAAGTCAAAACCAAATACTATCTAAGAAACTCTCAAAATTTGGTGTCACCGATTACAGGAGCGTCTAAGAGTACTAAATAAAAAGTCTTCTAGGATTACAAAACTGTCTAAAATAACAAACACTAACAAAGATATGGAAAGGTGGCTTTAAGGCCTACAGATGATAGTGCAACACTACCTCGAGTCTCCTTAACGGTCCAAGCTAATAAGCCTGTTGAACACCACTAGGACCAATGCCAAATTATGTATAGGAAGTGTAGAAGTATAGTATGAGTACAATCAGCCCAATGTACTCGGTAAATATCTGTAATGACCTGACCGGTAGTTTTGAGAATTTGCATTCCATTCAATTATTTGAAGTCTTGCGTAGTTTCATATGACATATTATGACTTTAGTGAATCGTCGGTTTTGGTTTTTAGGTGATCTGAAGTTCGTTTGGAAGAATAATTCTCAACTAAAAAGCTTTAAGTTAGAAGAGTTGACCAAGCTTGACTTTTCTGTATTTGGGTCTAGATCGGAGTTTTGATGGTTTCTTTAGGTCCAAATGGTGATTTGGGACTTGGATGTATGTCCGGATTTGTATTTGGATGTTTCTTGAAGGTTCTAGCGTTAATTGGCGAAATTTGTCAATTTGGAGTTTTGGAATGTTCATATGTTTGACCAAAAGTTGACTTTCATAATATTGGGTTCGGATTTTAGTTTCGGGAATTGGAATAGCTTCTTTATATCATTTGAAAGTTGTGTGCAAAATTTAAGGTCATTCCGAGTTGATTTGATATGGTTCAGCACGAGTTTTGGAAGTTGAAAGTTCCAAAGCTCATTAAGTTTGATTTGAGGTACGATTCGTAGTTTTTATGTTTTTTGATGTGATTTGATGCTTCAAATAAGTTCATATCGTATTCTAAGACTTGTTGGTAAGATTGAATAGGGTCCCGAGGGGCTCGGGTGTATTTTGGATCATTGGTTGAAAAAGTAGTTAAGGATTTGGAGTTTGACCATGGTCAATATTGGGTCAAGATGACCTCTTTTTGGTGTTTTAAGTGCGCGAGCAGGTTTGTAGCGTGTTTTATGATTGAAACGCATATATGGTTTGTGTCCGGGAGGTTCCAAATGAGTTTTGGGTGCTAAAACAAAAATTCTTTCGTTGCTTGATTTTCTGGTGGAAAATAATTATGAAAATATTATTTTTATCCCTTAAATTTTCAGACTTCATTTAAAACTTTAAAACACCATATCTCCTTCATTATAAGGTCAAATGGAGTGATTAAGAAGTCTAACTTGACTGAAATTTCACAAGGAGTCCATTGAAGGCATCAAAAGTGAGTTTCAGGATTATTTGATATATAAAACGAGGTAGAACAGCTGGGCAAAATATTTAATATCGAGAGTTTGTTCATTTGGTCATAATTTGAGTTGGGGGGCTCGGATTTGGCAATTTTTGGGCAATTTTCACCATATCAATTGGGGTAAGTGTTATCTACTCAATTTTAATTATATTTTGTGAATCTATCTTCATTTTTGTTAATTGGATTGTGAATTTTAAAGACAAAATTGGGGGATTTTGTACAAAGCTTCATAGAGTGAATTTTTAAGTTTTGAATATTGATTCAGAGCCGTATTTGGGTGAAACTGGTATGGTTGGACTCGTATCGGAATGAGTGTTCGGGTTTTGTAAAATTTATCAAATTCAGAGGTACGGGCCCATGGCTTGACTTTTTAGTTTTTGTTAAAGATTGAAGCTTTATTATACGGAATTATTTCCTATGAGTTTTATTGATTGTTTGACATTATTTTGGCTAGATTTAAGCCGTCCAGAGGATATTTCACTCGAGCAGGTCATTTTAGAGTATCAGTCTAACTTCTTTGAGGTAAGTGTCTTATCTAACTTTGTGTGGGGAAAACTATCCCTTAGGAATTGAGTTAATTGTGCTATCATGCTATGTGAAAGCCATGTATGGAAGATGACGAGTGGGTACACGGTCTATATGTTGTAATTGACCGGTTCAGAGTGTCTAGTCTCTTCCCATGCCTTTAATTGAATTGTCATAACATATGATATCTCGTTGTTAGTCTATTCTTACATGCTCTATTTGACGTTGTTAGCACTTATTGTACCTCTTACTCGTTGTTTGGCCCTTATATGCCTTAATTGAGGTTATTGCCTTCCTTATTGTCTTGTTAACTCTTAATTGTTGAATTTCTTCTATGACTCTGTGTTTATCTGCTACATGTCCTAATTTTTTTTGATTGCAACAAGTGAAATAAGGGAATTGTTATGGTGAAATAAGGGTAAATTATTATATTTATATTATATAGTGGGATCAGGTTGCGCGCCGGAACATATTTTTGTGTTTTGTATTCCCTATTGTATTTTATTGCCTTCGGTTCTTTCGTACGAGACTCTGAGAATTTTTTATTTCCGATTTTTCACTGGTTTTCGAGGATTGAGTTATTGTCATTAACTTATTCCCTTGCCGTCATTTCCTGAATTCTTTTCCTATTACTATTATTCTTGTGAATTGATTTTCAAGATGAATTTACTACGTTGAATCATTACCTCATATCCTGCCGAGTTATTAGTAATATAGCAATTTTAAATAAAAGAATTAATAACATGCTACCTTGTGTGACTTTTAAGTTAAAACTCGCCTTTCTATCCGGTATTTACCATTTGTAATAGTTGTCATATTTTACTTTACTTGATTTCTCAACTTAATCTTTTTACCCTGTCTAATGTTTTTAATTTACTTTAAAAGGCAATATTATTATGTTTTAATTTAATAAATTCTATATTATATTCAGTAGCTTATTCGATGCTGTATTTTATTTGAAAATATTATTTTTTTTCACCCAAATGATTTCTAAAATAAACCATATTTCTCATTGATCTCTACTTGGTCCAGAAACTGCAATTTTACTTTATGATATATAAATAAAATCTCTTGAACATCCTAATTAGCATTTGACACGGATATTATGTACTGAGTAGCGTGTGAATTTTGCCGTGCGAAGTGAGATGGAAAATTGTGGGCGCAAGTGCCATGTGTGTTAAAGGTTTGGAAGTTGTGATTTATGATATGAGATTACAAGAAGTGGGATGTTGAAATTGCGTATTAGAAATGATTTGATTGGTTGAATTGACATCGTTTTCCCTACTTGAGCACATTTACACTAGATCCGTACCCCAACTATGTGATTGCTTAATTACTTGGTTATTTCTCGTTTCCATTCGTGTCCCCCTTATCTTTACTACTGTTTGTGATTTGAATTCGTTCTGCTATTGGCATTACATTGATATTCCTCCCTTATTCGCTTTATATCATATCCTGCACAGTTTTACATATTCGGTAGGTGTCTTAACCTGTCCTCGTCACTATTCTACTGAGGTTAGGTTCCGTACTTACTAGGTAAGACTGTGGTGTACTCATGCTTCGCTTCTGCACATTTTTGTGCAGAACTAGGTACTTCGGATCGAGCTGGTTTTGAGACTTATGCTTGTGCGGCTAGAGACTTCAAGGTTCACCTGCCGGACGTTCGCAGGCTCCTAAGTCACCTTCTGTTATATTTATTTCCATTATTTCCTATTAATCCGAAACATTGACTTGTACAAATAACATGTAGGCAATCGAGAAGTCTCTTATTTCAATATAGCATAAGAGAACAACACAAGAATTACACAAAGACATGAACTAAATTACTTCTACTCTCATGCTTTAACCTATGACAAATACATATACACCCATATAACTTTTATACACCGTCCCCAACACATTTAGCATATATCAAGTAAACACTTGCAACCTAATTCTCTCAATTAAGGTGAACTACGGTACTTACCTCTTTTTGAATCTAAATCAACAATCCAACATCGATTTTCTTTTAGCAGAAGCCTCCAAATTAATCGAATCTTTCCTATTATATTCAAATAAATCAAAAAAAGCTTTAGAAACAACCCTAGTTTAAAAAAGGTTTGATCTTTAACATATTTGGAAAAGTCAATAAAACTTTAACCTGGTTCCACTTGGTCGAAATCTGAAATTAAGACTAAATCCTGATTACCCATTCATCATCGAGTGCAAATATGTGAATTTGTTTCGAGATCTGACCTCAAATCGAGGTCTAAATCTCTAAAATATCTAATTCTAAATTTTGACCTAAAACCTATTGCTACTCTATGAAATCTTAGATATAGGGATGAAATTCTATGGAAAGTAATGGAAATTAACCCCAAAAAAGTTTAAGTTACTAACCCTTGAAGTGGGAAAGAAAATCCTCTCCGAAATCGCCTCTATATGATGTCTAGGTCTAAAAAATAGAATAAAATGAGTTAATATTGAAATTCCTTATTTTTATATTCCTGTTGCAGATATCGCAATTGCGAACTTTTATTTGCAATTTCACAGCTCACAATTGAAACCATTGGACGCAATTGCGAAAGGCCCTGAGCCTCATATGTTGCAAATGTGACAGTCGCTTCACAATTTTGAGCACTACAAAGGCGATCCTAGGTTCACAATTGCAAGGTGTAGTTCGCAATTGCAAACCTCACATTTACGAGCAGATCATTGCAATTGTGATTATTACAGCACTAGCAATTCCAAGACTTATCAAAATAGCTAAACCCAATCCAAAACTCACCCGAGCCCTTGGGGTTCTATTACAAACACCCACACAAGTATATAAACTACATATGGACTCGCTCATATTCTCAAATCATCAAAACAACATCAAAAATCAAGAATCAAATAGCAAAACTCAAAGATTTCCAAGTGTTCATAACTTCAAATTTTAGTTTTCAACAATGAGTGCTGAAACGGCCTCAGGTCACCCGAGACCCACCCCAAACATACGTACAAGTCTAAAATTTTCATACGAACCTACCGGAATAATCAAAATACATATTTGTGGCCGTTTATCAAGTATATTGAACATGGTCAACTCCAACAACTTTAAAGTTCAAAATAAATGTTTCTTTGTATAAATATATTTAAATTTTCTAGAAATCAAAACGAACCAAGCATACAAGTCATAATCATTAAATAAAGTTATTCAGGGTCCCAAATCACTACGAGCTCGCTTATGCAAGTAGAGATCCGCATCTGCGCATATCACCAATTTCCCACTGTGACCGCATCTGCGGAGCTGATGTTGCGGCGACATGTGTGCATCTGCGGAGTAGGCAGTTCCCAAGAGGTTGTGCATCTACGAAAGGAAGTCCGATTTTGCGGAGATCCACCTGTGATGATTTTTCTGCAGGTGCGGTTAACGGGCTTCAGCTGAGGACAATGTTGGCATTTCACATTTTCTCGATTCCAAACCCACAAATACATGATCTAGCTTATTGGAAACAATCTTTGGTAGTCTTTGGATATTTTTGACACATCTTGACAAGGGAACACAATTTTTGGAGCTAGGGTTCTTGCACACATACTTGGGTCTTGAAGATTGAAGCTTTTGGTTGAGAATTGTTTTACCCATTTATGTGCTTAATCTCTTAATTATTTTAGGGATAATTCAATTAGAAAGTCTTGTTAGTCTTCGGAAGAAGCTAATAAAGAATTATTACCCAAGACTAATTAACATAAACTCACTTATATTTGTAAAATCGTGAAATACATTGGATCGTTACTTGAGTGTAATTCCCCGTGTATCCATGCTTGTAGCCATTGATCATTTTACTTGCTTTCTAGGTTAGATTACATTTTCGCAATTAGTTATAAATATTTTCTCAAAACATTTGTAAGTGTCTGGCTTAGCATAATAAGTGATAATTCTCTTACATGCTTAATCACCTACATATTATTCTCTATTAGATTTGATCCTGACTCATAGTTGAGTAAATTATATTGCATGCGACCGTGTCCATTTACTTTTTAATAGTGGATTTGGACGTCATCAACTAGTCTCCTGGACACACTCTATATTGACTCTCCTCTTTTGGAGGATCTTTGCCAACTCTATAGACTTACCCGTCAATATTCCCATATTCAATGACCCAATTCTCAACCTATAAGCTCCATTGTTCCTCTTACCTCCATTGCCTCCCGACCCACTCCCTGACCCCTGACCAACCTTCTCCCCATGAATACATGACCTTACTCTACAATCCTAGACCATAGCCACTATGGCAGACTGAGGAAAATTACTAACATACACTAGGCAACAGACCAAACTAGAAGAAGACAAGTTGTAACTACAGGCACGCTAATATGATGATTAAACAAATGCGAACTAAAATGGAAACAATTTAACTAACACAAAGAAGGAAATAGGAAAATGGGAGGTACAAACTCCCACGAGTAGAACCTAAGAATTGTCTTGACGTGCAAGATGATGTTGCGGCACATGGAACGTTCACATCCAACTCCCACCGACCCTTGCTAACACTCGCTCAGGCTACTCTCTATTGTTTGCACACGCACATCCCGCTCGTCTCCAATAGCCACCGAGCCTAACCTGAAATACACACAAAATTCCCCGCACCTAAGGGGGGGGGGGGGGCTATCATTCCTACCATTGTTGAAGCCTCAACAGTAGCAAAGAAGCGAAAAGAAAGAGGAAACAAAGAGAAAAGGAGAAGAGAAAACAATTAGTGTGTGTGTGTGTGGGGGGGGGGGGGGGCTTACACGCAACAAGAATTAAGAATGAAGAAGAGAAAAAGGGAAAAAGGGGCTGATGGTGATGCCGTTGCTGGAAAATAGGTCATCGGCAGGACAACAGTCGCTGAAAGTGATGCCCTTGTAAAGTTTGGGAGTGGGAGAAGAGGGAAAGAAGGGAGAGAGGGAGGGGTGTAAATTTTCAATAAGTTTTTACTTGGAAAAGGTAGTGAATATTACCCGCTAGTGTTTTTTCCCCCAATTACCAACTAATATGTTGTAGATTAAATGTATTGGGTGTGAAATGGTAAAGGCATAAACATAATGGGCCAAGTTGAAAATGTGGTAATCAGGCGCAAAACAACCTCTGAAAGGACACGGAAAGGCGAGAAATTTTTGTAACTCAGTTCTCGGAATTCTGATACCTGTGAAAGTGGAGAGTCGAGAAAACGGTACTATAGTAGAAGATTCATAAAGCATTCAAGGGCACAATAGAGAGAATCACAAAGCCTCGCACTATTTCTGCTTTCAAGGATAAAGGCGTTCTCAACATCAATGAGTTCATCATCGCCGACTATAATCTCGTCTCCAAATACCCTACTTGGTCCTGGTATTCCTTTACTTCCTTTTACCCTTCAACTTTAGCATCAATTGCTCACTTTAAGTCAAATATATAAAACAAAAAAGAGGTGAAATAAGAGATTATAGGAAAGCAAAAGAGAAGATAGTATTCCAGTCCGCTAACCTGCTTAGAATTTGATCAATAAAGGAGAAGGGAGTGATCTTTTTGTGTAGCATTATTCAACTTCCTGTAATCTATGCATATTCGCCAACCAGTCACGGTCCTAGTTGGGATTAATTAATTTTTTTCATTTACTACAATAGTCATACGCCCCTTTTTATGTGCATATTGGACAAGGCTTACCCATTTTCTGTCGGAGATAGGAAATACTACACCTGTATCAAGCCACTTAATCACTTCTTTTTTTACAACCTCTTTCATGATTGGATATACACAGTGTTGATGTTTCATGCTAGGCTTCTGTCCCTCCTCTATGAGTATTTTGTGTATGCATAATGTGGGGCTAATACCCTTTATGTCAGACATTGTCTAACCAATGGCACGTTTGTTCTCCCTCAGCACCCTCAACAACTTTTCCTTCTGCAAGTTAGACAAATGAGAAGAAACAATCACAGGTAAAATGTTAGAACTTCCCAAATATGCATAATGAAGATGAGAGTGTAAGGGTTTAAGTTCTAGTTTTGGGGCCTCCTCAATAGAATGTTTAGGGGGCGGGCCGATTGATCTACCCATAGGCTCAAACTGGGGTCTTTCTCTTGTGTATTAGCATGATGCATCCAAATTTTGCATAATCTACTCAACCTCTTCTTCAAGTTCCATGTGATTGAACAATATCAATTCCTTTTCTAGATAGCTTCTTTAAATACACTTATCTCCACAGCTGATTCATTTACCTCCAGTACATAAATCATGGAAAGGTCCTCGTAATGGCGAATCAACTGAATGGCTCGATATACATTGAAGACTGCTTCTTCATTGTCCATCCTCATGATCATTTTATCTTCTCATACTTTGATAATTGCATCTCCAGTTGCCAAAAGAGGTTGTCCCATATTATAAGAACTAGCTTATCATCCTCGTAGTCTGAGATGATAAAGTTTGTTGGGAAAATAAACTTTTCAATATGTAACAACACGTCCTCAATTACCCCCTCAGAATAAACATAAGATCTATCAGCCAACTGTAGCATCACCATGTTGGGTCTTGGAGCTCTTAAGACCAGTTGCTTGAACACTGACAACGACATCAAATTGATACTTGCACCCAAATCACATAGGGCTCTACCTACATCGATCTTACCAATCCTCATAGGAATGGTAAAACTACTCGGATCATTAAGTTTTTGTGGAAACATTTGTTGAATACTGGAAGTGCACTCCTAAGTAAGTGCGTCGGTTTCAAACTCAGTTAACATCCTTTTATTTGCCATTATATCCTTGATGTATTTTGCATATTTTGGGACATCGCGGACCATGTCCACCAAAGGAATGTTCAAATGTATATGCTTCAGCATGTCTAGAAATTTGTGAAATATGTGGTCATCATTCTTCTTTCTTAGACTTTGAGGAAAAGGGGGTGGCACCCTTTCTGCTACAAGCTCATACTCAGATTTGATTTTCTCATCCACCTCTCTAGGTTTTAGCACTTATTCATCTTTGAGTCTAGATGACTCCTTTTTCTTCTTAGGCACTTCAACCAATTCCTTCCCATTTCTCAACATCATTACATTGATTTGAGGATTTTCCTCTATATCGCTTAGGAGAGCTCCGATAGATCTAGTGTTTTGATTGTTCGCCAGCTGCCCGAATTGCCCCTCTAGATTTCTAAACACTATATGCAACTATTGATTATCTGCCATTATTTTCTAGTTATCAAGCAAGAGATTTTTCATTATGTCAGTCAAACTTTCCTATGCTTGTTGTGGGGGTTTAGGTGGCTGATTGTAATTACCTTGAGGCTTGTTATAGTGATTTCTACCCCAAGAGAGGTTTGGTTGGTTCCTTCAATTAGGATTGTAGCTGTTAGCAATTGAGCATTTTGATTCATCGGACCTCCATCTCGTTGCCCCAAACTATATTTACTCGGGTTTTGCGGGACATTGGTCACCCATGTGACCTTCCCCACAAAATTCACAATAAACTTGCATTTGTTGCAAATGTTGCACTAGTTGCACTTTTGCTTGAGAGAGCTTTCCAACCTGATTGGATATTCCGAATACATCGGCTTTGAATACTATGAATGCATCTACTTCAATCCTACCACCTATCTTAGGCTTGATTGATCAACTAGGTTCTCCTTCCCCTTTCCAACTCTAATCATTTGTAGTAAAGTTGTTCAACAAGGCTTGAATTTCTGTTACGACCCAAAAATTGACACGTCGTGATGGTGCCTATCATAATACTAGACAACCTGACAACTCACGTATCCCAAATCTCTCAAAAAACCAAAACATTCTAGAAACATGTTTAAATTAAAGGAAACCTCATAAAAACCAGATGAAACATCGTAACTAAATATAGGAAATTCCCCAAAACCTAGGTGTCACCGAGTACATGAGAATCTATATGTAATGACATACTCTAATATGCTGGCTAGAAAATAGGGCTAAGTAAATACAACTGAAAGATAGGGGAAAGAAATTCAAGGTCTGGGATGCTCAAGCAACTACCTCGATGATCTTCAAGTAGGTAAGACTCCACGATCAACAATCGTCGTTCCTGGAAATGCCTAGATCTGCACACGAGGTGCAGGGTGTAGTATGACTACAACCAACTCAATAAATATCGCAAATAAACAAGGAAATGTAAGAGAAGCTTAATTCATTGAGGTCATTACTTAAATCAGTGCAATTCCATCCATTTTGATTAACACAACATAAAGTTTAATGCTAGCTCATAAGGCTTCGTGAGACGAATATCCGTGTGTGCATGTGAACTGGTTCTCAAATACCCTGCTCAACATTATTATAGAATGTACAGGAAAGAAACACGTAAATCAGATAAATGATCAAGAAAATACGAGTCCCACACACTACACGAACAACTCACGTGCTACATAGACAACTAACATGCCAATAATAGAATCTGCACGGATAACTCACGTGCGACACAAACAACTCACGTGTCAATAATATCAATGTATGGATCCACACGGACAACTCACGTGCTGCATGGACAACTCACGTGCCAATAATATCAATACATGAATCCACACGGAGAACTCACACGCTGCACAGACAACTCACATGCCAATAAAAGATCAATACATGGATCGTAGCTCAATTCGACAATTTCATCAATGAAAAGCATTTATCAGGTTCGTTCCAGGGATTAAAACTTTACGTAGTCTCATCATGGCTCAATTAGATCAGATGAAATGTTCGAACATGTTAGATATCAAAGCTTGAAACTTAATAGTCATTAATGGGCTTATAAGAGCCCGAGCATAACCCAATCATGAATATACGATCCCGGTGCCCGCACATGGGATCAACCTCACGCATGTGCTCACCCAAAAGCACATGGTTATCACAACAATTCAGGTAACTGGTGCCTCAACCGAGTTTAAATACGATACTTACCTCAAACAACTCGAATCACTCTGCTAGCAAGCCCTTGCCTCATGAATCGGCCTCCGAATGCCCCGAATCTAGCCATAAACAATTCAATACAATCAACATGAGCTAAAGGAATCAATTCCATAAGAAAATTAAATCTTAATCAAAAGTCAAAAAGTCAACTCAAAAGTCACCCCCCGGGCCCATGTCTCGAAAACCAATAAAAGTCACAAAATCCGGAAGCCCATTCAACCACGAGTCTAACCATACCAAATTTAACAAAATCCAACACAAAATCGACACCCAAATCCCCAATTTAAACTCTCCAAATCCCTAGCCTCAATCTCCCAAATATTACACCTCAAAACCACACTATCTAGGTGGGAAATTCAATGGGGAAACATAATTATTGAATAAATTTAACCACAAGTGGCTTAACTCAAGAATCTCTTCGAAATTCCTCTCAAAAATCGCCTAATCAGGAGCTTGAAATGTCCAAAATAAAGAAATCACAAAACCCTCGATTTTAATACACTGCCTAGGCTCTCTCGCACCTGCGACAATCTTCCCGCTTCTGCGGTGTCGTAGAAGCGACAATTCTCCCACCTCTGTGGTAAATCACTGGGACCAACTTATACACCTGCGGACACTTTTCGTTTCTGCATACCCTCAGGTGCGACCTTACTTCTGCTCCTGCGTTTTTCCTCGCTTCTGCGAACCTACTCTCTGCATTTGTGATTCCACAGATGCGTCCAAAAATAATGCTCCTGCGCAACCAGCCCACATCCATCCAGGACGCTATGATTCCCTCTTCACACCTACGGCCTCGCACCTACGACCATGACTTCCGCAAGTGCGATTACACCGGTCCAGCACTCTTCAACATTTTCCAAGTCTAAAATTCGATCCGTTAAGCTTCTGAAACCAAACAAAGGCCCCTCGGGACCTCAACCAAATATATCAACACATCCTAAAACACGATCCAAACGTATGTGAGCCTTCAAATCACATCAAACAATGCTAAAACAATGAATCGCTTATCGATTCAAGCCTAATGAACATTCGAACTTCTAATTTCTACATTCGATGCTGAAACCTATCAAATCACGTACGATTAACCTTAAATTTTCAAGTTTCAAATGACACAACATACCTACTCCAACACTTGGAACCCAATCCGAGCCCGAAAACCACAAAGTCTACTCCTAATCAAACTTCAAAATTTCCAACTTTCGTCATTCCAAGACTAAATCAACGATGAACCTCCAAATCAATATCCGAACATGATCTTAAGTCCAAAATCACCCAACAGAGCTAACAGAACCATTAGAACTCCATTATGGAGTCGTTTACACATAAGTCAACATCCGGTCAACCTTTTCAACTTAAGTTTTCCACCTTGAGACTAAGAGTCTTAACTTATTATGAAACCTCTCCGGACTTGAACCAACTATCTCGACAAGTCACATAGTAGCTATAAAGTATAAAATAAGCATTAAATGGGGGAACGAGGCTTTAAATCTCAAAATGACCGGCTGTGCCGTTACATCCTCCCCCTCTTAAACAAACATCTATCCTCGAACGGGTCTAGAAACATACCTGGAGTCTCAAATAAGTGTAGATATTAGCTCCACCTCTACCTCTCGGTCTCACAAGTAGCCTTCTCAACTGGCTGACCTCTCCACTGCACCTTCACTGCAGCTTTCTCCTTTGACCTCAACTTTCTAACCTGCCGACCCAAAATGGCCACCAGCTCCACGTCATAAGTCAAATCACCATCCAACTGAACCGTGCTAAAATCCAAAATATGAGACGGATCTCCGACTTACATCTAGAGCATAGAAACATGAAATACTTGATGCACACTCGACATACTAGGTGGTAAGGAAAGCTTGTAAGCCACATGTCCAATCCTGTAAAGTACCTCAAATGGCCCAATATACCGAAGGCTTAACTTGCCCTTTTTCTTGAACCTCATAACACCCTTCATGGGCGAAACCTTGAGCAATACTTTCTCCCAACCATATAAGCAACATCACGAACCTTCCTATTGGTATAACTCTCTTGTCTATACTGCACTGTGCAAAGATGATCCTGAATCAATTTAACCTTGTCCAAAGTATCCTAAACCAAGTCAGTACCCAATAGCCTCGCCTCACCCGGCTCAAACTGATCCACCGAAGATCGACATTGTCTCCCATACAAAGACACATAAAGAGCCATCTGAATGCTCGACTGGTAGCTATTTTTGTAGGCAAATCCGTGAGAGGCAGAAACTGATCCTAAGTACCCCCAATATCCATGACACAAGCGCGTAGCATATCCTCCAATATCTGAATAGTGCGCTAGGACTGTCCATCCATCTGAGGATGAAATGCTGTGCTCAACTCAACCTGGATTCCCAACTCTCGTAGCATGACTCTCCAAAACTATGATGTAAACTACGTGCCCCGATCTGAAATGATATACACTGGTATACCATGAAGGCAAACAACTCGCGGATGTAAATCTTAGCCAACCGTTATGATGGATATGTAGTCCCAACTGGAATGAAGTGCGTGGACTTGGTTAGCCGATCCACAATCACCCAAATAGCATCAAACTTCCTCGAAGTCAATGGGAGCCTAACTACAAAATCCATGGTGATACGCTCCCATTTCCATTCCGAAATCTCAAGCCTCTAAAGCAATCCACTCGGTCTATGATGCTCATACTTCACTTGCTGACTATTTAGGCACCGAGATACAAACCCCATTATATACTTCTTCATTCTCCTCCACTAATAGTGTTGCCTCAAGTCCTGGTACATCTTTGCGGCACCCGAGTGAATAAAGTACTACGAACTATGGGCCTCCTCAAGAATCAACTCATGTAGCCCATCTACATTAGGCACATAAATCCGACCCTACATCCTCAACACCCCATCATCCCCAATAGTAACATCCCTGGCATCACTGTGCTGAACTGTGTCCTTAAATAACAAGCAAATGAGGATCATCAAACTGGCGCTCTCTGATGACATCAAATAAGGAAGACCGAGAAACCACACAAGATAGAACCTGGTTGGACTTCAAAATATCTAATCTCACGAACTAGTTGGCCAAGGCCTGAACATCAACATCAGGAGGTCTCTCACCAATAGGAATGAAAGCAAGGCTACCCACACTCACCACCTTTCTACTCAATGCATCGACCACCACATCGGCCTTCCTGGGATGATACAGAATAGTAATATCATAGTCTTTCAGTAGCTCAAACCATCTCTGCAGCCTCAAATTTAGATCCTTTTGCTTGAAAACGTTCTGGAGACTCTGATAATCTGTAAATAGCTCACATGACACACCATGGAGATAGTGCCTCGAAATCTTCAATACATGAATGATGGAAGCCAACTACAAATCATGAACAAGGTAGTTTTACTCATGGGGCTTCAAGTGACGCGAAGCATAATCAATTTCCCTACCCCCTTCATTAAGACACATCCAATGTCAATCCGAGAAGCATCACAATACACTGTATAAGAGCCTGAAGCAGAAGGCAAAAATAGAACTAAAGCTATGGTCAAGGCAGTTTTGAGCTTCTTAAAGCTCTCCTCACACTCATTCGACCACCTGAAAGGAGAACCCCTCTAGGTCAATTTGGTCAAAGGCAATGTAATATACGATAAACCCTCCATAAAGTGATGATAATAACCATAAAAGTCAAGAAATATTTGAATATTTATGGCTAAGGACGGTCTGGGCCAACTCTAAACTGCCTTTATCTTCTTCGGATCCACTTTAATCCCCTCACTGGACACCACGTGCCCCAAAAACACCACCGAACTAAGCCAAAACACACACTTGGAGAACTTGACATAAAAATTCTCCTCCCTCAGTTGTTGCAATACAATCCTCAAATGCTAGGCATGCTCCTCGTGGCTACAAAAGTATACCAGGATATCATCAATGAATACTATGATAAATGAGTCGAGATATGGCTGAAATACACTGTTCATCATATGCATGAATGCTACTGGGTAATTGGTAAGCCCAAAAGACATTACAAGGAACTCCTAATGACCATAACGGGTCCTGAGTTGTCTTTAGAACATCTGAATCTCTGAATCTTCAACTAGTAATACCTAGACCTCAAATCAGTCTTCGAGAACACCCTCACTCCCTGAATCTGGTCAAACAGATCATCAATGAGCGATATGGATACTTGTTTTTGATTGGAACTTTGTTCAATTGCCTATAGTCTCTACACATCCTCTTAGTACCATCCTTCTTCTTTACAAACAGAACCGATGCACCTCAAGGCGACACACTAGGCCTAAAAACCCCCTTATCAAGAAATTCCTGAAGCTGCTTATTTAATTCCTTCAACTTAGTTGGTGCCATATGATACAAAAGAATAAAAATGGGTTGAGTGCCTAGCACCAAGTCTATACCAAAGTCAATGTCCTTGTCGGGCGGCATGGGCAGCAGCTTTACACGAAATACATCCGAAAAGTCTCGCACCACCGAAACTGAATCAATAGTGGGAGTATCAACACCAACATCCCTCACAAAGGCCAAATAAGATAGACACCCCTTCCCAACCATCCGGTGGGCCTTCAAATAAGAAATCACCCTACTGCAAACATAATCTAAAAAACCTCTCCACTCGATCCTTGGCAATACCGGTATCGCCAATGTCATGGTCTTCGTGTGACAATCCAAAATAGCATGACATGGAGACAACCAATCCATACCCAAGATCACATCGAAATCTACCATACTAAGTAATAATAGGTCAACTCTAGCATCCAATTTCCCAATGGTCACCGCACATGACCGATATACACGGTCCACAACAATCGTATAGCCCACTAGCACAGATACATGAATAGATGAAACTAAGGATTCATAGGGAATTTCCAAATAATGAGTGAAACACGATAATACTTACAAATAACTGGAACCAGGGTCAAATAATATAGAAGCATCCCTGTGGCATACTAAGACAATACATGTGACCACTGCATCTGAAGCAACGATATCTGGCCTGACAGGAATAGCACCGACCACCACCAAATTGACCTCCCCTTTAGGGCGACCTCTAGCTGCCTGGGCCCTACCTTGAGCTAGCTTAGAAGGTGGTGTAACTGCTGGTGCTGGTATCATTGGTCGAGAACTCTGCTGTGGAGCTCCACTCAACAATCTAGGGCAATCTTTATTGACATGACTCAAGTCCCCTCACTCAAAAAAACCCCTTCTCTGATGGAGCTGTTGCTCCTAATATCCCGAGGAACCACCTGTAGTGACTTGAGCAAACAAGGCATGGTTAGAACTCTGTGATGGTAGTGCACTGAATGAAGACTAGCATGAGCAAGCGCTGTAAAAACTGTGGCTAACTGATGCACATGATGAGCTGGACGAATTGTCTAAGCGGGCCAATAAGGATGACTCCTGATGTGGTAGGACTACCTCCCAGAAGGAACACCACCAAAACCACCCAAACCACGAGGCCTCTGGGCCTCCCTTTCCTTACGCTCTTGTCTATGAACAATCTCTATCTACCGAGCAATATCAACTACCTCGTCGAACATAGAATTGGGTACCCTCTCCCGAGTCATAAGCAACCGCAATTGAGAGGTGAGTCCATCAATAATCCTCTCTGTCTCAGTGGAAACCAACCAAACTTCGTTACGAGCCAACTCAGAAAATCTCATCTCATACTGGGTCACAAACATGCCATCATGATATAGCTGTACAAACTATCTACGCAGCTCCTCCAAGCGAGACTGTGCCACGAACTTCTTCAAGAAGAGAATGGAGAACTGATGCCATGTAAGTTGTGCTGCACCAACCAACCTACGCCTCTCATAAGACTCCCACCATCTGAAGGCAGCCCTAGAAAACTAAAAAGTAGTGAATGAGACCCTGCTGGTCTCTATAATACCCATCATGTGAAGAATCCACTGGCACCTATCCACGAAGTCCTAGGCATCCTCAGACTCAGGCGCATTGAATGATGATGGTTGGAGTCTCCCAAATCTCTCTAGTCTCCTCTACTTGTCATCAGTCATAACGGGACCCACCTGGGCCTGAGCAGCTGTAATCGGCTAGGCTGATAGTACCCCCGGTGTCTGAAGTCCCTGCATCACCTGCTCTGGAGTATGGGTGACAGGAGTCTGAGTACCTCCTCCGGTTTGAGAAGTGGCTGCTGCAGCCAGAACTGAGACCGCTTGAGCAAAGCCAGTGAAAATATTAAATAACTGGCTAGAGCCTCTTGATGGCCTAGAATCACAATAGGTACAGCTGGTGCATGAACTGGTGCTAACAGGCTCATCCATAATTGGAACCTGCTCCTAAGTTAGGGCAATTGGTGGATCTGCAAGTACTCATCTAGCTATTGTACGAGCTGCACCTCTACCCCTACCGTGACCCTAACATCTCATTTCCCTAGCTGGTGGTACTGGTGGCTGTCTGTCCTGACCGAAAGCACGTGTCCTCACCATCAGTGAGACAGTAGAATAATAAAAGCTTAGTTCCCGGAATCAACAAATACGCACGACAAGAATACAAGAATGTGAGGTTTTTCTAAAGGTTTAACAACCTCTCAAAGATAAGTTCAGACGTCTCCATATCGATCCGCAAGACTCTAATAAACCTGCTCATGACTGGTGAGACCTATGTATCCTAGGCTATGATACCAACTTGTCACGACCCAAAACTCGACACATCGTGATGAGGCCTATCATGATACTAGGAAAGCTGATAACTCACGTATCCCAACATTTCTTAAAAAAGCAAAACATGCTAGAAAGAGTTATAAATCAATGGAAACCATTTAAAAACCAGATGAATCATCATACCTAAATACAAAATATTCCCCAAAACCTGGTGTCACCGAGTATATAAGCATCTATATATAATGACATACTCTAATCCACTGTCTTTAAAATAGGGCTAAGTAAATACAACTGAAATAAAAGGGGAAGGAGAGTCAAGGTATGCAGACGCTTAAGTAGCTACCTCGATGATCTCCGAATAGGTAAGACTCCACGATCAACAACTGCCACGCCCGAAAATGCCTGGATCTGTACATGAGGTACAAGGTGTAGTGTTGATACAACCAACTCAATAAGTATCGTAAATAAGCAAGGCAATGGTAATAGAAGCTTAACTCTTGAGGTCATTAGTTAAATCAGTGCAATTTTGTCCTTTTTTGATTAACACAACATAAAAAATTAAAGCTAGCTCATAAGGTTCCGTGAGATTAATATCCATGTGTGCATGTGCACTAGTTCTCAAATACCCTGCTCAACAGTATTATAGCATGTAGGGGAAAGAAACACGTAAATCAGATAAATGATCAAGAAATACTGGTTTCACACGCTGCACGGATAACTCAGGTGCTACACGGACAACTCACGTGATAATAATAGAATCTACACACACAACTCACGTGCAACATGGACAACACACGTGTTAATAATATCAACGTATGGATCCGCAAGGACAACTCACATTCCAATAATATATATACATAGATCTGCACGGACAACTCATGTGCTGCACAAATAACTCATGTGCCAATGACATAATTCGCCCGGCATAGCCGCAGGCCCCAGTCAAAAATATCATACATGATCAATAAAGCAAATACATAGGTTTATAATGGATGAAATATGATTCTCCTATCACTTGACATGTGTAACTAGCATGCTAAAGTGTAGACATGTGCAAAGTGTGCTATCGTAGCTCAATCCGGCAATTTCATCAATGGAAAGCATTTATCAGGTTCGATTAGGGATTAAACCTTGTAGTAGTCTCATCCTAGCTCAATTAGATCACATGAACTATTCCAACATTTTAGATATAAAAGACTGAAGTTTTAAAGTCATTTCTGGGGTTATAGTAGCCCGAGCACAACCTAAACATGGATATACAATCCTGGTGCCCACACATGGGATTATTCTCATGCATGTGTGCAGCCAAAAGCACATGGCTATCATAACAATTCAGGAAACTAGTGACTCAACCGAGTTTAAATAAGATACTTACCTCAAGCAACTCGAATCACTCTTCTAGATAGCCCTTGCCTCGCGAATCAGCCTCCGAATGCCTCGAATCTAGCCATAAACAATTCGATACAATCAACACGAGCTAAAGGAATCAATTCCATAAGAAAATACTAAATTCTTAATTAAAAGTCAAAAGGTATGACGATCTGGCTGGTCGTCTTAAGAATTAACGCCCCGATCCCCTATTCACTGCTTTCTCCGTGTTTATTTCTGCTATTTTAATTTTCGGGATGGTCGATTTTGAGTTTCAGAGAGTTTTGGGACACTTAGTCCCTAAATAAGAGCTTAAGTGTTGGAAATTTGACCGTAGTCGAAATAGTGTGAAGACGGCCTCGGAATGGAATTTCGATGGTTTCGTTGGCTCCGTTGGGTGATTTCAGGCTTAGGGGCGTATTCGGATTGTGTTTTGGAAGTCCGTAGCTAATTTAGGCTTGAAATGAAAAAAGTCGAATTTTGAAGTTTCCGGTTCGATAGTGAGATTTTGATCCGAGCGTCAGAATGTAATTTTGGAAGTTGGAGTAGCTCCGTAGTGTTGAATGTGACGTGTGTGCAAAATGTTAGGTCATTCGGACGAGAGTTGATAGACTTTTTGATCGAAAGCGATTTATAGAGTTTTGGAGTTTTTAGGCTTGAATTCATGGTTAATTCGTCGTTTCGATGTTGTTTTAGGTGTTTTAACGATTGGTATAAGTTTGGACATGGGTATTGGACTTGTTTGTGCTTTTGGTTGAGGTCCCGGGGGCCTCGGGATGATTTCGGATGGTTGCCAGAAGGATTTGGAGTTTGGAGTTGTAGCTGAAGCTATGGCTGCTATCATAACCGCATCTGCGGTTGAGAGGCCACAGAGGCAACTCTCGCAGATGCGGAATGCAGCCGTAGAAGCGGCATATGAGGAAGAGGCCAGAAACCGCAGAAGCGGCATATGTACCGCACCTGCTTTTGATACCCAATTTTTTTCTGTATATTTTTATATGCAAAATACTTTCAAAATAGTATATGTATGCATATATAAGTATTTACAAATATCTTTATTATTTTTCCTTAATTTTAAAGGCTTTTAAAATCAATTTTATTACCTTATTTTATCAAGAAAAATCCAATAATTGTCCAACATTATCATTTTTGGTGATTCACGTCTTGAATTCTCATATTTATGCTAAACTACAGCCCAAATAATATTTGCATGTTTTTACAAATTTATTTAGTATTTTTAAAGCTCAACTGCATGTAATTGAAATATTAGCCTCATTTATGATTTGATTGCATTTATATTTATAAAAATTAAGTCTAGTATTTTAAAATTGATAATTATATGTTATAAATCATTTTAGTACTTTCAATTTTTTTCCAGATTCTAATTTGCTATTTTTTATAAAATAAATGGGGAAAAGTGGCTATTTAAAATCTAGCCAGATTTCATTTCAATTTTAGCCTAAATTGCACCCCTAATCCAACCCAATTTCAATTTCAAATCACACAGCCCAATTCCTAAAATTACCCGACCCACAGCCCATTTAAATGACCCGCCCGACTCCCCGTTTAATCCAGGTCGTTGATCAAAATGATCAACGACCCACATTTCAACCTTACCATTTTTAATTACCCATTAACCCCCTAAACCTAAATCATTTTCCACCTACCAGCCGCCTCTGAAACCCCCCCCCCCCATTCTCTCAAACTCTCTAGAAGCTTCTCAAACCCTAGCCATCTCCCACCACTTCCACCCTAAATCCACCGGAATCCATGGCTTCCAAGGCCATCGGAATCCTACACCGGCCTCCTACAGCTCCTACACACCTGGTTTTTTAAGATTCAAGGCCTGACCACAACAAAGTTTGGTCCAGGCTTCGTCTGATTCAAGTTCTACGACCATCTCCGGCTTTGCTCCGACGTACTATGATTGTTCGAGCCTGACCTCAACCTCTCCTGCTTAGATTGGTGACTTTTTCAAGCCTTTTCTCACTACTGGGCTTCTTCTGAAACACTAACCCTTTGAGGTTTTCCGATTCCTTTAGATCCGTTGTGTATCTATGCTTTCCCTAAGCTTTTAAACGATTTTTTGGCTTTTCTTTCAAAAAACTACTTTCAAAACCATTTCTTTTCCGATCTAGGGTTTTCTGAAAAGTATTTAAATGTTTTCTCTGACATTTTTTTTCTTTTTGTGTATCTTCCTCTACTGTGTTCTTGTATTTTCTTCTACCGTGATCTTGTATGCTTCTTCTACGGTGTTCTCCTATATTGTGTTCTTGTATTTTCCTATACTGTGTTCTTGTGTGTTTCTCCTACCGTATCTTCCTTTACTATGTTCTTAAGTGTTTCTTATTAAGTTCCGTTTACTGAACTCTGTTTAAGTTTCTTCTAAAACGTCTTAGCATGCTTCTTCTGCTGTTCTTATCAATTTTTTCCATTATGTTTCGTATTAGCTTCTCCTACTCTATTTTCTTTGAGCTCTTCTGCTATGTTTTGCTTGTTACTTTTATATCATGTTTTATCATGAGTTTTGTTGCTGAAAGGAATATGTTAGAAGTTTCTTTTCTTTTTTTGGGACCTCTGAACCTGTTTCGAATTTTATTACTTGCCCTCTCATCTCTGCACTCGATTAATGGCGGAAACCCTAGAATTTAGGGGTTCTTCCAGGTTTGGCTATGTGATTTGCTAGAACTAAGGTTTTATTTCAAAACCCCCAACTCTTTCATACCAATTTCGAGTCTCTGAACTGAGTTTGGTTATCCTTGTTTTCACATAATTCTAAACTCTTTTTACTGGATCTTTTGCATGCTATCAGAATGCTACTTCTCTTCTGCATTACTGACTTATGTGACGAACCACTACCTATTGATTCTGCAATGGCACAACATCTTCTTTCAACTCAACATGTTTGTATACTCTTTATATGTGATGAGCCTCCCTCTAAAGGGGTTTTCAAATTTATGTTTAGTTCAGACTTCCTTTTGAATAGGACTGATTCATTTTCCTTCCTTGTTTGCTGATTTTCCTCATGACTCGACTTAATTTTAAAACCCTTCTCAGCTTTTATGACTTGGTTCATTCATGGATCAGTAATTACAAGATCCCTGACCATTGATTTACTAGCTATTAATTAATTTTCCTACCTTATTTGTACAACCGTGTACTTCAAAATCCTGTCCTTAAATAACCTTTTATGTATTTGCCCCTAATTTCATGCTTTGCACAAAGTGCTTATTCAATTTCTTTCCTTAAATCGTTTTTACCCGTTTGAATCTGAATTCCCTAATTAAGGGAAGTCTTGTGTAATTTATTCTTAATTGACAATCAGTTCCTTAACTATTTTCTTACCTTATTTCTGCCTGATTTTCACAATATCAATGCATAACTCTTTCACAAATTCATCATCAATTCACAGTCTTTCTGAACTCACACTTATACACAATAGTATCTTTTCTTCTTGTCTACACTGTGGCTTGTCTACAAGACCTACTGCTTTCCTCAATTTGTCTCTTTAGAGCTGGTATGTCCGGATTTAATTTTTAGCACCACAACAATGTGTATTTACTGCTTTGTGTCCATGTCTACTTGTTGTTTCTGTATATCTCAACACTTAAAGTGGCATGCTGATTTCTTTCTATTTGTTTTGTTATGAATCCCATTCCCCTATACCCCTATGTGTACTGATTTAAGTTATTTCCCTTTCCCCTTTCAGCATTCTATTTCTGCACTTTCACTCTCTCTTAGTCTCTAAGTTTTTCCCCCTCTTGTGAGCCTTGCCTTGGGACCTTGAGTTCCCTCTGAACTTGGACACCTGAGGGCTGGCCCTTGCACACTGCACTATGTCTTAATCTGGTGATACATTTGGGTGTAAGCACTACCCGGAGTTTATATGAGACTCTTAGGGAACTTTGACACATCCAAATGGGAGAAAGTCTTTGGAACATGATCTCTTGGAGTTGGTTTACTTCATATTTCAGACAGAAAGTCTGAATCAGGCTCTCCTTGGTTGTACTTTTTAATTTCTAATGTATTTTCTTTACTTTACTTTATTCTGGGCTATAATAATTTTGTAATAAACTCTTGGGGATGGCTAGCGAAAAAAAGAGGATAACTATGTATGCAAAGGGGTAGACATCCTGCCTATAGGTTTCTAAATTTTTGCTTTCTCTCGTATAGGTATCCTGCCTATAGGTTTCTAAATTTCTACATTCTCTCATATAGATATCCTGCCTATAGGTTTTTAAATTTCTGCATTCTCTCATCTAGATACCATGTCCACAATTACCCGAAATCTGAATTCTGCATATGCATATAGAAAATATGCCTATAAGTCTTTCTGAATCTTGCATATCCATTCTTCATTAAGCAATAATGTTCATAGGTCTTAAATAACCAACTGCAATTAGATATCATGTTCATAGGCTTTAAACAAAATTCAGCATCTAGATGTCATGCCTATAGGATTTCTGCATTTTTTTACTATGTTTATAAAAGTGTCCAAAATTGACAAGTCTAAAACCAGTAACAATGACGTATGCTCTTTTGCTAAAACTTGCCTACCTTTAATAACAGATGATATTTTCTTAAATCAGTATGTATTCATGTTTACTTCATTGTTTTTGGAATCAGTAGATATCATGCCTATAGGGTCTTCGTCTAACACTTAGGCAAGCCATAGGGTGAAAGTTTATAAGCTGAATCAGATTTATATGCTACAACCAGCAGGTAGGCCTGATTCGGGCTTCTTATCTGAACTATGTAATAAATCAGTCTGCCTCAACCTTTTAAGTTTTAATTAGACCCTAAACAGTACATGCGAGTCATGCTACATTATGTGCTTTCTTTGGTTTAAAGGTGGTCTGTTTGAACCCTTTTTATTTGTTTATATGCTTCCCCAAACTTGCTATATGTGTTTTGTTTATCACCTTAGTATTTTACCTTTTGAAATCACAAATAAGCCCAATACATCCTCCCTTTAGGATTAGTAGTCCCAAGTGCCTCTGGGGCTGATAGGATTGGGGCGGGTAATAGCATGCAATAAGTAAACGAGACCATTCTGTGCTTTAATACCTTAACGGGGTGGGAAAGGGTAGATATGGATATGATGACCACACGATAACATCACATGTAGCCCCTCACTAAGGAGTGATTACCGGATGTTGTGTGGGGTGATCCATATTATCAATAAACCTAGTACCCCCCTTTCCCTTTGTTTTCTTTATTTCTTTTAAATCCTTTTTAAACCATTTCTTTTAAGGAAATCAACTCTTTTTAGTTCCTTTTTCTTATTTTTGTTTATTTGTAACCATTACGTGAAAATCCCCTCTTATTTGAAGCCTTTATTTGCCTATGTGTTATTTGCACTTAAGTCACAACAATAGTTTGACTGGGAACCACACTAGTGGATCCTGAGGGGTGCCTAACACCTTCCCCTTAGGATAATTTCAAGCCCTTACCCAATCTCTGATTACTCAAAACAAACCCCTCCTAGTGTCCTAATGCACTTTAATCATTAGGTGGCGACTCTTCAATTCAAAACCCAATTCCCGAAAGGGAACGAGTTGTCCTCCCAAATGTCATAAACCCGATTTCGCGAGAAAAATGGGGCGCGACAGCATGGTGACTCTGCTGGGGATTTTCTTTTAGGCTTTTACCATTTCAAGCTATTACTGTGACTTTACATTTCTCATATGCCTTTATTTGTTTAATACCTTTAAGCATTTAATTCCCTCTCTTACTGCAAAAACTGACTTGTCACTTGTTTCTTTCCCTTATTTATTCACTGTTTTCCTTTACTTCACTCCTTTTTACTATTTTAAATTATTGTAATTATTACTTTATGAACGTGAAAATACGTGACAACTCATTTTAATTATTGCATAAGCATATTTTCAATATCATATTCTACTCGTGCCAAACAAATACCATAGCAACACTTATAATGAGTGGTTGCGCTCTTCCGATATTATCACCCCTAAATCCGGAAAAGGCGTATTTACAGTAAACCCAGTCGATCAACGGTGTAGTCAATGGTTTTGAGCCTTTCCCCCTTGAGTTGTCCGCTCAAGGGTAGCAGTCTAAAACCCCATAGAAACCTTACTCTGTTTAAACTGTGCATGCATCATGGTCAAACCTAGCCGAGTCAGTTATGTTGTCCGCATAATGACTCTTTAAGATGGCCTTGTCCAAAGTCCACTGGGTTTCCCTAAAACCCAAACAGACACTATCACGTTCTGTGCATTTATTTGGAGAACTAAATGCTTTTATGCCAATATTGATATTTAAATAGTCAAGTCTAGTGGGGGTAGGGTCTTAACCCTTTTGTTATGCAGAAAATGAAGAACGAGGTCCCCAACTTTGGTATGGTTAGCATACACTCACTCTTGCTAGACTGGTGGAGGAATCTTCCATCAAATGATCAAATTAACGAGTGGAAAGATAGGGCCGCCAAAGCTAGCGAAAAGTTGGAATATCTGGAGTACAGTCTGGAATTGAAAGGGAAAGTGAGGAAGAGAGTCACCGACTACCAAAACACTGAAGGAAACGAAGGAGAACACATGGCAAAGGCATTTCTACTGGTGAACCTATGCAAGCTAGAGGATTTGATTAACGAGAGCATTCAACCTGAGGAAGGTCCTGCTGGGACCAAATAGATAGGAATTTGTTTTTTCGCTTTATGGATGTAATAAGGCCAATGGCCACTAGTGATATTTTATTTAGTGTCGTTTTGGGATCCGTCTACTTTTATCAATAAAATGAGGTATTTAGCATTCTAAGTTCTCCAAATCAATTTGTTGCTAGGCCTACCTCGGGCGCAATGAGGCTCCCAAATTAGGACACGATTTACATTCTTGCACTATATGTTTAAATATCGCAACATCTTTCCTTATAATCCTCACTAACTTGTTACCGTTTGTTTTATTATTCATTTTTATTCCCCTCCCTAATGGTTAGTTCGTGCACTCTGGCATCGTCATCATATTCCACAAGATCAAAGGGCCCTCCACCCACTCCTCCTTCTAGTCCTATCAGAAGCAGGAACAAAGGAAAGATGGAAGATTTGAACAACACCAGAAAGGAAAACTCAACTGAACGGGTAGAGGTTACTCATGGTGCTCAGGTCTCCAAAGAAAGTGTGTCCCAATTCGAGCAGAAACTGTTGAAATTTTAGGAGGAACTTGATCAGGTTTAGAATCTGGCAAAGTTGTCATTTTCCCTCACCACTCCCAATATCAATTTTCCAAACGCTCAGAACCCCACACCTCCATAAAACATCCCAAAACCACAAAACCACCCCGCTCCTCACCACCACTTCAATACTTGCCACACATCCAACAATACTCCACTGCTCATCCCTGAACCTTTGAACTCCACAAATGACCATTTCCACGCCCACCATAACACCCCCATCTATGTGGAGACCATGCCACACTCCACCCAACCCATCTTAAGCACACCCGAATCTGATGATAAAGACTCACTCATCAGGAACCTGGCTGAAGAACTCAAGAAATTGACTAGCCGAATTCAGGGCGTCGAAGGAAGTAAGGGGATCGAAGGGTTGAACTACGAAGATCTTTGCATACAATCCGATGTCGAACTGTCCGAGGGGATCCGAGAGTCCACTTGAGAACATACTGCGACAAGCTGGTCGGAGTAGGGAAGGACAAAAGGATTCGCATGAAGCTTTTCATGAGGAGTCTGAAAGGAGATGCTCTTTCTTGGTATATTAGGCAAGACCCGAAGAAATGGTCGAACTGGGTGAGTATGACGTCTGACTTTATGGACAAGTTCAAGTTCAACATAGAAAATGCACCAGATGTGTTCTACATCCAGAATTTAAAGAAGAAGCCCACGGAAACATTCCACGAGTACGCTACTCGTTGGAGATCAGAAGCCGCTAAGGTCAGACCGGCTTTAGAAGAAGAACAAATGAACAAGTTTTTCGTCCGGGATCAAGACCCACAGTACTATGAAAGTCTGATGTTGATTGTGATCCAGAAATGTTTCGACATCATCAAGCTAGGGGAAAGGATCGAGGAAGGTATCAAAAGTGGTATGGTTACAAACTTTGGAGCCTTGTAAGCTACCAATAATGCTTTACAGTCTGGTGGTACGTCCAATAAAAGGGACGTAGGTGCCGTAATGGTTGCATAAAGAGCCAAATCCCCTATCAAATGCCAAGCCTATCCGATACGTCCACTCACACACCAGCCTACCCCGAATTACCAAGCACCCTCACCCTCTTACCAAACTCCACCACCTACTTACCAATCACCCCCACCTCCCATATATCAACCTACTTCACCCAAATACTCCCAACCTGCACATGTCTATCAAGCCTACAATATTCAACCATCCCACTATCAGTCACCTCCTGCACGACAAAACTTTCCTAGACCTTGACCAAATTTTGACCGCAGACCCCCCAAATAGTATACCGCCATTGCTGAGCCAATTGACCATCTGTACGAAAAGCTCAAAGCTGCTAGTTATGTCACCCTTATCCCTGCTATAACCCCTGAAAACCCTTCTCAATGGGTCAATCCAAATAAATCCTGTGCATACCATTCCGGCATGAACGGTCATACCATTGATGAATGTCGCTCTCTTAAAGACAAGATCCAGACTTTGATTGATAACAAGATCATTGTGGCAAAGGAGTCTACTCCAAATATCCGCAACAACCCTCTACCGGACCATAAGGGTAGAAGTGTTCACATGATTGAAATAGAGGATGATTGGGACCCCAAGGGATCAATCATTTTGATCACAGAAGGCAACGAACCAAAGAAGCCAATAGTCACCCTCAATCCAATCGTAGTCCAGATTCAGCCTTCAAGGGATGCCGAGGTAAACATGTCCATACCACTTGAGTTTGAAGCACCATCCTCGGCAAATACGCCAGCACCGATTGAGGTCGAGTTTGGGTCTCCAGCAAATGCATCTGTACCATTTGAAGTTGCTGTGTTACCTTCCAAAGGACATGCTCCGTTCGGAGTAAAGGTGCCCGTGCCAATTCCAGTAGAAATGTTGGTTGCAACACCATTCCATACAAATGCTATACATTGGGATTACACACCCGAGGCAAGAAGGAAAGGGAAAGCCAAGTTCGGGGAAACGATGGCGGCACAGGGTATGACAAGAACCGGCAGGGTTTATACTCCGGAGCATTTAGCTGAGTCGAGTAAGCAGGCCTCTGGTCGGCCGACCATCACTAAAACCAGGCCCGATGATCTCTGGAGAAAGATACAAGCCAAGGAATACTCAGTCATTGATCAGCTGAACAAAAGACCGACACAAATTTCTTTCCTAGCTTTGCTGCAAAGTTCCGATGCACATAAGAATGCCTTGTTGAAGGTGTTGAGTGAGGCATATATACCAAGCAAAATCACCGGAGGAGAAATGGCAAATATGGTAGGGCAGGTATTGGAAAGTCACAAGATCACTTTTCATGAAGATGAGCTGCCACCAGAAGGATTGAGTCACAACAAAGCGTTGCACATCACTGTGCAATGCGAAGATTATTTTATCACTAGGATCCTTATTGATGGAGGGTCCAGCCTCAATATTTGTCCGTTGGTAACACTCAGAACATTGGGGAAGGGGTTGCATGAGATCAAGGATGGGGCCATCAATATCAAAGCTTTCGACGGTTCCCAAAGGTCCACTATTGGGGAAATTAGTATGTGCTTGCAAATGGGACCTACTTGGTTCGATGTCGATTTCCAAGTAATAGATGTGCCGGCATCTTATAGCTTGCTGTTGGGACGGCCGTGGATTCATGTCGCTGGGGCTGTAGCATCAACACTACATCAGGCAATAAAGTTTGAGTGGAATCACCAATAGGTGATCATTTACGGCGATGGTAGCAATCTCATATACTGTTGCCAAACCATCCCAGCGATCGGAGGAAGAAGAAAGATAGGCGGGGAAACCTATCACCACATCGAGCGAGTCAACACCATTGACAAAGACAAATGGTGGGACAAGAAAATTGAAAGCATATTGAACTGGAGCGGATATGAACCTGGCAAGGGACTTGGCAAGAACCTCCAAGGAATCGTCAAGCCTATAAAACTGAAGAAACATGGCACCACGTTTGGTCTGGGATATGAGTACACTTAGGAAGAATTCAACAACTGGTCACCACCATGGCGTGGTCCATACTACCCTCTGGAGCAACCAATACCATATTTGGAGCAGACTTTCCAACCGGCCAAAGTTATCTATGGGTCGGAAGAAGAGGAAGCACTGGCAGTAGTGAGGAATTTGTTCCTAGAAGATGATAACATGGATTGCTGTGTCATCTTCTAGAATGAGGGGGAGGAAGGCCCTTCCATACATGCCGTAAGCCGAAGAGCATGCCTCAGCAATTGGACCATCAGAACCACCAGAGCCCGGAAAGCCTCGGGGTAGCAAGGCTGAACAAAGCATCATACACTATCTTATATTCTTACTAGTTGATTTTCCTTTCGCATTTTGAATTTTCACAATAAGACCTTCCAATGTTCAAAACAGTTATGAAATTTATCAAAGTATTTCGGTTTCCTTACAAATCTTACTCTTATTATTTTCTCTCATTACTTTATTTATACAACATTACTATTACCTATCTTGATGAACCAATGGATGTAACATACAACAAGACAACACAACAAACGGACAAAGATTCAGAGGAAGACGATATACCAGAAGAGATTGTTAAAGAAGTCGATAACTTTGAGAACAGGCCGAAGTCCAACCTGGACGAGACTGAGATTGTTAACCTGGGAGATGCAGAAAATGTCAAAGAAACACGAATCTGCATTCACTTATCACTGTTAGAAAAGGAAGGGTGAACAGAATTTCTAAGAGAATACGAGGACATATTCGCCTGGTCATATGATGACATGACTGGTCTGAGCACATCTATTGTGGCCTACAAACTGCCAACTGATCCGACATGTCCACCGATAAAGTAGAAGCTCAGAAAGTTCAAGCCTTATATGAGTCTGAAGATCAAAGAAGAAGTCACTAAGCAGGTCAAAGCTAAGGTTCTCAAGGTAGTAGAATATCCAACATGGTTAGCCAATACTATGCTGATGCCGAATAAAGATGGGAAGGTCAGAGTTTGTGTCAACTACCAGGATCTCAATCGGGCCAGTCCAAAGGACGACTTCCCCTTGCCGAACATACACATCCTAATTGACAATTGTGCCAAGGACGAGTTGCAATCATTTGTAGATTGTTTCGCTGGTTACCATCAGATCTGGATAGATGAAGAAGATGCTGAGAAGACGGCTTTCATTACGCCGTGGGGAATGCACTACTACAAAATGATGTTGTTTGGGTTAAAATATGCAGGGTCCACCTACATGAGGGCCATGACCACCATTTTCCATGATATGATACACAAGGAGATCGAAGTATATGTAGATGATATTATCATTAAGACCAATAAAGCCACTGATCACATAGAAGATTTGAGGAAGTTCTTCAATAGACTAAGAAGGTACAACCTAAAACTGAATCCCGCGAAGTACGCATTTGGGGTTCCTACTAAAAAACTACTTGGGTTCATTGTAAGTCACCGAGGAATAGAACTGGATCCATCAAAGGTCAAAGCTATTCAAGAACTGCCACCGCCAAAGAACAAGAAGGACGTAATGGGTTTCTTGGGGAGACTTAACTATATCAGTCGGTTCATAGCACAATCTATAGTTATCTGTGAGCCAATCTTTAAGATGTTGAATAAGGATACCGCTACCAAATGGACCGATGACTGCCAAAAGACCTTCGACCGAATCAAGGAGTACCTGTCAACACCACTAGTTTTGATCCTGCCCGAGTCAGGTAGACCTCTATTACTCTACCTCACAATATTGGATGGAGCGTTTGGTTGTGTTCTGGGGTAGCATGATGAAATGGAGAGGAAGGAGTAGGCCATCTATTATCTCAGTAAGAAGTTCACCCCGTACGAGGCTCGGTATTCTCTGTTAGAGCGCACCTGTTGTGCTTTGACTTGGGTAACTCAGAAGTTGAGGCAATACTTCTGTGCCTATACTACATATCTCATATCAAGGATGGACCCCTTGTAGTACATCTTTCAGAAGCCCATGCCCACTGGCAAGCTGGCCAAGTAGCAAATCCTGTTGAGTGAATTTGATAGTGTCTACGTCACTCAAAAAGCAATCAAAAGACAGGCACTAGCAGATCACCTTGCTGAAAATCTCGTGGACAGAGAATACGAATCCCTGAAAACATATTTTCCTGATGAAGAGGTATCGTTCATAGGAGAAGATATTGCAGAATCCTATGACGGTTGGAGAATGTTTTTCAATGGAGCAGCAAATTTCAAAGGAGTTGGCATATGAGCGGTCCTAGTATCAGAAACCGGTCAGCATTATCCAGTGTCTGCCAAACTTAGGTTCCCCTGCACCAACAATATGGCCGAGTATGAAGCCTGCATCTTACGGCTCAAGATGGCCATTGACATGAACATTCAAGAGTTGCTAGTAATTAGAGATTTGGACTTGCTTATACACCAGGTCTGAGAAGAATGGGCGACCAAGAACTCCAAGATACTCCCTTATTTGCATCATGTGCAGGAGTTGAGAAAGATGTTCACAAAGAAAGAATTCTAGCATGTTCCCAGGGCCCAGAATGAATTCGCCAATGCATTGGCTACCCTATCATACATGCTACAACATTCAAACAAGAATTTCATTGATCCCATTTCGATAAAGATCCATGATCAGCCATCTTACTGTGCTCATGTCGAAGAAGAAGCAGACGGAAAGCCTTGGTTTCATAATATCAAGGAATACTTGGCAAAAGGAGAATACCCAGAACTCGCAAACGCTACTCAGAAGCGCACTCTTCAGAGGTTATCCAGCAATTTCTTTCACAGTGGAGGAATCCTTATAGGACGACTCCTGATTTGGGATTACTAATGTGTGTCGACGCAAAGGAAGTATCCAGGCTATTAGAGGAAATTCATGCAGGGACCTGCGGTCCATATATGAATGGTTTTGTCTTAGCAAGGAAAATAATCCGAGTTGGTTACTATTGGATGACTATGGAAACAGACTGCATCCAGTATGTCCGAAAGTGCCACCGCTGCCAGATACATGCAGACATGATAAAGGTGCCTCCAAATGAGCTTAATGCAACAAGCTCGCTGTGGCCGTTCGCCACCTGGGGAATGGATGTTATTGGACCAATCGAACTTGCTCATCAAACGAGCGCAAGTTTATCCTAGTAGCAATTGATTATTTCACCAAATGGGTTAAATCAGCATCTTACAGAGTAGTGACTAAAAAAGTCGTGGTAGATTTCGTCCGCGACCGTATCGTTTACCGGTTCGGGATCCCGGAGTCAATTGCACTAATAATGGCTCCAACCTCAACAGTGACCTGATGAAATCCATGTGTGAAACCTTCAAGATGAAACACAAGAATTCTACAGCCTACATACCTCAGATGAATGGAGCCGTAAAAGCCGCCAATAAGAATATCAAGAAGATATTGAGGAAAATGATAGAAAAGCATAAATAGTGGCAGGAGAAGTTATCATTTGCTTTATTGGGTACCGCACCATAGTCCACACATCAACTGGAGAAACCCCCTATATGCTGGTTTACGGTACTGAGGCAGTCATTCCCGCCGAAGTGGAAATTCTTTCCTTAAGGATCATACAGGAAGCAGAACTCGACGACACAGAATGGGTGAAAAGTTGTTACGAGCAGTTAGCCCTTATAGACGGAAAAAGAATGAATGAAGTTTAGCACGGTCAGCTCTATCAGAACAGAATGTCCAGACGAGACAATTCACACCGGGGCAGCTGGTGTTAAAGAAAATTTTTCCGCATCAAGATGAAGCCAAAGGGAAATTCTCTCCCAACTGGCAGGGTCCGTACATTGTTCACTGGGTTCTGACAGGAGGAGCTCTCATACTTGCAGAAATGGATGGGGAAGTTTGTCCAAAGCCGATCAATTCAGACATAGTCAAGCGATACTATGTGTAACCTTTATGCTTTCCTTAAATGATGTAATTTAAACTACGCCTGACCTGATTCCCATTTAAGAGGGGATACGTAGGCATCCCTATGGGTTCGGTCACAATTCAATAAAATTCTTCCCCCCTCCCCCCCGCCCCGCAATTGGAAACTGGGGCAGAATTTTGAGAATAATTTCAGCCAGCCACCGCAAGCAGCCATTAGAAATAGCAGCCCAGTAAACTGGGGTAGAATTTTGAGGACCCTCAAAATTCCGGAGCAAGAAAAGCTGCAATGTCTTGAACCACGTCGCAGTCGTCGGTTCATCTAAAGAAAACTATTCTCGATTATGTATTTATGTTATATTTTTACTAAATCATGCATGTCTGTTACCAAAATTGCTTTGTTTAGCAACACTACCCCAATGATACACACAATATCACCGAAACAAGACCCGAGCAGGTCAAGCAAAGTCAGCGGGGATACGAACTAACCTTTCCCCTTTACAAAACTCATGATTTTTCGTTGGATGTAGGCACCTAAGTTGGAAAATCATCGAATATACTATACACTCATACTGATCAGGAATACAACTCTCAGAACCGTCACATTTTCACAGTTGTTATACGCACACAATATCCCCAACAGCCACAATATCGAAATCAGATATCAGCTAAGAAACTCTACTACCACCTGTAGACATGTGATTTTTGACCCTCCCCAAGATCTTTTATATATTAGCGTAAAATATTTAATTTAGGCATAATATAGATATTTCAAGTAAATTTTGACTCTTTTACTTTATTTTAGTACAAGAAAACAAAAAAAACAAAAAATAAGTTCATTAATATTTTATAGTCATTTTTAATCTAAAAAATATATAAAAATAGTATCGTATTTTAATTTTTAATATAATGTTTGAAAATACAAAAAAATAGATTTGTTTTAATGGTTAGTTTTGTTTTAATAATTATTTTAATAGTAGGACTAATTAATAAATGGGTGCGTATTTTTAATCTCATTCGCGGCAAAAGAATAGAGCTTGAGCTCGAGCAACCTATCTTTAGGCCTAATTTTGGACCTAGCCCACAATTGCCTAGCCCATAATTCCTAGGCCCATACCCCTTAACCTAAAACCCTACAACCTAGACTCTACACTATAAAAAAAAATGCTAAGATTAAAGAATGAAGGGGGGAACGAGAACGGAAAAAAGGGCTGGCAGAGCAGCTGCGCAAAGAGGACCCCCTGCCGATCGTCTTCAAACCTAGCGTCCACACCCCTCCCTCACCTCTCATACACCGCCGACCCCTCCCCAGATAGTTCGGCTTCTTTTTCAGCAAACGGACAACCTCTCCTCTCCAAAACCAGCATCTCCAGACCTCCATCGCGGCGAGATTCTCCTAAAGCCGGCACAAATTAACCCCATAACCAGACAAATACCACTCGATTCTCTGAGATTCAACAGCCAAATTTCAAGATTTCTTAGAGAGGCACCTTCAGTGGCGATATATCTCATTTCGCTCTGATTTTTCGAGAATGACTCGAACACACCCACACACACGAAAGCACACAGGGATACAGTTGCTTCAGTCTCGCTATGATGATTTTTCGTTTCTTCTGATTTTAATAGAAATTGACTCAAGTCTGGTCATGGAGCTTTGTTTAAGTTTTACTGCTGCTTCGTTGGTTTAGCGGTGATTGGTCGAGATAGAAGTTTTCCGTCGAAATTTTGTTCGCATCTTAGATTCCGTTTTGAGCCGAGCTTCAGTTTGTGGCTGTTCTCAGCCTTTGTTTTGTTCTGTTAACTCTGTTCTTGCTATTAAGGTATGTGTCTCAGTTTTGGACAGTGTAATTGCTATAATTCCTAATTAAGTGTTGTGATATTACGTGATCTATTCACTGATGTGTCTGTTATGTGTGAGATTAGATATTTATGTATTTGTTTGACTTCAATTACTACAACTTTGGTTTGAGAAGTATAAGAATCGTATGGTAAATGAATGATCTCGTAAAGCTGGATGCGGGCTTGGTTTAATTCAGTTTATTTATAGTTATAATTAATTCAGTATGAAGGCAACTGAAAGTTCATTCAATGACAGTGGTGATCAGTTATCTTGTATATAAGATTAATGAATTTTGATGTGCCAAAAAAAAATATTTTCTCCTGAACATGGAGTTGTATCGGCAGCAGGGCGCATAGATAGCTTGGGTAAGACTATTGATTGATTATGCAATGTTTCACGCAATGCATAGTTTTCTTTGTAGTAACTTGAGATTTCAAGATCTGTGCTTAATAGTTCATGAAGTAGCTTAAAAATGAATTCACCTTTTGGAGAAGAAAACATAATTGAACATCATTTCTCTTACTTAATATGTATGATACAAGACTTTATTTCCTTTATCCAATACTAGTGTAGTCTCTATGCGCAACTTCAGATTATTCGATATTCATTTTGGCACAAACAAGGCATTCAGTTATGCGCCTTCTTGGCTCTTGCGGCTAAGATATAATCATTATTAGAATAATAGAATCATAGACATCGTAGGTTGCTTGAGGCGCATAGTTAAATGATCATAGCTACGGGTACGGCTCCCGTGACGTAGTTGTGATCGGCAATTATTAAAACCTGGGTGTGCATTTATGTGACCCAAATCCAAATTTCAACGGGGTCGAAGTGTGTTGACAACCATGGGTGCATTGATTGCGACATGGTTCGAGACGCATTTCCATAACGTTGCAATTCTTTTAAAATATAGTGATAAAAGCGGTTTACAAATAAAAGGCACATAAGCTAGCATGTATTAAAATCAGATGAAATCAAATACAACAGTTGAGCGACCGTGCTAGAACCACGGAACCCGGGAATGCCTAACACCTTCTCCCGGGTTAACAGAATTCCTTACTCGAATTTCTGGTTCGCAGACTGTAACAGAGTCATAAATTTCCTCGGTTCGGGATTCAACCGGTGACTTGGGACACCATTAATCTCCCAAGTGGTGACTCTGAATAATTAATAATTAAATCCCGTTCCGATTGTCCTTTAATTGGAAAAACTCTTTCACGCCCCTGCGGGGTGTAGGAGGTTAAGCTCTACCTCCATCTGCATTTCGCTGCATTGTATAAGGCTACCATTCTGCCTTCCAAGACTAAGCTTTGTCTCCATCTGCATTTCCTGCATTGCATAAGGCTACCATTCTACCTTCCGAGGTTAAGCTCTACCTCCATCTGCATTTCCTGCATTGCATAAGGCTACCATTCTGCCTTCCGAGACTAAGCTCTGTCTCCATCTGCATTTTCTGCATTGCACAAGGCTACCATTCTGCCTTCCGAGACTAAGCTTTGTCTGCATCTGCATTCTTTGCATTGCATAAGGCTACCATTCTGCCTTCCAAGACTAAGCTCTGTCTCCATCTGCATTTCCTGCATTGCATAAGGCTACCATTCTGCCTTCCGAGGTTAAGCTCTACCTCCATATGCATTTCCTGCATTGCACAAGGCTACCATTCTACCTTCCGAGACTAAGCTTTGTCTCCATCCGCATTCTCTGCATTGCATAAGGCTACCATTCTGCCTTCCGAGGTTAAGCTTTACCTCCATCCTCATGGCTGAAAGATTGCCACTTTATTTATATCTTGTATGGCTGAAATATCGCCACTTTATTTACATCTTGCATGGCTGAAATATCACCACTTTATTTACATCTTGCATCGGTTGAAAGATCGCCACTTTAGTTACATTATGCACCGGCTGAAAGATCGCCACTTCAGTTACATTCTGCATCAACTGAAAGATCGCCACCTTCTGCATCTCATGGGCTGAAAGATCGCCAATCTATCCAAAGGCGTCATTGTTCGGAGGCACCATTTTTATAGCCCGAGAATGCCATGCCATGGCCTGAGGACCCCTTTTATCTTTTGCATATCATTATTCAAAGGCGTCATAGTTCGGAGGCATCATTTTCATAGCCCGAGAGAATCATTTTATGGCCTGCGAATCCCTTATCATACGCTTCATGGCCCAGGACGTCATGGTCTGAGGACGTCATCCTAACCGTCCAAAGACAACATTCATGGTCCGATGGGAACTTGCATCACGTTTAAATTTTCGCACAATATACACTTGCATTGCTTATTTGCAAGTAAACCGGTGAGCAACGGCCATCTCAGTAGGAGCAATCCCGCTCCAGTTCCCGTAGCCCTGTTCAACTTTAACCATCTATCCCAACCCGAATATCGCGTCCGTCTTGAAAAATCTCCATCGGCATATTCCGCCGACGGATCCCTAACTACATATGGCCTGATTCCTGTAAGACTAGGGATATGTAAGCAGCTCAGGAACTAGAGCACGGTCAACCTCTTCAAACCATTTCGTTCGGTCAAAATTGGCCATCATATCTTTACCCGACAACTCTTTCATCCTTCCCGGGTAAAGAGGGGCAGTTGTTGATACCCAATTTTTTTCTGTATATTTTTATATGCAAAATACTTTCGAAATAGCATATGTATGCATATATAAGTATTTCCAAATTTTTTCTTTTATTATTTTTCCTTAATTTTAAAGGCTTTTAAAAATAATTTTATTGCCTTATTTTATCAAGAAAAATCCAATAGGTGTCCAAAATTATCATTTTTGGTGATCCACTTGTTGAATTCTCATATTTATACTAAACTATAGCCCAGATAATTTTTGCATGTTTTTACAAATTTATTTAGTATTTTTAAAGCTCAACTGCATGTAATTGCAATATTAGTCTCATTTATGATTTGATTGCATTTATATTTATAAAAATTAAGTCCAGTATTTTTAAATTGATAATTATATGTTATAAATCATTTTAGTACTTTCAATTTATTTCCAAATTTTAATTTGCTATTTTTTATAAAATAAATGGGGAAAAGTGGATCTAGCTAGATTTCATTTCAATTTCAGCCTAATTTACACCCCTAATCCAACCCAATTTCAATTTCAAATCACCCAGCCCAATTCCTAAAATTACCCGACCCACATCCCGTTTAAATGACCCGCCCGGCCCCCCATTTAATCCAGGCTGTTGATCAAAATGATCAACGACCACATTTCAACCTTACCATTTTTAATTACCCATTAACCCCCTAAACCTAAATCATTTTCCACCTACCAGCCGCCTCTGAAACCCCCCCCCCCATTCTCTCAAACTCTCTAGAAGGCTTCTCAAACCCTAGCCACCTCCCACCACTTCCACCCTAAAGCCACCGGAATCCATGGCTTCCAAGGCCATCGGAATCCTACACCGGCCTCCTACAGCTCCTACACACCTGGTTTTTTAAGATTCAAGGCCTGACCACAACAAAGTTTGGTCCAAGCTTCGTCTGATTCAAGTTCTACGGCCATTTTTGGCTTTGCTTCGGCGTACTATGGTTGTTCGAGCCTGACCTCGACCTTTCCTGCTTAGATCGATGACTATTTCAAGCCTTTCTCACTACTGGGGTTCTTCTGAAACCATAACCGTTCGAGGTTTTCCGATTCCTTTAGATCCGTTGTGTATCTATGATTTCCCTAAGCTTTTAAATGATTTTTTTTGTTTTTCTTTCAAAAAACTACTTTCAAAACCATTTCTTTTCCGATCTAGGTTTTTCTGAAAAGTATTTAAATGTTTTCTCTAACTTTCTTTTTCTTTTTGTGTATCTGCCTCTACTGTGTTCTTGTATTTTCTTCTATCGTGTTCTTGTATGCTTCTTCTACGGTGTTCTCCTATATTGTGTTCTTGTGTTTTCCTATACTCTGTTCTTGTGTGTTTCTCCTACCATATCTTCCTTTACCATGTTCTTAAGTGTTTCTTATTGTGTTCCGTCTACTGAACTCTGTTTAAGTTTCTTCTAAAATGTCTTAGCATGCTTCTTCTACTGTTCTTATCAATTTTTTCCATTATGTTTCGTATTAGCTTCTCCTACTCTATTTTCTTTGAGCTCTTCTTTTGTGTTTTGCTTGTTACTTTTCTATCATGTTTTCTCATGAGTTTCGTTGCTGAAAGGAATATGTTAGAAGTTTCAGTTCTTTTTTAGGACCTCTGGACTTGTTTCGAATTTTATTACTTGCCCTCTCATCTCTGCACTCGATTAATGGCGGAAACCCTAGAATTTGGAGGTTCTTCCAAGTTTGGCTATGTGATTTGCTCTAACTAAGGTTTTATTTCAAAACCCCCAACTCTTTCAGACCAATTTCGAGTCTCTGAACTGAGCTTGGTTATCCTTGTTTTCACACAATTCTAAACTCTTTTTACTGGATCTTTTGCATGCTATCAGAATGCTACTTCTCTTCTGCATTACTGACTTATGTGACAAACCACTACCTACTGATTTTGCAATGGCACAACATCTTCTTTCAACTCAACATGTTTGTATGCTCTTTATATGTGATGAACCTCCCTCTAAAGGGGTTTTCAAATTTATGTTTAGTTCAGACTTCCTTTTGAATAGGACTGATTCATTTTCCTTCCTTGTTTGCTGATTTTCCTCATGACTCGACTTAATTTTAAAACCCTTCTCAGATTTTATGACTTGGTTCATTCATGGATCGGTAATTACAAGATCCCTGACCATTGATTTATTGGCTACTAATTAATTTTCCTACCTTATTTGTACAACCGTGTACTTCAAAATCCTGTCCTTAAATAACCTTTTATGTATTAGCCCCTAATTGCATGCTTTGCACAAAGTGCTTATTTGTACTACATTATGTGCTTTCTTTGGTTTAAAGGAGGTATTTTTGAGCCCTTTTTATTTGTTTATATGCTTCCCCAAACTTGCTATATGTGTTTTGTTTGTTGCCTTAGTATTTTACCTTTTGAAACCACAAATAAGCCCAATACATCCTCCCTTTAGGATAAGTAGCCCCAAGTGCCTCCGGGGCTGATAGGATTGGGACGGGTAATAGCATGCAATAAGTAAACGAGACCATTCCGCGCTTTAATACCTTAATGGAGTGGGAAAGGGTAGATATGGATATGATGACCACGCGATAACATCACGTGTAGCCCCTTACTGAGGAGTGATTACCAGATGTTGTGTGGGGTGATCCATATTATCAATAAACCTAGGACTCCCCCTTCCCTTTGCTTTCTTTGTTTCTTTTAAATCCTTTTTAAACTATTTCTTTTAAGGAAATCAACTCTTTTTAGTTCCTTTTTCTTATTTTTGTTTATTTGTAACCATTACGTGAAAATCCCCTCTTATTTGAAGCCTTTATTTGCCTATGGGTTATTTGCACTTAAGTCACAACAATAGTTTGGCCGGGAACCACACTAGTGGATCCTGAGTGGTGCCTAACACATTCCCCTTAGGATAATTTCAAGCTACCCAATATCTGGTTATTCAAAACAAACCTCTCCTAGTATCCTAATGCACTTTAATCATTAGGTGGCGACTCTTTAATTCAAAACCCAATTCCCGAAAGGGAACGAGTTGTCCTCCCAAATGTCATAAACCCGATTTCGCGAGAAAAAGGGGGCGCGACACCTGCGAGACCGCAGATAAGGATTCTGGGTTGTAGGTGCGGTAGAGAGGTTTTAAGTGAGAACCGTAGAAGCGGTATCGCATATGCGATGGGTGGATCGCAGATGCGGGATTGTTGGGAAGAACATATAAATAGTTGCCTTCGCGAATTTGAGCTATTCTTTCACCATTTTCATTCGGGAAGTGAGCTTTTGGGGAGGTTTTTGAGAGGGAATTCAAGGGAACTTCGAGGAGGTAAGATTCTTGGAACCTAAACTCGTTATTGAGGTGATTTTTATCATTATAAACATGAAAAGTTATGGAAAATTAGTGGTAATTTAGGGGTTAGGGCTTGATTAATTAGAAACCTTTGAGTGATAATTTAAGGGACCATTTGAGGTCCAATTTTGGTACTTTTGGTATAAATGAACTCATGAGAGTGTGAGGATTCTGGAAATGTAAATGTTACCATATTCTAAGACGTGGGCCCAAGAGGATTTTGGTCATTTTACCTACTTTCCAGTATTAGCTTAGAATTGCTTTGGAGAATCACTTACTTGAAGTGTTATTTACATTATAAAATTGAATTGAATAGATTTGGGTCATTTGGAGCCGAGTATTCATGCCAAGAGCTTGGTTTTGAATTGATTTGAGCTAGTTCGAGGTAAGTGGTTTGCCTAACCTTGTGTGGGGGACCTTCTTCTTAGGATTTGGTATATTTGGTAATTGAAATGCCTTGTACGTGAGGTGACGAGTGCGTACTTGAGCTAATTCTTGAAAATCCAGTTTTCTTTAATTAATTTAAATGGTGTTCTTTTTTCCTGTTTTATACTACTTGCAATTTAAGATTGTTGTTAGATTAGAAAAAGCATGTTTAATTGACTTAATTTAGCATGTATATTGAGTCAACTCAAAATTTAGTCCCGGGCCTACATCACGGAAACTAATAAAAGTCACAAAATCTAGAAGCTCATTCAACCACGAGTCTAACCGTACAAACTTTACCAAAATCCAACGACATATTGATACTCAAATCCTCAATTTAAACTCTCCAAATCCCTAGCCTCAATCTCCAAAAATTAAACCTCAAAATCACACAATCTAGGTGGGAAATTCAATGGGGAAACATAATTATTGAACAAATTTAATCACAAGTGTCTTGCCTCAAGAATCCCTTCGAAATTCCTCTAAAAAATCGTCTAATCCCGTGCTTAAAATGTCAAAAATGAAGAAAATCATGGATCCCTCGAATTTAACTCACTGCCCAGGCTCTCTCGCACCTGCGTCAACTGACTTGCTTCTGTAGTGTCGTAGAAGCGACAATTATCCCGTTTTTGCAGTAAACCATTAGGGACCAACTTACGCACCTGCGGAAAACTATTCGCTTGCATGCACCCCACGTGCGACCTTACTTCCGCTGATGCGCTTTTCCCTGCTTTGTGAACCAACTCTCTGCATCTGCGATTCCACAGATACGTCCAAAAATATTGCTCCTATGCAACCAGCGCACATCTTTCAAGGCCACTTCTGCGATTCCCTCTTCGCACTTGCGCCCTCGCACATGCGACCATGACCTCCGCATGTGCGATTACACCAGTCTAGCACTCTTCAGCATTTTCCAAGTCTACAATTCGATATGTTAACCATACGAAACCAACCTGAGGCCTCCCAGGACCTCAACCAAATATACCAACACAATCTAAAATACAATACGAACTTAGTCGAGCCTTCAAATCACATCAAACAACACTAAAACCACGAATCGCATATCGATTCAAGCCTAATGAACTTTTAAACTTCTAACTTCTATATTCGATGCCGAAACCTATCAAATCACGTCCGATTGACCTCAAAATACTTACAATTTCGGGAAATTGTAAGTATTTGTGATTTCTAGAAAAATCTGAATGTGCCTCTATGGGTCCTCATGTGGCAACTCCACATATTGACCCTGGGAGTGTATTAGTTATACCATGTATTATTTGAGCTTGAAGCGGACGGCAATGGCCCGTTTGATGATGGCATGTGTCATATTTGCAAGGCTAGGTCTTGTGGCTGCGATCACTAGTATTTCATGGTTGTCTGTCAGTCTTACAGGTTGAGGAAGTTCAATAATTGCTTGTTGATTTTCAGTTTCCTTAACCTATGCTGCAAATTTTGCTGCTTCTTTAGCTTATTTGGCTACTTTCTTGTTTTGTTGAAGAGTCTCTCAAGTTAGTTTTCAAAGGGTTCAAGTTTATCTTTACCCTCTTCTTTTTTCCATGACATTCACTGTTACACCCCAAGTTATCATACGTGAGAGTACGTCGTAAGTCATTGATATAAGCTCGGAAATGAGATTATATTTGGAAGAAAATAAAGTAAGTCAATCATGTTACCTTGGAGTTTCCAAATATTTATGATCATGAATAACGAGTACCAAGAGGGTTGGAAATCTTAGAAGCTAAACCAATTGAAGAAAATAAGTTTCGTCAAAAGTCGACAAGTTTGGAATGTTATAACATATACTTTGGGGTGAGACTAGGGTTCTTACTTGATAAGGAGGTTATTATATGAGTTATTTTAGTCGTATGATATTCATTTTCTACATTTTGAAGGCAAGCAAGTTGTGGAACAAGAGTTGGCAAAGGTCATCACAAGTTACATTCATAAATTTGCTGAAATTTAAGTCAAATATATCTGCGGATTTCTCCAAATATACTTGGAATCATGGGGTGTTCTACCTACCAAATTTAAGGTATATGAGTCTAGTTTCTAACGCATTAAACCGTTCATCAATACGACATCGGAGTAGAAAGATATTCGCGTTTTAACGAGACCGCACAAGCAGCTCCCAATGGGACCCACTTTGGCGGTGGTTGACCTACTTCAATTTATAAATGACTTGGACGCCTATTTTTGCACATTTTTCAACTAAAATTCGTCTCCAAACCTCTCCTAACTCTCCTAAACATATACCACAAGGGTTTGAAGTGATTCCAAAGTGATTACACCATATTTCAACATCAAAACTTAGTTCTAGTGAAGAACAACACCTCTTTGAGGTTGTGTTGTCATTGATGATTGTTGTGGGCTGTATTTGGATGAAATTGCAAGTTGTTGCTGCTGTCTAAGGTGAGTATAACAGCCTACTAATTGTGCTTAAGCTTGCTTGTATGTTGGTTAAGTTGTTAGGATGATAAACTACAAGATAATACTTGGATTAGCTTAAGTCACTTCTATGGTGTTGTATTGCTATTAAGGGTTGTTGTAAACTAAATATAACTTGGATTTTGACTTGAAGTTACTGTATAAGGTATTTATATTGTGATCTTTCTTGTGCCTAAGGTTATCTTGATATTGATTAAGTTAAATGGATGGGCTAGACATGAACTAGGGAATAAAGTTGCTAGTTGGGGATAATTGAAGTTGTGGATTATTTTCGTTGTTATAAATATATGGTATAAACATGGAATCATTGATTAATGACTTCATTATCATGTTAATGATAATTTTATGTTGAAGTAAGAAGTCTATAAGGATTGATAAGGGGTATACGGATTCCAATCGGAGCTTGCCACTCGTCGTAATGTAGTTGTGACTTGTTGTTGTTATATGGTGTCTTGATATTGATAATTATGTATTGATGGATTGCTCTGGTCATTGTTGTTTGTATATGGTATTGGAGGAGGCCCTTGTTACAAGGGAGATACTGCCAAAATTTACGTAAACGAGCTACTAACTTAAGTTATAGACTTAGCCTTTGCTCAACACTGATTTTGAATCTCCTTATACTATGATAGATTGAGTTGACTTGTTTGAAAAGTTGCTTGGAAGTGATTAAGGACTCAACGGGTTTAAGGTATGTTAAGGCACTTACTTCTTTCTTTTGGCATGATCTAAAATGAAATGAACATAAACGGTATGCTAATTCATAACGAATCTACTCCTAGAAACTAAGGTTATCCATGTTGTTCTTTCCTTATAAAGTTATTCTAAACAAGTGTGTATGATCCTTAAATCCCACTAAGGTTCATATTGATGGTAGGGATGTCCATAATGTTAATCGAAGGTTCAATGACCTTACATCACTCAGAAAAGGTTAGAACGTGATTCCATGAGTCGAGCATGCATTATATATATGTATCTATTTTACTATACCGAGCAGCGCTATAGTCGGCCGGGTATGGCACCTATTGTGCAACCACTGATCAGTTGGGTTTTACCGAGCTCCACGTGGCCGGGTACGATTCTACCGAACCTTATGATGGTCGGGTACGCTTTTACCGAGTCCTCTTTGAGGCCGGGTACGATATGATGATGATGATGCCCACAGAGGCGAATGTTTTAAAAAGTTTATGTATATATATGTATTATGCATTTCATATCAGTAACCCCAGAGGCACTCTGATGTTACAGGTTGTATCTCCTCTATCTCTCTCTTTACATTACTGTTCTTGTTTATGCTTTCCTGCCTAACATACTCGGTACTTTATTCGTACTGACATCCCTTTTGCCTGGGGACGCTGCATTTCATGCCCGCAGGTCCCGATTGATAGGTTGACAGTCCTCCTAGGAGGCTATCAGCTAATCAAAGGTGTTGGTGCACTCCACTTGCTCCGGAGTTGCCTATTTGGTCAGTATGCTTTGGATATGTATTGATTGGTATGGCGGGACCCTGTCCCGACCTTTATAATTTGATGTACTCTTAGAGGCTTGTAGACACATGTCAGGTGTATGGATAATTGTATGGCCTTGTCGGCCTATGTTTCGAGTTTACTAATGGTCATGTCGGCCTTATAGGCCCGTATGTCACATATATTAGTTTGTATATCATGTTGGGTCTTCATATGTTGAGTATTCCCTTATGTTTTATTCTTGTTATCTCATGACGGGTTTTCTGGATCATTTACTCATGATAACATGATAAGAAAGATATGTTATGTTGGTAATCGGTTGAGTAAGGCACTGGGTGCCCGTCGCGGCCCTTCGGTTTGGGTAAATCAACAAAAACTATTAAGAAATTAACTCAATTAAACAATCGATTACTAAGTGTCACACCTCCTTTTTACACACCCGAGGGTGATATAAGGGAGTTTTTCCAATTTAAGTGACAATATTCGAAATAGGATTATTTATTTAATTCAGAGTCGCCACTTGGGAAAGGTTTGGCTTTTGGTGTCCCAAGTCACCGGTTTATTTTGAATCCCAAATCGAGGAAAATATTCGACTTTCCAAATGAAGTCTGCGAACCAGAAATTCTAAGTAAGGAATTCTGTTGACCCGAGAGAAGGTGTTAGGCACCCTCGAATCCCGTGGTTCTAGCACGGTCGCTTAAATTGTTATAATGGCTAGATATCTGATTTAATACATGTTATTACTTATGTGCTTTCATTAAGTTTAAACCGCTTTTATTATTATTATTATTATCATTTTTATAGAATTGCAACGTCGTGAAAATGCGTCTCGAACCACGTCACAGTCAATGCACCCATGGTTGTTAATACATTCCGACTCCGTTGAGATTTGAATTTGGGTCACATAAATGCGCACCCGAGTTTAAGAATGTAATTTAATTAAGTCGCGCCTAAAGAGTCTAACGCGTTTATTGTCTTTGGGGAAGGCAGTGAAATTCACTAAACAGTCCATCCCAAATTCTAAGTATTTTATTGTGACCAGTTATTGAGGGCCCCGCAATTTGCATTGTTTTATTTGGTGAAGCCCGTCTCATTTTATGAAAAGGATAAACCTACAGTGACTACATTTTTTCTATTATGTCTCTATAAAATGAAAGAGAAAAGGTCTTAATTTATTTACATGCTTGAGTTGTTATAGTTGGGTTTCGAATATGATTCATAAATTCTGAAAATGATGCAAGCAGGACAGTCCGTTGTCGATGCGGGCCCAGGCCCAACGTGTATGACATAAAACTAGACAATATTATACTAGGCATGATCTCAATTTGTCAAATTAAAAAAAAAACTTAGCAATCTAATTTTAATCCTAAACCAATTACATGCTGGAATTAACCAATATTATTTAACTAAACAATATTCTTACAAGTTCCGAAATGGTCTATTCGTTTGATTTTTAACTTAGACGGAGTTACTACACCATTTATTTATTTTTAGGCAATATATATAGATAGTTCATCCGTTAAGTTATCGTCAGATGTTCCACTATATATATATTAAATAGCTATATGATTCTGATTTTTGTAAGCTAAATAATTTATATATACAAATAAAATTCTGAATATAATTTAAAATAAATTTAGAACTTCAATTCTTCATTTTTCGTATTCATGCTTCCTGTTTCAGTTTACAATAATCAGCGTGTCAGTTGTGTACATGATATTGGAAGCAAAAGAAAAGTGAGATCAACAAAAACTCAGTAGCATACAACAACAGCAACCCCAACAACCAGTAACAACCAGCAACGAGAAACTTAGTGGCAGATTTTAAAATCAAGACACAAATCCAGAAACACCAACAACAATCAACGGATAGAAGCAAAGGGAATCTTTTCAGATTTTGAAAGACTAGTTATTGTTTAACCCTTAATTTCTGAATCCGTATATCAGAATATTTGGATTGTATATCAGGTGTATACTATTCTTCTTTTGAATTTCCAGAATGTTTTTCTTTTTATTTTTCTGAAGTCTTAGTATTTTTCGGAATTTCCTCTCTCTTAAAATTTTCTTTTCTCCTCCCCCCCTAAATCAGTTTCAAGACTTCTATATATATCCCATCCCATAAATCTTTTAATCAATTAAAATTAACCCATTTTCTCTACCAAACTCATTATCTTACCACTCATCCCCATTACATTAAATAAATATATCACACCACCCCATTATATTTTGTCCCCCATGCCTAACATAAACAAATACAAGATTCCCCCATACTAAAATTTGTCTTGTCCCCCCTTTATATTAAATAACTATATCACAACCCACCCCATTTAATTTTGTCCCCCATGCTTCACATAAAAAATTACAAAATGTACAATTCCTAAACTACCCCTCCGACCTTACTGAAATTACCAAACTACCCCTGAACGTACTGCAAATTACCAAACTACCCATCAGCTATAACAAATCAATTAATCACACTCAACCAAAATATAGCCAATATGACCAATTTCTACACAAATTCAAACAACAAATCTCATGAACATGATTTCTTCAACATTTCAACAACAAATCACATGAACATGATTGAACAACAAAGAACAACTAAAATTTGATTGAACAATATTTTTAGCAACAAACCTATTTTCAGATTCAACAACAACAAACAAGTATATTTAGATTTCTAAATTCAATAATATTGAACTTAAAATCAACTCTAACAACATTACAACCAATAATTCCTATATTAAACTTTAAACAAGATTATGAGACAAATTCAAGAAATAATCATAAATGATAAACAATAAAACAAGAAATCAAACTATACAAATTTCGGATTCAAGATCAACCAAACAAAGTATGAACATGAATGAATCTATTTTTTTTTAAAAAAACAACAAACATGACGGATTAAATGACTCAAACAATATTAATAATTTATGGAAAATATATAACAACATGAAACAAATTGAAGAAATAATCAATTAAATTTCAATTTGAATATAACAAACATCAAACTAACATATTCTTACCTAAACAATAAAACAAACATGAAATCATGGAAAATCACTAATTAACTTTCCATTTGAAATCTGAAAATTAATTCAATCGAAACACATGAACACACTAGAAAATTATTTCAACGATGAACAATGAACAAAACAAGAATCAAATATTTAACGATTTTAACTTCGAGAAATATAAAAACGAAATATGGACAAAAATAAAACTCAAAAACAACTAACTGGAGATGAATCAACGACAAACTCGACTAAACAAACGACGAACTTGACTATGTAGGGACTGTTTTGATGAGCCTCGACCAAAGCTCGAACAAATGACGATGAAGACGAAGGCAATATGAAGTAGCATCCACAACGTTAGTGAGGCAGTAGCAACTCGTCATTTGCTCGACGCGAAGGCAGTATGAAGCAGCTGTAATGGTGAGCTCAAGCTGGAATGGAGCAGCAACTGGTCGACGCCGAACAACAGCAACTCGACGAGGCAGGAGCTGGAGCAGTTGGAACGGTGAGGAAGTAGCGGCGACAGCCGCGACGATGGAGTTGGAAGAAGCAGTCGCGACAACAGCCATGGCGGAAGTCTTTATTTTTTTTTGGAGGAGGAAATGACGTAGTGACAGTACGTGAGGAAGAAGAAACAGTAGAGTCAGCCATGGCTGGTCGTTCATGGTGGTTCGGGGTGGTTCAAGGTGGTGAGGTGTTGCCTTCGACGAAGAAGATGAAGACATGGCGACCAACGACCATGCAAGCTCATGCTCGAGCTCGACGAGGCAGCGACGATGGTGTTGGAGCTTGTCCTGGGCATGAGGAGGTGGAAAAGCTGCCATGGGAGGTGGGGTTTGGAGCTTTGGGGAAGAAGAAACAAAAAATAGGGGTGGCGGATCCTTTCTTAGTTTTTAGGGTTTTTCTTCATTTTTTTTTGTTTTGTTTTTGTTTTGTAAAAATGAAAAATGAAAATGAAGAGGGGGAGTTGGGTTATGGACTGGGTCGACCCAGTTCGAAATGGACTGGGTCGTTTGGGAAGATTGGGCCATTTTTTGGGCCTGTGGCTTGAAATCGAAGAAGAGGCCCAATTCCGATTTTCTTTATATTTTCGCTCTCTTTTCTACTTTTATTTTTCTAAAACTAAATTCTAAAAATCCTTAAATTATTATTAAGAACTAAAGTAAGTTATAAAAGTGAAAATTAACTCCCAATAACAATTAACGCACAATTAAGTAATAATTAAACATAAAATTGTATATTTGGACATTAAATGCTAAAAATGCAAAAGATGCCTATTTTTGTAATTTTTATTTTTTGTAAAACAAACTTGATTACTAACAATTGTAGAATTAAATCCTACATGCAAAATGCGACATATTTTTGTATTTTTATTAATTTAACAAATAAACATGCACAGACAAATACAAATAATTATCCAAAAATATCACAAAATTGCACACCAAGGAAAATCATTTTATTTTTGAATTTTTTGGGAGTAATTCTCATATAGGGCAAAAATCACGTGCTTACAGTATCTTTAAACGTTTGATCATTCATCTTCACAAGATCAAGAAATATTATCCATTGTGTTCATCTTATATACCTTTTGTTCTAGAGATTATTATACTTAGCTAAGATTTACCCACATATCCTGGGCTAAACAGGAATCAGGTCAATGTAGTTCGGGAAATTTTGGTAGCTGGGACTACCATGGGATTGCAATGCTTCCTGTTACTGCGGTTGCTGTTGCTACTACCGTTTTACTGACCTCCTTATTACAACCAAAGGAAATTGAAACTGAACTAACTACTTATGCCTGTCAACCGCTAGTTACAAGATTCTTATCTATAATTCTTTTGCAACTTGATCTTGGGTCTTAGCTGATTCTGCTTGTAGACTTCGATCCAAATCTTGATGCTTGCAAGTTGTAGGCGCTTGTTTATTTCTGCAGTATTGAATGAAACGGGATTGGCGGAGCTCGGGAATTTGATCCAATCTTTGAGCGACCTGCCCTTTGTTTGTTCCAATATGTGGGAACATCTTCTCTTTTTTTTGTTTTGTTCTTTTGTTCTTTTCTTTATTCTGGATTGAGACTCATCCCGTAGGTCGTCTCGATCCATGCACCTCAGGGTCAGACCTGCTGAGACAACAAAACAAACGAACGAAATTTTCTGCCCCAGTTTCACTAGGAAAATTTCGTGAGTTAATTGTCATGAAAATTTACAGCACTGATGAGGGGATTGGAAAAAACCCTAGTCTACAAAGCGCAACTCAGGGATTGGAGCCCTAATATCGCAAAAGGTAAAAATGCACAACTCAGGGATTGGAGCCCTAATGTCGTCTAAAGGAAGGTTGCTCAACTCAGGGATTGGAGCCCTAATGTCGGCTATCAGAAAAAATGCTCAGTTCAGGGATTGGAGCCCTAATGCTGGCTAAATAAAAAACGCTCAGTTTAGGGATTGGAGCCCTAATGCTGGCTAAATAGAAACTTGCTCAACTTAGGGATCGGAGCCCTAAATTGGGAGGATTGCCAGGTTATGCTGGAAAGGGTCCATGGGTTATGCTGGAAAGATTCATCGGGTTATGCCGGGAAGATTCATCGGGTTATACCAGAAAAGGTCCACGGGTTATGCCGGGAAGATTCATCGGGTATGCCGGGAAGATTCATCGGGTTATGCCGGAAAAAGTCGACGGGTTATGCTGGGAAGATTCATCGGGTTATGCCGGGGAAGTCATCGGGTTATGCCAGGAAAGAGAAAGAGTCATCGGGTTATGCCGGAAAGGGAAAGTGGTCCTTGGGTTATGCCAGGGAGGTCCACGGGTTATGCCGGGGAAGTCATCGGGTTATGCCGGAAAAGGAAAAGAGTCCTCGGGTTATGCCGGGGAAGTCATCGGGTTATGCCAGAAAAGGAAAAGAGGTCCCTGGGTTATGCCAGGGAGGTCTACGGGTTATGCCAGGAAAGGTAAAGAGTCCTCGGGTTATGTCGGGGAAGTCATCGGGTTATGCTGGAAAAGGGAGAGAGGTCCCTGGGTTATGCTAGGGAGGTCCACGGGTTATGCCGGGAAAGGGAAAGAGTCCTCGGGTTATGCCGGGGAAGTCATCGGGTTATGCCGGAAAAGGGAAAGAGGTCCTTGGGTTATGCCAGGGAGGTCCACGGGTTATGCCGGGGAAGTTATCGGGTTATGTTGGGGAAGTCATCGGGTTATGCCGAAAAAGGGAGAGAGTCCTCGGGTTTTGCCGGGGAAGTCATCGGGTTATGCCGTGGAGACAAAAGAGTCCTCGGGTTATGCCGGGGACGTCATCGGGTTATGCCAGGAAAGGGAAAGAACCCTCGGGTTATGCCGGGGATTTGGATAGAAAAAGCTCCTTGGGTTATGCCAGGGAGATCCGTGGTTTATACCGGGATAGTTGAGGAATGAGGACCTATGCTACCATGATTTGTTTTTCTTTTGGGATTTTCATTTTTATTTCTTGTCTTTTTTTTTTTTGGTTTTCCTTTTATATTTCCTTTTATTTATCAAAATACTTGAAAGAATTCTGGGGAAACTTCCTTTTGGTCGTTTTCCTGCTGCAAAGCTGTTTCAACGCTCGCGCACTTCATTTCTTTTGGGCTACACCTGCTTCTTGCACGATTGCTTTGGATCGCACCTGTCTCAATTTTCCTAAACAAAGAAAAATTGTCAGTTTGAAAACGGTGGTTGGTTCGGTGGCCTTGATCGTTCCAATTGCTTGGTCTCGGCCTAATTCTTGTTGAGAAACTCTGCCATTGATTGGATTCACAAGCGACCCCTTTTAAACTGATCAGACTCGCATTTCCAGATTTTGTGATGATTTGCCTGTGTAAGGCTTTGGTTCTTTCATCCCATTCTGCTTGGGGATTCTTTACGAGGCCAACTCAGTGGGGATTTTTATTGGGGAGACTCTGCGGGGATTTGTACAAGGCAGACTCGTTGGGGATTTGCTGGGGCAGACTCTTTGGGGGATTGTACAAGGGGAGACTCTGTGGGGATTTTCACAAAGGGAGACCCTGTGGGGATTTGTCATTTTTTTTTTGTGTGTCAGGGATTTTTTTATCCTTAAACCTGTACTGAAGTGGCTAATCGCGTGGGACTTAACCTTTCCAACTTTATTTTACCTTTGTAGGCCTTTCTTTTCTGTCTTCTTTCTTCCAACTTCAATTTTAGAGCATTTGGGGGTACCTTGGTTTCTTCGACTTCGCTGAGGCGATTAACCATGTGAAACTCAACCCTTTCAACTTCATTTGCCTTTATAGGCTACCATGACCAGTTGAGGTCGTCTTGATGCCCCTGCTGAGGCTGGGTGCCTTTTGCACATTAGCGTGTACCAAACAAAAGCCCTGTAAATCAGTCTTGCCATCCTTTCTTTGTCTTGGTTTTGGAACAGTGTTAGACCAAAAGGGATTCAAAGAGAAACAAATAATTGAATAGAGAATGAGTTTAAAACTAGAAGTGTCCCTTTCAGGGAAAGGAGAGAAGGACTTATCCGGAGTACATGCGGACTTCAATGAACATGACATGCCTTTTGGACGGGATGCCTGATCTGTGTAAACCGTCTGACTCTCAAAAATTCATCACAACTTTGCCTTGAATACCGAGGAACCTTGCTAGGACTCTGTTGATGCCGATGGCTGTGAGGATCTTATTTTCTATCATGGGCATCCTTTGTGGGTTTTCACGAGCGGGCATTTTTCATCTCATTTCTTACCATCTCCTTATAGTGCCTGTGTGAGTTTTCACTAAAAAGACTCTCATTTGATTTCCTTTGCTTACCGTCGCCTTACGGTGCCCGTGTGGGTTTCACCAATAAGGCTCTCTCATTTCATCCCTATCATTTTGTTGTATCAGACCCAAATAACTCCATCCTCCCATTTTGAACCGCTTTGCCGATTGATCAGAAGGACTTGAACAAGGTTTGGGGTGAAAAGAATTTGGATTGAACTACAACTTTGGAACCTTTTAGGCGGGATCATTGCTGAACCGTTATAGCTTCTGCCCCAGTTTAACTTTTGGGGAAAAACTGGACTTTTGTTTTGGTGTGACTGAACCCCATAGAGAGGCTGCCTACGTATCCTTTCGGAATCAAGTCAAATGTAGTTCAGACAACTTTTGTTTTTGGATTTTTTTTCTGATTTGCTTTGTTTTTTTTACTTCCCTTCCTTTTTTCATTTTCATTGTCTTTTTTTTGTATATATATTTTCATTTTTTTTCATTTTTATTTTTCATTTCAATTTCTTCTTTTTTTCATTTTATTTTCAATAATATTTTCAGGTTCCAAAGAGGGTAATCAAAGAAGAGTAACCAGCTCAAATGGGTTTGCAAAGGGTTGATAGTGTTTTGGTAGCGAGAATGAAAGCCTTCGTCATCTCAACCGGAAAATGTTAGTGAAAGCATTCACATTGACAGTTATTTCAAAGGCATTTCCTTCGATGTGTCCCAAGTACAATGCACTCTTTGGCAGTACTCTTGTTACAATGTATGTACCTTTCCAATCTGGTCCCAATTTTCTTTCAGCTTTTCCAAATCTTTGTCTTGCTTCCTTAAGCTATTCTTCATTGCGACCCAATTCTTGATTCATTATTTCGAGGTCTGACAGAGTTTTAAGATCCGGGCATGAAGTTCGCAAGCATGTCATATTATTGAAATCTGCATTTAACAGAACTAAAAGAGAATGAGAAAATTGACAAGATTTAAGAAAAGAGACATTCCGGGAAAATGAAATATCAATTTCATTTGATTTTCTTTTTGATTTTTTTTCTTTTTTTTTTTAATTTTTTTAAGATAGAAGGGTTTACATCGGAAAGTAAGACAATAAAGTAAAATATCTGGATCACACCCTGAGATAATCCAGATGCAAAAAGGATAGCAAGACTGGCTACCGAGACTCCCGTCTGATGAGAAACTTTCAGGCTTGGCAATCATTTTTTCTTCTGTCTCGGCAATGGCTGCAATAGCCTTCAGTGCCGGATCAAATTCCTCAGCTTCACAGATCATTCCGTCTATTGGCCTGTTTGTGAGAGTTGGCGGGGGAATGTTCATCATATTAGGAACCTTTTCGTCTCGGAGAACGATTCTTTCAGCTTCAATCAAGTCTTCAACTGTCATTTTGAGGGTCCAAATGACCAACAGTCCTTTGTATCGTGTCCCACTTCTCCAGAGTGGTATTCACATCTAGTATCATCTCGATGCGGGGGGACTCGATGTTTGGCCGATTTGGGGCCGCTGGCTGCAGCAGACTTCGCCTGACTAGCTTTTGGAACAAGCCTGAGTATGATTCACCAATAGGGGTGAACTGATTCCTTTTGAAAGACTCTCTTGGGTGAGGATTGTACTGAGGAACATTTGATTGGGGACTATATGGAGCTTGGTAAGGATGAGCATTTCTGGGAGGTGAAGCTCAGTTTTGTGTATAATGTTGTGGCTGCGTGCAAGGCTGCATGTTCATCACCGCACTCCAACAAAACCAATCACCTCAATAGAACCTGGCTAATTTACTCTCACACACAACCTTGTTAATTTTGAGGCATTTAACATATAGGAAATCGCACGTTGGGATGCAATGCACCTAAACAGTTAAACGCTTTTACCATGTGTTTGAACGGGTTGCATGTTTCATCCCGGTCTTAAACTATCCCTCTTCACTATGTACCTCTTTTCTTTTATTCCTACCTCTCTTTAACCACTCTTGATCTTGTTTTTGCCGCTCTTTTATTTTTTGTACTTTTTTTTTTCTTTTTTCACTCTTTTTCCTTTTTTTTCACTATTTTTCTTTTCTCTTTTTCACTCAATTTTCTTTCTCCTTTTCTTTCAGTTTATTTTTTTTACTCAATTTATTTTATAGCTATGATCGAATCCGATGGAGATTGCCTACGTATCATGACCCCGCATGAATCAGATCTTGCGTAGTTCGGGACTAACAAGTGCAATAATAAAGAAACAAGTGTTCATTTTGCATTGTGCTCATCCTGCACATTTATTAAGGTGATTTAAGCAAAAATGATTTGACTATATTTTAAAAAGAAAGATTCGATTTTCAAACACGGCCTTTCAGCACTTCGGGGATGAAGATTTTAAGGCTGTGAGGGTCAACCGAAAAGATGATCGAAAGTGGCTGTTTATGCAAAGTTAGCCTTCCGCCGTCCCTTTCGGGAACATTTGGCTGTTTTTGACAAAAACAACATCACTTGATTTATTTATGACTCTTTTTTCAGAATGGTGACCCGACATTGGGAATATGGCCTCGCAGAGCCTCGGGGACGAGGATCCTAAGGCCATTGGGCAATTTGGTCAGAATTTTAAAAATGACCAAAAATGGCTGTTTATGCAAAGTCAGCCTTCCGGCGTCCCTTTCGGGAACATTCGGCTATTCTTGACAAAACGGCATCACCTGACTCATAAATTAAAATTCTGACATTCTGGCTATTTCTGAAAAAGGGGAGGTTGGACCCGATGAGGGTTGCCTACGTATCTCATACCCTGTGAGAATCAAACCGGCGTAGTTCGGTCGATTGTGAATAGAGTAAGTAAACTAACTCTTTTTTTTTGGAATAATTTTCGTTTTTTTTGGATTTTACTAAAAAAAATGCTATAAAAGAAGAAAAGGATATATATTTTTTGGATTTTTGAATTTGACTCTATTTTTATTTCTGAAAGAAAGACTTCTAAAAATTCCTTTTCTTTTGATTGAAACTTTGAGAATTTTAGAAGTAAAACAATATATGTTTTTGTTTGAATTTTCATTTGTTCTCTCTTTTTCTAAATAAGAAAGAAAATATTTTCTTTGGATTTTGGTTGTCGTCTCTTAATTTTCGAAAGAGGCACTTTTAAGAAAATATTTTGGATTTTCGAGTTTTTTTATTTTTATTTTTTTTTATTTTTATTTTTAAATTTACAAAAGTACTTATAAAGAAAAATGAAAATATTTTTGGACTTTTAATTTTTAAATTCTATGACATTTACGAAAGAAAGACTTTTTAAGAAGGAAAGTTTTTTAAAAAAACATGTTTAATTGACTTAATTTAGCATGTATATTGAGTCAACTCAAAATTTAGTCCCGGGCCTACATCACGGAAACTAATAAAAGTCACAAAATCTAGAAGCTCATTCAACCACGAGTCTAACCGTACAAACTTTACCAAAATCCAACGACATATTGATACTCAAATCCTCAATTTAAACTCTCCAAATCCCTAGCCTCAATCTCCAAAAATTAAACCTCAAAATCACACAATCTAGGTGGGAAATTCAATGGGGAAACATAATTATTGAACAAATTTAATCACAAGTGTCTTGCCTCAAGAATCCCTTCGAAATTCCTCTCAAAAATCGCCTAATCCCGTGCTTCAAATGTCAAAAATGAAGAAAATCATGGATCCCTCGAATTTAACTCACTGCCCAGGCTCTCTCGCACCTGCGTCAACTGACTTGCTTCTGTAGTGTCGTAGAAGCGACAATTATCCCGTTTTTGCAGTAAACCATTAGGGACCAACTTACGCACCTGCGGAAAACTATTCGCTTGCATGCACCCCACGTGCGACCTTACTTCCGCTCATGCGCTTTTCCCTGCTTTGTGAACCAACTCTCTGCATCTGCGATTCCACAGATACGTCCAAAAATATTGCTCCTATGCAACCAGCGCACATCTTTCAAGGCCACTTCTGCGATTCCCTCTTCGCACTTGCGCCCTCGCACATGCGACCATGACCTCCGCATGTGCGATTACACCAGTCTAGCACTCTTCAGCATTTTCCAAGTCTACAATTCGATATGTTAACCATACGAAACCAACCTGAGGCCTCCCAGGACCTCAACCAAATATACCAACACAATCTAAAATACAATACGAACTTAGTCGAGCCTTCAAATCACATCAAACAACACTAAAACCACGAATCGCATATCGATTCAAGCCTAATGAACTTTTAAACTTCTAACTTCTACATTCGATGCCGAAACCTATCAAATCACGTCCGATTGACCTCAAAATACTTACAATTTCGGGAAATTGTAAGTATTTGTGATTTCTAGAAAAATCTGAATGTGCCTCTATGGGTCCTCATGTGGCAACTCCACATATTGACCCTGGGAGTGTATTAGTTATACCATGTATTATTTGAGCTTGAAGCGGCCGACAATGGCCCGTTTGATGATGGCATGTGTCATATTTGCAAGGCTAGGTCTTGTGGCTGCGATCACTAGTATTTCATGGTTGTCTGTCAGTCTTACAGGTTGAGGAAGTTCAATAATTGCTTGTTGATTTTCAGTTTCCTTAACCTATGCTGCAAATTTTGCTTCTTCTTTAGCTTATTTGGCTACTTTCTTGTTTTGTGGAAGAGTCTCCCAAGTTCGTTTTCAAAGGGTTCAAGTTTATCTTTACCCTCTTCTTTTTTCCATGACATTCACTGTTACACCCCAAGTTATCATACGTGAGAGTACGTCGTAAGTCATTGATGTAAGCTTGGAAAGGAGATTATATTTGGAAGAAAATAAAGTAAGTTAATCATGTTACCTTGGAGGTTACAAATATTTATGATCATGAATAACGAGTACCAAGAGGGTTGGAAATCTTAGAAGCTAAACCAATTGAAGAAAATAAGTTTCGTCAAAAGTCGACAAGTTTGGAATGTTATAACATGTACTTTGGGGTGAGACTAGGGTTCTTATATGATAAGGAGGTTATTCTATGAGTTATTTTAGTCGTATGATATTCATTTTCTACATTTTGAAGGCAAGCAAGTTGTGGAACAAGAGTTGGCAAAGGTCATCACAAGTTACATTCATAAATTTGCTGAAATTTAGGTCAAATGTATCTGCGAATTTCTCCAAATATACTTGGAATCATGGGGTGTTCTACCTACCAAATTTAAGGTATATGAGTCTAGTTTCTAACGCATTAAACCGTTCGTCAATACGACATCGGAGTAGAGAGATATTTGCGTTTTCGCGAGACAGCGCAAGCAGCTCCCAATGGGACCCACTTTGGCGGTGGTTGACCAACTTCAATTTATAAATGATTTGGACGCCTATTTTTGCTCATTTTTCAACTAAAATTCGTCTCCAAACCTCTCCTAACTCTCCTAAACATATACCACAAGGGTTTGAAGTGATTCCAAAGTGATTACACCATATTTCAACATCAAAACTTAGTTCTAGTGAAGAACAGCACCTCTTTGAGGTTGTGTTGTCATTGAGGATTGTTGTGGGCTGTATTTGGATGAAATTACAAGTTTTTGCTGCTGTCTAAGGTGAGTATAACAGCCTACTAATTGTGCTTAAGCTTGCTTGTATGTTGGTTAAGTTGTTAGGATGATAAACTACAAGATAATACTTGGATTAGCTTAAGTCACTTCTATGGTGTTGTATTGCTATTAAGGGTTGTTGTAAACTGAATATAACTTGGATTTTGACTTGAAGTTACTGTATAAGGTATTTATATTGTGATCTTTCTTGTGCGTAAGGTTATCTTGATATTGATTAAGTTAAATGGATGGGCTAGACATGAACTAGGGAATAAAGTTGCTAGTTGGGGATAATTGAAGTTGTGGATTATTTTCGTTGTTATAAATATATGGTATAAAGATGGAATCATTGATTAATGACTTCATTATCATGTTAATGATACTTTTATGTTGAAGTAAGAAGTCTATAAGGATTGATAAGGGGTATACGGATTCCAATCGGAGCTTGCCGCTCGTCGTAATGTAGTTGTGACTTGTTATTGTTATATGGTGTCTTGATATTGATAATTATGTATTGATGGATTGCTCTGGTCATTGTTGTTTGTATATGGTATTGGAGTAGGCACTTGTTACAAGGGAGATACTGCCAAAATTTACATAAACGAGCTACTAGCTTAAGTTATAGACTTAGCCTTTGCTCAGCACTGATTTTGAATCTCCTTATACTATGATAGATTGAGTTGACTTGTTTGAAGAGTTGCTTGGAAGTGATTAAGGACTCAACGGGTTTAAGGTATGTTAAGGCACTTACTTCTTTCTTTCGGCATGATCTAAAATAAAATGAACATAAACGGTATGCTAATTCATAACGGATCTACTCCTAGAAACTAAGGTTATCCATGTTGTTCTTTCCTTATAAAGTTATTCTAAACAAGTGTGTATGATCCTTAAATCCCACTAAGGCTCATATTGATGGTAGGGATGTCCATAATGTTAATCGAAGGTTCAATGACCTTACATCACTCAGAAAGGGTTAGAACGTGATTCCATGAGTCGAGCATGCATTATATATATGTATCTATTTTACTATACCGAGCAACGCTATAGTCGGCCGGGTATGGCACCTATTGTGCAACCACTGATCAGTTGGGTTTACCGAGCTCCACGTGGCCGGGTACGATTCTACCGAACCTTATGATGGTCGGGTACGCTTTTACCGAGTCCTCTTTGAGGCCGGGTACGATATGATGATGATGATGCCCACAGAGGCGAATGTTTTAAAAAGTTTATGTATATATATGTATTATGCATTTCATATCAGTAACCCCCAGAGGCACTCTGATGTTACAGGTTGTATCTCCTCTATCTCTCTCTTTACATTACTGTTCTTGTTTATGCTTTCCTGCCTAACATACTCGGTACTTTATTCGTACTGACGTCCCTTTTGCCTGGGGACGCTGCATTTCATGCCCGCAGGTCCCGATTGATAGGTAGACAGTCCTCCTAGGAGGCTATCAGCTAATCAAAGGTGTTGGTGCACTCCACTTGCTCCGGAGTTGCCTATTTGGTCTGTATGCTTTGGATATGTATTGATTGGTATGGCGGGACCCTGTCCCGACCTTTATGATTTGATGTACTCTTAGAGGCTTGTAGACAGATGTCAGGTGTATGGATAATTGTATGGCCTTGTCGGCCTATGTTTCGAGTTTACTAATGGTCATGTCGGCCTTATAGGCCCGTATGTCACATATATTAGTTTGTATATAATGTTGGGTCTTCATATGTTGAATATTCCCTTATGTTTTATTCTTGTTATCTCATGACGGGTTTTCTGGATCATTTACTCATGATAACATGATAAGAAAGATATGTTATGTTGGTAATCGGTTGAGTAAGGCACTGGGTGCCCGTCGCGGCCCTTCGATTTGGGTAAATCAACAAAAACTATTAAGAAATTAACTCAATTAAACAATCGATTACTAAGTGTCACACCTCCTTTTTACACACCCGAGGGTGATATAAGGGAGTTTTTCCAATTTAAGTGACAATATTCGAAATAGGATTATTTATTTAATTCAGAGTCGCCACTTGGGAAAGGTTTGTCTTTTGGTGTCCCAAATCACCAGTTTATTTTGAATCCCAAATCGAGGAAAATATTCGACTTTCCAAATGAAGTCTGCGAACCAGAAATTCTAAGTAAGGAATTCTGTTGACCCGAGAGAAGGTGTTAGGCACCCTCGAATCCCGTGGTTCTAGCACGGTCGCTTAAATTGTTATAATGGCTAGATATCTGATTTAATACATGTTATTACTTATGTGCTTTCATTAAGTTTAAACCGCTTTTATTATTATTATTATTATCATTTTTATAGAATTGCAACGTCGTGAAAATGCGTCTCGAACCACGTCACAGTCAATGCACCCATGGTTGTTAATACATTCCGACTCCGTTGAGATTTGAATTTGGGTCACATAAATGCGCACCCGAGTTTAAGAATGTAATTTAATTAAGTCGCGCCTAAAGAGTCTAACGCGTTTATTGTCTTTGGGGAAGTCAGTGAAATTCACTAAACAGTCCATCCCAAATTCTAAGTATTTTATTGTGACCAGTTATTGAGGGCCCCGCAATTTGCATTGTTTTATTTGGTGAAGCCCGTCTCATTTTATGAAAAGGATAAACCTACAGTGACTATATTTTTTCTATTATGTCTCTATAAAATGAAAGAGAAAAGGTCTTAATTTATTTACATGCTTGAGTTGTTATAGTTGGGTTTCGAATATGATTCATAAATTCTGAAAATGATGCAAGCAGGGCAGTCCGTTGTCGATGCCGGCCCAGGCCCAACGTGTATGACATAAAACTAGACCTGGGTCGTCTTATTCACATGTTACTATCTAGTAACATTATACTAGGCATGTTCTCAGTTTGTCAAATTAAAAAAAAACTTAGCAATCTAATTTTAATCCTAAACCAATTACATGCTGGAATTAACCAATATTATTTAACTAAACAATATTCTTACAAGTTCCGAAATGGTCTATTCGTTTGATTTTTAACTTAGACGGAGTTACTACACCATTTATTTATTTTTAGGCAATATATATAGATAGTTCATCCGTTAAGTTATCGTCAGATGTTCCACTATATATATATTAAATAGCTATATGATTCTGATTTTTGTAGGCTAAATAATTTATATATACAAATAAAATTCAGAATATAATTTAAAATAAATTTAGAACTTCAATTCTTCATTTTTCGTATTCATGCTTCCTGTTTCAGTTTACAATAATCAGCGTGTCAGTTGTGTACCTGATATTGGAAGCAAAAGAAAAGTGAGATCAGCAAAAACTCAGTAGCATACAACAACAGCAACCCCAACAACCAGTAACAACCAGCAACGAGAAACTTAGTGGCAGATTTTAAAATCAAGACACAAATCCAGAAACACCAACAACAATCAACGGACAGAAGCAAAGGGAATCTTTTCAGATTTTGAAAGACTAGTTATTGTTTAACCCTTAATTTCTGAATCCATATATCAGAATATTTGGATTGTATATCAGGTGTATACTATTCTTCTTTTGAATTTCCAGAATGTTTTTCTTTTTATTTTTCTGAAGTCTTAGTATTTTTCGGAATTTCCTCTCTCTTAAAATTTTCTTTTCTCCTCTCCCCCTAAATCAGTTTCATGACTTCTATATATATCTCATCCCATAAATCTTTTAATCAATTAAAATCAACCCATTTTCTCTACCAAACTCATTATCTTACCACTCATCCCCATTACATTAAATAAATATATCACACCACCCCATTATATTTTGTCCCTCATGCCTAACATAAACAAATACAAGATTCCCCCATACTAAAATTTGTCTTGTCCCCCCTTTATATTAAATAACTATATCACAACCCACCCCATTTAATTTTGTCCCCCATGCTTCACATAAAAAATTACAAAATGTACAATTCCTAAACTACCCCTCTGACCTTACTAAAATTACCAAACTACCCCTGAACGTACTGCAAATTACCAAACTACCCCATCAACTATAACAAATCAATTAATCACACTCAATCAAAATATAGCCAATATGACCAATTTCTACACAAATTCAAACAACAAATCTCATGAACATGATTTCTTCAACATTTCAACAACAAATCACATGAACATGATTGAACAACAAAGAACAACTAAAATTTGATTGAACAATATTTTTAGCAACAAACCTATTTTCAGATTCAACAACAACAAACAAGTATATTTAGATTTCTAAATTCAATAATATTGAACTTAAAATTAACTCTAACAACATTACAACCAACAATTCCTATATTAAACTTTAAACAAGATTATGAGACAAATTCAAGAAATAATCATAAATGATAAACAATAAAACAAGAAATCAAACTATACAAATTTCGGATTCAAGATCAACCAAACAAAGTATGAACATGAATGAATCTATTTTTTTTAAAAACAACAAACATGACGGATTAAATGACTCAAACAACATTAATAATTTCTGGAAAATATATAACAACATGAAACAAATTGAAGAAATAATCAATTAAATTTCAATTTGAATCTAACAAACATCAAACTAACAAATTCTTACCTAAACAATAAAACAAACATGAAATAAACATGGAAAATCACTAATTAACTTTCCATTTGAAATCTGAAAATTAATTCAATCAAAACACATGAACACACTAGAAAATTATTTCAACGATGAACAACGAACAAAACAAGAATCAAATATTTAACGATTTTAACTTCGAGAAATATAAAAACGAAATATGGACAAAAATAAAACTCAAAAACAACTAACCGGAGATGAATCAACGACAAACTCGACTAAACAAACGACGAACTTGACTATGTAGGGACTGTTTTGACGAGCCTCGACCAAAGCTCGAACAAATGACGACGAAGACGAAGACAATATGAAGAAGCAGCCACAACGTTAGTGAGGCAGTAGCAACTCGTCATTTGCTCGACGCGAAGGCAGTATGAAGCAGCTGCAATGGTGAGCTCAAGCTGGAATGGAGCAGCAACTGGTCGACGCCGAACAACAGCAGCTCGACGAGGCAGGAGCTGGAGCAGTTGGAACGGCGAGGAAGTAGCGGCGACAGCCGCAGCGACGGAGTTGGAAGAAACAGTCGCGACAGCAGCCATGGCGGAAGTCTTTATTTTTTTTTGGAGGAGGAAATGACGCAGTGACAGTACGTGAGGAAGAAGAAATAGTAGAGTCAGCCACGGCTGGTCGTTCATGGTGGTTCGGGGTGGTTCAAGGTGGTGAGGTGTTGCCTTCGACGAAGAAGATGAAGACATGGCGACCAACGACCATGCAAGCTCATGCTCGAGCTCGACGAGGCAGCGACGATGGTGTTGGAGCTTGTCCTGGGCATGAGGAGGTGGAAAAGCTGCCATGGGAGGTGGTGTTTGGAGCTTTGGGGAAGAAGAAACAAAAAATGGGGGTGGCGGATCCTTTCTTAGTTTTTAGGGTTTTTCTTCATTTTCTTTTTGTTTTGTTTTTGTTTTGTAAAAATGAAAAATGAAAATGAAGAGGGGGAGTTGGGTTATGGACTGGGTCGACCCAGTTCGAAATGGACTGGGTCGTTTGGGAAGATTGGGTCATTTTTTGGGCCTGTGGCTTGAAATCGAAGAAGAGGCCCAATTCCGACTTTCTTTATATTTTCGCTCTCTTTTCTTCTTTTATTTTTCTAAAACTAAATTCTAAAAATCCTTAAATTATTATTAAGAACTAAAGTAAGTTATAAAAGCGCAAATTAACTCCCAATAACAATTATCGCACAATTAAGTAATAATTAAGCATAAAATTGTATATTTGGACATAAAATGCTAAAAATGCAAAAGATGCCTATTTTTGTAATTTTTATTTTTTGTAAAACAAACTTGATTACTATCAATTGTAGAATTAAATCCTACATGCAAAATGCGATATATTTTTGTATTTTTATTAATTTAACAAATAAACATGCACAGACAAATACAAATAATTATCCAAAAATATCACAAAATTGCACACCAAGGAAAATCATTTTATTTTTTGAATTTTTTGGGAGTAATTCTCATATAGGGCAAAAATCATGTGCTTACACTAAGTCACCGACAATGGCGCAAAATCTTGTTGCTTCCCCAAGTACAAACAAGTATACATGGTCGTCAAATCATAAAGTGACTCGAAAGTCGGATGTTGAACCCACAAAGACTTTATATAATTATTAACTAGGCTAATTCAAAGCAATTAATTGTCCAAGATAATCAGTACTGTTGTTTTTGCATTAAGCTACTGCTGCAGAAATTAAACAAGTAAAAACTAAGTTATTAAGAACGCAAACATGTATTGTTGGATTTTACTCAGAGGAGATAAAGATCCCAGGGCTTTGGTCAGTTTATCAATCCTATTGAGTCCATAATTTATTCTCGTTAATCCGAATTATCTACGGTTGCTAGTTGACTGGATCGTTTATATAAATAGAATGTCTACACAATGCTATTCTTCTGTCCAAAATATATCAATCATATATTGCTTGTGAATTAAATCTATCATGAACGAATATAATACGTCATTCAACTAAGTGAGGCTGTTAGGTATATTCTGTCCTAACCGCAAAATCCTTCCTGAGCCACAGGTTCAGAAACAAGCTTTTTTAATTCTACTTTAATCTAAACATGGCTTTCCCAAGCATAACATAGATAGTAGGGTATCAGTAGCTACAACAATTCTCAAGATACAACAAGTATTAAAGAAACAACCATAAGATGACAATCCGAATTAGCAGAGATGTAATTAATAAATGTTAATAATTATACCAACCACAACCTAGAAGCGAGAGTGCATAGCCATTCATGTTCGTAGTAACAATCATCCAAGTATTTTGTATAAACGAATTACAAAGAAAGAATAAAGGGATGAAGAACTCTAAGATTTTCCCCTCCAAAGTTGTTCCACAATTGTTTTCCTCCAAATAATGTCCTACCTTTACTAAACTCGTTTAGGAAGTATTTATAGGCTAGGGTTGGGGTCTCCAAATCTTAAACTTGGTAGGAAAACTTTTTGCTCACGATTAGGGATCATTGGGCCCCTGACCTCGTGGGGCTAGGCTTAACACACGCCTAGAGCCTCGCAAGGCAAGGCCAAACGCGAGGTTCTATTGGCTATAAGCCAGGTATCATATGGTCTGGCGCCTGGCATAGCTTCTCCACATTTTTGTGCTCTTTTCTTTTATTGTCATCACCCTTTTCTGCAACCTTCACTTGTCTTCATCTTCCAACGACCTGACACATAAAACAACGTAATTAAGCACAAATGTCACACAAATAATGACTAAAGTAGCAAAATTTAAGGCAAGTAATGTACTAAAAATATAGAATTGTAGCCAAACAACTGCACAAAAACCAACACGTGAAGCATCATAATATGTTGTGTAAGGCCCCAAACCCGTGGGCTACACCAACATTGGGGCGGCTATAGATGGAAACCCCTCCACAAAGTGACGATAGTAGTTAGACATCAATACAGGGAATAACATCCCACACCACAAGTGAAACATCACCAAAAACGTTGGATCTTAACTAATATTGAGTGCTCAACATTGCGTACGAACAAGTAGGAGGGACATGAAGATGTAGGCTTCAATATGAGATAAAGTAGCATGATAAGAAATCAAGAAGAAGAAATTTCCTAACATCCTATTGCCTTTTAGAGATAAGTACAAATGTCCCGGTAACGATCCACAAGACTCTACTAGACCTACTCATCACTCATGAGACCCTTAGAACCTAGAACTCTGGTACAAACTTTTCATGACCCAAAATCCCACCTTAGGTCGTGATGGCCCCTTGCCGTACTTGCTAAACAAGCCAACTCACAATCAACAAAACATAGTACAAATTTCTTTAATTAATAAAATTATTTCACAAATAAATATAGGAATAATCTCAGAAGAGTACAATATCTTATACAATCATAACATGGTCCGAACAAGACCAAAACAATAGAACCCCCAAGAACTAGGTGACTCAAGTACATGAGAAACTACTGGATAACTACAAGTTTGAATACATGATCAAAACTACATGAGACAACAAAATGACAGGCACTCGGGCACTGTAAAATGAATCCATGAGGTGCAGCTCACCCTAAGTGCCTGAGGAATCGCCTAGGCTCAACAAGAGGCTCTGTTGGAAACCGCTTGAGGATCTGTATAGAAAGATGTGTAGAAGCATAGAATGAGTACACCATAGTCAGTACCCAATAAGTATCAAGTCTAACCTCGAAGAAGTAGTGGCGAGTCTATAGGCATCATGATACTTACAACACAGATATAGATAACAAAGCCTTGAACAAAAAAAATCCCATGAATATCAATAGTCGAGAGACATAAAACATGTTTTTTTAATTCAAGAGATAATCATATTGTTGCTCAGATATGGTATTTAAAGATGGCATGCTTCAGTCAACGGTGTTAAGGCTCCCAACTAGCATATATAGGTGACATGCAACATTTAGCATTTAACTGACTTCTTTGAAATGAATCAACGATGGATATGCATGCTTAAGACTATATCTTCTACCATCACCATTACAAAATCCATGTACCCTGTATCAATTAAACTCGATACAAAATTCATGTATCGATCCTATACACAATCTATGTATTGACACTTCTCATAGGTCCCAAAGTAACATGGGTTATCACGCAACTCAGGAGGAACGAATCCTTATACAAGCAGAAAAAGAGCTTGATAGCTCAATCATAATCAATTATCCGCTCATTATGTCAATTATGCCATAACTGTATCTCAATTGCATGGCCATACCTTTCGCCGCACAGTCTCAATTCAGATCAAGTATCCATATACAAAATGTCATAACTCAAACCAATAGGCCACGATGGGTGCCCGAATCCTACATGTCAAACATCCTTAAGCATACATTTAAGATATAAACATGAATAACATACGTGACGATAACCTATCTAGAAGACATATGTACATATACATGCGGAATATAGTGGGCGAGATGATATGATGAGATGCCCTCAGAGGCTTGATGATGTTATGTACACCTATACATATGCATGACACGAAATTTACATGCACGTGCATGATGTTATAACTATTTCAAGATTTTCAAAGTTATTTAGACTTACAGGTAGAATTCCTTATTCCATGTTTCAACTATGCCTTTTATGTACTGATTTTCATGCTTTACATACTCAGTACATTATTCGTACTGACGCGCTATTTCCCGGGCCTGCGTTTCATGACCGCAGGTGCAGATAGACAAGCTGACAGTCCCCCTACTTAGGATCCTTGATCACTAAGAAATGACATGCTCCACTTGATCCAGAGCTACTTTTGATTTTCGTACAATATACTAGTATACATATATGGGTATGACATGGCCCAGTCTCGTCCTTGTACAATTGTATTTTCTATTATAGGTCTATAGACAGTTATGTATAGTTGGATAGTATGTGGCCTTGTTGGCTTCAAGTTTTGTGTATATAGTTGTCTATAGTAGCCTTGCCGACTTGCCCACTATATTCCGCGTGTATGTGTACATATGTCTTCTAGATAGGTTCCCTCATGTATGTTATTCATGTTTATATCTTAAATGCATGCTTAAGGATGTTCGATATGTAGGATTCGGCCACCCGTCGCGGCCTATCGGTTTGGGTCGTGACAAAAGTGGTAACAGAGTAGTTTTGTCCTAGGTTATCTACAAACAGTGTCTAGTAGAGTCTTGTTTATGGGTGTGTTATGCACCACACTTATAGACAGGAGGCTACAGGACATATATAATGTTATCCTCTCTTTTTATTTTAGATCGTGTGATATAAGAATTCATGTTCCTAATGATATGTTACATTTTCATCGACGCCTCCGAAGACTACAGCTGCCCAGAAGGGAAAGTCCGTGGTTAATCAGACTTAGATACCCTGCTCTCTCCAGAAGAGTTCCGAGGGGCACCAGCTCCAGCGCCCACCCCTATGCGTTCAGCCCCCAGCCAGTTGCACCGGGTTAGGAGATGAGAAATGTTATTCAGTTATTAGCTTGATTAGTAGCCGCGTAGGCTCGGCATCAGAAAGTAGGTATTGGTCATGCAAATTGGTCCATCAGTGCAAGGGTTTGTGATTTCATTAATTTGGACCCTCCGGTTTTTACTGGGGCAGATCTAAAAGAAGACCCTCTGGTATTTATCGATAGAATGTAGAGGAATTTTAGGGTAAAAGAAGCCACTACGACTGAGTCAGTTGAGCTAGCTTCCTATAGACTTCATGATGTTGCAGTTAATTGGTACGAGTCTTGGGAGTTTTCCAAAGGTAAGAATGCCCCTCCAGCAGTATGGTAGGAGTTTAGAGAAGCTTCTATTTGGCATTATCTGCCACCAGACTTAGGCAGGCCAGAGTTGATAGGTTCTTAACCCTTCGACAGGGTAACATGAGTGTTCGGGAGTACAGTCTTCAGTTTGATTCATTGGCTAGGTATGCTCCCACTATTGTATCTAAGATGGAGGATCGAGTTCACCGGTTCGTGATGGGGTTAGATTCGTACTTGCTTAACAATTGTATATCAGTCTCACTTTAGCTAGACATGGATATTTCTCGTATTCAGGCATACACTTAGGGTGTAGAGGAGCATAAGAAGAAACAGAGGGCCGATCGTGAACATGATAGGGACCAGAATAAGAGAGAGAGGTCTTCAGGTCCTTTTGGTGAGTTTCGAGGTAGTTAGAGATAACAGCACCCGAGGTATCCAGGCCAGCCATTGGCTAGCACAACCCTTCAGTTTGGCGGTAGGATATTTGATCGTTCCACATATTCAGGGCCTCAGGTTCTCAGTATAGGGCTGAGTCAAGTCAGAGAAGGCCGCCCTTGCCACGATGTGCTTAGTGTGGTAAGCAACATGCCGGGTAGTGCCATATGGGATTGGGTGTTTGTTATACTTTTGGTTATCCATGCCACATTATGAGGGATTATCCGACGAGAGGTGATGTAAGCATAGCTCAGCCAGCGGGATCTGTAGCTAGTTTGTCATCATCAGTACACCCCCCTAGGCAAGGTTCACAAGCACCAATGAGTCGTAGTAGAGGCAGAGGCGGAGCATCTAGCTCGAGCGATCCTCAAAACCACATTTATGTATTGGCAGGACGACAGGATCAGAAGTCATCACCTGATGTTGTTACAGGTATATTATCAGTCTCCTCATATGATGTATATGCACTAATTAACCCAGGTTCCATGTTATCATATGTTACTCTGTTGGTTGCTAGTAAGTTTGGAACAAAACCTAAATTGGTTAAACCTTTTGAGATGTCTACACCTGTTGAGGACTCAGTGATAGTTAAGCGAGTATATAGGGGTTGTATAATAGTAGTTCATAGTCGATCTACTGTAATGAACCTAATCGAGTTATATATGGTAGAATTTGATGTTATAATGGGTATGTATTGGTTGTATTTTTGTCATGCCAACGTTGATTGTAGATCAAAGATAATCCGATTTCAATTTCTAGGGGAGCATGTTTTGGAGTGGGAAGGTTATTCAGCGTCGCCGAGAGGCAGATTTATTTCCTATCTCAAGGCAAGGAAGATGATCAGAAAGGGTTGTATGTATCACTTAGTTCGGGTTCAGGATGTGGAAGTAGAGTCACCAACCAGTCAGTCCATCCCTGTGGTTAATGAGTTTCTCGATGAGCTTCTGGGTCTTCCGCCAGAGCGAGAAATTGAGTTTGATATTAACCTACTACCGGATACTTATCCAAGATCTATTCCTCCCTATAGAATGGCTCCCCAGAGCTGAAAGAGTTAAAGGAACAACTAAAGAACTTGCTTGAAAAGGGCTTTATCAGACCTAGTACATCACCGTATGGAGCACCTATGTTATTTGTGAGGAAGAAAAATGGTTCATTAAGGATGTGTATTGATTATAGATAGTTGAATAAGGTGACAATCAAGAATAAGTACCCGTTCCCGAGGATTGATGATTTATTTGATCATTTGCAAGGTGCCCAGTGTTTTTCAAAAATAGACTTGAGGTTCGGGTACCATCAGGTAAGGGTTAAGGAGGAAGATATTCCGAAGACAACATCCAGGACAAGATACATGCACTTCTAGTTTTGTGTTATGTCGTTCAGTTTGACCTATGCCCTAGCAGTATTCATGAATTTGATAAACCGTATGTTCAGGCCCTTTTTAGATCCGTTTGTAATTGTATTTATCGATAATGTATTGGTGTATTCTAATTCAGAGACTGAGCATGCAGATCATCTGTGTACTATGCTAAGAGTTCTACAAAAAAAGGAAGTTGCATGCAAAATTCTCTAAATGTGAATTCTTGTTAAACTCCGTAGCTTTCCTTGGGCATATCATTTCGGGTGAAGGCATCCGGGTAGATACACAAAATATTGAGGCAGTAAAGACTTTGCCTAGACCCACAACACCGACAGAGGTTCGTAGCTTTCTCGGTTTGGCAAGTTATTACCATAGATTTGTAGATGGATTTTCTTCCCTTTCAGCACCTTTGACAAAGTTGACTCTGAAGGGAGCAAAGTTTCAATGGACTGACGCTTGTGATCGGAGATTCCAGGCATTAAAGGATAGATTAACTTCAGCACCGGTTCTAATGCTCCCAGAAGGGACCGATGGTTATGTTATTTATTGTGACACTTCAGGCGTTGGATTGGGTTGTGTGCTGATGCAGCAAGGTAAGGTTGTAGCTTCTACTTCTAGACAACTAAGAAAGCACGAAAAGAACTACCCAACCCACAATTTAGAGTTAGCCGAGATGATTCATGCACTAAAGGTGTGGAGGAACTACTTGTATGGAATTCATGTTGATATCTATACAGATCATAAGAGCCTCCAGTATATCCTCAAGAAAAAGGAATTGAATTTACGTCAAAGGAGATGGTTGGAGCTACTTAAAGACTATGACGTTGATATTTTATACCATCCGAGGAAGGCAAACGTAGTAGCCGATGTCCTCAGCCGTAGATCTATGGGTAGCATGTCATATTTATAGCCAGAAAAAGGGGAATAGCCCACGAGATTCATTAGGTAGCTAGTCTTGGAGTTCGGTTACTGGACTCAGGCGAGATTTGAATTAATATTCAGGATATGGAAACATCCTCTTTAGCAACTGAAGTAAAGCAATTCTAGTACGAGGATCCTGTGTTAGTTCATTATAGGGATACCACCCCTCAGAAGGAGAATACACCGTTTGAAATTACAGAAAATGGGATCCTCAAATATCGAGGACGATTATGTATCCCTAATTTTGCGGAGCTGTGTTGGCAGGTTATGGGAGAAACTCATTATTCTCGTTATTCTATCCATCCAGGAGCGACAAAGATGTATCATAATATTAGGGAAGTATATTGGTGGAACAGAATGGAAAAGGATATAGCGGAGTTTGTTGCCCAGTGTCCTAACTGTCAGCAGGTTAAGATTGAGCATCAAAAACATGGTGGATTATTGCCGGCTATGGAGATCCCGACTTAGAAATGGGAAGTAATCAATATGGATTTCATCGTAGGCTTACCTCGTACCCAGCGTAAGTTCGATTCGATATGGGTGATTGTTGATAGGCTTACAAAGTCAGCCTATTTTCTGCCTGTTAGGACTACATATTTCATAGAGAATTATGCAAGGCTTTATATTAAGGAGATAGTATGACTGCATGGCATCCCTGTATCTATTATCTCGGATAGAGGAGCTCAATTCACAACTAATTTCTGGAGGTCTTTCCAAAAAGGATTGGAGACTCAGGTAAGTCTTAGTATAGGATTTCATCCCCAGATAGATCGACAAGCTGAACGTACTATTTAGACACTTGAGGATATGTTACGATCTTATGTAATAGACTTCAAAGGTAGCTGGGATGATCATCTTCCGCTTATTGAGTTCACATATAATAATAGCTAGCATTCCAGTATTCAGATAGCTCCATACGAAGATCTTTACAGACGGAGGTGTAGGTCACCTATAGGGTGGTTCGATGTTGGGGAAACTTTGTTAGTATGACCAGAATTGGTACAACAGGCAATCAAGAAGTCTTATGCGGATAATCGATGACGAGACTTGGAGTTTCAGGTTGACGATTGGGTATTCCTAAAGGTATCACTGATGAAAGGTGTTATGAGGTTCGGTAAGAAAGGAAAACTTAGCCCTCGATACATTGGAACATATAGGATCATACACAAGGTAGGCCAGGTAGCATATGAGTTACACTTGCCTTAGAACTTAAAGTCTGTACATCCAGTCTTTCATGTGTCTATGATCCGTAAATGTATCAGAGATCCTTTCAGAATCGTGTCAGTTGAAGACATTCAGGTCATATAACAGCTATCATATGAAGAAACTCCCATTGCTATATTAGACAGACAAGTTTGGAGATTGAGAACTAAAGATAGCTTTGGTGAAGTACTTTGGAGAAACAACAATGTGGAAGAAATGACTTGGGAGGCTGAGGAAGACATGAAGTCTAGATATCCCTACTTATTTCCTCCTCCAGAGAAGGGTCCGACTGAGACGTCACAACCTTAAGGTACGTATATGGATTCTTGTGTTAATTAGTGTCATTGGTTGTGTGAGGTCATTGTCGTTATTGATGATTATGGTCCTATGTGGCGTTGAATTATTGAGTTTCTACAGGAAGAGTTGGTAGTAGTGTTGTTACAAAGGCAACTCTGCCAAAGTTATATAGATCCCGGGGAGTTAAACATTCGAGGATGAATGTTTTTAAGGGGGGAAGGATGTTACATCTCGCGTTTTCGTACGTTAAAGTTTCGTCTTCAGTTAATCGACGTAGACTTGGGGATGAGATTATCTTGAGGTTAACGCATTTATGCTATTTATAACAAGCAATAAGTAAGTGTCATGAAGGATAAAGGGTACACGAATCAAAGAAAATGAGTTTTGTTGAAGGTTGTCGATTTGGGATAAAATACAGTCCGAGCTATAATACCCGATATTTATAGACTAGTACCATACAAGGTACCATATGATCATGATAGTATGATGTATAAAGTATATTAAAAATGAGTTGCATTTTAAGGATGATTCTTAATTATGTGGGTAATTGGTTAATTATCGGGTAACAGGACATTACCTAATTAATTAATAAATTATAAGATAAGGTTAAAAAAACTCCACCCACGTGATAGCAAGCCACTACTAAGACATATGGATATCTACAGTACAAGGCATTAACGTGTAAGACATTCAAGTTTGGTTTCATTTGTACAAGTTTGGCTTCATTTTGGACATAGAATAATAAAGTGAGTTACATACCTTTCTTCCTAAGCATTTCAAAAATAGATGCTAAAACTCAACCTAACAAAGCTTCCAACAAAATTTCTTGCGACCAAATCAATTCCAGCGAGAATTATTAGCACCTTAGCAACGTAAAATTTTGCGATTCTAAGGGAGTACGGTGCAACCTTTTCCAAGAATATCATACGGATTTTTTCCCTATTCGAGGTATGTTAAGGCTATCGCTTCTTTCTTTTTGGCATGATCTAAATGATACAAAAAGAAACGGGCAATGTACAACTTTCATAAATGACTCTATTCGTAGAAATACTAGGGGTCTCTATGTTCTTGATTCCCCATGTAACATATTATTATACCTTTTGTTCATGGGTCTCAAAATAATATGCAGTTGATAAAGTTTATCCGAAAGAAATATTGAGATTATTAACATATTTTATGCATTTCATTCATTTATACATGTACATTGATCCATGACCAGATGGCGTTATATATACGTATTTATATGTATATATATGTATATGGGATATGAAAAAAGGTTACGGCGTTATATACGCACCACCACCTGATCAGTTGGTATATATTGACGATTTTGCCCACAGTGACTGAGATAATATGATGATATGCCCTCAAAGACTTGATGATGTTATGTACACCTATGCATATGCATGGCACGACATTTACACACACGTGCATGATGTTATAACTATTTCAGGACTTGCAAAGTTATTTAGACTTACAGGCGGAATTTCTTATTCCATGTTTCATCTATGTCTTCAGTACATTATTCGTACTGACGCCCTATTTCCCGGGGCCTGCATTTCATGCCCGCATGTGCAAGTAGGCAAGCTGACGGTCCCCTGCTTAGGATCCTTGATCAGAGAGAGTTAGTGTGTTCCACTTGATCTAGAGCTGCTTTTAATTTTGGTACGATATGCTAGTATACATATATGGTTATGACGTGGCCCAATCTCATCCTTGTATAGTTGTATTTTCTATTAGAGGTGTGTAGACAGTTATGTATAGTTGGATAGTATGTGGCCTTATCGACTTCCAGTTTTGGGTATATAGTTTTCTCTAGCAGCCTTGCCGGCTCGCCCACTGTATTCCACATGTATATGTACATATGTCTTCTGGATAGGTTACTCTCACATATATTATTCATGTTTATATCTTAAATGCATGCTTAAGGATGTTCGACATGTAGGATTCGGGCACCCGTCGCGGCCAATCGGTTTGGGTCGTGACACAAAATGTATGCATATGACCTAGAATTAATATGCACAAGGACTTAGTAAAAATCAAGCAGATATGTACTCATGGAATTTCTATATGACTACGAATGATTCAAGCAATTCAGTATATCAAGAATAAGCTCCCATGTATTCATAAATAAATATAAACCTTGGCATGATTTCTAACATGAGTAAAAGAGCAAATGTAGTTATAAGCCAAAAAATCATGAATCAAGATGATCATATAATCAAAACAAGACATAAAGTACCTAAATTCTACCACAAACATAATATAAACTTTGTACGTGCATATACGCTTACCATCTCGCATATATGCTATCCGGATATCCCCAATACCTTAAACACATAGCAATCAAATCAAATCAAATCCTAAGAGTTTCCCTCTTGACAAGATTAGCCAAGAAACTTACTCCTTCCCGTGCTAGGATTGACCTCAAATTGGTCAAAACCACATTCTAGCCCTTCAATCATGCAAATCCAAGACAAACATCATTCCAGGAAGTTAACAAACCATAAAAGTTCGATCTATAAAGAATTTCCAAAAAGTCAACAAAGGTCAACCTGACCCCGCGTGACTAAATTCAAAACCAATACCAAAATTCGATGATCCCTAACCTTTCAAGTACAAATATGTAATTAGTTTCAAAATTCAGGTCCAAATCGATGGTCAGACGCCAAAATATATTGTCTTAAAGTAGACAAAACTCCCAAACTTTCTTTGAAAAACCAATGTTTTAGGTGTAAAAACCCATGTAGATTCTTGAAATATAGTCACAAATAGGTAGAAATCACTTTTCCTCTTACCTTGTATGAAAATCTACCCGAAAAATTGCTCCTCTTCAAGTATAGGCCTCAAAATATAAAAGAATGGGTAAACGTCCCAAAATATAATACATATCTGTTCTGTCCAGAAGTACCCTTCGCGAATATGGCACAAGCCTCGCGTTCGTCAAGCACATATATTGATGGTCCAAAAAGTAGTCTAATGATCGCATCTGAGCCCCATGATCCCAAACGCCAACAAACGAACACATCATGAACGCGAGCTTCCTCTCAAGAAAATGAATGCTAATGAGCCCCCAGCCTGCTCCATCTCCACGTGAACATGATATCTGGTACGCGAACGTGATGACCAAGCGTATCACAACAACTTGAATGCAAAGCCACCATGCGCACGCGAAGCACACAACTACAACTCCCAAAAAGCATGTCGCGAAGGCAACTACCGAAGAGCAAATGCGAAGTACAAATATAGCTTGCCAAGATCCTTCTCCATGATCACTAGCCTAGCACTGCGATCGCCAAGCAATAGAAAACACTAGAAATTCAACTGCTCCAAAACACATAGAAATGATTTGAAAATACCCTGGATCACACCTGATCCCATGGGGACCCTGTCCATTCATATCAACAAGTCCAAATACAATATCCAAACTTATCCAAAGGCTCAAAGCACTGCAAATAACATCAAAACATGAATCAAAGATCAAAATTATTCTCTTAACTTTCAAGCATTCCAACTTCGCCAAACTCATCTGAATCACACTTAGACATTTGGGATCATAACCAAACTTTGCATACAATTTCCAATATGCCAAATGAACATAACCAATGTCCCTGAACACCGACCGGACCCTGATAATATCAAGTTCAACTCCCGATCAAACCTATGAACTCTCCAGTTTTTTTAAATAACTTTTGATAAATAGAGCCAAAATATTATAGGATCATCGAAATTCATATTGTCACTAGGTTGATTGCCTAGTTGACCTTGGTCTTAAGTCTATATTGGTATAGTACTCACAGTGAAAGGTAAAGGTGGATTTCTTATGTTTAGGCTTAAGGATTCGAAAGTGATTTCTCACTTTATGAAATTTAGTGGTAGCTATCATGTTGTGACATATGATAGCTAACTTGAATGTTTGGGGATGAGGTGTGACACATGATATGCGGACAGGGATAGGATAAATCGTATTTTTGGAAATTATCCCAATTGTTTAATTATATTCTTTGGTATAAAGGCTCCATATATGGTTATGTTGGATTGTAATAATGGGAGTGTCCACAACATACATGAGAAGACATTAATTTTTTTATGAAACCCTTCATGTATGATTTTGGATATGAAAAATGTTTCATGATTTGATTTGAAAATATTTGTAATTTTTAAATGGCTTTCATAGTTAATTGGTTTTCATGCATATGTTGGGGTGAATCATTTGGTCTGGTTCGCTCGGGCCGAAAAGTTTGCATGGTGTCGGTCACAGATTGGATTGTGATATAATTATTCAATTACCAATATTCAAGCATTATGATAGTAAATTTGTGATTTAAATTGCAACCAATTTTGTATAGGAGAGAACCAAACATATTAATATTAATTGTCATTTCATCATAGAGAACTAAAGTTTGGCTTATTTTATATTTTGCATGTGTCCTCTACAGAATAACAGGCTGACATTCACGCAAAAGGTCTTGGCATTTCTCAATGCGATTATCTCGTGTCCAAGCTATGCATGAAGAACATCCTACGTGCCACGACCCAAAACGCCACTAAGTCGTGATGGCACCTAACCAAATCCGCTAGGTAATACAAACAGTATAAGTCACTACTATAATGAGATATCATCAATATTTTTAATTAAACTACAATACAATTCAATATAACTACCTCAAGCACTAGGAGTACAAGTCATGTGCCACTATGATTTAGGTTTACAAAACTGGTATAAGAAATAAGTACAACATTTATTTGAAGGTTACATAAATAAAAATGAGGTACTAATGTACCATGAACAAGTGGTAGCTCAAATTTGCAATGTAGCTACAACTTAAACTCTTGCCTTCTGTATAAACGGCAACTCAACTCTAAGAATTTGCACGCAAGGTGCAAAAGTATAGTATGAGTACACCATAGCCGGTACCCAGTAAGTATTAGGACTAAACTCGGTAAAGTAGTGACGAGGTACAACTCATGTGATACTCACTAGTCAAATAACATATGGAATATATCACACGCTAGCAACAAAAAGTGTGGCAGAAACAATAACAGTAATCTCCTTAGGACAAGTGATAACAATTAAATGCAAGTAACAACTCAACGTCAACAACAAGTCATAAAAACGGAACACATACACATATCACGCCTCATACCTAAATTATTAGTCACATTCGCATGGCAAAGACTCCATGCCACAATACCAATCACACTCGCGTGGCAAAGACATCGTGCTACAATATAATCAGTCTCACACGACAAAGACCTAGTGCTCGCACCACAAAGACCTCGTGCTATAATATAATCACACTCGTACAGCAAAGAATCATTCTCACACGGCAAAGACCTTGTACTTGCATGAAAAAGACTTTGTGCTACAATATAATCGCACTCGCAGGACAAAGACCTCGTGCTTGCACACCAAAGACCTTGTGCCACAATATAATCACACTCGCACTGCAAAGACCTCGTGCTCGCAGGGCAAAGACCTCATGCCAAAATATAATTATACTCACATGAAAAAGACATCATGTCAATACTAAAATAATTCCCTCAGCATGTCCACATATGCCACAATAATCACAAAACAATAATGCCAAAGTTTTTATAATGGATATGAGTTCATAATTTATCAACAAAGTGCATAAGAACATGAAAACTAGTAAAGTACGGATGGTTATTTAACAAATAAAGTATTACTACGGCTAAAACAAGTGAAGAGATCATATTCACATAGCCACAAAGTGAAGAAGCATGTTTCATATAAAATACATCCCCAAAATTAAGGCAAATTAATAGCCTAAGGTATAATACGATCAAAAGCCACATGTAGCACCCGTGTACATGATCGTCACCTCGTATATACGTTTCTTTTCACATAACACAAATAGGCAGTAAAGGACAAATCCAAAGGGGTATTGCCCCACATAAAGACAGGAAAGATACTTTCCTCAAATAATCCAAATCAATGCTCTAAAAGTGCCTTTCCGCGTGAATCGACCTGAGGACGGCTCGAATCTAGTAAAAAATAACTCAATAACATCAAATAAAGCCAAAGGAATCAAACCAAACGATAAAGGTCGAATCTTTAATCAAATACTTAGAGTCAACCAAAAAGTCAACCCCGATCTTGCATCCCGGAACCCGACAAAACTAAAATATACTGACAACACATTCGAATACGAGTCCAACCATACAAGTTTCATCCAAATCTGAGTCCCAATTGGTATTTAAAACCCATTTATTTAACATAGAAATGGTGGCTACCCCCCCCCCCCCCCATATTTTCCTCAAAAAGATTCACCACTCAAATGCCAAAATAAAAAATTAAATCACAAAAATAATCAAATCTGAGTAGAGAACACTTACCCATCTAAGTGATTGAAAATCGCTTCAACTCGAGTTTCCAATCTCAAACTGTGATAAAATGAGCAAAACCCTCGAATATACTAACTTATAGATCTGGTCCAGGAGTACCCGTCGCGATTGTAGCCAATAGCCACGTGATCGCGAAGCATAGAATCACAGCCACCCTTACAACCAACTACGTAATCGCGCTAGAACAATTGCGATCGCAGAAGACAATAAGCTTCAGCATTGCGAATGCGAGAGACAAAATTACCACTACTCACCTCTGCCATACGCGAACGCACCATATCCACGCAAACGTGAAGACCAACTAGCACTGACCCTTCGCGAATGCGATACCTTGTCGAAAAAGAAATTCACAAAGCCCCAGCTCCCAACATACACTACACGATAGCGTCTTTACCTTTACGATAGCGAAGAGTATCTAAGGCACCAGAAACCAACAGCTCCAAACATCACAAAAAAATGTTCCAGAACCACCCTGAATCACTTTCGAAGCCCCCTAGGACCCCATCCAGTCATATACCTACGAGTACAAATAAATTACATGGACCTACTCGAGGTCTCAAATAAATAAACACATCATCGAAACTACAATTCACACCTCGATTCAAGCTTGATGAACTAATCAAACTTTCCACTTTCAAAACTCAAGTCGAACCACGTTTAACCAACTCAAAATTACTTCAAATTTTGCAAGCAAGTTCCACATGACATAATGAACCTATTCCAACTCCCAGAAAAACAATCTGAACTCGATAACAATAAAGTCAACTCCCAGACAAACCTATAACATTTTCCAAACCTTCAAATTACCAACTTTCGCCAAATAGGGTTGAAACAATCTAGAAACATCCAAATACGAATCCGAACATATGCCTATGTCCAAATAAGCATACGAACCTATAGGAACCATCAAAATACAAATCCATTACCGTTTACATAATAGCCAAACCTTGGTAAACTCTTCAACTTTAAGCCTCCAAAAATGAAACTTTCTCTTCTAAATCAACCCCAAACCTCTCGGACATCGAAACCAACTATACATGAAAGTCATAATACATCATATGAAGCTACTCAAGACCGAAAACCACTGAACAAAAATCCAATGCTCAAAATGACCGTTCGGGTTGTTACATTCTCCCCCACTTAAATATGCGTTTGTCCTAGAACATTCCAAGAGTTGTTCCAAAGCCATCAAATAATTGTATAAAATCATACACATACCTATGGATGATCCCATGTAACCTCAAATAATATAAGCCCGTCGACACAACCTGCTGAAGATTCTTTCTTCGAACTTAGTCCATAAGCCTTAAAACTAAATTCCACCATCCAAAATTTCTTATAAGATCTGATTCTCGCAAATACATTGCAAAAGTATAAACGAGTTGTGTCAAGCCATAACCATATTCCAAGATATAATCACGCGACGTAACCCATCGCTCATATGTTCGTAGCAGTACCTCTGACTATAGTAGATGCCCATTACCAAACCTAGTATTGATAATATACCTCATATCAAATAGAACCTTGTTCCAAACCTTCACAACACTACTAATGATGAAATAAACATGTATAAACTCATCACCACCCATCAAATCAACAAGTTGTGGAGTTTTGTCGCCCCAGAAGAACCATTGCCAAATTCTAAGTTGACTAACGACATTCATCTCCAAATGTACCTTATAAAAATTTGATTATACTACTCGCAGGTCCAACAAACTCATCTCCCCCATTACAAAGATGCTCAACTGACATGCCACACCAAATGCTAACTAGAGCTACATACGATGCAATCCGTGCCCAATAAGAAACACTTGAATGTAACCAAAGATGGATAGAGAACTAAATACAAGAACCATCCAACAAGCTCAGTAGATATAACCACCAAGGCAAAATATTATGATCCGATCCCACAAGGGAGAAACAAAACTCACAAATTAAGCATAAGGAATCATATCCTAACATAACTTTACTGCGACACGTAACCCGATCCAATCATATAGGTCACATGGAATACCCAAAATTCTCATACCCACCAAACACGTATGTATCAATAGCAAGAATGCGAAGCGCATGACCATAATCATGGAGAATGGATAGAACCATATACCACAAACATGAGGAATACGGCCAAGTGAAATAAGCAATTAGGCCTCCCAAGAGCCATCTCGCTCAAACTTTGCCACAGGGCCTAAGCAAAACACCAATATGTATGTAAATAGTCAATATTCTCACAATCCATCATAGCATAAGAGAGTAAGACGTGGAACATATCAGGTCATGAATAAGACCAACTATTGTCGATGACACATTCCTTAACAATGGCTATGCTGAGTACACAAACCTGATTCGATGTAGAATACACATTCTTATTAGGCCTAACAATGGCCCCCAAATTAACTCCAACCATCCAATAATAGGTAAATAACCTTTCAAAAGTCTACAGTAACCTATATATAACACATACCATCTGTTGTCTAGCTCTTGCCATACCTTCACAATCCATAACTAAGGAATCGTCTGCCTCTAAGAACTCCCAATGTCCAAATCCTAAGAATACAGGAATGTCCTATCTGATCCCAACTCTACCACTCAAATGACTGACACATCCCTCATATCCAATCACCTCGGAGATACTCCCATGAATCATCCACGTCACGTAGTAGAATCTGAGTATCAACCGTCAACAACCAGGCGATTACTGTAATGCAATTCTAGCATCTACAAGTGAAAACATGATGTGCCTTCTAAAATGTGCACCTTTCTCAGGTGATACGAGATAGTGCCAACATTATTCTAAATATATAAAACCGTCCATGTTGTCTAGAACTCATAACTTTCCCTTAAAAACTGAACTGCAATTTTGTACATGTTATCTCAATTCCACATGGTGAACTGTATCTATCATACCATCATATGAAAAAGACGAGAATCTCATTATCAACTTTGAATCACAAGTAGGATATACACTCCGTCAGCCAGAAACCTTCCACTTGACCCCATCTAGTATAGAAATCACAACACGCAACAAACTTCCCATGCCTGTAGAAGACATCCATCTCACGCCATGGTTGAAACCATCGAAAACTCTTAGAAACCCATTTTCACAAAAACAAGCCATCAAAACTGAATTCGTCTAACTCAACCAAGCCATGCCCGTCGCCAAACCCAAGAGTGTTTCCACTAATCACATGTAAAGTCTCGCCACACCAAAAGAACTGATCATTTCTATTACTGTGCTGATCAAAACCATTACCAAGTTGGCCCATTTCTTCGAGTTCCTCTTGACTTGCCTTCAAGTTAAAACTTTTCCTTGCTTGTACATTATGGTCCTTAATCAAAGCTCACCCTCAAGATCCTAACATGAAACCATATCATCCTAAGGCCCATAAGACATTGTATTTTCTCTTAATCCCCCAATAGTAATGCAATCAAAATGCCCACTCTGAAGAGACCTTTTGTGAATTTGAAGATGTTTCTTTAACCTCTCAGATACTGAAATGTAGAATCAATAATAATATAGAACTACCGCAAGTCTCAGCACCATCAATTGCAAATCTCACATCTTAGCCATATACAAATCCGGGGAACCCTCAAACACCACATATGAATCTTGAACTCACTAGAATCTTCTTGAGAGTAATTTACCTACTCTAATCCTTTATGCACGGTCAATACGTGCTGAATGACTTGTGCCTTATTAGAAGATGAATACTCCAAAAGAAGCATACTAGCAATTCCTTTCCCTTGCACCCATGACCATAATGAGCATCAAACCTAAATCGTTCCAAGAATTTCGTAAGCCCATAAAAGTATAGTACATCATGCATCTAGAAATTTCCTTCCTTGCCTCATCCTCAAAGTCAGCCCCTTCAAGTCATAACTGATCTACAAGTGTGCCTCAGTCCAAAACTAATATAGCACATGACCATGCAATCTGATTGTCGGTAGCAGACTCCCACACTTAGCTCGAAGCCACTCAACAAGACATAAGAATATACTTCATTTGATATGAACAGCTTAAAGACCCCTCACCACACTCATAACACGAGACTGTAACATCAAGACAAAAAATCAAGTAATCCATAGCCCTTTGCATCACAAACAAATCCCTCCCATGAAATCAAACCATGTAGGCATAGTCCTTAGTCACATAATACTCATCACATAGATATCTCGCAACTCAGTGAGCCATCGATCCCACTTCTGAAGACACTACTGGACAAATTAGTCCAAATGCACACACTCACACAACAGAAACTATCGAACCCATGCTGAAGTCTAAACCTGGCCTCAGGTCCTCCATCTTCACAACATGGAAAAACCATTTTTCACCTCATCCTCGACATCCCAAGTCGTTGGTGCACAGATGATACCAAGTACTGAACATCATGTACACTTGAATAGAAATAAACTGGGATATAAGCGTCAAGATGAAATTAAGTTGCACGATAAGGAACGAAAAATAGAAAGTTTCCTAGATGCCCTGTAGCCTCTCGAAGATAAGTATGGACGTCATCATACTGATCCGTGAGACTCTACTAGATACTTGCTTAAGACTCGTAGAACCTATGAACCTAGATCTTTGATATCAACTTGTCACGACCCAAAACCCTACCAAGTCATGATGGCACTTAACACAAATCCACTAGGTAAGCCAATTAGTATAAGTCGCTACTATAATAAGAAATCATCGTTATTATTAATAAAACTGCAAAACAATTCAATACAACTACCCCAAGGACGGTTAGTACAAGTCATAAGACATTATGATTTGGATTTACAAAGATACTAAAAGAAATAAGTACAACATCTATTTGAAGATTATATAAGCAAAAATGATGTCCTAATCTACCATGAACAAGTGGTAGCTCAAATCTGGGATGTTACTACAACATTAATGAATGCCTTTGTCATCCAATACAGCTTAGCTCCAAGAATCTGAATGCACAGTGCAAAATTATATTATGAATATACCATGGTCGATACCCAGTAAGTATCAAAACTATCCTCGGTGAAATAGTGACGAGGTTCAAGTCATGTCATACTCACTAGTCAAATAACCTATGCAATATATCAAAGGATGGCAACAATAAGTATAACAGAAACAATAACAGTAAGCTCCTTAGGACAAGTGATAACAATTAAATGCAAGTAACAACTCAACGTCAACAACAAGTCATAAAAACGGAACACATACACATGGTGACTTATACCCATATTATCTGTCACACTTGCACGGCAAAGACCTCGTGCCAGTATCAATCACACTCGCAAAACAAAGACCTCATTCTCGTACGGCAAAGACCTCATGCCACAATTTAATTACATTCGCCTGGCAAAGACCTCGTGCTCGTACGACAAATATCTCGTGCCATAATAAAATCACACTCGCACGGCAACAATAAGTATAACAGAAACAATAACAGTAAGCTCCTTAGGACAAGTGATAACAATTAAATTCAAGTAACAACTCAACGTCAACAACAAGTCTTAAAAACGAAACACATACACATGGTGACTCATACCCATATTATCTGTCACACTCGCACGGCAAAGTCCTCGTGCCAGTATCAATCACACTTGCAAAACAAAGACCTCATGCTCGTACGACAAAGACCTCATGCCACAATATAATTACATTCGCCTGGCAAAGACCTCGTGCTCGCACGACAAATATCTCGTGCCATAATAAAATCACACTCGCACAACAAACAATCCGCTCATCATGTCCACGTGTGACATAATAATCATCAAACAATAATGCCAAAGTTTTCATCACGGATATGCGTTCATAATTTATTAACAAAGTGCACAAGAATGTGAAAAATAGTAAAATGTGAATGAGTATTTGAAAAATAAAGCATTACTACGTCTAAAACAAGTATAGTGGTCATGTTCACATAGCCACAAAGTGATAAAACATGTTTCATATACAATACATCTCCAAATTAAGGCATATTAATAACCTAAGGTCTAATCCAGTCACAAGCTAAACGTAGCACCCGTGTACACGCTCATCACCTCGTATACATGTCACTTTTCACATAACACAAATAAGCAATAAAGGTCAAATCATAAGGGTTATTCCCCCACACAAGGTTAGGCAAGATACTTACCTCAATCAAGTCAAATCAATAATCTAAAAATGCTTTACCGTGTAAATCGACCCTTGAACGGCTCGAATCTTGCCAAAAACTACTCAATAACAACAACAAATGCCATATGAATCAAACTCAAGCGATAAAGATCGAATCTTTAATCAAATACTCAAAGTCAACCCAAAAGTAAACTCTGGGTCTGTATTGTGGAACAAGATAAAACTCACAAATTCCGATAACACATTCAAATACGAGCCCAACCATATAGGTTTCATCCAAATGTGACTCCAAATTGGTGTTCAAAACCCATTTATTCACTTTAGAAAAGTTTGCCAAAAACCCCTAAGTTCTTCTTTTGGATTCACCACTCAAATGCCAAAATCAAAGATGGAATCATGAAAAATAATTAATTCGAGTCAAGAACACTTATCCAATCCTAGTGAGTAAAAATCGCCTGAAAAATATCCTCAATTCGAGCTCCCAATCTCAAAATGTGATAAAATGAGCAATACCCTCAATATAATGACTTATAGATCTGGTCCAGGAGTACTCTTAACGATCGCAACCAATAGCCACGCTATCGAGAAGCACAGAATCACGACCGCCCTCAGAACCAACTACGCAATTGCACTAGACTAATCGCAATCGCAGAAAACAATTAGCTTCAACATCACGAATGCGAGAGACAAAATTACCACTGCTCAACTCATCCCTACCCAAACCCACCACATCCACGCGAGTGGAAAGGCCTACAAGCACGGACCCTTCACAACGTGATACCTTGTAGTGAACGCGATTAACAAAGCCACAACTCCCAACATACATTACCTGATCGCGTCAACACCTTCGCGGTGGCGAAGAACATATGAGTCCTTAGAAACCAGCAGCTCCAAACATAACAAAAATGGTCTGGAACTACCCCGAATCACACCGGAGGCCCCGTAGGACCCCGTCAAATCATACTAACAAGTCCAAATATATTACACGGACCTACTCGAGGTCTCAAATCACTCAACACAACATCAAAACTACAAATCATACCTTGATTCAAGCTTGATGAATTAATAAAACTTCCAACTTTTACAACTCATGCTGAACCACGTCTAACCAATTCAAATCACCTCAAATTGTGCACACGAGTTCCAAATGACATAACGAACCTCGCCTACCTACCAGAACAACAATCCGAACATGATGACATCGAAGTCAACTACGAAGTCAAATCTAAGAACTTTTTAAACCTTCAAATCCAACTTTCACAAAATAGGCCAAAACCTTCTAGAAACATCCAAATAAAAGTTCGGACGTACGCTTAGGTCCAAAATCACCATAGGAACCTATTGGAACCATCAAAACACGAATCTGAGACCGTTTAAAAAAGTGAAACCTTGATCAACTCTTCAACGTTAAGCCTTCAAAAATAAAAGTTTCTCTTCTAAATCAACCTCGAATTTCTCGAACATCGAAACCAACCGTACACACAATTAGAAAATTCTAACCCTGAGATTCATAAAGAATTCGGTATTGATATTACTGAAAAAGAAGATGATATAGGTACATCTTATAAAGAAGGTTGTTAGTAATTAAATTACTAGGAGCTATTGATTATGTGGAAGGTGAATTTGTTCAAAAACTCCAGTATTTTTACTACGCAAAAGTTTTAATACAAATAACTCTTTTAATTGACTATAATTTTAAAAGAGCAAATCATAATATAACATATGAAGCTACTCAAAACCTCAAATTTCATAATGCAATGTCAATGTTCAAAAAGACCGGTTAGCTCGTTACATTATGGCTCTTAGCTCGAGGAGGATGTAAAGGAAATAACTACTCGTACATATTACACAAACTCGATAAACTACAATTTGTCTCTGCCTCAAACTTGCTGAGTCAGCTGAGTTAGTCGTTTAGCAGGTTAAACGGTGTTGGTCAAATAGTTAGCATGTATATATAGGTGTATGCTTCTCTTTGTAATTCAGTTTTTCATTTTCTGCAGAAATACAATTGAACTAAGATTTTCTCTCTCTCTCTCTCTGCCCGTCAAATTCCAACTGTTAGATTAGGGATTCATTGATGTTGTCAGAAAGAGGTTGAGGATGACCAAACTCGATAGGATATTGTGAAATGTAGTGCAAAGGAAAATCTAGAGCTCAACAATGGTAGATGAAACATCTAAAGAGAGGTCTAGACATCAACGATGATGAAAAATCATGACCTTGGACTTTAGTATTTTAGGGAGAAAAAATGGATAGAAGATTAAAAATAAAGGTTTATTTTATGAGGAGGGACTATATTGTACTATCTTGTATGTCGAAATAGTTTAGACCTTATATACAATTTACAACTGTATCATTTATGTTTATCGTGTATGTCCGTTCACAATATCATTTAGAAGTAGAAGCAGTTACTATTGTTACACATGGACTAAGGTCTGACAAATTAAACCAATCAAGCTCTGTAACAAAAGAAGCGAGAAATTCCTTTGGGGGAATTAGGAGAAGCATTTGCGTCATCATCACAAGTGCAGATGTCAACAATTTTATTGTGCTTATTCTTTTTAAACTTGCGCTGATCTTTAAGCACCGTCACTACCAGGACTCCGTCACGCATGGAAGCTTTAATCTGGTGCACCAAAGCATCATCCGGTAATCGAAACTTCCTACACAAATTCCCTATCTCTGTGCGTTCCTTGCAGTGCCACCTAACGCCAGTATTATTACTATTGTTTTCATTTTTCCCCTGTGTAATTAAGCGGACTACTCTGTCGTTGTGCAGCTCCAATTTCACGTCCTCTTTTGTGAGACCTGGAAGGTCAAACTTGAAAATATGGGCTTCAGGTGTCTCTTTCCAATCCATGTCGCAGTAGCCTGAAGCTTCCCTCAACCCAAATAGCAATGGATGATCCAGTAGCAATTGTGACGATAACGACATTCCTTAATCGTTAGCAATATAGTACTGCACAAATACTGCTTATCAAGTTTAAAATCCAACTATTTTTTATGGATGTGTGCTGTGAATACTGCCTATGGGCGTTGTTTAACCAGAGGATATATAGAATGGGAAAGGGGGCTCTTGAATATTCTGGATCGCGTAGAAAGAACAGCATCCAATGTGGTTCTGCTAGCTTCGCAAACATTCTGGAAGCCTTCCCTCTGTAAATATCTGGACCCTTCCCTTCAAGGAAACAGAGTTTGAGATACAAGTAGAGTATAGAATTGCAAGGCATAATTTAAATATAATATTTATTTTTATCGTTACTAAAATTTTATTGTATCATATCGTTAAATTCGTTGTTACTAACGAAGAAAAGTGCTACTTTATGTAACGACTAATTTGGTGTGGTCATATCATTATTCCCCCCCCCCCCTCCCCCCATCTCATTTACCCTTTTTTATTATTAAATATCATATTTTATGCTTTACCCTACCTTGTATATAATAATTTACCTCGTATACTACTTTTTTGGTAACTAGTTTCTCAACACGTGTCGAGTTATGTTATTTTACATTGTACAATAATTATAATTTTGAGTAAATAATTATATATGAAAGTATAAGGTACAAGTTTTTCTAAATGAATGATATGAATCATTATATAATCACTTATTTGTCGAGATCAAAATGATTTGATGTCGTTTGAACTGCAAAGATGAATAACAAAAGTTTATTAGATACATGTGATGTCTTTAATAAAGGCGATATAAATAACTAAAAAATATAATATAAATTAAAAATAGTATTCTCTTTTGTCGTCCAATATTATAGGCTTCAAAACTCCTTCATGTATTAGAGTTTTCTATGTTCTTACTACTCTCTTCGAATCACTAGTACTTTATCATCCAGTCAAGATGAGTATATTTCTGTCCTGCTATAAGGTACATATAATTTTATTAATTCTACTTTGATTGTTGGTCATTTTGTTCGATTGAATCTAAGATGGTTCGGTCAAAAGCAATAACAATATGATATTTATAACATAATATAGATTATGTGCTTTCTATTATGGTAAACATTCTTATTTGAAATAGTTAATAATTCCAAAAAAGAATTAAAACATTTAATATCTTACGCTGGCATTAACTAATTTTATTTTAGTTAGTATATTGAAATAATTAGACTTCGTAAAAAACAAGTCTTACCAATTTTATGACTGAGTAATTCGAGTAACAAGTTGAAATACATAATAAATTTACGTATGATACAATTTTGAAAGACACAAAATTATTTTTATAATCTTGCAAATTAGTGTATTATGCAATTGCCATGACCCAGATTCGCAATATCGGAATCGTGACGACGCCTAACATCTACTTGCTAGGCAAGCCAACATTAGATAACTGATTAACCATTTTGACAATTTAAAACCAAGTAATAACAATTATTAAAGATTAATAAAGTTATAATAAATAAGATAAACCCATATCATAACACGGTCTAGTCTAATCCCAGAAAACCTGGAGTCACCAGTACATGAGCAACTAGAATACTACAAATATGGTTTGAACAAAGTACAACTGTTAGGAAAAAAATAAACAGTAAAGACAGAAATAGAAGGGTACTTCAGGAGCTGCGAACGTCAGCAGCTCTACCTAGTCTCTGCTAAAAATATGATCCGAGCTGAAGCACCACTAGACACTACCGGGACCAACACCAGTATCTGCACAAGAAGTGCAGAAGTGTAGCATAGTACAACCGGCCAAATGTACTCCTAAGTATGGAGCTTAATCCCCACGAGGCAGTGACGAGGCTATGACAAGACACCTACTAAAATCATATATATGTATATATATATATATATATATATATATATATATATATATATATATATATATAAAACAACAGAAATAACAAGTAGGGAATTTAAATAATAACAGGGAAGGAACATGTAGAAAGGGAAGTATGATAAGAACGGCAGGAACAAAATCACCAAGTAGCCTTTTTACAAAAGAAACAACAATGCGACCAATTAAATCACCAATCCGGAAATCAAATAAAGCAATGAAATTAACAATGGTACGGCATCACCCTTCGTACTTTACTCTCGTCCTCATCATGTAATATCATAAATGCAATGGCATGGAATCACCCTTCGTGCTTTTACTCTCATCCTCGCCAAATAATAATGATATGATAAATGAAATGGTACGGTATCACCCTTCGAACTTTTACTCTCGTCCTCACATGATATGATAAATGATAATAAGCAAGCAAGTACACGACATCATCCTTCGTGCTTTAATCCTCACAATCTCTTTATCAATGATAGTAATATGCAAATAAGGCACGACAACACCCTTCGTACTTTTCACTTTTCCTCAACAAGCAACAACACAATCTACAATAGAAATGCAAAGTAGGAAGCAAATTTCAGTTTAATTATAGTGTCATGATAGGCAAACTCAACTTTCAATAACTCAACAACTCCCAAAATAAACAATAAATACGAAGGCGGAAAATTAAAGAAATAATAATCTAATTAAGAAATGGAAAGTATAGTCTATGGAAAAACATAATACAATAAAATAATTTCCACATGCATCCTAACCCAATGACAACGCATATATACTCATCATCTTACATATATGTCGTCCCCACACATAATTCAAGTAGTAAATAGATCAACAAGTCCTAATTCCCTTAAGTTAAAGTTAACCGTGACACTTGCCTCACTCCACAACAAAATCAATGCTCAACCACGAATGTTTCTTTAGAGTTAGCATCCAAACCAATCAAATCCGGTCAAATAGATCAAAATAAGATTTAGAAACCACCCATAAGTGAAAAAGATTCAATCTTTAATGAAATTGAAAAAAAGTCAACAAAAGCCAACCCCGAGCCCGCTTGGTCAAAACCCGAGATTCAGACCAAAATTCGATTACCCATTCACTCCCGAGCCTAGTTATCTGATTTGTTTCGAAATTCGACCTTATTTTGAGGTCTAAATCTTAATTTTACAAAATTCTTCAATTTCAACCCAATTGGATGTTAAAAACTCATGAAAAGTAATGGGAATCTCTGAAGAGTAGGAAGTCACCATCGGAATGGAATGTTAGTCAACCGCTTCACAATAACCCAGACTGCATCATATTTCTTCTAGGTCTGTGGTAAGCATACCACAAAATCCCTAGTGTTGCGCTCCCACTGTTACTCCGGTATCTTTAATCTCTAAGTCAATCCACCTGGTTTTTTACGTTCATACTTTACCCGTTGACAATTCAAACACCGAGATAAATAAGCAATGATGTCTTTCTTCATTCTTCGCCACCAATAGTATTGTTTCTAGTCATGGTACATCTTCGTGACACCTGGATTAATAGAATAACGCAAACTGTGAGACTCCTCAAGGATAAACTCTCTCAACCCATCAACGTTTTGAACACAAATACGACCCTTAAGTCGTATAACACCATCATCACCAATCACAACCTCTTTAGCACCACCCCGTTGCACCGTCTCTTTCAATACCAACAAGTGATGATCATCAAACTGGCGAATCTTGATATGATCCAACAACGATGACTGTGCTACAACACATGCAAGAACTCGGCTGGGCTCTGAAACATTCATTCTCACAAACCAATTGGCCAAAGCCTAAACATCCATGGCTAGAGGCCTTTCAACTACCGGTAAATATGCCAAACTACCCATGCTCCCAGCCTTCCTACTCAATGCATCGGCCACTACATTGGTCTTCCCCGGATGATATATTATGGTAATATCATAGTCATTCAATAACTCTAACCATCCTCGCTGCCGCGAATTGAGGTCTTTCTACTTGAACAGATGGTCAATATAGACCTCATAATGAACACCGTACAGATAGTGCCTCCAAATCTTCAGCGCGTGAATAATGGCTGCCAACTCTAGATCATGAACATGGTAATTCTTCTCGTGAACCTTCAGCTGCCGCGAAGCATATGCAATAACCTTGCCCCCCTGCATCAATACCGCACCCAGACCAATACGAGATGCGTCACAATATACTGTATAAGATCCTGAACCCGTGGGTAAATATCCTAACAACTTCAAAATAAACAATAAATATGAAGGCGAACAATCAAAGAAATAATAATCTAAATAAGGCATGAAAAGCATAATTAATGGAACAACATAGTACAATAAAATAATTTCTACCTGCATGTTTTAATCTACTAATGATGCATATATACTCATTACCTTACACATACAACGTCTTCACACATAATTCACTTAACAAATAGATCAACAAGTCCTAATTCCCTTATGCCAAAGTTAACCACGACACGTTCCTCTATTCAGATCTTGGAGAACATGTTATGTGCTTGTGTTATGGATTTGAGAGGTTTATGGGACCGATTTTTACCTCTAGCGGAGTTTGCCTACAATAACATTTACCAGTCGAGTATTTAGATGGCACCATATGAGGCCTTATGTTGAAGGCGATTTCAGATCATGAAAATTAAGGCTAGTACTCAAGATATTGTTATTGCAGTTATGTGCATGTTTGGTTTGGAGCCAGAGAGGCTCGTGTGAGTTTTGGATGTGACATATGAGTTTTAGATGATTTGAGATAGCTGGTGTGCTTTAGTTCTGGTGATGATTTGCAGATCTCATATTTGCAAGGTCTGGCTCGCATTTGCGAGCATGGGCTAGGGGTTGGGACTTCACACCTGCGAAGAAAGAGACGCTTTTGCAATGGTTGATCTGTTCGCTTTTATGACTCTATCATCGCATTTGTGACGCAGTATGATGTTGGGCAGCTTTGTATTTGTGAAGCTTGGCTTGCATATGTGAAGGAGGTGGCCTTTGCAAATGCAAAAGTTTTGTCGCATTTGTGACTTTTGGGCTTCTAATGCGCTGATTGCATTTGCAATCTGTGCTTTGCATTTAAGAACAATAGTTCGCAATTGCGATACCTGCAGCTGGGTAAGAGATGGGAAAAGCGAGACTTAGCTCATTTTACACCATTTCTCAACCCTAAATACTCTAGAGACAATTCTTCAAGAATTTCTTCTTCTCAAAATCATTGGTAAACAACTCTAATCCATATTCTTTCAATTTCCTATCCGACCTCAATTTGAGGTCAAAATCCCTAATATTTTCCCCAAACCCCAAATTTTCTACCAAGGAATCCATAAATTAAAGGGTAAAATTAATGGGTGATTATGGAAATACATCAAAACTAGCTAAAAATCACTAACGAATGAAGTTATGATGAAAATCACCTTAAAATCCCCTCTAGGCTGAGCTCTAACTTTCAAAAATGATGTTTTGTGAAAAACCCAGAATTTTAGCTTTTAAAATAGATGGTCGTCAGGCGTTCTTACCGTTTGCAAAGCACCTGACGTGTACGCGAAGAACACTAGCCAAATGGCTATTGCATTCACAAAGAACTTCACGCATTAGCGAAGGCATCCCCAACCTCGCGACCCGTATGTTGCATTCGCGTAGAAGGATTCCCTGTGTCTGTCCCTAGAAGACAAAAGCTACGCGTTCACGAAAGTCCATTCACGTTCGCGAAGGGAAATCCCCCCAGGCCCTCGCGTTCCCTATTCGACTCTCGTATTTTCATAGTGTACCATCCCTAGTTTTTCCCTTCACTATCACGAAGCACAGGACATCAGAAGCAAAAACGGACAGTTCTTACAAGTCCAAGAATGGTCTGAAGCCTTTCCAAAACTCACCTAAGCCCTTTAGGCTCCAAACCTAACTTGCACACAAGTGTAAAAATATCATATGAACTCGCTTGCGCGATCTAAACTCCAAAATAACATCCAAAATCACGAATCGGACATCAAAATACATGAAATTCAAAAGGAAACTCAAGAGTAGCTAGAAACACAACCAAGCGTCCGATTCTTATCAAACCAACTTGGAATTATATCAAATTTTACAGACTAGTTTCAAATAGCAAACCAGACCTATTCCAAGTCCCAAAACTAAAATCCGAACCCAATAATCATAAAGTCAACATGCAGTCAAACTTAAGGAATTTCTAAGTATTCAAATTGCCAACTTTTGGCAAAACAAGTCAAATCGACCTAGGAACCTTCAAATTCAATTCCCGTCATACGGACAAGTCCAAAATAACAATACGAATCAAACGAAATCGTCAAAACACAGATTCAGGGTTGTTTACCCAAAATATTGATTATGGTGAACTCTAGCCTCATTTTTAGTCAAAATTCTCATTTTCTTCAAAATTCCACATAAAAGCATTTCAAAAAGCGACACGGATCAAGTACGCAAATCAATAAATATTAAATGAAGCTATCGGAGGTCTTAGATCGTGAAAATTAAGGCCAGTACTCAAAACAATCTATCAGGTCGTTACAAATACACTTCACGTTCGCAATACTACCCATGCTAACATGATGTAATCAGACACCACAACTATGCGAACGTGCCCAAGACCTCGCAAACGAGAAGACAAAAGTTCCCATCTCCCATTAAACCGCGATCGCGAGCCATAACCTGCGAACGCGATGAACAAATCTCTCAACCCTTCGCGAACGCGCTTCTACTCTTGTGAATGCCATGAATAAACAACCATAAGTTCCCAAACCTCTACGGGATTGCGTCCTTAGAAACACCAGAATCGCAGAAAACCAACTATGTCAAATAGAGACGAAATGGTCCAAAACTACTCCGAAATCACCTGGACCCCTCGGGACCCCGTCCAAACATAGAAACAAGTCCCAAAACATAACACGGATCTACTCGAGGTCTCAAATCACGCATAAAATATCAAAACGATGAATCGCATCTCATTCAAGCTTAATAAACTAATTCAAATTTCTAAATTTCAAACCCACGCTGAACATGGCTAAACAACTCATAATCACTCCAATTTGTGCACACAAGTTTCAAATGACACGACAAGCATGTTCTAATTTCTGGAACAATAATCCGAATCCAATAACATCGAAGTCAACTTCCGGTTACTTTTCAAACCTTCAAATTTTCAACTTTCACCAAATAGAGCTGAAACCTTATAGAAACACCCAAATACAAATCAAGGCATATTCCCAAGTTCAAAATCATCATACAGACCCACCGAAACCATCAAAACTCCAATCCAAGGTCAAATACACAAAAGTCAAACTTGGTCAACTCTTCCAACTTAAAGCTTCCGAACTGAGAATCATTCTTCCAAATCGATCCCGAACAACTCGAGAACCAAAACCGACGATAAACGCAAGTCCTAATACATCATGTGAATCTACTCAAGATTCCTAATAGCCAAACAGAATGAAATGCTCAAACGACCGATTTGATCGTTACAGGAGTGGAGTTGCTTGAACGGTTCAAGAAAGATGATAAGTTTTGACAATCATCGGTCCCATCCAACAGAGAGGAGGGAAGAAAGAACGACAACCCAGGCCAATAGCAATATTTTCTGTGTTATTCTATTTTTTTCTTAAATTCTACGTTCTATGACAAATATTGAGCACTTTTCTTGGGTCAAAAACTAGAACAAAGAGAATCTTTAACTTAAGTAATACTATATTTAAACAGATTATTAAGTCTAAATTGAAATTTAAAAAATTAATGATAAGAATAGAGGGAAGCTAGCTGACTTTTTAATTAAGTGCTCCTTCCATTTTAATTTATTGTCACGACACAGAATTCCAACCCTCAGGATTGTAATGGCGCCTAATATTTCACTTGCTAGGTAAACCAATGTTAGATATAGTTTTTAACCATTCAAATCAAATGAAAACCAATAAGATGGATAAACTGAATTAGAGTAAATAAATTAGAATAACGGCGATATCCAAATACAATCCCAGAACTAGTGTCACGAATACACGAGCGTCTAGAGTACTATAAATAATAGTATGAATAAAAGCATAACTATCTCAAACAAAATAAACAGCTAAGGTAATGTAGAAAGGGACTTCAGGGGTGCGAACGTTGTACAGCTGTACCTCAAGTCTCAGTCAAGCACTGGATCCGAGCAATCTACTGACCGCCGCTAGGACCAACTCCAAAACCTGCACGAGAAGCGCAGAGTGTAGTATGAGTACAACTGACCCCATGTACTCTGTAGGTATCGAACCTAACCTCGACGAAATAGTGACGAGGCTAAGGCAGGTCGCTTACATTAACCTGTACACAATAATAATAATAATAATAATAATAATAATAATAATAATAATAATAATAATAATAATAATAATAATAATAATAATAATAATAATAATAATAATAATAATAATAATAATAATAATAACAATAATAATAATAATAATAATAATAATAATAATAATAATAATAATAATAATAATAATAATAATAATAATAATAATAATAATAATAATAACCGATCTCATAATTTAAAATAACAAAGCTGAAAACCAACACAATAACAACAACGAATACAACATATATAATCCGTTGCTGCGTGCAACCGGATCCCACCGTACATACACAATCTTCCTTTATTCCACCATAACATGATTTATCAATATCAAGAATCACATATAAAATTTGTTGTGGCGCGCAACCCGATCCCACAATATCATCAGAATTTTTATCAAAATCCTCCCTTATTTCACCATGTCATAATTTATCAAAAAACAAGTATTACATACACAAGCATTGCGGTGCGCAACCCGATCCCACCATATCATCATAATTAATATAAATATCCTCCCTTATTCCACCATATCACAACCATTGCGGCGTGCAACCCGATCCATAAACAATTTCAATAAATATAATCAACCCAATAGCTCAATTACAAGAATTTCTACAATTAAAGAATATGAAAGCAAAGCAATAAAGAAAAAATTTACTAATCAAAGGAATATTTAAATACATGAATGACAACATGACAAGTCAAATGCATGACAATTAATTGTCATGCATTTAAATACATGACAAGTCAAATGCATGACAATTAAGGAGGAGAAACAAGACAATTAAAGTAAGTAGCAATTAATCACGGAGTCATAGAGGGGATGAACATTTAAATACATGAATAATTAATGACAAGTAACAAATTACGGCATGGTAAAGCAATTAAAGCTTGTAACAATTAAGGCATGGAGTGAAACAATGCATAAAATATGAGAAAGACATGGAAATAATTAATTTGATGGCGTATATACACTTGTCATCTCGCATATACGTCGTGTCACACATAATTCACATAACATATAGTTCAAGAGTATCTAATTCCCTATAATCAAGGTTGGACCCAACACTTACTTCACTTCGCAATCAACTCAAAGCTCATCCAGGGATTTTCCTCTAAAATTTGTCGCGCCCCCTTTTTCTCGCGAAATTGGGTTTATGATATTTGGGAGGACAACTCGTTCCCTTTCGCGAATTGGGTTTGAATTGAAGAGTCGCCACCTAATGATTTAAGTGCATTAGGACACTAAGAAAGGTTTGATTTGAACAACCAGAGATTGGGTAAAGGCTTAAAATTATCCCAAGGGGAAGGTGTTAGGCACCCCTCAGGATCAACTAGTGTAGTTCCCGGCCAGACAATTATTGTGACTTTAGGTACAAATAACACGTAGGCAAATAAGTACTACAAACAAGAGAGGATTTTCACGTAATAGTTACAAAATAGGTGAAGTTAAAAGAACAAAAAGAAAAGCTGATTTCTTTTTTTTTTTAAAGAAAATAGTTTTGAAATTTGAGAATAAACAACGAAACAAATAAATAAAGGAAAATGGGTCCTAGGTTTGTAAATAATATGGATCACCCACACAACTTCTGGTAATCACTCCTCAATGAGGGGCTACACGAGATGTTATTGCGTGGTCATCATATCCATATCTACTCTTTCCCACCCCGTTGAGGTATTAAAGCGCGGAATGGTCTCGTTTACCTATTGCATGCTATTACCCGCCCCAATCCTATCAGTCCTGGAGGCATTTGGGACTACTAATCCTAAAGGGGAGGGATATTGGGCTTACTTCTTTCAAAAGGTAAAAATACTGAGGCAACAAACAAAACATATATGACAAGTATGAGGAAGCATATGAACAAATGAAAAGGCTCAAACAGACCTCCTTTAAGCAGAGAAAAGAAAGTAGTTAGCGTGACTTACACATACTGTTTAGGGTTTGATTAAACTTAAAGGATCGAGGAAGACTGATTTATTACATAGTTCAGATAAGAAGCCCGAATCAGGCATGCCTGCTAGTTGTAGCATATAAAATCTAATTCAGTTTATAAACTTTCACCCTATGGCATACCTAAGTGTTAGACGAAAACCCTATAGGCATGATATCTACTGATTCCGAAACAATGAAGTAAACATGAATACACACTAATTTAAGAAAATCCGTCTGTTATTAAAGAAAGGCGAGTTTTAGCAAAATAGCATGCATCATTGTTACTGGTTTTAGACTTATAAATGGGTGAAGCGGTTCAGATTCGATTAAAGCTCCTATAGGCATGTTTTTTATGTGTTGTCGATTTTGGACACTTTTATAAACATAATACAAAATCAGAAATCCTATAGGCATGGCATCTAGATGCTGAATTTCGTTTAAATCCTATGAACATGATATCTATATGATATCTATATGATATACAGAAATTCCTATAGGCAGGATATCTATATGATTTGCAGAAATTCAGAAATAACCTATAGGCATGGTATCTATATGGGATTGCAAGATTCCTATAGACGTGGTATCTATACATGAGAATGTAGAAATTCTTAGAGACATGGTATCTATATGAGAATGCAAGATTCCTATAGACATGGTGTTTATATGAGAATGCAGGAATTCATAAACTCATATAAGCAGGTTATCTACCCCTTTTGGCATACATAGTTACCCCTCCCTTTTCACTAGCCATCACCGAGAGTTTTATTACACAGTTATTACAGCCCAAAAAAGTAAAGTAAAGAAAAAATATAATCAGAAAAGTACAACTAAGGAGAGCGTGATTCAGACTTCTTGTCTGATGTATGAAGTAAACCAACTCTAAGAGATCTTATTTCAAAGCCTTTCTCCCATTTGGATGTGTCAGAGTTCCCCAAGAGCCTCATATGGACTCTGGCAGTGCTCACACCCAAATGCATTATAGATGAAGACATAGTGCAGTGTGGAAGGGCCAGCCCTCAAGTGTTCAAGTTCAGAGGGAACTCAAGGTCCCAAGGCAAGGCTCACAAGAGGTGGGCAGAACTTAAAGACTAAGAGAGGATGCAAGTGCAGAATTCTGATAAGGGGAAAGGGGAAGGGAACAAGTTTACATTAATACACATAGGGGTATAGGGAATGGGGAGCTGATAAGGAGGCAAGGACAGGCTAGTGGGCATACCCAGCAATGGGAAATGCTGGTACACACATAAGCCTGTTAGAACATATTATTTAGAGGTTAGGATCCTCTAAGGGATCAAGTTCATTCCATAGACAATAACTTGCATATTGCCATGTTTTAAACTATATCTCAAAGAACATAAAGGGGAATAGGGAGCGATGATTCATAGCAGAAACATGCAGTAGGATATAAGCATACTAATTTAAATGTTGAACTCTACAGAAAGCAGTAAAGTAGACATGGATACAAAGACTGTAAATAAACACATTGTTGCGGTGCTGAAGCTTAAATCAGGACATACAAGTTTCAAAGGAAACAAACAAAGAAAAGTAGTAGGTCTTGTAAACAGGCCAGAATTCAGACAAGAAGAGAAAGTTATTGTGAGAGAGTATGAGTTCAGAAGGATTCTGATGTCTATATGAAAAAGGGTTGTGCATTTTATAGTGTAAAATTAGGCAGATAAAAGGTAAGAAAATAGTTGAGGAACTGATTATCAAAAATTTCACAAGACTCCCTTTAATTAAGGGATTCAGATTCAAAACGGGTAAAACCATTTATGGAAAGAAATTGAATAAACACTTTGTGAAAAACATGCAACTAGGGGCAAGTACATAAAAGGTTATTTAAGGACAAGAGTTTTAAATACACGGTTTGTGCAAATAAGGTAAGCAAATCAATTAACAAGCAGTAAATCAAAAGGGTCAGAGATTTTGCATGAATGAACCAAGTCAGAAAAGATGAAGAAGGGTTTTAACTTAGGCCGAGTCACAGAGAAAATCAACAAACAATGGAAAGAAATCAATCAAGCCATATTCAGAAGGAAGTTTGAACTAATTGCAAATTTGAAAACTAGTTTAGAGGGAAATTCATCATATATAAGGAGCATACGAACATGTTAAGCATGAAAACCACTGTGGTGTCATTGTAAAACCAGTAGAAGATCCAGTGCAGAAGAGTTTAGCAAGAGTTGGAACATATGAAGAACAAATGTTTTGAAACTCATTTCAGAGATTCAAAATAGGTTCAGAGGTCTCAGAAAGAACTGAAACCTCTACCATGTTCCTCTCAGCAACTGAAACTCATGAGAAACATGATAGAAAAGTAACATGCAGAGCATAGCAGAAGAATTCAAAGAAAATAGAGTAGAAGAAGCTAACACGAAACGTATTGGAAAAGACTGATAAGATCAGTAGCAGAAACATGCTAAGAAGTTTTTAGAAGAAACTTAAATAGAACTTAGTAGAAGGAAAATAGTAAAACACTTAAGAACACAGTAAAAAAATATAGTAGGAGAAACATATCAGATCATGGTAGAAGAAAGTACCAGAACACAGCAGAAAAGCATACGAGAACATAGTATAGGAAAACACAATAGGAGATGCATACACGAACAGGATATAGAAAACACAGTAAAAGAAGTATACAAGAACAGAAAGCACAGTAGAAGAAGCATACAAGAACGTGGTAGAAGAAAAAAAATATAAGAACATAGTAGAGGTAGATGCACACAAAGAAAGAAAGTCAGAGAAACACTTAAACATTTTTCCAGAAAACCCTAGATCGGAAAAGAAATGGTTATGAAAGTAATTTTGAAAGAAAAGCCAGAGAAATCGTTTGAAAACTTAGGGAAAGCATAGATACACAACAGATCTAAAAGAATCGGAGAAAACCTCGAAAGGTTAAGGTTTCAGAGGAACCCCAGTAGTGAGAAAGGCTTTGAAGAGTCACCGATCTAAGTTGGAGAGGTCAAAATCAGGCTCGAACAACCATGGTACGCCGGAATAAGGCTGGAGATGGCCGTGGAACCTCGAATCGATAGGGGTCTGGGTACAATCCTTAAAGGTCAGGCCTTGAATCTTCAGAAATCAGGCACGTGGGAGTCATAGGAGGCTGGTGTAGGACTCTTATAGCCTTGGAAGCCATAGATTCTGGTGGTTTTCAAGGCGGAGATGGTATGAGGCGGCTAGGATTTGAGAAGGTTAGGGAGTGTTTGAGAGAGTGAAGGGTTCATAGGCGGCTGGTAGGTGATAAATGAGAAGGTTAGGGTGGTCGTTTGGGTTAAAAAAGGTAATAGTGAATAGGGGTCGTTGATCTTAGAGATCAACGGCCAAGATGAGAGGGGTCTGGGTCGGGTAGGATTTAATTGGTTCAAGGGCGAGTTTAAATTAAAATTGGGTTGGGGAATTGATATTGGGAATTGGGTTCAATTGGGGCTGATTTAAGGCTATAATCGGAATAGTTGGGGCTAGTATTTAAATAGCCACTTTTTCCCTTATTTATTTTAAAAATAGCAAAATAATTTTTGAAAACAAATTAAAAGTACTAATCAATTAATAATATGTAAATATTAAATTTAAAATAGTGGAATCAATTTTGTAATTATAAATGCAATTAAATCTAAAATAGGCTAATATTGCAATTATATGCAATTTAGCTTTAAAATACTAAATAAATTTGTAAAAAATGTGCGAAAATTACCTTAGCTATATTTTGGTATAAACAAGAGAATCCAGTAAATGATTTACCAAAATGCCAATTTTGGAACACTTATTGGTTTTCTTGGTAAAATAGGGCAATAAAACTAATTTAAAATTCTTTAAACAAATTGAGAAAAATAATAGGACCTTGGGATATGCTTATATATGCATATATATATATATATATATATATATATATATATATATATATATATATATATATATATATATATATATATATATATATATATATATATATATATATATGTTTTAAAAGGTGATTTGCATATATGAAAATATATAGGGAAAAATTGGGTATCAACAGCTGCCCCTCTTTACCCAGGAAGGATGAAAGAGTTATCAGGTAAAGATATGATAGCCAATTTGACTGAACAGAATGGTTTGAAGAATTTGACCGAGCTCTGGCTCCTGAGCTGCCTATATATCCCTGATCTTACATGAATCAGGCCATATGTAGTTCCGGATCCGTCGGCGGAATATGCCGATGGAGATTTTTCAAGACTGACGCGATATTTGGGTTGGGATGGATGGTTAAAGTCTAACAGGGCTGCGGGAACTGGAGCAGGATTACTCCTGCTGAGACGGCCGTTGCTCGACAGTTTACCTGCAAATAAGCAATACAAATGCATATTATGCGGAAATTTAAACGTGATGCAAGTTCCCGTCGGACCATGAATGTTGTCTTTGGACGGTGAGGATGATGTCCTTAGACCATGACGTCCTGGGCCATGAAGCGTATGATAAGGGATTCGCAAGCCATAAAATGAAGCTCTCGGGCTATGAGAATAATGCCTCCGAACTATGAGGCCTTTGAATAATGATATGCAAAAGATAAAGGGGTCATTAGGCCATGGCATGGCGTTCTCAGGCTATGAAAATGGTGCCTCCGAACAATGACGCCTTTGGATAGATTGACGATCTTTCAGCTCATGAGATGCAGAAGGTGGCGATCTTTCAGCCGATGCAAGATGTAAATGAAGTGGCGATCTTTCAGCCGATACAAGATGTAAATAAAGTGGCGATATTTTAGCCATGCAAGATGTAAATGAAGTGACAATCTTTCAGTCGATGCAAGATGTAAATGAAGTGGTGATATTCCAGCCATGGAAGATGTAGATGAAGTGGCAATCTTTCAGCTGATGCAGAATGTAAATAAAGTGGCGATCTTTCAGCCATGCAGATGGAGGTAGAGCTTAACCTCGGAAGGCATAATGGTAGCCTTATGCAATACAGGGAATGCAGATGGAGACAGAGCTTAGTCTCGGAAGGCAGGATGGTAACCTTATGCAATGTAGAGAATGCAGATGGAGACAGAGCTTAGTCTCGAAAGGCAGAATGGTAGCCTTATGCAATGTAGAGAATGCAGATGGAGACAGAGCTTAGTCTCCGAAGGCAGAATGGTAGCCTTATGCAATGCAGATAATGCAGATAGAGACAAAGCTTAGTCTCGCAAAGCAGGATGATGGCCTTATGCAATGCAGGAAATGCATATGGAGGTATAACTTAACCTCAGAAGGTAGAATGGTAGCCTTATGCAATGAAGGAAATGCAAATGGAGACAGAGCTTAGTCTCGGAAGGCAGAATGGTAGCTTTATGCAATGTAGAGAATGCAGATGGAGACAGAGCTTAGTCTCGGAAGGCAGAATGGTAGCCTTATGCAATGCAAGAAATGCAGACGGAGGTGGAGTTTAACCTCAAAAGGTAGAATAGTAGCCTTATGCAATGCAGGAAATGCGGGTGGAGGTAGAGCTTAACCTCGGAAGGCAGAATGGTAGCCTTATTTATAAGTGAGATTTTAACATGTTTTATGCCCCTACTTGCCTATGCTTTGATCATATATTGTTACAAAATAGCCCTAAAAGGCTCACAAGTTGTGCTTGATTACAGGTTTGATCGACAAAGTGATGAAATGTCAAAGATCGGCTCAAAAAGGAGTGAAACCTGCTCAAGTATCAAAGACCAAGAAATCTAAGGAAAGAAGGCCTAGTGCGGACCGCGCAAAGTTGAATGCGATCACACTAGGTGGTCCAGAGAGTTGGTAAACCAGGCTAGAGACAACGCAGCCGCGGTACACATCTCGCGGTCCGCGGTGAAGGCTTCGCGGTCGCACTACTCTTTTGTGTAGTCCGCGGTCATGAGATTCAGAGAGATGAAAGTTTGCAAAGCCAACGCCATGCGGTCCGCGGTCATGATTGCATGGACCACGCCAGCTCCCTCCGCGGTCGCGGTCCATTCTATGCGGTTGCGGAGTCCAAGTTCAGAGAAGCAAAAGTCAAAGTCAAAGAGCCCAGTGCGGCCGCAATCCATTTAGTGCGGCCCGCACTGACCCCGCAGTGGTATTTTTGTCCAGTTTTTCCAGCCTAGTATAAATAGAACATTTTACATTTTTTGGTCATCATTTGTATTCAGACGTGAGCTGCGCTCCTGAGAACGATATTTGTAGCCATTTTTGGCACTTTTGCTTTACATTTATGATAGATTCTTGTAGTTTAATTTTAGCAATTAATTAATATGTTTAGTTGTTCATCTATTTCTTCAATTTCTTTGTCTAGCATGAGTTGCTAAACCCATTAGCTAGGGTTGTGGCTCAACCCTAGTGTGGGTAATTGATGGATGTTGCCATCTAGTGTTAGATTGACTATGGGTGTTTGCTATTTTGGTTGATTTTATGTTTTAATCTAGAATTGGTGATTGCAAACACTGATTCAAGCTTTGTGGGTTTAACTCTTCTTGAGAAAGAGATTCTATGACCCCAAAATTGACCCAACAAGGAATTGGGATGGACTCATGAGAAATGATAGTCCCAATTAATGGGTTAAACCTTGAGAGAGTAATTACCCTACTTGAACACTAGTTGCTTGGTATAATTTGCCTACCCATTTGGTCTCGAGAGAGTCAATTGGGCAAAATCACTCTCTCTACTGAGAGGTGTGAGAGTGGGTAAAATTGTGCAACGGTTATAGCATAAGCCCCAATTATGTCAATCGAACCTTAGTAACATCTACCTATCAATTAGCCACCTAGGTAGTGTCACGACCCTAGTGTCCTTCTTCCCATTAGATACAACTTAGCAATATTCTCGTAGCATAATTTAGTGTTAATCAATAGTTTTATAAAAATAGTTATAATTCGAAAACCCAAAAATGTTTGAAGTGACATTAGGAGTACAAACACATCTCTAGGCTAGACAGACAATCCAACTCCACTACTAGCTCCTTGAGGAAATCGATCCCGACCCTCATATCGGGTAAAAGCTATTGCGACCCTCTCTTCCTACCTTAGTGTCGAGTTGGCAACAATCACTTTTTGGCGCCTTTGCCGGGAAGCTTACGGTGTTGACTATCTATTTATTTAGTTTTGTGTTTTGCTTCTCTTTCCTTCTTGTTTACTAATTTTGTTTGTGTCGATCAATCAGGTACAGATGACTCTTAATGCAAATGACCCTCTCGGTAATGTGATAGTAGGGGAGGAGGTAGAGGATCTAGAACAAGAATAGGTCTTACATCAAGTTCCATGGAGAGGCCGAAATGCCAATGTAAATGCAAATAAGAACAACAATATTCCAGACCCTCCTCCGCCACCGCCGAGAGTGGCTCCCAGAGTGTTACCAAATCAAGGATATGCCAGTGCTATTTTTCCTCCCCGAATCCGGGCGGGGAACTTTCAAATCACAAATGTTATGTTAACCTTTCTCGAGCAAAGAGGGTATTTCACGGGCGCCTCCGATCAAAATGCCTACAAGCACTTGAAAGGGTTCGTGGATACATGCTGGTGTAGCAAGCACACAAACCTGTCCAAGGATGCGTTGAGATTGAGGCTTTTCCCGTTCTCTCTTCGGGGTAAAGCATTGGATTGGTTAGAAAGGCTCCCCAATCATTCTATTACAACATGGGATGAATTGGCGGACAAATGTATTTCCAAGTTCTTTTCTCCAAGTCATATGGCGGCTCTTCGGGATGAAATTCTAGCCTTCAAGCAATAGCCAACGGAACATTCGCATGAGATATGGGAAAGATATACAACAATGGTGAAAGAGTTCCCTAATAACGACATGACCAAGGTTATGATTCAACAAACCTTTATCGAGGCATCAACACCACAAATCAATGCACTGTGAACCAACTGGCTGGAGGGAAATTTATGAAACTTTCTTACCAAGAGGCATGTGATGTACTTGATGAAATGGCCGACACCTCTTCGGCATGGCAAAGCTGAGCAAATCTGCTCCAAGGTGACCCCATGGTCATCCATTTGCACAAGGAATTGCATGATCATGGCCAAGATATTTCCAAGCTTACAACAACTATCAATCAATTGGCAAAGGCGCAATTGCAACAAGTCTAAAACCCGCACCAAGTCAATGTAATGGAAGGTGTTTCTATGTTGAAAAGGAGGCAAAGAGGGCAACAACCTCAAGGTAATTATGAAAAATATGACAACAACAATGATGGTGGTTGTTATTCAAATAAGTGCTATGATGATCAAGCGAAGAGGTCCAATATGTCAATAACTACCAATGGAATAGAGGCAACTCTCCGAATCAACAATGGCATCCCCAAGGAAATTAGGGCAATCAACAACAAAGAGGCTGTAATTGGAATAATAACAACCAAAAATAAGGTGGTGGCAATTGGAATAACAACAACCAAAACAACAATTGGGGTAATCAAGGCAACCAAGGGAATTGGAATGGTAATAACAATAATTGGGGCAACAACAACAATCAAGGCGGGTGGAACAACAATGGAAACCAAGGAAACAGGGGGATGGGCTTTCTAAGGCCCCCAATATACCAACAACCGAACAATCCACCCCCTTTCCCTTCTCAAGGTCCTAGTTCTTTCGAAGGTAACATGGGAAGAATTGAAATCATGTTCGAGCAAATGATGAAAAAGAACCAAGATTCTGATGCCCAATTGGCTTCTCATAATACATCTATCCGGAACTTGGAGGTGCAATTAGGCCAAATCTCTCAAGCATTGAATACTCGTCCCAAGAGTGCTCTACCAAGTGATACGGTAGTGAACCCGAAGGGTGGGAATAACAATCTTGTGATGACGGTTACAACAAGAAGTGGGAGAGGCGGTGATGTGAATGCCTCAAAGAAAAAGCAAGTTGTGGATGAAGATGTTGAGTTGCGTGATGATAATGTACCTTTGGTTGTTGAAGATGTGGTTGAAGAGAATGTGAACAATGATATGAGGATTGATATTGGTGAGGCCAAGGTAGAAACCCAAGATGCCGTGAACCCATCTAGGGAACATATGATTGACATGCCCGAGCCGGTTGTGCCAAGAGCCAAAGCTCCTTTGCCAAGGCCACCTCCACCTTATCCTCAGAGGCTCGCAAAGCAGAAGAATGATAATCAGTTTAAAAAGTTCATTGATATGATGAAGAGCTTATCTATTAATGTGCCATTGGTGGAGGCACTTGAACAAATGCCGGGCTATGCAAAATTCATGAAAAACTTGGTCACAAAGAAGCGTTCTATGGATTGTGAGACTATAAAGATGACTCACCATGTTAGTGCTATAGTTCATTCAATGGCCCCGAAGCTTGAAGATCCCTGTGCTTTCACCATTCCTTGCACCATTGGGAGTGCGGATATTGCAAAGGCCCTTTGTGACTTGGGGGCTAGCATAAATTTGATGTCATACTCGGTCTTCAAGACTTTAGGAATTGGACAACCTCAACCTACCTCAATGAGACTTCAAATGGCGGATCGATTGATGAAGCGACCTTTGGGCATAATTGATGATGTACTTGTCCGGGTGGATAAGTTTATATTGCCAACTGACTTTGTCATATTAGATTATGAGGTGGACTTTGAAGTGCCGATTATTCTTGGTAGACCTTTCCTAGCTATAGGGAAGGCATTGATTGATGTTGAAGCGAGTCAGTTGACTTTCTGAGTGGGGATGAGAAGGTGGTATTCTATGTTTGCAAATCAATGAGACAACCCAATAGCACGGAGGTGTGTTCATTTGTGGACATTCTCACAGCTGTGATACTGGATGACACAAGTTCCATGATCCATGTTGAAGATCCCCTTGAGGCCGTGCTTCTTAATATGGATGTCAATGATGATGATAGTAGAGTGGAGTTCGTGAATGCATTGCATGGTATGGGTTCATATTCATATCAGCCTAGGAAGCTATCTTTGGATCTTGAAAACCGCGAAAATCCACCAACAAAACCATCGATTGAGGAGCCATCGGTGTTGGAGTTGAAGCTACTTCCTCCACACCTCAGGTATGAATTCTTGGGTTCAAATTCTACTTTACTTGTTATTCTTTCATCTTGCTTAACTAACATGCAAGTTGACGCCACTTTGGTAGTACTTCAAAAGCGGAAAAAGGCGATTGGATGGACATTGGCCGACATTCGGGGTATAAGCCCCGCATTTTGCATGCATAAGATCATTTTGGAGGAGGATGCAAGGCCTTCCTTGGAGCATCAAAGAAGACTAAATGAGGCGATGCAAGAGGTCGTGAAGAAAGAGGTTATCAAGTGGCTAAATGCTGGGGTGGTTTATCCTATTTCTGATAGTTCGTGGACTTCTGCGGTGCAATATGTACCGAAGAAGGGTGGTATGACCGTGGTGACCAATGACAACAATGAGCTCATTCCCACTAGAACGGTCACCGGGTGGAGAGTTTATATGGATTATTGGAAGCTGAACAAGGTGACTAGAAAAGATCATTTCCCATTGCCATTACTTGACCAAATGCTTGATCGTCTTGCGGGCCGGGCTTTCTATTACTTTCTGGATGGTGACTCGGGGTACAATCAAATTCTAATTGCCCTGGAGAACCAAGAGAAGACCATCTTTACATTTCCTTATGGCACATTCGCTTTCTCTAGAATGCCATTTGGATTGTGTAATGCTCCGACGACCTTCCAACATTGCATGATAGCTATTTTCACCGACATGGTGGAGGATATCTTGGAGGTCTTCATAGATGATTTCAGCATGGTTGGGGATTCTTTTGAGGAGTGCTTGGTAAACTTGGATAGAGTGTTGGCCCGATGTGAAGACACCAACCTTGTTCTCAATTGGGAAAAGTGCCATTTTATGGTAGAAGAAGGTATAGTGTTGGGTCACAAGATCTCGAAGCGAGGAATTGAAGTTGATAAGGCCAAGATTGAGGTTATTTCGAGGCTCCCTCCCCCTACTTCTGTCAAAGGGGGGAGGAGTTTCCTTGGGCACGCAGGTTTCTACCGGAGGTTCATAAAGGATTTTTCTAAAGTGGTACATCCGTTGTGCAAGTTGCTAGAAAAAGATGCAAAGTTCTTTTTTGATGAGTTTAGATTCTATGCCTACTCTAGCTCATCCTTGTACAAGGACAAAATGAAGTACCTTCACGATAAATATTCTCGGCGCAAGGAGTTTAAGGTTAGAAATATGGTTCTCTTGTTCAATTCCCGGTTACGTCTGTTTCCGGGTAAGCTCAAGTCAAAGTGGAGTGGGCCTTTTGAAGTTATGTTCGTGACCCCATTTGGTGCTCTTGATCTAAGGAACAATAATGGTGAAGTATTCAGAGTCAATGGACATCGGGTCAAGCATTATCTTGGGAAATTTGATGATAGCCACATGGTGGCACTTTTCCATCTAAAGTGATGTGCTGGTAACACACGTCGTGTCGCGACGTTAAATCAGGCGCTGCTTGGGAGGCAACCCATGTCTTTTTCTTTTTGTTGTTTTCTGTGTTTTTTTTAGTAGTGTAGGTTTGATTTGTGAGCTAACTAATTGTGAGATGTTGCAGGGATTGAGTTGATGCAGTGCAAAATAGTTTGAAAAAAGTTGAACAGTCTTTGAAGTTTGGCAGTGTGGACGCATTGCACTTTGTGCGGTCCGCACTGGTGATGGTCAAAAGTGGTGCTCTCTGAAGTTTGCCACCGTGGCCACATTCCATTTAGTGCGGTCCTCAGTGGACCTCCGCATCCACGGTATGCTTTTGTGCAGTCCGCGGAGGTTACCTTATCAAGCTTCAAGTGAAGAAACCCAACACAGTCCACAGTCGATTTTGTACGGCCGCGCTGGTAGGTGAGGATAGGTCCCATTGCTTCTCTATAAATAGACCCCAAGGGTCACCCTTTACCCTTTTCGAACTCTTAACACTTAAAAGCCTAAAAGCACTGTTCACACTCTCATTTGATTACAATTCGTATTTGCATTGATTAGTTGCATTCATCTTCACAATCTGGTAACATTTCATCCATATTTCATTGATTAATTTTATACTTGCCTTTTATTTTCATGCCCAGTAGTCTTAGCTTTTTTTACTTCTCGTAGTTTTTTTTCTTCTTTATTTAACTGTTAGTATAGGGTAGTTTTAAATGCTGGGTTTGTGTGTTGAATATGCTTAGTGATTGGGCAATTGAGTAGGGACAAGTTAGGTGTAAAAATTGAACAAAAATAGCAAAAACTTAAACCCTAACTTAGTGATTGTGCAAAATATCTCTGTGGCCCGCGGTCACCTTTGTGCGGTATGCGGTACCCTGATACGGTGTGCATTGCCATTTTGCGTGGACCGCGGTGCCCAAGTGACTGAAATTGAACCTATGCTCAGCGCGGCCGCATTGCACTTTATGCGGTCCGCGCTGGCCCACCGCGGTCGTGATCTCACTTTGTGCGGACCGCGGTGGGGAGATTCAGAGACATGTTTTTCAGGGCCTTGTCCCAATGTAGACCGAGGTCGCCTTTGCGTGGTCCGCGGTGCCCCTTGTGCGGCCGCACTCCTGTTTGTGTGGGCCGCGATGCTCTGTTCTGCAACTGTTTTTGCAACATTTAATTTGTTGTCTGCAATTCAATTTCAACACTTGTTTCACTGCATGTGCTGATACTAACCATGTTAGATGTGTATGCTTGCAGATAATGGTCAAACAAAGAGGCAACGGCTCGAAAAAACCCAGCCGAGGTGATTCCTCCTGGGGAGGGAAGCAAAGGATGGTAAAACTCACTCCTCAGGCTAGAACAAACATAAAGGACATGAGGAAAGCAATCAAAGCGGCTGACAGAGCCATTGACAACTCGGGGAGTGAGTACGAGCCCTCCCGGGAGATCTCTTCAGATTCAATCCCACTTTACATCTCGTATTCGGAGAGGGCCATACATAGAGACACTCCCCCCTTTTTCCCTGATGCTCAAGCTTCAATCAACATTTCTTATGGGTCGTCTGAGGGCTCAACGGTAGGTAGTGAGGATGAATACTCTACCTCTCCTATAGCGTCAATATCTGGAGAGGGTGCTAAGGGTGATGAGGGAGATGGGGAGTTACCTGGGGGTGGTATGCCTCAGGTTGGGGGTGTTGATCAGACTAGAAATCCCGCTGTTTGGGAAGATAGATTCGTCACCCAGGTGGCGTTCCACAAGTTTAGGGAATGGTGGCCATCACGAAAGTTGATTCTTGAGAGGAGCTTCATTGACAGAGACCTTCTACCCCTACACCCAATGTACATAGGCAGTTTCAAGCTCAAGTGGGTTGGGAGCACTTCAAAGATAATTGTGTGAAGGCAAATGAGCACATGGTCAAGGAGTTTTATAGCAATGTGGCCCACATCTTGAAGGGTACTAAGGTGACCAAAGTGCGAAACAAAAATGTGGTATTTACCGGGAAGGCACTAAATGAATGTCTGGGGTTCAATGACGAAGATGAGTCCCTTTACAATGAAAAGTTGGCAATGGGCAAGGAGGTTCGTCCGTGGTTAGCCTTATACCTGGCAATACCGAGTATGGTTCCAGAGTGGTTGCAAGCAGGGGTCAAAATATTTCAGAGGAACTTTAACTTTGAGGCTAGGGGGTGGTTGACTTTTGTGTGCAGTCGGCTCGACCCCACTACCCATGATTAGATTATTCCGCTTGCTCGGGCTGTTCTTGTTGCATCTATTATGGCGGGATACCATATCAACATGGGCAATGTGATGTCCCACGTCATTTCTGCAGTGGGGGTTGAGCATGACCGGAACTACCCTTTTCTCAGCACCCTCACTATGTATTTCAGGGACCTAGAGGTAGAGAAGAGACATTTTGACATCAAGGTCAAACCTGTAGCTCCGTTTTCATGGTACAGTATGAAGGGGTCAGACAACCCCAAGGACAAAAATTACAAGCCACCTACTTCTGCTCCAATCGATCAGTCTGAAGAGCCGGTTGCGGTAGAGCCCTCCACTGAGCCTACTTCCACAATCGCTGACATGCCTCCCGGACCTTCCACTACTGTTTGTCCCTCCACTTCAGCTGGCCCGGGGATTCCATCTTCCCGGGCCCATCCAATCACTGCCCACCAGCTGAGCCAGACACTTCATAGCTTGAACAACTGGATGTCAGCTGCATCATCCAAGTTGTACATCTTTACTTCTACCATTGCGGCTCAGTCGACACCACAACCAGCACAATTTCCACAGGCCATTGAGGATACATTGAAGAAGATCCTGGAGAACCAGGAAAAGATCATCAGTACTGAGGGTGCCTTGGCTAAGGCAGTAGATTCACATGGAAAGGCCCTGAAGGAGCTTGCCAGGGAGCACAAGAAGCAGTGCAAAACACGGGCTTCGAAGGAGTCGGTAAAAGAGCAAAGAGCATATGTGGACAAGCTGATGGCAGACCAGATGCCTCTTGACTTATTATTCGGGGATCCATCCCCAACAGCAGCACCAGTAGCAGAGCCATAGCAGGAGAAGACTCAGAGGTTTCCTAGGAAGAAGAGGAAGCTCCCTAGTGCAGACGAGGCGGTCATCCGGTTGGCAGACCCACAGGAGGTCTCCTCTAGTCAGCCACAGGTTGCTCCAGATATTCAGCCCGTACAGGTCCAGGCCCCAGTCCCAGGAGCTGAGCAGCAGGAGACCGGGAACTAGTCTAAGGTTCCCGCACATACATAGGACCCGGGGACCACTCATGTTCCCATGCATACAGACGAGGCTTAGGGAGCTCCTATATTCTTTCATCTTGATTTTTGATGCTTATTGGTTTAGTTGGCATTGGGGACAATGCCAGCTTTCATTTGTGGGGGTGCACCCTACTTTTTATCCGGATGATTGTATATATGAATTGACATAGTTTATGTTTTTGTTGATTTTCTATTTGGTCTGTATATAACTTTACATTTAGCTACTTTTATCGCACTTTTTTATCTTCTCTTTGGTCTGTATATAAAGTTACATTTTTGTATATAGTCATCCCCCATTGTATATTCTAATCCCCTATTGTAAATATTCATTCTATGTTCTATTTTCGTACAATGTTTTTATTTTTAGCTTAGTAGATAGGCTCGCAGCCTTTTTGTTTCGTTTTTGGTGCTTTCAATAAGCCCTTGGTTTTCTTAATGCCACGGTTCTTTCCAAGGGTGGAGTATTCGCGGTCTCTTCCCGATAATGGATGGTGTGACAACCTTCTTTAGGGTTTGAGTCCATTTTTGATTTTTCTTTTGTTTTTAGTAGTTTATAGTTAAGGGTACCTCAAGCAAAGCTTCACTTGGGCTTAACACATTTGCCTTTGATCCCATGGTCAAAAACAAGTGGTTGTGTTTAGGACGGTGAAAGTAGTGACCTTGAGACTCTTGTTTTGACCAAACAAACATCATGTGGTCTTTCGGGACTATTGTGTGCTCAATCATGTCTAAGGGTGTTGTGGGTCCCCGACTCTATGTCTTTAGCAATCCTTGAGTGTGTGTGGTGAGAAATCGAATTGTGAGTCCAAGTTCCGAGCAATGTTCTAGAACTTGCCCAGAATGTTTGTTGAGGCAAAATTTTGAGTGAAATTCGACTTGAGAAGTGATTATAGGCTCTCTTTGATCCAAATAATAGTCGAACAATTAAATAGCCTACCAATGATATAATCCCTAGCTAACCCTTTTGAGCCTTAAACCTTTTTCTTTCAATAACCAATGCTATAAGCCTATACCCGTTCTAAATTATACCCTCTCTTGGCACCCAAATCGTCCCTTGAGTAATGATAAAATTCTAAGTTTGGGGGGGAGAGACAAGAAAGGAAACAAAGTAGTAAAAGTTACAAAAGCAAAAGGAAAGGAAGGCAATGAAAAAGAAAGAAAAGAAAAAGACAAAAAGAAAGCCCAATGTGCAAAGAATAAAACGGGATTCAAGAAAAACAAAAGTGTGGAAAAAAGTAGAAAAAGAAGAAATGCTTTGAATTGCATAAGAAAGAGTGATAATGTGTCTCTCTAACCCCTTGAAAAGAAGTGAAATACTCAAAGAGTCAAAGAGAATTATGCCAAAAAGAATCAAAAGAAGTGCTTAAGGGAAGATAGAACCCATATAGAACAACAACTTGTCCTACCCTGAACCAAAAGCCTTCACATTGACTCCACAGAAGCCCTATAAGATCTTGAGTTGGATGACGCTCGCATTAGTGGATACTTACATGAGGGTCAAGCATATGGTACTTAGAGCCTGACTTGTGACCTTTCCTTGAGAGAGACAAGTGAATTCCCATTAACCTTGGTTTGTGTGCTTATACTCTAAAAGGTGAGGTTTGCTTAGAGAGAGTTGAGGATGTGTGAGTTTGGGTTCCACATCGACCAAAGTAATTGAGAGAGTTCTTTGATGTAATGAGTCAATTCTTGATGCTCTTGTGTCATACTTGATCCATAGTTTTTCAAAGTTTAAATTTTGCTAATGATCCATTTATATTGAGGGCAATTGTTAGTCCCAATTGATGCCTGTTAAGGTTACTTTAGGACAACTGGAATTACTTGGATTTTTCTTTAAGGGGTGGGTCTTATTTTGTTTGCTTGAGGACAAGCAAAGATTTAAGTTTGGGGGAGTTAATAAGTTAGGATTTTAACATGTTTTATGCCCCTACTTGCCTATGCTTTGATCATATATTGTTACAAAATAGCCCTAAAAGGCTTACAAGTTGTGCTTAATTGTAGGCTTGATTGACAAAGTGACGAAATGTCAAAGATCGGCTCAAAAAGGAGTGAAACCTGCTCAAGTATCAAAGACCAAGAAATCTAAGGAAAGAAGGCCTAGTGCGGACCGCGCAAAGTTGAATGCGGCTGCACTAGGTGGTCCAGAGAGTTGGTAAACCAGGCTAGAAGCAACGCGGCTGTGGTACACATCTCGCGGTCCGTGGTGAAGGCTCCACGGCCGCACTACTCTTTTGTGCAGTCCGCGATCATGAGATTCAGAGAGATGAAAGTTTCAAAGCCAATGCCATGTGGTTCGCGGTCGTGATTGCGCGGACCGCGCCAGCTCCCTCTGCAGCCGCGATCCATTCTATGCGGCCCGTAGAGTCCAAGTTCAGAGAAGCAAAAGTCAAAGTCAAAGAGCCCAGTGCGGCCACGGTCCATTTAGTGTGGCCAGCACTGACCCCGCAGGGGTATTTTTGTTTAGTTTTTCCAGCCTAGTATAAATAGAATATTTTACCATTTTTTGGTCATTTTTGTATTCAGATGTGAGTTGCGCTCCTGAGAACGATATTTGTAGACATTTTTGGCACTTTTGTTTTACATTTACGATAGATTCTTGTAGTTTAATTTTAGCAATTAATTAATATGTTTAGTTCTTCATCTATTTCTTCAATTTCTTTGCCTAGCATGAGTAGCTAAACCCATTAGCTAGGGTTGTGGCTCAACCCTAGTGTGGGTAATTGATGGATGTTGTCATCTAGTGTTAGATTGACTATTGGTGTTTGCTATTTGGGTTGATTTTATGTTTTAATCTAGAATTGGTGGTTGCAAACACTGATTCAAACTTTGTGGGTTTAACTCTTCTTGAGAAAGAGAGTCTATGACCCCAAAATTGACCCAACAAGGAATTGGGATGGACTTATGAGAAATGATAGTCTCAATTAACGGGTTAAACCTCGAGAGAGTAATTACCCTACTTGAACCCTAGTTGCTTGGTCTAATTTGCCTACCCATTTGGTCTCGAGAGAGTCAATTTGGCTAAATCACTCTCTCTACTGAGAGGTGTGAGAGTGGGTAAAATTATGCAACGGTTATAGCATAAGCCCCAATTATGTCAATCAAACTTTAGTAACATCTACTTGTCAATTAGCCACCTAGGTAGTGTCAAGACCCTAGTGCCCTTCTTCCCATTAGATACAACTTAGCATTATTCTCATAGCATAATTTAGTATTAATTAATAGTTTTACAAAAATAGTTATAATTCGAAAACCCAAAAATGTTTGAAGTGACATTAGGAGTATAAACACATCTCTAGGCTAGACGGACAATCCAACTCCACTACTAGCTCCCTGAGAAAATCGATCCCGGCCCTCATATCGGGTAAAATCTATTGCGACCCGCTCTTCCTACCTTAGTGTAGCGTCGAGTTGGCAGTGATCACTTATGCAGGAAGTAAAAATGGCAAATGCCAATAGAGTTTTCTTAGCTGATAGCGGATTGCGGTATTGTGATTGCCGGGGACATTGTGCCTACTGGGGACACTGTTGTGTGCGGATAGCAACTGCGAATAAGTGAAAAAGTTCTGAGAGTTGTATTTTTGAATAGTGTGAGTCCCGTGAGTGTATGTCATATTTGATGATTTTGCAACTCAAGTACCTGCATCCAAAGAAAAATCGTGAGTTTTGTAAAGGAGAAAGGTTAGTTCGCGTCCCCTGCTGGCTTTGCATGACCTGCTCGATTTTGATCTGGTGATACTGCCCGTATTATTGGGGTAGCATTGCTAAACAAAGAGATTTCAGAAATAAACATGCATGATTTTAGTAAAGAAAATGTAACATAAATACATAATTAAGAATAGTTTTCTTTAGATGAACCGATGACTGCGACGTGGTTAAGACATTACAACTTCTCTTGCTCCAGAATTTTGAGGGTCCTTCTCAAAATTCTGCCCCAGTTCACTGGGCTGCTACTCTTGACGGCTGTTAATGATAAATGGCTAGAATCAATTTCGAAATTTTGAGGGTCCTCCTCAAAATTCTGCCCCAGGTTTCCAATAGCGGGGGAAATGAAAACTTTATTGAATTGTGATCGAACCCATAAAGCTACCTACGTATCCCCTCTTAAATGGGAATCAGGTCAGGCGTAGTTCAAATTACATCATAAAAGAAAGGATAAAGGTTACACATAGTATCGCTTGACTGCGTTTGAATTGATCGGCTTTGGCCAAACTTCCCTGTCCATTTCTACAAATATGAGGGCTCCTCCTGTTAGAACCTAGTAAATCATGTACGGACCCTGCCAGTTGGGAGAGAATTTCCCTTTGGCTTCATCTTGATGCGAAAAAATCTTCTTTAATACCAACTGCCCTGGCGTGAATTGTCTTGGCTTGACTCTTTTGTTGAAGGCTCTGGACATTCTGTTTTGATAAAGCTGACCATGGCAAACTGCATTCATTCTCTTTCCGTCTATAGGAGCTAGTTGTTCGCAATGACTCTTCACCCATTCTGCATCGTCGAGCTCAGCTTCCTGTATGATCCTCAGGGAGGGAATTTCTACTTCGGCAGGAATGACTGCTTCCGTACCATAAACCAACATGCAGGGGGTTGCCCCAGTTGATGTGCAGACTGTGGTGCGGTATCCCAATAAAGCAAATGATAGCTTCTCGTGCCACTACTTATGCTTCTCTATCATTTTCCTTAGTATCTTCTTGATATTTTTGTTAGTGGCCTCTACGGCTCTGTTCCTCTAAGGTATGTAGGGTATAGAATTCTTGTGTTTGATCTTGAAGGTTTCACACATGGATTTCATCAAATCACTGTTGAGGTTGGAGCCATTATCAGTAATGATTGACTCTGGAATTCCGAACTGACACATGATACGGTCGCGGACGAAATCCACCGCGACTTTCTTAGTCACTACCCTGTAAGATGCTACTTCAACCCATTTGGTGAAATAATCAATTGCTACTAGGATAAACCTATGCCTGCTTGATGCGGCAGGTTCGATTGGTCCAATAACATCCATTCTCCATGCGGCGAACGGCCACTGCGAGCTTGTCGCATTAAGCTCATTTGGAGGCACTTTTGTCCTGTCTGCATGTATCTGACAGCGGTGACACTTTCAAACGTATTGGATGCAGTCCGTCTCCATAGTCATCCAGAAGTAACCAGTCCGAAGTATCTTCTTTGCTAAAACAAAGCCATTCATATGTGGATCGCAGGTCCCAACGTGGATTTCTTCTAGCAGTTTAGATGCTTCTTTTGCGTCGACGCATCTTACTAATCCTAAATCAGGAGTCCTCCTATACAGGATTCCTCCGCTGTGAAAGAAATTGTTGGAAAACCTCCGAAGTATGCGTTTCTGAGTAGGATTTGCAAGTTCTGGGTATTCTCCTTTCGTCAAATATTCCTTGATATCATAAAACCAAGGCTTTCCGTCTGCTTCTTCCTCAACATGAGAACAATAAGCTGGCTAATCATGGATCTTTACCGGAATGGGATCAATAAAGTTCTTATCTGGATGTTGTATCATGGATGATAGGGTATCCAATGTATCGGCAAACTCATTCTGGACTTTAGGAACATGCTAGAACTCTGTCTTTGTGAACCTCTATCTCAACTCATGTACGTGATGTAGATAAGGGAGTACTTTGGAATTCTTAGTTGCCCATTCTTCTCGGACCTGATGTATAAGCAAGTCTGAATCTCCAATTACTAGCAACTATTGAATGTTCATGTCAATGGCCATCTTGAGCCCTAAGATGCAGGCTTCATACTCAGCCATATTGTTGGTGCAGGGGGACCTGAGTTTGGCAGACACTAGATAATGCTGACCGGTTTCTGATACTAGGACCGCTCCTATGCCAACTCCTTTGAAATTTGCTGCTCCATTGAAAAACATTCTCCAACCGTCATAGGATTCTGCAATATCTTCTCCTATGAACGATACCTCTTCATCAGGAAAATATGTTTTCAGGGATTCGTATTCTCTGTCCACGAGATTTTCAGCAAGGTGATCTGCTAGTGCCTGTCTTTTGATTGCTTTCTGAGTCACGTAGACAATGTCAAATTCACTCAACAGGATTTGCCACTTGGCCAGCTTGCCAGTGGGCATGGGCTTCTGAAAGATGTACTTCAAGGGATCCATCCTTGATATGAGATATTTAGTATAGGCACAGAAGTAGTGCCTCAACTTCTGAGCTACCCAACTAAAAGCACAACAGGTGCGCTCTAATAGAGAATACCGAGCCTCGTACGGGGTGAATTTCTTACTGAGGTAATAGATGGCCTGCTCCTTCCTCCCTGCTTCATCATGCTGACCCAGAACGCAACCGAACGCTCCATCTAATACTGCGAGGTAGAGTAATAGAGGTTTACCCGGCTCGGGCGGGACCAAAACTAGTGGTGTTGACATGTACTTCTTGATTCTACCGAAGGCCTTTTGGCAGTCATCAGTCCATTTGGTAGCGGCGTCCCTTTTCAACATCTTAAAGATTGGCTCACATATGACAATAGATTGTGTTATGAACCGGCTGATGTAGTTGAGTCTCCCCAAGAAGCTCATTACGTCCTTCTTGTTCTTTGGCGGTGGCATTTTTTGTATAGCTTTGACCTTTGATGGATCCAGTTTTATCCCTCATCGACTCACAATAAACCTAAGTAGTTTTCCGGTAAGAACCCCAAATGCACATTTCATGGGATTCAGTTTCAGGTTGTACCTTCTCAGTCTGTTGAAGAACTTCCTTAAATATTCCATGTGATTAGTGGTTTTCTTGGACTTTATGATGACATCATCTGCATATACCTTAATCTCCTTGTGTATTATATCATGGAAAATAGTAGTCATGGCCCTCATGTAGGTGGCCCCTGCATTTTTTAACCTGAATGGCATCATCTTGTAGTTGTACATCCCCCACGGCGTAATGAAAGCCGTTTTCTCAGCATCTTCTTCGTCCATCCAGATCTGATGATATCCGGCGAAACAATCTACAGATGATTGCAACTATTGCTCGGTGCAATTGTCAATCAGGATGTGCATGTTCGGCAAGGGGAAGTCATCCTTTGGACTGGCCCAATTGAGATCCCGGTAGTAGACAGAGACTCTGACCTTTCCATCCTTTTTCAGCACCGACACAATATTGGCTAACCATGTCGGATATTTTACTACCCTGAGAACCTTAGCTTTGACCTGCTTAGTGACTTCTTCTTTGATCTTCAGGCTTATATCAGGCTTGAACTTTCTGAGCTTCTGCTTCACCGGTGGACATATCGGATCAGTTGGCAGTTTGTGGGCCACAATAAATGTGCTCAAACCAGTCATGTCATCATATGACCAAGCGAATATGTCCTCGCATTCTCTTAGAAATTCTGTGTACTCTTCCTTTTCTGACGGTGATAAGTGAACGCTGATTTGTGTTTCTTTGACATTTTCTGCATCTCCCAAGTTAACAATCTCAGTCTCGCCAAGGTTGGAATTCGGCTTATTCTCAAAGTTCTCGACTTCTTTAACAATCTCTTATGGTATATCATCTTCCTCTAAATCTATGTCCGTTTTTGCATTGTCTCGTTGCATGTCACAACCATTGGTTCATCAAGATAGGTAAAAGTAATGCTGTATAAATAAAGTAATGAGAGAAAATAATAAGAGTAAGACTTGTAAGGAAACCATAATGCTTTGATAAATTTCATAACTGTTTTGAACATTGGAAGATCTTATTGCGAAAATTCAAAATGAAAAAGGAAAATCAACTAGTAAAAATAAAAGATAGTGCATGATGCTTTGTTCATCCTTACTACCCCGAGGCTTTCTGTGCTCTGGTGGTTCTGATGGTCCAATTGTTGAGGCATGCTCCTCGGCTTATGACCTGTATGGAAGGGCCTTCCTCCCCCTCCTCCTCGAAGATGACATAACAATCCATGTCATCATATTCTAGGAACAAATTCCTCACTGCTGCGAGTGCTTCCTCTTCTTCTGACCCATAGATAACATCGGCCGGCTGGAAAGTCTGCTACAAATATGGTATTGGCTGCTTCAGTGGGTAGTATGGACCGCGCCATGGTGGCGACCAGTTGTTGAATTCCTCCCAAGTATACTCGTATCCCAGACCGAAAGTGGTGCCATGTTTCTTCAGTTTGATAGGCTTGGCGATTCCATGGAGGTTCTTGCCAAGTCCCTTTCCAGGTTCATATCCACTCCAGTTCAATATGCTTTCAATTTTGTTGTCCCACCATTTGTCTTTGTCAACGACGTTGACTCGCTCGATGTGGTGATAGGTTTCCCCGCCAATCTTTCTTCTTCCTCCGATCGCTGGGATGGTTTGGCGACTGTATATGGGATTGCTACCGACGCCGTGAATGATCACCTCTTGGTGATTCCACTCAAACTTCACTGCCTAATGTAGTGTTGACGCTACAGCCTTAGCGGCATGAATCCACGGCCGTCCCAATAACAAGTTGTAAGATACCGGCACATCTATTACTTGGAAATCGACATCAAACCAAGTAGGCCCCATTTGCAAGCACAAAATAATTTCCCCAATAGTGGACCTTTGGGAACTGTCGAAAGCTTTGACGTTGATGGACCTGTCCTTGATCTCATGCAGCCCCTTTCCCAATGTTCTGAGTGTTACCGACGGACAAATATTGAGGCTGGAGCCTCCATCAATCAGGATCCTAGTGATAAAATAATCTTCACATTGCACGGTGATGTGCAACGCTTTGTTATGACTCAACCCTTCTGGTGGCAGCTCATCTTCATGAAAAGTGATCTTGTGACTTTCCAGTACTTGCCCTACCATATTTTCCATTTCTCCTCCGGTGATGTTGCTTGGTACATATGCCTTACTCAGCACCTTCAACAAGGCATTCTTATGTGCATCGGAACTTTGCAGCAAAGCTAGGATAGAAATATGTGTCGGTGTTTTGTTCAGCTAATCAATGACTGAGTATTCCTTGGCTTGTATCTTTCTCCAGAGATCATTGGGCCCGGTTTCAGTGATGGTAGGCCGACCAGAGGCCTACTTACTCGACTCGGCTAAATGCTCCGGAGTATAAACCCTACCGGTTCTTGTCATACCCTGTGCCGCAACTGTTTCCCTGAACTTGGCTTTCCCTTTCCTTCTCGCCTCGGTTATGTAATACCAAGGTATGGCATTTGTATGGAACGGTGTTACAGCTGACATTGCTACTGGAATGGCCACCTTCACGGAGCATGTATTTTGGAGGGTAAAACCGCAACTTCAAATGGCGCGAGTGCATTTTCTGGAGACCCAAACTCGACCTCAATTGGTGTTAACGTCTTTGCAGGGGGTGGTGCTTCAAACTCAAGTGGTACAGACATGTTTATTTCGGCATCCCCAGAAGGCTGAGTCTGGACTACAATCGGATTAAGGGTGACTATTGGCTTTATTGGTTCGTCACTTTCTATGATTAAACCGATCGATCCTTTGGGATCCCAATCATCCTCTATTTCAGTCATGTGAACACCTCCACCCTTATGGTCAGGTAGAGGGTTGTTGCGGACATTCGGAGTAGGCTCCTTTGCCACAATGATCATGTTATCAATCAAAGTCTGGATCTTATCATTCAGAGAGCGGCATTCATCAATGGTATACCCTTTCATGCCGGAATGGTATGCACAGGATTTATTTGGATTAACCCATTGAGAAGGGTTTTCAGGGGTTATAACAGGGATAGGGGTGACATAACCAGTAGCTTTGAGCCTTTTGTACAACTGGTTAATTGGCTCAGTAATGGCAGTCTACTGTTTGGGGGGTCTGCGGTCGAAATTTGGTCAAGGTCTAGGAATATTTTGACGTGTGGGAGGTGATTGATAGTGGGATAACTGAGCATTGTAGGCTTGGTAGACATGTGCGGGTTGGGAATATCTGGGTGAAGTAGGTTGATATGTAGGAGGTGGGGGTGATTGGTAAGTAGGTGGTAGAGTTTGGTAAGAGGGTGAGGGTGCTTGGTAATTCGGGGTGGGCTGATATGTGAGTGGATGTATCGGATAGGCTTGGTATTTGATAGGAGATTTGGCTCTTTGTGAAACCATTACGGCACCTACATCCCTTTTCTTGGACGTACCACCAGACTGTAAAGCCTTATTGGTAGCTTGCAAAGCTTTAAAGTTTCTAACCATACCACTTTTGATGCCTTCCTCGATCCTTTCTCCTAGCTTGATGATGTCGGAAAGTTTTTGGCTCTCAATTAACATCAGCCTGTCATAGTACTGCGGGTCTTGACCCCGGGCGAAAAACTTGCTCATTTGTTCTTATTCTAAAGCTAGTCTGACCTTAGCGGCTTATGATCTCCAATGAGTAGCGTACTCACGGAATGTTTCTGTGGGCTTCTTCTTTAAATTTTGGATGTAGAACACATCTGGTGCATTTTCTATGTTGAACCTGAACCTGTCCATAAAGTCAGATGTCATACTCACCCAGTTCGACCATTTTTTCGGGTCTTGGATAATGTACCAAGATAGAGAATCTCCTTTTAGACTCCTCATGAAAATTTTCATGCGGATCCTCTCGTCTCTCCCCACTCCAGTTTGTCGCAGTATATTCTCAAATGGACTCTCAGATCCCCTGTACCATCAAACATCTCGAACTTAGGAGGTTTGTACCCATCGGGTAGTTCGACATCGGGTTGTATGCAAAGATCTTCATAGTTCAACCCTTCAATACCCTTACTTCCTTCGACGTCCTGAATTCGGCTAGTCAACTTCAAGCTATTCAGCTAGACTCCTAATGAGTGAGTCTTTATCATCAGACTCGGGTGTGCTTGAAATGGGTTGGATGGAGTGTGGCATGGTCTCCACATAGATGTGGGTGTTATGGTGGGAGCGGAAATGGTCATTTTTGAAATTCAAAGGTTCAGGGATGAGCAGTGGAGTATTGTTGGATGTGTGGCAAGTATTGCAGTGGTGGTGAGGAGCGGGGTGGTTTTGTGGTTCTGGGATGTTTTGTGGAGGCGTGGGGTTCTGAGTGTTTGGAAAATTGATATCTGGAGTGGTGAGGCAAAATGACAAGTTTGCTTGATTCTGAACCTGATCAAGTTCCTCTTGAAATTTCAACAGTTTCTGCTCGAGTTGGGACGCACTTTCTTTGGAGACCTGAGCACCATGAGTGACCTCTACCCGTTCAGTTGAGTTTTCCTTTCTGGTGTTGTTCAAATCTTCCATCTTTCCTTTGTTCCTGCTTCTGATAGGACTAGGAGGAGGAGTGAGTAGAGGGCCCTTTGATCTTGTGGAATATGATGACGATGCCAAAGTGCATGAACTAACTAGGGGAGGGGAATAAAAATGAAAAATAAAACAAAAGGTAACAAGTTAGTGAGGATTATAAGGAAAAGATGTTGCGATATTTAAACACATAGTGCAAGAATGTAAATCGTGTCCTAATTTGGGGAACCTCTTGTGCCCGAGGTAGGCCTAGCGACAAGTTGATTTGGAGAACTTAGAATGCTAAATGCCTCATTTTATTGATAAAAGTAGACGAATCCCAAAACGACGCTAAATAACAGGAAATAAAATGTCAATAGTGGCCATTGGCCTTATTACATTTCTTAAAGAAAAAAGAAAAAATTACTATCTATTTGGTCCCAGAAGGGCCTTCCAGATTCAGCATCTTTGGCTCCATCGAACAGCTTCACCAGCTCGCAAAGTCCCAGCAATAGGTAGGCTCTGGCTAGATGTCCGCCCTCGTTTCCTTCAGCATTCTGGTAATCCTTGATCCTCTTGAGAAACTTCCTTTCCAGCTCCACTAAACCTCGTTCCAAGTATCCCAGTCGCTTTTTGGCACTGACGACCATGTCTTTCCACTCTTCAATCAGTTTTTGGTGGGCTTCTTGAATCTCACGATGCTCGCTTTCACATTCTCGAATCCTCTTGCGCAGTTGGTTGTATCTGACCTGTGCTTCGACCCTTTCAACGATTATTCTGTGACCTCGAACAAACCCGGGTTGGCCCGGACTATTGTGATTATCCTCCAGCCAGCCTGAATAGTATGAGATACAGCCAGCATGGTATCTGTCCGGCTCGATGCTATCTCTTCCTAGAACGAGTTTACAGTACCACATATGCTGAGCTTGGCACTTGTAAGGGCTATCATCGTCCTGGAAGTCGGCCTGGAAGTGACTCATCTTATCGACCCTTGGTATAACCTGCTTCCTGCCAGCCTGTCTCATAACTTGGAGAGGGACATAAGAGTAGGTTCCTCTCAAACCGATCAGTATCAGAAATGGTGCGTCCCTGGATCGGGCGATGAACTCTTCAGTAGGGAACCACTCGAACATCCATTGTATTTGATCCTCAGTTAGATTTTCAAACAGCTCCACCCATCCCTTGGCATCTTCTGGTTGAGCAAACATGTTGGGCATGTAGTTCATTCGCCTTTGTTGATGGAAGGCTATATGATCATCCCAGTCCCTTCGCTAAATCTCTTGTCGGCATTCACCACTTTGGAGATGTTCTATGAGCCAGAGCTGGAGTAGCAAATTGCAGCCCTCGAAGTATTTGGCAAATCGTTGACACTTCTTCAAGGCTCGGTATATCTCTGCAAAAATTATGGGCACAATGCTGAAAGGTTTCCCACCAATGCCCTTCATCAGAGTTTTAGTTACCATAGCCAGCCTGGTATGGATCCTTTCTTTCTTCATTGGAAACACTATCATACAAGTAGCCGAAGGGGATATAAGATTCCTTCAGACATGTCAGTTCTGGATTCTTCTTTAGGCCCATCATTTTGAGAAAACCTCTACCCTTGAGATTTTTCGGCATTAACAAACTCGGAGTCTCCCGTGGTATACCAGCCAATCCTCCTATTTCCTCTAGCAGGGGTGTCATCTCAATCTCTCCGAAGCGAAACACACACCTATCACAATCCCATAACAGAGTAGCAGCTTCTATGATTTTGTTATTGGGTTGGACCTCTAGGAGGGAAGGTAGATTTCCTAGGTATTTCCGGACAAGAGTCTAATCACTGGAATGAAGATCCTCCCACCAGCTTAGCAACCTTGGGTGGATGTTAGTGACCATGCCGAATCTGGGGACTTCGTGCCTCATGTTTCTGCAAGACAAAAGGGTTAGGCCCTTACCCCCCACCAGACTCGGCTATTAAATATCAATAATTGGCATAAAAACATTTAGTTCTCCAAATATCTACCCTTTCCCACCCCGTTGAGGTATCAAAGCGCAGAATGGTCTCGTTTACTTATTGCATGCTATTACCCGCCCCAATCCTATCAGTCCCGAAGGCATTTGGGACTACTAATCCTAAGGAGAGGGATATTGGGCTTACTTGTGGTTTCAAAAGGTAAAAATACTAATGCGATAAACAAAACATATATGGAACGTATGGGGAAGCATATAAATAAATGAAAAGGCTCAAACAGACCTCTTTTAAGCAGAGAAAAGCAAGTAGTTAGCGTGACTTACACATACTGTTTAGGGTCTGATTAAACTTAAAGGATCGAGGCAGACTGATTTATTACATAGTTCAGATAAGAAGCCCGAATCAGGCCTGCCTGCTAGTTGTAGCATATAAAATTTGATTCAGTTTATAAACATTCATCCTATGGCTTGCCTAAGTGTTAGACGAAGACCCTATAGGCATGATATCTACTAATTCCGGAAACAATGAAGCAAACATGAATACATACTGATTTAAGAAAAATTGTCTGTTATTAAAGAAAGACGAGTTTTAGAAAAAGAGCATGCGTCACTGTTACTGGTTTTAGACTTATAAGCAAGTGAAGCGGTTCAGATTCGATTAAAGCTCCTATAGACATACTTTCTATGTGTTGTCGATTTTGAACACCTTTATAAACATAGTAAAAAAAGGCAGAAATCCTATAGGCATGGCATCTAGATGCTGAATTTCGTTTAAAGCCTATGAACATGATATCTAATTGCGGTTGATTATTTAAGACCTATAAACATGTTTGCCTAATGATGAATGCATATGCAAGATTCAGAAAGAACCTAAAGGCAAGATATCTATATGATATGCAGAAATTCAGAAATTCCTATAGGCAGGATATCTATATGATGTGCAGAAATTCAGAAATAACCTATAGGCATGGTATCTATACGGGAATGCAAGATTCCTATAGACATGGTGTTTATATGAGAATGCAGGAATTCATAAACTCCTATAGGCAGGTTATCTACCCCTTTTTGCATACATAGTTACCTCTCCCTTTTCACTAGCCATCCCCGAGATTTTTATTACAAAGTTATTACATCCCAGAAAGAGTAAAGTAAAGAAAAAATACAATCAGAAAAAGTACAACCAAGGAGAGCCTGATTCAGACTTCCTGTCTGAAGTATGAAGTAAACCAACTCCAAGAGATCTTATTTCAAATCCTTTCTCCCATTTGGATGTGTCAGAGTTCCCTAAGAGCCTCATATGGACTCCGGGCAGTGCTCATACCCAAATACATTATAGATGAAGACATAGTGCTGTATGGAATGGCCAACCCTCAAGTGTCCAAGTTTAGAGGGAACTCAAGGTCCCAAGGCAAGGCTCACAAGAGGGGGAAGAACTTAGAGACTAAGAGAGGGTGCAAGTGCAGAATTTTGAAAGGGGAAAGGGGAAGGGAAACAATTTACATTAATACACATAGGGGTATAGGGAATAGGGAGGTGGTAAGAAGGCAAGGACAGGCTAGTGGGCATACCCATAAGACTGTTAGAACACATTGTTTAGAGGTTAGGATCCTCTAAGGGATCAAGTTCAATCCATAAACAATAACTTGCATATTGCCATATATTAAACTGTAACTCAAAGCACATAAAGGGAAATAAGGAGCGATGATTCATAGCAGAAACAGGTAGTAGGACATAAGCATACTAATTTAAATGTTGAACTCTACAGAAAGCAGTAAAGTAGACATGGATACAAAGAGTGTAAATAAACACATTGTTGTGGTGCTGAAGCTTAAATCAGGACATACCAGTTTCAAAGGAAACAAACAAAGAAAAGTAGTGGTCTTGTAAACAAGCCACAATGCAGACAAGAAGAGAAAGTTATTGTGAGAGAGTATGAGTTTAGAAGGATTCTGATGCCTTTGTGAAAAAGGGTTGTACCTTTTATAGTGTAAAATCACGCAGAAATAAGGTAAGAAAATAGTTGAGGAACTGATTGTCAATCAATTGCACAAGACTCCCTTTAATTAAGGGATTCAGATTCAAAACGGGTAAAAACCATTTATGGAAAGAAATTGAACAAACATTTTGTGCAAAGCATGCAACTAGGGGCAAGTACATAAAAGGTTATTTAAGGACAAGGTTTTGAAATACACGGTTTGTGCAAATAAGTAAGCAAATCAATTAACAAGCAGTAAATCAAAAGGGTCTGAGATTTTGCATGAATGAACCGAGTCAGAAAAGATGAAGAAGGGTTTTAACTTAGGCTGAGTCACAGTGAAAATAAGCAAACAATGGAAAGAAATCAATCAAGCCATATTCAAAAGGAAGTTTCAAATAATTGCAAATTTGAAAACCATTTTAGAGGGAAATTCATCATATATAAGGAGCATACGAATGTGTTAAGCATGAAAGAGACTGTGGTGTCATTGTAAAATCAGTAGAAGATCCAGTGCAGAAGAGTTTAGCAAGAGCTGGAATCATATGAAGAACAAATGTTTTGAAACTCATTTCAGAGATTCAAAATAGGTTCAGAGGTCTCAGAAAGAACTAAAACCTCTACCATGTTCCTGTCAGCAACTGAAACTCGTGAGAAACATGATAGAAAAGTAACATGCAGAGCATAACGGATGAATTCAAAGAAAATAGAGTAGAAGAAGCTAACACGAAACGTAATGGAAAAGACTGATAAGATCAGTAGCAGAAACATGCTGAGAAGTTTTTAGAAGAAACTTAAACAGAACTTAGTAGAAGGAAAATAGTAAAACACTTAAGAACACAGTAAAAAAAATATAGTAGGAGAAACATATCAGAACATGGTAGAAGAAAGTACCAGAACACAACAGAAAAGCATACGAGAACATAGTATAGGAAAACACAGTAGGAGATGCATACAAGAACAGGATATAGAAAACATAGTAGAAGAAGTATACAAGAGCAGAAAACACATTAGAAGAAGCATACAAGAACGTGGTAGAAGGAAAAAAAATAAGAACATAGTAGAGGCAGAGCACACAAAAGGAAAAAGAAAGAAAGTCAGAGAAACACATAAATTTTTTTCCAGAAAACCCCAGATCGGAAAAGAAATGGTTTTGAAAGTAATTTTGAAAGAAAAGACAGAGAAATCGTTTGAAAAATTAGGAAAAGCATAGATACACAACAGATCTAAAAGAATAGGCGAAAAGCTCGAAGGGTTAGGGTTTCAGAGGAACCCCAGTAGTGAGAAAGGCTTTGAAGAGTCACTGATCTAAGTCGGAGAGGCCAAAATCAGGCTCGAACAACCATGGTAAGGCCGGAGATGGCCATGGAACCTCGAATCGACGGAGGTCTGGGTACAATCCTTCAAGGTCAGGCCTTGAATCTTCAGAAATCAGGCACGTGGGAGTCATAGGAGGCCGGTGTAGGACTCTCATAGCCTTGGAAGCCATAGATTCTGGTGGCTTTTAGGGCGGAGATGGTATGAGGCGGCTAGGGTTTGAGAAGGTTCGAGAGTGTTTGGGAGAGTGGAGGGTTCAGAGGCGGCTGGTAGGTGAGAAATGAGAAGGTTAGGGTGATCGTTTGGGTTAAAAAAGGTAAGAGTGAATAGGAGTCGTTGATCTTAGAGATCAACGGCAAGGATTAGAGGGGTCTGGGTCGGGTAGGATTTAATTGGGTCAGGGGCGGGTTTAAATTAAAATTGGGTTGGGGAATTGATATTGGGAATTGGGTTCAATTGGGGCTGATTTAAGTCTATAATCGAAATAGTTGGGGCTAGTATTTAAATAGCCACTTTTTTCCCTTATTTATTTTAAAAATAGTAAAATAGTTTCTGAAAATAAATTAAAAGTACTAAATCTATTAATAATATGTAAATATTAAATTAAAAATACTGGAATCAATTTTGTAATTATAAACGCAATTAAATCTAAAATAGGCTAATATTGAAATTATATGCAATTTAGCTTTAAAATACTAAATAAATTTGTCAAAAAATGTGCGAAAATTACCTTAGTTATATTTTGGTTTAAACAAGAGAATACAATAAATGATTTACCAAAATGCCAATTTTGGAACACTTATTGGGTTTTCTTGATAAAATAGGGCAAGAAAATTGATTTAAAAATCTTTAAAAAAATGAGAAAAATAATAGGACCTTGGGATATGCTTATATATGCATATATATGTTGTTTTTAAAGGTATTTTATATATGAAAATATATAGAAAAAAATTGGGTATCAACAAAATTTGCCTCCAAACCAATCGAATCTAGCCAAGATCGACTTAATATCATCAAACAATGCTAGAAAAATTAATTATAATATATAAAGCAAAGATCTTTACACTTTTTCCAAAAATTCAACAAAATTCAACCCCAAGCCCGCTTGGTCAAAACCCGAGATTCGAACTAAAATTCAATTACTCATTCACCCCGAGCCTGATTATGTGATTACATTCGAAATCCGACCTCAATTAAAGGTCTAAATATCAATTTTACAAAAATTTCCCAATTCTACCCATATTCCTAATTTTCTAGCATAAAAGAGCATAGATTAAATATCAGAATTCAATGAGTGTAGATGTAACTGGAAGAAAACGAGTTAAGATATACCAACATATGAAGTGTGGATGAAATTTCTCTTCAAAATCGCCTCTAGGCTGAGCTCTAATGTAAAGATGGTGGAAAATGAAGAAAATTCCATCTTTGGGATATTTTAAATCACTGGCGTCAAGTCTTCATCGCGTTCGCGACCCTTTGATCGCATTCGCGTAGAACACCTAGCTGCTCCCCTCCCAAACCACTTACTCATCGCGTTAGCGAGTGAAGAGTCGCGTTCGGGGAGGGTTACCCCCCAATGCTCAGTGTTCGCAAGCCTTTCTCCATGTTCACAAAGAAGAAATCCTCCCACTCCCTAGTTACCTTTCGCGATCGCGAAGAAGGATACTCCAGATATCAGCAGCAGTGAAAAACCAACAATCCTTCAAGTTCGAAATGGCCCGTAGCCTATCTAAAAATCACCCGAGCCCCTCGAACTCCAAATCAAACATGCACACAAGTGTAATAATATCATACGAACTCGCTCGTGTGATCAAAATACCAAAATAACACATAGAACCACGAATTGGACATCAAAATGTTTTAAATTTTCAATGAAACTTCAGAACTTTAAAATTTACAGTCGGACGTCTAAATCACTTCATATCAATTCCATTTTGCACCAGATTTTGCAGACAAGTCATAAATAGTGAAATGAACCTATACCAAGTCCCGAAATCGAAATCTAAAACTGGTAACGGCAAAGTCAACTTACGATTAAACTTGGGCATTCTTTAACCTTCAAATTACTAGTTTTCAACAAATCATGTTAAATCAAGTTAGGGATTTTCGAATTCGATTTCGGGCATACGCCCAAGTTCCAAATCACGATACGGGCCCATCGGGACTGTCAAAATACTGATGCGAGTCCGTTTAAAAAAATGTTGATCGTAGTGAACTCAAATCATTTTTAAGGTTAAAATTTTTTCCTTAATTTTTCACATAAAAAAATTTCTGAAAAAAGATACGGCTGTACACACAAATCGAAAAAGACTAAACGGAGCTATTTGAAGTCTCGAAACACAGAACTGAAGGCCAAAACTCAAAGTGACCTATCGGGTCATCACATCTATATAGCGGTGTTCAAATTTCAAGAGTTTTTGACCAATATTTTTTCATGTCTTTTAACTATTTTGATTTGTTATTATTCTGACTTATAGTGTATTTTACGTAATTTTTAAATATTTAAATTTTATTTGAAAAGAATTTAAAGACGATATTCGAATTCACGATCAAAATTAAAAGTTTGGCGCTTGAAATCCAAACTATGATATATAAATAGGAGTACAATTTTATCAAAAAAATCAAAAGGGATAAACTAACAACGAAAGCTGTAAAGGAGGTATAGTATTGTTAATGTTACTCACCGTAGCGATACTATAATTCAAAATCATTAAACCATTTACACTTAATTTCGATATGAGGTTTGTTCTCTCTTCAAACAACTACTTTAATATGCATTTCTATCACTAATAATATATGGCGTATAATAAAAGTAAAATTAATATTTTAAAATTCATGTATAGTGAAATACCATTAAATAAAAAATGAAATAAACGAAGTATCAAATCAAATTCACAATATATCCGCAGCCATTACGACGCAACTTTAGTCAGAAAATCCTTCGTCTGAAAGTGTTGCAAGTTGTTTTCTTCTCGAAGCACTTGGAATTTACTGCCGTGCAGTTCTACACAATAAATACACTGCATGGCCACATAATACTTCAAGATCATACAAAGTTGGTCACAAGTATAATGTTACGTACCCATCTTAATAAATGACCTAGTTATGATGGTCAATTCTTAGTAGCCCACATTCGACCATTTGATTTTTATATAATTCAAATGTTACGTACTAACTGAGCATTAACATCACCGTATTATTTTCTGATGAAGATTGATTTGAATTCTCCAGAATCCGATCCTAGAAGTACTCAAAGTCAATATATGAAGAATCAGTAAAAGTGCTTTTGTTTTTATCATGACTTTCAGTTTCTGGCATCTTCTTATCTGAATAATGAGCTGATGCTTCTTTACTTGCATACTGGGTGAAGTCCACAGGTTCGGGTATAGAGGGAGGAACAGCACATCTGACCAAAGCCCAATTAACACCTTCAAAAAAAGGGTGCTGTTTAATTTCAGTAGCACCTCTTTTATATGCAATTCTCTTGTGTGGCTCCTTCACGAGTAGCCCCCTTATAAGATCTCGCGCAATAGCACTCACTTGCGGAGTTTCTGGGAATCTCAAAGGCTGCCCGACTACATTGAACAGTGTGGCGCGATTGCCAGAACCTTTAAAAGGGGTTGTCCCGTGCAAAAGTTCATATAAGAATATACCAAAAGTCCACCAATCGACTGCACTACCATGACCTTCTCCGCGAATTATCTCAGGGGCCAAGTACTCATGAGTGCCAACGAAGGACATGGATCGCACATTAGTAGGCTCTGCCATAAGCTCAGGAAGTGATCCTCCCACAAATAGCCCGAAATCTGATTTAGACTTTCGATTCTTTTTTGTAGGAAGAATGTTACGAGGGAAAAAATTTGAGGGCTGCATACAACCTTGGACTGCATTGTCATTATCTAAAATGCCGCCTCCACTGCTTGCATTGCCACCTCCATGTACAGATGAAGACTTGACAAGAGTTGGATTGACAGAGCAACGGAGAGACAGGTCGAAATCAGACAGCATAATATGACCCTCATCTCTCACTAGTACATTTTCTGGCTTAAGATCCCTGTATACAATTCCTAGCATATGCAGATATTCAAGTGCCAACAACACCTCTGATGCATAAAATCTGCAATGATTCAGGCCATTCGAGAGAGTAGCAAAAAAGAACAGCTCATTAATTTAGAAGTACATGCTCTGTATGGAAAAGAATTCAACAATCTGAAAGGTAAATGGAGCATGTATCTAATATCTAATACTCCTGTATGATATCCTCTATACAAGCTGCAAATTTTGTATGGACTAGAAAATCCATAACGAACTGAAATTCAAATTAGCAACCATAAAGTGATTAATTAAATTTGCCTATCAATTTTGATTGTTACGTTAGTTATCTAGTAACATTCATTCAATCAATGTGCAAATTGCAACTTCTATTATGTAGTATATTAGTTAGAAAAGGGACATATCATATAACTACGTGCAGAATTCCAATGCAACTTATTTTATCAAATAGAAATTATATCAACTGAAACAATACAAAATTGAACGGGCGATCAGAATAAGAGAAACATTGTATGAGTTATACCACATACTTAGCAATACGTTTCAAGTGTTTGTTAAAATTACAATGAGAAGTAGAACAAATAGTAGATATAGGTACTAACCTAGCAGCCTCCTCAGTAAAATGCTTATTGGGCTGTTTTTGGCGGAGGGTATGAAGGTTACCTCCACTGCAAAACTCCATGACTAAGCAATAGAATTTGTCAGTCTCAAAGTGAGAATATAAAGTTGGCAAGAATGGGTGGTCAAGAAGACCAAGAATCTCCCTCTCCGTTTCAGCTCGCAGCAATTTATTTCTACTTGCAAGAGATCCTTTATCCATCACTTTCATGGCAAAGTAGGCGTTGGTTCCCCTGAGTTCAACAAGGTACACACTTCCAATATCTCCATATCCAAGTCGCTTCAACAACCGAAAATTGCTAAGACCAAGAGGAGATCCTCCTCTCCCAGTAGCTGAATTAATCGCATCCCATCTAACGTCACCACCAGTGTGTGGCTTTAGGGGTGTAGTACTACTGGAACTAGTCTCTGTGCTCTCACTACCTTTCCTCGCTTGACATGTATCTTCAAATGGCATATTGCTCATCTGAATGAACAAATAATTAAACAAGTTGGTGTTGGATTCTCACGTAGCAACAGAATTATTTAAAATTTAATATTTGCTAGTTTATTTTGTTCATGTCTAATTAACATTTATAGTCAAAATCATACAGGAATAGGTTTTGTATAGTTTCTAGTCAATGTAGGTTAATTTTGCTAATTATAATATGGGTGCTACTACCTATTTGTAATGTTCAGAATATTTTGTATAAATCATTTTAGTTCAAATAGGTTTGGTGTATCGTCAAACTAAGACATGGAATTGTACACATGACGAAATATAAATGTCAGGTGAAAATAAGGAATAGAATAGAGAAAAAAACTGACCTGCGGTAACTCTATTGGTTTGGGTTTCGAAGACATGATTTCGAAATTTCAACCAAAGAACCTGAAAATTGGAAAAAGCAGATTCAGTAAAATATCATGCAGCCAAATTCCATTCAAGCACCGGACAAATTGATATTCAAAAGTTACGTACAAAAATAAAAACAGAATTCATTCCTTTTGTTGCAGTGACAGATTTCTTTTTAATTGAGATCAAAAATCTGTAACATAAAAGACTGTCTTATAATCCTGTATAAGTGTCCTTGTGGAAACTCTATCAACGGTATTCTAAAAATTTAACAAAGTTTGACTTAATAAGGTGCTTGTTGCATAAAAAAGATCGATAAGTGAACATCATTAAATAAGAAAAGAACTCAATAAATTTGTGAAAAATTGTTACTGGATATAACAAATCGTGATTAACCAAAATTGCGATTTTTCCTACAAATAGAAGCAATGCAAAACAAAAGCAAACGAGAAGGGAACAGGATAGAGAACAATACAAAAGAAAAAAGGTCGAACCAGAATGTCGGAAGATAATGTTCTTATACAAATTAAAGAACCAGTGTGCACAGATTTCCCTTCATGTGGTCAAGGTCATTAAAATAAAATCTCTAATGCATTCGTATCTGATAATAGAAAAGAGCATTTCCGATTAACGCGCCACAGGTGGTTCAGGGCGGTGACTTCCAACAGCATTTACAATGATCTCTCTTGTAGGAGGCCTGTTGTTTCTATTTTCCTTAACGGAAATTGTTATTACATGTAATAACATTTTCCTTTTCTGATTTTTTTTTTGTATTAATTCTTCAAAAAGGCATCTGGACGTCAGAAAGACAACGAAAATTCATTTCTATTTATGTAATGGAATTGGATGTACAAAGAGAATAAAAACAGAAAAGAAGGACAACCACTACAATGTGGTAAGAGGTAAAAAGGAGAGTGGGAAGCGGTAGGAAGCCAAAGAATCGCCGTCTATATCTTAGATTATGGTCGGAAGATTCGGAATGCGATTGGGCTGCATCTCCTTGCTAACGTCTTTTTATTATTATTGTTGCGCACGTCTCATTCATTATATTTTAGCACCACTGCCTACTCCTGACTAGGCTTGGTCGTCATCCGAATCCAGCCAAATCGAGTTTATACTGTATTAAGTTGAGTCGAGTCAAAGTTTGAGGTCAAGTTCAATCGAAATAACTCAATATGGAGATGAGTCGAGCCGAGCCTTGCTACAGTGTTATCTAGGACCAAACCATTCGTTTTTTGTTTTTTTTTCAAAACGCAATTTGGTTGGCTCTTAAGTTTATGTCTGTTGTTCTAGACTGGATACAATTAAATTCACAAAATGCTTAATAAATTGAAACTTTACAGTTCAATTGAGTCAAATAAGTTCCAATAGATTAAATATAAACTAGAGGAATTTTCATAAAGCACTCCAATTTAGAGCTTAATTACCATAAGTAATTATAGTTTGTCTAATTGCTATTCATGGATACAGAAATACAGTGATACATACAGTTACTGCATCACTGTATGTGACTCCATACACTGTATACACTGTATTTACCAACAAAATTTTGCTACAAAATACAAAGAGTAACTACGAATTGTAATTATTTCAAAGTATATTTATGTATGGTAAATACAATGTATAAGTTAGTCACACCATGTAATTTTAACAAACTAGTAATTTAAATTAAAAGCTAGATTTGAATGTAATTAAATCAAATATAGAATATTATTTAAAAGATTAGAATCTTACGAAAATGTCCAAAATAAGCTCAACCTTACCAATCTCTAGCCATTAACAACAAAATAACCAAAACTAGATGTGATGACCCAATAGGTTCATTTTGAGTTCTAGCACTCATTTCAGTATTCCGAGAGATGAGCCATGTTTAGTATTTTTTGATTTGTGTGAGTAGTTCGTGTCTTTTTCAGGAAAATTTTTATGTAAAAAATTGAAAAAAATATGAATTTTAGCTTTAAAAATGACTTGAGTTAACTACGGTCACCATTTTCTGTAAATGACCCAGATCAATATTTTGACGATCCCGGTGGGTCTCTACCGTTATTTTAAACTTGGGCGTATGCCGGGAATTGAATTCGGAAGTCCTAACTTGATTTGACGTGATTTGTTGAAAACTAGTAATTTGAAGGTTTAAAGATTTATGAAGTTTGACTGTACGTTGGCTTTAAGGCTACCAGATTCGAATTTTTGTTTCGGAACTTGGTATAGGTTCATTTTATTATTTAAAACTTGTTTGCAAATTTTGGTGCAAAACGGAGTTGATTTGATAGGATTCAGACGCTTGTTGTGAATTTGGATGTTCTTGAGTTTCTTTGAAAATTTCATGCATTTTGATGTCCGATTCGTAGCTCTAGGTATTATTTTGGTATTTTGAGCATGCTAATGAGTTTGTATGATGTTAATACACTTGTGTGCATGTTTGGTTTGGAGCTCGAGTGGCTTGGGTGAGTTTTGGATAGGCTACAGACCATTCTGAACTTGAAAGTTGGTTTTGCTATTGCTCGTGTTTGAGGTTTTGTGCTTCGCGATCGCAAAGGTACTCTTGCGACTGTGAAGGGGAAACTGGGATAGGGGAGGATGTACTTCTATGAGAATGTGGAGAACATCACGCGAACACGAAGCAGTGGGGGGGATTGCCCTTCGCGACGCGGTGGGTTAAGGGGGATTCTGGGGGGAGGCAAGTGTTACTCTACACGAATGCGAGCCCATGCTTGTGAATGCGAAGGCCAGGTAGTTTAGGCCATCGCGAATGCAAAGGGTTTTCCCGAATGCAAAGGACATTCAAGCGCAAAGCTTCGCGATCGTGCCAGGTGTCTCGCCAACGCGATGAACACCTGACGCCCAGTCTTTTAAAAGGTCCAAAAATCGAGAATTATCTCATTTCTCAACATTTTCAAGTTTGAGCTTGGCCTAGAGGCTATTTTGAAGAGTTTTTTCATCCCAACTTCATAGGTTAGTAGATTTTAACTTGTTTTCTTATATTTTCATAAACACCTACTGATTTTAACCTTTAATCTATGTTTTTTTATGGTAGAAATTAGGGATTTAAGTAAAAATTGGGGATTTATAGAAGTTGAGATTTAGACCTCAAATTGAGGTCAATTTTCAAAACTAGTCATATAACCAGGCTTGGGGGTGAATGGGTAATTGGATTTTGCTTCGGATCTCGGGTTTTGACCAAGCGGGCCCGGGATTGACTTTTGTTGACTTTTTCTAAAAATATTAAAAATTGAATCTTTTTCACTCGTAGGTAGTTTCTAAAGCTTATTTTGAATTGTTTGAACTATATTTGGTTAGATTTAATTAGTTTTGGAGGCTAATTCTAGAGAAAAAGTCGTAGTTGAGCATTGATTTGGTTGCGGAGTAATGTAAGTGACGTTGTTAACCTTGACTTGGGATTAGGACTTGTTGGTCTATTTGCTTCGCGTTTATGTGGAGGACAATGTATATATCCGAGGTGATGAGTACTTTTGCGTTATTATTGGGTTAAAGCATGTAGATGAAACCTGTTTCTTTGTATTATATTGTTTCGTTAATTATGTTATCCATGCTTAGGTTAAATTATTACTTCTTTAATTATTTGTTTCGTATTTATTGCTTATTTTAAAGATGTTGAATATTTTGGAAGTTGCTTTGTGATATCATTGCACCATATTTGAAGTTAAATTATTCCCTGCATTGTTTATTAATCGGATTTATATTATTACATGGTGTGGACGAGAGTAAAAGTACGAAGGGTGATGCCGTGCCATTATATTTATATTATTGCATGGTGAGGACGAGAGCAAAAGTACGAAGGGTGATGCCATGCCATTATATTCCTATTATTTCATTGTGAGGATGAGAGTAAAAGTACGAAGGGTGATGCCGTGCCAATTTCATAGCATTGATTTATTTGATTTACGGTTTTGGTGATTTACTTGGTCATATTGTTGCTTAATTCAAAAGATGTTAGTTCGTGATTTCTTACTTGCCGTGTTTATGATATTTTTCCCCTTTCGCATGCCCCCTCCCAGTTAGTATTTATCATTTTATTGTTGTTTTACTGCTTTATATGTAGTTGTACAGGTTAGCCTCATCACTACCTCGTCGAGGTTTGGCTCAACACTTACGTAGTATATTGGGTATGTTTTACTCATATTACACTTCTGCACTTCTTGTGTAGATACTGGTATTGGTCCCAGCGGTGCTTGAGGTGCGTCGGCTCAAATGATTTTTATACGGAGATTAAAGGTAGATTTTCTGCCGTTCGCTGACCTTGAGGTTCGCTTCCATTTCCCACTTTTATTGTTTATCTTCTTTTTTTTTGAGCAGCTGTATATATTTTGGACTATGTTTGTAGTTTTCTAGTTGCACGTATGCTCGTGACTCCGGATTTTTGGGAGTAGATATTATCACGTAGTTTATATTAGCACTATGTTAGATTTGGCATTTATTTCTTGTTGAATATCATTTTCTTGTTTTTAACTGTGAAAATTGGTTAATTAACTATTTTATGTTGGCTTGCCTAGCAAGTGGATGTTAGGCGCCATCACAACCCTGAGGTTGGGATTCCGGATCGTGACAGTTGGAATCAGAACACTAGGTTGCTTAGGTCTTACAAGTCATGGGCAAACTTAGTAGAGTCTGGAGGATTGGTACAGAGACGTCTCTACTTATCTTCTAGAGGCTATGGAATTTTAGGGAAAAAACTTTCACTTCTTTCTTTCCCTATCATGCGATATTATTCTATCATTAATATTTGAATCATTCCATTCTTGTTCTCTCGTAGATGGTGAGAACGCGCATAACATCTACAGCCAGACAGGAGCCGGATCCCCCCTTGCAGCCACTACTAGGGGTAGAGGCCGACGTTGAGGTCGAACCAGAGGCCGAGGCGGAGGTAGAGCTCAGCCTAGGGTTCAAGTAGTAGCACCCGGAGTGGAGCCTTAGATTGATCTTGAGGAGGAAATCCCAGCTCAAACTGCACTAGTCGGACCCGCTCAAGTCCTGGAGGGATTTATAGCGACTCCCCAAGACCACCAAACATATATATACCTGCACAATAAGTGCAACAAGTATAGTATGAGTACATAAATCAATGCATACCCAGTAAGTATCTAGCCTAGCCCCAGAGAAGTAGTGATGAGGGGTCGACATCGATGCTTAATAGTGGTCCAATAAATCAAATATAGTAGGAAGTAACCAAATATGAGGCAAGGTAAATAAACAGTATAAACAAGTATGGGTACGTGGTGCAATCCTCCTCTGAACAGTAACTCACACTCTCAGTTATCGGTTACCTCCTCAACTAGAGTATATATGTAAAATGGTCCCCACCAGATAGGTCGTCACAACTCAGATCAGGAAAACTCATGGATACACTGGCTTCTTGTCAAATGCTATGCATGGCGCTGCCAAGGCGAACGACCCGATCCTGTAAAAGTGTTTCATAGAGTTGCCGACGCGAACGGTCCGATCCCATAAGAGTATTTATAAAATGCCAGGATTGCACGACCAACCCCGTAGAAACAAGTTGTACAAGTTAGCCACATGTAATAACAATTTCTTTTTTAGCATAACAAATGTTTATGTACCTTTTGAAAATGAAAGGAATAAAATAAAGTCCTTTTATTTCTATCTTGTTTCTTGACTGAACGATGAATTAACTTTGTCATTTGAAAGTTAAACAAGTACTTCAAATGTTAGTGCCATAAAGAACATGAGACGTTTTCTTCAAGAGCACTGTAAACATAAGAGGGCTCTCTGTTATAAAAACCCTCACGTTAAAAGGTTGATTTTGGAAGAACTTATGCCCGGAATCAAAATCTTCGTGGAAAAATGCACCCGAAGCTTTGCACAAAAAGACGCAAAAAAGCAATCTTGCGCAAATACTTATGAAACCCCTCACGTTAAAGGGTTGATATTGGAAGAACGTATGCCTGGAATCATAATGCCTTAAAAAGAATACACCCAAGGCCTTGCATAATCAGGCGCAAACAGTAAAACTTGTGCAACACACTTAAGCAAAAAGAACGCATAAAGATTCATGTAATATTTGAGAAAAGGATGTTTTATAATAAACAGGACGAAATAGCACAAGTACGATAATTGGGAAAAGGAAAGAAAAGCTAAATTTCTTCCTCTCCGGAGCCTGGAGAAGAGAAGTGTCTGTGTCGCCAGGGGAAGTAGGTAGATTCGCTGATGCCTCAACAATTTGGCCCTCAACATCATCACCTTCCGGTTCTTCTTTAGTTCCAGAAAATTCAGAACCAGAACAAGAAGAACCAAGAGCATCAGGCTCTGCCGGGGGACCCGTTGGGAGACCATTTTTAGCAGCCAATTCAAGCTCACGGGCCTTTTCAATTTCAGCATCAAAATCAATAATACCGGATTTGGCATCCTCCAAGGTTTTTCTCCTCATGTTGCACATGGCGTAAGTTTTCTCAACAACGAGGGAAGCCGCTCGGCACTTAAGTTTTTCTTTGAGTTGAGTTACCTCGGCATAAAGCTTTTCCCGTGCAAATCTAATGGACTTGATGCTAACGTCAAGATCGCGGACAGTAGAGCTAAAAATTATATTGTGCTCAAGGGTCTTCATTTACTTCTCCTCCAATCAGGCATATTTCACCCCCGCAGCAACAAGCTCTTCAGTCTTGGAATTCAAGGCTGCCTCTAAATTGGTCATTCTTTCAGCGGAGGCAGCCTCAAGATCGGATGTAGCAAGAATGACATTATGAACTTCAACCCATTTGGTTTTAGCCTCTTCAAATTGAAGCCTTAGTGGGGCGATCTCTTGGCTAAGGGTTTCTACTTCTTCTCGCTTTGCTGTAAACGAGCCTCCAATACAACAACCTTAGTGTCTTTGGCTTCCAGTTCAGAGAGGTGAACGACACTTTGCACCCGCTCTGCCAAAAGCTGACGCCGTGCGGAGGTAATTTCTTCTTTGTCATGAATCAATCTCTAAAGGTCCTCAGAAGCAAGAAAGTTGGCCTACAAAGCGAGAAGGGCAAAACTCAGGATATGTTTAGGAAAAAATAGAAGAAATAACAAAGGAAGTAAGGATTGTACCACTGTGGCATTGTGCATGGAATTGTTCAACAAACACTCTCCCGAGAGAGCCTGAATTTTTTCCCAATCTTTCTTTGAAGCCAAAGGCTTCAGATAATTAGAAAGTTCCACCGTCCTGGATAACTGCATCCGATGGAGACTGAAAAAGTAACGTCCCTCCTCCTATACGGATCTTCAGAGGGGGCAGTATAATTTTGGCCCAAATTCCCATGAACTTGGGGCTGGGGAAAAGGAACACCTTCTTTTTCGTCAGGTGCAGCCGATGGAGATGATGTTGCAGTTGCTGATGGAAGAGATAGGGAAGCAGGAGATGAGGCCGATGGCAATGAAAGATGAGAAGCAACCGCGACAAAAGCAGTGCTGGTTGTTGGATGCTAGCCATCGAAGATGGGAGGGACCCGGTACTCAGCCCCACAATACCGGGCATAACAACTGTGTCACGACCTAAAATCCAAACCGTCATGATGACACCTAACCCAACCATCTAGGTAAGCCAATTAATAATAAAACACAATATAATAATACTAATGTGAGTCAAAGATGAGATTACTGAATTTTATATAAACCCCCAAAGACTGGCAATACAAATCATTAGCATCTAAGATTTATATTTCTTTACAAAAATGAACTGAAATAATTACAAAATCTGGTTGAAATGTAAATTAACAGAATTCGAATCCAATGCTACCAAAGACTAATGATAGCCATAACTGGAATGCAGGTACATCTTCAATGTCAGCCCTCGCTGTACACAACAGCATCGACACAAGTATCTGCACGCAAGGTGCAGAAGTATAATATAAGTACAACCGACCTCATGTACTCAATAAGAATCCTAACTATCCCCGGCTAGATTAAAGAAGAAATAACTATAGATGATACTCATTAACAGTTGTGCAGTTCAATATTTCCAACTAGTATAGAACATGTGTATGATCAAATCAGGGACAATCTTAGGCAAAACCATTTTTGATGCTCATAATTCTTAGGCTTAAAGTGTTCTGCTTAGTCAACAATCCAGCATATAAGGAAGATATACAAATAAATCAGGTAATCAATTAAGGGATTGGCAAGTAAAGATGAAAGATTTCCGACATCGGATCGCTTCTCAAATTCTTATTTTATATTATAAAAGGTTTTTACAAATTTTTCTCATTTTCTTCCATTCAATTCACTAATTTAATGATAGAAATAAGTATGAAATCATGGAATGTGACCAGCTCTCCCAGAGCTCATGTCAATATCAACCGCACGGATAACTCACGTGTTGCACGGGACAACTCATGTGTTATAGTACCAATATCTGGATCCGCATGGATAACTCACGTGCTATAGTACCAATATCTAGATCCACACAGACAACTCACATGCTGCATGGACAACTCACGTGCTATAATACCAATATCTAGATCCACACGGACAACTCACATGCTGCATGGACAACTCACATGCTATAGTATTAATATTTGGACCCGCACGGACAACTCACATGCTATAGTATCAATATCTAGATCCGCACGGGCAAGTCACGTGCTGCACAGACAAGTCACGTGCTATAGTATCAATCCACCCGGTGTGGTAATGGGAACAACAGTCCAAATCATATCGCACAGAGGCAAGTATACAAGAACACATGTATATGATGGATAAAATATCAGATTTCATGCTCATGGAATGGTATAATTACATGCTAAAGTGTAGGCATGTGCAATGTGGTCTATTGTAGCTTAAATAGGCAATTTATCATAGAACAAGCAATTTCCAAGTTTTATTCAGGGGTTTAGCCTTTTCGAAACCTTAAACGTGGCTCAAATAGTTCACAACAATGATACAAATATGAAATATATTGTATCTTAAAGCTTAACAGTCAACTCTAGGCGTATCATAGCGTAAGCACTACCCCGAGCATGGATAAATACCCTGGTGCTCGCACATGGGCTCAAACCCCACACATATGCGCACCGACAGTGTGTAGTTATCACAAATAATTTAGGCAACTAGTGTCTCAACTAAGTTTAGATAGGATCTTTACCTCAAACAAGCCGAATTCATAACCAAGCAAGCCAACCGATACTCTGGAAATTCCATTCCGCACGCATCAACCTCCAAACGACTCAAAACTAGCGAAAAGCAACTAAAATACATCAAATAATGCCTAAGAAAATAATTCCAAATGATAAAGGTCGAATCTTTAATCTAAAGCCCAAAGTCAACCAAAAAGTCAACTCTGGGCCCGCTCCTCAAAACCCAACAAAACTTATAAAATTCGATAACCCATTCAATTAGGGGTCCAACCATACTAGTTTCACCCAAATTCGTCTTTGAATCGATGTTCAGAACTCAAAACTTCACTCTATGAAACTTTAGACAACCCCCCCCCCAAATTCAACCCTCAATCAAATGCAAAAACGAAGATAGATTCATGATATAAAATCGAAAATGAGTAGACAATACTTATCCCAATCCACATGGCACAAATTGCTTTAAGAATCGCATAAATCCGAGCTCCATAGCTCCAAATATGCACAAACAACCAAAACCTCTGAAATAGAGTACTTTATAATCACCGAGAGAATTAATGAATTGCAATCACTGAAATAACCTCGCGATCGTGAAGAGGAAAATGTAATGCCCCTGAAACTTACACTACGTGATCGCGAGAAGGCTCACGCGAACGTGAACAACACTACCTCATACCTTTGCGAACACGTCCCATATTACGCGAATGCGTTGAAGGATTTCTCTAGCCCCGGGTCCTCAACTCAACTCTATGTGAACGCGGGTTTAACCATGCGAACACAATGCTCAATATGCAGCAACCTACGCGAACGCAGACTATTATTTGCGAATGCGAAGAAGAAATACTCAGCCCCAATTTTCCCTCTACGCGATTGCGAAGAGCAGTGGCACACCTGACATCAGTAGAACTAGCAGTGCAACATGAAGAAAAATTGGTCCGAAATCGATCTAAAACATGACCGAGCCCCTCGGGACCACGTCCGAATATCCCAATAAGTCTCGTAACATAATACAGACCTAATTAAGGTCTCAAATAACGCATATCAACATTGAAACAACGAATCGTACCTCAATTCGAACTTAAATGAACGTTGAGCTTTCAACTTCCAAACCTCGCGCCGAAACATATCAAATCAATCAGGAATGAACTCAAATTTTGCACACAAGTCTCAAATGACGAAGCTATTCCAATTCCCGGAACCACAATCCGAATCTGATATAATCAAAATCAACTGCCGGTCAAACTTATGAACTTTCCAAACCTTCAAATTTTCCAACTTTCACCAATTAGTGCCAAACCCTTCTAGAAATATCCAAATGCAAATTCGGGTATACGACTGAGTCTAGAATCACCATTCGGACCTAACAGAATCATCAAAAATCTATTCTGAGATCAACTTCACAAAAGTCAAACATTGTCAACTCTTCTAACGTAAAGCTTCAACAATGAAATTTATTCTTACAAATTGATTCCAAATAACCTGAAAACCAAAAATCGACGATTCACATGAGTCATAATACATCAAACAAAGTTACACATGCCCTTAAGCAACCGAGTGAAGTGCAAATGCTCAAAACGACCGGTCAGGTCGTTACATTCTCCACTACTTAAACATACATTCATTCTCGAACGTGCTAAGTGTCGTTCTAAAGCCATCAAATCTCCACGTAACCTTACCATGCACATACCCGAGGGGTGATCCTACGTCACCCTATTCCATATAGGATCGAAAACACAACATACTGAACATCATTACTTCAATCGTAGCCCGTAAACCACAGAATCAAATTTCCAACATCCGTAATTTCCTACGAGAATCGAACCTCGCATCCATGCACTGTATAAGTCTGAACATGTTGTATCAAGCCATAACCATAACCCAAGATGTATTCACATGACATACCACACGACTCTCATACTCGTAGCAAAATTTCCGATCACAGTAGCTGCTAAAAATAGCCCAATACCAGTAATAAACCTCATATCCTACAAAACCTCATTCTAAAACCTTCGTACACTGCCGATGATGAAAGAAAAACGCAACAACTCATAACAACTCATCATATCAACAAGTCATAGAGCTCTCTATCCTCTGACAAGAACTATAGTCAATTTCTAAGCCGATCAGTGACATTATCCTTCTAATTATACCCCAATCAGATTTGATAGCACCCATTCTAGGTTTGACAACCTCGTCTTGTCAAATACATCCGCCCTACTGACATGCCATACCAATACAAACTTAAGCCGCAAATCGTGCAATCCGTGCACCAATACGCAACAATTAAAGTGTACTCAAACATAGAAAATGACTCAAATGAGAGAACCGTCCTGCAAGCTCAACAAGTACTGCCACAACGAAATGCTAAGAACCCATCAAACACCGTAGAACCATAACACATGAATCTAACATAAAGGAACATATCTCAACATAACTCCGATGCCATGTGTGACCCCATCCAAACACTGGTCCATATGAAATACCCCAAGCCAGCATGGTCAAAATCAATAACCATGCACAATTCAACATCGAATACCAAAAGTGCATGACGATAATCCCTGAGAAGCAAATAACTCAAAACCATAGTCTGGAAAGAATATAACCAAATATGCAATCAATCATTCAATACCCTAATACCCATCTCGCCCAAATTTTGATGTAAGGCCCAAACAGAACCGCACCATGTGTGCATATAATTAACAGATCACAACCCCTCGTAGCATAGAAAAGTAACTCATAGAACATATCAGAACAAAAATAAGCTCAACTCTAACCGAATGGAACATCCCTCAACCATAGCAGTACAGAGTCAACCAATCCGGTGTAGAATACATATCCTCATTGGGCTTATCAATGGGCCCCAAATTAACTTTGGTCATCCATAAAAAGATAAATAACCCTCTGAGAGTCCACAGTGACCTAACCTTAACACATACCATCCTCTGGCCATCTTTGGCCGCATTTTCACAGCCTACAACCACAAAACAATCTGCTTTTGAGAACTCATGTTCTCCAAATCCATAGAATACACGAACCACCATATTTGATCCTAGCTCCACCGCCTGAATGTCTAACACATCTATCACACACGATCATCCCACGAGGAATACTTCTATAATTCATCTGTGCCTCAATGAAAAAATCTGAATATCAATAGTCAATCAACCAAACGAGTACCGCAATACTAATAAGCATTCGTAATCCAATACACAGTGTACCTTCTGAAATGCGCACCCTTCTTAGGCAATACCAAGTATCGAAAACCATCCATTCTATCTAAGAATTTATGACCTTACCTTCGAAACTAAACCGTGACCTTGCACACGCAAATCCCAATCCCACATAAAACACCGCATCTATCATGCCATCATATGAAAAGTACAAGAATCTCATAATCAACTCAGAGTCACAAGCAAACTATATACTCAATTAGCCAGAAACCTTCCATTTGATCTCATCTAGGAGAAAATCACAATACACAACACGATCCTCATGTCGGTAGGAAATATCCATCTCTGTCTGGGGTAGAAACCATCAAAAACTCTTCGAAACCCATTAATACGCAAGGCTTCAGAACTGAACCTCTCTAACTCAACCAAGCCACGCATGTCGCCAAACCCAAGAGAATTACCACAAAACACATGTAGAGACTCACCACATCATAAGTACCCAAAGAACCGATCATATCCATTACCGTGTTGATCTAGCCTACTACCAAGCTATCCTATTTCTCCTAGTTCCTTCCGAATTACCCTCAAGTTGACACTTCTCCTTGCCAGAACACCACAATCTTTACCCAAAGGTCACCACAAGAGATCCTAGCATAGAACCGCACCGCCCTAAGGCCCATAAGCGGCTGTATTCCTTCTTAAGCACCCCAAAAGTACCACAATTGAGACACCCACTCTGAAGAGACCTTCTAAGAATCTAAAGTCATTTCTTTCACCTTCCTGATACCGAAATGTAGAATCCATAATGATATAGAAATACCAGTTGTCTTGTCACCATCTAATGTAAATATCATATCATAGCCATATAAGAAGTCGAAAAAATTCTCAATTGCTACATATAAATCTTGAACCCATTAGAACCTTCTCGAGAGCCATCTACTCTTGTCAAATCTGTATTGCACCGACCAAACAAGCCAAATAACATGTGCCCTATTAGCACAACAATACCCAAAGAAGTAACCCACATGCCTAAACAACCGAGTGAAAACCTACTCTATGCACACTACATGTGTCACAAATAGCAACTCAATCATTCCATGATTCTCATATACACATAGAGTGTAATATAACCCGTATCCAAAAATTTCCTCACTCGAGTCATCCTCGATCTTAATCTATGCAAGTCATAACTGATTCACAAGTATGCCTCAAACCGAAACCAGCACAACACATAACCATTCAGTTAAATCATCGATAGCAGACTCCCCCACTTGGCTCAAAGTCATAGATTAAAACACTCGATAACTCACAGTTCCTATACTCTATTACTGCCATAATACCGTAGTGAGATTCAACTAAATTCTTCACAAGCTCATGTTATACAAACCATATAATAATTTAAATCATATGATAAGCTCGCAATCATCCTTGTGATGGTTAGGTCAACTTGCTCAATCAATCCAAACTCAAATCGCAACACATATACCCACTGGTAGAATAGAAATCCTCCACACAACATCATAAGGATCACACATATATAGATTACCCCGCAGGTGATAATCCACCTACTTAGCCTCAAACTGACATCTTTCTATACCCTTTCACAACCACAACTACTACGCAATCACTTAATCTTCCTGAGTCTGAACTCATCAACAAGACATGAAAATCTACTTCGTTCCACAATTAAACAACATGAAAGACACCTCAACACACCCACAACTCGAGCCTATACGTCACATCAAGTTAGAAACCAAGCACCCAATTATCCTTTTTACATCACACGCAAACTCTTCTCATCACATTCAAACCATTTGAACACGTCCCACAGTCATGTCATACTCATCATATAGCCATCCATCCACAAATTCCACTTATTGGGACACTGTTGGACTTATAAGTCCAAAACACATACTCACACAACCGAAATCCTCGCGCTCACTCTACATCCAGAACTCGGCCTCAAGTCCTCCGGACTGGCCCATCATCAGTACACAAAAATCATATCTTGCACATCATCCATGGAAGCACAAACCATCGATGTACAGCTGATACCGAGTTCCCACATGCGCACACAAATGCGTGAAAGGGATTCAAGGTGTTACGCTTTAAGCTAAATCAATGTCGCACGATAAGGAAAGAAAGATGGGAAGTTTATCCTAAATGCCCTGTAGCCTCTCGAAGATAGGTATGGACGTCATCATACCGATCCGCAAAACTCTATTACACAGTTGCTCATGACTTGTAGAACCTAAAAACCTAGAGTTCTGATACCAACTTGTCATGACCCAAAATCTAAACAGTCGTGATGGCACCTAACCCAACCCTTTGGTTAAGCCAATTAACAATAAAATACAATATAATAATATTGATGTGAGTTAAAGATGAGATAACGGAGTTTTATACAATTCCCCAAGGACTGGTAGTACAAATTATGAGCGTCTAAGAATTATATTCCTTTACAAAACTGAATTGAAATGATTACAACATCTGGTTGAAATGTAAATGACCAGAATTCGAATCCAATGCTACCAAGGACTAATGATACTCATAACTGGAATGCAGGTATATATTCAATGTCAGCCCTCACCGTACACATCAACATCAACAAAATTATCTGCACACAAGGTGCAGATGTGTAGTATGAGTACAACCGACCCCGTGCATTCAATAATAATCCTAACTAACCTCGGCGAGATAAAAGAAGCATGAACTATAGATGATACTCACTAACACCTGTGCAATTCAATATTTCCAACAAGTATAAAACAAGTATATTATCAAATCAGGGACAATCTCAAGTAAAACCATTTTTAATGTTCACAATTATTGGTCTTAAAGTGTTCTGCTCAGTCAACTATCCAGCATATAAGGAAGAAATACAAATGAATCAGGTAATCAATTAAGGTATTAGCAAGTAAAGATGAAAGATTTCTGACATCAGATCGCTCCTCAAATTCCAATTTTATATTTTGAAAGGTTTTTACAAAAATTTCTCATTTTCTTCCATTCAATTCACTAATTTAATGATACAAATAAGTATGAAAAATGAAATGTGACCAGATCTACCATAGCTCACATCAATATCAACCACACGGACAACTCACATGCTGCATGTATAACTCACGTGCTATAGTATCAATATTTGGATCCGCACGGGCAAGTCACGTGTTGCACGGACAAGTCACGTGCTATAGTATCAATCCACCCGGCGTGGTCATGGGAACAACAGTCCAAATAATATCGCACAGAGGCAAGTATAAAAGAACACATGTATATGATGGATAAAATATCAGATTTCATGCTCATGGACTGGTATATTTACATGCTAAAGTGTAGGCATGTCTAATGTGGTCTATCGTAGCTCAAATCGGCAAGTTATCATAGACCAAGCAATTTCCAAGTTTTATTCAGTGGTTTAGCCTTTTCGAAACCTCAAACGTGGCTCAAATAGTTCACAACAATGATAAAAATTCGAAATACGTTGTAGCTTAAAGCTTAATAGTCAACTCTAGGCGTATCATAGCCTAAGCACTATCCCGAGCATGGATAAATACCCTAGTGCTCGCACATGGGCTCAAACCCAACACATATGCGCACCGATAGCATGTAGTTATCACAAATAATTCAGACAACTAGTGTGTCAACTAAGTTTAGATAGGATCCGTACCTCAAACAAGCTGAATTCATAGCCGAGCAAGCCAACCGATACTCTAGAAATTCCATTCTGCACGCATCAACCTCTGAATGACTCAAAACTAGCCAAAAGCAACTAAAATACATCAAATAATGCCTAAGAAAATAATTCCAAATGATAATGGTCGAATCTTTAATCTAAAGTCCAAAGTCAACCAAAAAGTCAAACCTAGGCCCGCTCCTTAGAACCCAACAAAACTTATAAAATTCGATAACCCATTCAATTAGGGGTCCAACCATACAAGTTTTACCCAAATCGGACTCTGAATCGATGTTCAGAACTCAAAACATCACTTTATGAAACTTTAGACAACCCCCCCCCAAATTCACCCTCAATCAGATGCAAAAAACGAAGATAGATTCATGATATAAAATCAAAAATGAGTCCGAAATTAATCTGAAACATGACCGAGTCCCTCGGGACCACATTTGAACATCCCAATAAGTCTCATAACATAACACAGACCTACTTGAGGTCTCAAAAAAATCAAAACAATATCAAAACAACGAATCGTACCTCAATTCGAACTTAAATGAACGTTAAGCTTTCAACTTCCAAACCTCACACCGAAGCATATCAAATCAATCAGGAATGAACTCAAATTTTGCCCACAAGTCTCATATGACGAAGCTATTCCAATTCCCGGAACCACAATCCGAATCTGATATCCTCGACATCAACTCCCAGTCAAACTTATTAACTTTCCAAACCTTCAAATTTTCCAACTTTCACCAATTAGTGCCGAACCCTTCTAGAAATATCCAAATGCAAATTAGAGCATACGACCGAGTCTAGAATCATCATTCAGACCTAACGAACCCATCAAAACTCTATTCTGAGATCAACTTCACAAAAGTCAAACTTTGTCAACTCTTCCAACGTAACACTTCAACAATGAAATTTATTCTTCTAAATTGATTTCGAATAACCTGAAAACCAAAAATCGACGATTCACATGAGTCATAATACATAATACAGAGTTACACACGCCCCTAAGCAACCGAGCGAAGTCCAAATGCTCAAAACAACCAGTCGGGTTATTACATTCTCCCCTACTTAAACATACGTTCATCCTCGAACGTGCCAAGAGTCGTTCCAAAGACATCAAATCAACATGTAACCTTACCATGCGAATACCCGGGGGGTGATCCCACGTCACCCTAATTCATATAAGCGTGGCGACACAACCTAGCTGATGATCCTTAACTCAACTTGAGCCCAGAACCTTAGAATCCAATTTTTCAACACCTAGAATTTCTTATAAGACCTGAATCTCGCATCTACGCACTGTATAAGTCTGAACACACTGCACCAATCCATAACCATCACCCAAGACACAACCACATGATATACCACATAACTCGAATACTCATAGCAATAATTTCTAATCACCATTAGCTGCTCAAAATAGCCCAATACCGGTAATAAACCTCATATCCTACCAAAATTATTCTAAAACCTTCATACATTACCGATGATGAATGAAAAATGCAACAACTCATCATATCAACAAGTCATAGAGCTCCATCTCCTTTGGCAAGAACTATAGTCAATTTCTAAGCCAATCAGTGACATTATCTTTCTAATTATACCGCAATCAGTTATGATAACACCCATTCTAGGTCCGACGACCTCATCTTGTCAAATACATCCTCCCTACTCGCATGCCACACCAATACAACCTTAAGCCGCAAACCATGCAATCCGTGCACCAATACGCAACAATTAAAGTGTACTCAAACATAGAAAATGACTCAAATGAGAGAATCGTCCCGCAAGCTCAACAAGTACTGCCACAACGAAATGCTATGAACCTATCACACACCGTAGAACCATAACACATGAATCTAACATAAAGGATCATATCTCAACATAACTCCGTTGCGATGAGCGACCCCATCCAAACACTGGCCCATATGAAATACTTAAAGCCAGCATGGTCAAAATCAATAAACATGCGCAATTCGACATCAAGTACCAAAAGTGCATGACATAATCCCTGAGAAGCAAATAACACTCACACTCTCAGAGTACTCAATCTCACAGTCTCAAACTTTTCACTCATCATGCTCATTCACTCAGTAGTATATATGGCAAATCCGGCCCAGGGAAGATCCATCTCAGAATATATACATCAACTAACCAAAAGTCACTCAGTACTGAGTAGGGGCAAATCCAGCCCGTTGGGAAGATCCATCCCCATGTATATAAATGCTTTAGACAAGATCCATGTCTAGGGAACCATCTATCAATATAATCAACCGTTCTTACTAGGTGTATTTGTAGACTCTGGAGAGACTACTTCAGCCTAAGCGCTATAATCTGCACGGACAACTCACGTGCTATAGTATCAATATCAGAATCCGCATGAACAACTCACATGCTATAGTATCAATATCCTCACAATCAGGCCCTCAGCCTCACTCAGCCATCAGTCTCTCTAGTCTCTCTTCTCTCTCTCTCTTGGGCTCATAATGTCATGAAACTAGCCCGAATATGATGATATGATATATCAATAAATAACAATAGAGACTGATATATGATAGGCATATGAATGCATATGACTGAGGATATAAAAAAACGATAACAGATAACTCAACAGCAGAAATGACATCAGTGGGTCCCAACAGGATAAACATATAACCTAGACATAGTTTCTAACGTGGATCACAGCTCAATAGCTCAAGTACGTAGAAATTTCATGGTTACAGGTAAGAACATGTAAATACACAGTACCACAAAAATAACGGAGTCACAATTCACATGGTGCACGCCCACATGCCCATCACCTAGCATGTGCATTACCTCAATACCAATCATATATCACGTAATTCGGGGTTTCACACTGTCAGCACTAAGTTTAGAAGTGTTACTTGCCTCGAACAAGCTCCAAAATTGCCATTTCGCGCGTACCAACCACCAAACGACTGAAAACTAGCCAAAAGCAATTCAAACACATCAAATAATGCCAAAGGAAACAAACCCATTAATGAATATTGAATCTTAATCAAAAGCCCAAAATCGCCCGAAATGTCCCGTCCGGGCCCACGCCTCGGAACCCGACAAAACTCATAAAATTTGACAACCCATTCAATTACGAGTCCAACCATACTAGTTTCACTCAATTCTGACTCCAATTCGATGTTAAAAACTCAAAAATTTACATTATAAGACATTAGTCCAAAACCCCCAATTTCTCTTTAAAATTTCTCAAGCAAATGTCAAAAATAAAGATAGATTCATGAAATGAGATCAAAACCAAGTGTAGAACACTTACCACAATTCTTGTGATGAAAATTGCTCTAAAAATTGCCTCAATCCGAGTCCCACATCTCAAAATATGAAGAAAGAACCAAAACATCGATTTTAAAGTTTCTGCCCAGCATTTTCGCACCTGCGGTACATTAGACACTTCTGCGACATAACCTTTGCTTCTACAGAATCAGCTGAGAACTCGACCCTCGCACCTGTGGACAAAATATCCGCTTTTGCGACATCGCATGTGCGAGCACCTGTGAAATACCTCACTCTTGCGCTCCATCACTTCGCACCTGCGCATCTACATCTTCGCTCAAATCTCCTCTTCTGCGGTCTTCCTCACCCAACACTCACCTCGCTTTTGGGGCCATCGCACCTGCGCAAAACTAGCCGCAGGTGCGATCAAACCACAACCAGCAACCTTTAGCAATGCACTATGTAACTAAAGTGATCTAAACCTCGTCCGAAACTCTCCCGGGTCACTCGGGACCCCGTTCAAATATACCAACAAGTCGAATAACATAACACGGACCTACTCGAGGCCTCAAATCACGCATAACAACATCGAAACGATGAATTGCACCTCAAATCAAACTTAAATAAACTTTGAACTTTCAACTTCCATAACTCATTATGAAACATAGCAAATCAACCCGGAACCACAATCTGAATCTGATATCAATAAGTCCACTCCCGATCAAACTTGCCAAAAATCTAACTTTTTGCCATTTCAAGTCGAATTCAACTATGGACCTTCAAATCATAATCTGGACATGCTCCTAAGTCTAAAATCACCCAACGGAGCTAACATAACCATCAAAACTCCAATCCGAAGTCAAATACTAATAAATCGAACTTCGTCAACTCTTCCAATTTAAAGCTTCTTAGTTGAGAATCTTTCTTCCAAATCAATTCCAAATAACCTGAAAACCCAAAACCGACGATTCACAAAATTCAAAATACATCAGATGGTGTTGCTCATGCCCGTAAACTACCGAACGAAGTGCAAATGCTCAAAATGATCAGTCGGGTCGTTATATCCTCCCCCACTTAAACATACGTTCGTCCCCGAACGTGCCCAGAGTTATTCTCAAAGCCATCAAACCACCGTGTAACCTTACCATGCACATTCCGGTTTGATCCTACATCACCTACCCTATATAGGTCTGATAACACAATATAATTGAAATTTCATAATTCAACCTAGCTCATAAACTATAGAACCAAATTTCCAACATCTAGAATTTCATACAAGACCGAACCTCGCAACCTACACACTGTATAAGTCTGAGCCAGCCGTATCAATCCATCACCGTAACCCAAGATGTAATCACATGATATACCACATAACTCAAATACTCATAGCTATAAATTCTAATTATAGTAGCTGCTCAAAACAACCAATACCGGTAATAAAATTCATATAAAATAAAGCCTCATTCTAATACCTTCGTACACTGCCGATGATGAAAGAAACATGCAAAACTCATAACCATTCATCATATCAATGTGTCATGGAGTTCCCTCTACTTTGAAAAGAACTATAGCAAATTTCTAAGCCGACTTACGATATTATCCTTCCCAACATACTGTAATCAAATCCGATAGTATCCCTTCTAGGTTCAATGACCTCATCTCATCCAACACGATCACTCCAGTAACATATCATATCAATACAATCTAAAGCCATAACCCGTGTAGTTCGTGCACCAATAAGCAACATTCCAATGCACTCAATCATGGTAAATGACTCAAACGATAGAACTGTCCCTCAAGCTTAACAAGTACCATCACAGCACCATGCTGAAAATCCATCGCACACCGTAGAAACATCACACGATTCTAACACAAAGGTTTATACCTCAATGTAACTCCATTGCAATGTGTGACCCCATCGAAACGTTGGTCCATATTATATACCTCGAGCCACCTAACCCTGCGCGATTCGACATCAAGTTTCCAATGTGCATTATTAGAACCACGGAGAAGCAAACGACACAGTACCACACAAGTCCGAAAGAACACAACCAATGCTCTATCAATCATGCAACACCCAATTACTCACCTCGCTCAAGTTTCGCTATAAAGACCAAATAGAACCGCATCATGTGTGCACATAACCAAAAGATAACAACCCCTCATAGCATAGAAGAGTAACTCATGGGACATATCAGATACAAATAAAAATTAGTTCCAGCCGAATGATACATTCCTCAACAATGGTAGTACAGAGCCAACCCAATCTAACCTAGTGCAGAATACACATCCTCGTTGGGCCTACCAATGGGTCCCAAATCATCTCTAGTTATCCACAAATAGATATATAACCCCCTCAAAGGTCCACAAGGACCTAACCATAACATGTTTTATCATCTGGATAACTTGGCCACATTTTCACAGTCCATAACTATGAGCCAATCTGCTCTTGAGAACTCCCAGACTCCAAATCCATCGAACAAACGAATTACCATAATCGATCTCAGCTCCATCGCCTGAATGTCTAACACATCTCTCATACATGATCATCCCACAAGGAAATACTTCTCTAATTCTTCCATTCCACATAGCAATATATGAAAATCAACAGTCGATCAACCAGGAAAGTTCCAAAACATCAATGAAGTTTCCATAAATCATAACACAGTGTGCCTTCTAGAATGCGCACCCTTCTCAGGGAATACCAAGTAGTAATATCATTTATCTAGTCATCTGAAATCGTCCACATTGCCTAGGAATTCATAACCTTCCCTTTAAAACCGAGTCATGACCTTGCACATGCAAATCTCGATCACACACAACATACCACATCTTTCATGCCATCATATAAAAAGTACGAAAATCACATACTCCACTCCGAGTCATATGCAACTACATACTCAATTAGCCAGGAACCTTCCATTTGATCTCATCCGGGAGAAAATCACAATACACAGCATGTTCCACACATCAGTAGGAAATATTCACTTCGAACCGTGGAAGAAACCATTAAGAACTCTTTGGAATCCATTTGCACAAAACCAAGCTATCAGAACCGAGTCCTTCTAACTCAATCAAGCCACGCAGGTCATAAAAAACCCATGAGCATTACCACAAATCACCTGTAGAGACTCAGCACATAATAAGTACAGAAAGAACCAATCATACCCATTATCATGCTGATCCAACCTATTACCAAGTTGTTCAAATTCTCTTATTTCCTTCCGAATAACCATCAAGTTGACACTTTTCCTTGCTAGAACACCATGATCCTTACCCAAAACTCACCATAAGAGGTCTTAACATAAAATCACATGCCTTAAAGCCCATAAGCCGTTGAATGCTCTCTTAAGCACCCTAAAAGTAACACAACTGAGATACCCACTCCGATGAGATCTTCTGTGAATATAAAGATGTTCCTCTTACCTTCTTGATACTAAAATGTAGAATCCATAAGGATATAGAAATTCCACAAGTCTCGACACCATCAAATGTAAATCTCAGTTTCTAACCATATACACATCCTGAAAATTTCCAATTGCTACATTTAAACCTTTCATCCATTAGAACCATTATCAAGAGTCTTCCATTCTGATCAAATCTCAATTAAACTGACCAAATGGACCGAACGACCTGTGCCCTTTTGCATATCAATACCATAAGAAGTAATCCATATGTCTAAGCAACCGAGTGAACCCCTACTCCCAGCAGACTATATCCGTCACGGGTAACAAACTCGATTCATTCCATGATCCTCATATACCCATTGAGTGTAATACAACCCATATCAAGAAATTTCGTCACTCGAGTCATCCTTGATCTCAACCTCTACAAGTCATAACAGGTTCACCAGTATACCTCAAACTAAAACCAATACAACACATAACCGTGAAATTAACTCATCGGTAGAAGACTCCCCCACATGGCTAAAGCCAAAGAATAAAGCATATGATAACTTACAATAACCACACCCCATACTGCCATAATACCATAGTGAAATTCAATTAAATCCTTCATAAGCTCATGCAACACAAACCACAAAATACCTCAAATCATCTGCTAAGCTTACATTCATCCTCGTGACGGTCAGGTCAACTATTAGAACCTATCCAAACTCAAATCACACAAATATAGCCCTCCGATAGATAAGGAATCCTCCACACAACCTCATAAATATCATGCATCCGTAGATTACCTTGCAGGTTATAACTCACTTGCTTAGCCTCAAGCTGACATCTCTTTATACCTTTACACAGCCACAACTACTATGCCATCACTTAATCTTCCTGAGTTTGAACTCATAACATGACATGGATATATACTTCACTCTACAATTAAACAACATGAAAGATCCTTCAACACACCCATAACTTGAGAATATACTTCAAATCAAGACAGAAATTAAGCACCCAATAGTCCTTTCTACATCTCAAGCAAACTCTTCTCGTCAGATTTGAACAATCTAAACACTTCCCGCTGTCACATCATACTCGTTATATAGCAATCCAAACCACTCATCGAGCCATAAATTCTACTAATAGGGACACTACCAGACTTATAGGTTCAAAATCATGTGCTCACATAATCAAAATCCCTATGCTCAATCTACAGTCAAAACCCAACCTCAAGTCCTCCTGACTGGTCCATCATCAACATGCCAAAATCATATCTCGCACATCATCCATGAAAATGACAAGTCGTCGATGCACAGATGATATAGAGCGCTCATGTGCACATACGAATGCGTGGAGGGAATTCAAAGATTTATGCTTCAAGCTGAATCAATGCCACACGATTAGGAAAGAACGATGGGAAGCATATATCCTAAATGCCCTATAGCCTCTCGAAGATAGGTTTGGACGTCATCATACTGACCTCAATATATGACCCAATTAGTTGTTTTGTTTTCTACAACCCCATCTCTCTAAATAAGACTGACCATACATGCTTTTACTATTTTCTGACTTGTGGGGATGGTTAGTTTGGGATTTAGAAGGGTTCAGGTTAAAATTAGAACACTTAGTTCATTAAGGCTGACTAAAAGGATAAGTTTAACTTCGGTCAATCTTTTGAGCAAACGAAATTGAAATCAAGATTTGACGGTTCCAATAGGCTCGTATGATAATTTCGGACTTGGGAACATGTTCAGATTGGTTTTGGATGAGCAGGGAGCATTTTAGCACCTAATAGTGAAAATTGATTCTTTTAAGGCTTTGAAGTTCTTTAAATTTTATTTGGAGTAGGTCTTGGTGATATCGAGGTCCGAAATGAATTCCAAGACCATGAATAGTTCCATAATGTTATTTAAAACTTTTACGCAAAATATGCTGTCATTCTGAGTAGTCTGAGTAAGATTCGTCGTGTTCGGAGAAATTTGGAAACTTGAAGTTCATAGTTTGATTCAATTTGGTTTTGGGGTATGATTCTTGGTTTCGTTGTTGTTTTACGCATTTCGAGAGTTTGAGCAGGTTATTATTATAATTACAGACTTGTTGGTGTTGTTGGACAGGGTCCCGAGGGGCTTGGGTGTGTTTTAGACCGCCAGGAGCTAAATCTGAGAACAAGATTTTCTGGTTCTGATTTCCTTCTTCGCGAACACAAGAGGGCCATCGCATTCGTGAAGATGGATTTGGGGCAGAGGGAAATTACCCTTTGCGTTCGCGATAAGGCTCTCACATTTGTGAAGCCTTGTGAGCCTAGGCCTACGCGTTCGTGGAGCCCCACTCGCGTTCGCATAGGGGAGTTGGAGACGGGGGAGGACCAGTCCACTTTGCTCTTCGCATTTGCGTAAGTGCTGTCGTGTTCACGATGCCTAGGCGGCTGAGGCCTCCGCGAACGCGAGGCTTCTTCTGCATTAGCGAAGAAGGGCGTCACAACTGGGCAGAACCTTATTTTAAATATGAGACTTAGACCTTTTCTCTTATTTTTCACACACTTGGGTGATTTTGGAACTTCAAAAAGGGGGATTTTAACCTAGCTATTGAGGGTAAGTAATTTCTACCTAGTGTGAGTTTAATACATAGATTATGGGTAAATTTTAACATGCAAATTTGTGGAATTTATGGGTTAGATGAAAAACCTAGGTTTTTGATAAAAATGAGATTTAACCAAGAAATTTGATATGGAATTTAGTAAAAATAATATATTTGAATTCATGAGGTTATGAGTAAGATGTTTCTTCAAAAATTTTCAGAATCCGAGCACGTGAACTCGGGGGTGAATTTTAGGGATTCTTCTAATAGGCTTGGGAAATCACTTTGATAGTTAGGATATGAACTTTTAAACCTGTATTAATTATTTTATATAAAATTTAACTAGTTTTGAGTCATTTGGCGTCGGGTTGAGGGTTTTGGCACAATCTTGGACCAAAAAGTAGGCTATGAGGCGAGGTAAATCTCTTTTCTAAACTTGTAAGAGGGAATTAACCTCATAGGTGAACTAAATTAATATGTGCTGCTACTTGTGGGGGTTGTGTATGCACGAAGTGACGAGAGTCCGTATATAGCTACTATTAATGCTTATGTCCAAGTAGTTTCAGGTTTACACCATGCTTTGCGGACACCGTTATTTGATTATATTTGTTAATTGTATTGAATGGGGCTAAGTTGGGGATTTTAAGATTTCAAAAGTTTCAAGTTGAATTCTTTATTTTGGAAAGAATTGAGGGATATTATGGTAACTTGAGAAATATTTATTCAACCACGTCGTAAGTATTTTTCGCAAGCGGGGAAACTTTTCCACTACTCTTATGGGATCGGGCCATTCGCCTCAGCAGGTTAATAGATATATCTATGTTCGAGACATTTGACCCTCGACGGTGCACACAGTTTATGTATATGTATATTTAGATCGGGCTGTACTTCCTCGACATAATTTGTGCGAAATAATAATACTGGAAGTCCCTTTATATTTGATGTTAATTCATTGGCTTGAGAAATTACATGTTTAAATGAGGAAAATTGTTTGGTTCTTACAAACAGTGAAAGAATTGTTTATTTATTTCTTACTCTGAGTTCCATTGTCATTTATATCTATTATGTTTAATTAGAATTTTATAGTATTATATTGTTGGCCCATAGTAAGTGTCGGAGTCGATCCCTCATTACTACTTCTTCGAGGTTAGACTAGATACTTACTGGGTACATGTTGTTTATGTACTCACGTTACACTTCTGCACTTAAATGTGCAGGATCTGAGGCAGGTGAATCTGGATATCAGTCCGGCGCGCACACTTGAATACCACTCCGAGACTTCATGGTGAACTGCCTTCCGAGTCGTTAAGCAGCAGCTGAAGTCTTTCTTTTGCTTATATTTTCTATCTATTTCACTTCAGATAGTAGACTAGTATTCATTAGTATATTCTACTAGAATGCTCATACACTTGTGACACCAGGTCTTGGCACACACTAGTAGACTTATGGTTTTGATTTATTTCTATGGCTATGATCGCACTGAGCTGCTTTCGTTTTAATTATTTCAAATCTATTATTTATTAAATCTTTTAAAATTAAGGAAAGTTATTTGCTTGAAAAACTTATTAAAGGGGGAAAATCACAAGATTGTTCACTGTTGGCTTGCCTACAAATGATGCTGGGAGCCATCACGACCTATAGCAGAATTGGGTCATGACACGCAAGACTTTACTAGATACTTGCTCATGACTTGTAGAACCTATGAACCTAGGGCTCTGATACCAATCTGTCACGACCCAAATTCCAACTAGTCGTGATAGCACCTAACCCAACCCACTAGGTAAGCCAATTAACAACTTACCAATTCCAGCAATAATTAATAAAGCAATTAAGTAAAGAAATATCTTAATATGATACATTCCCCAAGGACTGGTAGTACAAATCATGAGCTTCTAAGAATAGAATTTACAAAGCTAGTATGAAGTAAATACATCGTCTGTATGAAAAGTACATACACAAAGTTTTATGAATCTAAGGCTACCATGAACAAGAGACACCTACAACCAGAACTCATGTAAGTCTTCAATTCCAGCTTGCATCGATCACAGCAACATCAGCGAGCTAACATCTGCATGCAAGGTGCAGAAGTGTAGTAAAAGTACAAACGATCACATGTACTCAATAAGTAACAAACCTAACCTTAGGTTGAAAGTAGTGACGAGCTGAAACAAAGGTCAGGTCCAATACCAACAGCCAACAATAGTTCATAGCAATGTAAATCATGTAATAAAAGAAGTAACTCAGAGATAAAATGCTTAGATTCATCATTTCTTGAAGAATAATTATGCTTTTCAAGTATATCAGTGAAATCCCAAATCCTTACCAAATCGTCAAAAATATGAATAAGCTTGAAAACTATTAATTTTTCCCAAAAATCAATTCCACAATTAATAAGATGTTTCATTTTCTTTCCAGATAGTAAGTGTGAAATACCTCTCTATTCCCATATATCAATATGTGTGAGAAGTAATGAATGATGTGATACCGCACTGCCTGAGGAAAATGTATCTCTACGTCTGTTTGTCATATATGCATGTCAATACCATGTATTTTAGAGATGAACTCATGTACTCATACTCTCAAGGTACTCAATCTCACTATCTCAGACTTTCCACTCATCATGCTCAATCACTCAGTACTAAATATGGCCAATTTGGCCCAGGGAAGATCCATCCCGAAATATATACATCAACTGACCAACATTCACTTAGTACTGAGTAAGGGAAAATCCAACCCGTGGGGAAGATCCATCCCCATGTATATAAATTATTCGGACAAGATCCATGTCCAGGGATGATCCATACATCAATATAATCAACCGCTCTCACTGGGGGTGTGTGCAGACTTCGGAGGGGCTCCTGCAGCCCAAGCGCTATAATCTGCATGGACAACTCATGTGCTATAGTATCAACATCAAAATCCGCATGGACAACTCATATGCTCTAGTATTAATATCCTCATAATCAAGCCCTCAGCCTCACTCAGTCTTCAATCTCTCCAGTTTCTCTCTCGGGCTCACAATGTCATGAAACTAGCCTTAAAATTATGATATGATGTATCAATAAATAACAAAAGATACTGAGATATGGTATGCATATGAATGCTCATGATTGAGTATATAAAGCCATGAAAGCAAATAACTCAATAGCAGAAATGATCTCAGTGGCTCCCAACAGTATAAGCATGTAGCCTAGACATAGTTTCTAACATAGGTAACAGCTGAATAGCTCAAGTACGTAGAAATTTCATAGTTACAGGTAAGATCAGGTAACTACACAGTACCATAGAAATAATGAAGTCATAATTCGCACGGTGCACGCCCACACTCCCGTCACTTAGAAAGTGTGTCACCTCAATACCATGCACATATCATGTAATTCGAGGTTTCATACCCTCAGCACTAAATTTAGAAGTGTTACTTGCCTCGAACAAGTTAATTCCAATACCGAGTAAGCCAAGCGATGCTCCAAAATTGCCATCTCGCACATACCAACCTCTGAACGGCTCAAAACTAGCCTAATGTAACTCAAATACATCAAATAATGCCAAAGGAAACAAACCCATCGATAAATGTTGAATCTTAATCAAAAGCCAAAAATCGCTCAAAAGGTTCCACCTGGGCCCGCACCTCGAAACCCGACAAAACTCACAAAATCTGATAGCCCATTCAATTACGAGTCCAACCATACTAGTTTCGCTCAAATCCGACTCCAATTCAATGTTCAAAAATAAAAAATTCACATTATGAAACTTTAGGCCAAAACCCCTAATTTCTATTTATAATTCATCAAGCAATTACCAAAAATGAAGACAGATTTATGAAATAAGATCAAAACCAAGTGTGGAAAATTTACCCTAATCCTTGTTAAGAAAATTTCTCCAAAAATCGCCTCAATCTGAATGCCACATCTCAAATATGAAGAAAGAACCAAAACCTCGATTTTATAGTTTCTACCCAGCATTTTCGTACCTGCGGCACATTAGCCTCTTCTGTAGTGTCACTTCTGTGACATAACCTTTGTTTATGCGGAATCAGGTGAGAAATCGACCCTCGCACATGCAGACAAAATATCATCTTCTGCGACATCGCAGGCGTGAGATGCCATCCGCACATGCAAAGTACCTCGCTCCATCACTTCGCACCTGCGCATCCATATCTGCGCCCAAATCTCCGCATCTGCGGTATTCCTCACCTAGCACTCACCTCGCCTCTAGGACTCCTTTATCGCTTTTGCGTCCATCGCACCTATGAAAATCCTGCCGCAAGTGCGATCACACCAGAACCTGCAGCCTTCAACAATGCACTATGAAATGAAAGTGATCTGAACCTTGTCTGAAACACTCCGAGGCCATTCGGGACCCCATCCAAATATACCAACAAGTCCAATAACATAACATGGACCTACTGGAGGCCTCAAGTCATGCATAACAACATTGAAACTACGAATCGCACCTCAAATCAAACATAAATGAATTTTGAACTTTCAACTTTCATAACCCGTGCCGAAACATACCAAATCAACCCAGAATGAACCCAAATCTTGCATACAAGTCCTAAATGACATAATGAAGCTATTCCAATTCCAGAAACCACAATCGGAATCCGATATAAAAAATTTCACACCCGATCAAACTTTCTAAAAATCTAACTTTTTGCCATTTCAAGCCAAATTCAACTACGGACCTCCAAATCAAAATCCGTACGTGCTCATAAGTCGAATATCACCAAACGGAGCTAACGGAACCATCAAAACTCCAACCCGAGGTCAAATACTAAAAAGTCGAACTTGGTCAACTCTTCCAATCTAACGCTTCTTAGTTGAGAATCTTTCTTCCAAATCAATTCTGAATAGCATGAAAACTTAAACCCGATGATTCACATAAGTGTAAATACATCATACGGAGCTACTCATGCCCGTAAACTACTGAGCGGAGCGCAAATTCTCAAAACGACCAGTCGGATCATTATAGTTATCATTCTTTTTGGTACAAATCACTAAAAAGAAAAGTATTTCACATAAATTGGGACAAGAAGTTAATAGGTTAGAGTTAGTTTCAAAGAGAGAATATGAAAACAAATTTTAAATTTTGATTCATAATGAATTTGAATTCTTAAACATTATGAAAATATTATAGAGAAAAGGCCTTATTAATCACTTTGGATATCTCATTATTGGGTCTACATGATTGGATATCTCACTTTGGAGAAATAATAATATTATAAAATAATAAAATGAAGCTACATGATTGGATCTCCAGTCCTTCCTTTATTACACTTCCAAGAGTTTTATTTTCTTATGAGATACTCCAGTTTTTCAAATTATAATTTGGAAAAATTAAACATATCTATGAGAGTTTAAATAATCATCATTTGCCTTATCTTTCTCTTCTCCTTACTAGTCATATCTGGTTCCCATAGTCATAGGCAAACAGTCTTAATTGTAAAATTTTATAAGAATTTTTACCCGTAAAATGGTACAATATATTTTATACGCAGTTTCTAGACAAGTGAATTATTTTGATCCTGAAATAATAAGATATTTGAAGAAATATACAACACTTAGCCTTGACATGAAGACGAAATAACAGAAATAAAGATTCTGGCAGTGAAACCTCTAGGCGTAACAGTAATAAAAGCAAAAAATAAGAAGATAAAATTGTATAGAGCTTTGAATAGATTATAATATCAGTTTGCCAGAAAAATCGTGCCCTTACAATGATAACAGAGCTCACTGTTTATAGCTACGTCTTGGGAACAAGGTCCTAAGATCGTGCCCTTCTTTAATGTCTATTATGAGGGCCATTTACGAAGATATAACAGTGAGCATCAATGAAAAATTCTTTGTAACAGGCGGTGCACTTAATATCGTGGAGTATTCTTCATTAATGCCACCGGGCGGAAGGTATTTATTGCCTTTTTATGAGTCTTATTCCCCACGGTGCCAAACGAGATAATTTCCTTCAGTTCCACGTATCATTCTTTTATGACATAACATATTTTACCCTATACTGATAGTCCCACTACTTTCCAATGGCATATTTTAGTATCACCGGAATGTTGGTAGAAACACTCTTTTGGCGGGAATTACTATGATTCCCTTTGAAGGCTTCTAACGGTTGATGAGACGCACCTATATCCGCATTTAATGCCCTGAACATGCATCATCCCATGATTTAGCATAGCTTTTGCCAGTTATCTAGGTAATCTTTGCCATGAATTTAACCGCCAAAACTTTTACTTATACGTATCAACCTTCTCCCCTTATACTCCATCATTTTCCAAGCTTTCTATAATCTTTTTTACTATTAATTAATCTTTCTTTAACTCCCTTCAAACCGAAAAGCTTTTCCAAATGGCTTCTTCTTCAAAGAACGTCAGCTCTTTAAAGGGCAAGAGCAAAGTCGAGGATGTTGCTCCTCCAACGGTGGATTCTATCATTCCTAGAAGTCTTGTTAAAATAAAAAACTTTGAAGAGAAATTCTGTTACACCCCATATTTTTGTACATAAAAGTATACCACAAGTAAAGTGATATAAGATCAGAAATGAGATGTTATGTTACGTATTTTCGTACGTTGAAGTTGCATCGTGAGTTAATCGACGTAAGTTCGGGAATGAGATTTATTTTGGGATTATAAGTATTACGATATTTCAAACAAGTAATAAGTTAATTTGTGAAAGTGAGACGGTAAGCGAATTAAAGAAAATGAATTTCGTCGAAGTTTGTCATTTTGGGATAAAATACGACCCGAGCTAAAATACCCGATATTTATGGGCTAGTGCCCTACAAGGTACCACATAACCATGGTAGTGAAGTATATGAGGTATGTTACAAGTGAGTGGTATTTTATGTAATTTGAGATAATTTTTAATTATGTGGATATTTGGTTAATTATTGATTTGAGTGGGAAGTTAACAAATTAATTAAAAATTTGAGGATAATTATCTTGGATAAATATTAAGAGGCAAGCCATGTGAGAATATGGAATGTGGCAGCCAAACATTTCATGATTTATGACTCATAAACCACACTTTAAGGTGGCAAAATCGTGGGAATATTAGGCTTAGTCACCTTGCCAAAGTGGGGCCCACATCTATATGACATATCAAAAGTTAGGAGACATTCAAAAAGTAATGTAATACCTTCCAATTTAAACTTAACATGAAGACCTTCCAATTTAAGCTTACATAGAAAAACTCTCTAACTTGGTAACGTGAGAATTTTATCATCTTCAACAAAATCAATAAGATTTCATGGCAGTTCAACAAGATTTTATAGTATCTTAAGCAACGTGAGTACGGTGCAATCTTTCACAAGAATATCATGAGGATTTTTCCCTAATCCGATCATGCCATCACGTATTTTGTCGCGATTACCATATGTTAGAAAGATTGTTAAAAGAATTGACTCAGGTATGTTAAGGCTATCCCTTCTTTCCTTTGGCAGGATCTATACGACACAAGTGAAACGAGCAAATACACAACTTCTATAAATTACTCTATTCATAGAAATGCTAGAGATGTGTATATTCTTATTCTCCCATAAGTGTTATTATTCTATCGTCTATTCATGGGTCTCGGAAAAATATGTATTTGATAAAGTTTATCTGAAAGGCATATTGAGTTTTATGGCATTCCGAGAAAATCTTATTAACGTATTTCTTATGCATTTCATGCATTTATACATGTACATTGACCCATGACTCAGACAGCATTATATAAGCATATATATGTAAATATATGTATATGGGATATGGGAAAAGGTTACGACGCTATATACGCAACACCACCTGATCAGCTGGTATACGTTGATGATTTGCCCACAGTGGCCAAAATGATATGATGGGATGCCCTCAGAGGCTTGATGATGTTATGAACGCATATACCTATGCATGGTATAACATTTATATGCATATGCATGACATTATAAAAATTAAATGACTCACAGAACTATGCAAACGTACATGTCGAGTGTTTTACGCCATGTTTCTCTCATGTCTATTATTTACTGATCTTCATTCCTTACATACTCGGTACATTATTTGTATTGACATCCCTTTTGCCTGCAAACGCTGCGTTTCATGACCGCAGGTCTTGATAGATAGGTCGAGAGTCCTCTAAGTAGGCTATCAGCTTAGCGGAAGATATTGGTGCGCTCTATTAGCTCCGGAGTTGCTTGTTTGGTTAGTATAATTTAGACGCATATTGTTTTGTATGGCGGGGCCCTATACCGACCTTTATGATAAGTATGTACTCTTAGTGGCTTGTAGACCGATGTCGTGTATATGGATACTTGTATGTCCTTGTCGGCCTACGTTTCGAGTATATAAAGAATCATGCCGGCCTTATAGGCCCGTACTTCATATGTATAAGTTTGTATTCCCTTATGCATTACTCCGGTTCATTTACCTATGATAGAATGATATGAAAGATACATTAGGTTGGTACTCGGTTGAGTAAGGTACCAGGTGCCCGTCGCGGCACATCGGTTTGGGTCATGACAAATTCCCTTCAGCTCTCCCTCGCACGTGGGCTGTTGGCAGATATCCTTCTTCCATCCGGCCTTCCAGTATTTCTATTGTGAAGGAAGACTGTCGCTGCCATTATTTATGCATTGTTGCTCCTTATCTAATAGCGCGAGTGACCCTACCCAAAGAGGTTTAATTTGGGTGACGATTGCTTGTATTTGGCGTTTGTGCCAAGAGACGAGAGAGGAGCAATCTTTAGCTCGTGTGACGAATCTCTATTCCCCCAAATTCCTCCATGGAAGAATGATCAATTTCAGTAAACGTGGCATCCATGCCCTGTTATCTAGCATGGAAGATGACAAGGACCATCAGTGGATGGAACGGTTTGTTGTAGCTGCCACCAACGACATCATTCCAGCAACGGCTTCATACTTTCCAGAAGCGTGGAACCGCACTCGTAAGCTTCTTGTTTAAGATTTCATATTTCTTTTATTAGGTACTCTTCCATATCCGTATTGATCCTTCATCCTTTGCCTGTTTCAGTAACTTGATGGGTTTTACCTATGGTTGAAGGCTTGGACCAGCGGGTCCAAAAAATCTTGAATGTCTATATGCCGAAACTCGCACATGCAAATAACTGGCCCTCAAATACTAGTGGATGGCCAAAAATCATGGTAACTCAGACTCACCTTGTTTCTTCTTTTTACGTGAAGAAATTGATTGATCCCTTCTACCTTTTCTCTAAAATTAGTTCTACCCACGGGTTCAGTTGATGCCCCCTAGGAGGATGTTTTAGCTAACCCTGTTGATACGACAAGGTTGTTTTAGGAGACCCTTACTCGAACAGGTGTCTCCAGGCCAGCTTCGGGTACAAGTGTTTCATTATAGAGTCACCGGCCATAGAACAAGCAACCAAAAAGAAGGCATTCCTCCGTGGCTGGGGGAAGGAATAAGAGGGCGAAGACTATTGTCCCGAGTCGTCTACGAATGTTGTGATGACTATCCCTCATCTTGGGCAGATCATAGACATCGTGATGATCAATAATGATGGGGAAGCTAGTGATGAGAGAGCTTCTCTACATAGAAGGTGAAGATCCTCATCAACTCAATAGAATTCTAAATCTTTTAAGTTAGCTACACCAATCGAGGACCATGTCTCATCACTTTGGTGGGAGTTTGAGATGGTAGAAAATGCAACCTCCCATTTTTGTGCCCTAGTTTGTAACAACCCTATCGATCATTTTGAGAATTTACACTTCGCTCGGTAGCTTGTGGGAATAAGTAGCTCCGTATGATGTATTATGACTTGTGTAAATCGTCGATTTTGGTTTTCAAGTTATTCAAAATCGATTTGGAAGAATGAATTTCATTGTTAAAGATTTAAGTTGGAAGAGTTGACCAAGTTTGACTATTATGAAGTTGACCTTGAAACAGAGTTTTATTGGCTCCGTTAGGTCTAGATGGGACTCTGGCATATGCCTGGATTTATATTTGAATATTTCTAGAAGGGTTCGGCACCTATTGGAAAAAGTTAGAAAATTTGAAAGTTTGGAAGTTCATAAGTTTTACTGGGAGTTGACTTTGATGATAGTGGATTTGGATTGTGGTTCTGGGAATTGGAATAGCTTCGTTGTGTCATTTGGGACTTGTGTGAAAAATTTGATTTCATTCCGGGTTGATTTGATATGTGTCGGCGCGAGGTTTGAAAGTTGAAAGTTCAACATTCATTTAAGTTTGAGTTGAGGTACGATTTGTTATTTTGATGTTTATTGGTATTTCATTCACCCGATTGGTGTTGTTATACAAATATTTGGTGAGAATGAGATAGATGCATGGAGGATGTTTCCATTCCATTTGATTTGATATCTTAAGCACATTTCTCACGCTATGAAAGTTATGAATTTACTACCATAGCTTGTTGGTTATCGCTCTAAGAAGCGTGATTTGAGGCCTCGAGTAGGTCTGAGTTATGTTACAACACTTGTTGGGATATTTGTATATGGTCCCGAAGTTCTCAGGCGTGTTTTTGATCTACTTAGGACAATTTCTTCTTTATATTGCACTTCTGGTTTTGCTGATGTCTAGTGCGCCAGTGTTCTTCGCAATCGCATACCTAGAGGGAAAATGGGGGCTGAGTATTTCTTCTTTGTGTTTGCAGATAATAGTCCGTGTTTGCATAGGTTGCTTTAGATGGAGCATTGTGTTCGCATTGTTAAGCCTGTGTTCGCATAGAGTTGAGTCGAGAAGCTGGGACTAGAGAAATCCTTCAATGCATTCACGTAATATGGGACACATTCGCGAAGTTATGAGGCAGTGTTGTTCTCGGTCATATGATCCATCTCGCGATCGCGTAGTGTATTTTTCAGGGGCAGTGTAGTTTCTTCTTCACAATCACGAGGTTATTTCCATGATTGCGATTTACTAATTCGCCCAGTGATTATAAAGTACTCAATTTCGGAGGTTTTGGCCATTTTTGCATATTTGGAGCTATGGAGGTCGGATTGAGGCAATTCTTGAAGCAATTTTCGCCATGTGGATTGGGGTAAGTATTCTCTACTCATTTTCAATTTTATATCATGAATCTATCTTCGTTTTTGGCATTTGATTGAGGGTTGAATTCGGGGGTTTTGTCTAAAGTTTCATATAGTGAATCTTTGAGTTTTGAACATCGTTTCATAGTCGTATTTGAGTGAAACTAGTATGGTTGGACTCGGTACTGTATGAGTTATCGGATTTAATAAATTTTGTCGGGTTCCGAGATGCGGGCCCGGGCTTGACTTTTTGGTTGAATTTGGGCTTTGGATTAAAGATTCGATCTTTATCATTTAGAATCGTTTCCTTAGGCATTATTTGATACATTTGAGTTGCTTTTGGATAGTATTGAGCCGTTCGAAGGTTAATGTGCACGATCTTTAATTCGGCTTGTTTGAGGTAATAATCCTATCTAAACTTAGTTGAGACACTAGTTGCCTGAATTATTTGTGATATCCACACACTATGGTGCGCATATGTGTGGGGTTTGAGACCGTGTGCGAGCACTAGGGTATTTATCCATACTCATGGTAGTTCTTAGGCTATGATACACCTAGAGTTGACTGTTAAGCTTTAAGCTACAACGTATTTCATATTTGTATCATTGTTGTGTACTATTTAAGCCATGTTTGAGGTTTCGAAGAGGCTAAACCCCTGAATAAAACTTGGAAATTGCTAGTTTTTGGGATAAATTGCCGATTTGAGCTATGATTACACACATTGCACATGCCTACACTTTAGCATGTAATTATACCAGTCCAGGAGCAAGAAATATAATATTTTATCCATCATATACATGCGTTCTTGTATAATTGCCTCTACACGATATGAGTTAGATTGTTGTTCCTATGACCACGCCAGGTGGATTGATATTATAGCACATGAGTTGTCCGTGCAACACGTGAGTTGTCCGTGCGGATCCAGATATTGATACTATAGCACGTGAGTTGTCCGTGCAGCACGTGACATGTCTGTGTGGATCCAGATATTGATACTATAGCACGTGATTTGTCTACGCAGCACGTGAGTTTTCTATGTACCATGTGAGTTGTTCGTGCAGATCCAGATATTGGTACTATACCACGTGAATTATACGTGCAGCAGGTGAGTTGTCTGTGCGGTTGATATTGATGTGAGCTATGGTAGATCTGGTCACATTTCATGATTTCATACTTATTTGTATCATTAAATTAGTGAATTGAATGGAATAAAATGAGAAATTTTTGTAAAAACCTTTCAAAATATGAAATTGGAATTTGAGGAGCAATCTGATGTCTGAAATCTTTCATCTTTACTTGCTAATACCTTAATTGATTACCTAATTCATTTGTATATCTTCCTTATATGCTAGATTGTTGACTGAGCAGAACACTTTAAGACCAAGAATTGTGAGCATAAAAAATGGTTTTACTTGAGATTGTCCCTGATTTGATAATATATTTGTTTTATACTTGTTGGAAATATTGAATTGCATAGGTGTTAGTGAGTATCATCTATAGATCTTGCTTATTTTATCTCACCGAGCTTAGTTAGGATTATTATTGAGTGCATGGGGTCGGTAGTACTCATACTACACGTCTGCACCTTGCGTGTAGATAATTGGGTTGATGCTGATGTGTACGGCGAGGGCTGACATTGAATATATACCTGCGTTCCAGTTATGAGTATCATTAGTCCTTGTTAGCATTGTATTCGAATTCTGTTCATTTACATTTCAACCAGATGTTGTAATCATTTCAATTCAGTTTTGTAAAGGAATATAATTCTTAGACGCTCATAATTTGTACTACCAGTCCTTGGGGAGTTGTATAAAATTCCGTTATCTCATCTTTGACTTACGAGTAGAACTCATTTGAAATTGGGTTATTGTTAAATTGGCTTACCTAGCGGGTTGGGTTAGGTTCCATCACGGCTAGTTGGATTTTGGGTCGTGACAAGTTGGTATCAGAATTCTAGGTTCATAGGTTCTACAAGTCATGAGGAAGTGTGTAATAGAATCTTTCGGTTTGGTATGATGATGTCCATACCTATATTCGAGACGCTATAGAGCATTTAGGATAAACTTCCCATCTTTCTTTCCATATCATGCGGCATTGATTCAGCTTGAAGCGTAACACCTTGAATCCCTTCCACGCATTTGTGTGCGCATGTGGGAACTCGATATCAACTATACACCGACGGCTTGTGCTTCCATGGATGATCTGCAAGATGTAATATTTGTGTACTGATGCTGGGCCAGTCCGGAGGACTTGAGGCCGAGTTCTAGATGTAGCATGAGCGCGGGGATTTCGGTTGTGTAAGTATGTATTTTTTGTCTTATAAGTCCAGGAGTGTCCCTGTGCACAGTGAAATCGGAGTACCGATTTCTCGTTGACAAAATTGCTTCAGTAGGTCACCTCACAGGCTCGGGACCTCGAGTCGGTCACTTCCCTCGAGATCTGTCGATACCCGGCCAAGGATAACATCGACCGAAACCCCGGCGAAAATGAGAAGCTTCCGAAGAATGCATCTGGAGTCGATTATGTCTGTTTGGGTGGCCTAACGTTGGCCCACGCTTACGTCATGAAGCTAGTTACCTATCCCATCCTGTTTTCTTTACCACTCAACATATCTTGTACTATGTTCGGGCTCCCTCCTCTTATAAAAGGGGAATCAATAACACTCTGTAAGGCAGAACTCCAACTATTCTCCACAAGATCAATAATATCTCTCTCTCTCTCTTTCTTCTCTCTAACTTGTTCGTCCTTACTAGCTCGAGGCTACTCTTAGCGTTATTAGTTTCATACTTGTTCTTCATTTATTACTTGGTATTGGCCGTAAAGAGCCTTGTTTGATCATACCTTAACTGTTATCCCATTCCCGACTACCCTCGGTAGCTCGAGCTCCAGCCAGATATTGACCTCAAGGTCCTTCATCGACCAGTCCGAGGCTCGGGTTGCAAGCATCTCGGTTTTATTACTGCCCTGCTTTAGCTCATATTTTTTCGTTAAACCTCATACTCTTAGCATCTACTGCTCTAACAACTAGCCTAAAAATAGATCACATATTCTTAGAGTCTCATTTACAAATTTAATTGTTGTTACCATTTTTGTGGTAAATAGTTTGGTGCCCACCGTAGGGCTAAAAATAATAGTGATTATTTTCTTGCTGGTTTCATTATTAAGTTATATTTCACACTTTTTCTTGTCCAAGATCTCTTGATTTCAGGTCAAAATGTTTGGCTCAGTAAACAGAATTGAGAACGACAACCTCGAAAACCACGGGAAAAACAGTGTGGTTGTTCTGGCTGTCGGGACGCAACCACAGAACCCCGATAACAGGTTGACGAAACCTCACACACCGACAGAAGCATACGGCATAGCGACCGACAGGAACCCAAAAACCCCTAGACTAGGAAGAACCGGAAGTTAGTCTTCATGTTATTTTTGAAATGTTGCAGGCACAACAGTTGGCAATCGCCCAGTTACAAAGCCATCCGAAGACTCCCAGCACAGCAGTGCTGGAAACAGCTCCCCCCGCCGAACAAGTACCCGAGAGATCAAGCTATAACGGGTCGGTGGCCGACCCTGCCATAGTAAAGATGCTTGAGGACCTCACCAAAAGGATCAAATCGGGTGAGAAAATGATAGTAACCAATGCCCCCGGTCCTCAAGGGCGTGGATTCAAAGAAGTTCGTACAAAGGCCGTTCCCCGAGGAAGCGGCCCCAAAACCCATACCAAAGAAGTTCAGAATGTCGGAACTCCCTAAGTACAACGGTACCACCGACCCTAATGAACACATTACTGCCTACACCTAGCAGTAAAAGGCAACAATATAAAGAATGACGAAATCAGGTCCGTATTGCTGAAAGAAATCGGGGAAACACTCTCGAAGGGGTCCATGATGTGGTATCACAACTTCGTTCCTAATTCCATAGATTCGTTTGACATGCTAGTAGACTCCTTATTAAAGGCAAATGCCGGAGCCATCAAGGTAGCGACGAGGAAATCCCAAGTTTTCAAAATCAAGCAAAGAGAGAACGAGATTGTTGTGGGAATTCGTGTCCCGCTTTCAGATAGAATGGATGGAGCTACCGCTAGTCTCCGACGACTGGCTAGTACAACCTTCACTCAAGGCCTAAACAAATGAAGCTCGGTGGCTTCAAAACAGCTGAAATAGAACCTAATCGAATACCTAGCCATGACCTGGTTGGACATCCACAGCTGGTACCAGTTGAAGATCAGAGCCGAGGATGACCAGTTGGGAGCCCATTCGGGCTCAATGTACCTAAACAGGCTCCTAGAAAAAGAACCAAAGACAAAAAAAAGGTATCATCCATACCTTGAGGATAGGAGGAACACCCCGAGGCACAACCTACCCCGCAATGATCGGATGGTAGACCAAGGATAGGACCCTCGAGGGCTCATCAACAGAACCAGGTTCGATCGAAACGTAGTGCCAACAGATGCACCACACCTGTCAGAATACAACTTCGACTTCGATGTGTAAGACATCGTGTTTGCTATCAATAATATCAGAGACGCCAAATGCCCCAAACCGATACAGTCAGATCCTTCGCAGAGGAATTACAACTTAGTATGCGAGTTTCACAACATGCATGGACACAGGACCGAGGATGGTCATCAACTACGAGAGGAGGTAGCCCGACTGCTTAACAAAGGACATCTCCGAGAATTCCTTAGTGATTGAGCTAAAAATTAGTTCCGAGAAATGGAGGAAACCAAGAAGAACAAGGCAAATAAGCCGCAACACGTCATCCACATGATCATGGGGGGCGATGATGCCCCGCAGGAACCCGTAATGAGAAGAACAAAAATATCCATCACCAGAGAAAAGCGGACTTAGGGATATATCCCCAAAGATTCCCTCACATTCAGCGAAGAGGACACCGAGACCTTGTCTCAACCCCACAATGACGCCCTAGTAATTTCCTTCCTTGTAAATTCTTTTCATATAAAATGTGTATTATAGAGTCGACCAATATTGTCAGGTCGAGGTAATAGAACAGCTCGGACTGCTCAACCAAATCGTGACCGCCAGTCGTGTCCTCAACGGATTCAACATGGCAAGCGAAACGATGAAAGGAGAAATCATCCTCTTGGTTCCGTGGCCGGCACAACCCAAGACACCAAATTCCATGTCATCAAGGGAGACATGAGGTATAATGCCTTATTCGGGTGGCCGTGGATACACTGCTTGAGAGCAGTGCCATCCACCCTTCACCAGATGATAAAATTTCCAACCCAATTTAAATCGTATATGAGGAACATCACGTGGCAACGGAAATGTTTGCAATACACGATGTGGTACCAACGCTCGTATCTCCGTCCCCGAGTAAAAAGGGTGAGTCAGCCCTCACCCTCAATCAAGCTTGACAGAACGAAGTAGAAATCCATACCGCGTTTTCGCCTCAGGAAATTATAAAGAATCAATCCTGAGGAATCGCCAGCATATCTCACTTCAAGGTACAATTGTCTCCTTTTTTGTTTCGAATTTAGAACTAACCCTTATGCAGGCCCGACCGGAGCTGTCATAACGCTAGCACTGCCTGAAGAGCTCAAGGCTCTAAAAATGCACCCATTGCACTCTTTTCCTTCGATCAAGTTTTGTCCCAAAAGAAGGGTTTTACCAGCAAGGTTTTTAACGAGGCAACGTCTGCGAGCTGCCTAAGGAAAACTCTGCAAATGCTCAAAACTTCTCTTGCAGACAACTTTTGAACGATGAGGAGCATTCCCCCAAAAAGCTACCCGCTCGAAAAGGTTTTGAAACGCCGAATAGGGTTCCTGTAGTAAATCAATGTACCAGGTCAAATGGTCGAAAGAACAATGTCCATATAGTCAGGCTCCCATCTGCAAATGCGTGTACTATTGTGCCAAGCAATCAAAGAATACCTTTTGTCAAATACAACTTCGCGAAGTAAGGTAACAATTATTTAGCCAAAAATGTCCCAAACACTCGGGGACTGACGTCGGCAATTCATCGCTCAAACGACCTCTGGGTCAAAACTCCAAGATCACAAAACCTTCAAGTAAGGCAACGCGGAAATCGACCAGCATCACCAACATCAGGGGTACCTTGAGTACTCGAAGACTACCACCGGTCGCCACGCGCCTAAAAACCGGAGGTCGTAAGACCCCGAGCAAGCAAACTTGGTCTAACATGGATCTATTCAACACAACGACACATATTCACGTCAATAGATCAGAGGGTCTCTATCGCCAAAAGCACCCCATACTCCAAAAAAATGTTCAGCATGCTCACAGTAGGGATTCCTCTACCAAATGCGTCCCAAAATACTCGGAGACTTAGCGTCAACAATTTGGCACCCGCACGATCCCAGGGTCGGAACTTCGGGCTAATAAATCCCCAGCAAGGTAACTCCAAGCTCACGAATAACAACCTTCGAGCCTAAGCAAACTCGATGACTCGAAGACTGTCGCCAATTGTCGTACACTAAAAAACTCGAGGTTGTAAGACCCCGAGCGGGCAGACTCGGTATAATCAGATCTAGTCTACATAACAACAGAAACTCTAAGACCTTAATATGCATGACAAATTGTAAGACCTCAACATGCATGACAAACTATAAGACCTCAACATGTATGACAAACTGTAAGACCTCAACAGGCATGAAAATTTTGTAAGTCCTTACTACAGCCATAAAACTCAATCCCGAAGTTTAGGCCATACGTCGCATTTGTAAGAATCCCGAAAGGGCATACCCTCCGTGTAGACGCCTAAACTATCACTCGAGATCAAAAATGGCTCAGGGCAAACACACATAACTATGGTCAAAATGGCTGCACCAGCCAAATTAACGCGACTCGGGGACGCCCGACTGTCCCCAACAAAATTGCATGTCATTACTTCAAATATATTTCGAAAAGAACCGGTTAAAATAGGCTTCCCTCAACGGGCAAATGAGCTTCGACCATGTCAACTCCAAATCACAAGGCTTCGAGCTACTCAGCCTACGAGCTAAGAACCTTCTGAGGTGCTCGAACATCGCTACTAACGACTTGAAATCGAGGTTCTTCCCGAACTGATGACGGGTCAGGCAAAATCATTTCAAAAAGACCTTAACGAGAGGAAAACAAATTCTACAAAATGCCCATGGGCAAAAGTGTAAGAGCCATTATCACCAGCCAAACGAGCCTCCGGGTAGCACACTAAAAGGTCTTAGTGACGAAACATCATAAGAGCCACTGTCGCCAACATAAAAATTGAAAACTTGATGTAAAATGAGCTCAAATCGTAACCCAATTCGGATACCGGATCCAAAATAGTTAACTACACATGCCTAAGGGCACAGCGTAAGTGCCACTATCGCCAGCCAAACAAGCCTCCAGGCCACACACTTAAAAACTCGCTTCGACCCGAAGCGAAAGAGTCATCGTCATCCGTCCATGCAGGCACGAAAAACCTTGAGGGTCAATTAAAGCTCGAGTCACAATGCGACTCGGAGATTGAACCCAAAATAGTTGAAACACAAATTCCCAAGGGCAAGGAATAAGAAAAATCATCATCTGTCCATGCAGGCACGGGAGATTGGAGGTCAGGAAAGCTCGAGTCAAAGACTGACTCGGAGACTAGGCCTAAACAATTGGGAAAAGCACAAAGTCCCTGACGCCTACTCACATCAAAAATCTCACTTAAGAGCCTCCAGGCCTATCTAGTAAGCTCTGAATCCACAAGGCTCCTGCCAGACACCAAAATCAGCCTGCCTAGTCGAAAGTAATGCAGAAAGAGATACAAAAGAGATAAAGCTTCAAGTTTTCTCTTATTTACATACGCAAAAGGCGCGCTCTCCATCTACAAACATGCTCTACAAATATCAAAAACAAAATGGAAAAGCGGCAAAATCTATGCTCCGCTCCAGGAGGCTACGATCTACCAGCCCCAGTTTTTCTCCCCGTGACATTGGCACGAATAAAACCAAACATCACGCTCATCTGTTGTCACTCAAGCCAACTCTTTCAGAAGGACAAAACCCTGGCGCTGATCTCTTCAAGCACCCCTCCTTGGGATTTATAAAAAACGTATCCCTCGATCCTTTCTCGCAATCAAGGGCCCGCTCGAACTCAACTCGAACATCAGTGATGTCCCTCAAGTGGATCAACATTTCCTCATCAGCCTTGGTCCGACTCAATATTGCTTCAGTCCGAGCATCGATCGTTTCGACCCAGACTATCGAGGGATCAAACTCCAGCTTCTCAATTATATCCACTCGAACTGAAGCTTGAGCCTGCACCTCAGCCCTCAGTTCACCACAAGCATTCCTAACTCGGTCGGCTTCGCCCCTAAGGTATTCCCGAGCCTTCGTCTTCTTTTTCACTAAAGAATAAGAAAAAGCCTAACCTCAAAGGTTAGAAAAGCGAAACGCTTGCTATGAGAGGTCACTTGCCCCATCAAATAGATCTCATAATTTGAGCTCTGGTGCGCCCCATATCGCGAGTACATCAACTCAACCTCCTTCTCCTCGTATGGAGCCTAAGGGACATACCCTCATCCAAAGCTCTTTGAGGTCTAGCCCCGTGGTGGAGCAGCTCAAACCTGAGCCTATCAAAGTCCTATAGAGAGTAAACCTGATAAGGAAGGGAAAGCATGAGATACGGAAGAACTGTACCAAAGCTCACCGCAAAGTAAGGCCGGTGGACTTCCACGAAAGCCGAAGCACATCCCTATTAATCCAGCCCCCTCGGCCTTGGAAAGAACTGACCTCGGTTGAAGCATGATCACTCGGAGGCAACACCGCTTCGAAATCAAAAACTTCAAGAACAGCAGGCTCGGACGATGTTCCCTCACCGGCGATGCGGACACATTTAGGCTCGCTAAAAAGCTACATCACACTATGAGTGTATATCTTATTTATCGCCATCGTCCCCTAACTCGGAAGCCTACAACTCCTCCCTCTCTCCAGAGGAGCACAACCTCGCCCGTATAAACATGACCTAAGAAGGAAGACACAACTACTGAGTTCGCCCCCGCCATAGGTGGAGCTGGTAAGGCGCAGGGCACGCCACCTAAAGAATATTGCTCCATCTACCAAACAAATAATACAGACTCCTAAGGTATAATACCAACGGTCAGCACCCGAGCAGAGCGACTCGTTCATGCCCATTCTCTGTCGTCCCCGTCAACAGCAATTAAGGGCGTTATCAACCGGCACCATGGAATCAGTAGACCCTGTTGGTCTCAAAAACTGGAGGGGGAGCTTCCCCCCCCCCATCAGATTAGTCCCGTCGTTACCGCCATAGCAGTCGCAAATTTCAAAGACTAAAAGGCAGATAGACATGCAGGCGTGTTGATACCAGTAACATGGGACGGAAAATGGCAACTGCGTGAGATAGGGAAATCTCTAGGAAGGCGAAAACAGCCTCATATCATATGTTGGAAGAGCAGCAACGATTCGAAGCTAACCGAAGATGCTAACCAATAGCACCATCTCCAGCATTGAGGCAATACCTCCGTCACTCTAAGGCGGTGCTCCAGAAAGCCAACAACGCCTACACCAAAACAAGGATGACACGTAACTTCTAAGATCTCCATCAAGGGAAACCAGTATGTGAAGAAATAAGTGTTTTTGAATGAAACCGTACAAATTGGGCTCCGGGTGCTGTCCAGGATAGTTCGAGCGCAAGAGAACCTTCGTTTAGGGGCTGCTTTCAGGAAATCACCAACATCCCCCATCCGCGGGTCCCTGGGAAAATTTTTTCTTAAAGATTATTATGAGGCCCAAAAACGTTATTCTCGTTCCCACATGAAGTCAGGGTCCCGGTGGCCCGAAGCCTTATTCAGGTTCAGTTCGAGGAACCACGAAAGGCCCCGCGTGAAGCTGTTTCCATCAACCAAAGGCCGAAAGGAATACTAGCATCCGAGTTCAGTATTACAGACAACAAAATAGGATCGTGCATTCAGAGTTTCCGCAAACATAAAGAATTACAACAAGTATCAAAGGCGGGAGTCAAGGAAATATCTTTGTATTCATAAAATTCTCGCTTACAACGACCCTCAGGGGGTCCTTACATATGATTTCAAAAGCCCGCAAGGGGATCCTTACATAGAAATAAAGAAGTTCAAGGGTATGCGTACAACAAGAGTCTAAGAATCTAGCCTATTACCAAAGAGCGGCACCTCCGACATCATCTCTTCAGGCATATGACCTCAAAGACAATATCTTCCAAAGTCCAATTCCCTCGGGGACCTCATCTCCATCCTCCTTGAATGGCATCTTCAAAAGGAAGGATATAGAAGAGGAAAGCGAGGGAGAAGAGCATCACGAAGGAGAAGCCGAAAGAAGACAAGAAGTGGTTGGGTGAAAAATTTGGCTAGTACGAACTCTACTATTACTACCATTGCAAAAGCCACTTCTTGAGACGTTGCCTCATCTTGGAAGGCAATAGCCAGTATATACTGTTGCCATACCCTCAGGAATCCAAAGGGGTGTAACATGCCGAGCCGAAGAAGAAGGGTGAGCAGCGGTGTATAATACGAGCCCCCTATTTAGTAGTGATGCATAATCCAAGTATCTCCTTAGGTCGAAGAAAATCGGTCCTCTACCGCATCGCCCCGAGCCAAAGGAGATAGCAACAACAACAACAATAACAATAACATCACAGGAACATAACTTTGTCCAACTGAAGAAAGACTGAGAGTTGGGCCATGGCGTGCATGACGTTGACATGAGACCTTGAGGCCGTGGGCCTCAAACATGACGAAATGACAAAGACTAAAAATGGCAAAAAAGGAGGAAAGGATGGGTACGAAGAATGCTTGGATGAAAAATTGATCACTAGAAACTCCATTTATAGGGGGAGGGCAAAGTAACCGACTCCTCCATTACCACCCTCGGAATGTAATAGCAGGTGCAATCAATGCGTTCATGGAAGCTGAATTGACGGCAATATTATGACCCCGAAGAACAAAGAATCATGATGCATGGGTGTCAAAATCATTTCTTATCGCTTCCTTCTATGAAACGCGGAGACTATCTATGCACGGTGAAATTGGAGGACCAATTTCTCATTGACAAAATTGCTTCATAGGTCACCTCGGAGGCTCGGGACCTCGAGTCGTTCACTTCCCTCGAGATCTATCGATACTCGGCCACGGATAATATCGACCAAAACCCCGACGAACATGGAAAGCTTCCAAAGAAAGCATCCGGAGTTGATAATGTCTTTTTAGGCGGCCTAATGTTGGCCCACGCTTACATCATGAAGCTAGTTACCTATCCCATCCTGTTTCTTTACCACTCAACGTATATTGTACTAAGTTTGGGCTCCCTCCTCTTATAAAAAGGGAGTCATTGACACTCTGTAAGGCAGAGCTCCAACTATTCTCCACAATATCAATAATATCTCTCTCTCTCTCTCTCTCTCTCTTTCTTCTCTCTAACTTGTTCGTCCTTACTCATTTGAGGCTACTCTTAGCGTTATTAGTTTCATACTTGTTATTTATTTATTGTTTGGTATTGGCCGTAAAAAGACTTGTTTGATCATACCTTAACTGTTATCCGATTCCCGACTACCCCCGGTAGCACGAGCCAGATATCGGCCTCGAGGTCCTTTATCGACCAGTCTGAGGCTCAGGCTGCAAGTATCTCAATTTCATTACTACCCCGTTTTAGCTCGTATTGCATCGTTATACCTCATACTCTTAGCATCTACTGCTCTAACAACTAGCATAAAAATAGATCAAATATTTTTAGAGTCCCATTTACAAATTTAATTGTTGTTACTATTTTTATGGTAAACGGTCCTAATGAGTGGAATTTGTGACTAGATGGCTACATGATGAGTATGACGTGACTGCGGGACGTGTTCAAATGGATTGAATGTGATGAGAAGAGTTTGTGTGGGATGTAAAAAGGATAATTGGGTACTTAATTTCTATCTTGATGTGACGTATATTCTCGAGTTGTGGGTGTGTTGAGGTGTCTTGCATGTTGTTTAATTGGGGAACAAAGTAGATTTTCATGTCTTGTTGATGAGTTCAGACTCAGGAAGATTAAATGATTGCGTAGTAGTTGTGGTTGTGAAAGGGTATAGAAAGATGTCAGTTTGAGGCTAAGTAGGTGGATTATCACCGGGGGTAATCTATATATGTGTGATCCTTATTATGTTGTGCGGAGGATTTCTATTTTACCAATGGGTATATGTGTTGCAATTTGAGTTTGGATTGGTTGAGTAAGTTGACCTGACCGTCACAAGGATGAATGCGAGCTTAGCAGATGATTTGAAGTATTATATGGTTTGTGTTACATGAGCTTGCAAAGAATTTAGTTAAAACTCACTACGGTATTATGGCAGTAATAAAGTACGGGTTTGTGAGTTATCGAGTGTTTTGATCTATGACTTTGAGCCATATGGGGGAGTCTGCTATCGATGATTTGATTGAATGGTTATGTGTTGTGATGGTTTCGGTTTGAGGCATACTTTTGAATCAGTTATGACTTACATAGATTAAGATCGAGGATGACTCGAGTGAGGAAATTTTTCGATATGGGTTATATTACACTCTATGGGTATATAGGAATCATGGAATGATTGAGTTGCTATTTGTGACACATGTAGTATGCATAGAGTAGGGTTTCACTTGGTTGTTTAGGGGTGTGGGTTACTTCTTAGGGTATTGTCATACTAATAGGGCACATGTTATTTGGCTTGTTTGAGCAGTGCAATATAGATTTGACATGAGTGGATGGCTCTCGAGAAGGTTCTAATGGGTTCAAGATTTATATGTAGCAATTGAGAATTTTCCCGGCTTCATATATGGCTAGTATATGATATTTACATTAGATGGTGTCGAGACTCGCGGTATTTCTATATCATTATGGATCCAACATTTCGTTATTAGGAAGGTGAAGTAAATGACTTTAGATTCTTCGAAGGTCTCTTCAGAGTGGGTGTCTCAATTGTGGTACTTTTGGGGTGATTAAGATGGAATACAACCGCTTATGGGCCCTAGGGTGGTGCGGTTATATGCTAGGATCTCTTGTGGTGACCTTTGGGTAAAGATCGTGGTGACCTAAGAAGGGCGCGCATTTCAGAAGGTACATTGTGTACTGACTTATGAATGCTTTATTAGTATTGCGGTACTCGTCTGGTTGATTGGCTGCTGATACTCAGATTTTTGCATTGAGTCATAGATGAATTATAGAAGTATTCCTCGTGGGATGATCGTGTGTGAGAGATGTGTTAGACATTCTAGCGGTGGAGCTAGGATCAGATATGGTGGTTCGTGTGTTCTATGGATTTGGAGAACATGAGTTCTCAAGAGCAGATTGTTTTGTGGTTGTGGACTGTGAAAATGCAGCCAAAGATAGCCAGAGGATGGTATGTGTTAAGGTTAGGTCAAAGTGGACTTTCAGAGGGTTATTTATCTTTTTATGGATGACCATAGTTGATTTGAGGCCCATTGATAAGCCCAATGAGGATGTGTATTCTACACCGGATTGGTTGACTTCGTACTGCTATGGTTGAGGGATGTGCCATTCAGTTAGAGTTGAGCTTATTTTTGTTCTGATTATTCTATGAGTTACTTTTCTATGCTACGAGGGGTTGTGATCCGTTAATTGTATGCACACATGGTGCGATTCTATTTGGGCCTTATATCAAAATTTGGGCGAGATGGGTATTAGGGTATTTAATGATTGATTGCGCATTTGGTTATGTTCTTTTCGGACCTTACACTGATTATAATTGTGCATGCATCATGGTCAAACCTATTCGGATTAATATGTTGTCCATATAATATTCCTTTAAGACGAGCCTTATCCAAAAGTCCACCGGGGTTTCCATAATCCCAACGGACACAACCACATTCTGTGCATCAATTTGGAGAATAAATGCCAATATGCTAATCATGAATGTATAAATAGTCAAGTCTGGTGGGGCAGAAGGGCCTAAACCCTTTATTTTGCAGAAAATGAGGCACAAGGTCCCCAGATTTGGTATGGTTAGCAATATTCCACCATTGCTATTGGATTGGGGGGAGGACCTTTCCTTAAGTGACAAGAAACATGTAAGGAAGTACCTGGGTAACTTGCCTTCCCTGCTAGACATTGAGCCAAACAATAAGTTGATCTAGGATGCCACTTTGTTCCGGGAAAGTGAAAGTTCTGTGTTCCATTTCGGCGACATAGAAATGACACCACTTCTAGAAGAAATTGGACAGCTTGCGGGATTGACTTGGGATAGTCCATGGTCGCCAAGACTTTGATGGAAGGGATCAATGGACAAACATACACTATAGTCCCCATGATCATAGCCGAACATCTATAGGGCTCTGGAGCGTTGTCAAAGAGGGGTCAAGCATTTCGAGGGTTGTAACTTGTTGCTGCAGTTGTGGTTATTAGAACATCTTCAAAAAGGGCACTATCACCAAGAATTTCCACGAAGGGATTGGAACGACCATATTGCCTTCCATCACCCCAAGCGGATGACTTACATTCCAGATAAGTTTGCTCAGCCGGAAAGTGCCAAAGAATGGGTAGAGTTCTTCGACAATTTGATCGAGGAACAGGTGCAATAGATGTTTGAGTGGTTCCCAATAGACATATTCATCATCAGATCCAAGGACGCTCCACACTTGGTGCTGATTGGGCTGAGAGGGATATACCCTTATGTCCCTATCTAAGTTATGAGGCAAGCAAGTAGAAAATAGGTTGTACCAAGGGTTGCCAAGATGAGTCATTTCAGAGCAAACTTTCAAGACGGCGACGTCCCTTACAAGTGCCAAGCTCAGCACATGTGGCACTGCAAAATCATTGTGGAAAAGAACACCATTGAGCCAGATAGGTATCATGCTGGGTGTGAACGTCTTTACCCAGCATGGTTAGAGGACAATCTAAAAGGAATGGTGATTCCAGGAGCCGGTCGAGGGAATAGAATCATAGACGAAGAAGTTGAAGCTCAAGTCAAATACAACAGGCTACGCAAGAGGGTCCACGACTCTGATAATGAGCACCGAGAAATACATGAGAGGAATGTAAGGTTTATCGAAGAATGGAAAGAAATGGCAGTCACTTCCAACAGGAAATTGGAATATCTGGAGCGAGGAATAGTGGAGCTGGAAGGTAAAGTCATAAAGAGGATCGAGGATTGCCAGAACGCTGAAGGAACTGAAGGAGTACATATGGCCAGAGCCTACTTGCTGCTGGGTCTGCACGAACTAGGGGACCTGTATGATGGAGTTAGGAAGATCGAATCTGGGGAAGGCCCTTCTGGGACCAAATAGGCTAGATTTATTTGCTTTCCTAAATGTAGTAAGGCCAAGTGCCAGTAGTTCGTTACTTTTCTATTATCTTAGTGTCATTTTGGGATTCGTCTATTTTTACATTATGAAATGAAGTATTTATTGGAATCCAAAGTTCTCCAAATCTATTTATCGTTAGGCCTACCTCGGGCATAATGAGGCTCCCAAATTAGGACACGAATTTACATTTCCGCAATATGTGTTTAAATACTGCAAACATTTTAGAATCTTCACTGACTTGTTACCTTTTTTGTTTTTCCTTATTTTGATTATTCCCATCCCCTTAGGTTGGTTCACTCACACTGGCCTCATTAGCGTATCATACCAGATCCAGAGGCCCTCCACCTCCTCCTCCTCCAAACAATACAAAAGGCAGAGGAAAAGAAAAAATGGATGATTTAAGTGGTATCCGAAAGGAGAATGTTGAGAACACAGAAACTTCAGATGAATGGAGTACTTCGACACCAAAAAACCTAGTCTTAAGATTGGAACAAAAGATACTGGAACTGCAAGGAGAACTTGAGCAGGTTTTCAACTTGGCAAACTTGTCACTCACCCTGAATGTCCCTGACATCAACCAATAGAACACAAAGAACCCAGCACCTCCCCAAAACACACAAAACCAACATCCACAAAATCCTCCCGCACCAAATCAATACGCAACTCCACCCCAAAATCTTAATCCATTACAAATACCAACTCCGCCACAACATCACCACCAACCAATTCAATACCCACCAACCACAACTTACCACACTCCCCAAAATACACAACAACCCATTCCCGATCCTCAAAACTCCACCAATAACCATCATTACAACCAAGTCCCTAGCACCCATCAAAGCAACCCTATATATGTAGAAACTGTGCCTCACTCTATCCAACCAATATCCTATTCACTGAAATCCTTCGAGAAGGGCCTACTCACTAAGAACATGGCTGAAGAACTCAAAAGGTTGACGAGCCGAGTTCAGGATGTTGAAGGCGACAAAGGAATAGAAGGTTTAAACTATGAAGACCTTTGCATATAGCCAGATGTAGAACTGCCAGAGGGATACAAACCTCCCAAGTTCGAGATGTTCGATGGTATATGTGATCCCAGGGTTCATCTGAGGACCTATTGTGACAAGCTTGTCGGGGTCGGGAAAGACGAAAAGATCCGAATGAAAATCTTTATGAGGAGTCTTACTGAGGATGCTTTGTCTTGGTACATCAGCCAAGCTCCCAAGAAATGGTCCAATTGGGTGAGTATGGCATCAGATTTCATGGACCGATTCAGGTTCAATACGGAGAACGCACCGGATGTTTTCTACATTCAAAATCTTAAGAAGAAACCTACTGAGACTTTTCGCGAGTATGCTACTCGTTGGAGATCGGAAGCGGCCAAGGTCAGGCCATCTTTGGACGAGGAACAGATGAACAAGTTCTTCGCCAGAGCACTGGATCCGCAATATTATAAAAGGTTGATGGTTATCGAAAATCATAAATTCTCTGATATCATCAAACTTGGAGAGAGAATTGAAGAAGGAATCAAGAGTGGGATGGTAACGAATTTTGAGGCACTACATGCCACAAATAAGGCATTACAATCAGGTGGCATATCGAAGAAGAGAGATGGTGGGGCAGTAATGGTGGCTTAGGTCCCGAAATCTCCACTTACATATCAAACACCTCCTCCTACATATCAAACACCTCCACCCACAAATCAAAAGCGTCCACCCATATATCACACACCTTAACTCACATACCAAGCACCACCGCCCACATATCAACCCTCATCTCCCAGATATTCCCAACCAACTGTTGTCCATCACACCTATAACTCTCAACCATCTCATTTCCAATCACCTCTAACTCGCCAAAACTTTCCAAGACCAAGACCCAATTTCGACCGAAAGCCACCCAGACAATACACCACCATTGCTGAACCCATCGACCAACTGTATGAAAGATTGAAAGCCGTTGGTTATGTCACCCCCATTCCCGCCGTAGAATTGGAGAATCCATCCCAATAGGTTATTCCGAATAGAAATTGTGAGTACCACTCCTATATGAAGGGGCACACCACTGATGAATGCAGGACATTGAAAGATAAGATCCAGACACTAATTGACAACAAGGTCATGCAGGTAAAAGAAGTCGCGCCAAATATCCGCAACAACCCCCTCCCTGATCATAAAGGTGGTGGGGTACATGTGATAGAGACAAACGAAGAATTGGACCCTGAAGGGTCGATTGGGCTTATTCGAGAAGGCGATGACTTTAAAGTTGCAGTTACGCTTACTCCTATTGTGGTATAGACTCAGTCAACAACGAAGTAGCTGCACTGATTCCATTTGAGGTAGAGGTAGCTCCACCTGCGGCCACCCCCGCTCCATTTGAAGTAGAAGTGGTCACACCTTTCATAGTGATAGTGTCAACTACACCTCCTTTCGACTCAAAAGTAATACCTTGGGATTACGTTGTCGAAGCTCGGCAAAAAGGGAAGGCGAAGGTAGAGGAATATGATGCCGCATAAGGAATGACGAGGACTGGAAGAGTCTATACTCCTGAACATTTGGGAGGACCAAGCAAGGATGCCACTACCAGGTAGCCTGTCATTGAGACAGGGCCAGATGACCTGTGGAGGAATGTACAAGCAAAGGAGTATTCCGTCATTGACCATCTGAACAAAACCCTAGCTCAGATATCTATCCTGTCACTGTTGCAAAATTCAGAGGCACATAAGAATACTTTAATGAAGGTGTTGAGCGAGACTTATGTACCCATTAACATCACTGGCAGAGAAATGGCCAATATGGTAGGGCAAGTACTGGAATGTCATAATATCATTTTGCATGAAGATGAGCTACCGCCTGAAGAGCTTAATCACAATTGAGCATTGCACATCACAGTGTAATTTGAAGACAAATTCATTGCTAGGGTCCTGGTTGCCGGAGGTTCGATCCTCAATATTTGTCCGTTGGACACTTTGAAAAGGTTGGACAAAGGTTTTCATAAAATACGGGTAGGAAGCATGAACATGAAAGATTTTGATGGGTCCCAAAGGGCCACAATCGGGGAAATCAACCTTTGCTTACAGATGGGGCCAACTTGGTTTGACGTCAAGTTTCAGGTGCTCGACATGCCAGCTTCATATAATCTTTTGTTGGGCCGACCATGGATCCATGCCGTTGGAGCCGTGCCTTCCACACTACATCAAGCCGTGAAATTCGAATGGAATCGTTAGGATGTAATCATTAACGGAGATGGGAGTAACCCCATTTACACCAGTCAAACCATCCTGGTAATTGGACATAGAAGAAGTCTAAGAGAGGAAACTTATCATCACATTGCGCATATCAATGCTGTTGAGAAGGACAAATGGTGGAGTAGCAAAATAGAAAGCATATTGGCATGGTCTGGGTATGAGCCCGGTAAAGGGCTGGGAAGAACCTCCAAGGTATCACTAAACCGATATGGCTGAAAGGTCATGGTACCACTTTTGGGCTCGAATATCAGTACACATGGCAAGAATACAATGATTGGTCACCTCCATGGTGCGGACCGTATTACCCTCTCGAGCAACTAGTGCCACACTTAGAACAATCTTTGTACCAAACTGATACGATATGGGGGACTGCAGAAGAGGAAACATTAGTTGGGTTGAAAAATATGTTCTTGGAGGATGAAGACATGGACTACAGTGCCATAATTGAGGAGGAGGAGGAAGAAGGCCTCATTATTTAGACTGTAAAGAAAGGAGATTGTTCTCAAGAACTGGACCGCCATACCATCCCAGGCCCGCCGAGTCCTTGGGTAGCATGGCACATTTTCTTTCTATAGCCATCCTAGGCATTTAAGATTTTCACTAATTTTGATTTAAAGACTTACTTGTTTCAAAATAAATGCTCGATTCATCAAGCCGCACTTATCTGGATGTTGTTTAATTTTAATCAAACACATTTGCTCTTTATTATTCACTACTATTTTCTACAGTGTTATTATTACTTTTCCTGATGAACTGGTGACTGTGACATATAATGAGGCAACACAACATAAGGATAGTGATTCAGATGAAGAAGATGAGATACCTGAGGAAGTTGTCAGGGAAGTTGAAAATTGTAAGAATAAGCCCAAGTCCAATCTGGACGAAACCGAAGCAGTAAATTTGGGGGACGCCGAGACCGTCAAGGAGACTCGCATTAGCATTCACTTGTCACCAACAGAGAAGGAAGAGTATGAGGACATTTTTGCATGGTCATATGATGACATGACCGGTTTGAGCGCGTCCATAGTGGCTCACAAGTTACCTACTAATCCTATGTGTCCGCCAGTAAAGCAGAAACTCAGAAAACTCAAACCCGACATGAGCCTGAAAATCAAGGAGGAAGTTACCAAGCAGATCAAAGCCAAAATTCTCAGGGTAGTCAAGTACCCAACTTGGTTAGCTAACATTGTGCCAGTTCCGAAGAAGGATAGGAAAGTCAGAGTATGTGTTGACTATCAAGATTTAAACAAATCAAGTCCCAAGAATGACTTTCCACTGCCAAACATACACATTTTGATCGATAACTGTGCCAAGAATGAACTCCAATCCTTTGTAGATTGCTTCGCGGGTTATCACCAGATCTGGATGGATGAAGAAGACACGGAAAAAACAGCTTTTATCACACCATAGGGAGTATACTGCTACAAGATTATGCCATTTGGTCTAAAGAATGTTGGGGCTACCTACATGAGATCCATGACAACCATCTTCCATGATATGATACATAAGGAGATAGAGGTGTATGTAGATGATGTCACTATCAAATCCAAGAGGGCCGAAGATTACATAGCGGACTAGAGAAAGTTCTTCGACAGGCTAAGGAGGTACAATTTGAAATGAACCTAGCAAAATGTGCATTCGGGGTTCCCACAGGAAAGTTATTGGGATTCATTGTCATTCATCGAGGGATCAAGCTCGATCCATCTAAAGTCAAAGCTATTCAAGAGTTATCGCCACCTAGTAGCAAAAATGACGTGATGAGCTTCCTAGGATGCCTCAACTACATCAGTCGCTTCAAAGTACAATCCACAGTAATATGTGAACCCATTTTCAAGATGTTGAGGAAAGATGTCGAGACAAGCTGGATAGAGGATTATCAGAGAGCCTACGACACAATCAAAGAGTACTTATCCACACCACCAGTTCTGTCCTGCCGGAACCCGGATGGCCTTTGTTACTCTATCTATTTTCCTTGGACGGAGCCTTCAGATGTGTTCTAGGACAACATGACGGGACATGAAGAAAGGAGCAAGCCATATATTACTTGAGTAAGAAGTTCACACCATATGAAGCACGATACTCTCTGCTGGAACGCACTTGTTGTGCTTTGACCTGGACGACTCAGAAATTGAGGCATTACTTCTGTACCTACACTACATACCTCATATCCAGGATGGGCCCTCTGAAGTACATATTTTAGAAACCCATGCCGACTGGGAAATTAGACAAGTGGCAGATACTATTGAGTGAGTTCAAGATCGTTGATGTAACTCAAACGGCGGTCAAAGGACAGGCATTGGCAGATCATCTTGCTGAAAACCCGGTGGGAGGAGAATACGAACCCTTGAAAACATATTTTCCTGATGAAGAAGTATCATTTGTAGGAGAAGAAATTTCCGACGCATACGACGGTTGGAGGATGTTCTTTGCTAGAGCTGCAAATTTCAAAGGAGTGGGCATTGGAGCAGTTTTGGTATCAAAAGTGGGTCAACATTATCCGGTATCTGCTAAACTCAAATTTTCCTGTACCAACAACATGACGGAATATGAAGCCTACATACTAGGACTCGACATAGAAATCGACATGAATATTTAGGTGCTACCAGTAATCGGCGATTCAGATTTGCTTGTGCACCAGGTACAAGGAGAGTGGGCCACCAAATATTCCAATATATTGCCATTTATGAACCATGTGCAACAATTGAGAAAGAGTTTCACAAAGATAGAGTTCCGATATGTGCCCAAAATTCAGAACGAGTTCGCCGATACATTGGCCACTTTATCATCCATGATACAACATCCAGATAAGAATTACATTGACCCTATCCCCGTGAGGATTCATAATCAGCTGACATATTGTGTTCATATTGAAGAAGAAATAGATGGAAAGCCTTGGTTCTATGACATCATGGAGTATTTGTCGAGGGGAGAATACTCGGAGCATGCAAACCACACTCAGAAATGTGCACTCTGGAGATTGTCCAATCACTTCTTCTATAGTGGAGGAAATTTGTATAGAAGAACTCCCGATTTGGGATTTCTAAGATGTGTCGACGAGAAAGAAGCTTCTAAACTGCTTGAGGATGTGCATGCCGGAACCTGTGGCCCGCACATGAATGGTTTTGTCTTGGCTACGAAGATACTCAAGGTCGGTTACTTTTGGATGACCATGGAGACAGATTGCATCCAGTATGTCAGCAAATGCTTTCAATTCCAGATGCATGCCGATATGATAAAAGTGCTGCCAAACGAGCTCAATGCAACTATCTCACCTTGGCCATTCACTTCAATTGAGCCCACTGCTTCAAACGGACACAGGTTTATTCTAGTAGCCATTGATTACTTCACAAAATGGGTAGAGGCTACATCTTACAAAGCTGTAATCAAGCAATTCATTGCAGATTTGTCAAAGATCATATTGTTTGCCGATTCAGAGTTCCCGAGTCCATTATTACTGATAATGCCACCAATCTCAATAGTGATTTGATGAAGGCCATGTGTGAAAATTTCAAAATCAAGCACAAGAATTCTACAGCCCATAGACCTCATATGAATGGAGCCATAGAAGCCGCCAACAAAAACATCAAGAAGATACTAAGGAAGATGGTAGAGAACCACAAACAATGGCACGAGAAGCTACCTTTTGCTTTATTGGGATACCGCACTACAGTTCGCACATCAACCGGGACAACTCCCTACATGGTTGTTTATGGTACCAAGGCTGTCATCCCAGCCGAGGTAGAGATTCCTTCATTAAGAATCATATAGGAAGCTGAACTCAACGATGCAGAATGGATAAGGAGTCGCTATAAACAATTGACCCTTATTTATTGAAAGAGGATGAACGGAGTATGTCACGGCCAACTTTATCATAATAGAATGTTCAAAGCTTTCAACAAAAAGGTCAAACCAAGGCAATTTGCACCAGGCCAGTTGTTGATGAAGAAGATCTTCCCGCATCAAGATGAAGCCAAAGGGAAATTCTTTCCCAACTAGAAAGGCCTGTACATGGTTTACAGGGTGCTGATGGAAGGAGCACTCATACTTGAAGAAATGGATGGAGAAATATGGCAAAAATCAATTAATTCAGACGCAGTCAAGAGATACTATGCTTAGATTATTTACATTTTCTTATCTAATGTAATTGAACTACACTTGACCTGATTCCCATTTAAGAGAAGATACGTAGGCAGCCTTATGGGTTCGGTCATATCACAATAAAATTTCCATTTCCCCCAAGATCAGAAACTGGGGCAGAATTTTGAGGAGGACCCTTAAAATTCCGGAACAAGTCTAGCCAAGCCAAAATGTGTCAGACGGTCATATATCAGTTAAGAAACTAGGGCAAAATTTTGGGAAGGATTCTCAAAATTCCAAAGAAGGTGCACCAAGGCCTATTAGTCGCAAGCGGTCAAAAGATCATCTACCAAACTGGGGCATAATATTGAGGAGGACCCTCAAAATTCCAACATAAGAAAGCTGCAGTGTCTCTGAAATATGTCATAATCACTAGTTCATCTAGAAAGCACTTGATATATCAAAACGTTCCTAAAATAACTCTATTTTTATTAATAATTGCATATTTTTAAAAATTCTATTTCCGTAATAGTCAGGTGTTACCCAGGGAAACTCGAAAAGACCTCCAGAACGGAGCAAAGCAAGGCCAGCAAACGAAGGCACGAATCAACCTCCCCTCACCAAACTTACAATTTTTCTTTGAATGCAGGCACATATGACGTAGAGATAGCATCCGCAAATATATACACGTAACAAATTCTCTATCAATAAGGACATCAGACACCGAATATATCTGCAGCAAAGAAATATACTACTCTTATTTGATACTTGCTCTCTACATGATTACTTCACAATATATTTTCGACTTATTACTTTCAGAAGCGACTATAATATACGGTTTTCCTTATTTGTTATTTTCACATATAATTTGCATGCAGGGGTAGATTCATGTATAATGAAGCGTGACACCGCTTCATCAATTATTTTTACCAAATTTCATACAAATAATACAAAATTTTTATAAAATAAGTATATATAGCAGATGAGTGGTACCACTTAACACAACTCTTTTCTTAGTCCGATAATTTAGTGCCTGCCTCATTTCCTCTAGGTCTAGTGTTCGATCCTCCTTAGTAGCTATTTTTAGCAAATTTTCAAGCTTATATTTTTTGAAAAAAAGTAGGTTGAGCAGGATTTGAACTCCTGACCTCCTATAAACAAAAAACTCTTATAACCAGCGGGATAACACCCAATCTTTTTTTATTATGAGAAAAAAAATATAATAAGTAATTAGACTATTAGTTCCTTTATTTAAATGTGACACCGCTTGCAACAAATTTTGCGTACGCCCTTATCTACATGACCGCGTGATTTCCTAGTAACAAATAGACACACATTTAACCCTTCATCGGAGAGCTCCATGCGTGAGCAACGATTAAGCAACATCCAATCTTTCTTAACACTTTGTACGCTTGAAGGTCTCTCTTCTACGGAAGGGTACAGAGACGAGGCCTTTGATCCAACTCTTTTTTACTTAAAGAAATGAAAATCCAAAAATCAGGTAATCCATAGGTCGGATAACAATTTTTTCTAGTAGCACCCACGACAAATGTACCTCTGCAGGATAGACCTCAACAAAAAATTTAAGAGTTACGACAACAAGTGATTGAGTTCAGTAGTTCCTCATATAAAATTATGATTTCATCACGAGTTGACTTAAATTTTTTTTATAGCCAAGTTGGCCCAATTTTTAATAGGCTATAACATTTCAAGATTTATTTTTTAGTGTCAACTAGATTCGCCACAGAAAGTTTAAATGTCACTACATAATAGCATTTATGGTAATAGCATGGTGCCGAGTAGTTGTTGACTATAGTATGTGGCAAATACTTATCGGTAGTGACACATAATGGTCGCCCCAAAAAAATTGATATTTCATGGCTATATATGTGATTGCAAAAGTTAATTTAGATCGCCACCAGAATTTACTCTAGAAAAGCCGTTATATGAGCAAGTCCTGAACTCAATGATTCAAAATGAGCAAGAATCAATAATGAAAATAACCCAAGCTATATAAGTAAGGTTTGTATGATTCTACACAATGTACAAACGCTAAGATATAACAAAAATTTATAACAATAAAAATATTTTGGATATTCTCAAAAATAATTAGACACCAAAGAATGGTCTTATGAAAGATAACTCCTGAAAAGAAAATCAAGTCAATTATCATGTAAGGTTAGAATAAGTTTATTTTTTCCCTTATCAAAAAGTAAAGAACCTTTTTTTCTAAATTTAATTAATGAGCTCTCTCATTAAGACTCATAATTCAGAAAACTTAGCCAATTGATTGATAATTTAACGTCAATACAAATTTAATATAGAATTACTTAAATTAATAGATGTAATCAGTTATAGTGTTGGTCAAACAAAAATGGATTACTTAATAAAATTTCGATAGAAATAAACTCACTAAGAACGAACATACAATCAAACTTCTTTATATAAACCTCATGTGTTCCGAATTTTGTTTTGTTATGACGAAATGTTGTATAAAGACAATATATTACTTCCTGCATTTTAAACTATATGAACATATTTTATTTTTTGTCTGTGCAAAAAAGAATGACCCCTTTCCATATTTGAATATAATTTATTTTTGTGCAATGATTTATCACCACACAAAATTGTGATAGCCCGATAGGTCATTTTGAGTTTTAGCCTCTATTTTCGTATTTTGAATCCTCGATTAGATCAATTTAGCATTTTTAAATTTGCGTTTACATTCCGTGTCTTATTCTGAAAAGTCATTATGTGAAAAATTGAAGAAAATGCGAATTTTTGTCTTAAAAATGGTTTGCGTTGACTATGGTCAATATTTTGTGTAAACAAACTTTGATCGATATTTTGACAATCCTAGCGGGTCTGTATCATGATTTGGGACTTGGGCGTATGCCTAAAATTGAATTCGGAACTCCCTAACTTGTTTCGACGTGAATTGTTGAAAACTAGCATTTTTGGAAGTTGAATTTTTTTAAAATTTGACCGTAAGTTGACTTCTTAGCTAACGAGTTCAAATATTTGATGTTCAAACTTGGAATACGGCTGTATCTCTATTTGAAACTTGTATGCAAAAGTTGGTTCAATTCGAAATTGATTTGATATGATTCGTACGCTTAAATGTGATTCTAGGGTTCTCTTGGGCTTAAACCTAAGAGATCCAACGGCCCATGCATTTTATCATTTTAAAATGTTAAAGTCAGAATTATCAGGGCCATGGTTCTAAAGATCCAATGGCCCAGATCTCCCTCACCCATTTTATTCCTAGAGACAGACTATCTCAACTAAGAAACCCTAATCATTCTCTATTGACCGTGCCACCCCCTTTCCCTTTTCTCTCTTCTTTTTCCCGTCTTTCCAGTCCGAATCAATTACAAAAACCTTGCACGAATTCGTGCAAGGTTAACAAATAAATCATGAATCCATCCTTTATGTCTTTCCCAACCGCGAATCTCGTCGATTAATTCCCGTTTCATCACACAAATTTGAAATCCCCAAATCCTAACCCTAGACTCAGAGGTGAAAGTTCAAATCGTTAGCTTTCTGTTATGTTATTTCAAATCGTGGAATGGATGGAAATTTTCTCAGGGGTTATCATTATTATTCTTGGTCCAAAGGTCAAGAGAAGCGACCTCTATACATTAGGGCTCTTACCCGATGATTTTTGTCCTCAATGGTCGACCTGTCTTATCTCAGGTAAACTCATCACTATTTTCCCTCTGTGTTCTCTGATTTTACCTCTACTTTTGTCATCATCAGCTCATCGTCATCTTCCACTATCTAATTTGAGTTATGTTGAAACCCTAGAGCCTTAATGGAACAATAAATAGGGCTTTAATGTTTTCATCTAACATCACGAACCACAAAAGAAAAACACAAACATTTCAATCATCTAAGAAATTTAGGATTCAAAGCCTTAGGTTTGCTTACTGTTTCCTTTCTTTTGTTTGTTGAGTACTGTTGATGGTTCAAACTTGGGGTTTCTAGGGTCTTAAGCAACTAAAAAGAACTCTCGTTTGGTCTGCTTCTCTAACAAAGGTCATTACATCTGTCATTCATCTCTATTGTTCATCTCTATCAAATACTGCAAATATATTAGTTATATTTTGAGTATTACAATTGTATCAAGGTGTTCAGTATGTTAATACTTATGTTCTGTTAAGTTTAATGGCTACTTGTGATTATTTGTCATGCCTTGAGTCTTTAATCGATGATTGATTAAACCACTAACTGATTCCTGCTAATCTTTGTTCTTGAGTTTCCAACAGTATACATGGCTAAGTTATTATATGTTCATGTTCACATGAACTTCAACACTTTCATTGATCTACAGTAACTTTTAACCTTATTTGTTGCATTTATGTAGTTTGTGAGTCTTGAAGTTGAGCTTATTAATTGATAATTATGACTGAACGAATCTAAAGGTGTTAAGTTTATATATTTTATCCTTCAACCTTAAGCATAAACTCTAAGGGGTCGTTTGGTATGAGGTATAAGAAGGTATAAGGGTGGTATAAAAATTTAATACCACCTTAATACTATGTTTGGTTAGCAAACCAGGTATAAGTTATCTTGGTATTAATTTTAACACTAGGATAACTTATACCTTATAGAAGGTGGGGTAATTAGCACTGGTATAACTTATACCTTCTTTTTAGAAATTATGCAATTGTCATTCTTAATACATCATACCAAACAATGAATAAACAACAATCCCAGCATAACTAACTCCAGCATAACTTATCACACTATAACTTATACTGGCATAACTTATACCGGTATAAATCGTATTCCAACCAAATGACCCCTAAGTGTTTATATGTTTCCCTCTCTACTTGTGTTTGTTAAATTGTTTCTGAGTAGTAACTATGGTCTTTTATTTTGTTTAGTTGTTGTTGCTTCTGTTGACCTACTCTTGTTTGAATTAAACTCTTTTCTCTTCTCCTAGTGATCCTATTGTACATATCTGTTAAGGCTAAGTTATTTTTCCTCATAACTCAATCATGATCCTGTTTCTTTTCTTTGTTATAAATACTGATAATTTGTTAGGCTAAACTTAATTGTTTCTTGATTAGTCAACATCTTCAACTGCATACTTGCTTGGTATCATACCTATAGTCTTTAATCCTTTAGGGTTAACATTAATCTTTGAAAACTGACATGCATCTTATCTTTTAAGATTGTCCTTCCTGAAAAGGACCTAGTTACTATGCTATAACCAACTGATAACTTGTAAAAACAAAAGCATGATCATTTTCATATTCACGTACTAACCTAGACTTAAGTATAAGTTAAACATGTTCTAATGCAATATCTTTTCTTTATCTGTGACTCTTCCCCATCATGTCATGCTTAAGCTAATTCTACAAAATGTGTAAAGTTTCCCATGTTTACATAGAATCGTCACTGATTTGAAGTATTTATGTAGTTAACTGAATACTGCATGTTCTTGCTTAGTTCCTGATTTCATACATTGTCTAGAACTGCTCCAGTCCTTTCCCCATTGCTAATTTTAAAACCAAAATCTGACTCCCTAAGATCTTATAAGGACCTCTGCTGATTCTATTTGAATATGATGATTTGTTTGAAGTCAACACTATTAGGGATATAATCCTGTAGAGATCCTTAGGGATTCTATATTTTGATCCGTGAACTTGCAAACTTATTGAAAGGCTTGATCATGTCCTAGATGTCTTTGACAACCTCTGTAAAATGATTAGTCATGACTGTGTTTCCTGAATTTTTATTGCTGACTATCTTTAAAAGTGTTAAGATAGTATTATCAACCTGTGTATGTGTTGAAAGAAAAACCAATCAGTTCACACTGGGTTTGCCACACACAAGAAACCTCTGTACATGTTGAGTTGTTGTTTTATAGCTTTACCTTTCCTTGGAATATTACTCTGCTCTAAATTCAGACTTTTGTAATATGCTTATGATGCTTCTGTTCCTCACCTGTATGTGTTTCAAAGTCAGATCTTTAGAATTCATGTGATATATATTTGTTTGGTAATTCAGTATGGACTATATGTTATTATGTTATAAGGGAAAGTATATATTTTGTGGTAGGCAATGCTATAGCATTTATTTTACATTGAAAGGGCCTCATAGGCATTTAAATCCGTAAGGAAAACATGTTGTTAGTATTTAAGAGTATTTGGGAGTGGAGTTTGACTCTAGGTTGGATTGCCCCCCCTCCCCCCCCCCCCGACACAAGTATTTCCCTGGGCCTTGAGTCCCTTGAGAACTTTGAAGTGTCAAGGGATTCAAAGGGAGCATCAACCTTGACCGAAATTTCCTCCTTAGCCCTTAACTCGTTGACAAATTAAGTTCTTTGGGGGTTTAATATTTAATGACAACGAAAGGTTTTCAATGTGAATTATTTGCTAAGTAGAACCACCACATTAATATAATTTTTTCACCGTATAAATTCTTTTCTTGTTCTAATTGCTTAATTTATGTACATGTCATATATGTTTTGAATATGTTGAGAACATGGGATTACTTCTAATAACTTTATTTTATTATTTTTTGGGCATTTATGGATTTGGGCCTGCTGAGTCCTCAGGAACTCAGACCCAATCCAGCTTCGTTATATCCTTCTGAAGAGTCCAGTCACCGATAGTCGCGCTTCTCAATCGCTGGGCCTATCTTATTGAGTCCCAACCATCAGATTCTAGTCATCTCTCCCTTCTTTCATTTATGGCTCATTATTTCCATAATCTAGATTACTGCTTCATTATTTTCGCATGTTGCTTCTGTTGTTGTATTACATTTCATCATCATGTACATGTTTGACCAAAAAATATAAACCTTGGTTCAATTAATTAATTCTAATTAAATAGAGGTTAATCTTAGTTAAGGATAATTTCCTCAAATCCTGATATCAAAGAGGTAGTTGAAAAGTATCTATGAAGATTATAGCAGTTCCTTGCAACAAATGCCTTATAATTGATAAGAACAATAACTATACGTAATTTATTCAATAAATGTCCATTTGATGGTAATCACGTAATTAAGAGGAATAACTTAAGCAATAAAAGGTGGAACAAAGGAACCTTTCACCTTACAATGATTGGGTGACAAATCTTCAATCAGTCGAGGATCCCTCAGATCTGGCAAGAATATCAACAAAAAGTAAAGTCCTGTATTGAGTAGAGAATAAATCTTTTGTTAAAGTGTATTTCTTACAAGAATCAATTTTCACATGCTTTTCATCTCTCTCTTCCTTCTATTTATATGAGATATTTTCTCGAAAAATCCTAATAGTACAAAGGTAAGCATTATTCATTGGAATATTCCCTTCCTAATTCCATTCTGAAAACTAGCTGTAACAACTCTATTGTCAATTTTTGATCAGGACCCTCCTCGACTATTCGACTATGATCCTCATTGATGACTTGACTGTGACTCTCATAGACTTCTTGTCCTTGATCCACCTCGGTATTTCAATAACGACTTTCTCGGATTCCTCGACCACGGCTAATATGACTTCATGACTGTCTTTAAATGATGGTTTACCGATCCTTCTCTTAGTGTTATTTTGACCTGGATATCCTAAAGGCATATTTTTACCCATACAATTAGTCTCTCTTCTTATTGAAGCCGGCCTCGTGTTGATACCCAATTTTTCCCTGTATATTTTTATATGCAAAATACTTTCAAAATAGCATGCATATGCATATATAAGTATGTCCAAGTGTTTTAGTATTTTTCCCAATTTTTAAAAAGATTTTTAATCTATTTCTTGCCCTATTTTAATAGTACAAAAACCATTAATTGTTCCTCGAATTATCATTTTGGTGATTAACTTATTTTATTCTCATATTTATACCAAAATATAGCTAAGGTAATTTTTACACATTTTTACAAATTTATTTAGCATTTTAAAGTTAAATTGAATATAATTGCAATTTTAGCCTATTTTAAAATTTAATTATGTTTATAATTACAAATTTGATTCCAGTATTTTTAATTTAATATTTACATATTATTAATCTATTTATTACCTTTAATTTGTTTCCATAAATCATTTTACTATTTTTTATAAAATAAAAGAGAAAATGTGGCTATTTAAAATTTAGCCCTAACTATTTCGATTTTAGCCAAATCAGCCTCCCCAATTAACCCAATTTCAAACCCCAAATTGACCAGCCCAGTTTCAATTTAACCCTCCCCTAACCCATTTATTTTTACCCGCCCGACCTTCCCTTTTGATCCAGGCCGTTGATCAAAATGATCAACGACCACAATTTCCCCTTTCATTTTTTAATTCACAAACACCCCCAACCCTAATTCAGTTCACCTAACCAGCCGCCTCTAAACTCTCAAACTATCTCAAACTCTCTCGAACATTCCCTAACACTAATCGCCTCTTACCACCACCTCCACCTTGAAACCCACCGGAATCCATGGCTTCTCAGGCTATGGGAGTCTTATACTCACCTTCTCTTGCTCTCAGGCACTTGATACCTGAAGATTCGAGGCCTGACCTCAAAGGTCTGCCCCCAGACCTCTGTCGATTCAATGTTCCACGACCATCTTCGGCTTTACTCCAGTGTACCATGGTGGGTTGAGCCTGATTCCGATCTTCTCCAACTCAGATCGGTGACCTTGTCAAAGCCTTTCTCATTCTAGGGTTCTCTTAAAACCCTAACTCTTCGAGGTTTTCTCCGATTTTCTTAGATCTGTTGTGTATCCACGCTCTACTTGAGTTTTCAAACGATTTCCCCAACTTTTCTTTCAAAAATCACTTTCAAAATCGCTTCTTTTCGATTTAGGGTTTTATGAAAATGCTTAAAGTGTTTCTCTGACTTTTCTTTTCCTTTTCTTTTGTGTGTATTTGTCTTTGCTGTGTTCTTATGTTTTCTTCTACCACGTATGCTCTTATATTGTATTTTCTATACCCCGTTCTTGTATATTCTTCTACTGTGTTTCTATAGTATGTGCTTGATTGCTTTTCTACTATGTTCTGCTATTTTCTTCCCCTATGTTCTGATATGCTTTGCCTACTGTATACTTCTACCATGTTCTTAAGCTCTTACTATTTTACCTTGTTTAAAAGACCTGCTTAAGCTTGCTTCTTCTACTATCAGTTGTTCTCTCATTATGCTACTGTGTTTGCATGATTTTCTCATAGGTTTCTGAAAGAAACCTCTGAGTCTGTTTCAACTTCTGGCCTCCTCATCTCTGCATTTGATTCAAGGTGGAAACTCTAGAATTTGGGGATTTTGCCGAGGTCTGATTATGTGGACTACGGTTTTATTTTTTAGAAACCTTAACTCTTTCAGATTGATTCTGAGTCTCTGAACTGAGTTTGGACATCTTTGTTTTCATACAATGTTGAAACGTTTTCTAAACTCTTCTACACTGGAGTTTCTACTGATTTTACAATGGCATACCAAGTTTTTTTCATGTTTAACGTGTCAGTATGCTTATTAAATGTGATGTATCTTTCTTTCAAAAGGTTTTCAAACTAGTGATTGATTCAGAATTCCTTTTTAACAGGTCTAATTGATTGTCTGCTGATATTCCTTAAGTTAAAACCTTTTCCATCTTTCTAACTTGGTTCATTCATAACAAATATCTGACCTCTGATTTCTTGGCTGTTAATTGATTTTCTTTCCTTAAATGGTACAACCATATATGTCAAAAACCTTGTCCTTAAGTAACTTTTATGTATTTGCCCCTAATTTGCTACTTTCCACAAAGGGTTTGTTGAATTTCTTTCCTTAATTGATTTATACCCGTGAATCTGAATCCCTTAATTAAGGGAAGCCTTGTGTAATTGATTGACAATCAGTTTTCAAACTATTTTCTTACCTTATTTCTGCCTGCTTTCTACACTATAAAAGGCATTACCCTTTTTCACAAACAAATATACTACAGACTTCACAATTCACAATCTCTTCTGAACTCACACTCATAGTATTATGTCTTCCTATTTGCACTTTGGCTTTTGCAAGTCTACTGCTTTTTCTACTTATTTCTTCGAAACTAGTATGTCCTGATTTAAGTTTCAGCATCACCCACAATGTGTTTACTTAAAGCTTTCTGCATCTATGTCTACTTTACTACTTCTACAGAGTTAAACACTTAAACTAGCATGTTGATTTCCTTTTGCTTGTTTCTGCTATGAATCCCATTCCCTATATCCCTATGTGTGATGTTCCCCTTTCCCTTTCCCCCTTTCAGAATTCTGCATTTACACTCTCTCTTAGTTCCTAAGTTCTGCCCCACTCTTGAGAGCCTTGCCTTGGGACCTTGAGTTCCCTCTGAAGTTGGACACCTGAGGGCTGGCCTTTCTACACTGCACTTTGGCTTAATATGGTGATATATTTGGGTGTGAGCACTGCCCGGAGTTCTTATGAAACTCTTAGGGAACTCTGATACACCCAAGTGGGAGAAAGACTTTGAAACATGATCTTTGGAGTTGGTTTACTTCATATTTCAGATAGGAAGTCTAAATCAGGCTCTTCTTGGTTGTAATTTTCAACTTCTGATATACTTTTTTTACTTTATTTTCTTTCTGGACTGTAATAATTTTTTAATAAACTCTCGGGGATGGTTAGTGAAAAGGGAGGGTTAATTGTCTATGCAAAAAATGGGTAGATAAACTGCCTATAGGAATTTATGATTTTTGCATTCTCATATAGATAATCTGCCTATAGGAATCTTACATTCTCATATAGATACCATGTCTATAAGAATTTCCGCATATCACATATATATCCTCCCTATAGAAATATTGCACTTTCATATGTAGATACTATGCCTATAAGGAATTCTGCATTCATATTGATATCCTGCCTATAGTTAAATTTCTGCATCTCTCATATAGATACAATGCTCATAGTTAACTGGAAATCCGAATCCTGCATATGCATCTGTCACTGGGCAAGCCTGTTATAGGGCTTAAATAACTAACTGTATCTAAATATCATGTTCATAGGCTTAAACGATGTACTGCATTTAGATGCCATGCCTATAGGATTTCTGCACTCTTGCTATGTCTGTAAAAGTGTTTAAAATCGACAACGCATAAAAAGCATGCCTATAGGAGCTTTAATCGAATCTGAACTGCTTCACTCGCTTATAAGTCTAAAACCAGTAGCAATGACGAATGATCTTTTGTCAAAACTCGTCTTTCCTGAATAACTGACAACCTTTTTTCTAAAATTAGTATACTTCATCTTTTCTGAAACCAGTAGACATCATGCCTATAGGTCTTCGTCTAACACTTAGGCAAGCCATATGATAGTTTATAAACTGAATAAGATTTTTATATGCTACAACCATCAGGCAGGCTTGACTCGGGCTTCTTATCTGAAATATGCAATAAATCAGTCTGCCCCAACTGTTAAGTTTAATCAGACCCTAATCAGTACTTGTAAGACATGCTAAACTTTATGCTTTTCTTTGGTTTAAAGAGGTCTGTTTGAGCCTTATTTGTTTATGTGTTTCCCCATATTTTCTATATATATGCTTTTGCTTGTCACTTTAGTATTTTAACCTTTGAAACCATAAATAAGCCCAACATACCTCCCCTTTAGGATTAGTAGTCCCAAATGCCTCTAGGACCGATAGAATTGGGGCGGGTAATAGCATGCAATAAGTAAACGAGACCATTTCGCACTTTAATACCTCAACGGGGTAGGGAAGGGTAGATATGGATATGATGACCACGCGGTAACATATCGTGTAGCTCCTCATTGAGGAGTGATTACCGGATGTTGTGTGAGTGATCCATATTATTAATAAACCTAGGACCCCCCTTCCTTTTGTTTTCTTTATTTTTTTAAATTTTTTTTTATTTAATCAACTCCTTTTAGTTCATTTTTCTTACTTTTGTTTATTTGTAACCATTACTTGAAAATCCCCTCTTATTTGAAGTCTTTATTTTCCTATGTGTTATTTGCACTTAAGTCACAACAATAATATCTTGGCCGGGAAGCACACTAGTGGATCTTGAGGGGTGCCTAACACCTTCCCCTTGAGATAATTTTGAGCCCTTACCCAATCTCTGGTTGTTCAAATCAAACCTTCCTTAGTGTCCTAATGCACTGAAATAATTAGGTGGCGACTCTTCAATTGAAACCCAATTCCTAAAAGGGAACGAGTTGTCCTCCCAAATGTCATGAAGCCGATTTCTCGAGAAAAAGGGGGCACGACAGCGTGGTGACTCTGCTGGAGATATCATTTAGTCGATGGTGTAGTCGACAGTTCCGTGTCTTTCCCTCTTGAGTTGTCCGCTCAAGGGTACCAGTCTACAACCCCCCATAGAAATCTTACTCTGTTTAATTGTCCATGCATCATGGTCAAACTTAGCCGAGTCAGTTATGTTGTCTGCATAATGACTCTTTAAGATAGCCTTGTCCAAAGTCCACTGGGTTTTCCAAAAACCCAAACGGACACTACCACGTTTTGTGCATTTATTTGGAGAACTAAATGCTTTTATGCCAATTACTTGTATTTAATAGTAGAATATGGTGGGGGTAAGGGCCTAACCCTTTTGTCTTGCAGAAACAAGAGGCGCGAAGTCCTCAGATTCGGCATGGTCACAAACATCCACCCAAGGTTGCTAAGCTGATGGGAGGATCTTCATTCCAGTGATCAGACTCTTGTCCAGAAATACCTAGGAAATCTACCTTCCCTCCTGGAGGTCCAGCCCAACAACAAAATCATAGAAGCTGCTACTCTATTCTGGGACTGTGATAGGTTTGTGTTTCGCTTCGGAGAGATTGAGATGACACCCTTGCTAGAGGAAATAGGAGGATTGGCCGGTATACCATGGGAGACCCCGGATTTGTTAATGCCGGAAAATTGCAAGGGTAGGGGTTTCCTCAAAATGATGGGCCTAAAGAAGAATCCAGACTTGACATGTTTGAAGGAGTCTTACATTCCATGGTCACTAAAACATTGATAGAGGGAATTGGTGGACAACCATTTAGCATAGTGCCCATGATCATCGCAAAGAAATACCGTGCCTTGGAAAAGTGTCAACAAGGAGCCCCACACTTCGAGGGCTGCAACTTGCTACTCCAACTCTAGCTCATGCAGTATCTTCAAAAGGGTGAATATCGGCAAGAGATTCAGCGTAGAGACTGGGACGATCATATAGCCTTCCATCAACCAAGGCGAATGAACTACGTGCCCAACATGTTTGCTCAGCCAGAAGATGCCAAGGGATGGATGGAGCTATTTGAAAATCTAACTGAGGATCAAGTACAATGGATGTTCGAGTGGTTCCCTACTGAAGAGTTCATCGCCCGATCTATGGACGCACCATTTTTTATACTGATCGGTTTTAGAGAAACCTACCCTTATGTCTCTCTCCGGGTTATGAGACAGGGTGGTAGGAAGCAGGTTATACCAAGGGTAGACAAGATGAGTCACTTACGGGCTGAGTTCCAAGTTGATGACCATCCTTATAAGTGCCAAGCTCAACATATGTGGCATTACAAGTACATCATGGGAAGAGATAATATCGAACCTGACAAATACCATGCTGGCTGCACCCCATACTATTCAGGATGGCTGGAGGATAATCACAATGGTCTGGGCCAACCTGCATTTTTTTGAGGTCATAGAATCATCGATGAAAGGGCTGAAGCACAGGCCAAATACAATCAACTGTGCAAGAGGATTCGGGAATGTGAAAGAGAGCACCGTGAGATTCAAGAAGCCCAACAAAAACTGATTGAAGAGTGGAAAGACATGGCTGTCAGTGCCAACAAGCGACTAGGATACCTGGAACGAGGTTTAGTGGAGCTGGAAAAGAAGTTTCTCAAGAGGATCGAGGACTTCCAGAATGCTAGAGGAAACGAGGGTGGACACCTGGCCAGGGCCTACCTGCTGCTGGGACTTTGCGAGCTGGTGAAACTGTTTGATGGGGCCAAAGATGCCGAGTCTGGGGAAGGTCCTTTTGGGACCAAATAGATAGGAGTTTTCTTTTGCTTTATAAAATGTAATAAGGCCAATGCCACTAGTGACATTTTATTCCTTGTTATTTAGTGTCGATTTGGGACTCGTCTACTTTTTATCAATAAAATGAGGCATTTAGCATTCTAAGTTCTCCAAATCAACTTGTCGCTAGTCCTACCTCGAGCATAAAGAGGTTCTTAAATAGGACGCGATTTACATTCTTGCACTATATGTTTAATTATCGCAACATTTTCTTATAATCCTCACTGACTTGTTACCTTTTTGTTTTTACTTTTTGTTTATTTACTCCCCTTCCCAAAGGTTAGTTCGTGTACACTGGCATCGTCATCACATTCCACAAGATCTAAGGGCACTTCACCCACTCCTCCTCCTAGTCCTATCAGAAGCAGGAACAAAGGAAAGATGGAAGATTTGAACAACACCAAAAAGGAAAACTCAACTGAACAGGTAGAGGTCACTCAAGGTGCTCAGGTCTCCAAAGAAAGTGCGTTCCAACTCGAGCAGAAACTGTTGAAATTTCAGGAGGAACTTACCAGGTTTGGAATTTGGTAAACTTGTCATTTTCCCTCACCACTCCAGATATCAATTTTCCAAACGCTCAGAACCCCACGCCTCCACAAAATATCCTAAAACCACAAAACCATCCCGCTCATCACCACCACTGCAATACATGCCATACATCCAGCAATACTCCACTGCTCATCTCAGAAGCTCTGAATTCCACAAATGATCATTTCCACGCCCACCATAACACCCCCATCTATGTGGAAACCATGCCACACTCCACCTAACCTTTCTCAAGCACACCCGAATCTGATGATAAAGACTTACTCATTAGAAACCTGGGTGCGGAACTCAAGAAATTGACTAGTCGAATTTAGGGTGTCGAATGAAGCAAGGGGATTGAAAGGTTGAACTACGAAGATCTTTGCAGACAACCGGATGTCGAACTACCCGAGGGGTACAAACCTTATAAGTTCGAGATGTTTGATGGTATAGGGGATCCGAGAGTCCACTTGAAAACATACTGCGACAAGCTGGTCGGAGTAGGGAAAGATGAAAGGATTCGTATGAAGATTTTCATGAAGAGTCTGAAGGGAGATGCTCTGTCTTGGTACATTAGCCAAGACCCGAAGAAATGGTCGAACTGGGTGAGTATGGAATCCAACATTATGGACAGGTTCAGGTTCAATACAGAAAATGCGCCAGATGTGTTCTATATCCAAAATTTAAAGAAGATGCCCACAAAAACATTCTGTGAGTACGCTACTCGTTGGAGATCAGAAGCTGCTAAGGTCAGACCAGCTTTAGAAGAAGAACAGATGAAAAAGTTTTTCGTCCGGGCTCAGGACCCCCAATAATATGAAAGGCTGATGTTGACTGAGAGCCAAAAAATTTCCGACATTATCAAGTTAGGGGAAAGGATTGAAGTAGGCATCAAAAGTGGTATAGTTACGAATTTTGAAGCCTTATAAGCTACCAATAAGGCTTTACAATCTGGTGGTACATCCAAGAAAAGGGATGTGAGTGCCGTAATGGTTGCACAAAGAGCCAAATCCCCTCAATTCGATTGGGATCCCAAAGGATCAATCAGTTTAATCATAGAAGGTGACGAACCAAAGAAGCCAATAGTCACCCTCCATTCGATTGGGATCCCAAAGGATCAATCAATTTAATCACAGAAGGTGACGAACCAAAGAAGTCAATAGTCACCCTCAATTCGATTGTAGTACAGATTCAGCCTTCTGGGGATGCCGAGGTAAACATGTCTATACCACTTGAGTTTGAAGCACCACTCCCCACAAAGACACCAACACCAATTGAGGTCGAGTTTGGGTCTCCAGCAAATGCACCTGCACTGTTTGAAGTTACAGTTTTACCCTCCAAAATACATGCTCCGTTCGGAGTAAAGGTGCCCATCCCAGTAACAATGTTGGCCATAACACCGTTCCATACAAATTCCATACCTTGGGATTACACAGCCGAGGCGAGAAGGAAAGAGAAAGCTAAATTCGGGGAAATAGTTGCGGCACAGGGTATGACAAGAACCGGCATGGTTTATACTCCAGAGCATTTAGCTGAGTCCAGTAAGCAGGCCTCTGGTCAACCGACCATCACTGAAACCAGGCCCGATGATCTCTGGAGAAAGATACAAGCCAAGGAATACTCAATCATTGATCAGATGAACAAAACACCGACACAGATTTCTATCCTAGCTTTGCTGCAAAGTTCTGATGCACATAAGAATGTCTTGTTGAAGGTGCTGAGTGAGGCATATGTACCAAGAAACATCACCCGAGGAGAAATAGAAAACCTGGTAGGGCAGGTATTGGAAAGCCACAAGATCAATTTTCATGAAGATGAGCTGCCACCAGAAGGGTTGAGTCACAACAAAGAATTGCATATCACCGTATAATGCGAAGATTATTTTATCACTAGGGTACTGATTGATGGAGGGTCCAACCTCACTATTTGTCCGTTGGTAACACTTAGAACATTGGGAAAGGGGCTGCATGAAATCAAGGACCGGGCCATCAACGTCAAAGCTTTCGAAGGTTCCCAAAGATCCACCATTGGGGAAATCATCCTATGTTTGCAAATGGGACCTACTTGGTTCGACGTTGATTTTCAAGTTATAGATGTGTCAGCATATTACAATCTACTGTTGGGACGGCCATGGATTCATGCCACTGGGGACTTAGCGTTAACACTACATCAGGCGGTGAAATTTGAATGGAACTACCAAGAGGTGATCATTCACGACGACGGTAGCAATCCCATATACAGTCGTCAAACCATCCCAGCAATTGGAGGAAGGAGAAAGATAGGTAGGGAAACCTATCACCACATCGAGCGAGTCAACGCCGTTGACAAAGACAAATGGTGGGACAACAAAATTGAAAGCATATTGAACTGGAGGGGGCAAGGGACATGGAAAGAACCTCCAAGGAATCGCCAAGCCTATCAAACTGAAGAAACATGGCACCACTTTCGGTCTGGTATACGAGTATACTTGGGAGGAGCTCAACAACTGGTCTCCACCACGGTGCGGTCCATACTACCTACTGGAGCATCCAATACCACATCTGGAGAAGACTTTCCGACCAGGCGATGTCATCTATGGGTCAGAAAAAGAGGAAGCACTGGCAGTAGTGAGGAATTTGTTCATAGAATATGATGACATGGATTGTTGTGTCAATTTCGAGGAGGAGGGGGAGGAAGGCCCTTATACAGGCCGTAAGCCGAGGAGCATGCCTCAATAATTGGACTATCAAAACCACCAGAGCCTGGACGAGACTGAGATTGTTAACCTGGGAGATGCAAAAAATATCAAAGAAACTCGGATCAGTGTTCATTTGTTACCGTCAGAAAAGGAAGAATACACAGAATTTCTGAAGGAATATGAGGACATATTCTCCTAGTCATATGATGACATGACTAGTTTAGGTACATCTATTACGGCGCACAAACTACCAATTGATCCGACATGTCCACCGGTGAAACAAAAGCTCAAAAAGTTTAAACCCGATATATGTCTAAAATCCTCAGGGTAGTAGAATATCCAACATGGCTAGCCAACATTATGCCGGTGCTGAAGAAGGATGGGATGGGAAGGTCAGAGTCTGTGTCGATGGCCGGGATCTCAATCGGGCCAGTCCAAAGGACGACTTCCCCTTGCTGAACATACACATCCTGATCGATATGAGTTGCAATCATTTGTAGATTGTTTCGCTGGATATCATCAGATCTGGATGGATGAAGAAGATGCTGAGAAAAGGATTTCATTACGCCGTGGGGGATGTACTGCTACATGATGATGCCATTCAGGTTAAATAATGCAGGGGACACCTATATGAGGGCCATGACTATTATCTTCCATGATATGATACACAAGGAGATTGAGGTGTATGTAGATGATGTCATCATAATGTCCAAGAAAGCCACTGACCACATGGAAAATTTGAGGAAGTTCTTCAACAGACTGAGAAGGTACAACCTGAAACTGAATCCCGCAAAATGTGCATTTGGGGTTCCTGCCTGAAAACTACTTGGGTTTATCAAACACAAGAATTCTATAGCCTACAAAACTCAGATGAACGGAGCAGTAGATGCCACCAACAAGAATATCAAGAAGATACTAAGGAAAATGATAGAGAAGCATAAGATCTGGCACGAGAAGGTATCATTTACTTTATTGGGGTACCGCACCATAGTCCGCACATCGACAGGAGCAACCCCCTATATGCTGGTTTATGGTACAGAGGCAGTCATTCCCGCCGAGCTGCAAATTCCTTCCTTAAGGATCATACAGGAAGCAGAGCTCGACGACGCAGAATGGGTGAAGAGTCGTTACGAGCAACTAGCTCTTATAGACGGAAAGAGAATGAATGCAGTTTGCCACGGTCAGCTCTATCAGAACAGAATGTCCAGAGCCTTCAACAAGAGAGTCAAGTCGAGACAATTCACACCAGGGAAGCTAGTGTTAAAGAAAATTTTTCCGCATCAAGATGAAGCCAAAGGGAAATTCTCTCCCAGCTGGCAGGGTCCGTACATGGTTCACCGGGTTCTAACAGGAGGAGCCGTCATACTCGCAGAAATGGACGGAGAAGTTTGGCCATAGCCGTTCATTTCAGATGCAGTCAAGCGATATTATGTGTAATCTTTATGCTTTTCTTATGTAATTTGAACTACGCCTGACCTGATTCCTGTTTAAAAGGGGATACGTAGGCAGCCCTATGGGTTCGGTCACAATTCAATAAAAATTTCCATTTCACCCGCTATTAGAAAATGGGGCAGAATTTTGAGGAGGACCATCAAAATTCCGAAGTCGATTCCAGCCATTTATCTTTAACAACTGTCAGGAGCAGCAACCCAATAAACTGGGGCAGTATTTTGAAGAGGACCCGCAAAATTCCGGAGCAAGAGAAGTTGCAATGTCTTGAACCATGTCGCAGTCGTCGGTTCCTCTAAAGAAAACTATTCTTAATTATGTACTTACATTATGCTTTTACTAAATCATGCATGTTTATTACTAAATTGCCTTGTTTAGCAACGCTACCCTAATGATATGTACATTATCTCCAGATCAAAGCCGAGCAGGTCAAGCAAAGCCAGCGGGGATACGAACTAACTTTTCCCCCTTTACAAACTCACGATTTTTCTTTGGATGCAGGCACTTGAGTTGCAAAATCATCAAATATACTATATGTTCACTAATAAAGTTCAAGAATACAACTCTCTGAACCGTTGCACTTGCTCGCAACTGTTATCCGCATAACAGTGTCCCCCAGCAGGCACAATATCCCCAGTAATCACGATACCGTAATCCACTATCAGCTAAGAAAACTCTATTGCCATTTGCCATTTTTACTTCCTGTATAAGGCTACCATTCTGCCTTCCGAGACTAAGCTCTGTCTCCATCTGCATTTTCTGCATTGCATAAAGCTACCATTCTGCCTTACGAGATTAAGCTCTATCTCCATCTACATTATCTGCATTACATAAGGCTGCCATTTTGCCTTCTAAGGTTAAGCTCTACCTCCATCTGCATTTTCTGCATTGCATAAGGCTACCATTCTGCCTTCCGAGGTTAAGCTCTACCTTCATCTACATTTTCCGCATTGCATAATGCTACCATTTTGCCTTCGGAGGTTAAGCTCTACCTCCATCTGCATTTTTTGCATTGCATAAGGTGACCATTTTGCCTTCCTAGGTTAAGCTCTACCTCCATCTGTATTCTTGCATTGCATAAGGCTACCATTCTGCCTTCCGAGGTTAAGCTCTACCTCTATTTGCATTCTTGCATTGCATAAGGCTGCCATTCTGCCTTCTAAGGTTAAGCTCTACCTCCATCTACATGGCTGAAAAATCGCCACCTCTACATTTGCATGGCTAAAAGATTGCCACTTCATTTACATCTTGCATGGCTAAAATATCGCCACTTCATTTACATCTTGCATCAGCTGAAAGATCGCCACTTCATTTATACCTTACAGCGGCCGAAAGATTGTCACTTCATTTATACCTTGCATCGGCTGAAAGATCGCCACTTCATGGCTGAAAGATCGCCATTTCATGGCTAAAAGATTGCCACTTCATCTTGCATGGCTGAAAGATCGCCACTTCATTTACATCTTGCATCGGCTAAAAGATCGCCACTTCACTTACATCTTGCATCGACTGAAAGATTGCCACTTCACTTACATCTTGCCTCGGCTGAAAGATCGCCACCTTTTGTATCTCATGGGCTAAAAGATTTCCAATCTATCCAAAGGCATCATTGTTCGGAGGCACGATCTTCATAGCCCGAGAACGCCATGCCATGGCCTGAGGACCCCTTTTATCTTTTGAATATCATTATTTAGAGGCATCATAGTTCGGAGGCATCATTATCATAGCCCGAGAACATCATTTCATGGTCTGCGAATCCTTATTATACGCTTCATGGACCAGGACGTCATGGTTTGAGGACGTCATCCTAATCGTCCAAAAACAACATTCATGGTCCAACGGGAACTTGCATCACGTTTAAAATTTTCGCACAGTATACACTTCTATTACTTATTTGCAGGTAAACTGGAAAGCAACGGTCGTCTCAGCAGGAGCAATCCCGCTCCAGTTCTCGCAACCCTACCAGATTTTAACCGTCCATCCCAACCCAAAATAGCGTGTCCGTCTTGGAAAACCTCCATCGGCATATTCCGCCGACGGATCCTGAACTGCATATGGCCTGACTCCTGTAAGACCAAGGATATGTAGGCAGCTCAGGATCCAGAGCTCGGTCAAATTCTTCAAACCATTTCGTTCGGTCAAAATTAGCCATCATATCTTTACCCGATAACTCTACCATCCTTCCCGGGTAAAGCGGAGCAGCTGTTGATACCCAATTTTTCCCTGTATATTTTTATATGCAAAATATTTTTAAAATATCATGAATATGAATATATAAGTAAGTCCAAGTATTTTAGTATTTTTCCTAATTTTTAAAAAGATTTTTAATCAATTTATTGCCCTCTTTTAACAGTACAAAACCAATAATTGTTCCTCGAATTATCATTTTGGTGATTAACTTATTTTATTCTCATATTTATACCAAAATATAGCTAAGATAATTTTTACACATTTTTACAAATTTATTTAGCATTTTAAAGTTAAATTGCATATAATTGCAATTTTAGCCTATTTTAAGATCTAATTGTGTTTATAATTACAAATTTGATTCTAGTATTTTTAATTTAATATTTACATATTATTAATCGATTTAGTACCTTTAATTTGTTTCCAGAAATTATTTTACTATTTTTTATAAAATAAAAAGTGAAAAGTGGCTTTTTAAAATTTAGCCCTAACTATTTCAATGTTAGCCAAATCAGCCTCCCCAATTAAACCAATTACAAGCCCCAAATTGACCGGCCTAGTTTCAATTTAACTCGCCCCTAACTCATTTATTTTTACCTGCCCGGCCTTCTCTTTTGATCCAGGCCGTTGATCAAAATGATCAACGGCCACACTTCTCCCTTTCCTTTTTTAAATCACAAACACCCCCAACCCTAATTCAGTTCACCTAACCAGCCGCCTCTGAACTCTCAAACTCTCTCGAAAAATCCCTAACCCTAATCGCATCTTACCACCACCTCCACCTTGAAACCCACCGGAATCCATGGCTTCTCAGGCTTTGGGAGTCTTATACTCACCTTCTCTTGCTCGCACGCGCCTGATACCTGAAGATTCGAGGCCTGACCTCGAAGGTCTTCCACAAGACCTCTGTCGATTCAAGGTTCCACGGCCATCTCCGGCTTTACTCCGACGTACCATGGTGGTTTGAGCATGATTCCGACCTTCTCCGACTTAGATCGGTGACCTTGTCAAAGCCTTTATCATTCTAGGGTTCTCCTGAAACCCTAACTCTTCTAGGTTTTCTTCGATTTACTTAGATCTATTCTGTATCCATGTTCTACTTGAGTTTTCAAACGATTTCCCCAACTTTTCTTTCAAAAATTACTTTCAAAATCGCTTCTTTTCGATTTTGGGTTTTCTGAAAATGTTTAAAGTGTTTCTCTAACTTTTCTTTTCCTTTTCTTTTGTGTGTTTTTGTCTTTGTTGTGTTCTTATGTTTTCTTCTACCACGTATGCTCTTCTACTGTATTTTCTATACCCCGTTCTTGTATATTCTTCTACTGTGTTTCTATAGTCTGTGCTTGTATGCTCTTCTACTATTTGATTCAAGGTGGAAACCCTAGAATTTGGGGATTCTGCCGAGGTCTGATTGTGTGAACTAGGGTTTTATTTTTTAGAACCCTTAACTCTTTCAGATTGATTCTGAGTCTCTGAACTGAGTTTGGACATCTTTGTTTTCATACAATGTTGAACCTATTGCTAAACTCATCTACATTGGAGTTTCTTACTGATTTTACAATGGCATAACAAGTTTCTTTCATGTTTAACGTGTTTGTATGCTTTTTATATCTGATGAATCTTTCTTCCCAAAGTTTTCAAACTAGTGATTAATTCAGAATTCCTTTTTAACAGGTCTAATTGATTGTCTGCTGATTTTCCTTATGTTAAAACCTTTTCCATCTTTCTGACTTGGTTCATTCATAACAAATCTCTGACCTCTGATTTCTTGGCTGTTAATTGATTTTCTTTCCATAAATGGTACAACCATATATTTCAAAGACCTTGTCCTTAAATAACCTTTATGTATTTGCCCCTAATTTACTACTTTGCACAAAGGGTTTGATGAATTTCTTTCCGTAATTGATTATACCCGTGAATTTGAATCCCATAATTAAGGGAAGCCTTGTGTAATTGATTGACAATCAGTTTTCAAACTATTTTCTTACTTTTTTCTGCCTGCTTTCTACACTATAGAAGGCACGACCCTTTTCACAAACAGATATACTACAGACTTCACAAGTCACAATCTCTTCTGAACTCATACTTATAGTATTCTGTCTTCCTTTTTGCACTTTGGCTTTTGCAAGTCTACTGCTTTTTCTACTTATTTCTTCGAAACTAGTATGTCCTGATTTAAGTTTCAGCTTCACCCACAATGTGTTTACTTACAGCTTTCTGTATCTATGTCTACTTTACTACTTATGCAGAGTTAGACACTTAAACTAGCACGTTGATTTCCTTTTGCTTGTTTCTGATATGAATCCCATTCCCTATATCCTTATGTGTGTTGTTCCCCTTTCCCTTTCCCCCTTTCAGAATTCTGCATTTACACTCTCTCTTAGTTCCTAAGTTTTGTCCCCCTCTTGTGAGCCTTGCCTTGGGACCTTGAGTTCCCTCGGAACTTGGACACCTGAGTGCTGTCCCTTTCCACACTGCACTTTGGCTTAATTTGGTGATACATTTGGGTGTGAGCATTGCCCGGAGTTCCTATGAAACTCTTAGGGAACTCAGACACACCCAAGTGGGAGAAAGGCTTTGAAACATGATCTTTGAAGTTGGTTTACTTCACATTTCAGACAGGAAGTCTGAATCAAGCTCTTCTTGGTTGTAATTTTCAACTTCTAATGTATTTGTTTTTACTTTATTTTCTTTCTGGGATGTAATAACTTTGTAATAAACTCTCGGGGATGGTTAGTGAAAAGGGAGTGTTAATTGTGTATGCAAAAGGGGTGGATAACCTGTCTATAGGAGTTTATGAATTCTGCATTCTCATATAGATAACCTGCCTATAGGAATCTTGCATTCGCATATAGATATCATGTTTATAAGAATTTCTGCATTCTCATATAAATACCATGTATATAAGAGTTTCCGCATTCTCATATAAATACCATGTATATAAGAATTTCCGCATGTCACATAGATATCATGCCTATAGAAATTCTGCACTTTCATGTATAGATACTATGCCTATAAGGAATTCTGCATTCATATTGATATCCTGCCTATAGTTAAATTTCTGCATCTCTCATATAGATACCATGCTCATAGTTAACTAGAAATCTGAATCCTGCATATGCATCTGTCACCGGGCAAACTTGTTATAGGGCTTAAATAACTAACTGCATCTAGATATCATGTTCATAGGCTTAAACGAAGTACTGCATTTAGATGCCATGCCTATAGGATTTCTGCACTCTTGCTATGTCTGTAAAAATGTTTAAAATCGACAACGCATAGAAAGCATGCCTATAGGAGCTTTAATCGAATCTGAATCGCTTCACTTGCTTATAAGTCTAAAATCAGTAGTAATGACGCAAGATCTTTTGTCAAAACTCGTCTTTCCTGAATAACTGACAACTTTTTTTCTAAATACAATATACTTCATCTTTTCTGAAATCAGTAGACATCATGCCTATAGGTCTTCGTCTAACACTTAGACAAGCCATAGTATAGTTTATAAACTGAATTAGATTTTTATATGCTACAAACATCAGACATGCCTAACTCGGGCTTCTTCTCTGAAATATGCAATAAATCAGTCTACCCTAACTGTTAAGTTTAATTAGACCCTAATCAGTACGTGTAAGACATGCTAAACTATATGCTTTTCTTTGGTTTAAGGAGGTCTGTTTGAGCCTTATTTGTTTATGTGCTTCCCCATACTTTCTATATATATGCTTTTGCTTGTCGCTTTAGTATTTTTACCTTTGAAACCATAAATAAGCCCAACATACCTCCCTTTTAGGATTAGTAGTCCTAAATGCCTCCGGGACCGATAGAATTGGGGTGGGTAATAGCATGCAATAAGTAAATGAGACCATTTCGCGCTTTAATACCTCAACGGTGTGGGGAAGGGTAGATCTGGATATGATGACCACGCGGTAACATCTCGTGTATCCCCTCATTGAGGAGTGATTACCGGTTGTTATGTGGGGTGATCCATATTATTAATGAACCTAGGACCCCCATTCCTTTTGTTTTCTTTGTTTCTTTAAAAAAAAAATTTTTACCATTTCTTTTAATCAACTCCTTTAAGTTTGTTTTTCTTAATTTTGCTTATTTGTAACCATTACATGAAAATCCCCTCTTATTTGAAGTCTTTATTTGCACTTAAGTCACAACAATAATATCTTGGCCGGGAACAACACTAGTGGATCTTGAGGGGTGCCTAACACCTTCCCCTTGAGATAATTTTGAGCCCTTACCCAATCTCTGGTTGTTCATATCAAACTTCCCTTAGTGTCCTAATGCACTCAAATCATTAGGTGGCAATTCGTTAATTCAAACCCAATTCCCGAAAGGGAACAAGTTGTCCTCCCAAATGTCATGAACCCGATTTTGCGAGAAAAAGGGGACGCGACAGCGTGGCGACTCTGCTGGGGATATCTTTTAGGCTTCTACCATTCAAGCTATTACTGTGACTTTACATTTCTTATGTGCCTTATTTGTTTCATACCTTTAAGTATTTAATACCCTCTTATACTGCAAAAACTGACTCGTCTTTTGTTTCTTTGCCCTGTTTCTTTTACTGCTTTCCTTTACTGCACTCCTTTATTAATATTTTCAATTATTGTAATTATTACTTTATGAACATGCAAATACGTGACAACTTGTTTTAATTATTGCGTAAGCATGTTTTCAACATCATATTCCACTCGTGCCAAACAAATACCATAGCAACGCTTATAATGAGCGGTTGCGCTCTTCCGATATTATCACCCTCTAAATTTGGCAAAGGCGTATCTGTGAGCACGTGATTTTTGCTTCACACGACAATCGCTCCAAAAAGAAATAAAAAATATATAATTGGCCCCGCGGTACAATTTCGGATTTCTGTGCGGCACCTTGTGGATTTATTTGTGCTTTTGGCCCATTCTTATTTATTTACTTTATTAAAATAAAATTCAAAAAAATATATATGTGTCCTGCGTAATTCAAACCGTAATTCGGTCGTTAAATAGAAGATCGTGAATAGGCATTTTTCGTCCGTGATTTTGTTTGGTTTGACTTTACCGATTTTGAAATGTTTTAGTATGTGTGCAAATAATTGTATTTGAATGTGTATTTAATTTTAATTTGATTCTTTGGCTTAGTTTTGTTTTAAAATAAATAAGAAAAGAAATAAAAATAAAAAAAAATAAAAAAAAAGAGAAAGAAAAGGCCCTTCCGGACTTGGGCCAATTTGTTAAAATTGGCCCAACGAACTCAGCCCAAGCGGACAGCCCAAACCACCAGTCCAAACAGCCCACCCCCAGGCCATGAAACGACGTAGTTTAACACCAAAGCTACGTCGTTTCGATGCCAACCCATCACAACCGTTTAAACCAAGCCGATCCAACGGTCCAAGATCAATCCCTATAACCCACCAATAAACCCGACCCGTCTCACCCGGACCGACCCTAACCCTTCACCCTTGGAACGACGTCGTTCCCTGTTAGCCGAAGGATCCTGGCCCTTCATCTCGTCTCATCCAACGGCCAGGATCCACTTGCCCACTAACTATATAAGTACATAACACTACCCTACCCCCCTATCCAATACCCCAGCTGCTTCGTCTCCCCAAACGAACAGCCCTAAACCCTAGCCGCCTCTGCATACTGCCGCCATGAAAGCCGGCGGCATGGATGCCGGTGACCTTCCCTTGAACACCATAGGACCCCCAGGCCATCCTGAACCCAAATCTACCAACCCCATGTTTCGAATCACCCCCAGGTCCTCGAATCTTCATTCGAAGATTCGAGTCAAAACTCGATCTGACCCAACCAACCCCAGTTTTGTACCAGATACTCCCCAGACCCCCCTCGTGACCGAACCATACTTGGTTTGGTCCGAATCTGACCAGGGAAGCATGAATCCCAGATCTGAGTTCTGAGAACTTTGTAGTTCTTCATCGCTGGCCCATGCCAGTCCGAGCCAAAGAGATTAAGGTTTAATGGACCTTAATCGAAGTGTTTCTCATCTGAGAAACACTTCGATTAAAGTTCGTTTCAGCCTTAAGAAAGGTCTGTCCAAATCCGGGTTCAAACTTTTTTTAACTTTTCAAGTTTAAGGTGAGTCTGCTTTCTTTCCTTTATTTGCTTTAGTCCGTATGATTTGTTTTAAAAGACTGTTCATATTTGTTATAATTTTATCTACTTTTGTTTGTCCACTTTGTTTGAACCTCTGTGTTTGTCTGAATCCCTCCCCTCCTATTCTGTTAAGGCATGTGTATTGGTGGTATTCCGAATTTGTACTGACTAAATCCTCAAAGTACAATTCTGTTTTAATCAGTATAAGTTGAGTCATGTGTCCCATACTTCTGAATGTCTGATTTTTGGCTACGATTGTGTATGTTAATACTAATATAGTCGAGTCGACATGTGTCGTCAATTAATTTCAACTGTCTGAGCGTAGTAAATCGATTTGCTTCTGTTGAACATTTGTTGAAAACAATTAAGAACCAAGTCCAGTTACTTATAGCTGTTAATATGATTTCAGAAAAGGCTTGGTCTGTTAATTGAAATCTGAGTCGATGGCATGCGCACTTGTGCACAGCATGTGCATTGTGCACAGCCTGTTTCCTTCTTAAAAGGGGCTTTTAAATTTAAAATGTGTTGACAGCATATGCTGTCAGATAGATTCTGCTGCCCATTGCTTGCTTTTAGATAATAAAATGAAAAGTTAAAGCCTGCCAAGGGAATGTCATGGGATTAATACTTAAATAGCTAAAGTGGAACTGAAAAAGGGAGCACATGGGAGGGGTTATTTGATTTAATCCAACAGGCTGATAAAGGTTGGAGTTGGAGGCTTATAAAGGGAGAGTTGAAGTTCTGGAGAGGGATACACACAAAAAGATAGAAAAAACACACAGGGATATAGAGAGGGACAGAATTAGGAGATAGAAATAGACAGAATTAGAGGAAGAGAAAGAAAAATACAGATACTGTGAGGAGTTTTGAAAGGGAGATACCATCTGGAGGAGATAGGCATATACAGACTGGACCTTGAGGGCTGTTAAAAAATACAGACACTGGGAGGAGTTTTGGAAGAGAGAGTGGAAATACATACAGATAAATACACACAGACAGGAATAGATATAGGGAGGATAACACAGGAAAGAGGAACTGCATCTTTCCCCCTTTGTCTTAACTCTCATCTGGCCGGATTTCCCTGTTCCATATCTTTTCTCCTAAGTTCTGTTTGAGATTTTTAGTTGTGTGTAGCATCAGTGCATCCCCAGATCTATTTTTGCCTAAATTTTGATTCATATTACTGGGAACTTGCCACACCCTGTCATCTTTCATTGGCTCCAGCTGCATCTTGTACTGGGATTCTGCTTTCTATCTGGTTACCTGCTGTTGCTGCTGCTATTTGGTTTCCTGCTGTTGCTGATTTTCTGCTTCACTTCTTCTTTGCATTTCAGTATTCAGTGTTGTTCCAGGTACACATTTCAAATCCCACTTTGGTGTTAACTGTAACAGTTCAAAAGCATGAAATGAAAGGAGTTCTTGAAGAAGATTCAGATGTCTGTTTTGTGCTGTTTGTGATACACTGATCTCTGTCGTATAAATTGATTAGTGTAATCCAGTAGTGAAAGATTAGTTAGACAATACTCAATCAAGTTTGCTTTTTTGCATCTTAGTTTCTAGTTGTTTGCTAAGTACAAGATGTAATAGTATAATATATAGAAGGTGTGGATAATTGGCACAGAATTTTCGACTGGTTTCCCATCAGATAATGACATGCATAAGATAGAATATTTCCACCTACACAATAATGTTCTGTGTTATCTTCCTTCCATTTATCAAGACCGTTAGGCAACATATAGGTACATATTCGAATCACCATTAGTAACAATGCCTAGCATTCGATTTCCTTAACCTAGCTTAAATAAGTCTAGTTAAGCTCGATTCGAGGAAATGTCCGAATTAAGTATTGCATTTCATCCACCTCCATATAGCTTCCTTGTTCAACCAAAATATTTCGTAAGGTATGGCGTCCTTTCATTTTTATAAGTGATTAGAAATTGATAGTAATCCGTTTTTTTTATTTCAATTAACATGCATCTTTCCTTCTTCCATTTCTGGAAATGAAAACAATAAGAAATGTAGTCATTGTAGGTTTTATTTTAATGAGACGAGCCTCGCCAAGTAAAAAGAAAAAAAAATGCGAATTGCGGGGCCTTCAACTAATCATAATATTTAGAATTCGGGCTAGGCCGTTTAGTGAATCTCATGGCCTTCTCAGAAATCATAACGCGTTAGACCCTTTAGGCGCGGCTTAATTAGATTACATTCTTAAATTCGGGTGCGCATTTATGCGACCCAAATTCAAATCTCAATGGAGTCGAAATGTGTTAACAACTGCGGGTGCATTGATTGTGACGTGGTTCGAGATGCATTTTCACGACGTTGCAATTCTATAAAATAAATGATAATAACAAAAGCGGTTTAAACTTAATAAAGGCGTTAAGTCATGATATGTATTTAAATCAGATATTTAGCCATTATAACAATTTAAGCGACCGTGCTAGAACCACGGGATTCGAGGGTGCCTAACACCTTCCCTCGGGTCAACAGAATTCCTTACTTAGAATTTCTGGTTCGTAGACTTCATTTGGAAAAGTCGAAAATTTCCTCGATTTGGGATTCAAGATAAACCGGTGACTTGGGACACCAAAAGCCAAACCTTTCCCAAGTGGCGACTCTGAATTAAATGAATAATCCCATTTCGAATATTGTCACTTAAATTGGAAAAACTCCACCCGCGCACCTAACCCCTCGGGGCAGGGCGCGCAAAAAGGAGGTGTGACAGCTCTGGCGACTCTGCTGGGGACAAAGTGGACCCAGAACCACTAGTTCAGGGTTCAAGAATTCGAGCTTAGAATAATTGTTATATTTGGCTTTATTATCTGATCTTTATTACATGTTTTTGCATAATGCTGTCTTTACCGCTTTGATATTATCTGAACTGTATATAAACTGTGCCGAAACCCTTCTCTTCTTACCTCCGGGGAGAAGCTCGCTGGTCGAGACTCCCTATTCTGTTAATGTCAATACCTAAAATAAGAAAGAGGACGGACAAGTTACAAAGCCGGACGATCTCGCGGGTCCCCGGTACGTAGCCCCTCCTCGACTCGAGTTGGTCCGCTCGGGTACACAGTCTAGAACAAATACCAAGGTTTAAACCTAGTATAACGAAACTTCATGCCGGATCCCTAGTAGGAACGTTTATTTGCATCATGATGCACTTGACTTAGGGGGCTCAACACAGGGGTTGGGTCCGTCTAGGACAGGCAACCTGAATTGAAAAGACCACCCTGCTGCATCCTATTTGTTTTGTGCATTTATTTGCTTCGGTTCCGCATGCTGACCGGTTTCTAAAAAAAAAAGAGGAAAATAGCAACGTGGAAGGATAATTACTTATTTTGGAAAAATAAAACCAATGTTCAAGTATTGTCAAAACCTCACCGGAATTGTTCTAAAAAAAAAGAAAAAGAAAGAATAAAAACAAAATTTGTCTTCTTAGTTTAAATTATTAAAAAAGGGGGGTATATATAAAATAAAAAAAAAATTCTTTCGCTTTCAAAATAGAAAAAAAAAGAAATGGTATTTATTTTTAAAAGTAAAAAAAAAATGGAAAACTCATAATTCAAAAAAATTTTCTCTTGTAATACCCTTTTTATAAATTCAGACTGATAGTCCAAATATTGCCAAAAAAAAAATTATTTTTTTCTTTAGTCTTTATCTTTCTTCAAGAATAATAAAAAAAAATACTTATTTCTGATTTTTAGGTTTATTTAATTTTCTCTATTCGCGGTATCCCCGAACTACGCCGGTTTGATTCTCACCGGATGTGAGATACGTAGGCAACCCTCGTCGGGTTCAACCCCCATTTTGCTAAAATAGCCAAAATCAAAAAAAATATGTTTCAAATTTTTTTAAAGAGTCATAAATAAGTCAGGTGATGCTGTTTTTGACATGAATAGCCGAATGTTCTCGAAAGGGACGCCGGGAGGTTGACTTTGCATAAATACCCACTTTTGGGTTTTCATTAGCATTTTTAGACCCACACAGCCTTAAAATCTTCTTCCCCGAAGTGCTTAAAGGCCGTGTTCAAAGCTTGGTCCCCTCTGTAAAACATTTTGAGTCAGTCATTTTTGTTAAAATCACCTTAATAAATGTGCAGGATGAGCACGATGCAAAATGAACATTTTTCAATAATGACCAAAATCCCTATCAAGTTACGGCTATGGTGGAATGATCTAGGTGTTGAAGGGCAAAATGAGGTTAAGAAAAATCTGAAAGGTCTTGTGGGTCTGTTGGAAATCCAGCCTCGGGGAGATATCATAAGAGCTTTGGTTACCTATTGGGACCCGGCGCACAATGTTTTCCATTTCTCTGATTTTGAGCTCACCCCAACTTTAGAAGAAATGGCCGGATACATCGGGAATACTGAACTTCCGCTGAGGGAAAAATACTTGGTCGCCCCAAGAGTCGTCACAGTACGTCGGTTCCTGGATTCATTGAAAATACCTAGAACAGTCCACAACCCGGATCTAGCAGCCGGATTCTGTACTCCATGCTTCATATATGATAGATACGGTCACGAGGGGGGATTCAATAATCCAATCAACAAACTGTGCAACAAAGGAGTTCGTCAGAAGTGGGACGAGCACAGACGGGTGGCGTTCATGATAACGTTTCTGGGACTTCTGGTATTTCCCAGGAAAGATGGAAACATTGATTTGAAGATATCGGGGGTCGTCAGCACTTTGCTCACGCAAAGTGACAGTACTCTCGCGCCTATGGTGGTATCCGACATCTTTCGAGCTCTCACAGCTTGTAAAGCTGGGGGAAATTTCTTCGAAGGTTGTAACTTGCTCCTGCAGATATGGATGACCGAGCACCTTTGCCATCATTCCGAGATTTTGAGCCGTGGTTCCCCGGATAAGACCCGCATAGAAGAATCTTACGCAAGAGCCAAAGAGATCAGTTTGCCCGAAGGAGTCCTGGTTTGGACCTCGTTCTTTCAAGCTCTTACTGCCAGCCAAATACAATGGAAGTTGGGATGGTTGCCCGTTGATGAGGTCTTATATATGTCAGCGACTAAAACTCATTTCTTGCTAATGGGGCTTAAGAGCATTCAACCTTACGCACCCGGCCGAGTTTTAAGACAGTTCGGAAAATGCCAGACAGTACCTCGTGAGGAAGATCTAAGCACTCAAGCAATCGAGATAAGTCCTAACGGACAGTTCCCAGAAGCAAAGATTCGCCAAATCTGGAATGAGGGTCAATATTTGAAATCAGATACTTGCGTGCGGGATCAAGCCAAAGGAGAAACGGCGCCAGGTTACCTTGCATGGTACAGAAGGGAACTCGAGCACGAAAGGCCAGCTAAGAGACCCCACATCCGGAATTTTACCGAATCATCACAAAAGCAGTGGGATTGGTTAGCAAAAGAAAGAGGCTATTGCACCGAAATCAGCGGGTTAAAGCAACAAGTGGAAAAATTGAAATATGAACACAACGTGCAAATTGCTACCGATCTGGGAGAACGGAACAGATTGATTCAAGAAAATGAAATGCTCAGAGCCCAGATCAAACAGATAAGGTGGGATGCAGATAGACAACCAAGGCGTCGATCGGACGAGCAGCTGATAAAAGGGCTAAAAGGTGAAATCAGGGAATGGCGAGATGGTTTGGAGAAATCTGAAAACATCATAGCAGAGCTCAAGGCACAGTGGGATACAAGAGCAGATAAGCATCGCAGACACCTGAATCAATTGGAAGGCGACCACGAGAAGACTATTGCTAAAATAAAGAGAGAGATGGCAGCACTTGAAATCAAAGCAGCTAGTCAGGCCAAGGATTTCCAAATGGAAAGCAGATACTGGTATGACACAATAGCCCATATGAAATTGGAAGTACGGCGATTGAAGCATCAACACGTGCAAGATGTTCAAGTCTTCAAGATATGCAGCGATCAGATAAAGCACCTGCTTGTAGAGAAGAAGCAAACCAGAGATAGGATCAAAGCCGTTGCCCACGCCATCACCAGACGATGTCTACGATGTGAGAACATGTCTAGTGTTACCTTCCTCTCGGCAGTAATGGTTTATGTCAAGCAGACTATGCACGAGCTAGAGCAACTTGAGAGGGATCTCACGCCTAGGACCGCGGCGAGGCCGAACGACGCCCCGCGGAAACCAATTTTTAAAACCATAATGCATTCATAGGTCAAATCTGTATCTTAGCATCTTCTGCCTTTTTTTTTTCATCAGGGTGATTTTTAGTCTATTTTTTGAGTCTAGGTTTATTTTCAAAGTTTGCTTTTTCTTTTGCAAAATGTAGTTTGTAATAGACTGCTTCAATAATAAAGAATTTGCTTCTTTCATGCTCATTTGTGTTTTCGAACTACGTAATGATCTGATTCACGTGAGTATCGTGATACGTAGGCAATCCTCATCGGATCCGATCGCATTTTATTTTGCTACAAAAAAAAAATATAAAAGAAAAATAAATGAAAATAAAATAAAAGAGGGGGGGGGGGAAATAAAAGGAAAAATACCGGAATGACGCATGCTCTCGTAGCAGACATATAGTAATCCACTTAATTGTATAGGTGCATCATGCCCTATGTGAGACTAACTATCTGTTATTTGCTGCAAATTAACCGTGCGTTTGTCATTGAGCAATATCCAGGGTTTTTGAAAAGACGGTTGGTTTGGTGAATGTCTGGCCTCGCACTCATACTTCACGAGGTCAAGGAGAGGTGTTCAACTACCTATTGTTAGGACCAGAAACAGTACTCACACCTACTTCACCAGGTCAAAAGGAAGTGTGGAAATGTCTTCGGAAATTCCATTGCAAACAGTCCCCGTCTCTGAGGAGAGCTCAATCTCAGCCGTCCTCACGCCTGAATCCGCAACTGCAGAAGAAAATAGAATCCTGCGGCTCCGCATGTTGGAAATGCTGGATGATTGGAACAATGGGAAAGAGCCGCCAAGTGTCGTCCCCGGATTCCCTGAATTATTCTCCAGGTCAGGTGGGACTTCTAATGTCCCCATAAATTACCCTGCTACCCCATTCGGGTACCCAGCCAACTCCGTTTTCTCCGCCGGATCACCTTCTGAGCCTCATCCCCGAATGTCGGCCACCGATGCAAGCATGAATATCTTTACTGCATCGCCTTGCCCGGCTACGGCACAGCCTGCCACATACAAGCCAAGCTTCGACTCATCCTCTTTTACATTCCAAGCACCATCGTTCTCAATGGAACCAACCAGGTTCGCTACCAACAATAATCCTCTACCGCCTCAGTGCGAACTCGCACCGGGACAGGATCAGAACCCCAGGATTGCAGAACAAAATGAGATGGCTAAGAGAATGAGAAGCCTTGAACAAAGTTTGAAGAATATGCAAGGTTTGAGCGGGCAAAAGAGCGTCTCTTACACCGACCTGTGCATGTTCCCTCACGTGCACCTGCCGACGGGTTTCAAGACCCCCAAGTTCGAGAAATACGATGGGCACGGTGACCCCATTGCACATCTTAAGAAATATTGCAACCAATTGCGGGGAGCCGGCGGAAAAGAAGAACTGCTCATGGCATATTTTGGGGAAAGCTTAGTAGGGATAGCTTCGGAATGGTATATGGATCAGGAAATGTCCCGATGGCATATATGGGATGATCTCGCCAGAGATTTTGTAAAGCAATTCCAGTATAACATCGACATTGCGCCAGACCGAAACTCTCTGTCGAATTTGAAGAAGAAGCCTTCGGAAAGTTTTAGAGAGTATGCTATTAAGTGGCGTGAACAGGCGTCGAGAGTGAAGCCTCCCATGGATGAAGTGGAAATGGTCACTACCTTTCTCCAGGCTCAAGAGTCTGACTATTTCCAAAACATGATGTCGGCCATGGGTAAGCCATTCGCGGAAGCAATCAAGATAGGAGAGATGGTAGAGAATGGGTTGAAAACGGGTCGGATTCTGAGTCAAGCAGCCATAAGGGCAACCTCCCAGGCCGTCCAAAGCGGGTCGGGAGGAACGACAAGGGGGAAGAAGAAGGAAGAAACGGCTATGGCAGCCTCTGAAGCAAGGGAGTATCGTCATCCCAGGCCCCATTTTCCGGAAAGGGCCCCACAACACTACTACCCCCACTCAAATGTGGCATATGCTCATCAACCTTATATGGTCATGAATGCCCAACCTTATAACCATTCACCACAACAAGCCAACCGAGGCCCAGCTCCACCTCCCAGAAATCAGCCTCCTTACCGCAACCACTATAACCCACAACCCCCGCAAAATAACTACCGCCCCCAAGAGCCGCCTCGACGGCGGACTTTTACGCCCATCGGTGAACAATACTCCACATTGTTCCCTAAGCTAGTCCAGTTGGGTTTCTTGCAACCAATTCCCCAAACGAGGCAAAACCCGACATCTCCTTCTTACAAAGCCGGAGTCAGATGCGCCTATCATTCAGGGGCCGAAGGACATGATACAAACGACTGCTGGTCATTGAAAAGAGTGGTCGAAAACTTGATAGAGCAGGGGAAGATAGTGCTAAGGGACGAAGAGATCCCAAATGTAACTAACAATCCATTGCCCGCTCACAATAATGGGCCACTGATCGGCATGATTTGTGAAGACAAAGAGTTCGACCCTGCCTTGAAAGCCATAATTGCCATTGTCGACACAGGGAGGAGGCCTGAAATAGACCAGAAATCAGAAAGGGGGGAAGAGGCCAAGGCTGCAGAAAGCAAGCCTGAAAAGAAGGTGGAGAAGAAAGTAGTACCAGCAAAGGGTGGAGTTCTTTACGTACCGCGGGGTCAAGCCAAGAAGACGCAGAACTTCGGGATCGAAAAGGCAAAACCTATGTATGTGCCAAAAGGGGCCTATGTGGTCCGGGGGACGATTCAACCACCTCGGCTGAATGAGCCAGTGGTTATCGGACGCGTGCCACAAAAGCCGATGACCAACCCGTCCACAGTACCGTGGAATTATCAAAAGACTTTGGTAACATACAAAGGTAAGGAGGTCATGGAAGAACTTCCAGAAAATACTTTCGTTGGAGGGTACTCAAATACCCAAGGATTGAACAACGCCACACAAAGGCGCTTCCCTCCAAAGGAGCCTGTGAGTGTTGAAGAAGCGGAAGTGTTCTTCAAGCAGATGAAGATGCCGGATTATGAAGTGATAGACCAGCTGCGCAAGCACCCTGAGCAGGTGTCCATGCTGTCACTATTAATGAGATCAACCGAGCATCAAAAGATCCTGCTGAAAACCCTGAATGAAGCATACGTACCGGTCGAAACCTCGGTGGAGCAACTAGAGCGGATGACCGAAAGATTCTTCGCCGTCAACCAAATCTCCTTCAGCAAGAACGATCTACCCCCGGAAGGAGCAGCACACAACAAGGCATTGCATTTAACAGTCAAATGTGAGGACTACTATGTCAAGCGGGTGATGCTGGATGGGGGATCAGGTGTTGACATCTGCCCGCTCTCCACGCTGCAAAGAATGGAAATTGAGACCGGAAGAATTCGACCCAACAACGTCTGCGTGAGAGCTTTCGATGGTATCAAGAGAGACACCATGGGAGAAATAGACCTGTTGCTGGTCATAGGACCAGTCGAATCTCGAGTCACTTTCCAAGTGATCGACATGGACACATCTTACAATTTCCTCCTTGGCAGGCCTTGGATCCATGCGGCAGGAGCCGTGCCTTCTACTCTTCACCAGATGGTGAAGTTCGAGTATGAAGACCAAGAGATCGTGGTCCATGGAGAAGATGAACATGCCATTTATCGGGACCCATCTATCCCGTATCTTGAACCAAGAGAAGGGAGTGAGCATACGGTCTATCAAGCTTTCGAGGTGGTATTGGCAGAGCAGCACGAAGAGGGAGTACCTTGCCCCCAGCCTTTCTTGTCTAACGCTTCGGTTATGGTGGCCAAAGAGATGATCCGACACGGATTTAGGCCAGGGAAGGGGCTTGGACGAACCCTTCAGGGAATGACGGAACCCATTACTTTACCAGTCATCAAGAAACCTTTTGGACTAGGTTTCAAACCTACTCCAGCAGACGAAAAATGGGCAAAGAAAAGGAGAAATGAGGGCTGGAAGTTGCCTCAACCACTGCCGGATTTACATGCGACTTTTGTCAGGCCAGGGTACACTGAAGAAGAAGAAGATGAGGTCTTCACAGTTGAGGAAATCGAGGAAATATGTGGGGCAATGAGGGAAATGCTCTACGAGGTCCATATGGTTCAACCAGGCGAAGGCACGAGCACTGCTGAGATGATATACATGGGGCCAAACGCCAAGCTCCAAAACTGGGAGATCACGCCATTCCCAACTAGACGGAAGTCCGGGTAGACCTGTCCTGCCACCTTTCTTGTATCACAAGTTATCTCCGGGACATAACTTGAACGTTTTCTTCTTTTCATTTTTGTTCCGAATTCCTAGTTGTAAACGTTGTTGTCTTCCAATTTTCCAAAGAAAATGAAAAAAAATCTTCATTGCTTTCCTTTCTTTCTTTCGTTCTGATTTTATTACTTTTCCTCTTATCTTCCTTTTCAGTCCTAATAATGCGGCTTTAAATATGACATGCTTGCGGACTTCACGCCCGGATCACAATGAGCTATTTAACTGCGAATTAATGGATCCAGAACCAGAATATGATGCGGAAGAGGCTTTTAGGGAGATAAACCGAGAGTTGGAATATTTCGAGAATAAACCTAAGCCAAATCTGAATGACACTGAACCGGTAAATTTAGGAACCCCGGAAGAAATCCGGGAGACCAAGATAAGCATTCACACGGACAAGAAAACGCGAGAGGCGATAATTCAACTTCTTCTTGAATTTAAAGACGTGTTTTCTTGGTCATATGATGACATGCCGGGACTAGGTGTCGATCTAGTGGTTCACAAATTGCCGATTCATCCTGATTGTCCTCCGGTTCAACAAAAGCAACGAAAGTTCAAAACCGAGGTCAGTGACAAAATTAAAGAGGAGATCACCAAGCAACTGAAAACAGGAGTGATCCGGGTAGTCCAATATACAACATGGTTGGCGAATGTGGTTCCAGTACCGAAAAAGGACGGGAAAACTCGAGTATGTGTAGATTACCGAGATCTGAACAGAGCAAGTCCTAAAGATAATTTCCCGCTGCCCAACATCCACATCCTCGTTGACAATTGCGCCAAGCACGAGATACAGTCTTTCGTAGATTGTTACGCTGGGTATCATCAGGTATTGATGGATGAAGAGGATGCCGAGAAAACTGCCTTCACCACGCCTTGGGCACCTACTGTTATCGGGTCATGCCGTTTGGTTTAAAGAATGCTGGGGCTACTTATATGAGGGCCATGACCGCCATTTTCCATGACATGATGCATCAGGAAATAGAGGTGTACGTGGACGATGTAATAGTCAAGTCCAGGACACAGGATAATCACATCCAAGACTTGAGGAAATTCTTCGAGAGGCTAAGGAAGTATGACTTGAAGCTAAATCCAGCCAAATGCGCTTTCGGAGTTCCGTCGGGTAAACTTTTGGGTTTCATCGTAAGCAGGAGAGGTATCGAGCTAGATCCGACTAAGATAAAATCTATCAAAGATCTACCTCCCCCAAGAACGAAGAAAGACGTGATGAGTCTTTTGGGCAGACTGAACTACATCAGTCGGTTTATTGCCCAGCTGACAAGCACGTGTGAGCCCATATTCAAGTTGTTAAGAAAAGATGCGGCGATTAAGTGGACAACGGAGTGTCAAGAAGCCTTTGATAAAGTCAAAGAGTACCTTTCGAATCCCCCAGTCTTGGTCCCTCCCGAACCAGGGAAGCCACTTTTCTTGTATCTGACAGTCTTGGAGAACTCCTTTGGCTGCGTCCTGGGGCAACACGATGTGACCGGGAAAAGGGAACAAGCGATCTACTACCTGAGCAAGAAATTCACCAGCTACGAGGCCAAATACACTCTGTTGGAGAAGACATGTTGCGCTCTCACATGGGTTGCTCAAAAGCTGAGGCATTATCTCCAAGCCCACACTACATTCCTCATAAGCAGGTTGGATCCCTTGAAATATATATTTCAGAAACCAATGCCTACTGGGAGACTGGCTAAATGGCAAATCTTGCTTACGGAATTCGACATAGTTTATGTCACTCGCACGGCAATGAAAGCCCAGGCGTTAGCAGATCATTTGGCCGAAAACCCGGTCGATGAGGAATACCAGCCATTGGATACCTATTTTCCAGATGAAGAGGTAAACACCGTAGAAGTGATCTCAGAGGAAGCTCATGTTTGGAAGATGTTCTTTGACGGAGCCGTGAATGCCAAGGGTATAGGGATTGGGGCAATTTTGATCTCACCTGCCGGTCAGCATTATCCCGCCACAGCTAGACTTTGTTTCTTCTGCACAAATAATACAGCTGAATATGAAGCCTGCATTATGGGCATACATATGGCAATCGATCAGGATGTCAAAGACTTACTGATTATGGGAGATTCTGACCTGATCATCCGGCAAGTTCAAGGCGAATGGGAAACTCGGGATGTCAAACTTATCCCATACCGACAACATGTGGAGGACCTCAGCAAGCGCTTTAACTCAATAGAATTCAGGTATATTCCGAGGTGTCACAATGAACTGGCAGATGCACTTGCTACTCTGGCTTCTATGCTACCCTACCCAGGCGACGCCCACGTCGATCCTTTGGAAGTCCAAATCAAGGAAAGACACGGTTACTACAGTGTAATCGAGGCGGGATCAAATACGCAGCCTTGGTACCATGACATCAAGAGATTCTTGAAGACACAAGAATACCCCGAGCATGCAACTAGAGATCAAAAGAGGACCATTAGGCGACATGCAAGTGGTTTCTTTTTGAGCAGTGAATTGTTATATAAGAGGACTCCGGACCTCAATCTCTTAAGATGTGTCGACATCGAGGAAGCGAGAAAGATCATGCACGAAGTACACGCAGGTGTGTGTGGACCTCACATGAACGGGTATGTCTTAGCGAAGAAGATCCTTAGAGCAGGTTATTACTGGATGACCATGGAAAAGGATTGCTTTAGCTTTGTCCGGAAGTGTCATCAGTGTCAGGTGCACGGTAATTTGATTCATGCACCTCCCACGGAACTGCATCCCATGTCCGCACCTTGGCCATTTGTCGCTTGGGGCATGGACGTCATTGGACCAATTGAACCAAAGGCTTCGAATGGACACAGGTTTATACTGGTTGCCATCGATTACTTCACAAAGTGGGTAGAGGCTGTCACTCTCAAGTCGGTCACCAAGAAAGCTGTAGTGGATTTTGTACACTCAAATCTTATCTGTCGCTTCGGTATTCCTGCGACTATCATTACAGATAATGCAGCAAACTTGAACAGTCACTTGATGGGAGACGTGTGCGAGCAATTCAAGATAACACACAGGAATTCCACTCCTTATCGGCCAAAAGCCAATGGTGCTGTAGAAGCTGCAAATAAAAACATCAAGAAGATTTTGAGGAAAACAATACAAAGTTCCCGACAGTGGCATGAGCAGTTACCTTTTGCGTTATTGGGGTATCGCACTACGGTGCGCACATCGGTGGGAGCGACTCCTTATCTTTTGGTTTATGGAACCGAGGCCGTAATACCGGCAGAGGTAGAGATTCCTTCACTTCGAATCATTGTCGAAGCAGAAATCGAGGACAGCGAGTGGGTTAAGACTCGACTGGAGCAATTGACGTTGATTGATGAAAAGCGGATGGCTGCAGTTTGTCACGGACAGTTATACCAACGAAGGATGGCCCGTGCTTACAACAAGAAAGTCCGACCTCGGAATTTCGAAGTAGGACAATTGGTACTGAGGCGTATTCTGCCGCATCATGAAGAAGCAAAAGGAAAGTTTGCCCCAAATTGGAAAGGTCCATACATCGTAAGGAAAATATTGCCAAGAGGAGCATTGTATTTAGGTGATATCGAAGGAAATGACCCTGACACAGCGGTGAATGCAGATGCAGTCAAGAGGTACTACGTCTAGAACACACTCCAAGTGGTCCTGACACGTTGAAAAGGGCGAAGGTGTTTATTCCCCACTACTCCCCAAACACTACCCAATTCTCGCTACCACCTTTTGAGCCGTTAAAAAAAAAAAAAAAAAAAAAATTGATTGAGGCCTGAACTACGTTTGACTTGATTCCGAAAGGATACGTAGGCAGCCTCTCCCTGAGGTTCAGTCGCACCAACAACAAAATCCCATTCACCCTGAAATTGAAAACCGGGGCATGTCGGACACTTGAGAAGTTTAGTATCAGCTACCTCTCTTTACCAGGTACAAGCCTTCAAATCAATTACCAAAGATAGTGGGAAACCGATAAGCATCACAAATAGAAACCGGCACACCCCGAGTTGAGAGAAATAAAATGAGAGAGTCTCGGCGGTGAAAACCTTCGGGCACCACGAGGCGACGGGAGTAGAGAAACCAAAATGAGAGAGCTTGTTTAGTAAAAACTCGCAAAGAGTGCTATCAAGCGATGACAGGAAGAGAAATGAGAGAGGTCAGCCAGTGAAAACCCGCAAAGGGCGCTGTTGGCCGAAAAGGAATGACGCCACCCCAAGAAGGTCTCGGCAAAGTTCCACCAGTTTTGGAATCACAGATCTGTTCTGGTTCAGGAAAACGCAAGCTCTTAGAAGGTCAGACGTCCAGTCCAAAAGGCATGTCATGTCATTTAAAGCCAGCGTTATCTTCCTCAGATAAGTCTTTCTCGTCCCGAAAAGGGTATTCCTTTTCTGATTTATTTTCCCCTGCTTTGTTTCTTTTCGAATCCCTTTTTGCATTTTAACCCGGAGTTCAGGACGCACCGGAAAGGGCAGGTGGCATGGTTTGCTCGCACGGAATCCCATCTCATGAAGGAAAGCACCTCATCTCGTTGATATGATTACCCAAGCATGATGAATCATGACGTTTGATGGTGTTCCGGAGTAAAGGAAAAGAGAGAAATCCTGAAATCTTCCCCAGCAAGTCCACCTTCGGACAAATCCCCACAGAGTCTCCCCCTGTACAAATCCCAACAGAGTCTTGTACAATCTCCCACAAAATCTCCCCAAATCAAAAAAAAAAAAAAAAAAAGAAGAGAGAAAAAGAAAAATGGAATCTCCCCAGCACATCCCAGCGAGTTCTTTTGTAGACATCCCCAACAGGCTTGCCCCAACAAATCCTGGAAATCCCACTTGGAAATAAATCCCCAGCATGCCCATTGTACGAAAATCCACACAAAGAATCCGCTTTGTAAATATTCCCCCCACAGAGCTTCCTCTTGTACAAATCCCCACAGAGTATCCCCAATAAAATCCCCGTTGAGAATCTCCAAGCAAGATGGGACACAAAAAAAAGGGGGCCTTACGAGGCAAATCATCACAGAATCTGGAAATACAAAGCCTAAGCAGTCAAAAGAGTTTCGCCATTAGAATTGAATCAACGGCGGGACTTCGCGACAGAAATAAGGACGCAACATAGCAACTGGGAACGATCAAGGTCACCGAACCGACCGTCATTTCCGAACTAACAATTGTTCTTTGTCTGAAAAGTTGACACAGGTATAATCCAAGACAACCGTGCAAGAAGCAGGTGTCGCCCAAAGAAGAAGGTACACAGGTACAAGAAATACTTTGGCAATGAGGAATTCACTCGAAAGGTAAGCTTCCACGAAACTCCCTTTTATCTAAAACAAGAAAACTCAAAAATAGATCGTGTAGTATTCTCGAGCTTTATCCCCAGCCAATCAGCATTAGGGTTTTAAACCCTAAACTGAATTTTCCTTTTAGTCAGCATTAGGGTTTTAAACCCTAAACTGAACTTTTTCCTTTTAGTCAGCATTAGGGTTTTAAACCCTAAACTGAACTTTTTCCTTTCAGCCAGCAGTAGAGTTTTAAACTCTACACTGAGCTTTTCCATGCAATCAGCATTAGGGTTTTAAACCCTAAACTGAATTTTCCTTTTAGTCAGCATTAGGGTTTTAAACCCTAAACTGAACTTTTTCCTTTCAGCCAGCAGTAGAGTTTTAAACTCTACACTGAGCTTTTCCATGCAATCAGCATTAGGGTTTTAAACCCTAAACTGAATTTTCCTTTTAGTCAGCATTAGGGTTTTGAACCCTAAACTGAACTTTTTCCCTTTAGCCAGCATTAGAGTTTTAAACTCTAAACTGAGCTTTTCCAATGCAATCAGCATTAGGGTTTTAAACCCTAAACTGAATTTTCCTTTAGTCAGCATTAGGGTTTTAAACCCTAAACTGAACTTTTTCCTTTTAGCCAGCATTAGAGTTTTAAACTCTAAACTGAGCTTTTCCAAGGCAATCAGCATTAGGGTTTTTAACCCTAAACTGAATTTTCCTTTTAGTCAGCATTAGGGTTTTAAACCCTAAACTGAACTTTTTCCTTTTAGCCAGCATTAGAGTTTTAAACTCTAAACTGAGCTTTTCCATGCAATCAGCATTAGGGTTTTAAACCCTAAACTGAATTCTCTTTTAGTCAGCATCAGGGTTTTAAACCCTAAACTGAACTTTTTTCCTTTTAGCCAGCATTAGAGTTTTAAACTCTAAACTGAGCTTTTCCAATGCAATCAGCATTAGGGTTTTAAACCCTAAACTGAATTTTCCTTTTAGTCAGCATTAGGGTTTTGAACCCTAAACTGAACTTTTTCCTTTTAGCCAGCATTAGAGTTTTAAACTCTAAACTGAGCTTTTCCAATGCAATCAGCATTAGGGTTTTAAACCCTAAACTGAATTTTCCTTTAGTCAGCATTAGGGTTTTAAACCCTAAACTGAACTTTTTCCTTTTAGCCAGCATTAGAGTTTTAAACTCTAAACTGAAGCTTTTCCATGCAATCAGCATTAGGGTTTTAAACCCTAAACTGAATTCTCTTTTAGTCAGCATCAGGGTTTTAAACCCTAAACTGAACTTTTTTCCTTTTAGCCAGCATTAGAGTTTTAAACTCTAAACTGAGCTTTTCCAATGCAATCAGCATTAGGGTTTTAAACCCTAAACTGAATTTTCCTTTTAGTCAGCATTAGGGTTTTAAACCCTAAACTGAACTTTTTCCTTTTAGCCAGCATTAGAGTTTTAAACTCTAAACTGAGCTTTTCCATGCAATCAGCATTAGGGTTTTAAACCCTAAACTGAATTCTCTTTTAGTCAGCATCAGGGTTTTAAACCCTAAACTGAACTTTTTTTCCTTTTAGCCAGCATTAGAGTTTTAAACTCTAAACTGAGCTTTTCCAATGCAATCAGCATTAGGGTTTTAAACCCTAAACTGAATTTTCCTTTTAGTCAGCATTAGGGTTTTAAACCCTAAACTGAACTTTTTCCTTTTAGCCAGCATTAGAGTTTTAAACTCTAAACTGAGCTTTTCCATGCAATCAGCATTAGGGTTTTAAACCCTAAACTGAATTCTCTTTTAGTCAGCATCAGGGTTTTTAACCCTAAACTGAACTTTTTTTCCTTTTAGGCAGCATTAGGGTTTTAAACCCTAAACTGAATTCTTCCTTTGTTTGGCATAAGGGTTTTAAAACCCTACACTGAACTTTTCCCCAGCTAGTCGATATTAGGGCTCCAACCCTGAACTGAGCACGCATATCCTCTTTCATCAATTTTATGAACTTCCTGGTGAATAAGTAACGAAATTTTCCTAGTGAAAACTGGGGCAGAAAATTTCGTTTGTTTGTTTCTTTTCTCCCGCAGGTCTGACCTCGAGCCACATGGATCGAAATGACCCACGAGATAAATCCCAGTTCGGAATCAAAGAAGAAAAAGACAAAAAGAGATATCCCGAGATATCAGAGTAAAGGGAAAGCAGATCGACTCCAACATTTGACTAAGGTCCTGACCTCTGCCGGTCACATTTTATTCGGTATCCTGGGGATTAAAAAAAACAAGTCGCCGCAACTCGCAAGCATCAAGATTCAGATCAGAGTCTACAAGCAGAATCAGCTAAGACCCAAGATCAAGTCGTAAAAGAATCATAGATAGGAATCTTGTAACTAGCAGTTGACATACATAAAAGTAGTTAGTTCAGTTTCCAATTTTCGCTTGGTTGTAATAAGGCGGCCAGTGACGTAGCAGTGACAACAGCAGCAGCAGTAGCAGCAAGCATTGCAGTCCCATGGTAGCCCCAGCTACCAAAACTTCTCGAACTACATTGACCTGATTCCTGTTTAGCCCAGGATATGTAGGAAATCTTTGAAGCAAGATTCGGTCAGATCTTTCAAAAAATGCTTCATACGGAGTGGTCTATAGGCAAAATCGCTCATACACGCTCACTTGATCTTTGCACGAAAACCCTTCGTGTTTCCGAACAAAGAGGGGCAGCTGTGAGCACGTGATTTTTGCTTCACACGACAATCGCTCCAAAAAGAAATAAAAAATATATAATTGGCCCCGCGGTACAATTTCGGATTTCTGTGCGGCACCTTGTGGATTTATTTGTGCTTTTGGCCCATTCTTATTTATTTACTTTATTAAAATAAAATTCAAAAAAATATATATGTGTCCTGCGTAATTCAAACCGTAATTCGGTCGTTAAATAGAAGATCGTGAATAGGCATTTTTCGTCCGTGATTTTGTTTGGTTTGACTTTACCGATTTTGAAATGTTTTAGTATGTGTGCAAATAATTGTATTTGAATGTGTATTTAATTATAATTTGATTCTTTGGCTTAGTTTTGTTTTAAAATAAATAAGAAAAGAAATAAAAATAAAAAAAAAATAAAAAAAAAAGAGAAAGAAAAGGCCCTTCCGGACTTGGGCCAATTTGTTAAAATTGGCCCAACGAACTCAGCCCAAGCGGACAGCCCAAACCACCAGTCCAAACAGCCCACCCCCAGGCCATGAAACGACGTAGTTTAACACCAAAGCTACGTCGTTTCGATGCCAACCCATCACAACCGTTTAAACCAAGCCGATCCAACGGTCCAAGATCAATCCCTATAACCCACCAATAAACCCGACCCGTCTCACCCGGACCGACCCTAACCCTTCACCCTTGGAACGACGTCGTTCCCTGTTAGCCGAAGGATCCTGGCCCTTCATCTCGTCTCATCCAACGGCCAGGATCCACTTGCCCACTAACTATATAAGTACATAACACTACCCTACCCCCCTATCCAATACCCCAGCTGCTTCGTCTCCCCAAACGAACAGCCCTAAACCCTAGCCGCCTCTGCATACTGCCGCCATGAAAGCCGGCGGCATGGATGCCGGTGACCTTCCCTTGAACACCATAGGACCCCCAGGCCATCCTGAACCCAAATCTACCAACCCCATGTTTCGAATCACCCCCAGGTCCTCGAATCTTCATTCGAAGATTCGAGTCAAAACTCGATCTGACCCAACCAACCCCAGTTTTGTACCAGATACTCCCCAGACCCCCCTCGTGACCGAACCATACTTGGTTTGGTCCGAATCTGACCAGGGAAGCATGAATCCCAGATCTGAGTTCTGAGAACTTTGTAGTTCTTCATCGCTGGCCCATGCCAGTCCGAGCCAAAGAGATTAAGGTTTAATGGACCTTAATCGAAGTGTTTCTCATCTGAGAAACACTTCGATTAAAGTTCGTTTCAGCCTTAAGAAAGGTCTGTCCAAATCCGGGTTCAAACTTTTTTTAACTTTTCAAGTTTAAGGTGAGTCTGCTTTCTTTCCTTTATTTGCTTTAGTCCGTATGATTTGTTTTAAAAGACTGTTCATATTTGTTCTAATTTTATCTACTTTTGTTTGTCCACTTTGTTTGAACCTCTGTGTTTGTCTGAATCCCTCCCCTCCTATTCTGTTAAGGCATGTGTATTGGTGGTATTCCGAATTTGTACTGACTAAATCCTCAAAGTACAATTCTGTTTTAATCAGTATAAGTTGAGTCATGTGTCCCATACTTCTGAATGTCTGATTTTTGGCTACGATTGTGTATGTTAATACTAATATAGTCGAGTCGACATGTGTCGTCAATTAATTTCAACTGTCTGAGCGTAGTAAATCGATTTGCTTCTGTTGAACATTTGTTGAAAACAATTAAGAACCAAGTCCAGTTACTTATAGCTGTTAATATGATTTCAGAAAAGGCTTGGTCTGTTAATTGAAATCTGAGTCGATGGCATGCGCACTTGTGCACAGCATGTGCATTGTGCACAGCCTGTTTCCTTCTTAAAAGGGGCTTTTAAATTTAAAATGTGTTGACAGCATATGCTGTCAGATAGATTCTGCTGCCCATTGCTTGCTTTTAGATAATAAAATGAAAAGTTAAAGCCTGCCAAGGGAATGTCATGGGATTAATACTTAAATAGCTAAAGTGGAACTGAAAAAGGGAGCACATGGGAGGGGTTATTTGATTTAATCCAACAGGCTGATAAAGGTTGGAGTTGGAGGCTTATAAAGGGAGAGTTGAAGTTCTGGAGAGGGATACACACAAAAAGATAGAAAAAACACACAGGGATATAGAGAGGGACAGAATTAGGAGATAGAAATAGACAGAATTAGAGGAAGAGAAAGAAAAATACAGATACTGTGAGGAGTTTTGAAAGGGAGATACCATCTGGAGGAGATAGGCATATACAGACTGGACCTTGAGGGCTGTTAAAAAATACAGACACTGGGAGGAGTTTTGGAAGAGAGAGTGGAAATACATACAGATAAATACACACAGACAGGAATAGATATAGGGAGGATAACACAGGAAAGAGGAACTGCATCTTTCCCCCTTTGTCTTAACTCTCATCTGGCCGGATTTCCCTGTTCCATATCTTTTCTCCTAAGTTCTGTTTGAGATTTTTAGTTGTGTGTAGCATCAGTGCATCCCCAGATCTATTTTTGCCTAAATTTTGATTCATATTACTGGGAACTTGCCACACCCTGTCATCTTTCATTGGCTCCAGCTGCATCTTGTACTGGGATTCTGCTTTCTATCTGGTTACCTGCTGTTGCTGCTGCTATTTGGTTTCCTGCTGTTGCTGATTTTCTGCTTCACTTCTTCTTTGCATTTCAGTATTCAGTGTTGTTCCAGGTACACATTTCAAATCCCACTTTGGTGTTAACTGTAACAGTTCAAAAGCATGAAATGAAAGGAGTTCTTGAAGAAGATTCAGATGTCTGTTTTGTGCTGTTTGTGATACACTGATCTCTGTCGTATAAATTGATTAGTGTAATCCAGTAGTGAAAGATTAGTTAGACAATACTCAATCAAGTTTGCTTTTTTTGCATCTTAGTTTCTAGTTGTTTGCTAAGTACAAGATGTAATAGTATAATATATAGAAGGTGTGGATAATTGGCACAGAATTTTCGACTGGTTTCCCATCAGATAATGACATGCATAAGATAGAATATTTCCACCTACACAATAATGTTCTGTGTTATCTTCCTTCCATTTATCAAGACCGTTAGGCAACATATAGGTACATATTCGAATCACCATTAGTAACAATGCCTAGCATTCGATTTCCTTAACCTAGCTTAAATAAGTCTAGTTAAGCTCGATTCGAGGAAATGTCCGAATTAAGTATTGCATTTCATCCACCTCCATATAGCTTCCTTGTTCAACCAAAATATTTCGTAAGGTATGGCGTCCTTTCATTTTTATAAGTGATTAGAAATTGATAGTAATCCGTTTTTTTTATTTCAATTAACATGCATCTTTCCTTCTTCCATTTCTGGAAATGAAAACAATAAGAAATGTAGTCATTGTAGGTTTTATTTTAATGAGACGAGCCTCGCCAAGTAAAAAGAAAAAAAAATGCGAATTGCGGGGCCTTCAACTAATCATAATATTTAGAATTCGGGCTAGGCCGTTTAGTGAATCTCATGGCCTTCTCAGAAATCATAACGCGTTAGACCCTTTAGGCGCGGCTTAATTAGATTACATTCTTAAATTCGGGTGCGCATTTATGCGACCCAAATTCAAATCTCAATGGAGTCGAAATGTGTTAACAACTGCGGGTGCATTGATTGTGACGTGGTTCGAGATGCATTTTCACGACGTTGCAATTCTATAAAATAAATGATAATAACAAAAGCGGTTTAAACTTAATAAAGGCGTTAAGTCATGATATGTATTTAAATCAGATATTTAGCCATTATAACAATTTAAGCGACCGTGCTAGAACCACGGGATTCGAGGGTGCCTAACACCTTCCCTCGGGTCAACAGAATTCCTTACTTAGAATTTCTGGTTCGTAGACTTCATTTGGAAAAGTCGAAAATTTCCTCGATTTGGGATTCAAGATAAACCGGTGACTTGGGACACCAAAAGCCAAACCTTTCCCAAGTGGCGACTCTGAATTAAATGAATAATCCCATTTCGAATATTGTCACTTAAATTGGAAAAACTCCACCCGCGCACCTAACCCCTCGGGGCAGGGCGCGCAAAAAGGAGGTGTGACAGTATCTACGGTAAAACCAGTCAATTAGTGGTGTAGTCGACAGTTCTGTGCCTTTCTCTCTCGAGTTGTTCGCTCAAGGGTACCAGTCTAAAACCCCCCATAGAAACCTTACTCTGTTTAATTGGGCATGCATCACGGTCAAACTTAGCCGAGTCAGTTATGTTGTCCGCATAATGACTCTTTAAGATAGCCTTGTCCAAAGTCCACTGGGTTTTCCAAAAACCCAAATAGACACTACCACGTTCTGTGCATTTATTTGGAGAACTAAATGATTTTATGCCAATTACTGGTATTTAATAGTCGAGTTTGGTGGGGGTAAGGGCCTAACCCTTTTGTCTTGTAGAAACATGAGGCACGAAGTCCCCAGATTCGGCATGGTCACAAGAATCCACCCAAGGTTGCTAAGCTAGTCGGAGGATCTTCATTCCAGTTATCAGACTCTTGTCCGGAAATACCTAGGAAATCTACCTTCTCTTTTGGAGGTCCAACCCAACAACAAAATCATAGAAGCTGTTATTCTGTTCTAGGACTGTGATAGGTCTGTGTTTCGCTTCGGGGAGATTGAGATGACACCCCTGCTAGAGGAAATAAGAGGATTGGCTGGTATACCATGGGAGACCCCGGGTTTGTTAATGCCGGAAAATCGCAAGGGCAGGGGTTTCCTCAAAATGATGGGCCTAAAGAAGAATCCAGACTTGACATGTTTGAAGGTGTCTTACATTCCCTTTGATTATTTTTACAAGAGGTACGACCACGGCAAATCCTACCGTACTTATCCGGATGAGTTTACCCTTACATCGTTATAGCATATTCACCGAAGGGTCTTGTTTTTATGTCCTGCTTCTTGGGGATGATAGTGTTTCCAATGAAGAAGGCAAAGATCCACACCAGGCTAGCCATAGTCATTAAAACTTTGATAGAGGGAATTGGTGGACAACCATTTAGCATAGTGCCCATGATCATCGCAGAAATATACCGAGCCTTGGAAAAGTGTCAACAAGGAGCCCCACACTTCGAGGGCTACAACTTGCTACTCCAACTCTAGCTCATGGAGCATCTTCAAAGGGGCGAATATCGGCAAGAGATTCAGCGTAGAGACTGGGATGATCATAAAGCCTTCCATCAACCAAGGCGAATGAACTATATGTCCAACATGTTTGCTCAGCCAGAAGATGCCAAGGGATGCATGGAGCTATTTGAAAATCTGACTAAGGATCAAGTACAATGGATGTTCGAGTGGTTCCCTAATGAAGAGTTCATCGTCCGATCCAGGGACGCACCATTTCTGATACTGATCGGTTTGAGAGAAACCTACCCTTATGTCCCTCTCTGGGTTATGAGACAGGCTGGTTGGAAGCAGGTTATACCAAGGGTCGACAAGATGAGTCACTTCTGGCCTGAGTTCCAAGCTGATGACAGTCCTTATAAGTGCCAAGCTCAACATATGTGGCATTTCAAGATCATCATGGGAAGAGATACTATCGAACCAGACAAATACCATGCTGGATGCACCCCACACTATTCAGGATGGCTGGAGGATAATCACAATGGTCTAGGCCAACCTGGGTTTGTTCGAGGTCACAGAATCATCGATGAAAGGGCTGAAGCACAGGACAAATACAACTAACTGCGTAATAGGATTCGGGAATGTGAATGCGAGCACCGTGAGATTCAAGAAGCCCACCAAAAACTGATTGAAGAGTGGAAAACATGGTTGTCAGTGCCAACAAGTGACTAGGATACCTGGAATGAGGTTTAGTGGAGCTAGAAAGGAAGTTTAGCAAGAGGATCGAGGACTACCAGAATGTTGAAGGAACGAGGGTGGACACCTGGCCAGAGCCTACCTGCTTCTGGGACTTCGCGAGCTGGTGAAGCTATTCGATGGGGCCAAAGATGCCGAGTCTGGGGAAGGTCCTTCTGGGACCAAATAGATAGGAGTTTTCTTTTGCTTTATGAAATGTAATAAGGCCAATGGCCACTAGTGACATTTTATACCTTGTTACTTAGTGTCGATTTGCGACTCGTCTACTTTTTATTAATAAAATGAGGCATTTAGCATTCTAAGTTCTCCAAATCAACTTGTCGCTAGGCCTACCTCGGGCATAAAGAGGTTCCCAAATAGGACACAATTTACATTTTTGCGATTTACTCCCCTCCCCAAAGGTTAGTTCATGCACTCTGGCATCGTCATCATATTCCACAAGATCTAAGGGCCCTCTAACCACTCCTCCTCCTAGTCCTATTAGAAGCAGGAACAAAGGAAAGATGGAAGATTTGAACAACACCAGAAAGGAAAACTCAACTGAACAGCTAGAGGTCACTCATGGTGCTCAGGTCTCAAAAGAAAGTGCGTCCCAACTCGAGCAGAAACTGTTGAAATTTCAGGAGTAACTTGACCAGGTTCAGAATCTGGCAAACTTGTCATTTTCCCTCACCACTCCAGATATCAATTTTCCAAACGCTCAGAACCCCACGCCTCCACAAAACCATCCCACTCATCACCACCACAGCAATACTTCACTGCTCATCCTAGAACCTCTGAATTCCACAAATGATCATTTCCACGCCCACCATAATTCTATGTGGAAACCATGGAACACTCCACCCAACCTGTCTCAAGCATACCCGATTCTAATGATAAATATTTACTCATCAGAAACCTGGCTGCGGAACTCAAGAAATTGACTAGTCGAATTCAGGGTGTCGAAGAAAGCAAGGGGATTCGAGGGTTGAACTACGAAGATCTTTGCATACAATCGGATGTCGAACTGCCCGAGGGGTACAAACCTCCTAAGTTCGAGATGGTTGATGGTATAGGGGATCCGAGAGTCCACTTGAGAACATAATGCGACAAGCTGGTCAGAGTAGGGAATGACAAAAGGATTCGCATGAAGCTTTTCATGAGGAGTCTGAAGGGAGATGCTCTGTCTTGGTACATTAGCCAAGACCCGAAGAAATGGTCGAACTAGGTGAGTATGGAATCCGACCTTATGGACAGGTTCAGGTTCAACACAGAAAATGTGCTAGATGTGTTCTACATCAAGAATTTAAAGTAGAAACCCACAGAAACATTCGGCGAGTACTCTACTCGTTGGAGATCAGAAGCTGCTAAGGTCACACCAGCTTTAGAAGAAGAACAGATGAACAAGTTTTTCGTCCGGGCTCAGGACCCGCAATACTATGAAAGGCTAATGTTGATTGAGAGCCAGAAATTTTCCGACATTATCAAGTTAGGGGAAAGGATTGAAGTAGGCATCAAAAGTGGTATGGTTATGAATTTTGAAGCCTTACAAGCTACCAATAAGGCTTTACAGTCTAGTGGTAAGTCCAATAAAAGGGACGTGGGTGCTGTAATGGTTGCACAAAGAGCCAAATCCCCTACCAAATACCAAGCCTATCCGACACCTCCACTCACATATTAGCATACCCCGAATTACCAAGCACCCTCACCCTCTTACCAAACTCCACCACCTACTTACCAATCACCCCCACCTCCTACATATCAACCTACTTCACCCAGATATTCCCGTCCCACACATGTCTACCAAGCCTACAATGCTCATCCATCCCACTATAGATCACATCCCACACGTCAAAACTTTAATTGACCTTTACCAAATTTCGATCGCAGACCCCCCAAACAGTATACCGCCATTGCTGAACCGATTGAACAGCTACATGAAAGGCTCAAAGCTACTGGTTATGTCACCCATATCCCTGCTATAACCCCTAAAAACCCTTCTCAGTGGGTCAATCCAAATAAATCATGTTCATACCATTCCGGCATGAAGGGACATACCATTGATGAATGTCTCTCTCTGAAAGATAAGATCCAGACTCTAATCGATAACAAGATCATTGTAGCCAAAGAGCCTACTTCGAATGTTCGCAACAACCCCCTGCCGGACCATAAGGGTGGAGGTGTTCACATGATTAAAGTAGAGGATGATTGGGATCCCAAAGGATCGATCGGTTTAATCACAGAAGGTGACAAACCAAAGAAGCCAATAGTCACCCTCAATCCAATTGTAGTCCAGACTCAGCCTCCTGGGGATGCCGAGGTAAACATGTCTGTACCACTTGAGTTTGAAGCACCACTCCCCATAAAGACGGCAACACCAATTGAGGTCGAGTTTGGGTCTCCAGCAAACGCACCCGCACCATTTGAAGTTGCAGTTTTATCCTCCAAAATACATGATCCATTCGGAGTAAAGGTGCCCATCCCAGTAACAATGTCGGCCATAACACTGTTCCATACAAATGCCATACCTTGGGATTACACAACCGAGGTGAGAAGGAAAGGGAAAGCTAAATTCGGGGAAACAGTTGCCCCATAGGGTATGACAAGAACTGACAGGGTTTATACTCCGGAGCATTTAGCTAAGTCGAGTAAGCAGGCCTCTGGTCGACCGACTATCACTAAAACCGGGCCCGATGATCTCTGAAAAGATACACGCCAAGGATTACTAAGTCATTGATCAGCTGAACAAAACACCGGCACAAATTTCTATCCTAGCTTTGCTGCAAAGTTTCGATGCACATAAGAATGCCTTGTTGAAGGTGCTGAGTGAGTCATATGTACCAAGCAACATCACTGGAGGAGAAATGGCAAACATGGTAGGGTAGGTATTGGAAAGCCACAAAATCACTTTTCATGAAGATGAGCTGCCATCAGAAGGGTTGAGTCACAACAAAGAATTGCACATCACCGTACATTGAGAAGATTATTTTATCACTAGGGTCTTGATTGATGGAGGGTCCAGCCTCAATATTTCTCCATTGGTAACACTCAGAATATAGGGAAAGGGGCTGCATGAGATCAAGGACTGGGCCATCAACGTCAAAGCTTTCGATGGTTCCCAAAGATCCACCATTGGGGAAGTCAGCCTATGTTTGAAAATGGGACCTACTTAGTTCGACGTTAATTTTCAAGTTATAGACGTGACGGAATCTTACAATATGCTATTGGGACGACCGTGGATTCATGCCGTTGGGGCCGTAGCATCAGCACTGCATCCAACGATGAAATTTGAATGGAACCACCATGAGGTGATTATTCACGGTGACAGTAGCAATCCCATATACAGTCGCCAAACCATCCCAGCAATCGGAGGAAGGAGAAAGATAGGCGGGGAAACCTATCACCACATTGAGCGAGTCAACGCCGTTGACAAAGACAAATGGTGGGACAACAAAATTGAAAGCATATGGAATTGGAGCGAATATGAGCGTGGCACGGGACTTGGAAAGAACCTTCAAGGAATTACCAAGCCTATCAAACTAAAGAAACATGGCACCACTTTCGATCTGGGATACGAGTATACTTGGGAGGAGCTCAACAACTGGTCGCCACCATGGCGCAGTCCATACTACCTGCTGGAGCAGCCAATACCACATCTAGAGCAGACTTTCCGTCCGGCCGATGTCATCTATGGGTCGGAAGAAGAGGAAGCACTGGCAGCGGTGAAGAATTTGTTCCTAGAAGATGATGACATGGATTGATGTGTCATTTTCGAGGAGGAGGGAGAGGAAGGCCATTCCATACAGGCCATAAGCCGAGGAGAATGCCTCAACAATTGGACCATCAGAACTACCAGAGCCTGGAAAGCCTCGGGGTAGCAAGGCTGAACAAAGCATCATGCACTATCTTTTACTTTTACTAGTTGACTTTCTTTTCGCATTTTGAATTTTCGCAACAAGATCTTCCAATGTTCCAAACAGTTATGAAATTTATCAAAGCATTTCGGTTTCCTTACAAATCTTACTCTTATTATTTTCTCTCATTACTTTATTTATACAGCATTACTATTACCTATCTTGATGAACCAATGACCGTGACATGCAACGAGACAACGCAACAAACGGACATAGATTCAGAGAAAGATGATATACCGGAAGAGATTGTTAAGGGGGTTGAAAATTTTGAGAACAGATGCAAGTACAACCTGGACAAGACAGAGATTGTTAACCTAGGAGATGCAGAAAATATCAAAGAAACTCGGATCAACGTTCATTTGTCACCATTAGAAACGGAAGAATACATAGAATTTCTGAAGGAATATAAGGACATATTTGCCTGGTCATATGATGACATGACTGGTTTAAGTACATCTATTGTGGCACACAAACTACCAACTGATCCAACATGTCCACCGGTGAAATAGAAGCTCAGAAAGTTTAAACCTGATATGAGTCTGAAATCCTTAGGGTAGTAGAATATCCACCGTGGCTAGCCAACATTGTGCCGGTGCCAAAGAAGGATGGGAAGGTCAGAGTCTGTATCGACTATCGGGATCTCAATCGGGCCAGTCTAAAGGACGACTTCCCCTTGCCGAACATACACATCCTGATCAATATGAGTTGCAATCATTTGTAGATTGTTTCGCTGGATATCATCAGATCTGGATGGACAAAGAAGATGCTGAGAAAAGGCTTTCATTACGCCGTGGGGGATGTACTACTACAAGATGATGCCATTCGGGTTAAAGAATGTAGGGGCCACCTACATGAGGGCCATGACTACTATCTTCCATGATACGATACATAAGGAGATTGGGGTGTATGTAGATGATGTCATCATAAAGTCAAAGAAAGCCACTGACCACATGGAAGATTTGAGGAAGTTCTTCAATAGACTGAGAAGGTACAACCTGAAACTGAATCCCGCGAAATGTGCATTTGGGGTTCCTGCTGGAAAACTACTTGGGTTTATCAAACACAAGAATTCTACATCCTACAGAACTCAGATGAACGGAGCCGTAGAGGCCGCCAATAAGAATATCAAGAAGATACTAAGGAAAATGATAGAGAAGCATAAGTTGTGGCACAAGAATGTATCATTTGCTTTATTGGGGTACCGCACCATAGTCCGCACATCGACAGGAGCAACCCCCTATATGTCGGTTTACATTACAGAGGAAGTCATTCCCGCCGAGGTGGAAATTCCTTCCTTAAGGATCATACAGGAAGCAGAGCTCGACGACGCAGAATCGGTGAAGAGTCGTTACGGGAAACTAGCTCTTATAGACGGAAAAAGAATGAATGCAGTTTGCTATGGTCAGCCCTATCATAACAGAATGTCCGGAGCCTTCAATAAGAGAGTCAAGCCGAGATAATTCACACCGGGGATGCTGGTGTTAAAAAAAAAATTCCGCATCAAGATAAAGACAAAGGGAAATTCTCTCCCAACTGGCAGGGTCCATACATGTTTCACCGGGTTCTAATAGGAGGAGCCCTCATACTCGCAGAAATGGATAGAGAAGTTTGGCCAAAGACGATCAATTCAGATGCAGTCAAGCGATATTATGTGTAATCTTTATGCTTTCCTTATGTAATTTGAACTATGCCTGACCTGATTCCCGTTTAAGAGGGGATACGTAGGTAGCCATATGGGTTCGGTCACAATTCAATAAAAATTTCCATTTCCCCCGCTATAGGAAACTAGGGGTTGAATTTTTAGGACGACCTTCAAAATTTCGTAGTCGATTCTAGCCATTTATCATTAACAACCGTCCAGCAGCCCAGTAAACTGGGGCAAAATTTTAAGGAGGACCCTCAAAATTTCGGAGCAAGAGAAGCTGCAATGTCTTGAACCACGTCGTAGTCGTTAGTATATCTAAAGAAAACTATTCTTAATTATGTACTTACGTTATGCTTTTACTAAATCATGCATGTTTATTACTAAAATTGCCTTGTTTAGCAACGCTACCCCAATGATATATACAGTATTGCCAGATCAAAGCCGAACAGGTCAAGCAAAGCCAGTGGGGATACGAACTAACTTTTCCCCCTTTACAAACTCACGATTTTTCTTTGGATGCATGCACTTGAGTTGCAAAATCATCAAATATACTATATGCTCACTCACAAAGTTCAGGAATACAACTCTCCAAACTATTGCACTTGCTCGCAACTGCTATCCGCACAATAGTTCCCCCAGCAGGCATAATATCCCCAACAATCACGATACCGCAATCCGCTATCAGCTAAGAAAACTCTATTGCCATTTGCCATTTTTACTTCCTGTATAAGGCTACCATTCTGCCTTCCGAGACTAAGCTCTGTCTCCATCTGCATTCTCTGCATTGCATAGGGCTACCATTTTGCCTTTCGAGACTAAGTTCTGTCTCCATCTGCATTCTCTGCATTGCATAAGGCTACCATTTTGCCTTCTAAGGTTAAGCTCTACTTCCATCTGCATTTTCTGCATTGCATAAGGCTACTATTCTACCTTCCGAGGTTAAGCTCTGCCTCCATCTGCATTTTCTACATTGCATAAGGCTACCATTCTGCCTTCCGAGGTTAAACTCTACCTCCATCTGCACTTTTTGCATTGCATATGGATGGCCTTCCGAGGTTAAGCTCTACCTCCATCTGCATTCTTGCATTGCATAAGGCTACCATTCTGCCTTATGATGTTATGCTCTACCTCTATCTGCATGGCTGAAAGATCGCCACCTCTACATTTGTATGGCTGAAAGATCGCCACCTCTACATTTGCATGGCTGAAAGATCGCCACTTCATTTCCATCTTGCATAGCTGAAAGATTGCCACTTCATTTACATTTTGCAACGGCTGAAAGATCGCCACTTCATTTGTACCTTGCATCGGTTGAAAGATTGCCAATTCATTTATACTTTGCGTGGATGAAAGATCTCCACTTCATTTACATCTTGCATCGGCTGAAAGATCGCCACTTCACTTACATCTTGCATCGTCTGAAAGATCACCACTTCACTTACATCTAGCATCGGCTGAAATATCGCCACCTTCTGCATCTCATGGGCTGAAAGATCGCCAATCTATCTAAAGGCATCATAGTTTGGAGGCACCATCTTCATAGCCCGATAACTCCATGCCATGGCCTGCGAACGCTTTTTATCTTTTGCATATCATTATTCAAAGGCATCATAGTTTGGAGGCATCATTCTCATAGCCAGAGAACATCATTTCATGGCCTGTGAATCCTTATTATAAGCTTCATGGCCCATGACGTCATGGTCTGAGGACGTCATCCTAATCGTCCAAAGACAACATTCATGGTCCGATGGGAACTTGCATCACGTTTAAAATTTTCGCACAGTATACACTTATATTGTTTATTTGCAGGTAAACCGGCGATCAATGGCCGTCTCAGCAGGAGCAATCCCGCTCCGTCTCAGCAGGAAATCTGAATCCTGCATATGCATCTGTTACTAGGCAAACCTGTTATAGGGCTTAAATAACTAAATGCATCTAGATATCATGTTCATAAGCTTAAAAGAAGTACTGCATTTAGATGTCATGCTTATAGGAGTCCTGCACTCTTGCTATGTCTGTAAAAATGTTTAAAATCGGCAACACATAGAAAGCATGCCTATAGGAGCTTTAATCGAATCTGAAGCACTTCACTCGCTTATAAATCTAAAACCTGTAGCAATGACGCATGATTTTTTGTCAAAACTCGTCTTTCCTGAATAACTGACAACCTTTTTTCTAAAATCAGTATACTTCATCTTTTCTGAAATCAGTAGACATCATGCTTATAGGTCTTCTTCTAACACTTAGGCAAGCCATATGATAGTTTATAAACTGAATCTGATTTTTATATGCTACAACCATCAGGCAGGCCTGACTCGGGCTTCTTATCTGAAATATGCAATAAATCAGTCTGCCCCAACTGTTAAGTTTAATCAGACCCTAATCAGTACGCGTAAGACATGCTAAACTATATGCTTTTCTTTGGTTTAAGGAGGTCTGTTTGAGCCTTATTTGTTTATGTGCTTCCCCATACTTGCTATATAAATATATTTATATATGTTTTTTCTTGTTGCTTTAGTATTTTTACCTTTGAAACCATAAATATGCCTAACATACCTCCCCTTTAGGATTAGTAGTCCTAAATGCCTCTGGGACCGATAGAATTGGGGTGGGTAATAACATGCAATAAGTAAACGAGACCATTTCACGCTTTAATAGCTCAACGGGGTGCGAAGGGTAGATATGGATATGATGACCACTCGGGCGGGCTCGATGAACAGATTATACCCATCGCGGTAAAAATGATTTGGCGAGCTGGTAATTCATAATGATTGAGGCGGAGTGGCCAACGTGGATTTTTGCAGGCCACAAATTTTTGATACCGCACTACCCATGATTCAGAATGATGTCGTGCTATCTTGTGCCATTATGACACGCATTCCTAAGGCATTGCTTCTTTTTGCGTGTGACTCCTTATTGGATCTATCGCTTGGAGTTTAGTGCTAGATAGTGATGAGGAGACTTTTCGCTTCCGACTCTTGAATCCTTATAAATAGAGGTACGAGGATGTGATTTCAAAGTTTACAGAATTCCAGTATCGAAACCCTATATTTTCCTCTTTCCCCTATCGGTGTGCAACTTTCTTTCATCTTCTAGCGATCTCCGCCGTTTTTAATTCTTCTTTGTTCGGTTCCTCCTTTTTTTGTAGAAATATGTCTAATGTTCCTTCTGAATCTAGCGAGGGGAGTGATGTGCTTCCTTTGTCGATGGTTTTTCCTCCTCATGCGGGAAATTTCTCTACCACCGCCGCTGAGGATGAAGGCCTCCATATGATGGAGGAGATAGTTCCTCGAATTCCTGATGTTAGGTTTGATTTCTCGAAGTCACGTGAAGCCAACTGTGGAACTTTTAATTGTTGGTGAAAAGGGATGTTTTGATATAGCTCAAGGCTAAATATGGCATTCCTAACCACGTCAAGTTGATCCCTGCTGGGTGGGATGAGGTGAAGTTTCATCGCCTTGGATACTGCGTTTTTTATGTCTACCCCCTCCATAATGGCTATACTTTTCCTATCATTCCACTGGTGTAGGATTTCTACTGCCACTATGGCATTTGTCCGGCTCAGCTTGAACCATATGTTTACAAACTTCTAAGATGCTTACCAAGTTCGCGGAGCTAGTCGGGGTCGAGCTCATGCTTCGCCATGTGGTGCACATGTTCGCCCCCATCTTTTATAGGGGTACAATGTTGAATCTTCACCACAAAGGAGGCAACCTTTTGGTGGTGAAGATGGACGATGAGGCCAATCGCCAGTTCTGAATCAACTATTTCTTTATGAAAACCGAGGATGTGGTGGCTGATGTGGACGGTATTCTTGAGGCTTGGAATAACACTCGTAAGCCTGTGACTTCTTTATTTGGGTCCATCTGATTTCTTATCATGTTTGTTCGTGCCTCTAACTTTTCGCCCATTTTTGTGCTTCTACACGCTCGCCTCTTTCTCTGGACGACGATATTTCCGATTGGGTGGGTCGGCTTCTTCCTCACATTGTAGGGATACGTGAGTGGTCGAGCTTCATCAAAAGGTTTGGCCCTCATCCTCCCCCGACTGGTATGTTGTCTATATTATTAGCTGCTCGGTCAGTTTCCTCTTTGAGTTCTTTTGGAATAACTTTTGCTCTTTTTTATATTCTCCATAACTTCAACCAGTAAGTTTTTGACGAGATTGAAATCCCCAGCCCCCGCGTTCAGAAATAGGAAAACTGTCAAGGGCTCTAATTTCGCTCCTTCTTCAGCAATGCCATCTTTGACTCGCGCTCTGGTTCCTCCTTCGATTATTGTCGCCGCTGCTTGTGCGTTGGCTCTTTCTGTTGGTATGCCTCGGTCTATTCCTCCTCTGATCACCTCATTATACTGTCTCATAGATGAAGACGAGGAGGAATCAACAACCGGAGAAGAAGATTTAATGCCCCATAAGAGGAGGCACGTGGATACTAATGATGGGGTCACCCGCGCCGTCGATATGGAGGGGCTATATTTTCACTGCGCAAGACGACGACTATCATTATCGCCCTATCCTTTTTTATATCCTTGATTTTGTTTCTGACTTATTTCATTTTTCTTTTTCTGGTAGTAGACGACGACATTGGAGATTGAAAGTGTTCCAAGGGAGGAGAAGCGCAGGGCAATCTTTATGAGATTGCAAAACAAATACTTTGAGCATCAACACAAGAATTGGGAACTTCGTAGGCGGCTTAATGAGGGGGCGACATACAGGCCCATCGAGACGAGTTAAAGGAGAAGGATGATGAGTTGGTCAAATCCATCGAGAAGTGCAGCGTCCTTGAGGGACGTTTCAAAGTAAGGAGAAGGAGATTGAAATTAGCAAGGGCGTGGAGGCCCAGTGCAGTGGTCTTCAATCACAAGTAGTTGAGTGCATAGACAATTGGAAAACTGTCGTCTTCAGTTGCAAGGACTAATGGGTGATGTTTTTGCGAAACAAAACGAGCATGATAAGGCGGAATCTCTCTGTGTAGATGTTTAGAGGAGATTGGAGGTACTTGAGCTGGCGAACAACGCCCTTCGGGTGAGCGGGAGAATGACCGTTCCACAGCGAAAGCTATAGAGGAGCAACTGGAGGGTAAGATCGGAGAGCTGGAGAAAGATAACGCCTCCCTTCGTGGTCAGGTGGTCGCGTTGGAGGTTGAGAAGGCTCAATTGCTTGCACAACCTTTTTCTTCCAATACCTCAGAATTTCCCAACGTTCCTCGAGCATCGTATGAGGAGTGGATTCACGCGGAGGCCCTATTGAATGTATATTGAGATTTTTACAAGGCGGGATCCGTCTATGAGGCTGTTCTCGAGGATATTTGTGTTAAAGCCTGTGAAGCTCGAGTTACTTGCAGGTATGATCCCGCTGCTCCTGAGGGAGATGAAGATGGAGATGATAAAGCCGTCGATCGTCTAGAGCAGGATGCTTTGTATGATACCGCTTATCTCGATGGCGTGGGTGGTGTACGTGTGGGTGATCAAGGTGGAGATGACGTTGGTAATCGGGACGGTGGAGGCACGGGAGGCCCTGATGGCGGTGACCAGTTATTTTTCTTTTCTTCTCTTTTATTGTTAGCTTTTGTTTTGTAGTTGGTGGTGTCTTCATGAGCCTTTTTAAAGAATGTTTCAAGTATGGAATTCCATATTTATTTTTTGTATCTTCTTCTCTTCCTGTGGTTTATTTTTGTGTTTGTATATTTTTAAGCTTGTCGTTTGGTCGTGAACACTTATTGTTGAGTTACGACCAAAGGTTGATAGACGTTTATTCGAGCAAGGTCAAATATGGTATTTTGCAAAGACTGCGGCCGAGGGCCGGTACATGTTAGTTCAAACTAGGTCGTCTATAGCCTGAATTTAGTTATGGCCGTGGGTCAGTGGGTGTTAGTTCGAACAAGGTCGAACATAACCTGAATTCAATTTCAGCCGAGGTCCGATAGGTGTTAGTTCGAACGCGGTCGAACGAAACCTGAATTCGATTTCAACCGAGGGTCGGTAGGTGTTAGTTCAAACAGGGTCGAACGTAACTTGAATTTAATTTCGGCCGAGGATCATAGGTGTTAGTTCGGATAAGGCTGAACATAACCTAAATTTAGAAAGATCTGCCAATAAACTTTAAGCATTGTTGCTTTGGTCATGCACTTAGATAAATAACAATAAGCTTCAACCATTGTTGCTTTGGTCATACATTTGGAGAAATTTACAAATTTTTTATCATTGGCTAGCGTTCCAGTCCTAGTCCAGTCTATCTAGTTCCTTCATTGGTTGGTCTGGAGAGTGCTTAAGAGGTTGAGCAATGAACTGTTCCGTGTTTTCATACTTCAACTTGAAGTGTTCCCTTTGCTGCCTCGTAAAAAACCTCCTTAAGAAAACCCAATTGGGACAAAACTCAAGTGAGGGAAAAAACAACGATTTGAAGGATGCTTTACCTCTTAAAAGTTGAAGTACTTGAGGTGGGTAATACACCAGTTGTTTGGTAGTAGCTTTCCTTTCATTGTTTCCAGTTGGAATGACCCTTTATTGGCTTCTGTCGTGATTTTGTACGGGCTATCCCAATTGATTCCTGGTTTGCCTTCCCGTGGGTCTTTGCTTGCTTGTGTTTTAGCTTAAAGCATGTAGTCCCCAACTTTGAGCGTGTCACGAACCTAGTTCTCCCTCCGTGAACTATCGTGATGGAACCTAGTCTCTACAACTAGGTAAGCCTAATAAATTGCGGAAAAAGAAAAAAAATACAAAACTGGCAAATTATGAGTAAGAACATAAATAAAGAGTTTAAAAATGCCGCTCGACAAATACAATAGATGCTGATAATACTGAAACAAATTCCCAAAACCCGAAATCTCATGAAATCACAAGCTATAGAACCTACATAGTGTTGTAACTCCACAATGTCTAATCTAAAGAAATACAGGAAGTCTAAGCTGAAAGGAAGAAGAGAGAGGGACTTTTAGGTCTGCGGACGCGGCAGATATACCTCGAAGTCTCTGGTGTCACCCGCCGCACTGATAGAACGGTCGTCTTAACACTGCACCAACTATGGTCTAAATTCGAAAGCATAAGCTCTTATTTAGGGACTAAGTGTCCTAAAACACTCCTTAACTCAAAATGAATCTTCCCGGCAACTCACAATAGCAGAAACAAACACGGGGAAAGCAGTTAATAAGGGATCAGAGCGTTAATTCTTAAAACGACCGGTCGGGTCGTTACATCCTCCACCTCTTAAAACATTAATTCGTCCTTGAACAAGCATATAGACATACCTGAAGTGGTGAAAAGATGAGGGTAACAGCTGCGCATATCCTGCTCTGTCTCCCAAGTTGCCTCCTCTACCGGCTGACCCCGCCACTGAACCTTCACTGATGCAATGTTCTCTAACCTCAGCTTTCGAGCATGGTTGTCCAATATCGCCACTGGCTCCTCAACATAATATAGATCCTTGTCAAACTAGACTGAACTAAAATCCAACACGTGTGACGGATCACCGTAATACTTCCAGAGGATCGAAATATGAAATACCGGATGAACGCCTGCCAAGATGGGAGGTAAGGCAAACTCATAAGCAACCTCCCCAAAACATCGCAATACCTCAAAAGGATCAATAAACCTCAGACTCAACTTCTCCTTCTTCCCAAATTTCATAACGCCTTTCATAGGCGAGACTCAAAGCAACACCCGCTCTCCAACCATATAGGAAACATCACGAACCTTCCAATCCGCATAACTCTTCTGTCTGGACTGGGGTGTGCGAAGTCTATCCTGAATCACGTTAACCTTCTCCAAGTCATCCTGAACCAAGTTTGTGCCCAATAATCTAGCCTCACCTAGCTCAAACCAACCCACCGAGGATCTACACTGCCTACCTTACAAAGCCTTATACGGTGCCATCTGAATACTGGACTGATAACTGTTGTTGTAGGCAAACTCCTCCAATGGCAAGAACTTATCCCATGAACCTCCAAACTCCATCACGCACGCACAGAGCATATCCTCAAGAATCTAAATAGTGTGCTCAGATTGTCCATCCATCTGGGGATGAAATGCCATGCTCAACTTCATCCGAGTACCCAACTCACATTGTACGGTCCTCCAGGATCGTGACTTGAACTGAGTACCTCTATCTGAAATGATGGAAACTGGAATACTATACAGATGAACAACCTCCAGGATATAAATCTCCGACAACCGCTCCAAAGAATAGGTAGTATACATAAGAATGAAATGCACGGACTTGGTCAGCCGATCCATAATCACCCAAATAGCATCGAACTTCCTCAAAGTCCGTGAAAGTCCAACTACGAAGTCCATGCTGATCCGCTCCCACTTCCACTCCAGAATCTCTATCTGCTGAAGCAAACCACCCGGTCTCTAGTGCTCATACTTTACATGCTGGCAATTGAGGCACCGAGATACAAACCCAACTATATATTTCTTCATTCACCTCAGCCAATAGTTCTATCTCATATCCTGGTACATCTTCGCGGCACCCGGATGGATGGAATACCGCAAACTATAGGCCTCTTCTATAATCAACTCACGTAGCCCATCAACATTGGGTACACATATCCGACCCTATATCCTCAATACCCCGTCATCACCAATGGTCACATCTCTGGAATCAACATGCAGAACCTTGTCCTTGAGGACAAGCAGATGTGGGTCATCATTCTGATGCTCTCTGATACGATCAAATAAGGAAGACCAAGAAATCACACAAGCTAGAACCCGACTAGGCTCTAAAAGATCCAATCTCACAAACTGACTGGCTAAGGCTTGAACATCCATCGCCATGGGCCTCTCCTCTGTTAGTAAATAAGCCAAACTCCCCAAAATCTCCGCCCGGTGACTCAAAGCATTGGCCACCACATTGGCCTTTCCCGGGTGATAAAAGATAGTGATATCGTAGTACTTCAACAACTCTAACCACCTCCTCTGGTGCAAATTAATGTCCTTCTGCTTGAACAGATGCTGCAAACTCCAGTGATTAGTATAGATCTCACAAGGAACACCGTACAAATAACAACGCCAGATCTTCAAGGTGTGAACAATAGAAGCTAACTCGAGATCATGGACATGATAATTCTTCTCATATACCTTCAATTGTATGGATGCGTAGGCAATCACCCTACAATCTTGCATCAATACCGCTCCAAGGACAATCCTCGAGGCATCATAATAGACATCATAAGACCTCGAACCTGTGGGTAATATCAATACTAGGCTATAGTCAGAGCTGTCTTGAGCTTCTGGAAGCTCTCCTCACACTCTTCTGTCCACTAGAACGGAGCACCCTTCTGGGTTAGCCTGGTCATAGGTCCTGCAATAGATGAAAATCCCTCAACATATCGACGGTAATAACCTGCCAAGCCAAGAAAACTATAGATCTCTGTAGCTGAGGATGGTCTGGGACAACTCTACACTGCTTCCACTTTCTTCGGATCCACCTTGATCCCTTCACTCGATACCACATGACCTACGAATGCCACGAAATCCAACCAAAACTTACATTTCGAGAACTTTGCATATAATTTCTTTTCTCTCAAAGTCTAAAGCACCGTCCTCAAGTGATACTCATGATCTTCCCGACTCTGGGAGTATACCAGAATATCATCAATAAAGACAATGACGAACGAATCGAGTTATGGCCGGAACATACTGTGCATCAAATGCATCAAGGCTGCTGGGGCATTGATCAGCCCAAATGACATAACAAGGAACTCGTAATGACCATACCGAGTCCTGAAAGCAGTCTTCGGGATATCTGGCTCTCGGATCTTCAACTGATGGTAACTTGAATGCAAGTCAATCTTAGAAAACACTCGTGCACCCTATAACTGGTCAAACAAATCATCAATATGAGGCAAAGGATATTGGTTCTTCACTGTAACTTTGTTCAACTAGTGATAATCAATGCACATATGCATAGAACCGTCCTTTTTCTTCACAAACAAGATAAGAGCACCCCAAGGTGATACATTGGGCCGAATAAAACTCTTATCAAGCAATTCCTGTAACTAATCCTTCAACTCCTTCAACCCAGGAGGAGCCATACGATAAGGAGTAATGGAAATGGGTTGAGTGCCCGGCAACAAATCAATGCGGAAATCAATATCTATGTCGGGTGGCATATCCGGAAGATTAGCTGGGAATACATCAGGGAAATCTTGTACTACTGGGAATGAATCAACTATAGGGGTATCAATACTAACATCTCTCACATAAGCTAGATACATGTCACACCCCTTCTCAACCATTCGCTGAGCTTTAAGAAATGAAATGACTCTACTGGGAGTGTGATCTAAGGTACCCCTCTACTCTACTCGCGGTACACCTAGCATAGCAAGCATCACGGTTTTGGCATGACGATCAAGATTAGTATAATGGGGCAACAACTAGTCCATCCCCAAGATAACATCAAAATTAACCATGTTGAGTAATAATAAATCAGCTCTAGTCTCAAAACCACTAAGAACAATCAAAGATGATCGATAAACGCGGTCCACAACAAGAAAATCTCCCACATGAGTAGAAACATAAACAGGGGAACTCAAAGAATCCCGAGATACGTCCAAATGCGGGGCAAAATAAGAGGACACATAAGAATAAGTGGAGCCTGGATCGAGTAAAACTGATGCATACCTATGACAAACCAGGACAATACCTGTGATGGCAGAATCGGAAACGACAACCTCAATACGGGTAGGAAGGGCATAGTATCTGGCCTAGCCTCCCCCTCTAGGGTAACCTCTACCTCCTCGACCTCCACCTCTAGCTGGCTGGGCAAGTGGGGTAGCAACTGGTGCTATAATAATAGCTTGGGAACTCTACGGGGCACCCTATGGCTGAGAAGTCTGTGGAGGTGCACCCCTTATAAGTCTGGATAATCCCTCAACATATGGCTTGTGTCGCCACACTCACAAAAAGCTCTGTGAGGGCATGGCAGTTGTGACTGGCTCGGGCCAGGTCCGTTGGACTAAACACTGCACCCCATGTAGGAGGCGTACTAGATACTAGAGGTGCATAATAAGGCTCATGAGGTCTAGGAGGAGCTGGAATACCACTGGCTGTAAAAAAGCTGAATGAACGGGGTGAATCATATAACCTCTACCATGACAGACTGCAGCTGGGGCATGGGCACAAGAATAATGGCCCGACTTTTGAGACCTTTTGGCCTCCCTCTCCTCTCTATCCTGAGCATGCATACCCTCTACTCTCCTAGCAATGATCACCACCTGCTGATAAGAAATATCAATCTCCAACTCCCGAGCCATGCTAGACCTGATGCTGGGGCTCACAATAAATAGTTGTAATCTCTCACGAACTATAGAAACCAAGGCTGGTGCATGCCTAGCCAAGTCAGAGAAACGGACATCATACTCCGAAACAATCATAGTACCCTGGTGCAAATGCTTAAACTCTGTGCGCCATACGTCCTTAAGGCTCTAAGGAACATACTCACTTAAAAACATATCTGAGAACTGGGTTTAAGTTAGGGAAGCTGCCTCAACTGGGCTGTCCAACTCATAAGTACACCACCTCTGGTAGGCTGTTCCTCGAAGCTGGAAGGCAGTGAAATAATGCCCACTCGATCCTGATAAACCCAAAGTGCGGAAGATATGGTAGCACTCTTCCAAAAATCCCAGCTGGGTTTATACTCCGGAGCATTTAGCTGAGTCGAGTAAGGAGGCCTCTGGTCGACCGACCATCACTGAAACCGGGCCCGATGATCTCTGGAAAGATACACGCCAAGGAATATTCAGTCATTGATCAGCTAAGCAAAACACCGGCACAGATTTCTATCCTATCTTTGCTGCAAAGTTCCGATGCACATAAGAATACCTTGTTGAAGGTGCTGAGTAAGGCATATGTACCAAGCAACATCACTGGAGGAGAAATGGAAAACATGGTTGGGCGGGTATTGGAAAGGCACAAGATCACTTTTCATGAAGCTGATCTGCCACCAGAAGGGTTGAGTCACAACAAAGCATTGCACATCACCGTACAATGCGAAGATTATTTTATCACTAGGGTCATGATTGATGGAGGGTCCTTCCTCAATATTTGTCCGTTGGTAACATTTTGAACATTGGGAAAGTGGTTTATAGAAGTAAAAGCAAAAGTACGCAAAATGGCTTCGTTTTGCAAGGGAAACTGTATACGGTGGAAATCGACGGCTCGATTTCACGAGCATCACGGCATCTCGAGGGCTTCCAGTGATCGATTCCGAGAATTCTCGACAGTTCGACTTCGAGACAGTATAAGTAATAACCGGCCCCGAGACAATGTGAATTACCGGTCTCGGCGGATCAAGGCAGAGTTCCCAAGGCACGTGCGTACGGCAGGTCAAGTCTAGTAGGCTAGCCCAAAAGGCGAATCAAGGCATTAAATGGTTGTACCATCCCCATATCTTTGTAATTAATGCGTTTGTACTATGTTGGGATTCCCCCTCATATATAAAGGGGATACTTGTTATTTTGTAAATATCTGTTGCTCAATACTAAAGAGCCATCATTGATTTATTTATAACTGTTAGTCTCCATCGACCACCCTCAATAGCTCTCAGTCGAGCTTCAGACTCGATCCCGAGGCCCTCGAATAGGCAAGCTTGAGGCCCCAATTATTAATCATTCGGTCTGGTTATCACCTTGCTCTCAAGCTGTTTTCTTGTTGCTAAGTCTTTCATTCATCAACTTCTTAACAACTAACATAAAAATAGATCACGTATTTTTAGAACCAATAAATCAAATTTAATTGTCATTACCATTTTCACGGTAAACAGGTTGGCGCCCACCGTGGGGCTAAAAATAATTGTGATTATTTTCTTGCTGGTTTAACTACATAACGCAAGTTATTTTTCACTCTTTTTCTTGCCCAAGATCTTTGATTTCAGGTCAAATATCTGACTCAGTGAAGAACAATCTTGAGAACCATGAAGAAAATGGTGTGGATGTTCCAGGTGTTGGTGTACTGATAACTGGGGATTTTGATACATTTTATACTCCTTCATGATTAAGTTTTAATTAGAGATGTGTACAAAATAGTCCCAAAAGGCTCACAAGTTGTGCTTGATTGCAGGTTTGATCAACAAGGTGATAAGAAGTCAAAGATCAGCTCAAAAAAGAGTGAAACTTGCACAAGAACTAAGACAAGACAAAGCTCAGGCAAAATAGGGCCAGTGCAGCCGCACACCATTCTGTGCGGTCCACACAAGTGATGTTCAGAGAGGCTTCTATTCAGTCACAAAGGAAATGCGGCCGCAAGGGGTTTTCTGCGGTCCACATTGGGATCAATGCGGCCACACTTGATTTAGTGCGGTCCGCAGAGCCAAGGTTCAGAGACTTGCCAGTTCTAAGTTTAAAGCCCAATGCCGTCCACGCTCCATTTCATGCGGACCGCACTAGAAGCCACCGTGGCCGCACTCGATTTTGTGCGGTCCGCATTGCCCAAGTTCAGAGAGCTGTTTATTCAAGTTCAAAGCCTTAGTGCGACCGCACGTGATTTTGTACGGTCCGCACTAACCCCGCAAGGGTATTTTTGTCCAGATTTTTCAGCTTAGTATAAATAGCTTATTTTCCCATTTTTAGGTCATCAGAGAGTTTGTACTGAAGGCTGCACTCGTAACTTCGATATTTTTAGCTGTTTTGAGTAATTTTACAACATTGAATCTTCAAGTTTAATTTAGCAATTAATTAATATGAGTTTTTCTTCATCTATTTCTTTGTTTTCTTCTCTAATTATGAGTAGCTAGACCCATAAGCTAGGGTTGTGGTTCAACCCTAGGGTGGGTAATTGATGGGTCTTGTGTTTTAGGGCTTGATTGATTATGGGTGTTTGATATTTGGACTAATTTCATGTTTAATTGCTGAATTAGTGGTTGCAAACACTAGTTTGTGTTTAGTTGACTTTGGCTCTTCTTGAGAAAGAGAGCCCAAGCCTCTGAAATTGGTCCAACAAGGAATTAGAGCGTATTCAAGAGATTGATAGCCCCAATTAAAGGGTTAAGCATAGAGATAGTAATACCCGACTTGAACCTTGATTGCTTGTGCAAATTTGCATAGCCAATTGGTCTTGAGAAAGTCAATTCGGGCAAAATCACTCGAACTACCGAGAGGTGTAGAGTGAGTAGAATCGTGCAACGGTTATATCATACTCCCCAAATGTGACAATCATGCGTTAGACTCAAGTATTTGTCAATTGACCACCTAGGTGAAAGTCACTACCCTAGTGCCTTTTAATCATTTGAACAACTCGCAATAGTTTAATCTTAGCTTATTTTAGTTTAATTGATCATTGTAGTTCTATACAATTAGAAGTAAATCAAAACCCAAAATGTTTAGAAGTGCTATTAAGAGCAAATACATAACTCCACTTTAGATAGACACCCGACTCCAACTTCTAGCTCCCTGTGGAAATCGATCCCGACCTTAATCGAGTAAAAGCTGCTTCGACCTCTCTTGCTACTCAATAGTAGTGCAGGGTTGGCCTCAGTCACTTTTTGGCGCCGTTGCTGGGGCGCTAACAATTTTGGCTATCTATCTGAATAGTTTTGTGTATTGTTCTTCTTTCCTTCTCTGTTACTATTTTGTTTGTGTCACAACTTCAGGTACAAAATGGCAGCGAATGTAAACAATGCACCTCTTAGAGATCTTCCGCCAGGGGAGGAAGTAGATGATAATATTGAAGATGAGGTCCCTGTTATGCCTCACAGACAAAGGAGAGGCCGCCAGACCAATGATAATATTCTAGGCCCTCCCACGCTACCTCCAAAAGTGGCTCCTAGAGTGCTTCCGAACCAAGGGTATGCTGACATTACTGGAGCAGCATGGGTATTTCACGGGTGCTGTAAATCAAAATTCTTACAAATAACTTAAGGGGTTCGTGGATACATGTTGGGGGAGCAAGCAAACTAATGTGTCCGAGGATGCATTGCGGTTGAGACTCTTCCCATTTTCACTTAGAGGGAAAGAACTTGATTGGCTTGAGAGACTTCCCAACCATTCCATCACTACTTGGGATGAGTTGACAGATAAGTTCATTGCAAAATTTTTCTCACCGGGGCATATAACTGCATTGAGTGAAGAGATATTGGCCTTCAAGCAAGAGCCCACAGAACCTTTGTATGAGATTTGAGAGCATTATAGAACAATGGTGAAAGAATGCCCCAACAATGATATGACCGAGGCGATAATCCAACAAATCTTTTATCGGGACATTAACACAACAAACCAATGCATAATGAACTAACTTGCTGGGGACAACTTTATGAAGCTGTCTTATGATGAGGCTTGTGACATTCTTGACAAGATAGCTGACACTTCTTCTACGTGGCAAAGTAGAGCCAACGTGCCCTAGGGTGACCCCATGGTCACTCATTTGCACAAGGAGTTACATGATTATGAGCAGGCTATAGCTGAGTTGACAACTACTATGAACTAACTAGCAAAGGCATAGTTGCAACAAGTTCAAAATCCTCGCCAAGTAAATGCCATGAAGGGTGTTAACATACTTGTCAACAAAAGAAGACAAAGAGGTCAACAAAACCAAGGGAATTTGGAGAAATTTGACAATGATTATGGTGGATTTTGAAGATGATGGTTTTGATGGACAGAGTGAAGAGGTGCAATACGTGAATAATTATCAAGGCCAAAGGGTAATTCTTCCAACGAACAACAATGGAGACCCCAAGGCAATTGGGGAAATCAACAACAACATGGCAATGGTAATTGGGGGAACAATAACCAAAATTCCAACTGGGGCAATCAGAACAAAAACCATTACAATCAAGGAAATTGGAATGGTAACAACAATTGGGGTGGCAACAACAATCAAGGTGGATGGAATAATGGAAACCAAGGAAATCAGGGGCAAGGCTTTCAAAGACCCCAAATGTACCAAAAACCGAACAATCCACCCTTTTTCCATCTCAAGGTCCTAGTTCTTCTAGCAATGATATGGGTAGAATTGAAATGATGTTCGAACAAATGATGAAGAAAAATGCAGATTTTGATGCGCAGTTGGCTTCCCACAATACCTCAATCAGAAAATTGGAGGTTCAGTTAGGCCAAATCTCTCAGTCCTTGAATACACGCCCCAAGAGTGCTCTATTAAGTGATACGGTAGTGAACCCGAAGGGTGGGAACAATCATGTTATGGCGGTAACTACAAGGAGTGGACTAGGAGGTGATGTGAATGCCTTCAAACAAAAGCAAATTTTGAGTGATGATGTTGAGTTGCAAGAAGATGAAGTTCCTTTGGTGGTTGAAAATGTGATTGACGAGAATGTGAATGAAGAAGTGAGTATTATTATTCAAGATGCCGAGGTGGAAACCCAAAATGATGTGAACCCGTCTAGGGAATATATAATAGACATGCCGGAGCCGGTTGTACCTAAAGCCAAGGCTCCTTTGCCAAGGCCACCTCCACCTTATCCTCAAAGGCTCGCGAAGCAAAAAAATGAGAATCAGTTTAAAAGGTTCATTGACATGATGAAGAGCTTATCCATTAATGTGCCTTTGGTGGAGGATCTTGAACAAATGTCGGGCTATGCTAAATTCATGAAGGACTTGGTGAAAAAGATGCGGTCTATGGATTGTGAAACTATAAAAATGACTCACCAAGTTAGTGCAATAGTGCATTCAATGGCCCCGAAGCTTGAAGATCCTGATGCTTTCACCATTGAGAGTGCGGATTTTGCCAAGGCTCTATGTGATTTAGGGCTAGTATCAATTTGATGCACTACCCGGTTTTCAAAACTATGGGTATTGGGCAACCTAGGCCGACTTCCATGAGATTGCAAATGGCGGATAGAACAATAAAGAGACCATTGGGTATTATTAATGATGTTCTTGTCTGGGTGGACAAATTTATCTTCCCAGCTAACTTTGTGATCTTGGACTGCGAGGTGGATTATAAAGTTCCTATCATATTGGGGAGACATTTCCTTGCTACGGGGAAAGCCTTAGTTGATGTGGAAGCAAGGGAACTCACCTTCCGGGTGGGTGATGAAAAGGTGGTCTTTCATGTATGCAAATCAATGAAGTAGCCCAACAATACCGAGGTGTGCTCTTTTGTACACCTTGTCACAGTAGTGATAGTGGATGATACCAGTGCAATGATCAATATGGAGGACCCACTGGAGGCCGTACTGTTGAATCTTGATGTCAATGATGATGAGGGCCGAGTGGAGTGCGTGAATGATTTACAAGGAATGGGCTTTTACTCTTATGAGCCTAGGAAATTATCTTTGGACCTTGGAGATAGAAAGACTCCACCAACAAAACCTTCAATTGAGGAGCCTCCGGTGATGGAGTTGAAACCGCTGCCTCCACACTTCAGGTATGAGTTCTTAGGCTCAAATTATACTTTTCCAGTTATTCTTTCCTTTTGTCTTACTAACATGAAGGTTCATGACACATTGGCGGTGTTTCAAAAGCGGAAAAAGGCAATTGGATGGAATTTAGCTGATATTCGGGGGATAAGCCCTGCATTCTGTATGCACACAATTATTCTGGAAGATGATGCAAAACCCTTCTTGGAGCATCAAAGGAGGTTGAACGAGGCAATGCAAGAAGTTGTAAAAAAGGAGGTGATCAAGTGGTTGGATGTCGGGGTTGTGTACCCCATCTTTGATAGCTCTTGAACTTCACCGGTGCAGTTTGTACCGAAGAAGGGCGGCATGACCGTGGTTGCAAATTCACAAAATGAGTTGATTCCTACCAAAACCGTCACCGATTGGAGGGTATGCATGGACTACCACAAGTTGAATAAAGTGACTTGCAAGGATCACTTTCCTTTGCCTTTTCTTGATCAGATGTTATACCAACTTGCTGGGTGTGCCTTCTACTGTTTCTTGGATGGGTATTCTAGGTACAACCAAATCTTGATTGCTCTGGAAGATCAAGAGAAGACCATATTCACTTGTCCATATGGCACCTTTGCTTTCTCTAGGATGCCTTTTGGGTTGTGTAATGCACCGGCTACATTTCAGCGGTGTATGATGGCCATTTTCACCGATATGGTGGAAGATATTTTGGAGGTGTTCATGGACGACTTTAGTGTTGTGGGAGACTCACTTGATGAATGCTTGAAGAATCTTGATAGAGTTTTGGCCCGTTGTGAAGAAACCAACCTTGTTCTCAATTGGGAGAAATATCACTTTATGGTGTAAGAGGGCATAGTTCTTGGGCATAAAATTTCAAACGGGTTTATTTGAACTCACGACCCGGATTTCCCACCCTCAAAAATACAGGGGGTCTAAGAGGGGTATATTTAAACAGGATTTTCATTATTTTTCATTTTTCAAAACCCCAAAAACATAAAGGGCAATTTTTCAAACAACATTTCTTCTCCAAAACATTAGTAAATGATTTCTAACTTATTTTGTTTATTTCTTAACTTCTTTTTACAAGATTTCATCCTAGAATCTAGGGTTTTCATGGTGGATTTGGGAATTTTGGTTAAAACCTAAGAATATTGAAATTAGGGGATTTAGACCTCAAATTGTGGTCGGATTCCAAAACCAATAATATATCCGGGTTCAGGGGTAATTGGGTTTTGTTCTGAATTTCTGGTTTGGACCAAGCAGGCCCGGGGTCGAATTTTGACTTTTTGGGGAAAACTTTAGAAACCCTATTTTTCCTATTTCCATGCATTAGAATTGATTCATTTAGCACTTATTAATATTATTAAGTAACTTGTGGCTAGATACAGGCGAGTTGGTGGTGGACTCAAGAGGTAAAGTGATAGTTGAGGCTTGAATTGTGTTTGTGGCATCGAGGTAAGTGTTTGGTATAACATTAGCTTGAGGGATTAGGAGTTGTGTCCTATTTTCTATGTGTTATTTGTTGTGTACGACGTATAGGCATGGTGACGAGTATCTATATGTTGGTGTCAAGCATGCCCGTGAGTCTTATACTATGATTAATGTTACCCTGTTTGTATTGTTCATGCCTTTTGTGATGATTTCTATTGTTGATCAAGGCTTGTGGAAGTAATATTGGTATTTTCATATTGAAGAGTGTTGGCTCAAGTTGTAAAATAAATTGTGGAAGTATAATTGGCAATTGAACCTTATAGAGCATTGGCACAAGTTGTGAAGTGAGTTGTGAAGTAAATGTGAAAAAGAAAAGAGAAGAGGATTTTTTATATTGTTCCCTCGCCGAGATTTGATTGTTGTACTGTTGTTCCCTTGCCCGAATTTTATTGTGATTTCATTTATGTCCTTGCCCTTATTTCTTATGATTATTGTTTTTGTAAGATAGTGTTAAAGCACGAATGGTGATGCCGTGCACTTGTCCTTGATTTTCCTGAATCTTGCTAATAATTGAGTTATGTTGTCCTTTACATTTATTTACGGATTTTTTGTTGTTACTTGATTTTATTATGATGTTATTGACTCCCTTACCGGGATATTGTTATTCCCTTATCAGGGCTCCTTTGTGATTGGTATTGAATTGTATATTGGAATCGGGTTGCATGCCGCAACACTATTATATTTGGATCGGGTTGCATGCCGCAACAATGTTATATTTGGATCAAGTTGCACGCCGCAATAGTGTTTTATTATTTAGATCGGGTTGCGCGCCACAACAATAAAGGATAAAAGTGGATATTGATTTGTTACTGTTTCCTTATTCTTTTTGCTGCGAATTTTAAATTATTCTTTATGCTTTTCTCCTGAGTTACTGTTGGTAAATGATATCCCCCCCACAGCATGTCCCATTCCCCTCTTTAACTGCTAGTTTCCTTTATTATTACTTGCTATATATATGCTTTAACTGCACAAGTTTAGTTGGTAGTCTTGTCTTAGGGAGGGATTGTATTCACTCCCAGACTGGTCAATAGCCCTATCAGCAGTTTTAATGAGCTTCCTTGTGTTTTTAATGTTTTGCCGGTCTTGGGGAGTCAATCTTAGCATCTTCTGTTTTCCTCCCCGAGAGGATTCTCCTCTACTTTGTTTAGAACCATTGCCTCTTTGTTTCACCATTATCTACAAACATCAGTCTTTAAGCTTGTTAGTATCCAGAAAGATAGTGAAGTTCACAGTTGTAGGAAATAAAATGTTGCAGACAGTATCAAATGTTGTAGAGTGCGGACCACACAAAAAGTAGTGAGGCCGCACTAAGGCCAATGCTGACCACACAAAATTCCAATGCGGTCTGCATAGAGGTGTGGTTCAATTACCTACTCTCTAATTAATAGCTCCACAGACCGCACAAAATGCCAATGTGGTCCGTATTGAGGCATCGCGGACCACACAAAATGCAATGCGGTCGTAGTCCTCCATTATCAGGCTTCAGACTTTTAGCAATGCGGTCCGCACAAAATTCCATTGCGGACCGCACAAGAGCACCGCAGACCACATAATTTCCACCGCGGTCCGCTCTGAGTGCCTAGTCATAGCACTAACTTAGGGTTCAAGATAATTTGACTTTCAGTCCAATTTTACACCTAATACAGGGACCCTAAGTGTTTGTTTAATCATTTAACTACCTAAGTCTACTTTAAACAAGAAATTAACTAACCTAATCCTACCAAATTGAAAGAAATACGGGAAGAATAGGAGAAAAGCTCAGGAAACAAAAATTAAAAGACAATAACAAAATCAAACAATTAAAAAGAAGTAAAAGTTACCAGATGTGAGAAGTACTGATGATTAATCGAGGATATGCAGATGAATTTGTGCAAGATTAGTGATGAATAGTGACTTTTTTAGTGTTTTGAGAATGAAAAGTTCGAAAAGTGTAAAAGGAGGGCCTCAGGCCCTATTTATATAAAAGGTCCTGGGGCCCAGCTTACCAACCCAATGTGGACCCCCCAAAATGGAATGTGGTCCGCACCTCACAACCTTAGACAAATTTTGAGAAGGCAACCTACTGCGGTCCGCACAAAATACTTTGCTGCCGCAGTGGTCCACTGCAGACCGCACAAAACGTAATGCGGCTGCAGTGGAAAACTTCAGAGAGTTGGTATTTTCATCCGTTATTAGTGTGGTCCGCACTGATTTTGTGCCCCCCGCACTGAGTTCTTTGCGGCCGCACACAATGTAGTGCACTCCGCATGGAAAACTTCAGAGACTTAAACAATATTTCCACCATGTCCTACACTGCATCAACACAAACCTGAAACATCTTACAACCAGTCAGTCCAAAAATAAATCTTATCCTAAAATGAAAATAAAAGAAAAATAAGAAGAACAAACACAAGGGTTGCCTCTCAAGAAGCTCCTGATTTAACGTCGCGGCACAACGCAGGTTACCATCAAATCATTTGAGATGAAGAAGTGCCACCACGTGACTGTCATCAATTTTTCCCAAGTAGTGCTTAACCCTATGCCTATTCACTCTGAAAACTTTCCCATTTTTGTTTTTTAAATCAAGTGCACCAAACGGGGTCACACACACCACTTCAAAAGGTCCACTCCATTTTGACTTAAGCTTTCCCGGAAATAGAAGTAACTGAGAGTTGAACAAGAGAACCAAACCACCCACTTTGAACTCCTTGCTACGAGCATATTTATCATGAAGGTATTTCATCTTTTCCTTGTACAAGGAAGAACTAGAGTAGGCATGGAATCAGAATTCATCAAGTTCATTGAGTTGCTCCACACAAAGATTGGCTGCAACATCCTATTCAAGATTTAGCTTCCTCAAAGCCCACATGGCCTTGTGCTCTAACTCAACTGGTAGATGGAAAGCTTTCCCGAACACCAACCGGTACGGAGACATACTAATCGGAGTCTTGTAAGTAGTCCTATAAGATCATAGAGCGCCATCCAACTTCTTTGACCAATTGGTCCTATTAGCATTGATCGTCTTTGACAATATGCTTTTGATTTGCCTGTTGGAGACTTCAACTTGACCACGTGCTTGAGAATGATAGGGAGTAGAAACATTGTGATTGACACCATACTTTTCAAGTAAAGTGTCAGAAGCTCTATTGCAATAATGAGACCACCCATCACTTATGATTGCACGAGGAGTACCAAACCTTGTAAAAATGCTCTTTTTTAGAAATGCAACAACACTCCGGGCCTCATTGTTAGGAAAAGCCATGGCTTCAAACCACTTTGAAACATAGTCCACTACCACAAGAATGTATGTGTTCCCACACAAGCAAACAAAGGGACCCATAAAATCAATGCCCCATACATCAAAAATATCAACCTCGAGGATGGTATTGAGAGGCATCTCATCTTTCTTCAAAATTCCACCCGCTCTTTGACATTCATCGCACCTCTTCACTAGTTAACTTTCATCTTTGTACAAAGTTGGCCAATAAAACCCACAACTAAGAACTTTGGAAGTCGTCCTCCCCCCGCCATGATGGCCACTATAGGAAGAGGAATGACAAGCCTCCAAGATACTCAATTGCTCTTTCGTCAGGGCACACCTTCGGATCACACCATCTGTGCAAATCTTGAACAAGTACGGCTCATCCCAATAGAAATATAAATTATCCCATTTGAGCTTCTTCCTTTGGTTAGAAGAGAGCTCACATGGAATTATACCAGTCACAAAGAAGTTAGTAATATCCGCAAACTATGACATACCATTCATCAATACTGAAAGGAGTTGTTCGTCGGGAAATGAATCATTGATCTCTAGGCCATCACGAGCCCTCCCATAGTACATCCCTGACTGGCCGGAGAGAAATAGACTAAGAGACACTCTTCTACCTTCCCACACTGCCCAAACATTAGTAAATGTATCTTCTGGGTCGTCTGAGGGCTTAGCTGAAGGCAATGGAGATGAATACTCCACCTCTGCCACAACTTTATTATCCGGAGAGGGTGCATCAGGAGAAGAAGAGGTAGTAGGAGAAGGGGGTGAGCCCCAGGTTGGTGGGGTAGAACGAACTAGAAACTCGGAGGTGTGACAAGACTGCTTTGTAAGTGAGGTGGCCTATCATAAGTTCAGAGAATGCTGGCCTGAGAGGAAATTGATTCTGGAGTGGAGTTTTGTGGATAGAGACCTCTTTCCTCACAACCCCAATGTGAGAAGCCAGTTTAGAGAGAGAGTGGGCTGGGAGTACTTCTTAAACACCTGTGTGGATGCAAACGAGCACCTGGTCAAGGAATTCTACACCAATGTTGCTCACATTAAAAAAGGCACCAAAATGACCAAGGTGCGGAATTTGAAAGTACTATTCGATGGGAAAGTAATAAATGACTACTTGGGCTTCGATGAAGAGGATGAAACACCGTATTCGGCAAAAATGGAATTAGGTGAGGAGGTTCGTCCTTGGTTGGCACAGTATCTGGCAATCCCAGGTATCACCCCCCATTAGTTGAATGCGGGAGTGAAGATCTTAAGGAAAAATTTGAATTTTGAGGCTAAGGGGTGGGAAACATTCGTGTGCAACATACTAGACCCCACTACCCATGACAACTCACTCCCTCTTCACCGGTCAGTACTGGTAGCATCAATTATGGCGGGGTACCCGATTAAAGGTTGGGAATGTGATATCTCGGGTGATTACGCAGGTAGTCTGTGAAGGTGATAGAAACTACCCCTTCCCCAGCTTCTTAACCATGCACTTCACATACCTAAAGGTAGAAAAGCAACCATTTGATATCAAAGTGAAAGAAAAGGCCCCGTTCTCATGGTACAGCATGCAGGGTGATGACAACCCTAAAAGCAAGAACTACAAGGCAGCAACCACTACTGTAACTAGCCAGTCTGAAGAGCCAGTAGAGGTAGTGGCTCCTACTCAGCCTTCGTCCACCCCAACGGACATGCCCCCTGGTCCATCCACTTCAGCAGTTCCAGACATACCCTCCACCCAGGCCTACCTAGTGACTGCAAACTATCTAAGCCAGGCTCTTCTTAGCATTAACAACTGTATACAGACAACTCCCTCTAAGATGTCTGTCCTCAGTTCTACAGTAGCAACTCAGTCGGCACCTCCGCCTCCATAGGTACCACAGTCTATTGAGGATTCCATCAAGGATATTCTGAACAACCAGAAGAAAATCCTTGACATTCATAAAGTTCTTACGGATGTTGAGGAGTCTCATGGAAAAGCTCTCAAGGAGCTTGCTAGGGAGGCCAAGAAGATGAGAAAGACACGGGCTTCCAAGGAGTCCGTGAAGGAGTTAAGGGTTGAGGTTGACAGGATAAAGGCAGATCATCTGCCTTTGAATTTATTGCTACAGGACCCTGTGCCAGCAGCTCACCCCCGCCAGAGCAGTCCTAGAGGCCTCCCAAGAGGAAGAAGATGATTCCCCATGCAGATGATGCAGTCATCCAGTTGGCAGACCTATCAGAGACCTCCTCCAGTTAGCCATAGGATGCAGCTCACGAGATTGCCCAGGTCCAGGCCCAGGCCCTAAAAGTAGAGCAACAGGTCATAGGGAACCAGTCTGAGGTTCCCGAGCATATTGAGGACCCAGGGACCACTCAAGACCCCATGCAGGCAGACGGCCCATAGGGAGTTTCTATATCCCTTTTCCCTTTATTTTTGGTTCTTATTTTGCTTAGTTGGCATTGAGGACAATGGCAACTTTCATTTGAGGGGGTAGACCCTACTTTAATTGATTTGGATGAATGTACATATTTAACAGATTTCATGACTTTTCTTTATTTTCATCTTCGGTATGTATATAATTTTAGAACTTCATTACATTTTTCGTACTTTTCACTTTGGGTCTGTATATAAAAGTTGTGTTACATTGTATATATTCATCCCCGTATTGTATATTCGATTAAATACCCTCTTGTACATATTCATTCTACCTTCCACCATTTTACTTTTCTGTAGCTTCTTATTTATGTTCGTAGCTTCTTGTTTTGAACGTTTGCAATAAGCCTTTGGTTTTCTTAATGCTATGGTTGTTTCCAAAGGTGGAGTTTGTGTGAACCAGGTGGCTCTTCCCAATGATGGATGGCGTGACAACCTTCTTACGGTTTGAGTCCATTTTTCTTTTTGCTTTTTAGTAGTTAGTGGTTAGGGTGCCTCAAGCAAAGCTTCACTTGGGCCTAGCACATTTGCCTTTAATCTCATGGTCAAAAATAAATTGTTGTGTTTAGGAAGGTGAAAGTCGTGACCTTGAGACTCTTGTGTTTACCGATAATCATCAAGTGTTTTTTCGGACCATTGTGTGCTCAAATCTTATCTAAGTTCATTGTGGCCCCCGACTCTGTCTTTAATGATCCCATAGCTTGTGTTGTGAGAAATTGCATTGCAAGTCCAAGTCCCGAGCAATTGGTCTAGAACTTGCACTAAATGTTTGTTGAGGCGAAATCCTAAGTGAATTTTGACTTGAGATATGATTATAGGCTCTCCTTGATCCAAATAATAGCTTGAACACCTCCACTGCCTAACAATGATAAAATCCCTAGTCAACCCTATGAGCCTTAGACCTTTTTCCTTCAAGAACCATGATACAAGCTTTTACCCGTTTTAAAAGATACCCTCTCTTGGCACCCGATCTTTCCTTAGCACATGGCAAAAGTATAAGTTTGGGGAGAGAGACGAAGATGGCACAAAGTGGTAAAAAGGTAAAAAGTAAAGAAAAGGAAAGGAAATGAAAAAGAAAGAAAAGCAAAAAGACAAAAAGAATGTTCAAATGTAGAAATGAATAACAGGGATTCAAGAAAAGCAAAGAATGAAAGGTGTGGAATATTGAAAAAGGAAAAAAATATGAAATGTATAAGAAGGAGTGACAGTGTGTCTCTCTAACCCCTTAGAAAGAAGTGAAAAGACTCAAAAAGTCAAGTGAATGTGTGCCAAAATGAAGCAAAAGAAGTGCTTAAGGGAAGATGGAACCTACTTAGACCAAACATTTCCTACCCTAAACCATAAGCCTTCACTATGTCTCCACAAAAGCCCTATATGATCTCTAGTTGAATGAAACTTACATTAGTGGTGACTCATATAAGGGGCAAGCATATGGTACTTAGAGCCGGACTTGTGACTTTTCTTTGAGAGAGATGAGTGATTTTCCATTAACCTCATTCTGAGTGTCACTATTCTAAAGGTGGGGTTTGCTTAGGGAGAGATGAGGATGTGTGAGTTTGGGTTTCACAATGACCAAAGTAATAGAAAGAGTTCTTTGATGTGTTGAGTCATCTATTGATGATCTTGTGCCGCACTTAATCCATGGTGTTTAAAAGAGTAAATTTTGTTAATGATTCATTTGTATTGAGGGCAATTGTTAGTCCCAATTGATGCTAGATGAGGTCATTTTAGGATAGCTGAATTTTCTTGGATTTTCTCTTAAGGGGTGGATCTTATTTTATTTGCTTGAGGACAAGCAAAAACTTAAGTTTGGCGGAGTTGATAACTAGGGATTTTGATACATTTTATATTCCTTCATGCATAAGTTTTGATTAGAGATGTGTACAAAATAATCCCAAAAGGCTCACAAGTTGTTCTTGATTGCAGGTTTGATCAACAAGGTGACAAGATGTCAAAGATCAGCTCAAAAAGGAGTGAAACTTGCATAAGTACCAAGACATGACAAAGCTCAGGAAAAACAGGGCTAGTGCGGCCGCACACCATTCTGTGTGGTCCGCAAAAGTGAAGTTCACAGAGGCTGCTATTCAGGACCAAAGGCAATGCGGCCGCAAGGGGTTTGTGCGGTCCACATTGGGATCAATGCGGCCGAACTCAATTTAGTGTGGTCCGCAGAGCCAAGGTTCAAAGAGTTGCCAGTTCCAAGTTTAAAGCCCAATGCAGTACGTGCTCCATTTCGTGAGGACTGCACTAGAAGCCACCGCAGCCGCTCTCGATTCTGTGCGGTTCGCATTGTGCAAGTTTAGAGAGCCGTCTATTCAAGTTCAAATCCATAGTGCGTCTGCACGTGATTTTGTGCGCTCCGCACTAACCCCGCAAGGGTATTTTTGTCTAGATTTTTCAGCTTAGTATAAATAGCTTCTTTTCCCATTTTTAGGTCATCAAAGAGTTTGTACTGAAGGCTGTGCTCGTAACTTCGATATTTTTAGCTATTTTGAGTAATTTTAGCTTTATTTCAACATTGAATCTTCAAGTTTAGTTTAGCAATAAAATTATTATGAGTTTTTCTTCATCTATTTCTTTATTTTCTTCTCTAATTATGAGTAGCTAGACCCATAATCTAGGGTTGTGGCTCAACCTTATTGTGGGTAATTGATGGAACTTGTGCTTTAGGGCTTGATAGATTATGAGTGTTTTATATTTGGACTAATTTCATGTTTAATTGCTGAATTAGTGGTTGCAAACACTAGTTTGTGTTTAGTTGACTTTAACACTTCTTGAGAAAGATAGCCCAAGTCTATGAAATTGGTCCAACAAGGAATTGGGGCATATTCAAGAGATTGATAGCCCCAATTAAAGGGTTAAATCTACAGATAGTAATACCCGACTTGAACCTTCATTGCTTGTGCAAATTTGTATACCCAATTGGTCTTGAGAAATTCAATTTGGACAAAATTACTCGAACTACCGAGAGGTGTAGAGTGAGTAGAATCGTGCAACGGTTATATCATACTCCCCAAATGTGACAATCATGCCTTAGACTCAAGTATCCGTCAATTGACCACCTAGGCGAAAGTCACTACCCTAGTGCCTTTTAATCATTTGAACAACTCACAATAGTTTAATCTTAGCTTATTTTAGTTTAATTGATCATTGTAGTTCTATACAATTAGAAGTAAATCAAAACCCAAAATGTTTAGAAGTGCAATTAAGAGCAAATACATAACTCCACTTTAGATAGACACCCGACTCCAACTTCTAGCTCCCTGTGGAAATCGATCCCGACCTTAATCGGGTAAAAGCTGCTTCGACCTCTCTCGCTACTCAATAGTAGTGCAGGGTTGGCCTCGATCATGCACCACCACGAAACCCTAAAACGCACCAGAACCAATTCCCATGGATGCGGTCTCACGCGATGCTCAACACGTCGATGTAAGCTTCGACACTGACAGGAGCGTGCTCCAAGGAGACTAACAAGAAGCTCAGAAAACCCCGACTAGGGAAGAACGGGAGGTTAGCCTTCATGTTATTTTTAAAATTTTGCAGGCACAGCAGTTAGCGATTGCTCATCTGCAAAGTCATCAGAAAACTCCCAACACGGTAGCGCCGGGGACGGCTCCCCCAGCTGAGCATGTACCGGAGAGATCAAGCAACAACGGGTCGGTATCCGACCCCGCCATCGTAAAGATCCTCGAGGACCTCACAAAGAGGATCGAATCAGGTGAGAAGCAAATAAAAGCCAACGACAAAAAGGCCGAGACCTACAACTCTAGGGTCGACCAAATTTCGGGCGCACCCCCGATCCTGAAAGGTGTGGATTCAAAGAAGTTCATACAAAGGCTGTTCCTAGAGGAAGGGGTTCAAAAATCCATTCCAAAGAAGTTGAGAATGCCAAACCTTCCAAAATACAGTGGAACCTCAGACCCCAATGATCACATTACTGCTTACACTTGTGTAGTGAAGGGAAACGACTTAAAGAACGACAAGATCAAGTCCATTTTACTAAAGAGGTTCGGGGAAACACTCTCGAAAGGGGCCATGATATGGTATCACAAGCTAGCTACTAACTCTATAGACTCATTTGCCATGCTGGCAGATTCTTTCATAAAGGCACATGCCAGTGCCATCAAAGTAGCAACAAGGAAATTCGACGTCTTCAAGATCAAACAGGGGGAGAACGAGATGATGTGAGAGTTTGTATCTCACTTTCAAATGGAACAAATGGAACTACCACCAGTCTCCGACGACTGGGAAGTACAAGCCTTCAATCAAGGTCAGAATGAGCGAAGCTCAGTGGCTTCAAAGCAGCTAAAACAGAACATGGTCGAATATTTCATTGTGACCTGGTCAGACATTCACAATCGATATCAATCGAAAATCAGGGTCGAGGATGACCAACTAGGAGCCCCCTCGAGCTCAGTATACCCAAGAAGGCTTCTAGCGAAGGAGCCAAAGCCAAACAAAGAAAGGTACCAGCCATACATCGAAGACCGGAGAAATGCCCCGAGGCATAACATACCCCGCAATGATCGAAGAATGGATTGAGGCTAGAATCCTCGGGAAATCGTCAACATAGCTGGGTTTGATAGGTACACAGGACTGACGGAAATGCCTCACTTGTCAAAATACAACTTCAATGTCAATGTATTAGATATCGTGTTCGCCATTAGTAAAATCATAGACACCAGGTGGCCAAGGCCTGTACAATCGGATCCATCACAAAGGAACCACAACTTAGTGTGTGAATTTTACAACACACATGGTGACAGGATCGAAGATTGCCGACAACTCATGGAAGAGGTAGCTCGACTACTCAACAAAGGTCACCTCCAGGAATTCCTCAGCGACCGAGCCAAAAATCAGTTTTAGGAAGAGAAGAGACCAAAGAGAACGAAGCAAACGAGCCGCAACATGTCACCCATATGGTCGTTTAAGGTGTCGGTGCCCTGCAGGAGCCCACGGTCAGGAGAACGAACACATCACTCACCAGGAAAAAGCAAACTCGAGACTCTATCTAAGCCCCATAACGACGCACTAGTAATCTCTTTTCTTGTAAATACATTTCAAATTAAACTTGTGTTTGTGGCTCTAGGTAGCTCGGCCTATATTATCAGGTTGAGGGCAGTAGAGCAACTTGGACTTTTTGATCAAATTATTCTCACTCCTCGAACTCTCAACGGATTCAACACGACAACCACAAGGCATATTCTTGGTTATTTACAAATGAACAAAGAAAGGGTCGTACCGCGTCCTTCGAGGTATAACCATCTCCCATTTAACTTACACTTCACACTAAACTTTATGCAGGTGTCCGATTGAGACAGTCGAAGCATTATCCAGCCCGAAGACCTTAAGGTTTCAAAGCATACATTGCACTCTTTTCATTCAATCGGGTTTTATCCCGAAAAGGGTTTTACCAGCAAGGTTTTTAACGAGGAAACATCTATATGCTACCTAAGGAAAACTCAACAAGTATTCAAGGCTTCTTTTGCAATAAACCTCGAATAGGGGGGACATCCCCCTAGAAAGACACCTACACGGAGAAGCCAAGATACGCCAAATGAGGTCTTGATAGGAAAATAATGTACCGGGCCAAACGATCGAATGAACCGTGTCCGCATAGAACAACTGAGCCCTTAACAGCAAAGGCATCTATGTTTGTGCCAAATAATCAAAGAATATTTCCCCAAAACATTCTGCATTTCGAGAAAGCTCGATATTTTTTGCAAAAAATGGCCCCAGAGCCAAAAAAACGTCCCGAACACTCGGGGACTGGCGTCAACAACGCGTAATAGTACAACCCCCGAGTCGGAGCTTCAAATCGTAAGCCCTCAATGAGGCAACAACAACATCTACATCACAAAGTGTCTCCAAAACCAAAAACATCCCGAACACTCGGGGACTGGCATAAAAAACTCAAAGCCACATGACCTCCGGGTTGGGAATTCTGAAATCGTAAGCTCTCAATGAGGAAATACTAAGGTGACAAGTAATGGCTCCCGAGTAGAGGAATCCTCTATGGCTCGGGGACTACCGTCAATCACCATTTCCATCGACTTATTAGCCCCGGTCTCGTTAGACCTACACAAGGCAACAACAATAACTGTAAGACCTCAAAGGCATGTAAAACTTGTAAGACCTTACTAAAGGCAAAAACCTAATCTTAAAGTTTAGGCTATATATTGAACTTGTAAGACCCCTAAAAAGGCATACCCTCGATATAGATGTCGAAACTACTTCACTGGGTACTTAAAGGCTCCGGCCAAACACAAATGACTCCGTTCATAAGGTTGTACAAGCCAAACTAACGTGACTCGAGGATGCCCGACCGTCGCAATAAAATCACAGGCCTTGAATTAATTCGAATATACTTCAAAAAGAACCGGTTAAATAGGCTACCCTCGGTATAGGCAAACGAGCTTCGACCATGTCAGCTCCTAAGCACTGTCTTCGAGGTACTCAACCTCCGAGCCAAACCTCCCGAGGTGCTCGATCATCGCTATATAATGAATCACAATCGAGGGTTTTTTCATCGAAAAGTTAGGCAAACATTATTTCAAAGGCCCTTAACGAGGGAAAATTAAAGCCTATATAAAAGGTTGCATCGACCCAAGGCGTAAGAGCCACTGTCAGTCCACATAAAAGGTCGCATCGACCCAGCGCGTAAGAGCCTACGGGCCAGCCTAATGAGCCTCAGGGCCATACTGCGAATCTAAGGATTCCTCTAAACTCAAAGACCAGTTCATCGGGTTAGAATCAAGGCAAAAATAAACGCAGAAGATACAAAACCACGAGGTTTCCTCTTTATACACACATCTGACAAAAATTCAAGCTCCATTTACAACATACTTTGAAAGTACTATATACAGAAACAGAGAAGGAATTATACGTCCCCTTTAGGTACTATGGCCCGACGACCCCATCCTCAGCATCGGACAGAAGGAATTTAGCATCGTGTTCTTCCACCTTGGCTTGCTTGATCTCTTCCGAGAGGTCGAAGCCCCTGGCATGAATTTCCTCGAGGGTCTCCCTCCTAGATTTATACTTTACGTACTCCTTACTATTGCTCTCGCAATCAAGAGCTTCCCTCGGCTGAGCTATAGCAACAGTAGCGCCATTCAAATAGGCCGCCACTTTCTGGTTAGCCCTAGTGTGGCTCATTACAACCTCAGTCCGCTTCGCATTCAAAAGCTCGGACTCGAGCCTTGTGATCATATTCGATCAGATAGAATCATTTGCATGGGCGTTCCGGACTTGCACCTCGAGGGCAGAAGACTTAGACAAAGCACCCTCTCTGGCCGTGACTTGGGCATCTACCTGAACCTCTAACTCGTTAGGCTCATATTTGGCCCAGCCAACTTCGCCCCAAAGTTGTTCCAACTCCTCCATTTTGCTCTCCAACTGAAATATCGAAACATTAATCTCCGAAAATGAAAGGGGGAGCATACATCAACACGAAATATAGGTTACCTGTCTTTCGAGACGGCTTTCGCAGTTCCAACTTCGATTCGCCACACACTGCAGGTATACCAACTCACTTTCCTTTATTGCAGAAAGGACCCTAAGTGATTTCTCCCTATCCAAAGGTTTCCGTAGCTTGGCCTCATGACGAAGCAGCTCGGACTTAAGCTTGTCAAAGGCCTGCAAAGGAAAATTCAATAAGAAAGGAATGGCGCAAAACCAAGATAAGCATATACTGGTTACAAAAGCTTACCATAAAGCCAAGCCGCTGAGCCTCACCAAAAGCTGAGCCAATGCCCGATGGCCTAGTATCCCCCGAAGTGCCTTTGGTAGAAAAAGAAGAAGGCGCCGCATGACCCTCGTTCCTCGAAGTACTTTCGACGGGAACGGGAAATGTTCTTTCGAAAACAGAGGCCTCCGAAGCGGGAAGATCGGCCAACTCGCCTCTTTTGAACCTGAGAAAAGGACTCGGCCCCCCGTGAGCATCCTCACACCTCGGAGACTCTTTTCGTTTATTATCAACCTCGAGGTCGACAGTCTCTCCTCCTCCCCCAGGGGGCACGGCCTCATCTCGAAAAAATCTCCAACACCTGTGGCGGCAGAGTTAGTGAACTAAAAAGAGAAGCACCTTTTGAGGAAATAAGCCACTAAATGCCTACCGTGATGCTTTGCCTCCCATCTCCCCTAGGACAGGTCTCGCCACCTACACTTATCATAGGTCGAACAAGCTGCCAGTTTGCGGGACCATTCAGTGAGATTAGGGACCTCGTTCGACAACCAAGGAAATGCTACAAAAAATGAAATAGAAAGATGCCTTTATGGAGCCCGCCTCTGCTATGGACAAAGCGATAAAAATACATGTATTCCACTTACATGTGAAATTCCATTTCTCAGGAAATGGCAAACACTCTCCAGGGATAATATCAACTGTCACACCTCCTTTTTATTACACCTGAGGGTATATATAGGGAGTTTTTTCCAATTAAAGTGACATTATTCGAAATGAGATTATTTATTTATTCTATTCAGAGTCGCCACTTGGGATGGTTTGTTTTCTGATGTCCCAAGTCACCGGTTTATTTTATATTCGTAAATCGAGGAAATTTGACTTTCCTTTTGAAGTCTGCGAACTAGAAATTTTAAGTAAGGAATTCTGTTAACCCGGGAGAAGGTGTTAGGCATTCCCGAGTTTCGTGGTTCTAGAACGATCGCTTAAACCATTGTAATTGACATATTATCTGATTTTAATACATGTTTTAACTTATGGTACAATTTTTAACTTATTGCCCGCTTTGAATTAATTTAAAAGAAGATTTAACGTCGTTTAAAACATGTCTTTGGATCACACCACATGAAATGCACCCGCAATCCGAAACACATCTTATTCAATGTTGTTGAGATTTGGATTTTGGTCACATGAAATGCGCACCCGATTTTAGGAAGGTAATATTATTAGAATAACGTGCCTAAAGCAACTACGCACTTTCAAATTTGTGAGGGCTACAGAAAGTTCAACTAAATAGCACGCCTCGATTTCTGGTGATTAAAATTAAATAAAAAAGGGCCATGCATTTTGAGATTTTATTTGGCACGTCATACCTCGACTAATTAAGGACCTAATTAATTAAGGAAAGCTTAATAGAATTCTAATCATTTTTTGACTCAAGGTTTAAACCTACTTATCATCTAACGGACCTTGTGTTGAATGACCAATTATCTAAAGAGAAGTGGCTTCACCAATAACTACTAAACAAAGGACTGGGTTCGACAAAGCAAACCCAATTAGCGTAAAGTATATGATTACCTTTTGCCGGCCTCTTCAGGCTTGGGCCCAAACTTAGCCCAAGATTTAGTGAGATGGCAAATGCCAAGTGACATGGGGACATGCAATTAAATCAAGAAGATAAACACTCATCCGTTAGGCCAGCATTAGGCCCAACGCTTTAGAGCCAAACAATTTGCAAAACCAATTAAACCCAAATCAACTAATGCTATATGAAACGCGAAATCAAATTACCCTTTAAACTTTTGAGTTTAAACTAATCAAGTACAAATCAACTAACTGAGCTTCCGATTTTATCTTTTATGCATTTTGGATTAAATCTGTTGTGAAGAAAATTTAGCAGTAAACAAAGGAACTACTATGCTCAAGAAACAAGCCCAAATAGCAATGGTATATCGTCCTCCCTTGCTAATGACTTCAAAGTCCAGGCTCAAGAAACCCAAACCTTGCCAAAGTCACAGCTGGGGATCATGACTCAATATCGAGTTCTTGCCAGCAACGAAAATACCAATCACACCCAACAACAACATGATAAGCTTCATCACTCCACAGTAAATGGAACATAAGGAAATTTAAAAAGCTACTAAAATTGCATGCTCAACTTTAACTACACTGATAATGAAATCGACAAATATTCATGCTTGAGTTCAAACCTAAGCTAAACTTACAAACACAGCCTGAAACTTCAACCCAATTAACTCTTTTTCAATATCATCGGTAACAAAATCTGGGGAACTAGCCCAATTTGCTTGAATCAAAAAATCAACACCCAAACTCTTAGAGAGCACAAGTTCATTTATGCAGCATACTAAAGACATGAGAAAGCTAAGGTAACATGTATAATTCATGACTTATTACAGAACATTAAAGAAATAGAGGAAAACAAATGAAATGACATTCAACAGCTTGTATTCAGTCAGGCCTCAACTCGAAATACATGTTCTTAGTCACTTGTTGACAATGATTTGAGGAAATACCTGGTAATGAAAAGGGAAAACAGAAGAGGTGAAGAAATCAGAAATCAAGCAGCAGCAAAAATCAATTTAAAACTAGCAATGAAACATGATTCTGACAGCAGCTCAAAACCATGCTTTAAAATACAAAACTCAAGTCATTTTAACCAAGTGCAAGGTCTTTGAAACTTTCAGAAATTTCAGCTAACCAATGAAATCAAAGAACACTAAAACCAAACAGAATTCTCAGCTTTCCAAAATACAGGGATTTTAGTATTATCTTTCAAAGCTTTTTAAATCTAGCCGTTTCTAACTTTTTCAAAAAATTTCAGTCCCTGAAATCTCTTCCTTGAGCCTGAAGAAAGAGTGTCTTTATAGGCAAGCTTTTAAGGCAGCCTAAAAGTATTCAATTTTTGCACCTTACCCCTTTTGGAATTTTCACTTTTGTTGTTCAATCCCTAGCTTAAAAATCAGTTTTTCAAATAAGTCCCAATCCCCAGCTTCTAAGAAGCTTCCTATTCAGTTAAAAGAGATTCCCTCACCTAGAATTCATAGACTACCCCTTTAAGTCCTGTTAATTACCCCAGCCTGCCTCATGGGTCAAGTTGACCTAATAGCTTAAACCCAATTGAGCGTGCTCCCCTTGAAAATGGGTCAGAAATGACCCCAAAGTCCAAAGCCAATCAGAAAATCCATTTGGTAATTCATGAAGAGAAGAAGAAGAGACCAATTAAATGATTTTAAAACCAAAATCTAAACTAAACGACTGATTTAAACCAAATAATAAGCTAAAATTAACTATATTACCAAGCCAGCAACATCTAATTAAACTAATCATAAGACTAAATATCAGAAGCTTAAAGTCATGAGTGACAATTAAGCATGACGAGTGAATAAAACAACGTTTAAAAGTTGAAAGGAAAACTGAAACACAACCGGAACAAATACAGACATGGATCGATCCAGAAAAAAAGAAAGCCTTGGTTCAGAACCTTGGTCAATTTTCAGTCTACTTACGAAAAATGAGAAGAAAAGAGGAGTAAGTGGTGAAATAACCACGGCGCTAGGGTTCCGAGTTTTAATCTGATATTCGAGGAGCTCAGGCCGGATTTGAGGGAAAGTGAACGGGGATTTGGAAAGAAGGGGGTGAGGAGAGTATTCGATGTTAATTTCATAGCGATTGGACGTCGGCCGCTGCCGTGGGCGATTTTCGTTAGGTGGCAGGCGGTGGCATTACATGGGAGACTAAGAGTTAAGTGAGGGGTAGGGGGGACATTTTCGGACAATTTTATATGGGATAAGACTCAGTTCCAGACCGTCCGATCAATTAAGATCGGCGGGCCTGATCAAAGGGTAATGGAAACGACGTCGTTTGGTCATTTAGTGGTGCGGACCGGGTATGGGGTGGTCTGGGCCGGATTTAACGGGTTTGGACGGGTAAAATTGAATAGGGCTTGAGGGATTTTAACTTTTTGGCCCAAAAATTCGAATCTTCTCATTTCTTCTTCATTTTCTTTTTATTTATTTCAAAACTCTTTTTCTCCCCCTTTTTTTTCAAAATTAAAAATAAAACTTAAATTAATTCATACTACAAATTATCCTACTAAATTAAATTAGTTAACTCTAAATAATAATTACCACAAATAATTAAATTCCAAACTAAAAGGAAAACTACCAAAATTCGAAACTCAAAATTTAAAATGCAAAAATTAGTTATTTTTCGTGATTTTTTCATTTTTGTAAAACAATAATTTACCAATTAATCTAAAAATATAAAATTAAATCCTAAATGCAATGCGTGATATTTTGGTATTTTTCATGATATAAATAAAACTTAAACGTGCACAAAATTGCAAACAATTAAATAAAATTCTACAAAATTCCTAAAATGGTAAATAATTAACAAAATATATTTTCTTGGGATTTTTATAGGAGTGTTTCATATAGGGCAAAAATCACGTGCTCACAGCTACCCCTCTTTGCTCGAAGATACGAAGGGTTTTCGGGCAAAGATAAAATGAGCAATCACGAGGGATTTTTGCCCGTTTGACACTCCATGAGAAGCATTTTTGAAAAGAATCTGACCGAGCCTTGATTCAAAGGTTGCCTACATATCCTTGGCTATAGAGGAATCAGGTCAGTGTAGTTCTAGAAGTTTTGGTAGTTGGGACTACCGGGAGCTTGATTTTACTGTTGCTGTTGCTACTGCTTGCTGACCCCCTTATTACACCAAACGGAAAGTCAAAAGCTATCTAACTAAACCTATCAACTACAAGTTACAAGATTACTATCTATAAATCTCTTGAAGCTTGATCTTGAGTCTTGGCTAGGTCTTGCTGCAGAATCCGATCTGAATCTTAATGCTCGTCAGCTATAACCGTTGGTTTATTCTTCAGCTTTAGATCGAGGCGAGATATGTGAAGCTTGTGACTTCAATCATATCTTGAGCAGTCCGCATCCTTCTCCGTTTCAACCTTTGAGTTCACTTCTTTATTTTTGTTCTTTTTCTTTTTTTCTTTGTTCTGGATTGAGACTCATACTTTTGGTCATCTCGAATCCTGCGCCTCGAGGTCAAACCTTCTCAGACACTAAAACAAACAAACGAACGAAATTTTCTGCCCTAGTTTTCACTAGGATAATTTGTGAGTTATTTGTAACCAAAACCTACATTATTTCTCTATTGAAAACTATAAAGTAAGGATCGTGTGTCCTTAGGAGGAAAGATTAGGGAATGGAGCTCTATATCTAAAAGCATCAACTCAGGGATTGGAGCCCTAATGTTGGCAAAATGCGACTAGGGAATGGAGGCCCTATGTCTAAAAAGGCTCAACTTAGGGATTGGAGACCTAAATGTAGGCTAAAAGGCGACTAGGGAATGGAGTCCCTATGTCTAAAATCTCAACTTAGGGATTGGAGCCCTAATGTTGGTAAAAAGGCGACTAGGGAATGGAGGCCCTATGTCTAAAAAGGCTCAACTTAGGGATTGGAGCCCTAAATGTTGGCAAAAGGCGACTAGGGAATGGAGGCCCTATGTAAAAAATCTCCACTTAGGGATTGGAGCCCTAATGTTGGCAAAAACGACTAGGAAATGGAGGCCCTATATCTAAAAAACTCAACTCAGGGATTGGATCCCTAATGTTGGTAGCCCCTATGTCTAAAATCTCAACTTAGGGATTGGAGCACTAATGTTGGCAAAGACGAATAGGGAATGGAGGCCCTATGTCTAAAAAGCTCAACTCAAGGATTGGAGCCCTAAATGTTGGCAAAAAGGCGACTAGGGAATGGATGCCCTATGTCTAAAATCTCCACTTAGGGATTGCAGCCCTAATGTTGGCAAAAACGACTAGGGAATGGAAGACTTATGTCTAAAAAGCTCAACTCAGGGATTGGAGCCCTAATGTTGGCAAAAACGACTAGGGAATGGAGGCCCTATGTCTAAAAGGCTCAACTTAGGGATTGGAGCCCTAAATGTTGGTAACAGGTGACTAGGGAATGGAGACCCTATGTCTAAAAATCTCAACTTAGGGATTGGAGCCCTAAGGTTGGTAAAACGGTGACTAGGGAATGGAGGCCTTATGTCTAAAATCTCCACTTAGGGATTGGAGCCCTAAAAGTTCAACTTAGGGATTGGTGTCCTAATGTTGGTAAAAAGGCGACTAGGGAATAGAGGCCTTATGTCTAAAATCTCAACTTAGAGATTGGAGCCCTAATGTTGGTAAAAAGGCGACTAGGGAATGGAGGCCCTATGTCTAAAATCAAAACTTAGGAATTGGAGCCCTAATATTGGCAAAAACGACTAGGGAATGGAGGCCCCATGTCTAAAAAGCTCAACTAAGGGATTGGAGCCCTAATGTTGGCAAAAGGCGTCAAAGATTGATATTGGGGATCCTGAACTATCATTTTGTTCGAATTTTCTTCTTTTTCCTCTTTTTTTTTTCATTTTCCTTTTTCATTTCATTTTATTTCAATAAAATACAGGAAGGAATTTTGGAGGAAAACTTCCCTTTTGGATTGATTGTTACTGCGAAGCTGTTTCTAGCTTTTACGCAGCTTTTCTTTTGGTTGCACCTTCTTTTGCACTGTTGCCTTGGGCTGCACCTGCTTCAATTTTAAGCAAAGAACAATTGTTAGTTTGAAACGGTGGTTGGTTTTATGGCGTTGATTGTTTATATGACTCGATCTCGGCCTGAACCTTTGTTGAGAACTTCTACTATTTGGTGGTTTTCTGAAGATTGATTTGTCTTTCAAACTGGAGGACTCAACTTTTAAGATTTCATGATGGCTCGCCCGTGTAAGGCTTCTACCCTTTCACTTTATTCCACCTTTAGGCTTTTGCCCTTGGCTTTCTCTTCCCTTCCAATAACTTTAATTTCATAGCATCAGCCATCATGGCCAGTCGGGATCGACTTGATGCACCTACTGAGGCTGGGTACTTTTCTTTACCTTTTGTTAAGCAGAACCCTGTATAGCCAGTCTTGCCACCTTTTCTTTGTATTAGTTTAGGAAAAGAGTTAGACCGAAAGGGATTCAAGGAAAAGTAAACAAAGGACAAGAAAATGAATTGAAGGAGAAGTGTCCCTTTTGGGGATGAACGAAGAACTTATCTGGGGTGCATACAGACTTCAATAAACATGACATGCTTCTTGGACTGGATACCCGATCTGCACAGTTATCCAATTTCTCATAAATCCATTGTGGCCCGTATTTTAAAACCGAGAACCCTGCCAAGACTCTTTCAATATCAATGGTGGTGAGGGTTTCTTCTTTTCGATCAACGGCGCCCTTTGAGGGTTTTTGCCAATCGACCTCTCTTATTTCTCTTCTCACCGTCGCCTTATAGTGCTCCTTACGAGTTTTCACTAACAAGACTCTCTTATTTTCATTTCTCTGCTTACCATCGCCTCATGGTGCCCGTGTGGGTTTTCACCAATAAGATTCTCTCATTTTATTTCTCTCATTTTGATTGCATCAGACCCAAAGAACTGCGTTCTCCGATTTTGAAAACCTTTTACCAATCGATCGGAAGGACTTGAACAAGGTTTTGGGTAAAAGGAATTTAGATTGAATTACAACTTTGGAATCATTCAGGAAGGATCATCGCCGAACCATTATAAAATCTGCCCCAATTTCACTTCTTGAGGAACTTGAATTTTTTATTTTGGTGTGACTGAACCCCAGAGAGAGGCTGCCTATGTATCCTTTCGGAATCAAGTCGAATGTAGTTCAGGAAAATATTTTGCTTTTGTTGTTGTTGTTGTTATTATATTTTTTTTCTTTTTTCTTTTTTTATCTAGTTCCAAAGACGGTAATGAAAGAAAAGTAACCAGCTCAAAGGGTTAGCAAAAGAACTGGAGTGTTTGGGGTAGCGAGAATGAAAGTCTTCGTCATCTCAATCAGATAGTGCTATTGCTGCAGAAGGACTAGACATAGTACTTTTTTACCACATATGCGGTCACAACTGCCTGGGGATCATTTCCTTCAATATCTCCCAAGTACAATGCTCCTCTGGGCAATATATTTCTGATGATGTATGGGCCTTTCCAATTGGGAGAAAATTTTCCTTTTGCTTCCTGATGATGGGGAAGAATATGCCTCAGAACGAGTTGCCCCATTTCAAAATTTCTAGGCCGCACTTTCCTGTTGTAAGCACGGGCCATTCTTTGTTGGTACAACTGCCCTTGGCAGACTGCGGCCATTCGCTTCTCATCAATCAGGATTAACTCCTCCAGGCGGGATTTGACTCACTCACTGTCTTCGATTTCAGCTTTCACAATGATCTAGAGAGAAGGGATTTCAACTTCTGCGGGTATTATGGCTTCAGTGCCGTAAACCAAATGGTAAGGGGTTGCTCCGACCGACGTGCTCATAGTAGTGCGATACCCCAACAATGCAAAAGGCAACTTTTAATGCCACTACATGGAACTTTGAATCATCTTTCTCAAAATCTTTTTGATGTTCTTATTTGCTGCTTCAACGGCACCGTTGGCTTTGGGACGATAAGGAGTAGAGTTCCGATGTGTTATCTTGAAATGTTCGCATATCTCTCTCATCAAATGACTATTCAAATTTGCAGCATTATCTATAATGATAGTTGCAGGAATACCAAAACGGCAGATGATGTTAGAGTGCACGAAGTCTACCATAGCTTTCTTGGTGACAGATTTGAGAGTGATTGCTTCAACCCATTTAGTAAAATAGTCGATGGCGACCAATATGAATCCATGCCCATTTGAGGCTTTTGGCTCGATTCCCCAATGACGTCCATGCCCCAAGCGACGAATGGCCAAGGTGCTGACATGGGATGCAGTTCTGTGGGCAGTGCATGAATCAAATCCCCGTGCACCTGACACTGATGACACTTCCGAACAAAACCAAAATAGTTTTTTTCCATAGTCATCAAATAATAGCCCGCTCGGAGGATTTTCTTTGCCAAAACGTACCCATTCATGTGGGGTCCGCACACTCCTGCGTGTACTTCATACATGATTCTTCCAACCTCTTCGGAGTCAACACATCTTAACAAGTTGAGGTCCGGGGTCGTTTTGTACAAGACATCACCACTCAAAAAGAAACCACTAGCATGCCGTCTAATGGTTCTCTTTTGGTCCCCACTGGCTTGCTCGGGGTATTCTTTGGTTTTCAAAAATATTTTGATGTCATGGTACCATGGCTGAACATTTGGATCTGCCTCAACTGTATTACAGTAGCCATGCATTTCCCTAATTTGGCTTTCTAAGGGATCAATATGGGCATTGCCTGCGTACGGCAGCATCGAGGCCAAAGTAGCAAGCGCATCGGCCAGTTCATTATGGCAACGAGGGATGTACCTGAACTCTATTGACTTGAATCGCTTGCCAAGATCTTCCACGTGTTGTCTATAAGGAATAAGCTTGATATCTCGGGTTTCCCATTCTCCTTGAGCTTGTCGGATAATCAGATCCGAGTCTCCCATGATTAACAACTCTTCGACATCTTGGTCGATTGCCATGTTCATACCCATAATGCAGGCTTCATACTCGGTGGTGTTATCTGTGCAGAAAAACCAAAGCCAGGTTGTGGCTGGATAATGCTGGGCGGTGGGTGAGATCAAGATTGCCCCAATTCCAACACCTTTTGCGTTTACCGCCCTATCAAAGAACATTTTCCAAGCATGGGTGTCTTCAGATATTGCCTCAACTGAATTCACCTCTTCATCTAGGAAGTACGTGCTCAAAGGTTGGTATTCATCATCAACCGGGTTCTCAGCCAAATGATCTGCAAACGCCTGGCTTTCATTGTCGTGCGAGTGACGTATACTATGTCAAACTCCATGAGCAAGATCTGCCACTTTGCTAATCTCCCAGTGGGCATTGGCTTCTGAAATATGTATTTTAAGGGATCCAACCTGGTTATGAGGTAAGTGGTGTAAGCTTGCAAATAATGCCTCAACTTCTGAGCGACCCAAGTTAAAGTACAGCAAGTTCTCTCCAATAAAGTGTACTTGGCTTCATAACTGGTGAACTTCTTGCTCAAATAGTAAATGGCCTGCTCTTTCTTTCCAGTCACATCATGTTGCCTGAGGACACAACCGAAAGAATTTTCCAAGACTGTCAGATACAAGAATAGAGGCCTCTCTAGCTCAGGTGGGACCAATACTGGCGGATTCGACAGATATTCTTTGATTTTATCAAAAGCCTTTTGGCACTCATTTGTCCATTTGATTGTTGTATCTTTCTTCAGCAATTTGAATATGGGTTCACACATGGATGTTAACTGAGCAATGAATCGGCTGATGTAGTTCAATCTTCCCAACAAACTCATAACATCTTTCTTGGTTCTTGGAGGAGGCAAATCGCGAATTGACTTTATCTTTGCCGAGTCCAACTCGATGCCCCTCTGACTGACTATGAATCCCAAAAGTTTGCCGGATGGTACCCCAAATGCACATTTGGCCGGGTTCAGCTTCAAATCATATTTGCACAACCGCTCAAAAAATTTTCTCAAGTCCCGAACTTGGTTGTCCTGAGTTTTGGATTTGATGATTACATCGTCCACATACACCTCTATCTCTTGGTGCATCATATTATGAAAATATGGCAGTCATGGCTCTCACGTAGGTTGCCCCGGCGTTCTTCAGACCAAATGGCATGACTCTGTAACAGTATGTACCCCAAGGTGTGGTAAAAGCTATCTTCTCTGCATCTTCTTCATCCATCAACACCTGGTGATATCCTGCGTAACAATCCACGAAGGACTGTATCTCATGTTTGGCGCAGTTATCAACAAGGATGTGGATGTTCGGCAAAGGGAAGTTATATTTGGGACTTGCCTTGTTTAAATCTCTGTAATCCACACACACTCGAATTTTCCCATCCTTCTTTGGAACTGGAAATATATTGGCTAACCATGTGGTGTATCGAACCACTCGGATCACACCCGCTTTCAACTGTTTTGTGACCACTTCTTTAATCTTGTCACTGATATCGGTTTTAAACTTTCTTTGCTTTTGCTGGATTAGGGGACACTAGGGGTAAGTTGGCAGCTTATGAACCACCAAATCAACACTTAGTCATGGTATGTCATCGTATGACCAAGCAAACACATCTTTGAACTCAAACAAAAGTTGGATCAATGCGTCCCGAGTTTTCTCATCTGTGTGAATGCTTATCTTGGTTTCCCTAACTTCTTCAGAAGTACCCAAATTAATCGGCTCAGTATCATTTAAATTCGGCTTAGGTTTATTCTCAAACTGTTACAATTCTCGATTTATTTCCCTAAAAGCCTCTTCTTCATCATATTCTGGTTCTTGGTTCATTACTTCACAGTTAGACAACTTGTTTGGATCTGGGCATGAAGTCTACATGCATGTCATGTTATTTAAAGCCGCATTATTAGAACTGAAAGAAGAAATAAAAGAGAAAAAATAACCAAATCAGAAAGAATAAAGAAAGATGAACAATGAAATATTGATTTCATTTCATTTAATTTGAAGATAACAGGGTTTACATCGGAAGTTAAAAGACATGAAACTAAAGAAAACATCCGAGTTACACCCTGGAATAACTCGTGATGCAGAAAAAGTGACAGGACAGGTCTACTAGGACTCCCGCCTGATTGGGAATGGCGTAGCTTTCCAATTCTGCAGTTTGGCATTAGATCCCATATACAGCACCTCAGCGGTGCTTGAGCCTTCCCCTGGTTGAACCATGTGGGCTTCATACAGTATCTTCCTCATGGCCCTACAGATTTCTTCGATTTCTTCGGCCGTAAAGGCCTTATCCTCCTCTTCCTCATTGTATTTTGGCTTGACAAATGATTTGTATAGATGCGGCACCGGCTGAGACAAGACTCAACCATCATTCTTCCTATCTTCTGCCCATCTTATATTAGCTGGAGTAGGCCAGAAGCCTACCCCCAAGAACTTTTCACTGGCATTCGGGGTGATAGGTTCAGCTATTCCTTGCAACGATTTCCCAAGCCCTTTCCCAGGTTTGTAGCTATCCCTGATCATTTCTTTGGCCCCCATGATTGATGCATTAGAAAGGAAGGGTTGAGGACAAGGTTTTCCTTCTTTGTACTGATCAGCGACCACGATTTCAAAGGCCTGATAGACTATGTGCTCACTTCCTTCTCTTGCTTCAAGACATGGGACTGAAGGGTCCCGATAAATCGATTGCTCATCTTCCCCGTGAACCACAATCTCCTGATCCTCATGTTCGAACTTTACCATCTGGTAGAGAGTAGAAGGCACAACCCCCGCTGCATGAATCCACGGCCTTCCCAAGAGAATATTGTAGGACGTGTCCATGTCCAGAACCTGGAAGGTTACTTCAAAGTCTACTAGGCCGATGGTCAGAATCAGATCAATCTCTCCAATTGTTTTCCTTTTAATACCATCGAAGGAACGTACACAGACATTGTTGGGTCGGATTTTCTCAGTACCAATTTCCATATGATTCAAAGTTGAGAGTGGGCAAATGTCTACCCAGAACCTCCGTCCATCATAACCCTATTCAAATAGTACCCTTCGCATTTAACTGTCAGGTGCAGGGCTTTGTTATGTGCGGCCCCTTCTGGGGTCAAGTCATTTTTGCTGAAGGAGATATGGTTAATTGCGAAAATCTTTCGGCCATTCTCTCCAACTGCTCTATAAAAGTCTCAACAGGCACATATGCTTCGTTAAGGGTCTTGATCAATACCTTTTGATGTTCGGTGGAATTCATCAATAGAGATAACAAGGATACTTGTGCGGGAAATTTTCGAAGCGGTCGATCACCTCATAATCCGCCATTTTCATCTTTTGAAAGAGGGCCTTCGCTTCTTCAGCACTTACAGGCTTCTTAGATGGGAAGCACTTTCTAGTGGCATTGTTCACCTTTTCCAGATTGAAATACTTTTCTGCCGGGTTATTTTCTCGAACTTCTCCCGAGATTTCTTTCCCTTTGTAAGTCACCACTGATTTGTTGTAATTCCAGGGCACAACGGTAGGATCCGTCATGGGCTTTTGTGGTGCGCGACCAATAACCACGGGCTCACTCAGCCTTGGTAGATTAATTGGCCCCCGCATCACATAAGCTACTTTGGGCATATACATTTGGGTTATCTTATTCAGTTTGAATCTCTTGGGAAGACTAAAATCCATCTAATTTTCTTTGTGGCCTCGAGGGACATAGAGGACAACATCTTTGGGAGGCATTGCCCCAATTTCCACTTCAACTTTCTTTTCTGACTTTGGAGGAATGGTTTTGTTCTTTTTCTCCCCTTTGTCTTGCTTTGGGGCAGCTTTTGGTTTCTTTTCTACATCAGCGATGGCAATGATGGCCTTCAATGCTGGGTCAAATTCCTTTTCCTCACAAATCATTCTGATTACCGGCCCGTTGTTATGGGCTTGCAGCGGGTTGTTAGTCACATTGGGAATATCTTCATCCCTTAGCACTATCTTCCTTTGTTCTATCAAGTTTTCCACGGCTCTCTTCAGAGTCCAACAGTCATCCATGTCATGCCCTTCTGCCCCTGAGTGATAAGTGCATCGGGTACCGGCTCTATAAGTGGGTGATACTGGGTTTTGTCTGGTTTGAGGAACAGGCTGCAACAGACCCATTTGAACAAGTTTTGGTAATAGGCTGGAGTAGGGTTCTCCAATTAGTGTAAAATTTGGCCTCTTGGGTGGTTCACGAGGGTGGAAATTCTTTTGTGGAGGCCGGGGGTTGTAGTGGTTTTGGCATGGAGGCCGGTTTCTAGGAAATGGAGCTTGGTTCTGGTTGACTTGTTGTTGTGGCCGGATATAAGGTTGAGCATTCATGATCGGGTATGGTTTAGGAGCATAGGCTACGTCTTGGTGGGGGTAGTAGTGTTGCGGGGTCCTTTCTGAGAAAAAGGATCTGGGAATACGGTGTTTTCTTGCATCCAACGCTGCCATGGATGTTTCTTCCTTTTTCTTGCCCTTCGCCACTCCTCTAGACCCACCTTGAATGGCTTGGGAGGTAGCTCTGATGGCGGATTGGCTTAGAACTCGACTCATTTTCAACCCATTTTCCACCATTTTGCCAATCTTGATAGCTTCAGCGAACGGTGTACCCATTGCGGACATCATATTTTGGAAGTAGTTAGCCTCTTAAGCTTGGAGGAAAACTGTGACCATTTCAATCTCATCCATCGGAGGCTTTAACCTGGAGGCCTATTCACGCCATTTAATTGCGTACTCTCGGAAGCTTTCCAAGGATTTCTTCTTCAAGTTTGTGAATGAGTTCCTATCTGGAGCAATATCAATGTTGTACTGGAACTGCCTGACGAAATCTCTAGCCAAGTCATCCCAGATGTGCCAGTGGGATATATCTTGGTCCATGTACCACTCAGATGCGATGCTGACCAGACTTTCTCTGAAATAGGCCATGAGGAGTTCTTCCTTCCAACCGGCTCCTCGCAACTGGTTGCAATATCTCTTGATATGAGCAATAGGATCACTGTGTCTATCATACTTCTCAAATTTTGGGGTTTTGAATCCCAATAGTAGATGCACATGAGGGAACATACACAAGTCAACATAGAATACATTTTTCTGTCCACTTAAGCCTTGTATGCTTTTGAGACTCTGCTCCACACTCCTCATCTTCTTCACAATCTCTTCTTGCTCAGGAGTTTTGGTGATCTTTTCCTGCCCCACAGTGAATTCATGTCGGAGTGGTTGAGAGTAAGTATAAGTGGGAAACTGAAGAGGTTCCATTGGGAATGTGGGTGTTTGGAAGGTGAAAGCTGAGGGGTGAAAACCAGGCCTGGGCAGTGTAGGCTGTGCCGTGGCTGAGCAAGGTGGAGCGGTGAAGATATTTGAGGATGCACCGGACATTAACACCTGGGGGCGAATCTCAGAAGGTGTAACCACAAAATGGGCCGAGATAGTTGGGTGTCCTAGTGATGTGTTTGGATAGTTTATGGGGATGCTGGAGGTCCTACTTGCCCTGGGAAAAAACTCGGGAAATCCAGGGATTGTACTTGGTAGTTCTCTTCCGTTTGCCCAGGCGTCCAACATTTCCATAATGTAGAAACGTGGTAGCCTGTTTTCCTCGGCAACTGTCGATTTTGAAGTTGGCATGCCCGAGACCGGACTCTCATCCACAATAGGAACTGTTGGCAGAATCATTTCTGAACACATTTCAACGCTTCCCTTCGACATCGTGAAGTATGGATGCGAAGACAGACTACCACAAAACTAACCACCTTTCAATAAAACCTGGGCTGGTTGTAACATCAGCAAATGGTTAGTTTGGAACAAACAACAGACAGGTAATCGCACGTTGGGGGTATGATGCACCGATACAGTTAAATGTACTTCTACATGTTTTGCAACGGGTGCATGCTTCATTCCGGCTTTTCTTCTTCTTTCCCATTTTCCTTATTTCCATTCCCACTCTTTCCTTCTTTTTTTTTGTTATAGTCGAATCCTATGGAAATTGCCTACGTATCATGACCCCGCATGAATCATACCGGGCATAGTTCTGGGGATATTAAATAACAAAATATTTTGGGATTTTCAAATTCTTCATAAAAAGAAAATGCTTTGATTACAATGTCTCAAAACTAACAGACTTGAAAAGGAAATCACAGACTCTAATAGCAAGATGACAATATAGACTCAAGAACCGACTAACAGACTTTGACAAAAAGAAAATACAGACTCGAAAATTTACTGACAGACTCCAAGAGAAACAGACTTAAAGTGAAAATCAAAAATACATTAATGCTCCTGGGGCCCGCAGGACATCATTCGGTCTCGCCGTGGGCCTATATGCGAGATCCCCTTGCAGCCGCTCTAAATCACTCATTATCTGGCGAACGAGAGTCATCACTGCAGCGATAAAGGTGGTACGAGTCATGTCCTTGCACGCTTGGCACTTCACGGTAATGTAGCCAGCAATGGCTCTAATCTTCTTTCAGATTCTGCCCTTTTCCTAAAGCAATCACCCTATCTGCTGATTCCTGGCTTCTAATACCTGAGTGTCGTGATGGTTTTGATTTTGCAATTGTTGCATTTCTTCCTCCATCTGATCCATCAAAGCATAACAATTTTCCCTATTAGCTTTAACGTCCTTGGCCGCCTCATTCTCAAGGGTAGTTAACTTTCTCTTCAGATTGGTGATTGTCCCTTCATATTTTCTTTTCATTTGATGCAAAAACTATTCCCGTCCTTCTGCGTTCTTTGCCAATTGGGCCCGGACTTTTGCTAGACTGGCTTCAGACTTTTCTAGCTCATCTTGACACTCAAGTGCTTTCTTTCTCAGACAACTTATAAGCTTTTCATCCGCTGCCTTCTTTCCGGGTTTCTAGCAACTATTCTCATTTTCTGGATTTGAGCTTTGAGGGCTTCGTTTTCCTAAGTTAGCTTTTTCTTTTCTCCTTCATCTGTGGCGGCTTGCAAACCATTTTCAAACTGAAGGTCCATGACTTGCCTTTCCAACTGGCTTATTTTAGCCCTGTAGCTTTCTTCTCTTGCCAACCAGCCCCACTGCTCTTGCGAGTCGTTGGTGAATTGCTGAACATGAGCTCTCTTAGCAGGTCTCTCCGGAATCTGGAACCTTTTACCAAACCAAATAATGTACTTAGGGTCTACTTCACCTCTAGCTAGATCCTGCACCATAGTCTTAGGTTCAAGGAATCTACATTCATTCCACACCTGACGAATTCTTCCTTATAGAAATACGGCTTTTGGGCCCAATTTAATGGCATGTTTACTCAAATCTTCGTCATGGGGAACGGTTTGAAATCTTCCCAATTGGTGCAAAACCCTGTGGGGGGGAATATGGCTGGATGCTCCGGATGCCCATTAGGAGGAGATAACACACTTCAGCTGACATGTATCTTGCTTCGGTGATGGGAAGCCATCCGAACACCCACTCAATTTTATCGGCGGTCAAGGAGCTCAAATGTGTAAACCAAGTTTCAGTACCCTTAGGGAATTTAATACCCACTAGCTCAAATGTGTAAACCAAGTTTCAGTACCCTTAGGGAATTCAATACCCACTACTCGATTTTCAAATTCTTCAATGTAACTCAAACCGGTCATACCGTAATTCATATACCCAACCCAGTGGCAGAGATGTTCCTGTATCCATAATTGTAGTAACAGATTACAGCCTTGGAAGAACTTTCCTCCTTCCCGACAGATAGTCAAGGCTTGGTAGATTTCAGATAAGATCAGGGGAACCACAGTGCTGTTGGCTTTCTTGATTGCAACATCGATCATTCCTACGAGACCTACCTTTATATTACCATCTTTTCGCGGGTAGACCATAACACCAAAGAATGCTACTATAAAAGCCAAACCCCGCCTTGTCTCCCATTTGTCTTTATTCCCGGCATGGGTTAGACCAGTGTTCGGCTCTTCAGAACCTCGGGGGTTACCATAGCGCTGGTACAAGAACGGGAGAGTGCAAAAACCTTCGGATAAATTTCCATCATGGATATCCTGACTAATACTCAACAAATTCAAAAATCTGTGGGGAGATACCGGTCTTGGTGACACTGGATATCGACTTCTAAGGTTTCCATTAAGGCCCGCATAACCCGCAACTTCCTCCAGCGTGGGTGTAAGCTCAAAGTCAGAGAAACGGAACACATTGCGAGTTGGGTCCCAAAAAGGTAGTAATAATTCAATTATGTCCAACCTTGGCTTGATGTTCAATAGTCCGATGAGACCTCCCAGAACCTTTACCACGGTTTCTCTACTACCTTTTCCTAGATCATTCCACCATATTGAAGCTGTAAGGGGATCTCTTTAAAGACTGTGAACGGTTTCACTTGTGCTCATCCTGCACATTTATTAAGGTGATTTAATAACTTATTTTGCCCCAAAAAATACCATTTTTTCAAAATTTCACTTCAAAATAAAACCCGGTTTTTGCAGATACGGCCTTTCAGCACTTTGGGGAAGAACATTTTAAGGTTGTGCCTGCTAACCGGTTGAAAATAAAAAAAATGAACAAAAGTGGTTGTTCTTGCAAAAACAGCCTTCTGGCGCCCTTTTGGGGACATTCGACTTATTTTAAACAAGAATGGCATCACCCTACTTATTTGTGACAAAAATAAAATTTTGTTGTTTTTGGGCTATTTTTGAAAAAGGGAAGTTGGACCCGATGGGGGTTGCTTACGTATCCCACATCTAGTGAGAATCAAACTGGCGTAGTTCGGGCAAATTTGACAAAAATGAAAACCAACTAACTTTAAAGACAAAACTTACTTTTTCTTTTCTTTTCTTTTTTCAAAATTTGGTAGTGTTTCGGTATATTTTGGACACTGATTCTTCAAAATAAGTAACTACCTCTCTGATCCTTCACACTGTTATTTTCTTTTCCCAATTTCTTCTATTATCCACAAGCCGGTCAACACGCAAATCTGAAGCAAATAAATACACAAGTAGCACGTAGGATGCATCAGGATGGTCTTTTCATTTCGGGTATGCCTGTCCTAGACAGGACCAACCCCTGTGTTGAGTCTCCTAAGTCAAATGCACGTGATGCAAACAAACGTTCCTACTAGGGATCCGATATGAGGTTTTGTTATACTAGGTTTAAAACCTGGGTTTATTGTTCTAGACCTGGCTTACCCGAGCGGACAACTCGAGCCGAGGGGGGGGGGCAGTGTACTGGGAATATAGAAGCTTCACCGGCTTAGCAACATATCTGAACCTCGTTCTAAAATGGGATAAGACTCTAGACAGAAGAAAAGTCACATAAAGTGCACCATTCTCAAACATGTGGGAAAATCAGATAACAGATAAAGCCAATCATAACAGTTATTCTAAGCTCGAATTCTTGAATCCTGAACTAGAGATTCTGGGTTCGATCCCCAGCAGAGTCGCCAGAGCTATCACACCTCCTTTTTACACCCCGAGAGGTATATAAAGGAAGTTTTTTCAATTAAAGTGACATTATTCGAAATGGAATTATTTATTTATTTTATTCAGAGTCGCCACTTGGGATTGTTTGTTTTCTGGTGTCCCAAGTCATCGGTTTATTTTAAAATCCCAAATCGAGGAAATTTGACTTTCCTTTTGAAGTCTGCGAACTAGAAATTCTAAGTAAGGAATTTTGTTAACCCGGGAGAAGGTGTTAGGCATTCCCGAGTTCCGTGGTTCTATCACGGTCGCTTAAACCATTGTAATTGACATATTATCTGATTTTAATACATGTTTTAACCTATGGTACAATTTTTAACTTATTGCCTACTTTGAATTAATTTAAAAGAAGATTTAACGTCGTTTAAAACATGTCTTTGGATCACGCCACATGAAATGCACCCGCAATCCGAAGCACATCTTATTCAACGTTTTTGAGATTTGGATTTGGGTCACATGAAATGCGCACCGGAGTTTAGGAAGGTAATATTATTAGAGTAACGTGCCTAAAGCAACTACGCACTTTCAAATTTGTGAGGGCCACGGAAAGTTCAACTAAATGGCATGCCTCGATTTCTAGTGATTAAAATTAAATAAAAAAGGGCCATGTATTTTGAGATTTTATTTGGCACGGCACACCTCGACTAATTAAGGACCTAATTAATTAAGGAAAGCTTAATAGAATTCTAATCATTTTTTTACTCAAGGTTCGAACCTACTTATCATCTAACGGACCTTGTGATGAATGACCAATTATCTAAAGAGAAGTGGCTTCACCAATAACTACTAAACAAAGGACTGGGTTCGACAAAGCAAACCCAATGGGCGTAAAGTATACGATTCCCTTTTGTCGTCCTCTTCAGACTTTGGCCCAAAATTAGCCCAAGATTTAGTGAGATGGCAAATGCCAAGTGACATGGGGACATGCAATTAAATCAAGAAGATAAGCACTTATCAGTTGGGCTAGCATTAGGCCCAACGCTTTAGAACAAAAAAATTTGCAAAACCAATTAAACGCAAATCGACTAATGCTATATGAAACGCAAAATCAAATTACCCTTTAAACTTCTGAGTTTAAACTAATCAATTACAAATCAACTAACTAAGCTTCCGATTTTATCTTTTATGCATTTTGGATCAAAGCTACTGTGAAGAAAATTTAGCAATAAACAAACGAACTACTGGGCTCAAGAAACAAGCCCGAATAGCAGTGGTATATCGTCCTCCCTTGGTAATGACTTCAAAGTCCAGGCTCAAGAAACCCAAACCTTGCCAAAGTTACAGCTGAGGATCGGGACTCAATATCGAGTCCTTGCCAACAACGAAAATACCAATCGCACCCAACAACAACATGATAAGCTTCATCAATCTACAGTAAACGGAACGTAAGGGAATTTCAAAAGCTACTAAAATCGCATGCTCAACTTTAACTACGTTGATAATGAAATCGACAAATATCCATGCTTGAGTTCAAACCTAAGCGAAACTTACAAACACAGCCTGAAACTTCAACCCAATTAACTCTTTTTCAATATCATCGGTAACAAAATGTGGGGAACTATCCCAATTTGCTTGAATCCAAAAATCAACACTCAAACTCTTAGAGAGCACAAGTTCATTTATGCAACATACTTAAGACATGAGATAGCTAAGATAACATGTATAATTCAGGACTTATTACACAACATTAAAGAAATAGAGGAAAACAAATGAAATGACATTCAACAACTTGTATTCAGTCAGGCCTCAGCTCGAAATACATGTTCTTAGTCACTTGTTGACAATGCTTTTAGGAAATACCTGGTAATGAACAAGGAAAACAGAAGAGGTCAAGAAATCAGCAATCAAGCAGCAGCAGAAATCAATTTAAAACTAGCAATGAAATAGGATTCTGACAGCTGTTGATACCCAATTGTTTCCTATATATTTTCAAAATGACATATATGTGCATATATAAGCACCCCCAAGGGTTGTGGCATTTTTAGTGATTTTTAAATCAATTTACGACCTATTTTTACATCATAAAATCCCAATAATTATTCCCAAAACACTTGCCATTTTGGAAAATAATTTACTTTATTCTCATAATTACCTCAAATATAGTTGGCATGATATTTTGCATATTTTTACAAATTCGTTTGGTATTTTAAAACTAAATTGCATGTAATTGTCATGCTAGCCTCTTTAAGATTTAATAGCATTTTTCTTAAATATAAATTGATCCCAATATTTTAAATTAAGGTTTACATATTATTTATTAACTCAGTACCTTTAATTTGCTTTTAAAATATTTTTACTATTTTTATAAAATAATAGGGGAAAAACTGGCTATTTCAATTTTAGCCTCAATTCGTTTCAATTTAAACCACGATTCCATCTCAATCTCAGCCAATGTCAAGCCCAAATTGGACCAGCCCAATCCAAATTTAACCCAACCCCTGACCCATTAACTAAACCCGTCCGTTTGTATCTTCAGATCCTGGCCATTGATCATTTTGATCAACGGCCCTCATCCCTCATTTCCTTTTTAATTTCGAACGACCTAACCCTATCTCTCATTTTTCTTCGACTGCCGCCCTCAAACCCCCCCCCCCTTTCTCTCAAACTCTCTCTAACACTCAAAAACCCTAGACGTCTTCCTCGTCTTCTCCGACCAAATCTCACCGGAGTCCATGGCTTCTCAGGCCATGGACGGTCTATGCTCACCTCCCTTCACCCCCAAATCATGGTTGTTCGAGATTTCGAGGTTCGACCTCAACGATTCCCGTTCAGATCCTCCACAGATCTAAGGTCCTATGGCCTCTCCGGCTCCGTTCCGACGTGTTCGAACCTTAAAAAAGCATAGCTATGGCTCAGACCTGTTCGAGACCAGACCTTTTCCAAGCCTTCTCGTTTCTAGGGTTTCTGAGAAATCCTAAAGCTGTCGAGGTTCCTTTTTCTTTTATTTTATTAGATCTGTGGTAAATCTGTGTTATACTTGAAGTTTTAAAACTTTTCCCCAATTTTTCTTTTTTAAAACTAGTCTGTTTCGATTTAGGGATTTCAAAAATCTTAAAATGACTTCTGTCTCTTCTTCTTCTTCTTTTCTTTGTGTGAATCTGTATATGCCATGTTTCTTACGAGTTTTTCGCTTATATCTTATGTTCTTTCCTCGCATGTCTTCTCCTATGTTCTTGTGTTTTGCCGTTATTACGCATGTTCTTCTGTTTTGTGTTTTGTTCTTTCTCCTACTGGTTTCTATAAGCATGCTTTATGTGTCTCCCTCGCATATCCCTCTACTGTATTTTTTACTGAGCTTTTGCTCCTTGCCTGCCTTCACTGGATTTTTTGTTTAAAGCCCTAACCATGATTCTTCTACTGTTTTCCTAAACCTGTATTACTTGTCTCTCCTGAACTTGTTTAAGCAACAAAGCTTTGCCTAAATGTATTCCCTATATTTCGAATTTGCTTTCCTCTTTGCTAATTCTCTCATGGGTTTCTGAGATAGGCTTTTGAGCCTATTCTACTTGTTGTTCTACGCCTATGTATCTGATTTGAGTCAGAAAACCTTAGTGTTGGAGGTTTTTTGACAAGCTTGGTTGTGTGCTTGGGCTAGGGTTCCATTCAGAACCCTGACCTTCTTTCAAAGACTCACTTTGAGTCTATGAACCTAACTTTCCTTGCTACTCTGATTTCTTTGCTAGTGTTGCAACAACTCTCTCTTGTCTCTGTATGGTTTTTATATGACTTTCTCTTCTTTCAAAAGGCCTTTGGCTAGCCTGTGATTGATTCCGAGTTCCTTTTTAAAAGGTTTGATTGTGTGATGTTGATTTTCTTTAAATTAAACCTTTCTCACCTTTTTCTGGTTGGATTCATTCACACTAAGATTCGAATCCTGATTTTACTAGCTGGTTGATTGATTGTCTTTCCTTGTTTGACCCAAACTGTGTATTACTAAACTGTTTCCTTAAATAGGTTTCTGTGTATTTGCCCATGTTATGATGCCTTAGAAAAGATTTAAAATCAAAATCCTTTCCTTATTTGTCATGCCCGTTTGAAATCAATCCCTTGGCTGAAGGGAAATCTGTGTGATTGACTTTCAAAATTATTTTCTTACCTTCTTCTCACTTGTCTTCTGCACTATAAAAGGGGCTACCCCTTTTGCGCTTAATACGGACATACACAGAAAAAGACTTCGAACTTTTCAATACTTTCTCTACTACTACTTTCTCAACTTCTAGTATTGCGCACTCTGCTCCTCTTCTATTTCTACTTTTTGAAACATTCTTGAGTTCTCTTTGAACTCTCAAGTATTTACTGAAGACTCGATTTTGCTCATGCTGACTTCTCGCTGTTTACTTGCTTTTTTTGTTCTTCTATTCTAGTACTTGCAACTGGTATGTCATTCTTAGTTAAATAATGCCCCTTAACTATGTGTTTATTTCCTAGCCTGTCATGCTCTCTCTTTCACCATGTGTTTACATATTACTCTGTTATGCTTTCTTTCCTTATGTTTCTGCAACTATGTATGTACTCTTCTCATGTGAATCCCTTCCCTTTACTCCTTTGTATGAGAGTACAGTTCTAGCCATGATAGCACTATGTTATTGCTGCCCATGACTTTGAACTAGGTTCTTTTGAACCCTTTACTCGAATAAATTCCCACTTCCATTTTCCCCTTTATATGCTGAGCCTGATTTGGGTCTGGTGGTGTCCTAATCACCATCTAGACTCAGGTCTTACCTCTAAGGTCTGCTCTTAACTTGTTTGGACCAAACAAATGGTCAGGGGTGTGCCACTCAACACCTATAGCTGGGTATGACCACCATTTGTTAGGGCTCCCCAATCCCTCTTTCACTTTGCACTCATTCCTAGTTCTAAGTTCTGCCCCTCTCTGGTAAGCCATGCTTTGGGACCCTAGAGCTCCCTCTGAACTTGGATGTCTGAGGGCTGGCTTTTCCGCACTGCACTTTACTATAACTCTGGAATGGTGTTTGGGGTGTAAGCACTGCCTGGAGCTCTTGAAGCTCCTTGGAACTTTGACACATCCCAAATAAGAGAAGGCTTCAGAACCTGTATCCTTGAAAGATGGTTTACTACATATGTCAGACTGGGAGTCTAAATTAGGCCCTCATTGGTTGGAATTCTGATTGTGGATGTATTTTATTTTTTGATTAATTCTGGTCTGTAATAATCTTGTAATAACATTTGGGGTTGGCTAGTGGAAAAGGACAGGGAACTATGCATGCAAAGGGTTAGATGTCATGCCTATAGGGGTTATCATTTACGAAATTCTGTATCCCATCTAGAGATCATGCTTGTAGGAATTACTGTCTCTAAAAGTTCTGCGTTTTACAAATCACTGAAACTCTGCATTTTCGTACTATGCCTATAGGATTTTCTGCACTTTCATATAGATACCATGTCTATAGGATTTTCTGCAATTTTTCATGTGCATCCGTCATTAGGCAAACTTGTTATAGGATTTAAACAACTAACCAATCGCATATAGATGACCAACCTATGGGATTTCTGTATAATAATAACAGTGTTTAAAATCAGTTACAGTTAGAAAACATGCCTATAGGAGCTATTAACTAACTTGAATCGCCAATTCGTCTAAAATTAGTAGCAATAATGCATAAGCACCTGCAGAACTTATGTTTTTGTAACTGACAATTCCTTTCTGCAATCAGTCTACTTCTTTACTTCCGAAACTTATAAATGTCATGCCTATAGGTTCTATTTAACGCCTAGGCAAGCCTTAGGGTAAAATTTTATAATTGCATTAGTTTTGATAAGTACAACCAACAGGCAGGTCTAATTTGGACTTCTTATTTGAAAACATATGATAAATTAGCCACCTTTCCTACGTTAACTTTAATACAGACCAAACCAGTATTTGTAAGTCATGCTAAATAATCTGCTGCTTTGAATGAGGAGGTCGACTTGAGCCTTAACTGCTATTTGTTTCCCTTTTAACTGCTATATTTTATTGCTTGTCGCCTAGATTTTTATCCTATAATTAACTGCTATTAATTATAAACTTAGGACTCCCCTCCCTTTATTTGCTTTCATCGCTTCTTGTAAAACTGTTCAAATCTCTTTTTTCATGAATTTCTGCCCTCTCTACTTACCTTCGAAAATATTCAACTTGGTCGCAATGTTATGTGCGAATTCTTATTTGAGCCTTGATTGTTTACTTGTAAAGTCACAATTATAACATGGTCGGGAACCACACTAGTGGATCTTAAGGGGTGCCTAACACCTTCCCCTAAGGATAATTTCTAGCCCTTACCCTAATCTCTGGTCTCTTTATCTCAAACCCTTCTTAAAGTGTCCTAATGCACTATAATCATTAGGTGGTGACTCTTCAACTTCTAAATCCAATTCTCGAAAGGGAATAGAGTTGTCCTCCCAATGTCGTATACCCGATTTCTGACCCCACGGTTAGAGAAAAAGGGGGCGTCGACAGCATGGCGACTCTGCTGGGAATTTTCTTTAGGCTTTTACCATTGCATGTTGCTTGTGAATTTATTATCTCATTAATTGCTTTATTTACTATATTTTATTCTTTCACTACGAAACTGACTTGGCTCTTCATGTCTTTTCTTTCCTTTAGCTGCTACCCTTTACTACTTTATTTTAATGTTGTTGTAATTACTGCAATTATTGTAATCATTTATCTTATGAACGTGAAAATACATGTCAATTTGTTTCATTCTTGTAAACTGCATCTTCAACATCATATTCCACTCATGCCAAACAAAAACCATAGCAATGCTTATAATGAGTGGTTGCGCTCTTCCAATATTATCACCCTTTAAATTCGGCAAAGGCGTATTTGCGGTAAAACCAGTCGATTAGCGGTGCAGTCGACGGTTCCATGCCTTTCCCTCTTGAGTTGTTCGCTCAAGGGTACCTGTTTAACACCCCAATAGAAACCTTACTCTGTCTAACTATGCATGCATCATGGTCAAACATAGTCGATTCAGTCATGTTGTCCACATAATGACTCATTAAGATAGCCTTGTCCAAAGTCCATCGGGTTTCCCTGAAACCCAAACGGACACCTACATGTTCTGTGCATTTATTTGGAGAACTAAATGTTTTTTATGTTGATTATTGGTATTAAATAGTCGATTACGGTGGGGGTGAGGTCTTAACCCTTTTGTTTTGCAGAAAATGAATGACAAAGTTCCTAATTTCGGTATGGTAAACATACCTTCACTCTTGCAGACATGGTGGAGAAACCTCCCATCGAGCAACCAAATCAACGAATGGAAAGAGAGAGTCACCAAGGCTAGTGAGAAGCTAGAATACCTGGAGTACAGCTTGCTGGAATTGGAAGGGAAAGTGAGAAAACGAGTCATCGACTGCAAAATGTTGAGGAAGGCAAAGGAGAACGTCTGGCGATAGCATTTTTAATGGAAAATCTGCGCGAGCTGGAGGACTTGATCAACGAGAACATTCAACCTAAAGAAGGTCCTTCTGGGACCAAATAGTTAGGAGTCTTTCTTTTTTGCTTTTAATGTAATAAGGCCAATGGCCATTAGTGATATTTTTACTTTCTGCTATTTTAGTGTCGTTTTGGGATTCGTCTTATTTTTATCAATAAAATGAGGCACTTAGCATTATAAGTTCTCCAAGCTAATTTGTCACTAGACCTACCTCAGGCACAACGAGGCACCTAAATTAGGACGCGATTTATATTCTTTCACAATGTATTTAAATAATGCAACATTTTCTTCTCATAACCTGCACTAACTTGTTACCTTTTTGTTTTTCTTTATTTTTATTTCCTTCCCCAAAGGTTAGTTCATGCATTCTGGCACCATCATCATACAGTAAGAGATCCAATGCTCAGTCAGCAATTGGTCAATCAGAACCACCAGGGCCCGGAAAGTTTCGGGGTAGCAAGGCTAAACAAAAGCACCATGCATCACATTTTTACTTTTTACTAGCTGATTTTATTTCCGCATTGTCTTTAATTTTGAAAAAAGCTCTGATATTCAAAACAATTATGAATCTAATCGAAGCATTTCAGTTTATTATATATCTCGCTCTTATTATTTCCCTATCATTCACTTTGTTTTACACAACATTACTATTACTTGTCTTGATAATGAACCAACGATTGTGACTTGCAACGAGACAATGCAACAAACGGATACGGACTCAGAAGAGGATGATATACCAGAAAAGGTCGTTAGAGGAGTTGAGAATTTTGAAAATAGGCCTAAGTCTAACTTGGAAGAAACTGAGGTCGTTAATCTGGGAGATGCAGAGAATGTCAAAGAAATGCGCATCAGTGTTCACCTGTCACCATCAGAAAAGAAAGAGTACAAGGAGTTCCTAAATGAATATGAAGACATATTCGCTTGGTCATATGATGATATGGCCGGTCTCAGCACATCCATTGTAGCTCACAAACTGCCAACAAACCCGACATGCCCAACGGTAAAGCAGAAGCTCAGGAAATTCAAACCCGACATGAGTTTGAAAATCAAAGAAGAGGTTACCAAGCAAGTCAAAGCCAGGGTTATCAGGGTAGTAGAGTATCCGATATGGTTAGCCAACATCGTCCTAGTGCCAAAAAAGGATGGGAAAGTTAGAGTTTGTGTTGACTACCGGGATCTTAACCGGGCCAGTCCTAAAGACGACTTCCCCTTGCCGAACATACACATTCTAATTGACAACTGCGCCAAGCATGAGTTACTGTCTTTCATTGATTGTTTCGCTGGGTATCATCAGATATGGATGGACGAGGAAGATGCAGAGAAAATGGCTTTCATCACGCCGTGGGGAATGTACTGTTACAAAATGATGCCATTCGGTTTGAAGAACGCTGGTGCCACCTATATGAGAGCCATGACTACCATCTTTCATGACATGATACACAAGGAGATCGAGGTATATGTGGATGACGCCATCATCAAATCCAAGAAAGCCAGGGATCACATGGCAGATCTAAGAAAGTTCTTCAACAAACTAAGGAGGTTCAATCTGAAACTGAATCCTGCCAAGTGCGCATTCGCGGTTCCTGTTGGAAAATTATTGGGTTTCATCGTGAGTCGTCGAGGAATAGAATTGGATCCAACAAAGGTCAATGCTATCCAAAAATTGCCACCGCCAAAGAACAAGAAGGACGTGATGAGTTTCCTGGGAAGACTCAACTATATCAGCCGGTTCATAGCTCAATCCACGGTCATTTGTGAACCAATTTTCAAAATGTTGAAGAAGGACGCTGCTACCAAATGGACTGATGATTATCAGAAAGCTTTTGACAGAATCAAGGAATACCTATCAATGCCACCGGTCTTAGTTCCTCCTAAACCAGGAAGACCCCGATTGCTTTACCTTGCGGTATCGGATAGACCATTCGGTTGTGTTTTAGGACAACATGATGAAACAGGGAGAAATGAGAAAGTCATTTACTATCTCAGTAAGAAGTTCACACCATATGAGGCCCGGTATTCTCTTTTAGAACGCACTTGTTGTGCTCTGACTTGGGTCGCGCAGAAGTTGAGGCATTACTTCTGTGCTTACAGTACTTATCTCATATCCAAAATGGACCTTCTGAAGTAAATCTTCTAGAAGCCCATGCCCACTAGAAAGCTCGCCAAGTGGCAGATCCTGCTAAGTGAATTCGATATTGTTTACGTGACCCAGAAAGCAATTAAAGGGCAAGCCTTGGCGGACCATCTCGCCGAGAATCCCGTAGATGGAGAATACGAGCCCATAAAAATGTATTTTCTCGATGAATAGGTATTTTTCATAGGAGAAGATATTGCAGAATCCTATGATGGTTGGAGGTTGTTTTTCGACGGAGCTGCAAATCTCAAAGGAGTTGGCATAGGAGCAGTCTTAGTATCAGAAATCGGCCAGCACTACCCGGTATCCGCCAAGCTCAGGTTCCCTTGCACCAAGAATATGGCCGAATATGAAGCCTGCATCTTGGGGCTCAAAATGGCCATTGACATGAACGTTCAGGAGTTGCTAGTGATCGGGGATTCAGACTTGCTCATACATCAGGTTCGAGGAGAGTGGGCAACCAAGAACTCTAAGATACTTCCCTACTTGCATCATATACAAGGGTTGAGGAAAATGTTCACAAAGACAGAATTTCAACACGTCCCCATAATCCAGAACGAGTTTGCTGATTCATTAGCTACTTTATCGTCCATGATCCAGCATCCAGATACAAATTTCATTGACCCCATCCCAGTAAAGATTCATGATCAGCCAACTTATTGTGCCCACGTTGAGGAAGAAGCAGATGGAAAACCATGGTTCCATGACATCAAGGCGTACTTTACAACAGGGGAATATCCAGGACTTGCCAATGCTACTCAGAAGCATACACTTCGTAGGCTATCCAACAACTTTTTTCACAGTGGAGGAATCCTTTACAGAAGGACTCCCGATTTGGGTCTACTAAGGTGTGTCAAAGCAAAAGAAGCATCCAGGCTATTGGACGAGGTGCATGCAGGGACCTGCGGGCCGCACATGAATGGTTTTGTCTTAGCAAAAAAGATACTCCAAGTAGGGTATTTCTGGATGACTATGGAAACAGACTGTATCCAATATGTTCGCAAATGCCATCGTTGTCAGATACATGCAGATATGATAAAGGCGCCTCCAAACAAGCTTACTCGACAAGATCACCATGGCCATTCGCCGCTTGGGGAATGGATGTTATCGGAACTATCGAGCCTGCCGCATCAAATGGGCACAGGTTCATCCTAGTGGCAATCGATTATTTTACCAAATGGGTCGAAGCAACATCATACAGGGTGGTCACTAAGAAGGTTGTGGCGGGTTTCGTCCACGACCGCATTGTTTGTCAGTTCGGGGTTACAGAATCAATCATCACCGATAATGGTTCCAATCTCAACAGCGACTTGATGAAAGCAATGTGTGAAACTTTCAAGATCAAACACAAGAACTCTACAGGACTCAGATGAATGGAATTGTGGAAGCAGCCAACAAGAATATCAAGAAAATACTAAGGAAGATGGTCGAAAGGCACAAACAATGGCATGAGAAGTTATCATTCGCCTTATTGGGATACCGCACTACAGTCCGCACATCGACCGGAGCAACTCCCTACATGCTGGTTTATGGTACAGAGGCGGTCATCCCCACCGAGGTAGAAATCCCCTCCTTAAGGATCATGCAAGAAGTAGAATTGGATGATGGAGAATGGGTAAAAGGTCGCTACGAGCAGTTAGCCCTTATAGATAGGAAAAGGATGAATGCGATTTTCCATGGTCAGTTGTATCAGAACAGAATGTCCAGAGCCTTCAACAAAAGGGTTAAGCCAAGGAAGTTTACACCGGGGCAACTGGTGTTGAAGAAAATCTTCCCACATCAAGATGAGGCCAAGGGGAAGTTCTCTCCTAATTGGCAGGGTCCGTACATGGTTCACCGGGTTCTAACTAGAGGAGCCCTTATTCTTGCGGAGATGGATGGAGAAGTCTGGCCGAAGCCAATCAATTCAGATGCAGTGAAACGATATTATGTGTAACCACTTATGATTCCCTTAATGATGTAATTTGAACTACGCCTGACCTGATTCTCGTTTAAGAGAGGATACGTAGGCAGCCCTATGGGTTTGGTCATAATTTAATAAAAATTCCATTTTCCCCGCTATTGGAACTGGGGCAGAATTTTGAGGAGGACCCTCAAAATTCCGAAGTTAATTTTAGTTCATGCATCGCCAGAAGCGTCAGCCCAGTAAACTGGGGCAGAATTTTGAGGAGGACCCTCAAAATTCCAGAGAAAAGAGGTTGCAATGTCTTGAACCACGTCGCAGTCGTTAGTTCATCTAAAGAAAAATATTTTTGATTATATATTTACTAGAGCATGCATAACTATTATCTGAATTGCTATTGTTTAGCGACGCTACCCCAATAACACACAACGTCAAAGGCCCGGGGAAGACGGACTAACCTTTTCCCTTACAGAACTCACGATTTTTCTTTGGATGCAGGCACTCGACTCACAATATTTCAGGTATATTTATGAACGCATACTTTCCCAAAAATGCAACTTCTCAGAATCATCACTTGCCCGCAATTGCTATCAATACACAATCTTCCCAGCAGTCATATTGTCGTAATCGGCTATCAGCTAAGAGATCTTACTACTAATCATCCTTTTACATCCCTTCATCGCATAAGGTTACCTTTCTGCCTTCCGAGGTTAAGCTCTACCTCCATCTGCATCGCATAAGGCTACCTTTCTGCCTTTTGAGACTAAGCATTGTCTCCATCCGCATTTCCCTGCATTGCATAAGGCTACCTTTCTGCCTTCCGAGGTTAAGCTCTACCTCCACCTGCATCGCATAAGGCTACCTTATCTGCCTTTCGAGACTAAGCTCTGTCTCCATCTGCATTTTGCATAAGGCTATCTATGTACCATCCGAGGTTAAGCTCTACCTTCATCCTGCATAAGGCTACTTATCTGCCTTTCGAGACTAAGCTCTGTCTCCATCTACATTTTGCATAAGGCTACTTGTCTGCCTTTCGAGGTTAAGCTCTACCTCCATCTTGCATAAGGCTACTTACCTGCCTTTCGAGACTAAGATCTGTCTCCATCTGCATTTTTGCATAAGGCTACTTATATGCCTTTCGAGGTTAAGCTCTACCTCCATTCTGCATGAGGCTACTCATCTGCCTTACGAGACTAAGCATTGTCTCCATCTTGCATGGCTGAAACATCGCCACTTTATTTTTCGAACGGCTGAAATATCGCCACCTGCATTTAAATTCAGGCTTTGGCTAAAAGATCGACACCCTTTGCATTCATTTGGCTGAAAAATTGCCACCTTCTCATGGGCTGAAAGATCGCCAACTTATTCAAAGGCGTCATAGTTTGGAGGCACCATCGGCATAGCCTGAGAACACCATTTCATGGCCTACGAATCTTCACTTTTATGCTCTTCATGGCCCAGGACATCATAGTCCGAGGACGTCATCCTAACCATCCGAAGACAACATTCATGGTCCAACGGGAACTTGCATCATGTTTTAATTATGCACAATATACGCCGCTTTGCTCATTTGCAGGTACACCGGCTAGGAAACGGCCGTCTCAACAGGAGCGATCCCGCTCCGGTCCTCCGCAGACTATTCGACTCCAAACACCTTTCAAACCTAATCATTTCATCTGTCTTTTCGAATCTCCATCGAAACACTCCGTTAATGGTTCTTGAACTACATATGGCCTGATTCCTATAAACCAGGGATATGTAGGCATCTCAGAAGCCCGGGGCTTGGTCGAAACTCTTTTCAATCACCATCCGGTCAAAATTGACCATCTTGTCTTTACCCGACAACTCTTTCATCCTCCTCGGGTAAAGAGGGCAGCTGTTGATACCCATTTTTTCCCTACATATTTTCAAAATGACATATATGTGCATATATAAGCACCCCAAAGGGTTTTGGCATTTTTAATGATTTTTAAATCAATTTACGGCCTATTTTTACATCATAAAATCCCAATAATTATTCCCAAAAAACGTGCCATTTTGGAAAATAATTTACTTTATTCTCATAATTACCTTAAATATAGTTGGCATAATTTTTTGCATATTTTTACAAATTCGTTTGGTATTTTAAAACTAAATTGCATGTAATTGTCATGCTAGCCTCTTTAAGATTTAATAGCATTTTTCTTAAATATAAATTGATCCCAATATTTTAAATTAAGGTTTACATATTATTTATTAACTCAGTACCTTTAATTTGCTTTTAAAACATATTTACTATTTTTATAAAATAATAGCGGAAAAACTGGCTATTTCAATTTTAGCCTCAATTCGTTTCAATTTTAACCACAATTCCATCTCAATCTCAGCCAATTTCAAGCCCAAATTGGACCAGCCCAATTCAAATTTAACCCGGCCCCTGACCCATTAACTAAACCCGTCCGTTTGTATCTTCAGATCCTGGCCGTTGATCATTTTGATCAACGGCCCTCGTCCCTCCTTTCCTTTTTAATTTCGAACGACCTAACCCTATCTCTCATTTCTCTTCGACCGCCGCCCTCAAACCCCCCCTTTCTCTCAAACGCCTTCTAACACTCAAAAACCCTAGCCGTCTTCCTTGTCTTATCCGACCAAATCTCACCGGAGTCCATGGCTTCTCAGGCCATGGACGGCCTATGCTCACCTCCTTTCACCCCCAAATCATGGTTGTTCGAGATTTTGAGGTTCGACCTCAACGATGCCCGTTCATATCCTCCACAAATCTGAGGTCCTATGGCCTCTCCGGTTCCGTTCCGACGTGTTCGAACCTTAAAAAAGCATAGCTATGGCTCAAACCTGTTCGAGTCCAGACCCTTTCCAAGCCTTCTCATTTCTAGGGTTTCTGAGAAATCCTAAAGCTGTCGAGGTTCCTTTTTCTTTTATTTTATTAGATATGTGGTAAATCTGTGTTATACTCGAAGTTTTAAAACTTTTCCCCAATTTTTCTTTTTTAAAACTAGTCTGTTTCGATTTAGGGTTTTCAAAAATCTTAAAACGACTTCTGTCTCTTCTCCTTCTTCTTTTCTTTTTGTGAATCTGTATATGCCATGTTTCTTACGAGTTTTTCGCTTATATCTTATGTTGTTTCCTCGCATGTCTTCTCCTATGTTCTTGTGTTTTGCTGTTATTACGCACGTTCTTCTGTTTTTGTGTTTTGTTCTTTCTTCTACTGGGTTCTATTAGCATGTTTTATGTGTCTCCCTCGCATATCCCTCTACTGTATTTTTTACTGAGCTTTTGCTTCTTGCCTGCCTTCACTGGATTTTTTGTTTAAAGCCCTAAGCATGATTCTTCTACTGTTTTCCTAAACCTGTATTACTTGTCTCTCCTGAACTTGTTTAAGCAACAAAGCTTTGCCTAAATGTATTCCCTGTATTTCGAATTTGCTTTCCTCTTTGCTTATTCTCTCATGGGTTTCTAAGAGAGGGTTTTGAGCCTATTCTACTTGTTGTTCTTCACCTATGTATCTGATTTGAGTCAGAAAACCCTAGTGTTGGAGGTTTTTTGACAAGCTTGGCTGTGTGCCTGGGCTAGGGTTCCATTCAGAACCCTCACCCTCTTTCAAAGACTCACTTTGAGTCTATGAGCCTAACTTTCCTTGCTACTCTGATTTTTTTGCTAGTGTTGCAACAACTCTCTCTTGTCTCTGTATGGTTTTTATATGACTTTCTCTTCTTTCAAAAGGCCTTTGGCCAGCCTGTGATTGATTCCGAGTTCCTTTTTTAAAAGGTTTGATTGTGTGATGTTGATTTTCTTTAAATTAAACCCTTCTCACCTTTTTCTGGTTGGATTCATTCACACTAAGATTCGAATCCTGATTTTACTGGCTGGTTGATTGATTGTCTTTCCTTGTTTGACCTAAACCGTGTATTACTAAACGGTTTCCTTAAATAGGTTTCTGTGTATTTGCCCATGTTATGCTGCCTTAAAAAAGATTTAAAATCAAAATCATTTCCTTATTTGCCATGCCCGTTTGAAATCAATCCCTTGGCTGAAGGGAAATCTGTGTGATTGACTTTCAAAATTATTTTCTTACCTTCTTCTCACTTATCTTCGGCACTATAAAAAGGGCTACCCCTTTTGCACTTAATACAGACATACACAGAAAAAGACTTCGAACTTTTCAATACTTTCTCAACTTCTAGTATTGAGCACTCTGCTCCTCTTCTATTTCTACTTTTTGAAACATTCTTGAGTTCTCTTTGAACTCTCAAGTATTTGCTGAAGACTCGATTTTGCTCATGCTGACTTCTGGCTGTTTACTTGCTTTTGTTGTTCTGCTATTCTAGTACTTGCAACTGGTATGTCATTCTTAGTTAAATAATGCCCCTTAACTATATGTTTATTTCCTAGCCTGTCATGCTCTCTCTTTCACCATGTGTTTACATCTTAGTCTGTTATGCTTTCTTTCCTTATGTTTCTGCAACTCTGTATGTTCTCTTCTCATGTGAATCCCTTCCCTTTACTCCTTTGTATGAGAGTACAGTTCTAGCCATGACAACACTCTATTATTGCTGCCCATGACTTTGAACTAGGTTCTTTTGAACCCTTTACTCGAATCAATTCCCACTTCCCTTTTCCCCTTTATATGCTGAGCTAGATTTGGGTCTGGTGGTGTCCTAATCACCATCTAGACTCAGGTCTGACCTCTAAGGTCTGCTCTTAACTTGTTTGGACCAAACAAATGGTCAGGGGTGTGCCACTCAACACCTATGGCTGGGTATGACCACCACTTGTTAGGGCTCCCCAATCCCTCTTTCACTTTACACTCATTCCTAGTTCTAAGTTCTGCCCCTCTCTGGTAAGCCATGTTTTGGGAATCTAGAGCTCCCTCTGAACTTGGATGCCTGAGGGCTGGCTTTTCCGCACTGCACTTTACTATAACTCTGGAATGGTGTTTGGGGTGTAAGCACTGCCTGGAGATCTTGAAGCTCCTTGGAACTTTGACACATCCCAAATAAGAGAAGGCTTCAGAACCTGGATCCTTGAAAGATGGTTTACTACATATGTCAGACTGGGAGTCTGAATTAGGCCCTCCTTGGTTGGAATTCTGATTTCGGATGTATTTTATTTTTTGATTAATTCTGCTCTGTAATAATCTTGTAATAACATTTGGGGTTGGCTAGTGGAAAAGGACAGGGAACTATGCATGCAAGGGTTAGATGTCATGCCTATAGGGGTTATCATTTCCGAAATTCTGTATCCCATCTAGAGATCATGCTTGTAGGAATTACTGTCTCTAAACGTTCTACGTTTTACAAATCACTGAAACTCTGCATTTTCATACTATGCCTATAGGATTTTCTGCACTTTCATATAGATACCATGTCTGTAGGATTTTCTGCAATTTTTCATGTGCATCTGTCATTAGGCAAACTTGTTATAGGATTTAAACAACTAACCAATCGCATATAGATGACCTGCCTATGGGAATTCTGTATAATTATAACAGTGTTTAAAATCAGTTACACTTAGAAAGAATGCCTAAAGGAGCTATTAACTAACTTGAATCGCCAATTCATCTAAAATTAGTAGCAATAATGCATAAGCACCTGCAGAACTTATGTTTTTGTAACTGACAATTCCTTTCTGCAATCAGTCTACTTCTTTATTTCCGAAACTTACATATATCATGCCTATAGGTTCTGTTTAACGCCTAGGCAAGTCTTAGGGTAAAATTTTATAATTGCATTAGTTTTGATAAGTACAACCAGCAGACAGACCTAATTTGGACTTCTTATTTGAAAGCATGTGATAAATTAGCCACATTTCCTACGTTAAGTTTAATACAGACCAAACCAGTATTTGTAAGTCATGCTAAATAATCTGCTGCTTTGAATGAGGAGGCCGACTTGAGCCTTAACTGCTATTTGTTTCCCTTTTAACTGCTATATGTTATTGTTTGTCGCCTAGATTTTTATCCTTTTGAAAACTCCGCAAAAGCCCCAACTCCCTCCCCTTTAGTACGTGTTCCCAGAAAACCTCAAGAGTTTGACACTTGTAGCGACATAGCATGCAATAAGTAAACGAGACTGATCGCGTTTAAATACCTTAACGGGGTGGGAAGGGTAGATATGGATATGATGACCGATGCGCTAATATCACGTGCGACCCCTCTTCTGAGGAGTGATCGCTGGGTATTGCATTGAAGTGATCCATATTAATTATAAACTTAGGACTCCCCTCCCTTTATTTGCTTTCATCGCTTCTTGTAAAACTGTTCAAATCTCTTTTTCATGAATTTCTGCCCTATCTACTTACCTTCAAAAAATTTCAACTTGGTCGCAATGTTATGTGTGAATCCTTATTTGAGCCTTGATTGTTTACTTGTCAAGTCACAATTATAACATGACCGGGAACCACACTAGTGAATCTTGAGGGGTGCCTAACACCTTCCCCTTAGGATAATTTCTAGCCCTTACCCTAATCTCTGGTATCTTCATCTCAAACCCTTCTTAAAGTGTCCTAATGCACTATAATCATTAGGTGACGACTCATCAACTTCTAAATCCAATTCTCGAAAGGGAATAGAGTTGTCCTCCCAATGTCGTATACCCGATTTCTGACCCCGCGGTTAGAGAAAAAGGGGGCGTCGACAACAGCAGCTCAAAACCGGGTTTTAAAATCCAAAACTCAAGCCATTTTAACCAAGTGCAAGGTCTTTGAAAGTTTCAGAAATTTCAGCTAAGCAATGAAATCAAAGAACACTAAAACCAAACAGAATTCTCAACTTTCCAAAATACAGGGATTTCAGTATTATCTTTCAAAGCTTTTTAAATCTAGCCGTTTCTAACTTTTTCAGAAACTTTTAGTCCCTAAAATCTCTGCCTTGAGCCTGAAGAAAGGGTGCCTTTATAGGCAAGCTTTTAAGGCAGCCTAAAAGTATTCAATTTTTGCACCTTACCCCTTTTGGAATTTTCACTTTTGCTATTCAATCCCTAGCTTAAAAATTAGTTTTCAAATAAGTCCCAATCCCCAGCTTCTAGGAAGCTTCCTATTCAGTTAAAAGAGATTCCCTCACCTAGAATTCCTAGACTACCCCTTTATGTCCTGTTAATTACCCCAGCCTACCTCATGGGTCAAGTTGACCCAATATCTTAAACCCAATTGAGCGTGCTCCCATTAAAATGGGTCAGAAATGACCCCAAAGCCCAAATCCAATCAGAAAATCCATTTGGTAATTCATGAAGAGCAGAAGAAGAGACCAATTAAATGATTTCAAAACCAAAATCTAAATTAAACGACTGATTTAAACCAAATAATGAGCTAAAATTAACTATATTACCAAGCCAACAACATCTAATTAAACTAATCATACGACTAAAAAACAGAAGCTTAAAGTCATGAGTGACAATTAAGCATGACGAGTGAATAAAACAACGTTTAAAAGTTGAAAGAAAAACTGAAACATAGTTGGAACAAATATACACATGGATCGATCCAGAAAAAAAGAAAGCCTAGGTTCAAAACCTTGGTCAATTTTCAGTCTACTCACGAAAAATGAGAAGAAAGGAAGAGGAGTAAGTGGTAAAATAACAAAATGGACAGAAAAGATAAGAGAAAGGAGGACTTACCAACTTAAATAATCACTTCTAGATGCCCTGATTTAAACAAAATTGATGCTAACCGCTTGTTCTTTCTCAAGAACAAGCAGACATCATTAATTTTTCCTTGAATAAGATTTCAAAACTCGGAAAACTGGAAGCCTATGTCATGCATGCCACAGATTCAAGAGATTCTGATTTTGGGCTTTTAAAGCTTCAACTTCGATTCAAGTTTTGACAAAAGTTAGGGTGATTTGAGGGAAAAGAGTGACAGATTTGGGACGAGGAAGGCTTGGGGGTTCTTTGGTGTTAGTTTGGGGTCGATTGGTGGAGGCGCCGCCACCGGAGAAACTATGGCGGCGCTAGGGTTCTGAGTTTTAATCTAATATTCGAGGAGCTCAGGCCGGATTTGAGGGAAATTGAATGGGGATTTGGAAAGAGGGGGTGAGGAGAGTATTCGGTGTTAATTTCACGGCGATTGGACGCCGGCCACCGCCGTGGGCGATTTTTGGCAGGCGGCAGGCGGTGGCATTACATGAGAGACTGAGAGATAAGTGAGGGGTAGGGGGACATTTTCGGACAATTTTATATGGGATAGGCTCAGTTCCGGACCGTTCGATCAATTAAGATCGACGGTCCCGATCAAAGGATAACGGAAACGACGTCATTTGGTCATTTAGTGGTGCGGACCGGGTATGGGGTGGTCTGGGCCGGATTTAACAGGTTTGGACGGGTAAAATTGATTTGGGCTTGAGGGATTTTAACTTTTGGCCCAAAAATCCGAATCTTCTCATTTCTTCTTCATTTTCTTTTTATTTTTTTCAAAACTCTTTTTCTCCCCTTTTTTTTCAAAATTAAAAATAAAACCTAAATTAATTCCTAATACAAATTATCCTACTAAATTAAACTAGTTAACTCTAAATAATAATTACCACAAATAATTAAATACCAAACTAAAAGGAAAACTACCAAAATTCAAAACTCAAAATTAAAAATGCAAAAAATAGTTCTTTTTCGTGATTTTTTCATTTTTGTAAAACAATAATTTACCAATTAATCTAAAAATGTAAAATTAAATCCTAAATTCAATGCGTGCTATTTTGGTATTTTTCATGATTTAAATAAAACTTAAACGTGCACAAAATTGCAAACAATTAAATAAAATTCTACAAAATTCCTAAAATGGTAAATAATTAACAAAATCTATTTTCTTGGGATTTTTATAGGAGTATTTCATATAGGGCAAGAACCACGTGCTCACATCAACTGTCCGTGCTCGAACCGGCTCATCCACCCTCGGTCCTCGTCCTTTTTGCCGTTAACGGCAGGGGACTGAGTGGATCGACATTGTAGAGTAATCAAGCCCTGGTAATGCAGCGACCGATATAACCTAACGAGATAGTTGAGGGTGAATTCGAGCCCTGCCTTATCCGCAAAGTACCTTATCATCAGCACTATCTTCCAAAGGGATGGGTGAGCCTGTTCCAGGGTAACCAGATATCTCCTACAGAATTCAAGCATGACCCTGTCGGGGGGACCCGACGTAAAAGGATACGCACGCTCAAAAACCCCTCAACATGGGTCATGCTACTCTCCTCCGGGGAAGGTACCTGCAGTACCACTCCTTCTCCCCATCCACAATCTTTTCTAATCATCTCGAGGTGATCCTCCCTTATTGAGGAGATGAACCTCGATGCATGCTCCCGATGCCCTTGAATGTTGGGAGGTATCTCCAACGTAAAGTCTCTCCTTGAGACAAAGCACCTCGAGGCCCACTCACCGGGTACCAGCGGTGTACCACCGACCGAACACAGAACAGAGGAAGAACTTCCCTCTCCTTGATGGGAAGATGTCGATATAGCAGTCATGGCTACGGTAAAATAGGAAGAGGAGGATGAAGATTTGGGCAAAGGCTTTGAGTTGAAACGACGGGAGAACTAGCATAAATAACAAGGTTCTATGGAAGAAATAGTTACTCAGAGTAGTAGAATTTCCATTTGTGAAGTAGTTGAGTGAATATATAAATGCAGGCAGTGACTTCTCACCTACCCAGAAGACCAATTAATTCTGGCCATGACAGCGTCACCTTTTTTGAGAAATGTACTGGCTGGACCACCCCAGGGGTCCCATTATCAGGTTGCATGAGTGTTGCTATCACGCGAAGTTTGGGAGGTATCGAGACCTCGAGGTTTTCCTTCTATCATAAGCATCGGCCCCAAAGGAGCTATCGACCTAATTTCGAGATAGAACCCGATCTAAGGGGAACCGATTACTCCAAGTATGAGCTCCAAAGAGCCAACATCAAAATTCAAAGGCTAACTCCTCAAGAATGGTGGAGTATAAAAAAGGAAATACTTGAAGCAGAAAGATTCTCTTGCATTGCCAAAAATATATTTAAATGGGGCGTCTTTACAAGACTTGTTTCCCCGGGAGTAAATACACAAAAAGAAAGAAGAAAAGAAAAGATGATGCAGGCTTACTTTTTATTGCCACTACCCTTAGAACCATCTTCGGGACCTTCATCCAGAGCGACTAAGAGTGCCCAATTTTCTTCCGATTCACGGGCCTTCTCGATCTCAGTTGAGAGATCGGCACCTTTGGCACTGGCTTCCTCTAACTCTTGCCTCCTCGCCTTTGCACTAGCATGAGCGACAACCCGAAACATTTTTTGCTCGGCCTCTACCGATATACTTCAGGCTATTTGATTCGTAGTGGCAGTGGCCTTCAGATAATTAGCAGCGTTTTCTTTGACCTAGGACTTGGCCGCGGATAGCACGACAATATCTTTTCGAGCATTTTGAAGAAGACCCTGGGTCAATACCAATTCTGAGGTCACTACCTTATTTCGCTTCCTCAGCTCGAGGATCTCCCCATTCTTCTGCCCGATCTGCAAAAGAAAAGATAAGTCAGCAAACATTGAAATATGGGAATGGTGAACGGATTTACGAATAACGAGTTACCTGCTCAGCAAGGCCAGCCCTTTCTCTGAGCACTCCTTCCAAACTCGCCCGAAGTTCGCTTAGCTCCTTCTTCTTTTGGGCAGAGGAGGCCTCCGACTCCTGCAGTCCCAAGGCAAGTTTCTCGAGCTCTTTTCTACGGCATGAAAGCTCCTCTCGGAGTCTAGATAGGGCGTGATCATACATCTCTTTAGACTACGGCAAAATAGAAGAGTCAAAAAAATGAGGAAAAATGCTTGAGACTAAAAAAGTATACATGAACAGCCATCACCTGTTGCTGGAACTTTTCCGCTGCCTTAATAGCGCTGGGAGCATCCAGATTGATGTCCTCGCTGGCATTGTCAATGTCATCAAGGAAGTTGCCAAATGCACCTCCTCCCTTGAGAGGACCCCTCACATTGGCAGCATTCAGGTCCTAAGCGTCCCTTAATCCCCAGAGGAGAACTGATGGCCCAAATTAAGGCCATCCAGGGAATCGATGTCACCAAAGGGAAACTCCTACCCCCTGAAAGCTCCGGGCCTAGACCCTTTGGGACCAACAGAAACGGTCTCCCCAGTGGAGATTGCACCACATTCGGTCACGGGATCAGGGACCACATTCACACCTGCCTCGAGGGTCTCTATCACGCGGGATCGATCTGAATCAGTCGTTCCCGATTCAGCGGCCTCTGGTCAAGGCACCTACGGGACTCCCGTGCTCGACCTCGTTCTCTGTACCAAACGATACTCTCCCTCATCATTTTCATCCCCAGTTCCAGTAATTGCTCTGGAAGCTGAAGCCGAGGTCCCGGTGGCAGCTCGAGGCCTGCGTGATTTAGGTTTCTTTGTCGTCGGAGAATCAACAGCCGCATTATTCTTCCTTTTCTTGAACTTAGCGGGATCCGAAGTCTCCACCTCACCATCGGGAGGTGGTCTCATCTGCACACCATAGCCAAGGCCTGCACAAACATAATGGCTAAAATTTACCAGCATAAAGAATACAGGGAAGAAGCATAAGATTAAGATATAGGTGGCAAGAAGAACTTAACCATTATTCTTGGCCACCCACCGCATTTAGCTAGGTCGGGCCAAGACCAGACGAGATACGGGAATGAGGTATCCAACTGCCTGATCTAACCCGGCAGATCCTAAACTGCTTCGAAATACCCAGCGGTAGCTGCAAAAACCAAGGGAAGATCGTTTTTCGGAAGAGAGGTAAGAAGATCACAGAGCATGTTCGAAGGAAAAATACTTAAGTTGTGTATTCCACTTCTCCGGGAATGGCATCCTCCTGGTCGGGATGATGTTCGAGGTCCTCACACGAACATGCTCATCCACCCTCGATCCTTGTCCTCATCGGTGCTCGAGAAAAATGATATTTTGGACCGGTGTTAAAGCTTAATCAAACCTTGATAAAATCTAGGGCTATACAATCTAATCAAATGGTCGAGGGTAAAGGTCTCGCCCTCGACCCCATTGGAGAAGTGGCGGAGCATGTAGACTATCCTCCAGAAATATGAATAGATTTGACCTAGCATCACTTGTCGCAGAAATCGAGAATAACCGGATCTATCTCCAAGGAAGAAGGGTTAGAAGAATCGACCGGACCTAGAATTAATGGGTAAGTATATACATAAAGGAAACTAGCTTTGTGATCCGTTATGCTCTCGTTAGAGCGGCGGATCTCAACCTACGTTGGCTCATCCCATCGGTAGTCTTCCTTCGCTTTCTCTATATCGATCACAATGCTAATGTACCGGGACACGTGTTCGCATCGGCCTAGTGTAGATAAAGGTTTGTCGACGGTGAAATCCTTCATCGTGTCGAACCTGGTAGGAGTACATTATTCAACGATGGGTATCACTTTGGGCTTTCCTTTGGATGTTCGGGATGAAGAGGCAGCCTCGTCTTTCCGAGGAACTATCTTGGAAGTTCTAGCCATGATGGTGGTAAAACGTTTATGAAAAAGTGGGCAAAGGATCAAGAATGAAAGAAGAAAGAATGCGAAAAGGGATGGGTCTGGCCTTGAAAATTTGAAGATGTTGTGAAAGTATGAATTATCAAACGATCGATGCATTTATAAGAGCCGTGTGGGCAACGGAAAGGACGAACCAATAGCAGTTCGTGGGATTCTCGATAGTCGTGTTTGACGGCGACCCTTGTGCGGCTTTTTGAGTATAGCATTTAATGCTCTGATGGACGGACATCATAGAGATGATGCTTACGGAGTAGGGGCTCAGGATCGTTTCCTATCACTTTGTTCTAGGAAACACGAGGACTATCTATATACGGTGGAAATCGACGGCTCGATTTCACGAGCATCACGACATCTCGAGGGCTTCCAGTGATCGATTTCGAGAATTCTCGACAGTTCGACTTCGAGACAGTATAAGTAATGACCGGCCCAGAGACAATGTGAATTACCGGTCTCGGCGGATCAAGGCGGAGTTCCCAAGGCACGTGCGTATGGCAGGACAAGTCTAGTGGACTAGCCCAAAAGGCGAATCAAGGCATTAAGTGGTTGTACCAGCCCCATATCTTTGTAATTAATGCGTTTCTACTATGTTGAGATTCTCCCTTATATATAAAGGGGATCCTTGTCATTTTGTAAATATCTGTTGCTCAATACTAAAGACACAAGAACATTCTCTTTGCTCTGTAACATATTTCTTGATCTCATTTTTTCATTTATTGTTCATATTTATTGCGTTCTACTTAAAGTTCATCATTTATTGTTTATTATTGGTCATAAAGAGCCGTCATTGATTTATTTATAACTGTTAGTCTCCATCGACCACCCTCAATAGCTCCAGTCGAGCTTCGGACTCGACCCCGAGGCCCTGATTATTAATCATTCGGTCTGGTTATCACCTTGCTCTCAAGCTTTTTTCTCATTTCTAAGTCTTTCACATAGCATTAACTACTTAACAACTAGCATAAAAATAGATCACGTTTTTTTAGAACCACTAAATAAAATTTAATCGTCATTACCATTTTTACGGTAAAAGAAACTAAATCACAGACCAACAGGGACGGCTTGCCAAGCTACGCAAATAGTTAATTTGCTTGTCGTCGCAAAAGTTTGCAATTCCTATTATTCAGACAATTTTGTTATTTAGATACGATCATCAAAATTTCAGATATTAGAATATTTAATTGCCTTCTATATAAGCTAATCAACCCAACCGTCTATATTATATTCTACGAGAAGTTTGACATTTTTTCAATTTGTTTTTCATTCAGAATACCACCATTTATATATCCTTGCCCCTATTTGATCTTCACTATCTACAATTAAATGTGTTGGTGAGTCATTAATTCTATCTCCCATACTTGCAACCATTTTTCTAAAACTAAAGGAAGAATCAAACACATCATAACAAAAGAATGATAGAACTACTAATCAGGAAAGGAAACTACATTAATCAATCTTTCTGCGAATCCAAGTTGTGCTCAAAAAATATAAAATACCAAATAACCAGAATAAGTTGCGGTTATTTCATACTCCAGACCAACATATATACAAAAAATAGTTTGGGAAGAGTATTGCTTATAATACTATGATTGAACCATTAGAGACCTAATTGGATAGTAACTTCTCAAGATCTCAATCCAAGCACCCACTCAAAGTAAAAATAAATCAGTATATATATACCCACGCATGTACATATATTGATCTTCTAAAAGATAGAACTCAAGCATCTCAAACTGAATTAGAAGAATGACGTAGACACAATCTTTCTTTAGAAACCCGAGCACAAAGAAAATATAATCACTTACTAAAAGTTTGTTTAGAAGTTTTGGTTTAAAACCCCAAAAATGTTGACTTGGTGAGAAGAATAATAAGGCACGGAGGAACAAATTCACTAAGAACCATGTCAATTTTTTCAAATTTGAACCATTGGGTATCCGGGAATTTTTAGTAGGCCTAAGCGTTGTGTCTTTTAGTTTTGCCATGCGTCCTTTGACTAAGGTTGGGTTTTCTTTGTAAGCTTGGTATTTTTAGGTTTTAAAAGGGCAATTAAGTAATTTGACTTTTAACTTAAGAGCTTCCTGTTTTTAATATATTTTAGATTTTAGATTTAGATTATGAAAAGCTAAGCAATTTATCTCTGAGTTACTTCTTTTATTACTTGTTTTACATTGCTATGAATTGCTATTGGCTATTGGTGTTAGACCCGACCTTTATTCCAGTTCGCCACTACTTTCAACCTAAGGTTAGGTTTGTTACTTATTAAGTATATGGGATCGGTTGTACTCATACTACACTTCTGCATCTTGCGTGCAGATGTTGGCTACCGATATTGTTGTGATCGATGGGAGCTGGAATTGAAGACGTACCTGCGTTCCGGTTGTAGTTGCCTCTTGTTCATGGTAGTTTTAGATTCATAAAACTCTATGTATGTACTTTTCAAATAGATGATGTATTTACTTCATACCAGCATTGTAAACTCTATTCTTAGAAGCTCATGATTTGTACTACTAGTCCTTGGGGAATGTATCAGATTCAGATATTTCTTTAGTTAATTGCTTTATTAATTATTATTTGAATTGGTTAGTTGTTAATTGGCTTACCTAGCGGGTTAGGTTAGGTGCCATCACGACTAGTTAGAATTTCGATCGTGACAATAACTTTTCTATATTTTAAACTAATTTAGTTTTAAACTTCTCATATTATCCTTAATAAGATAATATATAATCATACAAATATTTATAACTTTTTTAATATTTTTCTTTCTTAAATTTTGCGCTCAATAAAAATGTATCACATATGATGGGAAAGAGGGAGTACTTTAATATATAATTTTCCTCTAGTGCTTTTAATATAATGGGAAAGTCAAATTTAACATGTTAAACTCTCTATAGTCAAATTCGACACAGAAAAATAAAATGAATGAAGTACTTTTTTTAACAACGCAGGAGATTAAGTTTTCTGATTAAGCCATGACAGAGATCTCTATACCATAATTAGCAACCTGTAAATTTTGCAATCACATAATTTATCTTAAAAGGCTTTTACAACATTTTTAAATCATACAAGGGAAACAATATTACTTTCCCCGGTTTAAAAAGACTGACATAATTTTACATTTTTTATTGAAAAACTTTTATATTCACACAAATGCTATGGGAGGTTGTCTAGAATTTAGACATTTTATTTCTTGTTATTTTTAATCTATCATTTGAGTTACCTTGTTCTATGTTTGGCTTACCTAGCATTAGGGTTAGGTGCCATCACGACTAGGTGGTTTTTGGGTCCTTAATTAATTAATTTACATCATCTTCTTTATATATATATATATATATATATATATATATATATATATATATATATATATATATATATATATATATATATATTTGATTTTTCTTGGTATATTGTATGTATATGAAAAATATATACATAATTATACAAAATTCATATATAAAATTTTGGTATTTTGCCTTTAATCCTTTATATCACGTGATTAAGCATTGTCACTTGCAAATGAATATGTTGAATTACGGCAACGTTTCAGAAAAATAATTTCAAGAATGCCAATTTCTATGTATTTAACAATTAGCTGAATTTAATAACGAACAAAAGAAAGAAAAAAAAAAAAGAAAAAGAACACCATTGGTGTGAACGACAAAAGATTAAAATAACTTTGAAGATCCGAAATCCAAATTCATTAGGATATCTTCTTTTTGTTGGATTTGTAACTCATTTCTACTTCCATGGCGTCACGACCCGGAATTTTCACCTTCGAGATCGTGTTGGCGCCGAATATTTCACTTACTAGGCAAGCCAACGTTAGAGGATTCTTAAGTCAACTTCAGTCAATTTTAATAACAGGAACAATTAAGCTAAACAAAAGCTAAAACGGATTTGCGGAATTACACAAAACCCATAATATCTGATACATTTAGGATCTGGAGTCACTACTCACGAGCTACTATGATTTACTACAAACAGAGCCTGAAAGAAAATACACGGTTCTGAAAGAAAAGAAACAGTAAAATAATAAGACTAGGAAGAGACTTCAGGGTCTGTGGGCACCAACAGATCTACCTTGAATCTCCTAACGAGCAAGTCATGTTGCTAACCTCACGATCAGCTAGGGCCGGTACCAAAATCTGCACAATATAAGTACAGAGTATTGTATCAGTACAATCAACCTCATGTGCTCGTAAGTGAAGAGCCTAACCTCGACGAAGTAGTGAAGAGGCTATGAAAAGACATCTACATAATAAACTTGTACAATTAATAGTATATGTACAAAATAACAACAAATAAGAGTTAGACAAGTAATATAGGGAGAGGGACATGTTGAGAGGAATATAAGATAAGAGAATCACATCAGCAATGATAACTAGAACATCCATTATGCCTTGAACCAATGAAAATAATTATGCACAGTAAAGAAAAGTGCACAGTATCACCCTTGGTGCTTTTACTCTCAACTTCACTGTGAAATAATTAAACTGCATGGCATCAACCTTTGTGCTTTTACTCTCGACCTCACAATATAAATCAACAGATATGGCACGGCATCACCCTTTCGTGCATTAACTCTCACAACATGGCACGACATCATTCTTCGTTCATTAACACTCATAATATGGCATAACATCACCCTTCGTGCATTAACACTCACAATATGGCACGGCATTACCCTTCGGACATTAACACTCTCTCTTACCATGAAGCAATGAACAAATAGCAATATGGAGATAGAATAATAACAACAAGCCTTACTTCAACATTTGGTTTCACAATACCAACCTCAACTTTTCAATCAATTCTCAATTATTACCAACGATAAACAAGATAAGAACGATCAATTTAATAATAAGAAGTCTAAACATGGATAACATGATCAAGAAGCTATAATTACAAGAAATCAAACCCCACCCGCATGCTTTAACCTGACAACAACACATAAGTACTCATCACATTACATATACGTTGTACCCAACATCTAAACATGTAGAAAATAGACAAATAGGTCCTAATCTCTCAAGTCAAGATTAACCACGACACTTACCTCACTCCAAAGGCCAATTCAAAGCTCAACCACGGCTTTGACTTTCAAACAAGCCTCCGAACCAATAGAATCTAGCAAATTATCAACCAAACAATTTAAATTAAGCCTTAGGAACTACCCACGATTGTAAAGAATTCAATTTAGGTTATTATTGAAAAAGTCAACAAATGTCAACATCCGGGCCCGCTTGATCCAAACACGAAATTTGGACCAAAACCCGAGTACCCATTCACCCCCGAGCTCGATTATGTAATTTATTTTGGAATCCGACCTCAATTTGAGGTCTAAATCGCAAATTTAAAAAATCCCTAATTCTACCTAAAATTCCAATTTTCATCATGAAAACACAAGATTTTTTGTTGAAATCTAAGGAAATATCGTGAAAGATTGAAAGAAACTAGTTTAGAATAACTTACTAAGGATTTGGGGAAGAAAAGTTCTTTGGAAAATCATTTCTAAGGTTTTTGAGTTTGAAAATTTGAAGAACGAAAAAAAATCCCGTCTAAGTCATATTTGATCAGTTGCAGATGACGCATTTGCGATATGGGGTTCGCAAATGTGAGCCTCGCAAATGCGAAGAATCCATCGCAATTGCCAAGACCTTCTCATTTATACTTTCTTCGCAAATGCAAAGAATAGCCTGACCCTCCACAAATGCGACCACTTGATCGCACTTGAGATCATCGCCCCTCCTGTCGCACTTCGTATATGCGAAGTATATTTCACAAATGCGTACTCAATGTGGCCCAGCTACTCTTCGCATTTGCGATGAGTAGCTCACAAATATGAACCCCTCAGAGATTGCAAATGTGATGCCTGATCTCGCAAATGCAAGATTAGAGGCCTGCACCAGAACTGGAAATACCAATAATAATTCTAAGTCCAATTTCACTCGGTAGCCTATCCGAAACTTACTCGGGCCCTTTGGGCTCCAAACCAAACATGCACACTAGTCTAAAACTATCATACAAACTTGCTCGTGCGATCAAATCGCCAAAATAACACCTAGAACTACGAATTGGGCACCAAATCTATTGAAATTTTCAAGAAAACTTTGAAACTTTGAATTTCACAACAGGACATCCGAATCACGTCAAACCAACTCTGTTTCTTACCAAATTTCACAGACAAGTCACAAATATGGTATTGGACCTATACCGGGTTCCGGAACCAAAATACATACCCGATATCCAAAAAGTAAACCATTGGTCAAACATTTCAAATTTATTAACTTTAACTTTCAAATTTCTACAAAGTCTGATAACTTGGTCTAGGGACTTCCGAATTCGATTCCAAGAATACGCCCAAGTCCTAAACCACAATGCGGACCCATTGGGACCGTCAAAATACGAATCCGGATCCGTTTGATAAAAATATTGACCGAAGTCAACTCAAATGTATTTCATTACTAAAATTTCATATTTTATTAGTTTTTAGCATAAAAGCTTTTCGGAAACATGTCCAGACTGTGGACACAAATCGAGGAGGGATAAAATGAGATATTTAAAACTTCGAAGCTCCAAGTTAGGTTCAAAACCATAAGTTGACCTACCGAGTTGTCACATTCTCCACCTCTAAAACAACTGTTCGTTCTCGAACAGACATAGAAAAGTACCTGGGTTGGAAAAAAGGTAGGGACATCTACTCCGCATGTTCGAATCGGACTCCCAAGTAGCTTCCTTTACGGGCTGGCCTCTCCACTCCACTCGAACTGAAGGATAAATCTTCGATCTCAAATGACAAACCTGTCGGGCTAGAATAGCCACCGTCTCCTCCTCATAAGTCAAATCTTTGTCTATTTGGACAGAGCTAAAATCTAACACATGGGATGGATCGCCGTGATACTTTCGGAGCATGGACACGTGGAATACCGGATGAACTGCTGATAAACTGGGTGGCAATGCGAGCTTGTAAGCCACCTCACCTACTCCCTAAAGAATCTTAAAAGGTCCGATGTATTTAGGGCTCAACTTGCCCTTCTTTCCGAACCTCATTACACCTTTCATGGGTGAAACTCGAAGCAATACCCGCTCTCCGACCATGAATGCAACATCACGAACTCTACGGTCGGCATAACTCTTCTGCCTGGATTAGGCTGTGCGAAGTTGATCCTGAATAATCTTGACCTTATCAAGGCATCCTGTACCAAATCCGTACCCAACAATCGAGCCTCCCCCTACTCGAATCATCCAACCTGCAATCGACACCGCCTACCATATAATGCCCCATAGCGAGCCATCTGTATGCTCGAATTGTAGCTATTATTGTAGGCAAACTCCGCAAGTGGCAAGAGCTGATCCCAATAACGTACGAACTCTATAACACAATCACGGAGCATATCCTCCAATATTTGAATAGTGCGCTCGGACTATCTGTCTGTCTGAGGATAAAATGTTGTGCTGACCTAAACCTGCATGCCCAACTTACACTGTACTACCCTCCAAAAATGCAAGGTGAACTACGTACCTTGATCAGATATGACAGACACGGGCACACCCTGAAGGCGGACAATCTCGTGAATATATATATATCTACCAACCGCTCTAAAGAATAGGTAACTTCCATAGGAATGAAATGCACTGACTTGGTCAGCCTATCTATGACGACCCGGCCAGACGTCTCATGAGTTATCGCTTTTTTCCCCATTTCTACTTCTTTATGCTTTGTTATTCGTGTTATGTGGTATCGGGTCGGTCGGATCGAGTTCGGAAAGGATTTGGTAAGGTTTGAAACACTTAGTCCCTTTAGAGTGAGTTTAAGTTGGAAAAGTCAATCGGATGTTGACTTGTGTATTAGAGGGCTCAGATGTGAGTTCTGATGATTCGGTTAGCTTCGGGAGATGATTTATGACTTAAGAGCATGATCGGAAGGAGTTTAAGAAGTTCGAAGTAGATTTAGGCTTGAATTACCGAAGTTGATATTTTGGCAATTTTCGGTTGGTAGGCGAGATTTTGATATAGGGGTCAGAATGGAATTTTGAGAGTTGCAGTATGAGATGACATAGGAAGTCGTTTGGTTGGGTTTTTGATCAAAAGAGAAATTCAAAATATTTTAGAAAATTTGGCTTGAATCCGATATGTTTTGGTTGATTTGATGTTGTTTGAGGTATTTTGAAGATTGGTACAAGTTTGAATAAGGTATTAGGATATGTTTATGCTTTTGGTTGAGGTCCCGGGGGCCTCGGGGTGATTTCAGATGGTTGATGGGGAGTTTGAGGAATGTTTGTAGCTGTTGAACTTTTGCTGATTTTGGTATTTCCGCACCCACGGATTTGGGGACCGCAGGTGCGATGCCGCACATGTGGAAGAGGAGCCGCAGAAGCGGATTATTGAGGAGTTGTTAGGAATCGTAGATGCAGTTGGCCGTGTAAGTGATTTTCGCAGAAGCGGATGAATGACCGCATATGCGGTACCGCAGAAGCGGGTATGGGACCACAGATGCAAAATGGTCTGGGCATAATGTATAAATTGTGGCCTTCGCAAAATTGAGCTATTTCACCATTTTTGACTTCGGCTTTGGAGCTTTTTGGACGATTTGAAAGAGGGATTTCAAGGGAACTTCATTGAGGTAAGGAATTCGGAGCTAAAACTCGTTCCTATGTTATTATTACACGGATTAGTGTTAGAAGTCATGGAAATTAAGGGTGAAAATTTGGGAAACTAGGGCTTGGAAACATAGACCTTTAATTGAGGATTTGAAGGACCATTTGGGGTTGGATTTCAGAACTTTTGATATATATGAACTTGTGGGGAGATAAGGAATCTATTGATTTAAAAATTATCGAATCTGAGACGTGGGCCCAGGGGTCGGGTATGTTGTAAATTGATTATTTTTGCTTGGGCTTCGTTCCCTAAGCAAACTTCCTCGTTCTGATTTTTGATAGATTCGACGCGAGTGGATGCCGATTTGAGGGGCAAAGGCATCGCGAGCTAGAGATTTTACCGGTTCGAGGTGAGTAATGATTTTAAATGATGTTCTAAGGGTATGAAACCCCGGACTCGCATATCGTAGTGCTTTATTGAGGTGACACACACGCTTGATGACAAGCGTGGGATCGTACACTATTGGGTATTGTGACTTAGTCCGTCCAGAATGACTATTTTGCCGCGTATTTGACTGAAATATATTTGCTATTATCATGAATTGGGTTGAATGCCATATTTGAGCCTTTTGCCAACTATTTGAATACTTCAGGGATTTTTACTGGTATTTCCTCACTGTTTTGACTTTTTACTGAACTCAATCATGTTATATTTCACTGGTTTTCGTACTCAGCCATGTTTAATCTATTTTAACACTTACATGTTCTTTTAAATGATATTTTTGGGCTGAGAATCACGTTTTTCTATTGCTCGAGTGGCTTGTGAGGATTTTGATTGAGTAAGGCCGAGGGCGTATGTTGTGAGGAAACATTTGATACTGATTATGAGGCCAAGGGCCTGAGATATGTACGCCGCAAGGTGGCTTGATTCATGAGGCCGAGGGCCTAGTAATAATGCCACGAGGTGGCCTGATATTGCGCTTGGGCCGTAAAGGGCCTCTCTAGGAGTCTGTACACCCCCAGTGAGCGCGGGTACCCATTGTGATGTGATATTAAGCCCGAGGGGCTGGTATTGTTCTGAGATGTTGCCCAAGGGGCAGAATAGTGGATACTGTGCCCGAGGGGTGAACCTTTATGTGGTTATTTTCTTAATTAACTGTCCATTACCTGCTTATTTGTTGAAAAAGGCTTTTCATGAAATTACATTTGATATTAAGGAATTTTACATATCTTTCACTGATTCACTGATTTTTTTAAATAGTTTTACTGCTTCATTATAGAATGCTTTGTGCTTTACGTGATTTCTTGCTTTCAGTCTTTATTTACATTTGTTACTCACTGAGTTGGACTACTCACTTTACTCCCTGCACCCCGTGTGCAGATTCAGGTGTTGAGGATCCTGCCAGTATGAGTTGAGATCTCCCGGCAGATATAGGAGTCCACGAGGTAGCTGCTTGACGTCCGCAGTCCCGTGTGCCTCCCTCTTTGTCATTTCTATCTCTTATCAGACATTTGTAATAGTTTGTAGACTCTTCAGACTTATATTAGGTTTTATAGATGCTCATGAATAGTGACACCCTGATATTGGGCTGTGTTTGGGATGTATTCCGCATATCATACTATCATTTGCTTAATTTTGGTTTATTTAACCATGTTTAGACTTTTTCTAAATGCTTAACTATTGATAATTGGAAATGGGAAGTGTCAGCTGGCCTTGTCTTCACGAGAGGCGCCATCACGATCGGGTTTGGGGTTTAGGGTCGTGACAAGTTGGTATCAGAGCCTAGGTTACATAGGTCTCACGAGTCATAAGTAGGTTTACTAGAGTCTTGCAGATCGGTACGGAGAAGTCTATATTTATCCTCGAGAGGATGCAGAACCTTTAGGAAAGCTTCATATTCTTGAAGTTCTTGTCGTGCGAATTTGTTGATCCGAGTACTAAACTTCTATTGTTCTATTCTCTCACAGAGTGAGGTTATGCGCTACCAATATGGATGGACGACCACCAGTACCACCAGCTATGGCCACCAAAGGCCGAGGATGTGGTCGTGGTCGTGGTAGGGGTAGAGCAACTAGGGCAGCACCTGCAGATCCACCAACTGCCCCAGTTCAGGATCAGGTCCCAGTTATGGACGCTCCTGCAGAACCAGCTCAGGCACCGGCTGTGCCCATTGTAATTTCGGGTCTTTAGGAGGCCTTGGCTCAGATCTTATCAGTTTGTACTATCTTAGATCAGGCGGTTTTAGCCACTACAGTCGCAGCTACTTCTCAGGCCGGGGAAGGCAATCAAACTCCTGCCGGTCGCACACCTGAGCAGGTCGTGCAAGGACTTCAGATGCTAGGGGCACATCTAGCCCAGTCGGTTGCTGCTGCTCAGGACTATGTAGTTCCTACTATGCCGGAGGATGAGCAGCGTAGGTTGGAGAGGTTTGGTAGACTTCAGCCTCCGACCTTTCGTGGTGCAGAGGGCGAGGATGCCTAGGATTTCTTAGATAAGTGCCAGAGGATGCTTCGTACAGCGGGTATTCTGGAGACCATCGGGGTCGCTTTCACTACTTATCAGTTTTCTGGAGCTGCCTTCACTTGGTGGGAGACTTTTGAGAGGTGTAGGCCTGTTGGTGCAGCACCCCTTACCTGGCATCAGTTCTTCGTTCTCTTTTTGAAGAAGTATGTGCCGTAGTCCCGCAGAGAAGAGCTGTGTAGGGAGTTTGAGTGGTTACGTCAGAGGGGAGATGATTGTGATGCAGTATGAGATGAGGTTCTTCGAGTTAGCTCATCATGCTATTTGGATGGTTCCGTCAGATAGAGAGAGGATTTGGAGGTTTGTTGATGGCCTCACTTATCAGCTTCGTATTCTCATGACTAGGGAAAAGGTGATTGGTGCTACTTTCGAGGAGGTTATGGATATTGCCAGTGAGATTGAGTCTGTTCATCGCCAGGAGCGAGAGGAGGGGGAGGCCATGAGGCCTCGGGGATCTGGTAGTTATAGTGGTTCTCCTTCGAGAGGTCAGCTTCAGCGCGGCAGAGGCCGTCCATTCAGGCATGCTCAGCCAGCTCGCCCAGGTTATCGTGGGGCATCGTTGGGTCATGGTTCTCATAATTTTTATCAAGGCCAGTCATCACTTAGTGCCCTTACAGCTTAGAGTTCGACCCGTGCTCCATCAGTTCAGGACTTTTCTATGCCGAGTGCATCTGCTAGTCACTCCAGTGTGAGGGGTTCCATTCATTCCCCTTCTCCAGCACCTGGATTTGTTATGAGTGTGGTGAGATGGGTCATATGTGGAGGTAGTTCCCTCGTCGTCTTGCGAGTTTATCTCAGCAGAGGGGTCAGCCATCGACTTCAGTGCCAGTTACTTCACCACCACCCAGCCAGCTAGGGGTGGCGGTCAGTCACTTAGGGGTCGCCCTAGAGGGGAAGGTCGATCAGGTGGCGGTCAGGCCCGTTTCTATGCACTTCCAGGCATACCCGATGCTATTGCTTCAGATGCTGTTATTACAGGTATTGTTTCAGTCTGCCACAAAGATGCCTCTGTATTATTTGATCCCGGTTCAACCTTTTCTTATGTGTCATCATACTTTGCTCATTATTTGGGTACGCCCCATGAGTTTCTTGCTTCGCTTGTTCATGTATCTACCCCGGTGGGCGATACTGTTAATGTAGACCGTGTGTACCAGTCATGTATGGTGACTATTAAGGGTTTGGAGACCCGTGTGGATCTTTTATTATTTTGTATGGTGGATTTCGATGTCATTTTGGGCATGGATTGGCTATCTCCTTGTCGTGCTATTCTAGACTGTCATGTTAAGACAGTCACATTGGCTATACCGGGTGTGCCATAGATCGAGTGGCGAGGTGTGAATGATTATGTTCCTAGTAGAGTGATCTCATTATTGAAAGCCCAACGTATGGTTGGGAAGGGTTGTCTTTCGTATCTAGCCTTTATGAGGGATGTCGGTGCTGAGACTCCCAATATGATTCTATTCCAGTTGTATGGATTTTCCTGATGTGTTTCCTGCAGACCTATCGGGCATGCCACTAGACAGGGACATTGATTTTGGTATTGACCTATTGCCGGGCACTCAACCCATTTCTATTCTGCCGTATCATATGGCACTAGTAGAGTTGAAGGAATTAAAGAAACAGCTTCAGGAACTCCTTAATAAATTGTTCATTCAGCCTAGTGTGTCACCTTGGGGTGCGCCGGTTCTATTTGTGAAGAAGAAGGATGGTACTATGAGGATGTGCATTGATTATAGGCAATTGAACAAATCAACAATTAAGAACAAGTATCCTTTGCCTCGCATTGATATTTTATTCGACCAACTTCAGGGAGCGAGAGTGTTCTCCAAGATTGATCTCCATTCAAGTTATCACCAGTTGAAGATCAGGGACTCAAATATTCTTAAGACAACTTTCAAGACCCGATATGGTCATTATGAGTTCTTGGTGATGTCTTTTGGACTGACCAATGCCCCATCAGCGTTCATGCATTTGATGAACAGTGTGTTTCGGCCTTATCTTGACTCGTTTGTCATAGTCTTCATTGATGATATTCTTGTATATTCACGTAGTTAGGAGGAACATACAGTGCATTTGAGAGTTGTGTTACATAGATTGAGAGAGGGGAAGTTTTATGCAAAATTCTCCAAGTGTGAGTTTAGGCTCAGTTCAGTGGCTTTCTTGGGGCACGTAGTGTCCATCAAGGGTATTCAGGATGATCCGAAGAAGATAGAGGTGGTTCAGAGTTGGCCCAAACCATTGTCACAACCTAAAATCTAACTAGTCGTGATGGTACCTAACCCATCCGGCTTGGTAAGCGAACTCATCAAGTCCAATACAATATAACTTACTGAGGAAAAATAAATGATCTCTTATACACTTCCCCAGGACTAGCAGTACAAATCAAGAGCTTCTAAGAATAGAGTTTACAAAGCTGATATGAAAAAAAAATACATCATCTGTTTGACAAATACATAAATAGAGTTTAAAATTCTAAGGCTACCATGAACAAGAGGCAGCTACAACAGTGACACCGATACATTTTCCAAGTCAGCTCCCATCGAACACAGCAACGTCGACAACCGAAATCTGCACGCAATGTGCAGGAAGTGTAGTATGAGTACAACCGACCCCATGTACTCAATAAGTAACAAACCTAAACTTAGGTTGAAAGTAGTGACGAGTTTGTACCAAGGTTAGAGTCCACACCAATATCCAGTAACATCTCATAAAAATATAATTAAAGCATCACAAGGAATAACTCAATAATAAAATGCTCAACTCGTTCACAGTTCCAAAAAAAATTCTTTTCGAGTATAATAGTAAAACTCAATTCTTTTCACTGAAATCACCAAAATATGAGTAAGTCTGAAAACTATGATCTTTCCCATAAAACTTTCTTTCAAAATAGGAGATTTCATTTTTCAAATGTCATGAGGAAAGTACATCTCTATGCCTATATTTCAATGTGCATGCCAATGCAATGCAAAATAGTGACAAAACCATATGCATACTCTTAGAGTATCAATTCACTCAGTCCTCCCTGTCACTCAATTCCCTCAGTCACTCAATCCTCACAGTTACTCATGCCTCACAATCACTCAATCCTCCCAAGTCACTCGGCACTCGCACTCAGTAAGTACATGCGCTCACTGGGGTGTGTAGACTCCGGAGGGGCTCCTTCAGCCCAAGCGCTATAACAAGCCATCTCGTGGCATAAATCAATCAGGCCCTCGGCCTCACTCAGTCATAAATGAGTAACAACATGTTGCGACGTGCATCCCGATCCCATAATCATCCTCACAATTAGGCCCTCGGCCTCACTCAGTCATCACTCTCTCCAGTCTCTCGGGATCCAAATATCATGAAAATCAGCCCAATAATATAATGTATCAATAATAACAACTAAGACAGAGATATTATATGAATAAATGTATATGACTGAATATGAAATATCAATGAAATCAGTGAGATGACAGCAATAAACAACCACTATGGGTCCCAACAATATCGGCATAAAGCCTAAACATGATATCTAACATGATATACAACTCAAATTACTTATCACATGGTGAAAACACAGATATCAACAAAGTAGGACCACTACACAGTGTCCTGGAAACAACAAAGTCGCCATTCACAGGGTGCACACCCACACGCCCGTCACCTAGCATGTGCGCCACCTCAACATCAATCACATAACACATAATTCGGGGTTTCATACCCTCACCACTAAGTTTAAAAGAGTTACTTATCTCAAACCATGAAGTTCTTTACTCCGCTATGCCCTTGCCTCGTAAATCGGCGCCTTGAATCTAGCCACAATTAATGTGATTCAGTCAATACAATTTATATAAATTAATTCCATGTAAAAATATTAATTTTTCACAATAATCCGAAATTTAACTAAAAATTGCCTGTGGGGCCCACATCTCGGAATCCGATGAAACTCACAAAATCCGACAATCCATTCAACCACGAGTCCAACCATACCAAAATTACTAAATTTCGATTACAACTCGGCCTCCAAATCTTCAAATCTTATTTTCAAATCCCTTGTCCAAATCCTCAATTTACACCTCAAAAACATATAATCTAGTTGGATTATTCGATGATAATTCAATATTATGGAGTAGAAATGATCACAAGTGACTTACCTCAAGATTTCTCATGATTTCTTGCTCAAAAATCGCCTCAGGTCGTGTTCTTTCGCCCAAAAATGTCAAAATGGGCTAAAAAACAAGAACAACATTAAAAACACAATTCTGGTCGCTAAAAGCCCAACTCCCGTCGCTAAAAGTGTCCAATCTGGTTGATAAAGGTGCGCACCAGATCCTGCTGCATCAGCAGTCTTTAATTTCACTAAAAATGCTCTAACTCCATCATACGAACTCGGAATTTGACGATTCTTGTTCCTATAAGTCACAAATAATAATACGGACCTAGTACTTCAATCAAAACTCAATTTGGAGCTCATTTTATTAGTGTGATACCCATTTTGCTTGTTAAATAATTAACCCATGTTTCACAACAAAAACTCAATCGTGACTTTACGAAATTAGACCAAACTTTTCGGATCGCTCCTATAATTCATTATAAAAATTTCAAAAGTCTCGAAATCAAATTTTAATCTCTAGAACTAAAAATGAACCTTTGGATCATTCCATGTTTATGCTCAAAATACCAATTTCTTCCAAAAACTTTTCCAAAACTCATCTGAGCCACAAAGGACCCCAACCAAATGTACTAAAAAAGATACATAATATGACACAAACTTAGTCGATATCTCAAATTACATTGAACAATACTAAAACATGAATCAACCCCAATTCAAGCCCATTCAAAACTAACAAATTTCAATTTCTACATTCGATGCCGAAACCTATCAAATCAATTCCGATTGACCTCAAATTTTGCACATAAGTCATAAATGATATAACGGAGTTGTTCAAATTTTCAGAATTGTATTTAAATCCTGATATCAAAAAGTCAACTCCCCGGTCAAACTTCCAAACTCAAATTTCCTATTTTCGCCATTTCAAGCCTAATTTAACTGTAGACTTCCAAAAAGAATTCCGGACACGCTCCTAAGTCCAAAATTACCATACAGAGCTATTGGAATCATTAAAAACCCATTCTGGGGTATTTTACCATCCGGTCCATTTATTCAACTTAAGCTTCCAAAACATGGATTGTTCTTTCAATTAAATTTTGAATCATCTGAAAACAAAACTAGACCACACTTGCATGTCATGATACACAAAATGACACTAATTAAGACTTCAAATAGCTGAACGAGATGGAAATGCTAAAAAACGACAGGTCGGGTCGTTAAAACCGTCCTCAGCCACAGAGATTTGCAGCTTTCTTGGTTTGGCAGGCTATTATCGCCGGTTTGTTTAGGGATTCTCATCTATCACATCGCCCTTGACCAAGTTGACTTAGAAGGGTGTTTTAATTTGTATGTGAGGAGAGCTTTCAGAAGCTCAAGACAGCTTTAACGACAACTCTAGTATTGGTTTTGCCATCAGCTTCAGGTACATATACTGTGTATTGTAATGCTTCGAGAGTTAGTATTGGTTGTGTATTGATGCAAGAGGTAGAGGTATTGCTTATGCTTCTCGTCAGTTAAAGCCCCATGAGAAGAACTACCCTGTTCATGATTTGGAGTTGGTTGTCATAGTTCACGCGTTGAAGATTTGGAGGCATTACTTATATGGTGTGTCTTGTGAGTTGTTTACTGGTCATCGTATCCTACAACACTTTTTCAAAAAGAAGGATCTTAATTTGAGGAAGCGGAGATGGTTGGTTGCTTAAGGATTATGATATCACTATATTGTACCATCCGGAAAAGGCCAATGTGCTGGCCGATGCTTTGAGCCGAAAGGTAGTGAGTATGGGGAGTTTGGCATATATTCCAGTTGGGGAGAGACCTCTTGCAGTTGATGCTCAGGCCTTGGCCAATCGGTTCGTGAGGTTAGATATTTTGGAGACTAGTCAGGTATTGCCTTATGTGGTTTCTCGGTCTTCCTTATATGATCGCATCAGAGAGCCCCAGTATGATGATTTGCATTTGCTTATCCATAAGGACAAAGTTCAGCACGATGATGTCAAAGATGTGACTATAGGTGATGATGGGGTGTTGAGGATGTAGGGTCGGATTTGTGTGCCCAATGTGGATGAGCTTCGGAAGTTGATTCTGGAGGAGGCCCATAGCTCGCGGTATTCCATTCATCCAGTTGCCGCAAAGATGTATCAGGATTTCAGGCAGCACAATTAGTGGCGGAGAATGAAGAAAGATATTGTGGGATTTGTAGCTCGGTGTCTCAATTGCCAGCAGGTGAAATATGAGCATCAGAGACCGGGTGTCTTGCTTCAGTAGAAGGATATTCCTGAGTGAAAGTGGGAGAGGATCACTATGGACTTTGTTGTTGGACTTCCATGGACCCTAAGAAGGTTCGATGCTATCTGGGTGATTGTGGACCGGCTGACCAAGTCCGCGCACTTCATTCCTGTGTGTACTACCTATTCTTCAGAATGGTTGGTAGAGATCTATATCAGGGAGATTGTTCATTTGCATGGTGTCCCAGTTTCCATCATTTCAGATAGGGGCACTCAGTTTTCTTCGCAGTTTTGGAGATCTGTGCAGCAAAAGTTTGGTACTCAGGTTGAGTTGAGCACAACTTTTCACCCTCAGACGGACGGCCAGTCCGAGAACACTATTTAGATATTGGAGGACATGTTGCGTGATTGTGTAATTGATTTCAGAGGGTCATGGGATCCGTTTCTATCGCTTGCAGAGTTTGCTTATAACAACAACTACCAGTTGAGTATTCGGATGGCTCCGTATGAGGCTTTGTATGGGAGGCGATGTAGATCTCCAGTTGGTTGGTTTGAGCCCTGTGAGGCTACTCTATTGGGGACAGACTTGGTGCAGGATACTTTTGAAAAGGTGAAGGTTATTCAGGAGAGGCTTCGTACAGCGCAGTCAAGGCAAATGAGTTATGCTGATAGGAAGGTTCGAGATGTATCCTACATGGTTAGTGAAAAGGTTCTGTTGAAGGTTTCGCCCATGAAGGGTGATATGAGATTCGGGAAGAAAGGGAAGTTGAGTCCTCGGTTCATTGGGCCTTTTGAGGTGCTTCGGAGGATTGGGGAGGTGGCTTATGAGCTTGTTTTGCCACCCAGCTTGTCGAGTGTGCATCTGGTATTTCATGTTTCTTTGCTCCGGAAGTATATTGGGGACCCATCTCATGTTTTGGATTTCAGCACAGTTCAGTTGGATGATGATTTGATGACTTATGATGTGGAGCCAGTAGCTATTTTGGGTCGTCAGGTTCGAAAGTTGAGGTCGAACGATATAGCTTCAGTGAAAGTGTAGTCGAGAGGTCGGCCCATGGAGGAGGCTACCTGGGAGACCAAGCGGGAGATGCGGAGCAGATATCCTCACCTATTTGAGGCTTCAGGTATGTTTCTTGACTCGTTTGAGGACGAACGTTTGTTTAAGTTAGGGAGGATGTGACGACCCGGCCAATCGTCTCATGAGTTACCACTTCGTTTTTCCTAATTCTGTTTCTTTATGCATTGTTATCCGTGTAATGTGGTATCGGTTCGGTCGGATCGAGTTCGGAAAGGATTTGGTAAGGTATGGGACACTTAGTCTCTTTAGAGTGAGTTTAAGTTGGAAAAGTCAATCGGATGTTGACTTGTGTGTTAGAGGGCTCGGATGTGAGTTCTGATGGTTCGGTTAGCTTCAGGAGATGATTTATGACTTAGGAGCATGATAAGAATGAGTTTTGGAGGTTCGGAGTAGATTTAGGCGTGAATTGGCGAAGTTGATATTTTGGCGATTTTCGGTTGGTAGGCGAGATTTTGATATAGGGGTCTGAATGAAATTTCGAGAGTTGCAGTAGTTCCGTGATGTCATTTGGCAAAATTTTAGGTCATTCGGAAGTGGTTTAGTTGGATTTTTGATCAAAAGTGGAATTCATAAGGTTTTAGAAAATTTGGCTTGAATCCGATGTGTTTTGGTTGATTTGATGTTGTTTGAGGTATTTTGAAGATTGGTACGAGTTTGAATAAGGTATTAGGATATGTTTATTCTTTTGGTTGAGGTCCCGGGGGCCTCGGGGTGATTTCGGATGGTTGACGGGGAGTTTGAGGAATGTTTGTAGTTGTTGAACTTTTGCTGCTTCTGGTATTTACACACCTACGGATTTGGGGACCGCAGGTGCGACGCCGCACATGTGGAAGAGGAGCCGCAGAAGTGGATTATTGAGGAGTTGTTAGAAATCACAGATGCGGTTGTGGGATCGCACCTGCGAAGCCGCAGGTGCGGAAGATTGATCGCAGATGCGAGTTTGGCCGGGTAAGTGATTTTCGCAGAAGCAGAAGAATGACCGCATATGTGGTACCGCAGAAGCGGGTATGGAACCACAGATGCAAAATGGTCTGGGCAGAATGATTAAATTGTGGCCTTCGCGAATTTGAGTTATTTCACCATTTTTGACTTCGGCTTTGGAGCTTTTTGTACGATTTGAAAAAGGGATTTCAGAGGAACTTCATTGAGGTAAGGAATTTGGACTAAAACTCATTCCTATGTTATTATTACACGGATTAGTGTTAGAAGTCATGGAAATTAAGGGTGAAAATTTGGGAAACTAGGGCTTGGAAACTTAGACCTTTAATTGAGGATTTGAAGGACCACTTGGGGTCGAATTTCAGAACTTTTGATATATATGAACTCGTGGGGAGATAAGGAATATATTGATGTAAAAATTATCGAATTCTGAGACGTGGGCCCAGGGGTCGGGTATGTTGTAAATTGATTATTTTTGCTTGGGCTTCGTTACCTGAGCATATTTTGACGTCCTCGTTCTGATTTTGGATAGATTCGACGTGAGTGGAGGCCTATTCGAGGGGCAAAGGCATCGCGAGCTAGAGATTTGACCGGTTCGAGGTGAGTAATGATTTTAAATGATGTTCTGAGGGTATGAAACCCCAGACTCGCACATCGTAGTGCTTTATTGAGGTGACGCACACGCTTGATGACAAGCGTGCGATCGTACACTGTTGGGGATTGTGACTTAGTACGTCCAGAATGACTATTTTACCGCGTATTTGACTGAAATATATTTGTTGTCATCATGACTTGGGTTGAATGCTATATTTGAGCCTTTTGCCAACTATTTGAATCCTTCGGGGATTTTTACTGGTGTTTTCTCACTGTTTTGACTTTTTACTGAACTCAATCATGTTATATTTCACTAGTTTTCATACTCAGCCATGTTTACTCTATTTTAACACTTATATGCTCTTTTAAATGATATATTTGGGCTGAGAATCACGTTTTACTATTGCTCGAGTGACTTGTGATGATTTTGATTGAGTAAGGCCGAGGGCCTATGTTGTGAGGAAACATTTGATACTGATTATGAGGCCAAGGGCCTGAGATATGTACGCCAAGGGCTTGATTGATATGAGGCTGAGGGCCTAGTGATGATGCCACGAGGTGTCCTGATATTGCGCTTGGGCCGTAAAGGGCCTCTCCAGGAGTCTGTACACCCCCAGTGAGCGCGGGTACCCATTGTGATGTGAGATTGAGCCCGAGGGGCTTGTATTGTTCTATGTGATTTCCCGAGGGGCTGGTATTGTTCTGAGATGTATCCCGAGGGGCGGAACTGTGGATACTGTTCCCGAGGGGCAAACCTTTATGTGGTTATTTTCTTAATTAACTATCCATTACCTGTTTTTTTGTTGAAAAGGGCTTTTCATGAAATTACATTTGATATAATAGATTTTTGCGTATCTTTCACTGATTCACTGATTTTTTTAAATGGTTTTACTGCTTCATTATAGAATGCTTTGTTCTTTACGTGGTTTCTTGCTTTCAGTCTTTATATGCATTTGTTACTCACTGAGTTGGAGTACTCACTTTACTCCCTATACCCCATGTGCAGATTCAGGCATTGCGGATCCTGCCAGTACGAGTTGAGAGCTCCCGGCAGATATCGGAGTCCACGAGGTAGCTGCTTGACGTCCGCAGTCCCATGTTCCTCCCTCTTTGTCATTTCTATCTCTTATCAGACATTTGAAATAGTTTGTAGACTCTTCAGACTTATATTAGGTTTTATAGATGCTCATGACTAGTGACACCCCGGTATCGAGCTGTGTTTGGGCTGTATTCCACATATTATACTACCATTTGCTTAATTTGGTTTATTTATCCATGTTTAGACTATTTCTAAATGCTTTACTATTGATAATTGGAAATGGGAAATGTTAGCTAGCCTTGTCTTTATGAGAGACGACATCACGACCAGGTTTGGGGTTTAAGGTCGTGACACAATCCATAATTAACCAAACTGCATCGAACTTCCTCTGAGTCTGTGGAAGCCCAACAACAAAATCCATAGTCATACTCTCCCACTTCCACTCAGGAATCTCTATATTATGAAGCACATGACCCGATCTCTGATGCTCATACTTTACCTACTAACAATTTAGACACTGGGATACATATGCAACTATATCCTTCTTCATCCTCCTCCACCAATAATGTTACCGCAAGTCCTGATACATCTTGGCGGCGCCCGGATGAATAGAATACCTGGAACTGTGGGCCTCCTCTAGAATCAATACACAAAGTCCATCCATATTAGGCATACAAACACGACCCTGCATCCTCAAAACTCCATCCTCCCAAACCGTAACCTATTTGGAATAACCACGCCGCATTGTGTCCCTAAGGACAAGAAAATGAGGGTCATCATACTGCCGCTCCTTGATGCGCTCAAACAATTATGACCCAACGACTGTACAAGCTAGAACACGACGGGGCTCAGAAACATCCAACCTCACGAACTGATTGGCCAAAGCTTGAACATCTAATGCAAGCGATCTCTCATCGACTGGAATATACGCAAGGCTGGCCATACTCACTGACTTCCTACTCAAAGCATCGACCACCACATTGGCCTTTCCAGGATGATACAAGATGGTGATATCATAGTCTTTCAATAGCTCCAACCACCTCATCTTCCTCAAATTGAGATCCTTTAGTTTGAACAAGTAATGCAAACTTCGATGATCTGTGAACACCTCACACGACACGTCATAAAGATAGTGCCTCCAAATCTTCAACGCATGAACAATGGCTGCCAGCTCTAAGTCATGAACAAGGTAATTCTTCTCGTGAACCTTCGGCTACCGCGATGCATATGCAATTACCATACCATCCTGCAACAATACCGCACCAAATCCAATACGAGATGCATCACAATATACCGTATAAGACCCTGAACATCTGGGCAACACCAACACTGGTACCGTAGTCAAAACAGTCTTGAGCTTCTGAAAGCTTGACTCACACACGTCCGACCATCTGAACGGGGCACCCTTCTAGGTCAACCTGGCCAATAGGGCTGCTATAGATGAGAACCCCTCTACAAACCGACAGTAATAACCCGCCAAACCCAAAAAACTCCAAAGCTCTATAGCTGAAGTGGGTCTAGGCCAGTTCTGAACTGCCTCAATCTTCTTAGAATACACCTGATACCCTCTTCCAACACAACGTTCCCTAAGAAAGTGGCTGAGCTCAACCAAAACTCACATTTTGAAAACTTAGCATATAATTGGCTATCTCTCAGAGTCTAAAGAATGATCCGAAGATGCTGCTCATGCTCCTCTCGAATGCGGGAGTAGATCAAGATATCATCAATAAACACAATAAAAAAGGAATCCAGATAAGGTTTTCACACCCGGTTCATCAAATCCATAAATGATGATGGGGCATTTGTCAACCCAAATGACATCACTATAAACTCATAATACCAATACCGAGTCCGAAAAGCTGTCTTAGGAACATCGGATGCTCTAATCCTCAATTGATAGTAGCCAAACCTCAAATCGATCTTTGAAAATACCTTGGCACCCTGAAGCTGATCAAATAAGTCATCAATCCTCGGCAATGGGTACTAGTTCTTGATGGTGGCTTTATTCAATTTCCGGTAACCTATGCACATCCTCATCGATCCATCCTTCTTCTTCTTCACAAACAACATGGGGCAGGGCCATACGGTATGGCAGAATAGAAATGGGCTGAGTGCCTCGAGAAGGGGTATCTAGCTTATTTGGCTTATGTCCGTGATTCTAGTGCAGAGGTTCCTTCTATGGATTCAGTACCAGTTGTTCGTGAGTTTCTAGAGGTGTTTCCTGCAAACCTGCGGGGGATGCCACTCGATAGTGATATCGACTTTTGTATTTATTTAGCCTACCGAGCCTTCACATAACAGATAACCCTGCTAGTAGAATGGCCAAGAATCCCTCTCTACTCTAATCGAGAAAGCCCCGGCAAAGCTAAGGTCACCGTCTTCGCATGACAATCCAATATAGCATGATAAGGTAACAGTCAATCCATACCCAAATGATATCAAAATCAACCACATCGAGAAGTATGAGATCTACATGAGTCTCAAGACTCCCAATTTTAACCACACATGAACGATAAACATGATCAACAATAATAGCATCATCCACAGGTATAGACACATACACATGAGCACTCAAAGAATCATGAGGCACAACCAAATATGAAGCAAAAAAGGATGACATGTAGGAATAAGTAGAACCTGGATCAAATAGAACTGAGGCATCTCTACTACAAACTAAAATTGTACTTGTGATAACCGCGTCATATGACTCAGCCTCACACCTGGCTGGAAAGGCATAGCATCAGGGTTGGGCCCCACCACTCTGAACTACATCTCGAGGATGGGCTCTGACTAGCTAACCTCTACCTCTAGAGGCCTGACCTCCACCTTTAATGGCCTGACCTCCATCTTTAGCTGCCTGAACCCTACCCCTAGCTAGCTGAGCAAGTGGTGAAGCAACTGGTGCCGGGACTATGGGACGAGAACCCTGATGCTGAGAACTGCTCGATGCTCGAGGGCAAAATCTAGCAATGTGCCTCAGATCACCACAAGTATAGCAGGACATCGGCTGATGTGACTGCTGACCCTAAAACTGACCTTGTCGGCCTAAGTAATCATCCCAAAAACTTTGGAGTGGAGGTGCACTAATAGGAGCTGGTGGTGCACAGTAGGCTAGCTGGTCGGAATAATGCATCTGAGGGCCACAACCACATGAGGCACCGTGGGATGCCTGGAGCGTTGAATGAAACGGCCTGAGAGGATGGCCTCTACCAAAAGTACTCCTGCCTCTAGATGAGGCACCACTGAACTCACCCCAGAATACCATGGCCTCTTGTTAGACCCCTGACCTCCCCCCTGTGCTAGAACCATCTCTACTCACCTGGAGACATTTGCAGTTGTCTGAAAAGAAATTTCACTCCCAATCTCCTTGGCTATCTAAAACTTGATAGGCTGGGCAAGTCCCTCAACAAACCTCCCCACCCTCTATCTCTCTGGTAGGAAGTAGAATAATAGCATGACGGGCCAGATACACAAAGCGGGTCTCATACTGGGTGAGAAACATAGTGCCCTGCTGCAGTCTCTCGAACTACCTCCGATAGTCCTCTCTCAATGTGACAGGAAGGAACTTCTGAAGAAATATCTGAGAGAACTGGTCCCAAGTAAGAGCAAGCGACCTAGGTGGTCTGGTCGATACAAAGTACTTCCACCATCTATTGGTGGAACACAGCGAAATCAACCCTATTGGTCTCAACTATCCCCAAGTTCTGCAGAACCTCATGGCAGCGGTCAAGATAATCCAGTGGGTCCTTAGAAGGTGCACCACTGAAGTGAACTGGGAAGATCTTGGTAAACTTCTCCAATCTCAATAATCCCTCAGAAGACATAGCTGGTCCATCACCGACCTGTGATGCAACTACCGGCTGAACTACCCCAAGTGGCTGAGCTGTTGGAGTCTGAACCTGTGGAGGCATCTACTCCGGAGTGTGAGTAGCGGAATTCTGCGCTCCTCCCCTAGCCTGAGAGATAGTTAGTGCCATAGGGAATGTGTCGGCCTGTGCCACACTCTCCATAAGGCCCACTAAATAGACCAAGGCGACCTGAAGTACTGGTGTGGCGATGAACCCCTCAGGAACCTGAGCTGGTCCAACATGCACAGTCTGGGTTGGAACCTCCTCCTCAAAATCTACCTGAGGCTCCACTATTAGGGCTGTTACTTGAGCCTTGGGCTGAGCCCTGCCCCTGCCTCGACCTCTGGAACAGCCTTGGCCTCAACCTCTGCCCCTTGTAAAAGCTGCCACTAGGGGATTCGGCTATTGCTCAGCTGAAGATACAGTGCCTGTTCTCGCCATCTGCGAGAGAAGAAGAGTAGAAGAGTCCAATTAGAAATGAGAGAACCAAAATGGCATGACATAGAAGAATAGAAGTGAAATTATTCCTAAACTTCATAGCCTCTGGAAAATAAGTACAGCTGTCTCCGTACCGATCCTCCAGACTCTACTAAGCTTGCTCGTTAATTGTGAGACCTAGGCAACCTAATGTTCTGATACCAACTTGTCACAACCCAGAATTTTTACCTTCGGGACCGTGATGGCGCCTAACATTTCACTTGCTAGGCAAACCAACGTTAGAGGATTCTTAAGTCAACCTCAGTCAATTTCAATAACAGGAACAATTAAGCTAAACATAAGCTAAAATTGATTTGAGGAATAACATAAAACCCATAATATCTAATACATTTAGGATCTAGAGTCACAGGTCATGAGCTACTATGATTTACTACAAACAGAGTCTGAAAGAAAATTAACTATTCCGAAAGAAAAGAAACAGTAAAATAATAAGACAAGGAAGAGACTATAGGGTCTGCGGATGCCAATAGATCTACCTTGGGTCTCCGAGCAAGTCCAGCTGCTAACCTCACGATCAGTTAAGGCTGGTACCAAAATCTGCACAATAAGTGCAGAGTGTAATATGAGTACAACCGACCCCATGTACTCGTAAGTGTCGAGCCTAACCTCGACGAAGTAGTGACGAGGCTATGACAAGACACCTAGATAATAAACATGTGCAATAAATAGTATATTTAAAAAATAACAACAAATAAGAGATAGACAAGTAATATCGTGAGAGGGACATGCTGAGGGGAATACAAGATAAGAGAATCACATTAGTAATGTTATCTAGAACATCCAATATGCCTTGAACAAATGAAAACAATTATATACAGTAAAGAAAAGTGCACGACATCACCCTTCTTGCCTTTACTCTCAACCTTGCCATAAAAGAATGAAACTGCACGGCATCACCCTCCGTGCTTTTACTCTCAACCTCACTATGAAACAATGAAGCTGCATGGCATCACCCTTCGTGCTTTTACTCTCAACCTCACAATATAAATCAATAGACATGGCACAGTATCACCCTCGGTGCATTAACTCTCACAACATGGCACGATGTCACCCTTCATTCATTAACACTCACAATATAGCACGACATCACCCTTCATACATTACCACTCACAATATGGAATGACATCACCCGTCGTGGATTAACACTCTCCCTTACCATGAAGCAATGAACAAATAACAACAGGGAGATAAAATAACAAGAACAAGCCTTACTTCAACATTTGGTTTTACAATACCAACCTCAACTTTACAATCAATACTCAATTATCACCAAAGAAATCCATAAACATGATAAGAATGATCAATTTAACAATAAAAAGTCTAAATATGGATAACATGATCAAGAAGCTATAATTACAAGAAATCAAGTCCCAGCCGCATGCTTTAACCTGACAATAACGCATAAGTACTCGTCACCTCACATATACGTTGTACCCAACATCTAAACATGTAGCAATTAAGCAAATAAGTCCTAATCCCTCAAGTCAAGGTTAACCACAACACTTACCTCGCTCTAAAGGCCAATTCAAAGCTCAACTACGACTTTGCGTTTCAAACAAGCCTTCGAACCAATAGAATCTAGCAAATTACCAACCAAACGATTCAAATTAAGCCTTAGGAACTACCTAGTAAAAACTACAATTTATGTCATTATTGACAAAAGTCAACACCCGAGCCCGCTTGGTCCAAACCAAAAATTTGGATAAAAACCCGAGTACCCATTCACTGAGCCCAGTTATGTAATATGTTTTGGAATCCGACCTCAATTTGAGGTCTAAATCCCAAATTTACAAAAATCTCCAATTTACAAAAATCCCTAATTCTACACAGAACCCCCATTTTCCACAACGAAAACAGAAGATGTTTTGTTGAAATCTAAGGAAATATAGTGGAAGATTGAAAAAAACTAGTTTAGAATAACTTACCAATCATTTCGGGAAGAAAAGTTTTTTGGAAAATCGCCTCTAGGGTTCTTGAGTTTGAAAATTTGAAGAATGAACCAAAATACCATCTAAGTCATATTTGATCATTTGCAGATGTCGCATTTGCGACATGGGGTTCGCAAATGCGAGCCCCGCAAATGCAAATAATCCATTGCAATTTTGAAGACCTTCCCTTTTCTGCTATCTTCACAAATGCAAAGAATAGTTCGCAAATGCAAACTCCGACCCTTCGCAAATGCGGCCACTTGATCACATTTGCGATCATTGCCCCTTCTATCCCACTTGGCAAATGCAAAGTATATTTCACAAATGTGAACTCAATTTGGCACAACTACTCTTCATATTTGCAATGAGTAGCTCGCAAATGTGAACCCCTCAGAGGTTGCAAATGCGATGCCTGGTCTCACAAATGCGAGATCAAAGGTCTGCAGCAGAACTGGAAATACCAGCAATATTTCTAAATCCAATTTCACTCAGTAGCCTACCAGAAACTCACCCGGGCCCTCGATGCTCCAAATCAAACATGTACACAAGTCTAAAAATATCATACGAACTTGATCGCGCGATCAAATCATAAAAATAACACTTAAAACTACAAATTGAGCACCAAATCAATTGAAATATTTAAGAAAACTTTGAAACTTCTAATTTCACAATCGGATATTCGAATTATGTCAAACCAACTCTGTTTCTCATCAAATTTCACAAACATGTCATTGATATGGTATAGGACCTATACTGGGTTCCGAAACCAAAATATGGACCTGATATTAAAAAAGCCAACCATTGGTCAAACATTTCAAATTCATTAAGCCTTTAACTTTCAAATGTCTACAAAGTCCGATAACTCAGTCTAGGGACTTTCGAATTCGATTCCAGGCGTACACCCAAGTCCCAAATCACGGTACGGACCCACGGGGACCGTTAAAACATGAATCAGGATGTGTTTTCTCAAAACGCTGACTGAAGTCAACTCAAATGGATTTCAAAGCTAAAATTTTATTTTTTTATTAGTTTTTAGCATAAAAGCTTTTCATCAACACGTCCGAACTGTGCACGCAAATTAAAGAAAAATAAAATAAGATATTTAAAGCTTTGAAGTGCGGAATTAGGTTTAAAAATATAAGATGACATATCGGATTATCACACATGGATGATACAATAGTTATTTTCAAATATAAGTAGTATGGGTGACTTATCTGAGTGCTTAAACGAGCAGATGAAATTGAAGTGCAAAAAGAAAATAATTTCAATTCTCATGAAATTGCAGAAGAGAATGTCGGTTGATTTCTTAATATGGTATGGTGAGATAACTGGATATTAAAAAGAACGAGTGTGTTGTGATAAGTGTGAAATTGGTTGAATATTGCTCGATCTAGTTGATGAGTCAATATACTAACTCAATTAAAATAGATATATTTATTAAGAAATTTAGCTCAAAATAACTATATAAAACAATAAAATAGACAAGAATGTGGGGAGCAAGAGATGAGATATTCTTATTTCTTACATGTATTCAAGTGTGTACAATGTGATGCCAAACCCCTCTATTTATAGGATGGCATTAGGGTAATAGAAAAGGATTTCATAAACATGGTATTAACAATTGAGATCATGGGGGAAGTTATAGAGTTGTGGGAGTTACAACCGTAATGGTGAAAAATAGTGGGGGGTTAATAGAGAAGAGTAGTGGGAGTAACTTGTTTAGGAGTTATACACATCCACTACAAAATATTTCTTAATACTCCCCCTTGGATGTCTATAGATAATGTGCCTCGTTAAAACCTTACTAAGAAAAAATCCAGTGGGAAAAAATCTTAGTGAAGGAAATAGAGTACACATATCTTGTAATACGTATTGTTTGCTGCCTCATTAAAAACCTTGCTAGGAAAACCCAGTGGTATAAAACCTTAGCTAAGGGAAAAAGAGTACAACGCGTATGTGCCTCCCCCGATGAAAACATCACTTTATTTCTCGGACACAACAAATTCCAAGCTTGTATAACAACTTCTCTAATCGTGAGATCGGCAATGCCTTGGTGAATTATTCCGCCAAATTATCACTTGAATGAATTTCTTGAACATCTATTTCATCATTCTGTTGAGGATCGTCTCTGCAAAGAAACTTTGGCTAAATGTGCTTTATTTTATCTTCTTCAATATATCGATCTTTCAATTGAGCTATGAAAGCAGCACCATCTTCAATGTTATTGGAATCTTCTCTTCAAAAAAAAATTACACGTCTCGTTCATGTTGAGTCATTTAATTTATAAGATGTTAGTATCTTGGTACGAAGAATGAACTTCGTGTAATGCCCCGAATTTACGTAACCAACAAAACTTTTGACAATATTTGTTAGGTTAAACAAATCTATCAATGATTCTCTTGTAAAATATTACTAATTGCATTCCAATGTCTCCATATCGAATTAAAGTTCAATCTTGCTAGTATAACGTTATACTCGAGGTTCTAGCAAGAAACATAAGTTCACCCAGTTCACTAAGACACAAAATTAAGTTATATATGTCATACATGGATTGCTAAAGCTTTATTTAACAAAATTTTCGGGAACCTCTATATGCTTCAGAAAAGATTAAATCCTTCAAGGATTTTCTTTATACGCATTTAAAACCTGAAAATAATTTCATCCACCGCAGGAGAACCTGTCTCCATGTGACTAATCCCAGGATATTTACGAAAAATCGTGTGCAACAAGTCGTCTTTATGTCTATCGATTTGATTTTTCATTTCACTTTTGCACAATGGACTATCCGTCCAATTTCATATTTTCAGGTGAAATCAATTTTCATTGCGTATTTTTTATTTGGCCAATCATTTATCTGTCCAAATTCCATGACAGATTTGAGCTCAAGATCCTCGTCAATATTAATAATATTGAGCATTACATCATATCAACAATATCGTTGATGATCATTTTATATCGGTTCCATCGTTACCCAATAAAGACATAACTTATTGAGATCTCTTTATCTCATTATTTTCAGGTACCTGAGCCTCTCCCATGAGGTCTTATGAAGTGTTATGTCATGGTGCTCTTATAAAGCACTTGCCTCCTTACTATGACCATCTTGAACATTTGCTCCTCTCCTTCTTCAAGGAGTTTTATATTTGGAACCGATTAGTTTATTACACTTCATGTGTGCCATAAACTCTATCCATTATGGCCTTTATTCTATTTGGAGCATTAACAGCTAAAATATGACATTAAACTTTGGGTCAACAAATACGCTAGTAATATTTTGCAAATGAAGTATCACTTGAACTTCAAGTTCACATTTTCTTGTATGAGGATCTAGATGTGCTCATAATAATTCATTCCGCGTATTATTTTTCAGCTACCCATTTTCTCCCCCCTAATGTTGGGATCACCAACACATATCCCAACCTTCTTTGAGAACCTATCTTTGTGCATTGTGGTGGGATAATTAAATCATATAGCACATCTTATTTCTAGATAAAACTTATTTGGTTCCTAACCCTAAACCAATTGTGATAGGGAGAATTTATCATAACTTGGCTAGATGCGTACAAGTGTTATTGTATATTAAATAATACATCTCATAACCAATGGTTTAGCTATAATTGGAGGCATATAATTTCTGCTAAACCAACTTAGATTTAAACCAACATTATCAAGATAAATCATCATAATTTATATTCTGGAACTATGCTCTAATAATTTGAGCAAGCAATCTTACAAAAGCCAAACTCCAAGTTGATAACAAACGCACATGTGACTATAGAATAGATGCATCTATTCTCTCTCTCTCTCTCTCTCTCTCTCTCTCTCTCTCTCTCTCTCTATATATATATATATATATATATATATATATATATATATATATATATATATATATATATATATATATATATATATATATATATATATATATATATATATAACCTTTTATTCGTTCCAGATTTTAAAGGATTCAATCCCAACCTTAACTGGTATATCATGAGAATAAGCAGCACAAGAGAATTCTTAAAGAATCTTCTATTTCTTCAATATATGCCAATATGAATTCTCAATTAATTTTCACATTATAATTGAACCGGTATGGCCAACCGATCATGCCAACTAATATTTATTTTATTGAACTTCTAGTTTACTTGTGGCATGTGATTCCATCATCATGCTTATACATCTGTAGTGCAAATAGAAGAAAAGTCGGGTAACCTTTCATATTTACCCGGTATGATTATAGTAACATGAAGATATTAAATATTCCTTTCATTTATAGTCTCAAATGCCAACCACTTTGGCTAATATATTTGAAACTCAAAAACTTTCTTTTGAAACTTAGTACAACATTAATGTTATGGACAATTTCATTTATTCGAGTAGTAAAAAATTAGCCTTTCAGGAGCTCTTAGTTGATTTTGTACTACAAGACTTTTTTCTCACCATCCATATGATAAATGTCTCCTTCACAGAGAAAATTTAAATTATTATAGTCATGGTCAATCATCATAAGAAAAATCAGTTCTTGCTTTATGTTTGCCTTTAACAACTTTTTATAAGGTACGCCAAAATATTTTTGGCGTACCACATGTACGCTACCAATGACATATTCACGTAACCACACATTAATATTCTTTATCTTTCTTTCTCTCAAATCACCCTCAGAGGTGAGTTGTAGTGTGTATCCAATCATGCATTGCATGTCTTTATTCATTACTTTTTCACATATTATTACATTCACCTCCAGGAATGAATCAGCATTCTCCATGCTTATCACAAGTCACTTTCTCTTCAAAGAATGAAGTATAATTATCGCGACGTGCTTTATATATTTTTCATACCAATTTGATCGTAAAGATTTCCTTCACCTTTTGAATGATTACTTCGAGAAACCTTATTGTTCTCCTTTTATAGTTACCATAGTGATGACAATTATTATTTCATCGCTTGCCATGCCCTCGTACATTCATACAGTCATGAAAATTTATTTTCATTAGTCATCATTAGATCATCATTATGGTGCATTGGGACTTAAATCCAATGCATTACCCATATAAAGGCATGTCAGACTATAATACGTCGGAACTCGAGCCCAACTCTTATCATCATGGTGAACCAGGACTTGAACCTGATGTCTTACTCTCATGGTGCGTTGGGACTTAAAGCCATCGTCTTACCCTCAATTAATGGCATGTTATATGCCTTTCCCTTAACCAATGGCATAATAGGCCAAAACACAATAAAATTCACATTCGAATTTTTATAAATATTATCACTTTATAATTATAGGTACAATTGAGTTTAGTCATAATATCACTTCCACAAATAAATAAAACAATTTCAAAGGATTCGAATTTTAATCCATACGGTCTTTAGCAGCAACTAGTTGCTTTGCCCTTTCAAGAACACCAAAAAATATTGATCCTCCAATACCTATCCAAAGTACTCTTGGCCCTATTCTCTTGAGTGGAGGCTCCTTCTTCTTTTGCAATATTGCTAACACAATGCAAAATGCCTTCATACTGCTTTGTTGAACCCTGCACGTAATGTAAATAAACAAAAGCATGTGTCACGTTTTCAATAATGAATAAGAGAAGTGTAGTTAGAGAGATGACACCATTTTCCAATTTGGACGAAACCGTCTTATTTCCTGCACAGATGAAACTATATTGTCATGTATTACAAAAAATGCGCCAAATCCAAATTTTAACATGAGTTAAACACGGAATTCATGTGTAATCTGAAAACCATACTCCCTATAAAAACTGAATATTGATATGGCATATGGAAATGCCAAGGTTTCAATTGGCTCAACCAAATTGATTAAAGATTGTCGGCTCTTTATACTTCCATCATGATAAAGCCTCGTGTTGATAACATATTTAAGAAACTTAGCTCAAAATAACTATGTAAAACAATAAAATAGACAAGAATGTGGGGAGCAAGAGATGAGAGATTCTTATTTCTTCCATGTATTCAAGTGTGTACAATGTGATGTCCAAACTCTCTATTTATAGGATGACATTAAGGTAATACAAAAGGATTTCATGAATATGGTATTAACTATTGAGATCAAGGGGAAGATCACGGAGGAGGTTATAGAGTTGTGGGAGTTACAACCATAATGGTGAAGAATAGTGGGGGTTAATGGAGAAGAGTAGTAGGAGTAACTTCTTTAGGAGTTATAGACATCCACTACAAAATATTTCATAACAATATTAGGGATATGAAATGTTGTAGATTTGTAAAAAATTATATTATATGTAATATTCTAAAAGCAATTGTAACTCATTTAAATAAGTATTAAATAAATTGTATTCGGCGTGAATTCCCTCCTCTCTTTTTTCCTGCGCTTTCTAGTTCTTATATGCCGTCTCTAACTCAATTAAAGCAAAATACACCCCGCATTATTAGCCAATGAACTTAAGCTAAAAGATTGCACTTAACAAATACTGATAACGGTTTTGAGTTGATCTAGATTCTACATATATCATGTCTTTAAGGAATCTCAAAGTGTTATAGTAGTACTTAACGTTACTTTTCAGGGAAGGATATTCAAAAAATTAATTTAACATCTAAATAATCTGTAATGCACGAGCTTGCGAACTAGTTAAGGTAAAGCCGTATTACGTTAGTGCTTGCTCTCTTATAAAATATTACAATTAAGACTGTCTGCCTATGACTATGGGAACCAGAGAGGACTAGTTAGGAGAAGAGAAAGATAAGGCAAATGTTGATTATTTAAACTCTCATAGATAACTTTTCATTTTTCCAAATTCTAATTTGAAAAAATAAATATCTCCTAAGAAAAAAAAAAAACTCTTGCAAGTGAAATAAAGGATGGACTGGAGACCCAATCATGTACCTCCATTTGATTATTTTATAATATTGTTATTTCTCTTTTTGAGATATCCAAAGTGATTAATAAGGAAGGACTGGTGACCCAATCATGCACTGCCTTTTTTCTATAATATATTCACAATTTATAAGAATAGAAATTCATTTAACAATCAAAATTTAAAATTTGTTTTCATATTCTCTCTGTTTACCCTAAAAGTGGATAACAATTGAATTTATTACGCAGTTTTAAGGACACGTGATATAACTTGGTACAAATTAAGAAGAATAAATTAATATTGAGATTGACGATAAAGAGTAAATGCAAACCACACAAATTGAATAGCCTTGGCCCTCGAGTTCAGTCACTCTTGAACCAAAGATGTTTCAACTGGCTTATGAATAGAATAACAAGGTAATGAAAGCTAGAAAAATGACAGTATATTGCTTTGTATTATGTGAATATGATGCCTTTTATAAATGATCAGACACCTTTTATATAATAGGGGAGTCCTACTCTTGATACAATTCTATATGAGGTAAGAGATTTCATGATTGGCGAATTAATCGGCCTCTTCTTGATACGTGCCGGAATTTCCACCGTGATCCTCGCCCGATTGCGGATATTTCGGCTATTGGTTATTTGGCTCGGTAACCTCTCCTTGATCTTTCTCGATTTCTATCTTGCTCGGTCACGATCTCGGCCGATCTGGATCTTGATCGGTCTCTGGGTCATGAGCTCGGCGATCTAACTTTGCACAATGGTTTGATATAACATGAAGCTTAACCTTGGCCTATCATGTTCTAGTCTTGAAGGGCAAGCCCAGTTTGGACCGTATACAGGTAATCCCCTAGTTTCTCGAAAAGAAGATGATGAGAAATGATATGAATTTTTGAGCTCCGCCTCAATGAGCCATGATATAAGTGACGAACGTCACTGATACACCCGATCATGATGTAAACAACAATTCGAAACATCCCGTCAGTCCAGTTACCAGGGTATTAAATGCATGTCAGTTGCTGGTCGGCCACCATGAGTTCTGAACCGTCACCGACAAGCTATAAGTACTATAACCTCCCTCTATTTCAGACTTCACGTTCAAAGCTTCTCCCATTCTTGCTTCTCTTGAAAAATATCTTTGCTTCACAATTCTTGCACCCAAATTTCTTGAACTTTTAGCAAATCGCATACCATCCTAATTCCTTTTTCTTCTACGATGGCAAAAACTTCTAACACTGTACCGCAAAAGGAGGCTTCCTCTTCATCACAACCCGTCGGCGACAGGGTTGCGGAAGTGTATCCCCTTGAGGATTTCATTCCGGGAGGGTGCCCTACTGTTGCTGATTTTAGGATTGAAAAGACCTCCTTAGTATCGGGTCAATGTGAACTGGTCTCGAGGTATATATATGCACAATTACCAATGACCTCCTTGCCAAAGTTGAAGAGGATTGCAACTGGGTCGATAAACATGTGGTGGTCCTGTGGAATCGATCACTACCCATGTGGAGGATTTTCTAAGTGTTTACACTTACCCCTTCACATTGGGTCCCTTAGACCCTGTCATTGTCGCCTTCTACAAGAGGTACAACGCGAACCTTCGCCAGATCCATCCTTCATTTTGGAGAATAGAGATTCTTCTCTGATTCTTTGTAAGCAAAATCGAGGGATGTCCATTCATCCTCGATCATCTTATGCACCTTTACAGTCCCCGACTCTATCAAGTAGGGCTGATCAAGCTTGCTCGCCGGCCCAGCAAGGCCCCATTCTCGTGCATAGACGAAGCTCTTGACCAATATTGGAAGGGCCGATTTGTCCGAATAAGGACTTCGAACCTGATCCCTGCTGAAGACATGTCGTTTCCTAAGAAATGGAACACGAATTGTGAGTAGTACTTTTACTTGATTGTTAAATTTTGCTGTTTTAGTTCTTATTTTCTTTCCTCGACTATGTTTTTGGTGTTGAAGCTATGGCTCAGGTGCCGGAAATAATTACCAAACTCAAGCGTCAAAGGCCTGGTGTCGCTGAGACCATACTCCGAGTGTGTACTTGGATGGAGTTATCGAAGTGATGGTGGGAGACCTGCAATCATGGTAATTTTCGTTTTTAGAACGGTCATCGTTCGGGCTTCTTCTTTGTAGGCCTCGGGAAGGATGTTGCCATGAGGCCCCTATCTGGAGGTGAAGAAGTCCTTCCCCGACCACCTTCTCCCAAGCAGGCCAAAAAGAAGAAAAGGAAAGGGGCTCCGAGTTCCCCGGGCTCAGAAAAGAAAAAAACCGATGAAGAGATCGCGTAAGCCCAGGGGAGACACCGGTGCTATGTCCTCGGACTCAATCTACTGAGCCAGAAAGGGTCATGTCCATTCTTTCCCAAGCTAGGGGGGTCGATAGAGAGAGATGGGGGGGTGATTGTTCTTGAGCTGCGGGAAGTTCCCGGAGAGATGAACTTGGAGCGATCGATATCAGCGGGTCCCCTCAGATTTCGAACGCATGATTCATAAAGCCAGTATGTTGGAAAATCGTTCTTACGAGGAGCCTCAAAGGGCGACCGATATCCATGGCTTATTGGATGGAGTTGATTTCGCTGCTTTGGAAGACGTCACGGGGCTCGGTGACCTGCTAGTGCCAAGGAAGGAGCCATCATCGGGTGTCACCGGGTCTTCTTCAAGCCCAAAACTAGTGGATTGCTTCCCGGCCCCAAGAGCCAATCCAGACCGAAGACGATCAATAGATTTTTCTATCTTGGAGGATGCACGGGTTTTCTCTGCCCCCTAGGGGGTCGCTAGTTACCTTTGATGCTTGGTGACCGAAGAAGATCAGGCAGTGATTGATAGGTAGAAACCGCCTACCTTTTTAATGAAGCTCAACAAATATTAAATTGGGTAAGTTTGTGTGTCTTTTCTTTTCATATATTCTAACTTTTAAAGTGTTAAATAACATCTTCCCTTATTCTTGCAGGCTTTGGTGCTGTATCAGGAGGCTTTCCTCCGATATCAGGAGGAATTAACTCATCATGAGGCCAAGGTCTGGGACATCACTGAGAAAAACGACACATACAAGCTTCTTAGTGAGAAGCTTCAGGCTGATTTAGTAACGGCTTGGGATGAGCATACTGAGATGGCCAAGTAGGTATTCTGAATGCTTCACAATAGTGAAGACGAACTGTAGATAATAACTAACAATCCGATTCTACAGGTTCTGTAAAGGATTGAACAAATCGGGGAGCTTCAAAAACAAGTAGTTACAATTAGAGTTGAGGTTGAGGAGTTCAAGAAGAATGGACATCCTAGCCTCGAAAAGGGAAGCTGCCCAAGCACAACTGGAGTCGGTCGAGATCCAGCTATGAGCTGCAAGAGAAGAGGCCTTGGTATAGGCCAAGAAAATCGGGGAGCCTCAGTACCAATTAGCAAATTTTGGCAATGAGCTCGAGGTGTCAGAATTTGAGGAGGTCGTGGCCAACACCAAAGTCGATGCTAAAGTGGTCCAATATAAGGTCGTTGTCGAGGCCATCCAGGTGTATTCCAAAAGCATGGTGGGCCATGCAAAGTGGCAGACTCGAAGGGAAACCCTTGAGGGAGTCCATGCTAAGGGTTTTGATATACTAGCTGAACTCGAGAATGCCAAAGCAGAGGAAGCCAGGGCTCGAAAGCTGGCATTTCCCGAGGAAGACTTAGATAGTTTAAGTGAGTCTCATGGCGAGAAAGATCCTGATGGCAGAGATGTTGCCTCTGATGATGATCAGACCGCTTAGGCCTTTATATTTATTCTTTTCTATTGTATCTTTTTAGGCCATTTCGGCCATTGTAAATTTTTTTGAATTCAGCCATTTTGGCTTCTGTAAAAGACTATCGTGTAAATATATACAAGGCTTTATTTTCCCTTTTGGCTTTCGAATTTTCCTTTTCTTTATTACTTTGTATTCATAAAGGTTGGAATAAAATAGCTTAGGTCATGTAAGTACGAACAATCTTGCATGTTGATACCAATTTTGCCCTCATAATTTTTAATATATATATATATATATACACATACTTTTAATAAATCATTTTGCACTATTATTTCATTTACAAGATTTCTGAAAACATTTTCCCATAATTTTTATAATTTTAAAACTTCAAAATCAATCTTTCTTGCATTTAAATCATTCAATATTTATAAATTATCCTTTAGATTATTTTTGTAATGACTCAATCATCCAGATTATTATTCTGCATCCATATATATGCTTCATAATATTTTACTTTATTTTATATAATTACGTTTGTATTTTTAAGCTATTTACATAATTTTGCAAAGAATAGCCTATATTCTATACATAATTACATTATATTGTATTATTTGCGTTAAAAACTTTTTTTATATATTTTTATAATGTCAAGCTAGTATTCTAAATCATTTTACTGCATAAATGGTGTTTTTATTGTTTATTAATCTCCTATGTGAATTATTTTAAAAAATAATTTTGAATATTTATTTTATAGCCCAATATAAGGCTATTTCTAGACCAAATTATGCCCAAATCTTTAGCCCACTCTACTTCACTCATCAGAAGCCCAAAACAAACACCCCCCCCCCCCAATAAAATTCGGTCGCGACCCGTGTCAAACGACCCGCCCCCGCCCTTTTTAATCCTGGTCATTGATCTTAAGAGATCAACAGCCCACAATTAATCCCCCTTTTAATTATCCAACCCAGAAACCCTAACCCACATTACCCCTAAGACACCACCCCTGTATACTCTCCTTTTATCTCCGCAAAAACCTAGCCGCCTTCCTAAAACTCTCCAAATCCGTCTAAAACATGGAATCAATCCATGATTTACTTACCTATTTTGTAATCCTCCGTTATTATACGCATGTCTATGGTATTACTTAGTTCTTGCCCTATTTTTGGCAAGAACTACTTCTCAAGAACAGGACCGATTTACTTTGATTCTGTGAAGATCTGGACAATCTTTCGTCTATATACATGCTATAATGAACAATTCTTGCATTATTGGTTCGATTCATGATTGTTAGTCCCAACTAGGGTTTGAGATTTCCCCTTTTCCATTACTGATTCTCGATTGCATGTGATAGTCTTCCCTTTCTTGTAGTTAATCTACTGTATTTCCTTATTTTATGTGTTATTTGCCCTAAATTGATTCTAATTGATTCTCGCATGCTATATTTTCCTTATTATGTGTTTAATCTACAGTATCTTCTTATTTTATGTGTTAAATCTGCTACTATATAAACCTCTCCCCTAAATCCCCTTGAACAGACTTTGAATTGCCTAATCACTACTATTGTTCTCACTACTCTCCTCTCTCACTCACTCACTCACTGTTACACTCGAGCACTCTTTAAAATTATTAAATTCTGAGCCTCCTAAAAGCCAAAGCCATTGAACGATCTCCTCTGGTGCAAGCATTGCTCGGAGCCCATTCTCGAGGCTCTTGTGAACTCTGAAGCGTCAGAGACCTGGGGTTTTTGATATTACACTCTTTACTCTTTTGATTCTGCTACTGGTTAGTGTTTTAAACCTTTGCAATGTTCAATTTCTTTCTTTCTTGCTGAATACTTATAAGTGTTTGAATTACACGAGCATGATTTAATTATGATAATGCCCCATAATCTTTGTCATTCTGTGATAATTGAATGCATGAGATAGTTTACTGTTTAATTTGCACTTCTGTGATTTCTTGATTTCTGGAATGAGTTATGTACCATTTAGCGTCTGAGCATGTCCGGTTTTGAACTTCAATGAAAGTCCATTTCGATATGAGTCTAACTACTGTGTTCCCATGTTGTTAGTTATAAAATTTCTGCATATTTTTGTTTTGGATACCACCCTAACTCTATGGAATACTACTTTAAAATTTGCCCTATACATGTTTCCTTGTTGTCCTGATTTTTAAGATAAACTCTCTATTTTTCTATCAACTGTAACTTTGCTTCTATGCTAATATGTTTCCCCATTATGCCTTGGTTCATTTTCTACCCTGTCTTTTCAGTTATTATCACCATGTGTGTGTCCCATCATATTTAAATACTGATTAACACAGCTATAGGATGTATACTTAGCTTAATGGAGATCTTTAGATTTCAACTAGTTTAACTCCATGCATCTGTACATGACAATTTATGTATACTTGTAAACCTATTTCTTCTCCTAATTCCTTCAATATAAGGTTGTCTATGTGGTACTTTGCTATGTATACTTTGCTTGACCTACTAGCCTGCTTGACTAGTTGCTCTGTATACTCAACTTGGTATATTACTTAATTTCTGTCCCTCCATCACTATCCACTCTCCTTGCTTGCTACTTTGCTTTTCTGAATTCTCATTCTTAGCCGGTTGAAAGCCAAGGCTATCTAGGTTCTATTGGTTTCCTCCCTAGTGTGAGCACTGCTCGGGGTCCAATTGACGCCCTTGTGAACTCTGACATACTTGGGCTTGGTCCTAGTCCCTCCCTCAACTTCCAAAGTTGTTACTACTATCCTACTTCCCTATCATGTATTGTGTACCTATATTGGTTGTTCCAAGTGGTGCAACACTTGATGCTGTGGTTAAGTAATTTGGTTGGACTCTTCTGTGAACCTTTGGGTCGTGTGTTGAACGTGACTTTTGTTGAATGCCTGGGTATGCTATGTAAGAGATATTAAGGCATTCTATGTTGGGTATTTAGATATTGTATTTCGGCCTACTGTAGGCCTGTTTGCTGTTATATAACATTCGTACTTCCCACTCATTATTGGGCCTGTAATTACCTTCTATATAAACAACTGGGGTATTAGTAAAAAGGGAATGGTTAAAATTTAATACCTACATGCAATGAGTAGATAGCATGCCTATAGGAATTGGTAATATGTTTGCTATATGTGTTGTTCGATCATATGTGCAGTGTAGAGATCATGACATTAGAAGAAGCACACACACACTACTTGTCTACCATTAAACATGAGTTCAAAAAGTGTTTATAGACATCATGCCTATAAAAAGTGAGCACTTCTTCAATTTACATGACTACTTTCAAATGCATTAGAAGCCTGCCTATAGGAACGAGTGTTGATAAATTTTTCTTCAATTCACTTCAGTTATTCACCAGAAATCATACCTACAGGATTTTGATCACTTTATTTGCTATTGTAGCACATTTTTCCCTAGAAAACTTGTTTATAGGACTAAGTATATAAAATGAGTTCTAATAATCAAGTATTAGAGATCATGCCTATAGGAAATAATTTCTTGTTAATTGGTTACTATTAGACTACTTAAACATTGTTCCTGAGCGACACTGTTGGGCAAATCTGGATAATTCTAGGACTCTCCCCAGCAGATTCTGTTATACCCAACTGCATCGATCACCTAGGCATCACACATATAGGAATGGTGACTTAAAACTTTCAATAACTAGCTTGTCATACCTGCATAATTCTGTCTATAAGCAATACCTTACATCTGGAATTGCATGCATACTTTGATCGCCTAGAAAGCATGTCTATAGGCTTAAGATTCTGAAGTCTACCAATTCCTGATAGACATTTGTCTTGCGTGCATTTGTTTCTTAAGTGCGGAGGCAAATTTGAGCCTTAACTGCCTATATGTGAAGTTCAATATATTTTTGTATGTCACCTAGTTTTGACATTTCTGAGCAGCCTAAGTATGGTCTAGAACCACCCAAATAAAGGTCCAACACCTCATGGACCATAGGTATGGTACTGGTAGTGCACGCATAGGGTACGACCTATAATTTATTTAGAATGCATTTACGTAACAACTTTAACATGTAATCGAGTAGCAAGAGATGATAGTCTGTGTCCGCTGAGTAAAATATAAGTAACACCCCATCTTGAGGGAGTTACGAAGTAGTATTTATGTTGCACGGGATGATCCTTTAGGCTAAAAAACTTAGGTCCCCCAATCTTATTTCTCTTCAGTTTTAATCAAATCGATGTACACATCTATTCAAAAATATTTTTTATAATAAAATTCCCAAACTTTGTGCTCTCCCTCTCTTCGTTTATTTGATAAGCCATATAATTCAAGATCGGTCGGGACCCATAGTTATGGACCTCGAAGAGTACCTAACACCTTCTCTTTGAGGTAATTTGAGCCCCTACTCTATCTTTAATGATGTTGACTAGTTAAAACAAAGTTATTTGAAAAAGGGTTCCCTAATTCACCTTAAAAATCGTTAGATGGCGACTCTTCTCTTTTAACCCTTCCTTTAAAAAGAGTTGTCAATATCGAAACCCACTTTCGCGAGAAAACGGGGCGTGACAACATGGCGACTATGCTAGGGATACACTTAGGCTCTTACCATAATGAATTTGGCTTGTATGGATTGGTCTTCTTTGATAAAACGTGCTTCCCTCTTCCATTTTTACTTGCTGCTACATGCACATCCCTCTGCCATTTTTCTTTTATTTGTCTAATTTACTGTTACATGCACCTCCATATTCCATTTCCCTTTTACTTGTTACCTGCACATCCCTATTCTATTTTCCCTTTACTTGTTTAAATTCGTTGTAATATGCAAATCCCTTCCCTTCTCCATCTTTCCTTGCTTAAATTGGTTATAACATGTATATCCCTTTCCTATTCACCTTTATCTGCTAAACTACTTTTTATTTGTTTAAAGATTGCTACATCATGTCTCTCCCACCCCTACTTCCTTGCTTACTTTATTACATTCCCTATATTATACGAACTATTTTCCTCTTTTGTCTTTCTTTTTATGTGTTTTATGTTTTATCTTAATACTGTGTTTGTTGCTTTCACATGTTTATTTTGCAAATTCCTAGCAGTGTGTTATTATCTTTGCATAAATCATGCTCCACATCATATTCCACTCGTGCCAATTATCAACATAGCGGCGATTGATGAGTGTATGCGCTCTTCCAAAATTATCCTTTTAAAATCAGAAAGGCTTATTTGCGGTAGACTAGTCGATCAGCAGTGTAGTCGACAGTCCCGTTCCTTTTCCTCTCAAGTTGTCCACTTGAGAGTACCAGTCTAGGCCACTCTAGAAACCCTACTCAAATATCAAATGTACATGCATCATGTTAAACCTAGTACGGGTTATAACGTTTTCAACATGATATCCCGCTAAGATAAGCCTTGTCCAAAGTTCGACGGATTTCCACAATCCCAATGCACACCATCACGTTATGTGCATTACCTGGATAAGATATGCCAATATGTTGATCATTAGTGTGTAAATAGTAGAATCTAGAAGGGGAAAGGGGTAACTCTATTTGTTTGCAGAAAATGAAGCACGAAGTCCCCCGGCTCGACATGGTCCAAAACATCCAACATTTGTTGTTGGATTGGTGGAAAAATCTCGCGCCTTGAGATAAGAATCATGTGAGAAGAGTCCTTGGTAATTTTTTATCTCTGTTAGACATCCGACCAAATAGAGCATTCATTGAGGCTGCTACTATGTTTTGGGATGAGAAAAGGGTTGTCTTCTGCTTCGGTGACATAGAAATGACTCCTCTCTTGGAGGAAATAGGAGGTTTCGCTAAGCTGCCTTGGATAGTCCCAGAATATTGGTACAAGAGAATCGCACCCCTCGCGGTTTTCTAAAAATTCTAGGTTTTAAGAAAAATGATGAATTGCTTTGTTTGAATAAATCGTACATCCCATTTAAATTCCTTTATGAGCTTTATGGGCATAGCAAGTCATACCGCCTTCATCATGATGAACTCGCCATTACTTCCTTAAGTTGGACGTACCGTCGAGTCTAAGTATTCATTGTCTGGTTCTTGGGGTTGTTGATATTTCTGATGAAAGGGGGAAGGTCCTTCTGAGATAGAGTATATTAGGGGAATGTTGTTTTACTACTTTCTAGTTTAGTTTAGATTTCAATTGTAATAAGGCATATGCCATTAGTGACTTTCTTATTATTGTCATTTTAGTAAAGATTTATTTATTTTCACATTAATGAAATGACGCAATTATTGGCATCAATCTTCTCCAAGTCTATGTGTCGCTAGGCCTACCATGGGCACAACGAGGTCCCCCAAATTAGGGCGCGAATTTATTTTGCAAAGCATGTTCAATATTGCAGGCATTCTTTCAATACCCCTTATTGACTTTGTTACCTTTTGTTTTTTTCTCTTCTTTTGTTTATTCCCATTCCCCAAGGTTGGTTCCTGCATACTGGCATCATCCGCATATCACACTAGATCCAAAGGTCTTCCACCTCCTCCTCGACCAAGTGATCCTAAAGGAAAAGGCAAAGGGAAAGGAAAGATGGACGATTTAAGTGGTATCAAAAAAGACAATGCAGAAAACGTTGAGACTTCGGATGGCCGGAGCACTCCAGCACAGAATGAATTGGTCCTGCATCTGGAACAGAAAATTCTGGAGTTACAAGGAGAACTTGAGCAGGTTCGGAACTTGGAAAATCTTTCCCTCATCCTAAATGTCCCCGACATCAACCAGTAAAACACAAATGCCCAGAACCCGACACCTCTCCAAAACACACAAAATCTAAGCACATCACCAAATTTTCCCGCACCACATCAATATGCCACACCTCCTCAGAACTAAAACCCTCCACCGGTACCTACTCCTCAATAACACCATCACCATCCGACTCAATACCCACAAACGACCACGTACCACACTCCCCAGAATGCATCGAAAACCTACTTCTGATCCACAAAACTCAACCAATGACCACCATTACGCCCAGATTCCCGGAGTCAACCAAAGCAATCCCAGATACGTGGAAACTTTACCCCACAATCTACAATAGACCCTATACATACTCGAATCCGCGGAGAAGGAATTGCTCATCAAGAACATGGCGGATGAACTCAAGAAGCTTACTGGCAGAGTTCAAAGCATCGAAGGTGGCAAAGGCATTGAGGGTCTGAATTATAAGGATTTGTATATTGAGCCATATGTAGAACTGCCAAAGGGTTACAAACCTCCTACGTTCAAAATGTTCGACGGGATTGGAGATCCGAAGGTGCACTTGAGAACGTATTGAGACAAGCTTGTAGGGGTTGGAAGGGATGAAAGAACCTGGATAAACATGTTCATGAGGAACCTCACTAGAGATGCCTTGTCTTGGTACATCAGTCAGAACCCAAAGAAATGGGTTAATTGGGTGAGCATGGAGTCATATTTTATGGACCGATTCATGTTTAACGCGAAAAATGCACCAGACGTTTTCTACATTCAGAATCTTAAGAAGAAGCCAATAGAAACTTTTCAAGAGAATGCTACTTGGTGGAGGTCTGAAGCTGCAAAAGTAAGGCCAGCACTCGAAGAAGAACAGATGAATAAGTTCTTCGTCAGAGCTTAGGATCCGTAGTACTACGAGTGACTGATAGTTATTGAAAACCATAAATTTTCTGACATAATCAAGTTGGAAGAAAAAATATAGAAAAATGGATTAAAAGCGGAATAGTGACAAATTTTAAAGCACTCCAAGCTACAAACAAAGCCTTACAGTCGGGAGGTATCGCCAAGAAGAAAAAAGTAGGGGCAGTGATGGTAGCCCAAGGTCCAAAGTCTCCTCTTACATACCAAACACCCCCACCCATATATCAACCTTCACCTTCTAGATACCAACAGCCTGCAGCCATTTACAAACCAGCATCATGCGTATAAGGACTTCACTTTTAACATTGTTTGCATTAGATAGAAACCATGTTCATAAATTCTGCATTTGTCATGTTAGAAATCATGCTTCTAGACATCGTGTTTTAAATCAATTCAAGTATAGATACCATGACCATAGGACATAATTCTGATTCAGTAAGTCTTTCATATGTTACTACAAATTGACTAAAACCAGTAATACGCCTATATACAATGTCTATATGGATTTCTATTCGCAATTATCTCTGAAAATCTGATTAGCCAAATAAGTCGATTTTAGTTCACCTAGTTTACTTCCTAAAAAATGTCCTTATTAAGTGCTGACATTTTCTGAAACTAATCTTTTCAAAATTGCTTTTATCTCATTACATATCCTGCCTATAGGTATTAAAAGGGGCTATTTCGAAAACTTGTTTGTTTCTACATTAACATAGACACAGTACTGCATATAAGCAAGCCTTAGGAAATTTTCAAAGCCTGCATTTCTCTGAAGTTGTTTCTGTCATTCAACGTCTCCAATTTTAATAAGCATTTAAATAAGAGGCCCCAGACAACTACTAGGTTATAACTTCTGTACCTGAAAGTGGTCTATTTCTGCATAATTACTTAGAAATTTTGTCTTAGGACTTTGATTAACAAAGACATTAATTGTGTTTGAGTCGTGCTGCCGGTATGTTTGTTTGAGGAGGAACCATAGGACTTTACTTGCTCCCATTATGTGAAAGTCCTAGATGCTTTTTCACTGTCACCTTAGATTTTTTGCCTTTAAAACCTTAGGGGTGCGTCTAGAACCACCTATAAGTAGAGGTCCTAACTCCCTCTAGGACTATTAAGAAGGGACGTGTAGCAGCACGCAATAGGAATCATTGACCAAATACTCGCTTTGTATGACCAATAAGGGGATGGGAAGGGTAGACATGGGATATGATGACTACGTGTTAATGTCACATGTAGCCCCTCATTGAGGAGTGTTTACCAGACATTGCGTGGGGTGATCCTATAAGATAAACAACCTAGGACCCCTCCTTACCCCAGATCCTCTCCTTATTTAAACCTTTGATTTTATAATTTGTTCAAACCTTTATTTCACTACTTGACTTGTTCAATGAGCTTTACAACTTATTTGATTCAACTATTTGTAGGGACTAATTTGTAAACATAAGTTCGATCGGGACCCACAGTTGTGGACCAAGAGGGGTGCCTAACACCTTTCCCTCGAGGTTATTTCGAGCCCTTACCCTAATATCTGGTAATGCAAGCCAACCCAAGAGTTAATCGATCTAGGTGCCCTAATGCACCATAATCTGTTAGGTGGCGACTCTTCAAATACCCAATTCCTAAAAGAAAATGAGTCATTACACCCCATGAATGTCGAAACACGGACCTCTCTCCGCGAAGGGAAAAGGGGGGCGCAACAATTGATGTATTTTGTACTATGTTGGGATTCCCCTCCTATATAAAGGGGATCCTAGTCATTTTGTAAAGTTTGTTACTGCAGTTGCTCCACACGAAATATACAAGAACATTCTATTTGTTCTCCAACATATTCTCTTGATATTATTACTTTTATTTATTATCTTCATTGTTGTTCTTCATTTATTGCTTATCATTGGCCATAAATAGCCTCCGTCAATTTTATCGTAACTGTTAGCCACACTTCGACCGCCTTCGATAGGCCGCAGTCGAGCTCCAGTATCGACCTCGAGGCCCTGAATCGACAAGCTCGAGGCCCCGATAATTAGCCTAATGGTTTGATTATCGCCCATCCTTAACTCTCATTTCATTTCTAAGTCTCGCATACATAGCATCGACTACCTAACAACCAACATAAAAATAGATTACGTATTCTTAGAGTCCCATAATCAAATTTAATTGTTATTACCATTTTCACGGTAAACAGTTTGGCACCCACCATGGGGCTAAAAATAATAGTGACTATTTTCTTGTTGGTTTAGCTACACAATGCAAGTTATCTTTCACGTTTTTTCTTGTCCAAGATCTTCGATTTCAGGTCAAAATGTCTAACTTAGAGAATGGAGGTAAAAACAACAATCTTGAGGACCTCGGATAAAATGGTATGGATGTTCCAGGTGTTTGTCTGTTGCCACAAAACCCTGGGAATGCGCCAGAGCCAATCCCCGTGGATGCGGTCTCGTGCAATACCCAACGCGTCGACATAAGCTCCCACACTGACAGGAGCGTACGCCAAGGAGATCCACAAGAAGCTTAGAAAACCCCGACTAGGGAAGAATGAGAGGTTAGCCTTCATGTTATTTTTGAAATTTTGTAGGCACAATAGCTGGCTATTGCTCAGGTGCAAAGTCACCAAAAATCTTCTAGTACGGTAGCACCGGGGACAGCTCCCTCAGCTGAACAGGTACCGGAGAGATCAAGCAATAACGGGTCGATGACCGATCCTTTCATCGTAAAAATGCTCTAGGACCTAACCAAAAGGATCGAATTGGGCGAGAAAATGATACAAGCCAACGATAAGAACGTAGAGACCTACAACTCCAGGGTCGACCAAATTCCGGGCGCACCCCCGGACCTGAAAGCCATGGATTCGAAGAAGTTCATACAAAGGTCGTTCCCAGAGGAAGCAACTCCGAACCCATTCTGAAGAAGTTCATAATGCCAGAAATCCCAAAATACAATGGGACCTCAGACCCCAACGAGCACGTCACTACCTACACTTGCGCAGTGAAGGGCAACGAGATAAAGAACGATGAGATCGAGTCCGTCTTACTGAAGAAGTTCGGGGAAACACTCTCGAAAGGGGACATGATGTGGTATCACAACCTATCCTAACTCCATAGACTCATTTGCCATGCTGGTAGACTCCTTCATAAGGGCACATGCCGGTGCCATCAAAATAGCAACAAGGAAATCTGATGTATTCAAGATCAAGCAGATGGAGAGCAAAATGCTGCGAGAGTTCGTGTCTCAATTTCAAATAGAATGGATGGAACTACCACCAGTCTCTAACGACTGGGCAGTGCAGGCCTTCACTCAGGGGCTGAATGAACAAAGCTCGGTGCTTCGAAGCAGCTAAAACAAAATCTGGTCGAGTATCCCACTATGACCTGGTCGGACGTCCACAACCGATACCAGTCGAAAATTAGGGACGAAGATGACCAGCTGTGAGCCCCCTCGGGCTCAGTATACCGAGCAGGCTCCTTGTAAAGGAGCCAAACCCAAATAAAGAAAGATATTAGCCATATGCCAAAGACAAAAGGAATGCCCTGAGGCGCAACCTACCTCGCAATGATTGAAGGATAGACCGAGGACAGAATCATCGGGGACTCATCAATAGAGCCAGATTCGATAGGAACGCTGGGCCAACAGAGGCACATCACTTATCGGAATATAACTTCAACGTCGATGTATCATACATCATGTTCGCCATCAGTAAAATCAGAGATGCCATGTCGCCCAGGCCTATACAATCGGATCCTTTACAAAGGAATCATAACTTGGTGTGTGAATTTCACAACACACATAGCCACAGGACCAAGGATTGCCACTAACTCCGAGAGGAAGTATCCAAACTGCTCAATAAAGGTCACCTTTGAGAATTTTTAAGCGACCGGGCCAAAAATCGGTTCCAAGAAAGAGAGGAGGCCAAGAAGAACAAAACAAATGAGCCACAACACGTCATCCACATGATCTTGGGAGGCATCAATACCTCGTAGGAACCCGTGATGAGAAAGACAAAAATATCCATCACTAGAGAAAAGTGAACTCGGGGGTATATACCCGAGGATGCCCTCATATTCAGCGAAGAGGACACCGAGACCCGGTCTCAACCCCACAAAGACGCACTTTTAATCTCTTTACTTGTAAATTCTTTTCAAATAAAATGTGTACTCGTAGATCTGGGTAGCTCGGCTAACATTATCAGGTCGAGGGTGGTAGAGCAGCTCGGACTGCTTGACCAAATTTTTCCCTCCACTCGAGTCCTCAATGGATTCAACATGGCAAGTGAAACAACAAAAGGAGAAATCACCTCCTAGTCAATGTGGCCGGCATGACCCAGAATGCCAAATTCCATATCATCGATAGAGACACGAGATACAACGCCTTGCTCGAAAAATCGTGGATACACTGCATGATAGCAGTACCATCCACCTTCCATCAAATGATGAAATTCCCAACAAAGGATGGGATAAAAATCATCTACGGGGAGCAGCATGTGGCAAAACAGATGTTCGCGGTGCATGACGTAGCACCGACGCCAATACCTCCACCACTGAAGGAGCCAAAGCATAAACACATGATAAAATAGCGATGACAAGCTACATTCTCGGCTACGCCTGACTTAATGAAATGAAGGACCGAACCGAGTCCTCGTAATAAATGATTCAGTCGCACCAAGATCCAAAGCCCATTTGCACTAAGGTATAACCGTATCCCTTTTTCAGTTGCATTTTATACTAACTGGAATACAGGTATCCGGTCAAAACAACCGATGCTTTTCTAGCCAGAAGGCCTTAGGTTTCAAAAGCATGCATTGTACTCTTTTCCTTACGCCGGGTTTTCATCCCAAGAAGGGTTTTACCGGCAAGGGTTTTTAACGAGACAACATCTATATGCTGCCTAAGGAAGATCCAACAAGTATTCAAGGCTTCTTTTTTAATCAACCTCGAACACTAGGGGGAATCCCCTCGGAAGGTCATCCACTCGGAAGAGTTAAAAAATGCCAAATGGGGTCCCAATAGGAAAATAGTGTACGAGGCCAAACTGTCGAACGAACCGTGTCTGTATAGTCGAGCGCCTGACGGCGAAAACATGTACACTTGTACCAAATAATTGAAGAATATTTTTTATCAAAGCATCTCACACTCCAAAAGAAGTTCGGCACTTCCGCAAAATCCGATGAAAACATCACGAACACTCGGGGACTGGCGTCAATAATTCAATACCTGAACGACCTCCGAGCCGGGACTCCAAGCTCGTAAGCCCTCAATGAGGTGACATGAAAATCACGAAACGTCTCCAAGGCCAAAAGTGCCCCAAATACTCCGGGACTGGCATCAAAATCTCAAAAAATACACGACCTCAGGGTCGGAATCTCCAAAATAGTAAGCCCTCAATGAGGCAATATAAAGTTTACAAGTTACGGCTTCCGAGCCAAGAAACCCTCGATGACTCGGGGACTGTCGCCAATCGCCATTCATTAAAACACCTGAGGCCATAAGACCCCGAGCGGGCAAACTCGGTCTCGTAAGACCTACATAAGGCAGCAACTATATCTATAAGACCTCAAGCACTGAATGAACCACACTTGTACCAAGTGACAATATCTGTAAGACCTCAAGCAAGGCATGAACAATACTTGTACCAAGTATCCAAAACTGCAAGACCTTTACGGCATGTAAAACATGTAAGACCTTACTAAAGGCATAAACCCGATCTCAAAGCCTCGGCTATATATCAAACTTGTAAGACCCCTAAAAAGGCATACCCTCGATATAGATGCCAAAACTACTTCACTAAGGACTCAAAGGCTCCGGCAGAACACAAGTGACTCAGGTCACACGGCTGTACCAGCCGAACTAACGCGACTCGGGGACGCCCGACCGTTGCTACAAAATCATAGGCCTTCAATTACTTCGAATCTACTTCGAAAAGAATCAGTTAAACAGGCTACCCTCGATACATGCAAAAGAGCTTCGACCACGTCAGCTCTTAAACATCGACTTCGAGATACTCAGCCTCTGAGCCAAACCTCCCGAGGTGCTCGATCATCGCCATATAACGACTCACAATAGAGGTTTTTTATTAAGTTGCCGAAGAGTCAGGCAAACACTATTTCAAAAATCCTTGTCGAGGGAAAAACAAAGCCCACATAAATGGTCGCATCCACCAAATGCGTAAGAGCCATTGACGCCAGACTAATGATCCTCAGGGCCACACACATGAAAGGTCATTTCGACCCAAGGCGTAAGAGCCATTGTCGCCAGGCCATACAAAATTTGAGGGTCGAATGAGCTTGAGTCGTAACCCGATTCGGAGATAGTTAATTAAATATGCCTAAGAGCAAGGCGTAAGATCCATTGTCGCCATCCCACACTAAAAAAGGCTGCATCGGCCCAAGGCGTAAGAGCCATTGTCGCCAACCCGCGTAAAAGGTCACATCGACCAAGCGCGTAAAAGCCTACGGGCCAGCCTAATGAGCCCCAGGGCCATATCATGACTCTGAGGATTCCTACCAACTCAAAGACCAGTTTACCTTGCCAAATTCAAGATGGAAAGGGATAAAAAAGAAATAAAGATGCAAAGTTTTCTTTTACACACATGCAAAAACACAATCTACATCCACAAACATGCTATGAAAATGCTACATATGGGAGAATCTATGCCCCCCCGGGGGCTATGGCCTGTCGGCCTTATCTTCGCTTCCTTCAGCATCGGGCAAAAGTAACCGAGCATCACGCTCATCCGCCCTCGCTGGTGCCAACTCTTCTACGAGGGAGAAATCCCTAGCACGGGTCTCATCGAGGGTCTTTCTTTGAGATTTGCAGCGAGTGTATTCTCCAATCCTCTCTTCATGGTCGAGGATCCTTCTCAGCTCAGCTTGAGCATCGACAACATCCTTTGAATAGATCGCCATCTCTTGGTCAGCCTTAATTCGGCTCATGGAGCTTCTTCCCGGGCATCAACGATCTCAACTCTGACCTTCGAAAGCTCAGACGCGAGCTTCGTAATCATTTCTGTTTGAACCGAAGCATTATCACGAGCTAAGCAAAGTTGAGCCTCAAAAGCGGGAACTTTAGCCAAAGCATCCTTCCCCTCTAAATCCTGAGCCTCCGCTTGAGCTTTTAGCTCATCATGCTCACGCCTGGCCCGGCCAACTTCATCCCCAAGGTGCTCTAGGGCTTCCATCTTTTTCTGCAACTGAAATAAATGAAGCATTAGTCTCATAAGCCAGAAGGCAGAATGCACGCTCACCCGGAATAGAAAATTACCTACTCCTTCAAGTGGTTCTCGTGATTCATCCTCCGGCCCACCTCATACCGCAGGTGTACCAACTCGACTTCCTTGTCATCACAAAGGAGCCTAAGGGATCTCTCCTCATCCAGTGCTTTCCGCGGCCTGGCTTCACAATGAAGTAGCCTGGACTTAAGCTTGTCAAATTCCTACAAAAAAAATCCAATAAGGAAGGGAAGGCGAGAAGCTCGAAATATTTGTACCGAAACTCACTACAAAGTGAAGCCGCTGAGCTTCCTCAAAGGCTGAGTGCACACCTGCCAACCCAGCTCCCTCAGCTCAGAAAGAGTTGACTCCGGTCGAGGCACGATCGCTCGGTGTATGCGACCCCGGGTTTCTAGTATCTCCCGAAGTACAGTCGGTGGAAAAAGAAGGTGATAGCAATAGAGAACCCCTCTTTCCAGAATCACGGATACGACAGGCTTAGATGATGCTTCCGCTCTAAAGCTCTGGTCCCGTTTTGCCTTGCTTTGAGCGCCATCGCCCCGTAAAAGCATCTCTCAATTATTGTTGTCGTTCTTTATCCCGGGAGCTAGCAACCCTTCCCCCTCTCTATAGGAGCGCGGCCTCGCCTCGAAGGGCTCTCCAATGCCTACAATAGCAATATTAATATGCATAAATGGAAAATGCTTCTCCATATGAAGGAAGGGAAAGGAAAAAATAGCACAGCACGTACCATGATGTTTTGCTTTCCATCAACCCTGGGACAAGGCTCGCCACTTGTGCTCATCACAGGTCGAGTGGGTTGCCAACTTCCGAACCCAATCCGACAAATCAGGAACGTCGCCCGGTACCCATAAAACTCCTGTCAAAAAAGAAAATAAGGCACGGTTACGAAACCAGCTTTCACCATAGACAAAACTGAGAAGGCACGGAATGCACCACTTACGTGTATAGTTCCATTCCTCAAGGAATGGAATAAGCTCCATGGGGATAACGTCAGCGGTCTACGCTTGGATGAATCAACTCATCCACTCCCGGTCTCCATCTTCCTCATCATCAACCCAGTGTGAAAAGATACGTGTACACGTTCAAGAATCCATCGGCACAATCCATGATGCCCTTACTCGGGGAAAGTATCTTTAACACTACCTTTTCCCCCCATCCACAATCGTTTCTCACTAACCAGGATATTTTTCTCCTATCGAAGAAGCAATCTTCAAGGCATACTCTTTTTGGTCCTGAATGCCGGAGGCGGAGCTCTCCCCTCTTTGCCAGGTAGACCCCGATGCAGCAGTCATGACTATGGCAAAATTGGAGAACTAAATCGGGAATCTGTGCAAGTATGATAGTGCTAAAACAATAAATGGTTTGACGTGGAAATATAAGGGCAACTGCTTAAAATGGTGGGATCTCCAAAAGAATAGAAACAATCCTATTTATACATGGAAGAAACGGTAACGATCTGCCTGCCTCAAAGCCGAATAGAAATACTGACCGATGTCACCTTTACCGATCCCGAGGTGGTACCCCACCTCGAGGACCTCCATCAGAAAAAGGTTAGGCTCCAGGAAGCCAATAGCACCTTTGCCAATCCCGAGGTGGTACCCGACCTCAAGGACCTTCATAAAAAAGAAGTTAGGCTCTAAAAGGCCAACAACATCATCGCCAGTCCCGGGGTTGTACCTGACTTCAAGGACATCCATCAAAGGGAAGGTTAGGATCAAGAAATCCAATAGCACCTTTGCCAGTCCCGAGGTGGTACTCGACCTAGAGGACCTCCATTAGAAAAAGGTTAGGCTCAAGGAAGCCAATAACACCTTCGCTAGTCCCGAGGTGGTACCCACCTCGAGGACCTCGATCAGAAAAAGGTTAGGCTCCAAGAATCCAATAACACCTTCGCTAGTCCCGATGTGGTACCTGACCTCGAGGACCTCCATCAGAAAAAGGTTAGGCTCCAAGAAGCCAATAACACCTTCGCCAGTTCCGACCTCGAGGAACTTCATCAAAAGGGAGTTAGACTCCGAGGAAATAAGCACTTAAACTCCATTCGTATTGGATTGGCACCAGGGTACCATCTGAGCTCGGACAAACACTCTTCCAGGTTCTATCTAAAGCGCCTTAAGGCTATCTAAACTAAGTTCAAAGCAAGTTTCCAGGTGGTCCGTATTTGAATGAACCTCCACTCGGGGACTGCCCTCAAAAGCTCAAAGACAGTCCCTGAACACGGGCCTCCGAGCAAACTTCCCCTCAGAGATTATTGAAGAGACTAAGTGATAAGTCACGGTCTCAAGGCTCAAAGCATTACTTTCATTCACTCAAAGTAAGGGTCCCGACAACCCGAGCTCATCGGTTTAGTCCAGGTTCAATCAAGGAATGGCGAAAGACTCCATGAGGGATCATATTAGTCGGCAAAAGGTCAAAAGAAACACTCACATCTAGGCTTGATATTGGCACCAAAAGGCAGGGTCATACATTCAGAATCTCCATAAACTTAAATAAGGGCGAATACGGCAAGCATCGAAGATAAAATTTAAGAAACTTCTTTGTATTCAGAAAACTCTTGATTACAAAGGCCCTCGAATGGTCATTACATATGATTACAAAAGCCCACGTAGGGTCCTTACATAGAAACAAAAAAGAAAAAAGGTACACATATAGTAAAAGCCTAGAGCCTAGCCTACTCCAAAAGGTGCATCCTCGGCAGCAGTATCCTTGAGCGCCATCTCTTCGGGCATACATCCCCAGTGTCTAAATCTTCGATCGCCACCTCCTCTAGGGTTCCATCTTGATCCTCCGTAATAATATCTCCAAGGTCAAAGATGAAGAAGAGGAAAAGGCAAAGATGAAGAAGAGGAAAATGACGCAGAAGAAGCAGAAAAAAGAGACATAGCCCGCCGAAGCTAGAGGTTGAAGATTTGGCGGGCATCCACCCTACTTGCACGTATGTTGTAGGTCCGCCTTCCGGTACATTGAGCCGTGCAAGTCTAGTGGTCGGTGGTGCCATTTTATCCCTTGGAAAACAAAAGGGATGAAGTGCCACACCAGGCCAGGGTAGGAGAGTGAGCAGCGGTATATAGTCCGAACGCTCTCCCAAGCAGCAATGTAGAGTCCAAGCGCCCTCCTAAGTTGGAAGAAGTCGATCCCACTATCTCATCACTTCAAATAAACAACGACAGCAGTAACAACCATAACAACAACAGCAGCAGCGATAAGACAGTATAATCTCGCTCGGCAAAGAACAGCCCAGGCAAAAGGCCATGGCATGGTTGATAAGAACGTCACCATAAGCCCTTAAGGATGTAGAGCCCAAACATGGTAGGTAGCAATGGAGGAGGATAGTTGGAAGAAAGGAATAGAAAGGTGTTGAAAGGCACTTGGATAAAAAGATATCACCAGAAGGCTCGCATTTATAGGGGAGATAGTAGGGCGAATAACGCCATCAATGTCTTTGAAAGACGGATCGGCAGGTGCAATCAATGCGCCATTGGAAAATGGATCGATGGAAATAAGGTCGCGTTGGAGAATGGGAATTGGCAGCGCATTGAATGATGCTGAAAAGACAAGTCCATAGGATGTCCCGATTATCATGAAAACTTATGTCACAAGTATGATATTATCAGCATGACATCATTGCGGGAAGTCCGAAGAGTTGGATGTCAAAATTGTTTCTTATCGCTCCTCTTTAAGAAATGCGGGGACTATCTGTATACGGTGAAATCGGAGGGTCCGATTTCTCGTCATCGAGGCAACTCAGAAGACCATCTCAAAGCCTCGAGGCTACAAGGTTATGGTCGATTTTCCTCCCTCAAAGTTCGTCAACGCTCGATCTTGGGACAACATCGACCGCGTCCACGGTAGAAATGGGGAGTTCTCAAGGCACACGGCTAAGACTGACAAAGCCTAGTGGACTACCCTGACCCTTAATAAGGGTGTCATCTAGCTGTCCCATCTCAGCTTCTTTATCATTGATGTATTTTTACTATGTTGGGATTCCCCTCCTATATAAAGGGGATCCTAGTCATTTTGTAAAGTTTGTTACTCCAGCTGCTCCACACGAAATATACAAGAACATTCTATTTGCTCTCCAACATATTCTCTTGATATTATTGCTTTCATTTATTATCTTCATTGTTGTTCTTCATTTATTGCTTATCATTGGCCACAAAGAGCCTCCATCAATTTTATTATAACTGTTAGCCACACTTCGACCGCCTTCGATAGGTCGTAGTCGAGCTCCGAAATCGACCTCGAGGCCCTGAATTGACAAGCTCGAGGCCCCGATAATTAGCCTAACGGTTTGATTATCACCCCATCCTTAACTCTCATTTCTTTTCTAAGTCACGCGTACATAGCATCAACTACCTAACAACCAGCATAAAAATAGATCACATTTTTTTAGAGTCTCATAATCAAATTTAATTGTTATTACCATTTTCACGGTAAACATTATATAATTTTGTTTGTATTTTTAAGCTATTTACACAAATTTTCAAAGAATAGCCTATTTTCTACGTATAATTATATTTTATTGTATTATTTGTGCTAAAAATATTTTTTTATATTTTTATAATGTCAAGCTATTATTCTAAATCATTTTACTATATAAATGATATTTTTATTATTTATTAATCTCTTTTATGAATTGTTTTTAAAAATAATTTTCCATATTTATTTTATAGCCCAATATAAGGCTATTTCTTGACCAAATTAGGCCCAAATCTTTAGCCCACTCCACTTCACTCATCAGAAGCCTAAACCAAACACTCCTTCAATAAATCTGGTCGCGACCCGTTTCAAACGACCCACCCCAGCACGGCCCACAATTAATCCCCCCTTTTTAATTATCCAACCTAGAAACCCTAACCTCCATTACCCCTGAGACGCCGCCCCTGTATACTCTTCTCTCCTCTCCGCAAAAACCTAGCCGCCTTTCTAAAACTCTCCAAATCTGTCTCAAGCATGGAATCAATCCATGATTTACTTACCTATTTTGTAATACTCCGTATTATACGCATGTCTATTGTGTTACTTAGTTCTTGCCCTAATTTTGTCAAGAACTACTTCTCAAGAATAGGGCCGATTCACTTTGATTATGTGAAGATCTGGACGATCTTTCGTCCATATACACGCTATAATGAACGATTCTTGCATTATTGGTTCGATTCAAGGCCGTTCGTCCCAACTAGGGTTTGAGATTTCCCCTTTTCCTTAATTGATTCTCGATTGCATGTGATATTCTTCCCTTTCTTGTGTTTGACTGATAAACTTTTCCTTAATTTATGTTTAATCTACTGTATTTCCTTATTTTAGGTGTTGCTTACCCTAAAACTGATTCTAATTGATTCTCGCATGCTATATTTTCCTCATTCTTTGTTTAATCTACCATATTTCCTTATTTTATGTGCTAAATCTGCTACTATATAAATCCCTCCCCTAAATCCTCTTGAACAGACTTCGAATCGCCTAATTATTGCTATTGTTCTCACTACTCTCCTTTGTCACTCACTCACTCACGGTTACACTCGAGCACTCTTAAAATCATTAAATTATGGGTCGGCTGAAAGTCAAGGCCATTGAACGACCTCCTCCAATGCAAGCACTACTCGGAGCCCATTCTCGAGGCTCTTATGAACTCTAAAGCATCGGAGACCTGGGGTTTTTGCTATTACACTCTTTACTCTTTTGATTTTGCTACTGGTTAGTATTTTAAACCTTTGCAATGTTCCATTTAACTATGATAATGCTCAATAATCTTTGCCATTCTATGATAATTGAATGCATGAGATAGTTTACTGTTTAATTTGCACTTCTGTGATTTCTTGATTTCTGGAATGAGTTATGTACCATTTAGCGTCTGAGCATGTCCTGTTTTGAACTTCAATGAAAGTCCATTTTGATATGAGTCTGACAACTATGATCCTATGTTGTTAGTTACAAAATTTCTGCATATTTTTGTTTTAGATACCACCCTAACTCTATGGAATACTGTTTTAAAATTTTCTGTAAACATGTTTCCTTGTTGTCTTGATTTTTAAGATAAACCCTTTATTTTTTGATCAACTATGACTTTGCTCCTATGCAAATATGCTTCCCTAGTATGCCTAGGTTCATTTGCTACCCTGTCTTTTTAGTGATTATCACTATGTGTGTCCCCCATCATGTCTAAATACTAATTAACATAGCTCTAGGATGTATACTTAGCTTAATGGGGATCTTTAGGTTTCAACTAGTTTAACTACATGCATCTGTACATGACAATTTATGTATGCTTGTAAACCTATTTCTTCTCCTAATTCCTTCAATATAAGGTTGTCTATGTGGTGCTTTGCTATGTATAATTTTTTGGACCTTTACTGGCCTGCTATACTAGTTCCTCTGTATGCTCAACTTGGTGCATTACTTAATTTTTGTCCCTCCATCACTATCCACTCTCTGTGTTTGCTAATCTACTATTCTGAATTCTCATTCTTTGACGGCTGAAAGCCAAGGCTATCTAGGTTCTATTGTTGGCCTCCCTAGTGTGAGCACTACTCGGGGTTTAATTGGGGGCCTTGTGAACTCTGACACACTAGGGCTTGGTCCAAATCACTCCCCCAACCTCCAAAACTATTCCTACTATTCTGCTTCCATGTCATGTACTGTGTACCTGTATTGGTTGTTCCAAGTGGTTCAACACTTGATGTTGTGGTTAAGTAATTTGGTTTGGACTCTTCTATGAACCTTTGGGTCGAGTGTTGAACATGACTTTGTTGAAGTCATGGGTACGTTATGTAAGAGATATGGAAGGCCCAACAATGTTGGGTATTTATTTATTATAAGATTATGTATAAACAATTAGGGTTTTAGTAAAAAGGAAATGGGTAGAATTTAATACTTATATGCAATAGGTAGATAACATGCCTATAGGACTTGGTAATATGTTTGCTATATCTATTGTTCGATCATATGTGTACTGTAGAGATCATGACATTAGAAGAGGCACGTACACACACAACTTTTCTACCACTAAATATGAGTTCAAATGCCATGTCTACTACTACGTGTTTATAGACAGCATGCCCATAGCAAGTGAGCACTCCTTCAACTTGCATGGATACTTTCAAATGCATTAGAAACCTACCTATAGGAACGAGTGTTGATGAATTTTCCTTCAATTTCACTTCAGTTATTCACCAGAAATCATGCCTACAGGATTTTGATCACTTCATTTGCTATTGTAGCAGATTGTTCACTAGAAATCTTGTTTGTAGGACTAAGTATAAATAAAATGAGTTCTAATCATCAACTATTAGATATCATGCCTATAGGAATAATTGCTTGTTAAGTGGTTAATATTAGACTATTTAAACACTGTTCCTGAGCGACACTGTTAGGAAAATCTGGATAATTATGGGACTCTCCCTAGAAGATTCTGTTATACCCAACTGCGTAGATCAACTAGACATCACACATATAGGATTGGTGACTTAAAACTTGCAATAACTAGCTTGTCATACATACACAATTCTGTCTATAAGCAATACTTACATCTGGAATTGCCTGCATACTTTGATCACCTAGAAAGCATGTCTATAGGCTTAAGATTCTGAAGTCTGCCAATTCCAGATAGACATTTGTCGTGCACTCATTTGTTGTTTAAGTGTGGAGGCAAATTTGAGCCTTAACTGCCTATATGTGAATTCCAATATGTTTTTATATGTCGCCTAGTTTTGAAATTTCTGAGCAGCCTAAGTGAGGTCTAGAACCATCCAAATAGAGGTCCAATCCTCCTAGACCATAGGTATGGTACAGGTAGTGTACGCATAGGGTACGACCTATAATTGAATTAGAACTATTTTAGGTAACAACTTTAACATAGTAATCGGGTAGCAAGAGAAGATAGTATGTGCCCGCTGAATAATATGAGTAACACCCCATCGTGAGGGAGTTACAAAGTATTATTTATGTGGCACGGGGCGATCCTTTAGGCTAAAAAACTTAGGAGCCCCCCTATCTTATTTCTCTTCTGTTTGAATCAAGTCGATGTACTCATCTATTCAAAAATCTTTTTTTAATAAAATTCCCAAACTTTGTGCTCTCCCACTCTTTGTTTATTTGGCTAATCCATATAATTCATGGTCGGTCGAGACCCATAGTTGTGGACCTCGAAGAGTGCCTAACACCTTCTCTTTGAGGTAATTTGAGCCCTTACCCGATCTTTGGTGATGTTGACTAGTTATATGGTGCAAAAAAGTGCCCTAACGCACCTTAAAATTCATTAGGTGGCGACTCTTCTCTTTTAATCCTTCCTTTAAAAAACGTTGTCAATGTCGAAACCCGCTTTCGTGAGAAAATAGGGCAAGACACTGCCTTTACATTATTTTTATTTTTGAGTCATCTTGGAGGAACAGGGTTACCCGGAACCTTTTCCCAAAGTAAGTAACTCAGATCGTAGTTTGTTGAGGGTAGCCTTTGTGAGCACGTGATTTTTTCCCTATATGAATTATTCCCATAAATTCAAAACAAAATAATTTTTCCCTTGTTTGCAATTTTGTGAATTTTTTGTGGCATTTTCTGTTATTATTTGCATATTGTCGGTGCATGTTTATTTTATTTAATTCATGAAAATACAAAATATACAATGCATTTGCATTTAGGATCTAATTTTGCATGCTTGAATTAATTATTAATTTAGTGTTTTATAAAAATGGAAAAATCACAAAAAAAATATAACTTATTTTTGCATTTTTAATTTTTAGTTTCGAATTTTGGTAGTTTTCTTTAATTTGGTATTTTATTCTTTGTGGTAATTATTATTTAGAATTAGTTAATTTAATTTTATAGGATAATTTGATTAGAAATTAATTTAGGTTTATTTTTAATTTAATTTAAAAGAAATTAGAAAAAATGAAAAGAAATTGAAAAGAGAAGGGAATTGAATTTGATGTTGGGCCATTTTCATTTTAATTCGCTCAGACAAAACTCAGATCCGTAGAACCTGTCCAAACCATGCCCTGACCCGCCCCTAACCCGGTCCAAACCCAGGCACAAGAGCCAAACGATGCCGTTTTTGCCTCACATCATCTGAGTCATTGATTTCACTTAATCGAACGGACAATAACTGAGGACCATTTGATATATAATGGTCCGAATCCTTAAACCCCCCTCTCTTATCATCTCTCTCGAATCCACCCCTCTTCAGAGACAGAAACCCTAAGCGTCGCCTCTATTTCCCCCACCTCGAGCCTGGCACCGCCACCTCAGTCCCCACCAAAATTACACCACATGACCACCATGTACCCCTCATTCCAAATCCCTAACCACTTGCCTTCGAATCATCCTGGAGCCTCTCAAATTTCAGATCGAAGCTTAACCTTAAATCTCGAAAAGAGCTGATTGGCAAGGTCATTAAAGATTTGAGGTTGAAATCAACTTTAGTCGTGTATTTTCAGTCGAGAACACACGATTAAGGTCTATCTCGGCCAAAAATCAAGGTTTCTTTGAAGATTAGTTCAAGACTTGTGTTCGCCTGGCTTGACAGGTATTTCTAGTATTTTCTCTATTCCATTTTTCTTATTTTCTTCTATTTTTCTTCTTTTTCTTCTATGTTCTCAAAATCATCACTGCATGTGTTTCTTTTAAGTTAGGATTAATGTTAGTTATTAGCTTCTTCAGTTTTGTTTGGATTCGTTAGGTTAGTTTGTTTGATTGTTCCCTTTAGTCTTGGGCCAATTGAGAGCATTTGGTTCGAAGGGCTGATTTAAATCCTAATTGCCCTTCATTTTTCTTCTTTCTCGTTTCTTCTGAATTTTTGACTTGGACCTAGGCCCAAAGAAAAGGGATTAGCCCAGGTCTTGTTAGAATCAGGCTAATTATTATTTCACTTTCATGCTTCAATCAGGCCTATATTCGCATTTGAATGATACCAATCGAGATGACTTTTTCAGGGACTGACCTCTTCCCTGAGGCAATCCCTGGGATTCAAAAGAGAGAGAAGGAACTTTCTGTGTCATATGCCATCATCACTAACCATTCCCCTTCTCTTATTCCCTTCTTATTCACCTTTCTTTTTCTTTACTTATTTACTTTATTGAATGATTGGCTCAATAGCTTTCTTCCTTCAATTAGAAAAGGGGCTAATGGAAACTCAGGAGCTTCACTCATCTTGAACCATTGGGTCAATCGACCCATAAGTTCCTGAGGTAAATAACAGGGTCCTAAGGGGTAGTTTAGGAATTTAGGCTAGGGGGAATTTCAGTAAATGATTGGGAAGTTTCTGGGAAGGTGTCATTGGGACCTAAATGAAAACTGATTTTTTGAGCTAAGGTTACTTAAGCAAAAACGAAATTTCAAAAGGATTGAGGTGCAAAACTAAAATGCATTTTTGTAGCCCTAAAACCTTGCCTATAAAGGCACCTTTTCTTCAAGCTCAAGGAGGACTTCAAAAAACAAATCCTGGAAAAACAAAAACGGCTAAGTCTGGAGATAATTCTGAAACCACACTGAATTCCTTGCATTTCTTGGTTAAAAACTGCTCAAATTTAGCTTGATTTCTAGATTTCTGATCTTCCCTATTAGCTAGAACCCCTGAAAACTACAAATTCCCGCATTTGAGTAAAAAATAGTTTTGAGCTTTGGGATTTAAAAACTGGTTTTGAGCTGGTTTGGTTTTTGGTACTGTTTTACTATTGATCCTGGGCTCTTTTCTACTGCTGCTATCCACTGATTCTGCACTTCTTTATTTTCTTTCTCATTTCCAGGTATGCCTCTGAACCATTGAATGTCATGTGAGGTTGTAAACATGGTTTCATGTATGAAAAGCATGGAGTTTGGTTAAAAATGTAGCTGAGTTTGTTTTGCATTTGAAGATCACTCAAATAGTTTTATATGAATTGTTTAGTTTTTGTTTACTGCAGTTTTAGATTTCTTTTATGGTGTTGGAAAAGTGCTCTATTCCATTTTCTTTGTTAAAACGAATTTGAAGTGTCCGGTCACATGTATAAGTGGTAGAGAATTGGTGTAATAGAAATTTCAGCAAATTTGAGCATGTTTCAGGGTTGTTCTGGCCTAATGAAACCAGTATTGTTGTGTAAATTTGCTTGAATTCGTTTTTTTTATGTCCCTAAGTCTGAAATCATAAATTTTCATGTTGAAGTTTATCCATTTTTGAGTGTTGCTATTTGAAAGATCACGTAGTATTCTATTTCATGAAGTATGGAGTGAATGGCTTCCAAGTCAATATATGATCCTATAGGTTTGTTTGGATTTTAAGTTACTGAACTTATTATTTAGGATCATGGTTTTACAGTATCAATTTATCTAGGACCTATGAGTTTTAATTGAATTCAGACTCTCTTGTTATGGTTTAAAGTCAGTTTGGGCTTTTGAATCAAAGTGTCATACTGTGAAATTAGTATCATTAGAGCACCTGAATTTAAGAATTGATTTTCTTTAAAAGGGTGTTATGGTTTAGTGGTGCTTCACCTCTTACTCCGTTTGCTTTATTTTGGGTAAAAATCGATATGGGGGTCAGCTTCACTCCCGAATTCGAATGTATGCTTTTTGCCATTGGAAGGACTCGATCCTGAGTCTCAGCTTTGTGACGGTGGTATGCCCTCAGAGTTGGGCTCCAATTTGGTAGCCTTGCAGCTTTGATAGGCTATTGGGCTTCACTTCAGGCCCAGGCTTTGAAATAGACCAGATTTCGATTGATGGTAGTCCGTTTGCTTAAATGAATTAAGTTTGGGTTCTAGTTTAGAAATAATTATAAACCATTATTAATTAATTAGTTAGGCTTTTAAAAGTAGATTGGAGGTGTGCTGTATTAAGTAAGACATAGTTATGGCCCTCAAACGTTTAGCTTGAATTCCCTCTAAAATCGGAATTGAGACGTGTCGTGCCGAATAAAATCTCAAATGCATGGCCCTCACTTAATTAATTTTGTTTTAATCCTTAGAATTCGAGGCGTGCCACCTAATTGAATTTCCATGGCCCTCGCAAAATTGCAAACGCGTAGTTGCTTTAGGCGCGTCATTTTAATAATTTACCTTCCTAAATTCGGGTGCGCATTTATGTGACCCAAATCCAAATCCCAACAATGTTATATGAAATGTGTTGCAAACTACGGGTGCATTTATGTGACGTGGTTCGAGACATATTTTAAATGACGTTGCAATCTTCCTAAAAATGAATAAAAGCGGCTATAAAGTTAAAATCGAACCATTGGCTAAAACATGTATTAAAATCAGATAATAGGCCAATAATAACAGTTGAGCGACCATGCTGGAACTACGGAACTCGGGAATGCCTAACACTTTCTCCCGGGTTAACAGAATTCCTTACCCGGATTTCTGTGTTCACGGACTGTAAAACAGAGTCAGTCTTTCCTCGATTCGGGATTTTAAACCGGTGACTTGGGACACCATAAATTATCCCAAGTGGCGACTCTAAATTTTTAATAAATAATCTCGTCTCGATTGTCACTTTAAATTGGAAAAAACTCCTTTATATCTACCTTCTGGGGGTGGTAGGAAAAAGGAGGTATGACAGCTCTGGCGACTTTGCTGGGGACCGGACGCAGAATCACTGGTTCAGGGTTCAAAATTCGAGCTTTGATGAATTGTTATATTTGGCTTTATCTATTATCTGATTTTGTTGCATGTTTGGGCCTAATGTGCTAAGTGATGCTTTTACCGCTTTGATATTATCTGAATTATATATAAACTGATACGAAACCTTCTCTTCACATCTTTAGGGATATGCTCGCTGGTCAAGACTCTCTATTCTGTTACTGTCACACCTTGAAATAAGAAAGAGGCTCGGACAAGTTACTAAGCCGGATGGCCTTTTGGTTCCCAGTACGTAGCCCCCTCCTCGACTCGAGTTGTCCGCTCGGGTACGCAGTCTAGAACGAATACCCAGAATTTGAACCTAGAATAACTCAGCCTCATGATGGATCCCAAATAGGAACGTTTGTTTGCATCATGTGCATTTTACTTTGGAGACTCAACACAGAGGTAGGGTCTGTCTAGGACAGATGTACCTGAAATATAAAGACCATTATGATGCATCTTACTTGCTACTTGTGCATTCATTTGCGTCGGATTTGCATGTTGACCGGTTTATAGGAAAATTTAGAGAAAATTAATGAGGTGGTTGAGAGGGATAAGTGCCTGTTTTGAAAAACCGATGTCTTAAAACATACCGAAACTCTGCCAAAATTCCAGGAAAAAAAAAAGAAGAAATTTTGTGGTTTTTAAAGAAAAGAAAAAAAAGGGAAAATCTTTGTGTTTTTAGAAAAGAAAAATAGTTGGTTTTATTTTGTCAAAATTGCCCGAATTACGCCAGTTTGATTCTCACCGGATATGGGATACGTAGGCAACCCCCATCGTGTCCAACTTTCCTTTTGCAAAATAGCCCAAAAAGAACAAAAATCTTATTTTATTTTAAATAAGTAAGGTGATGCCATTCTTGTCAAAAATAGCCGAATGTCCCCAAAAGGACGCCGGAAGGCTGTTTTTGCAAGAACAGTCGCCTTTGGTCTCCTTTTCAAAATATTGGCCGGTTAGCAAGCACGGCCTTAAAATCTTCCTCCGGAAGTGCTGAAAGGCCTTATTTTCAAAGCTGGATTTTTACTTTTGAAATGAAAATCTGAAAAAGTGTCAACTTTGTTTTTGAGTCAATTGAATCATGATTTTTGCTTAATCGCCCTATATATGTGCAGAATGAGCACAACTCAGAATTTGCCAACAAAAATCGTGAACAAGATCCCTTTGGAGCTGAATATGTGGTGGGATGATCTGGGTAAATCGGGACAAGACACGATCAATCTATACCTGGGAGGCCTCACTGGGTTGCTGAAGATTAATCCTAGGGGAGACATCATAAAGGCGTTGGTTACATTCTAGGACCCGGCCCACAACGTATTTCATTTCTCAGATTTTGAACTTACCCCAACATTGGAAGAAATAGCCGGATATATTGGGGGTCCCAAAGTTCATCTGAGACACCAGTACCTGATTGCTCCAAGGGTCGTAGTCGTACACAGGTTCCTAGACTCTTTGAAAATAAGCATGGGGGTCCACAACCCAGACTTGGCAGCTGGTTTTTGTACTTTGCAGTTTATATACAACAGATATGGTCATATAGGGGGGTTCAACAAGTCGGAAAACAAAATCTGCAGCAAAGGAAACCGCCTTAAGTGGGAAGGACACAGGTGTTTTGCTTTTATAGTTGTCTTTTTGGGAATTTTGGTGTTTCCTAGAAAAGATGGGAATATTGACATACCAGTAGCCGGGGTTGTCAGCACTTTGCTTACTCAGGCCAAAAGCACCCTCGCACCCATGATAGTAGCTAAAATCTTCCGCGCTCTCACAGCCTACAAAGCCGGAGGAGACTTTTTTGAGGGGTGCAACGTGTTGCTGCAGATGTGGATGATTGAACACCTATGACATCGTCCTCAATTTATGAGTTATGGGTCGACAAAGAAAACATGCATAGAAGAATTTTATACGAGGGTTGATGGGATCAGCTTGCCATAAAGGGTCACAGAGTGGGTAGCACGCCTCCATTCCATCACTACAAACCAAATAGAGTGGACATTTGGATGGCTACCTGTGGATGAGATCATATACATGCCAGCCACCGGGACTTATTTCCTCTTGATGGAACTCAGGAGTATCCAGCCTTATGCCCCATATCTGGTTTTGAGGCAGCTGGGGAGATGCCAAATAGTTCCGAGAGATGAAGATTTTAGTGCCCAAGTAGTCGAGATCGGACCTAACAGTTAGTTTCATGAAGCAACAGTCCGCCAAATTTGGAGTGAATGTCAATACTTAACAGCAAGTACCTATGTACGTGATCGATCCAAAGGTAAGGTTTCACCAGGGTACCTGGCTTGGTATAAAAGAGAAATTGAGTTTAGGGGGCCGGCCAAAAGACCCCACCTTCAGGAATTCGTCGAGGCGTCAAAAGAACAATGGGCTTGGTTGGCCAAGGAGAATGAGTACAGGGCCACAATAGGAAAGTTGGAAAATCAAGTCAAAGAACTTCAATTCGAGAATAGCTTGCAAGCCACGGCAGATGAAGGGGAAAAGAAAAGGCTGACCAAAGAAAATGAGGCTCTTCGAGCCCAGATTCAGAAAATGAAAATTGCGGCAAAAGATCCCGCCAGAAGTGCCAAAGATGAAAAACTCATAGATAACATGAGGTAGAAAGTGAGTGACTATAGTTTTGATTTGAACAAAACAGAAAGTGAACTAGCCAAGGCTCGAAATCAATTGGCTAAAAACGCAGATGAACGAGCACGCCTAGTTAAGCAGTTGAAAGAAAAGTATGACAATAAGGTCACAGGATTAAAGAAAAGGGTCGTCGCCAAGGAAAACAAAATGATCAAGCAGGCGAAAAACTATAAGGCAGAAAGAGAACATTGTTATACAGCATTAGCACAATTAGAAATAGATTTACAACAACTTCAGGAGCAGAATCATGTGGCCGAGCAAACTTTGGAAGCTAGGGCCCAGCAGATCGGGCGTTTGTTGCAAGAAAAAGGTGTCATAAGAGAGAGAATTAGAACCATAGCCGATTACATTGTTGTGAAGTGCCAAGCCTGTGAGGATATGACTCGTAACACCTTCTTCACGGTAGTGACGACATTTGTTAAACAGATAATGAGTGACTTGGATAGACTTCAAAGGGATCTTGCATATAGGCCCGTGGCGAGACCGAATGATGTCCCGCGGACACCAGGAGCATTAATGAATTTATTATATTTTCATTTGAGTGTGTATTTCCTTTTTTGTTAGAGTCTGTCAGTTGTTTTGAGTCTGTATTTTCTTTCTGCTGGAGTCTATCAGTTGTTTTCGAGTCCGTATTTTTCTTTTGTTAGAGTATGATAGTTTATTTTTGGAGTCTGTATTTTGTCTTTGCGTCAAAGTCTGTTAGTTTCTTTTGGAGTCTGTTAGTTTTGAGTCTTTGTAATCAAAGCATTTGCTTTTTATGAAAGTTAAAAATCCCAAAATGTTTTATTATTTACTTTCACACTTATCTCCCAGAACTACGCTCGGTTTGATTCATGCGGGGTCATGATACGCAGGAAATCTCCATAGGATTCGACCATAACCAAAAGAAAAAGAGAAGAAAAAGAGAAGACAAAAAAGAAAAAAAAAAGAGGAAAAACAAGAGAAAAACAAGAAAAGAAAAGAGAGAAAAAAATAAGAAACCATGGGGCGGAAACCATGAGAGATCAAGCAAGGAAAGGCAAGAATGAAAAAAAAAAGAGAAAAGAGAAGTCGCAAATGAAAATAAGGAAAATCCAGGATGACGCAAGAAGCCGATAAAATGCATAATAGAAATGGTTAACTGCTTAGGTGCATTCATTCCCCAAAATGTACGGTTACCAATCTGTTAAAGCCCTAATCGTTAACAAGGTTGTTGTTGATGTATTGAGTCCAGGCAGGTGGTTAGTTGATTGGCATTCTGGCAACTTATTCCTACAACACCCGGTCAAAAGACAATCTGAACATGGCCAACCAAGAACTGGAGGCAAGCATTGTCGATCCGTCAAAAGAGGTGAATGAATCGGAGGTTAATTTGAGAGATGAGTTATATAAGCTGAAGCAATAGATGGCTGAAATGTACCAGGCCTGGGCAAAGGGGCATCCACCACCGATTTATCCCGCCAACCCTGCTTATATCCCACCATTGGCTCAACCTCAAGAACCTCCCACTGTGAACTCGTCTCCAGCCTTTTCCCTCTACCAACAATGTTACGGCACCACTTCCCATACTTCCCAAGCTCCACCACCCAAACAAGTACCATACCGTCCTCCACCAGTCACTCCCATCTTTGTGGCACCTCCACCTGCTGTATTATAACGATCTTCCAGTGAGCCTCTATTCTAAACTCATAGACTCACAACAACCAGTATTATCCCCCTGAGCCCACCTTCAAAGTTCTAGAACCATATTCTTACACCCCTCATCTTGATCTCTTGGCAGAGACCGAGAAGCTACCTAAAAATCCTGAACATGAGGAGATGATCAGAAAGGTCAAAAGCTTAGAACAATCGTTCAGAGATATGAGGGGGTTCGGAGGTCAAGTAAGTGTGCCCTATAAGGATTTATGTTTGTTCCTAGAAGTTCAGTTACTAGCAGGGTTCAAGATACCCAAGTTTGATCTGTACGACGGGCATGGTGACCCAGTAGCACACTTAAGAGGATTTTGTAGCAAGATGAGAGGAGCAGACGGAAGAGATGAATTACTGATGGCATATTTCAGCCAAAGTCTGAGTGGATCGGCATTGGAATGGTATACCAGACAAGATCACAGCAGGTGGTACACATGGGACAATTTGGCCCAAGCCTTCGCCTGCCATTTTCAGTAGAATCTTGAAATTATCCTAGACCGTCTGTCATTGACGAATATTGAGAAAAAGCCTGGTGAGAGTTTAAGGGAATATGGATTCCGCTGGAGGGAGCAAGCAGCGAGGGTTGACCCTCCGATGAAATAAAGCGAGATGGTTAATTATTTCTTGCAGGCCTTGGAGCCCACTTATTTTGGTCATTTGGTGTCAGCAGTGGGCAAGTCCTTTAATGTGGTTGTAAAAATGGAAGGCATGGTAGAAGAGGGACTCAAGTCTAATAAAATCATGAGCTACTCAGCAATTAAAGCAACCACCCAGGCCATTCAAAATGGTACTGGGGTGTACTCGGGAAGAAGAAGAAAGAGGATATTGCGACAATTGAGTCGGGAGCTTGGGTCAGATCCAGGAGCCCTTCACATTACTACAACCAGCCTCGACCCTATCACCAAACTTACCACTACACTCCATATAGCCTACCACAACACTACTACCCACCGCCAGATCCCCATTTTTCTGTCCATCATGCACAAATATACACTCAACCTCCTACTCACACGCAATGGCATGTGCCAGCTCCACAAAGTACCTACCCAGCTCCACAAAATGCCTATACACCCCCAAGAGCCTACCAAAATCCCCCTGGAATAGGTTTCCAGCCCAATAAGGCCACCAAGAATGAGAGGGTGCAGAAGAAGAAGACTTTCACTCCATTGGGAGAATCCTATACCAGTTTGTTCTGCAGGTTGAGACAATTGGGCATGCTGAGTCCGATTGAACCAAAATTGCCAAATCCTCCCCTAAGGAATCTTGATCACTCTGTGAGTTGCGAATATTGTTTTGGTGCCCCGGGGCACGACACAGAGAAGTGATGGCAATTGAAAATAGCTATTCAAGAGCTCATTGATACTAATCGGATTGAGGTCCAAGCTCTAGAGGCACCTACTATCAACCAGAACCCATTGCCAGCTCATCATGAGACGAATATGATTGAGATAGTGCATAAGAGAGGGGAGCCTAAGAAGCCTTCGCAAACTGTCATGATGATTCGGTCCAGTAAAACCAGGCCATTTGAAAAGTCAACAAGTGAGAAGTCTATTATTAAGTTGAGCGGGACAAATAGTGAACCATCTGTGGTGGTCAAGAAAGGGTCCTCAAGTGACATGGCAATAAAACAAGAAAGAGCAAAAGTAATTGTGCCAAGAGTGGCGAACAAACCTGTGGTAATTATGGAGGGTGCTCGCACAGATCCTATCATTATCAAGACAGTAACTCAATTACCGATGATCAACAGCAAGGCGGTCCCGTGGAATTATGAATGAGTGACAGTGACTTACAAGGGGAAAGAGATTAAAGAAGAAGTTTGTGAGACCCGTGGTTTGACTCGATCGGGGAGATGCTTTGCCCCCGAATTGTTGAGAAAAGCTACAATATCCAAAGATAACCCAGTATTGGTGAAGAAAGCTGTGACTGAGGTAGAAGCAGAGGAATTCTTGAGAAAGATGAAAGTGCAGGACTATTCCATTGTGGAGCAATTGAGGAGAACACCGACTCAGATTTCATTATTGTCATTATTGATCTATTCAGACGAGCACCGTAGGGCTTTGATGAAGATCCTGAATGAGGCCTACGTTCCTGACAAAATCTCAGTAAACCACTTGGAAAAGATAGCTAACAAGATATTTGAAGTAAACAGAGTCACTTTTTCTGATGATGAATTGCCCGTGGAGGGTACTGAGCACAATAGAGCGCTCTATCTGACCGTGAAATGCAAAGATTCTGTGGTTACTCGGGTACTGGTTGACAATGGTTCCAGCTCGAACATTTGCCCTCTCTCCACTCTGAACAAGTTGAAGGTGGATGATGAAAGAATTCACAAAAACAGTAGCTGCGATCGGGGATTCGATGGTGGAGGGAAAGATTCAGTCGGGGACATAGTGCTTGAGCTTACAATAGGGCCAGTTGAATTTACCATGGAGTTCCATGTGCTCGATATGGCTGTGTCTTACAATCTGCGGTTAGGTCAACCCTGGATTCATACTGCCAAAGCGGTCCCGTCTACTCTGCATCAAATGGTCAAGTTTGAATGGGATAGATAGGAAATTGTTGTGCATGGCGAAGATAATTGTTGTGTTCCTAGTGATGCCATTGTTCTGTTCATAGAGTTCGAGGACGACAAGGGGCCATGGGTTTATCAGGTTTTTGACACGGTATCGTATAGAAAATTCCAGAAGGGAAGTGCGTTCCAACCCCGAGGGTAGCTACCGCATCAGTCATGGTAGCTACCGAAATGTTGAAAAATTGTTTTGTATCGGGCAAGGGTTTGGGTGCATCTCTTTAAGGCATCGCACAGCCGGTGTCTCTCCCCAAAAACTTGGATACATTTGGTTTGGGGTTCAAGCCCACATCTGCGGACGTGAAAAGAGCTAGAAAGTTGAAACAGAGGGTCTGGGTCCTCCCAAAGCCCATCCCACGGCTCTCCAGATCATTTGTCAAGCCTGGCACCAAGAAACGCCCAGTGACAACAGTTCTCAATTTAGTGGTTGATGTAGATAGAGATTTGATTGAAAGGTTCGAGAGGTTATTCGCCGATGTGAACATGTTGGAAGCTGGAGAGGGTTCGAGTAAAGTGGATGTGCAGTTTGTTGGGCCCAGTGCAAAGATTAACAATTGGGAAGCTACTCCTCTCCCCATCAGGAAGGAGTTTTGGTAGTTTGCTTTGATTTCCTTTCAGTTTATCCGGATTATTCCAGGGTTGTAATTTAGATTCTATGTTCCGTCCGTTTGGATGTATAAACCTTATTATCTTTAATTTCAATGAAATGCAATTTCCCTTTTTTTCTTCCTTCTTGATAGTTTCGTTTTTGTTTTTCTTTTCTTCCTTGTACAGTTCTTTTTATACTGGCTTCAATGATGTGACATGCATGAGGAATCTCCGACGCCGTCTTAAAAGCCAATCTAATTCTGAAATAGTAATTCAAGAAATAGAGTCTGATTATGAATTGGAATATGATGAGGATGAGGGCTTTGAAGAGATTAGTAAAGAATTAAGCCATTTTGAAGAAAAACCCAAGCCTAACCTGAGTGATACAGAGGCAATCAATTTAGGGAACCCAAATAATATCCGGGAAACTAAGATAAGTGTTCACCTGGAACCACAAATGAGGAAAGAGATAATCAAAGCATTGCTTGAATTCAAAGATATTTTTGCATGGTCCTACGACGACATGCCGGGCTTAAGCACTAACTTGGTGGTTCACAAATTGCCCACTGACCCGACATTCCCTCCTGTTAAGCAAAAGCTGAGGAAATTTAAAACTATATGAGTGTGAAGATCAAGGAAGAGGTCACCAAACAGTTCAATGCAAAAGTCATTCGGGTTACTCGGTATCCCACTTGGTTATCCAATGTAGTGCCTGTGCCAAAGAAGGATGGCAAGACCAGGGTGTGTGTTGATTACCGTGATCTGAACAAGGCAAGCCCCAAGGACAACTTCCCACTGCCAAATATCCACATTCTGATTGACAATTGCGCCAAACATGAGATTGGGTCTTTTGTGGATCGTTATGCGGGCTATCATCAGATCTTAATGGATGAGGAAGATGCAGAAAAGACGGCATTCATCACGCCATGGGGAACATACTGCTACAGGGTCATGCCTTTCGGTTTGAAAAATGCTGGAGCAACTTACATGAGGGCAATGACAACCATATTCCATGACATGATACACAAGGAGATCGAGGTTTATATGGATGATGTAATCATAAAGTCTAGAAAGCAGTCTGATCATGTCAGAGATTTGAGAAAATTCTTCCAAAGGCTTAGCAGGTACGATCTTAAGCTCAATCCTGCAAAATGCGCATTTGGTGTGCCATCTGGAAAATTATTGGGGTTCATAGTCAGCCATCAAGGTATTTATTGGACCCGTCAAAGATCAAAGCTATCCAAGAATTGCCACCCCCAAGGAACAACACTGAGGTGATGAATTTATTAGGGAGGTTGAATTACATCAGCAGGTTTATTGCTCAGCTTATGACAACTTGTGAGCCTATCTTCAAACTGTTAAAGAAGGATGTTGCGGTCAAATGGATAGATGAGTGTCAATAAGCATTCGATAAAATAAAGGGGTACTTGTCAAACCCACCTGTGTTGGTACTACCAGAGCCGGGAAGACCTTTGATTCTGTATTTGACGATCCTGGACAATTCATTTGGTTGTATGTTGGGTCAGCATGACATTACCGGCAGGAAGGAGCAGGCCATCTATTATCTTAGCAAGAAGTTCACATCTTACGAGGTTAAGTACACTCACCTTGAGAGGACATGTTGCGCCCTAACTTGGGTAGCACAGAAGTTGAAGCACTATTTGTCATCTTACACTACTTACATCATCTCTCGTTTGGATCCGTTAAAATATATCTTTCAGAAGCCTATGCCTACAGGGAGGCTCGCAAAGTGGCAAATCTTGCTCACACAATTTGACATCGTCTATGTGACTAGGACTGCAATGAAAGCCCAGGCATTGGCCGATCATTTGGTTGAGAACCTAGTGGATGAAGAATATGAGCCTTTGAAGACTTACTTCCCTGATGAAGAGGTAATGCATATTGATGAGTTGGAACCAATTGAAAAGCTAAGATGGAAACTTTTCTTTAATGGGGTTGCTAACATGAAAGGCGTTGGGATAGGAGCGGTACTTATTTCTGAAATAGGGCATCACTACCCTGTTACGGCTTAGCTTCATTTCTACTGTACTAACAACATGGTTGAGTACGAGGCATGCATTCTGGGTTTGAGGTTAGCTGTCGATATGGGTGTCCAGGAAGTCTTGGTCTTGGGCGACTCAAACCTTCTGGTGAACTAGATTCAAGGAGAATGAGAAACTCGGGATTGAAGCTCATACCGCACCGATAATGTTTGCAGGATCTTTGTCAATGGTTTCAATCAATAGAGTTTAGGCATATTCCAAGGATTCATAATGAGGTTGCTGATGCTTTAGCTACTCTGGCATCAATGTGACATCATCCAAATAAGGCTTACGTAGACCCTTTGTAGATTCAAGTCCGCGAGCAGCATGCTTATTGTAATGTGGTAGAGGAAGAACTTGATGGTGAGCCTTGGTTTCACGATATCAAGGAATATATCATGATAGGGGTATATCCGGTACAAGCCATATGTGATCAAAAGAGAACAATTCGACGGTTAGCAAGTGGGTTTTTCTTCAGTGGAGGGATCTTGTACAAAAGAACTCCAAATCTTGGATTGTTAAGATGCATGAATGCCAAGCAGGCCACAGCTATCATAATCGAGGTACATTCTGGAGTCTGTGGACCGCACATGAGTGGATATGTTTTTGCAAAAAAGATCCTTCGAGCAGGTTATTATTGGCTCACCATGGAGCGAGATTGTATCAGTTTTGTGCGCAAGTGTCACCAATATCAGGTGCACGAAGATTTAATTCATTCTCCGCCATCTGAATTGCATACAATGTCCGCACCATGGCCCTTTGTTTCTTGGGGCATGGATGTCATTGGGCCAATCGAGCCAGCAGCGTCCAATGGGCACAGGTTTATTCTAGTGGCCATTGATTATTTCACCAAGTGGGTTGAAGCTAAAACTTTCAAGTCTGTGACCAAGAAAGTAGTGGTCGATTTTGTGCATTCAAACATCATTTGTCAGTTCGGGATCCTAAAGGTGATCTTCACAGATAACAGCGCTAATATCAACAGTCATCTGATGAAAGAGGTGTGTCAACAGTTTAAGATTACACATCGCAACTCCACCCCATATTGCCCCAAGGCGAATGGAGCAGTCGAGGCAGCCAACCAAGAACATAAAGAAGATACTTCAGAAAATGGTGGAAGGTTCCAAACAGTGGCATGAGAAGCTGCCTTTTGCATTGTTGGGTTATCGCACTACTGTTCGTACTTCAGTAGGGGTAACTCCTTATTTGTTGGTATACGGCACGGAGGCAGTGATACCCGCGGAAATTGAAATTCCATCCCTTCGGATCATTGTAGAAGCCAAAATTGACGATGATGAGTGGGTTAAAACCTGCCTGGAACAATTGAGTTTGATTGATAAGAAAAGATTAGCAGCAGTGTGTCATGGCCAGTTGTATCAACAGAGAATGGCAAGAGCACATAATAAGAAGGTGCGTCCATGGAAGTTTGAAGTGGGTCAATTAGTATTGAAACACATTCTTCCTCATTAGGCTGAAGCCAAAGGCAAGTTCGCTTCGAACTGGCAGGGGCCGTTCATCGTAACAAGAGTGTTGTCCAATGGTGCTTTGTACTTAACAGATATAGAAGGAAAATGTGTATAAATGGCCATCAATTCCGATACGGTCAAGAGATATTATGTACGATTTCTTTGTTTAAATTGTATTTGTTTGTACTTGGCATGTTTTGAAGATTGGAATGACGAAGGTATTTTGTTCTGCTATCTAAACACTTTATTCTTTGTTATCCCCTTGAGACTTATTTATTTCCTTTCATACCCCTCTTTTGGAATCGGTAGCAAAGATCAGCAATGCAAGCGCGAAAGATGAGTAAAGGAAAAGAGAAAAGAAAAGAATGAAAAGAAAGAAAAGAAAGAAAAGAATGAAGAGAGAGAGAAGAAGAAAAAAAAAAGAAAAGAAAAAAGAAAAAACAAACAAAACAACAATGCAACAAAAGAGAAAAAGAAGAAAGAAAAAAAAAGAAGAGAAAGAGGAAGAGCAGAAAAGAAAAATCACAACAACAAAGCAATTTCTACGACATGAACTATGTTCGACCTGATTCCTTTTAAGGATATGTAGGCAGCCTCACGGTTCGGTCCCATCAAAACAAAAATCCAAAATTCCCCAAGCAAAGAAACTAGGGCAGAAGTTGTGGTTGTTGCAAGAAATCTGATTCCAAAAGTTGTAATTTTGAACTCACTTGAATTGTTTTGGGCCTTTGATACCTTTTCTTTCTAACCCTATCCAAAAACCCACATTACGGTCCAAAGAAAGACCTTCTAATCAGTCTTCGAGAGATGCCAAGTCGAGTAAGTAGAAGCGATTCATATCAGGGGCAACACTCGAGTCCAAGCAGAAAAACGTTGAAAATGAGAGTCTTATTGGTGAAAACCCTCACGGGTATCGTAAGGCGAAAGTGAGTTGAGAGATGAACAAATGAGAGAGGCTTGTTGGTGAAAACCCTTCAGGGCACCGCAGGCCGAACAAGGTCAAGGTTTTGGTGAAGAAATCAGGTTATGGAAATTCCGGAGCAACAAAGTATGGAAATTGAAAGTTGATTGGTTGGACATATTGGGCTGATTAATCCGAAACGCATGTCATGATTAGTGGTGCCAGCTACTCCACTCAAATAAGTCCCTTTTCTCTTTTTTTCCCTTCAGATAGTCTTCCTGTTTTGGATTTTGCTTATCCTTGACTCTAAAAGTCATTGCATTTCATTTCTTTTGGGTTTATTTCTCTAAGATGTTCCCAATGTCAGTTCTACTTAAGCAAATAAGAAGGAATTTCAAAGCTTACTACCAACTTCCAAAGTTGTACAAGGTGCAGGGCGGCTGGGGCATTGCTAGAGGTAGTATGATATGGAATAAGGTATAAAAGATCAGTGAGAATTCCATCGGTGAAACTGTTTGGTAATTTCGTGGGAAATGCGGAGGTTCAAACAGATGGGTCAGAGAAGTAACACAACGGTTTGGATATAGAACACTCGGTTCATCCAAGATCATGGGGTTTGAAAGTCAGTCGGAAAGACAAACGGTTCTTGGCCAGTTCAGGGGAAGTCAGTCAAAACAAAGCACGACAATGGGGAGGCCACTTTCAGCAAGAATGCCACAAACTAACCACCACAGTTTAAACTGACAAGACTTTTCTTTGATTGAAACATGGGCAGAAAGTTTCGTTTGTTTTGGGGAAACCCTCCGTAAAGAAAGGCGAGCACCAAACAGGTTTGACTGTAAACTCTCATCATGCCTGGATGATGGGATTTAATTTGAATTTCTCAGGACCCTCCTAAAAAATGGGACCTAGTTTAAAATTCAAAATAATCATGAGTAGTAAAATTTAGCATAAATGTACCCCTAGGAATGTAAGATGGTTTCAAAGTTTGCATGTTTGAGATAGGATTCAATTAGGAGTTTTCAGGGCCCTCCTAAATAATGGGACTTAGTTTTAAGATTTCAATTAGATAACAACATTTAGCGTAAGTTTTGTTGTAGGGTAGTATAATTCAGCAGTAAAAGTTGTCACTCTTAAGATAGGACTTGATATTTGATTTTCAGGACCCTCCTAGATCATGGGATTTAGCTTTCAAATTCATAGAGATATTTGGTAACATGATTCAACTAACACTCACATATGCGCCCAGCACCAAAATGGGGCAGAAGTTTTCTTTGTTTTGTCTATTTTGTGGTAATCAGGCGTCCACCTGGAGAATAATGGAATACATTTCAAGTTCAGAAATCAGGCGCCTACCTAGAGAACAAGGGAATACATTTTCAAGTTTCAGCAATCAGGTGCCCACCTGGAGAACAAGGGAATACATTTCAAGTTCAGCTATCAGGAGCCCACCTGGAGAACAAGGGAATACATTTCAAGTTCAATAATCAGGCACCCACCTGGAGAACAAGAGAGTATAGTCCAAGTTTCAGGTTTCAAGTTCTTAGTGATATTTGGTAACATGTCAAACTCGGGCAGAAGTTTTCTTTGTTTTGTTTATTTTGTGGAAATCAGGCGCCCACCTGGAGAACAAGTGAATACATTTCAAGTTCAGTAATTAGGCGCCCACCTGGAGAACAAGGGAATACATTTCAAGTTCGGTAATCAGGCGCCCACCTAGAGAACAAGGAAATACATTTTCAAGTTTCAGCAATCAGGAGCCCACCTGGAGAACAAGGGAATACATTCAAGCTTAAGCAATCAGGAGCCCACCTGGAGAACAAGGGAATACATTCAAGTTTCAGCAGTCAGGCATCCACCTGGGGAAAGGGAAAACAACTCAGATTAGAATTCAATGCGGCAACAAGGGGATTCCACTGGGAGAATACAAGTCAACAAGGCAACAAGAACCACAAGAGCAAGTTTGAAGATATAGATAGGATTTTGTAGTGCATAGATCATAGTCTAGTCTAGCCTCTTTTTATTTTATCATGGTGTAATAAGGGGTTCAGTAAGCAGTAGCAGCAGCAGCAACAACAATGAAATCACAGCTTCATGGTAGTCCCAGCTACCAAACGTTCCTGAACTACACTGACCTGATTCCTTTTTAGCCAAGGATATGTAGGCAACCTCGGAAGTAGGGTGCGGTAAAATATTTCAAAATGCTTCCCACGGAGTATTCAAACGGGCAAAAATCGCTCGTATTCGCTCACTTTATCTTTGCACGAAAACTCTTCGTGTTTCCGGGCAAAGAGGGGCAGCTGTGAGCACGTGATTTTTGCCCTATATGAATTATTCTCATAAATTCAAAAAAAATCCATTGTTTACAATTTTGGGGATTTTTTGTGGCATTTTCTGTTATTATTTGCATATTGTCGGTGCATGTTTATTTTATTTAATTCATGAAAATACAAAAAATACACTGCATTTGCATTTAGAATCTAATTTTGCATGCTTGAATTAATTATTAATTTAGTGTTTTATAAAAATGGAAAAATCACAAAAAAATATAACTTATTTTTTGCATTTTAATTTTTAGTTTCGAATTTTGGTAGTTTTCTTTAATTTGGTATTTAATTAGTTGTGGTAATTATTATTTCGAGTTAGCTAATTTAATTTTATAGGATAATTTGATTAGGAATTAATTTAGGTTTATTTTTAATTTTAATTTAAAAGAAATTAGGAAAAATGAAAAGAAATTGAAAAGAGAAGGGAATTGAATTTGATGTTCGGCCATTTTCATTTTAATTAGTTCAGGCCCAAACTCAGATCTATAGAACCCGTCCAAACCATGCCCTAACCCGCCCCTAACCCGGTCCAAACCCAGGCACGAACCAAACGACGTCGTTTTGCTATCCCCAAATCTGAGTTGTTGATCTCTTTCAATCTAACGGACAAGAACTGAGGGCCTTTTAATATATAATGTTCCGAACCCTTAACCCCCCCCCCTCTCATCGTCTCTCTCGACTCCACCCCTCTTCAGAGATAGAAACCCTAAGCGCCGCCTCCATTTCCCCCACCTCGAGACTGGTGGCGCCACCTCCATCCACCACCAAAATTACACCTCATGACCACCAAGTCCCCCTCATTCCAAACCCTAACCACTTGCCTTCGAATCATCCTGGAGCCTCTCGAATTTCAGATCGAAGCTTAACCTTAAATCCCGAAAAGAGCTGATTGGCGAGGTCATTAAAGATTTGAGGTTGAAATCGACTTTAGTCGTGTGTTTTCAGTCGAGAACATATGATTAAGGTCTATCTCGACCAAAAATCAAGGTTTCTTTGAAGATTAGTTCAAGACTTGTGTTCGCCTGGCTTGATAGGTATTTCTATTATTTTCTCTATTCCATTTTTCTTATTTTCTTCTATTTTTCTTCTGTGTTCTCAAAATCATCACTGCATGTGTTTCTTTTAAGTTAGGATTAATGTTAGTTATTAGCTTCTTCAGTTTTGTTTGGATTCATTAGGTTAGTTTGTTTGATTGTTCTCTTTAGTCTTGGGCCGATTGAGAGCATTTGGTTCGAAGGGCTGATTGAAATCCTAATTGCCCTTCATTTTTCTACTTTCTTGTTTCTTCTGAATTTCTAACTTGGACCTGGGCCCAAAGAAAAGGGATTAGCCCAGGTCTTGTTAGAATCAGGCTAGCTTGAACCATTGGGTCAATCGACCCATAAGTTCCTAGGGGTAAATAATAGGGTCCTAAGGGGTAGTTTAGGAATTTAGGCTAGGGGAATCTCAGTAAATGATTGGGAAGTTTCTGGGAAGGTGTCATTGGGACCTAAATGAAAACTGATTTTTTGAGCTAAGGTTACTTAAGCAAAAACGAAATTTCAAAAGGATTGAGGTGCAAAACTAAAATGCATTGTTGCAGCCCTAAAACCTTGCCTATAAAGGCACCTTTTCTTCAAGCTCAAGGGGGACTTAAAAAATTCCTGGATAAACAAAAACAGCTAAGTCTGGAGATAATTCTGAAACCACACTGAATTCCTTGCATTTCTTGGTTAAAAACTGCTCAAATTTAGCTTGATTTCTAGATTTCTGATCTTCTCTATTAGCTAGAACCCCTGAAAACTACAAATTCCCGAATTTGAGTAAAAAATGGTTTTGATCTTTGGGATTTAAAAACTGGTTTTGAGCTGGTTTGGTTTTTGGTACTGTTTTACTATTGATCCTGGGCTCTTTTCTGCTACTGCTATCCACTGATTCTGCACTTCTTTATTTTATTTCTCATTTCCAGGTATGCCTCTGAACCATTGAATGGCATGTGAGGTTGTAAACATGTTTTCATATATGAAAAGCATGGAGTTTGGTTAAAAATATAGCTGAGTTTGTTTTGCAATTGAAGATGACTCAAATAGTTTCATATGAATTGTTTAGTTTTTGTTTACTGCAGTTTTAGATTTCTTTTATGGTGTTGGACAAGTGCTCTGTTCCATTTTCTTTGTTAAAACGAATTTGAAATGTCCGATCACATGTATAAGTGGTAGAGAATTGGTGTAATAGAAATTTCAGCAAATTTGAGCATGTTTCAGGGTTGTTCTGGCCTGATGAAACTAGTATTGTTGTGTAAATTTGCTTGAATTCATTTTTTTTGATGTCCCTAATTCTAAAATCAGAAATTTTCATGTTGAAGTTTATCCAGTTTTGAGTGTTGCTGTTTGAAAGATCACGTAGTATTCTATTTCATGAAGTATGGAGTGAATGGCTTCCAAGTCAATATATGATCCTATAGATTTGTTTGGATTTTAAGTTACTGAACTTATTATTTAGGATCATGGTTGTACAGTATCAATCTATCTGGGACCTATGAGTTTTAATTGAATTCAAACTCTCTTGTTATGGTTTTAAGTCAGTTTGGGCTTTTGAGTCAAAGTGTCATACTATGAAATTGGTATCATTAGAGCACCTGAATTCAAGAATTGATTTTCTTTAAAAGGGTGTTATGGTTTAGTGGTGCTTCACCTCTTACTCTGTTTGCTTTATTTTGGGTAAAAATCGATATGGGGGTCAGCTTCAATCCCAAATTCGAATGTATGCTTTTTGCCATTAAAAGGACTCGATCCTGAGTCTCAGCTTTGTGATGGTGGTATGCCCTCAGAGTTGGGCTCCAATTTGGTAGCCTTGCAGCTTTGATAGGCTACTGGGCTTCACTTCAGGCCCAGGCTTTGAAATGTACCAGATTTCGTTTGATGGTAGTCCGTTTGCTTAAATGAATTAAGTTTGGGTTCTAGTTTAGAAATAATTATAAACCGTTCTTAATTAATTAGTTAGGCTTTTAAAAGTAGATTGGAGGTGTGCCGTATTAAGTAAGACATAGTTATGGCCCTCAAAAGTTTAGCTTGAATTCCCTTTAAAATCGGAATTGAGACGTGTCGTGCCCAATAAAATCTCAAATGCATGGCCCTCGCTTAATTAATATTGTTTTAATCCTTAGAATTCGAGGCGTTCCACCTAATTGAATTTCCATGGCCCTTGCGAAATTGCAAACGCGTAGTTGCTTTAGGCGCGTCATTTTAATAATTTACCTTTCTAAATTCGGGTGCTCATTTATGTGACCCAAATCCAAATCTCAACAATGTTATATGAAATGTGTTGCAAACTACGGGTGCATTTATGTGACGTGGTTCGAGATATATTTTAAATGACGTTATAATCTTCCTAAAAATGAATAAAAGCTGCTATAAAGTTAAAATCGAACCATAGGCTAAAACATGTATTAAAATCAGATAATAGGCTAATAATAACATTTGAGCAATCGTGCTAGAACCACGGAACTCGGGAATGCCTAACACCTTCTCCTGGATTAACAGAATTCCTTATCCGGATTTCTGTATTTGCGGACTGTAAAATAGAGTCAGTCTTTCCTCGATTCGGGATTTTAAACCGGTGACTTGGGACCCCATAAATTACCTCAAGTGGCGACTCTGAATTTTTAATAAATAATCCCAATTCGATTGTCACTTTAAATTGGAAAAAACTTCTTTATATCTCCTTCTGGGGGTGGTAGGAAAAAGGAGGTGTGACAGCCTTTAAAACTGATTATGGAAATCTTGAAGGCCTATTTTTTGTTATAGTTCTAAGACGTCTCTGAGCTGTGTTAATGTAGTCGTAGACTTTTAATTCAGGCATAGCCCAGTGAGCTTGATTTCCTGAGTTATTTAGGCTTTCCTAAGATAACAGTCCCGAGTGGGTATGGCTGTGACCTTTAAAATTTGGTTGTTGCGTGAGAGGTCTTATGCCCTTGATAATTAATAGTTTTATCTATTCGAGTTTATTTTTCAGATGGCAGTCCCCTAGTGTGGGGGTGATCATCTGAACTCTGGTTATAATTGGCCCTTGAGCTCGTTTCCTTAAAAGATTGAAAGTACGAAATTGTAAAGTGGAAATATTTTCTAAGACATAAGATAGTTGCAAGGAAAGCACTTCTCTTTATTCTTGTGAAAAATAGTTACACATGCGTACATGTTTCATGCCAGGGATCGAGCAACCTATATGGGCATGGTTCGTTTGACCGTTTGGCCTTTACAACAAATCTTACCTATTGAGACCCTTCTATTACGAAGTAATTTCCTCGCAGAAAGTTGACATTTGAGGGTAATGCCCCCCCCCCCCCCCCCAAGTATTCGAGGTTGATTATAGAGGAACATCAGATACTATTAGTGTTGTCTTTGACACTGATTCGTGATCGGCCTTCGATTTTAGGTTACCACGATCCGTTGTTGCCTCGTTAAAAACCTTTCCAAAAAACCCAATTGGGTCAAAAATGGTTCAACGAAAAAGAGTGCAACGCATGCTTTCAGACTTAAAGGCTTCGTGTTGCTCCTTGTCGATCACCTGCAAATGATAGTCCAAAAATAGAAAGAATTGAAATGGGATCGTACCTTAGCAGTAATATCGTTTAAGATGAGTTACATTCCAATTGTTTGGTAATTACTCTCCGTTTATCATTCTGAGCTTATTGGACCCTTTTCCCTATGATCTCAAGAATCTGGTATGGCTCTTCCCAGTTCGGATCCAATTTCCCTTTGTTTGGATTATGGGTGTTTAACGTGACCTACCTTAGTACTAAGTACCATATATTGAAGTATCAAAGGTTGGCCATTCAATTGTAATACCTTTCGATTCGTTGCTTTTGGATGGCCAATCGAACAAGGGCAGCTTCACCCCTTTCATCCAATAGCTTCAGGCTTGTATTCATGACCTCATCATTTGCTTCCTTTATTTCATATTGGAATCTGATACTCAGCGCCCCAACTTCGACCGGAATCTGATACCAATGAGAACGGGGTAGCCCCGATACTAGACTACGAAGTTGTGCGATAAGCACAAAGAACTTCGGGCAGGATCTCTTTCCATTTTCCCTTAGCGTCGGTTAACCTTTTCTTAAGGTTTTGGATTATGGTTTTGTTGGTCGATTCGGCTTGTCCATTCCTACTAGGGTTATAAGGTGTTGACAAGATCCTTTTGATCTTATGGTATTCGAAAAATTTGGTCACTTTACTGCCGATAAATTGTTTTCCGTTGTCACATACAATTTCGGATAGTAACCCGAACTGCTATATGATGTGGTCACAAATGAAGTCGATGACCTCCTTCTCCCTTACCTTCTCGTATGCATGTGCTTCAACCCACTTATAGAAATAGTCAATCATAAATAAGACAAATTGAGCCTTACCTAGTGTCGATGGAATAGGGCTGACAATGTCCATCCCTCACTTCATGAATGGCCATGTCGACAAAACCGAATGCATTAGCTCCCCGAGTTGATGAATCATCGGAGCATGTCTTTAGAACTTATCACATTTTTGCACAAATTCCTTCGCATCTTTTTCCATATCGACCCAGTAATAGCCAGCTCCAATTACCTTTTGAACCGATGGTTCGGCGTTTGAGTGGTTCCCGCATATGCCTTCATGGACTTCCCTCAAAACGTACTCGGTATCTCTCGATCTCAGACATATTGCTAACGGACCATCGAACATTCTCCTAAGCAAGGTTCTATCGTCAGACAAGATAAATCGGGCTACCTGAGTGCAGAGCCCTCGATTCCTTTAAATCTCAGCGAAGTTTCCCGGTCTTCAAATACTCTATGTATTTATTTCTCCAATCCCAAGTTAAGCTTGTGGAGTTTATTTTGGCGTGACCTTCATCTACTACTGATCTCATGAGTTGTACGACTGCCCCTGAGTTGGGCTCGTCGTCTTCGACCAAAAATCCTAAGTTTGCAAAGGCATCGGCCTCACTATTTTGATCTCGAGGCATGTGCTGCAAAGTCCACTCTTTGAACCGATGTAATGTGACCTGTAACTTGTCTAGGTATCTTTGCATTCGTTCTTCTCTTACTTCGAACATTCCATAACCTATTTTACTACAAGGAGGGAGTCACACTTAGTTTCGATCATCTCCTCCCCCAAGCCTTTGGCCAGTTCGAGACCTGCAGTCATGGCCTCATATTCGTACTCGTTGTTAGTTAATTTTACAATTCTAATAGATTGTCTAACTATATTTCCTATGGGTGGCTTCAGAATGATGCCAAGTCCGGACCCCTTTATGTTTGAGGTTTCGTCCGTAAAGAGGGTCCAGATTCCCGAAGATGTTCCCGAGTATACCAACAACTCTCTCTTGACTTCGGGTATTAGGGCGAGCGTAAAGTCGGCTAAAAAATCTGCCAAAATTTGGGATTTAATTGTTATTTAGGGTTGATATTCGATATCGTACCCACTAATTTCCACGACCCATTTGGCCAATCGTCCCTAAGAGTTCGGGTTTAGGCATTATATTTCATAAAGTGTAGGTTGGCACAACACATAGAGTATGATAGAGAAAATATGGTTTCAGTTTTCTAGAGGCACTTAGCAAGGAGAGTGCCAATTTTTCTAGGTGAGGATATCTAGTTTCGGCCTCACCTAAGGTCCTACTAACATAATAAATCAAAAATTGCGTACATTGCTCTTCCTAGACTAGGACTCCACTTACCGCTATTTCTAATACTGCCAGATACAAGTATAGTCGTTCGTCTGCCCTTGGCGTGTGAAGCAATGGCGGGCTCGATAAGTCTCTCTTAAGTTCTTCTAAGGCCCGTTGGCATTATAGGGTCCATGTGAAGTTATTTTTCTTTTTCAGCAATGAGAAAAATCGATGGCTTTTATCGGACGACCTCGAGATGAATCGCCCCAGGGCTGCAATGCGCCTGATTAGCCTTTGTACAACCTTCACATTATCCACTACCGTGATATCCTTGATAGCTTTGATCTTGCTGGAGTTGATCTCTATCCCTCGGTTGGATACCATGAATCCGAGAAATTTACCGGACCCGACCCCGAACGCACACTTTTTTGGATTCAGCTTCATATTGTATTTCTTCAATATCCTGAAGGTTTCCTGCAAATGCTTTAAATGGTCCTTTGCTCGCAGGGACTTAACTAACATATCATCAATATAAACTTCCATGGTTTTCCCTATTTGTTATTCGAACATTCGGTTTACTAGTCATTGGTAAGTGGCACCAGCAATATTTAATCCAAATGGCATTACGTTTTAGCAGTATGTGCCATACTTAGTGATGAAAGAGGTTTTTTCTTGGTCACCTGGGTTTAACAATATTTAGTTGTACCCTGAATAGGCATCGAGAAAACTGATAATCTCGTGGCTGGCCGTGGATTCGATCATATATTCTTAGTTTGTTCCCTTTCTTAGGAACTACTACTACATTTGCTAAGGAGTTTAGTTACCTCGTCCTTGATGAAGGCATGCTTGATCTCAGACTGGGATCTCCTTTTCTGTTTCACCGGACAGAACTTCGGGTCCAAGCTCAATTTGTGAGTAGTGATCTTCGGTAGGATCCATGTCATATCGAGTTGGGACCAAGCAAAACAATCCATATTAGCTTTAAGAAATTGAACGAGTTTTTTCCTGAGCTCAGGAGTTAAACCCATGCCTAAGTATACCTTTTGATCGGGAAAATGTTCGATCAGCATGACCTGCTCCAACTCTTCGACCATTGATTTGGTAGAATCAAAATCATTGGGGCGATAATGGATCGAGGAATCCCGTAGTCATCATCTTCGTCAATCCCTTGCTTGTCTGGTTGGGTCGAGGCTGACATCGATGATTGCTATTTGGCTTCATGTTCTGCTTTCGAACCTGAGTCCTTTGTCGATGAGAGTGTTAATACTGGAATTACTTCATCGAAGGAAAACATCTCCTTTGCGTCAGGTTGTTCCTCGTAAACCGTCTTTATCCCCTCTGGTGTTGGAAGTTTTAATATCTAGTGAAGGGTCGAAGGCACGACCCTCATGTTGTGGATCCATGGTCTTCCGAATAGGGCGTTGTATCTCATGTCCCCCTCAATTACATAAAACTTTGTCTCCTGGGCAGTACCGGCTACGTTTACTAACAACATTATTTCTCCCTTAGTAGTTTCGCAAGCCAAGTTGAATCTGTTTAGCACTAGGGCCACCTGTAGGCCGAGTTGTTTTACGACCCTCGATTGAATGATGTTGGGTAAGCCACCTGGATCAATTAGCACACGTTTAACTCGAGTTTTATACATGAGTACAGAAATTACCAGCGCATCATTATGGGGTTGCATAATTCCTTCTGCATCCTTAGCGTTGAAAGATAGAGTTCATTGTGGTAAGTAATCTCAAGTCCCTTTTTCCCTTGTGATTGACACTTTGGTGCATTTTATCATCGGACCTTGAGGAACATCAACCTCTCCGATGATTATATAGATGACGTGTTGGGTTTCGTTTTGTTCATTTTGTTTTTTGGAGTCCCTATTTCTGAGGTGATTCTTAGCTCGGTCATTTTGTTGAACAATGAGGATAATTCTTCCCTCAAATGCTGACAATCCTCATCAACATTAAAGTTGTACTCCGATAATCGTGGTTCCTCTTTAGGACAGATAGATATATCGAAGCCGTTCTTGCTCATGAGTCCCTGTGAGCTTGGGCCTCAGTTATTTCTTCTTTCATTTCGTGGAGAGTTTCTCCCAGATCTGCTGCTCCTACGGTCTCCATTATATGGTTGATATCGATCTCTATTCAACCATGGTTCTTGGTCAATATCCCTCTTGATTCTATCGACGAGTCTGATAGGATAAACGGACCCAGAGATCGTCCTCGACCCTGATCTTCGAATGCTATCAATTGTGCATATTGGCCCAAGTGACAGCTGGGTATTCTATCAAATTATGCTTCAACTATTGTGAAGTCACTGAACTTCGATCGTTAAGACCTTGAGTGAAGGCTTGAGAATCCCAATCATCGGCGACCGGTGGCAAGTCCATCTATTCCATTTGGAATTGAGACACAAATTCTCTGAGCATCTCGTTGTCCTTCGGCCTTACCTTGAAAAGGTCCAACTTCCTGGTTTCGACCTTGATGGCCCCGGCGTGTGCCTTTATAAAAGAATTTGCAAGCATAGCAAATGAGTCAATATAATTAGGCGGTAAATTATGGTACCATATCATAGCACCCTTCGACATGGTCTCTCCGAATTTCGTTAGGAGGACAGATTCGATATCATCATCTTCTAGGTCATTCCCTTTAATAGCATATGTGTAAAAGGTGACGTGCTCGTTCGGATCGGTTGTCCCATTATATTTAGGAATCTCGGGCATGCGAAACTTTTTGGGGATTGGCAGAGCCGCACTCGCGGGAAAAGGTTTTTGTATGAACTTTTTGGAATCAAGTCCCTTCAATATATTGGCGATGCCCCTGGGATTTGGTCGACCGTGGAGTTATAAGTTTCCACTTTCTTTTCATTTTCCTCAATCTTCTTTTCCCTAGAATCGATTCGTTTTGTCAGTTCTTCGAGTATCTTCATGATAGTAGAATTGGTCTCCGATTCTTTCTCCCCCGATTTCCTTAAAACCAATTCGACCCTGTGTACAACTTCCTGGGATGGCTCAAGTTCGACCCTGCTTGGTGTGTGATTCTGGTTTTAGAGCTTTGCTATTGCTGCCTGCTGAGCCTGTAACATTTCAAAGATCACCCGCAGGCTTATTCAACCATCTTCATTGCCACATGTTTTCTGAGTGGTTGATCGAGCATCCCCGCGAACGCTGCCTTCGATATTGATAGCAAAATTTCAGTTGATGGCTACATGTGAACTAACATCGATTGGATCTATAGTCGGGACTCCATCGAGGCCAACCGAGGGTACATTATTCGCTGGTGCAATGTTATCATTTTCGTTGTGGCAGCCAAAATCATTGTCAATATGTTGGGGTGCTGATGGAGAGTTCGATATTTTTTAGTCCTTTAATCAAAGATACTTCAAAGAACATGTGTAAAATAGTGCGTGTCACGAAAGTTTGTACTAGGTAATCACTATTATCCTTAGACCCACGGTGGGCGCCAAACTGTTTACCCTAAAATCGGATAACAATTGAATTTATACGCGGTTTTAAGGACACATGATGTAACTTTGTACAAATTAAGAAGAATAATTAATATTGAGATTGACGATAAAAGAGTAAATGCAAATCACAAGAATTGAATAGCCCTGGCCCTCGAGTTCAGTCACCTTTAAACTAAAGATGTTTAAACTGGCTTATGAACAGAATAACAAGATAATGAAATCTAGAAAATGATAGTATATTACTTTGTATTGTGTGAATATGATGCCTTTTATAAATGATCAGACCTCCTTTATATAGTAGGGGAATCCTACTCTTAATATAATTCTATATGAGATAAGAAATCTCATGATTGGCTAATTAATCGGCCTCTTATTGATACGTGTCGCGATTTCCGTCGTGATCCCCGCCCTATTGCGGATATTTTGGCTTTTCTTATTTGGCTCGGTAACCTCCCCTCGATCTCTCTCGATTTCTATCTTGCTCGGTCTCGGGGTCATGAGCTCGGCGATCTATCTTTGCACTATGGTTCGATATAACATGACGATTGTCACACCTCCTTTTTCCGCCTCCGCCAGGGGCGTAAGGAGTTTTTTCCAATTAAAGGACAATCGAAACGGGATTTGTTTATTTATTTCAGAGTCGCCACTTGGGAGATTTAGGGTGTCCCAAGTCACCAATTTAATCCCGAATCGTGGAAAATATTCGACTTTCCAAATGAAGTCTGCGAACCAGAAATTCTAAGTAAGGAATTCTGTTGACCCGTGGGAAGGTGTTAGGCACCCCCGAATCCCGTGGTTCTAGCACGGTCGCTTAAACTGTTGTAATGGCTAAAATATCTGATTTTAATACATGTTCAAAAACTATAGTGCAATTTTAACTTTTAACCGCTTTTATTGTTATTATTATTATTATTATTACAAGAATGTGAACATTGTTTAAAACATGTCTTTGGATTACGTCACATGAAATGCACCCGCAATCCGGAACACAGTTTATTCAATGTTTTGGGATTTGGATTTGGGTCGCAAAAATGCGCACCCGTGTTTAAGAATGTATTATTATTAACATGACCCAAAGGTGGCTGTTTATGCAAAGTCAGCCTTCCGGCGTCTCTTTCGGGAACATTCGGCTATGTCTTGATAAAACAGCGTCACCCGACTTCTTTATGACAAAATTAAAATTTGACATGTTTTTTATTGGCTATTTTTAGCAAAAGGGGAGGTTGGACACCACTCGACTTATTTATGAAAAAATAAAAAAAATTGACACGTTTTTATTTATTTATTGGTTTTTGGCTATTTTAGCAAAACAGGGGGGTTGGACCCGATGAGGGTTGCCTACGTATCTCACATCCGGTGAGAATCAAACCCGCGTAGTTCGGGCCAATTAACCGAACTATTTTAAAACAGGATTTTTTTTCTTTTTCAGCAACAAATAACAAAACCACTTTCAAAGCACGACTCTTTTCATTTTCATTTTGAATTTTTCAGAAACAAATAAATGAAACTATTTTAAAAGTAAGACTCTTTTTCATTGTCATTTTCAGGGTAAGACAAATTATTTTCCTTTTTATATTTTTTGTTATATTTTTTTTAAAAAAAAATAAGACAGAACAACTGACTTTTTTTTTCTCTTTTGCTTTTAAAAACAAACTAATAAGAATTTTTTTTTTCATTTTCTCAAAATTTCGGCAGAGTTTTGATAGTATTTGGGCATTGGGTTTTTTTCAAAAATAAACAATCAATTCCCTAACCGCTATTTCTCTTTCTTTTTTTTAATTTCAAAATATTATTCCTGATATTCAAAAGTCAGTCAACACACAAATCCGGATCAAATAAATACGCAAGTAGCAGCAAGTAAGATGCATCAGGATGGTCATTTTCATTTTTTTTTTTTGGTACACCTGTCCTAGACAGACCCAACCCCTGTGTTGAGCCTCCAAAGTCAAATGCACGTGATGCAAACAATCGCTCCTACTAAGGATCCGGCATGAAGCTGAGTTATTCTAAGTGAAAAAACCTGAGGCATATTGTTCTAGCCCTGGCTCACCCAAGTGGACAGCTTGAGCCGAAATGGGGGCAACGTACCGGGAGCACGAAAGTCTGCCCGGCCTAGTTACTTGTCCCAACTTCGTCTTATTTGGTATGACTTCTAACAGAAAGGTGGGCCACGCGCACGTGTACACCATAAATTCGGAAGACTCAGAAAGAAGAAGGGTTTCGTAGCAGTTTTATATACACAATTCAGATAATATTAAAGCGGTAAAAGCATCATTTAGCACATTAGGCATATATCATGTAAAAATCAGATAAAAAATAAAGCCAACTATAACAGTTATTTTAAGCTCGAATTCTTGAACCCTGAACCAGTGGTTCTGGAACTCTTTATCCCCAGCAGAGTCGCCAGAGCTGTCACACCTTCTTTTTCCGCCTCCGCCAGGGGCGTAGGGAGTTTTTTCCAATTAAAGGACAATCGAAACGGGGTTTATTTATTTCAGAGTCGCCACTTGGGAGATTTAGGGTGTCCCAAGTCACCAATTTAATCCCGAATCGAGGAAAATATTCGACTTTCCAAATGAAGTCTGCGAACCAGAAATTCTAAGTAAGGAATTCTGTTGACCCGAGGGAAGGTGTTAGGCACCCCCGAATCCCGTGGTTCTAGCACGGTCGCTTAAACTGTTGTAATGGCTAAAATATCTGATTTTAATACATGTTCAAAAACTATAGTGCAATTTTAACTTTTAACCGCTTTTATTGTTATTATTATTATTTTTACAAGAATGTGAACATTGTTTAAAACATGTCTTTGGATTACGTCACATGAAATGCACCCGCAATCCGGAACACATTTTATTCAATGTTTTGGGATTTGGATTTGGGTCGCAAAAATGCGCACCCGTGTTTAAGAATGTATTATTATTAACATCGTGCCTAAAGCGATTAACGTATTGTTATTTATGGGTAAGACCGTGGAATTCACTAAACAGTCCATCCCGAATTCTAAATACTCAATTAAACATTTATTGAGGGCCCCGCAATTGGTGCATTTTATTGGGCGAGGCTCATCTCATTTATTTTTAAAAGACAATCCTAAAATGCCTACATTATTTTCTATTAAATCTGTCTCTACAAAATAAAATAAAAAATGTCTTAATTTATTTACATGCTGAAATTAACCAATAATATTTACTCTAAACAATATTTCTACCAAGTTCCTACTAGATGGCCTATTCGTTTGATTTTTGACTCGACGAAGTTACTACACCATTTATTTATTTAGGCAATATATGCAGATAGTTCAACTGTTAAGCTATCGTCGAATTTTCCACTATGTGTATTAAATAGCTACATGATTCTGATTTTTTGCAAGCTAAATAATTTGTACATACAAATAAAAATCAGAATATAATTAAAGCTAATTCAGAATTTCAACTCTTCATTTTTCGTATTCATGCTTCATATTCGAATTACAATAACCAGCTTTTCAGTTGTGTACCTGATATTGGAAGCAAAAGAAAATGAAGATGAGAATCAGCAGCAATAACAGTACAACACAGCAACAACAGCCCAGCAACAGTAACAACCCAGTAACAGAACGGTGAAGTAGTAATCCCAAAACAAATGCTTCCAACTTTTATGAAACAACAACAATTAATGCTGATTTTAGACAACGAAAGAAAGCAGAATATTTTTTTTTAGTTTTTTTTTTATTTGAAAGTTTGAATATTTTTCGGAATTTTTCTCTCTCTTAAATATTCAGCTCTTTTTTTCTCTCTCTCTTATTTTCTTTATGTTCTTCTCTATATTCAGATTAGTTCCTCTGTGTATTCTCTCGTATCTGTGTGTTCTTTTCTGTGTGTCTTCTTGTTTCAAGACTTCCTATATATAACCCATCCCATAAATCTTTCAATCAATTAAAATCAATACTTTTTCTCTACCAAACCCATTATCTTCCCACTCATCCCCATTACATTAAATAAACATATCACATCACCCCATTATATTTTGTCCCCCATGCCTAACATAAACAAATACAAGATTCCCCCCACTAAATTTTGTCTTGTCCCCCCTTTATATTAAACAATTATATCACAACCCACCCCATTTCATTTTGTCCCCATGCTTTACATAAAAAATTACAAAATGTACAATACCTAAACTACCCCTCCGACCTTATTTAAATTACCAAACTACCTCTGAACGTACTGCAAATTACCAAACTACCCCATCAGCTATAACAAAGCAAATAATCACACTCAACCAAAATATAGCCAATATGACCAATTTCTACATAAATTCAAACAACAATATGAACACGGATGAACATCATAACAACAATATCACATGAACACAAATTGAACAACAAAGAACAACTAAAATTTGATTGAACAATATTTTTAGCAACAACAAACCTGTTTTCGGATTCAACAACAACAACAATCAAACAAGTATATTTAGATTTCTAAATTCAATAATATTGAACTTAAAATCAACTCTAACAACATTACAACCAACAATTCCTATATTAAACTTAAACAAGATTATGAGACAAATTCAAGAAATAATCATAAATGATAAACAAGAAATCAAACTATACAAATTTCGGATTCAAGATCAAAGTATGAACATGAATGAATCCATATTTTAAAACAACAAACATGACGGATTAAAAGACTCAAACAACATTAATAATTTCTGGAAAATATATAACAACATGAAACAAATTGAAGAAATAATCAATTAAATTTCAATTTGAATCTAACAAACATCAAACTAACAAAATCTTACCTAAACAATAAAACAAACATGAAATAAACATGAAAAACAAATTAATTAATTTACCATTTGAATCTGAAAATTAAAATCAACAAAACACATGAACAAACTAGAAAATTATTTCAACGATGAACAACGAACAAAACAAGAATCAAATATTTAACGATTTTAACTTCGAGAAATATAAAAACGAAATATGGACAAAATAAAACTCAAAAACAACTAACCGGAGATGAATCAACGACGAACTTTGATTGTAAACAAATCTGTCTGAGCCTCGACCAAAGCTCGAACAAATGACGACGAAGACGACGAGAAGATGAAGCAGCCCGCAGCTAGCCATGAAACGCGAGCAGCAGCAGAAGAAAATTGAAGTAGTAGCAGCGACAACCATGGCGGAGGAACAGCAGCTCGGAGGAGAAGAAACAGTAGCAGCAGTGGCGTGTTTGGACGATGAGGAAGCAGCTGGAGATTTTCGATGGAGAAGATGAAGGCAAAAAACAGCAACAACGGCAAGCATGTTTGGTGAAGGTCGACGAGCTGTTCGTCGTCGATGGAGCAGTGGAAACGTAGCAACAATGGAGGACAAAAAGCAGCAACAATGGAGGACAAAAAACAGCAGCAATGGAGGACAAAAACAGCAGCAATGGCGAAGAGAAAAGGACGCAGCAGCAGCGACATGGATGACGCAGAAACAGCTGCGACGATGGTTGTTTGGACGCGACGAAGATGGTGTAGCTGCTGGGAGTCATTGCTGCTCGTCATGGCTGCTCGTTCATGGCTGCTTGGGGCTGTTTGAAGTCGTCCATGACTGGACGTGGTGAAGAAGACGACGAAGAAACAAGCATGGATGTCGAAGTTTGAAGGTGGTCGTTTGGTTTTAATGGCGGACGGGGGTCGATTTGGGTGGTCCGACGAGGAGTTGTGCGTGTGTGCGAAGGTGAGGCAGAGGGGGAAAGGGTAGCTGCCATGGTTGCTTGCTTGAAGCTTTGAGGAAGAAGAAGAAAGAAAGAGGGGGGGGGGGGGCGGATCTCTTAGTTTTAGGGTTTTCTTCTTCTTTTTTTTTTTTGTTTGTTTTTTTGTAAAATGTAAGACAATAGGATGTTGGGTTATGGACTGGGTCGACCCAGTTCGAAATGGACTGGGTCGTTTGGGAAGATTGGGTCTTTTATTTGGGCCTGTGGCTTGAAATCGAAGAAGAGGCCCAATTCCGACTTTCTTTATATTTTTGCTCTCTTTTCTTCTTTTATTTTTCTAAAACTAAATTATAAAAATACTTAAACTATTATTAAGAACTAAATTAAGTTATAAAAGTGCAAATTAACTCCCAATAATAATTAACGCACAATTAAGTAATAATTAAGCATAAAATTGTATATTTGGACATTAAATGCTAAAAATGCAAACGATGCCTATTTTTGTAATTTTTATTTTTTGTAAATCAAATTTAATTACTAACAATTGTAGAATTAAATCCTACATGCAACATGCGACATATTTTTGTATTTTTATTAATTTAACAAATAAACATGCACAGACAAATACAAATAATTATTCAAAATATCACAAAATTGCACACCAAGAAAAATTACTTTATTTTTGAATTTTTTGGGAGTAATTCTCATATAGGGCAAAAATAACGTGCTTACAAGGATGAACCTTGGCCTATCATGTTCTAGTCTCAAAGGGCAAGCCCGGTTTTGATCGTATACACTCTCTTTGAAACTAGCTTTAACCTATTAATTTCTTGTCCCAATTTATGTGAAATACTTTTCTTTTTAGTGATTGTCCCAAAAAGAATGATAACTTTTCTATATTTAGAAACAATTTAATTTTAAACTTATCATATTATCCTTGGTAAGATGATTTATAGTCATACAAATACTTATAACTATTTTTAGTTCTTTCTTTCTTAAATTATGTGCTCAATAATAATGTGTTATAAATATTTAGCTTAAAGTATATTTATTTATATGTATATCGCCTCATGTTTTACTCGTATTTCATGGATTTTGGATGTAAAATGTATTGATTTATGTCAATTCGTGGTATTTTTATTTGTAGGATCATCCGGAGGCAATAGGGAGCAAAATGTGCGAGATTAGATCCAAAACGGAGAAAAGGTGGAAAATGCTGATTTTGAGCGCCACAGGCAGCGTGGGGCGCACCTGTGGCGCAATTTACAGAAACTTCAATTTGCCAGCGCTAGGGCTAGCTCCTCACGCTACCCTGGGCTCTAGTGACGGGAACTTCTCCAATTTTGCCCGGAACAAGGTTATTTTGGCCCAAGACTTACCCAACGCGTGTAAAAGCAAGACTAAGTCTATTTTGAGACGGGAGACTCTATTTTGAGGAAAAAATATGCACGAGGAACATCCGGGGGCGAGGATATCTCAGTTTTCTTCATCTTTTCTTAGTATTTTCAATTATTCAACACTTGTGAAATTGTCTTGATATTATCATAAGTGCCTAAAACCCATAGTTCTGGGGTTGTGATTTAGCCATGAATATTGTTGTTTAAAGTTGAATTAAGCTTAATTACAATTCACCAATATATGGCTGTTTCTTCTATTCTATGAGTAATTGCTTAATTGTCTCGCCAACAGTTAGGTTCTATTTACTATCTATGATATGCTTGGGAAAGCTATGTTTAGATTAGAGAATAATTGAAGAGAGCATGATCTTAACTCTGGGGGGAGGGGATGGGTTTGTGGTTAGGATAGAAATATATCTAGCCACCGTGCCTAATTATTTATTGTAATCTTAATTCATTCTTAATAGATTGATTCCATATGAATATAGGCGTTAATCTGTTTTGAATATGCGAGTAGTACTTCGAGAGAAAGCTAAGAGAGCAATTGTTCGATTAATTAGCAACCATGAGTGTATTGTATGAAAGGGAGAGTTAACGAGAGCACAATAGGATTGGTGAATCGATCACAATGCTGGAATATTTGTCTCTACTGAATATACAACAACCATTTTGTTGCTTGAGAATTTAGTTACTAGTTAAAATTATTGTTTAGTATAATCACACTTTTGAACTCTGATTGATATGGTGAATTTAGTGGGTAGTTAATATAAGTCTCTATGGGTTCAACACTCGATTTATCATTTTACTACTTATACGACCATGTATACTTGCGTGTGGGTTTGCGAGTAACATATCACATATTTGGAAAGGAAGGAGTACTTTAATATATATTTTTCCTCTATTGCTTTTAATATAATGGAAAAGTTAAATTTAACATGTTAAACACTCTATAGTCAAATTCGACACACAACAATAAAATGAATGAAGTACTTTTAAACACAACACAGGAGATTAAGTTTTCTGGTTAACATTTAAAGAACTCTGAAATAAACCCAAGAAAAAAAATGAAAGAAAAAAAATTCAGAACAGCCACAGAACGCTGGCCGTAGTATATATACTACTTAGAGAATTTGAAAAGGTCAGGATCAAGTCCATGGTGATGGAACACTGGATATTTTTGTGTGCCTGTGGGATTAACCAAATGATCACCGATAGCTGCTTGAGATTGCAGTGCGCCTTGGTGTGAAGCAAGAAGCTTATCCAAGAAAGACCAATCGCCACTAAATTTGTCGTGTTGAGGAATAATATTGAAAGTACTGCTGCTACAACCTGCTGCTCCAGCTGCTGATGTTAGCCTCAATAAGTTCTGATGCGAACATTCATTAAGGTTCATGTTCGCATTCAAAGGAAGCTGAGGACATGGATTGACTGATAATAAGTCTGGACTTAGCAGTTGAGGGAGGTGCATTGAACCATCAAAGTTGGACGCATAGTCGTAGCAGGCTTGTTGATGAGGTTGTTGCATATTCTGTTTTGGATCAGAACTGCCAGACTTCATATGATCCACAAAATGTAACTGTTGCTCCTGATCATCTTCACCCAACTCGTGTTGGAAACCTCTAGTGTAGTTCTTTTTCTTGAACACCCTACAAACAACCCAGCCATCTTCCTGCAATGGCTTGAACAATATTGAAATGTAAAATTTAGTATCCCTTTTCTTGTATACCCTACTCTACAGAAAAGAGAAGGAGATCAAATTGTTTTGAGGCATATATAATTAATTAATTAAAAGTCAGCTCTCTTTAACATATTAAATATTTAGACAACATGGTCACATAATTTTACATGATATTAGAGCAGTCATGTGATTCTGGATTCAAATTCCATTGTCATCCAAAAGAAGAAAAACATATTTTAACGTGTTTTGAAAAGAAAAAAAAATCAAACTTGACAAGAGAGAGGAACGGCCAAGACATAACATGACTATACACTACTCAAAAACTAGGATCAGGGGCGGATGTAGCATTATAGGTATTATTTCAATCGAACACATAACTTTCGGTGGAGAGCATAAATTTATAAGTAACATTTTATTAAAATTGCAACAAATAGTATGAACCCATAAAAGCTGAATCCATTTAGATGTGTGATGACCAAAAAGTAAAAACATAGTTGTATTGGGAAGTTACTAAGTACCTCAACTTCAGCAGTGTTGTCATCAAGGCGATACTCATGCATGATCCAGTCAGTCTTTTGGCCATGAGGTGCGCGTCCGGTGTAAAATACAAGAGTTTTCCTCATCCCAATCCTCTTGGAGTTGCTAAGGTAGATTGCTTTATCCCGCCCTGTCGCCTTCCAGAATCCAGCTGTCGTGGCTCTATTTGTTCGAGTCCCTGTTGGGTACTTCTTATCCTTGTGGCTGAAAAAGTACCATTCATTCTGTGGACCTGATCCTATTCTACATATTTCTGCATGTCATCAATTTTGAATTTAGCATATGCTTGTGTGGATAAACGTGCGTGCAAGCTATTCTTATACTATTATATATTGATAAAATATGCTTAGACGAGGCTGCAGAATACAGTCAACTTATCCACCACATTAACCTAATTTGAGTAAATATTTACATGTTTATGCATCTATATTGACAAGAAGTGGGCCAATTTGAGATAGCACTTGCATTATTCCCCCTTTCTTAATCAACTGGCACAGGTGGGGTTAGGTAAACCTTACGTGTTTATTGATATTAAAAAGTTACATATGTTGGTCATGGTATTATAGCTCCATTTTCTGTATGATATTTCTTTTTGTAAAAATTTATTTGCACTGTGTGGTGTGGATATAAGCCAAATCTTAAATAAATCATCTTTTTATCTGGTTTTTTATATTTTCCCCTATAAAATTATAAAGTCATTGTGTATGATTTTGTGCTTTGTTGATCTTTAGAAGAAGTTGATTTAGATCCTTGGAAGTTTTGGTAATTATAGGAGATTCTTTATGTTTTTGAAGTACAATACATTTTTGGTGACAGAGAAATCTCATCTTTATGATCAAATCCGCTTTCTATTCATAAATCAAAGGAGTGCTTTATGGATTAACTTGATCTACCGACTTTCCCAGCATTATCTAACTAAATAAGTTCCCTAAATGGTGAAGATTTAAATGTAGAGGTGAAGGAGACTATTCTTATGCCTTGTTTGCCTTTTAGGTTAATTACCTGAAAAAAGAAAGTTATACGAGGCTGTAGAATGAGGAGGCAGTACAGTACGTCCTCCACATTCTTCCCTTGACATATCCACAATATTAACTGCATGAATGAATAATTGACGTGCGCTTTCTAGCTTTTTTGTTATTAAGAAAAAAACTTAAGTCCTGCTACCATTGTTCAGATACAAATAATTGTAGTTGTAGCATAGCATAGTCAGAAAAAGCAAGAAGTAAAATAGGAAAATGTACTAACCTTTGAGGTCCCATGGTTCAAGTTTGTTAAGATCGACTTCCCTAATAACGTCCAAGTCTATTGCTTCGTATGAGACTTTCTTCCTGAGATAATAATAAAGAAGCTCCTCATCTGTGGGATGGAAACGAAACCCTGGAGGAACTGAAAGCTGTCCATTTCCTGCTCCCGACATCATTATGCCGATATCCTCACTCCAAATTGCTAAATGTATATTCTATCCTGCAAGACGCACAGAGTATACGAGCAAAGCAACATATTAGAGCAACTAGAAATAAAACGGGAGATCATGTGAAAAAGGCAAACTAATTTTATATGTAATATATCCAAGCACCACCCCCCCCCCCCCCCAGGTTCAAATCTGACTGCAGACTGCATGCACGAAGGGGGGATCGATATCTTTCTTTTCATGAATGAAAAGAGAAGTGCAAAATTACGGGCTAGTTTCGCGCGCCACGAATAAGTGCTTTACTAATCAAAATAAAGAGAATAAGAAACGACTCGCCACTAACTTGATCAATAGTTAGTCTCTGATCCTCACTGCTGAAGAAAAATACTTTTCTCACTTGTCTTCAAGAGAATATAATTGATTAAGAGTGTGATATTACTCCGCCAAAATTTCCAACAGTCTACTGAGGGGATATTATTTGCTCGCTCAGTGAAAACGAGGAAAAAGTGTTAGCAACAGGATGGTCTAGGTAGTTCGAACTTGAAAAGAAAGAAAGTTTTGCTTCCTAAAATTTGAGATGAAGGAAAAAGATATATTTTGAGAATGAATGAAAAGACTGCGATCAGATCTTTAGGGTGAATGATACATGGAGAGAGAAACTGGACCGAGAATGTTAAAAACTTAGGAAGAATAATAAGGAATGAAGTGTGGTGTTATGTGAACAATGAAATTGGATGTTACGTATAGTAGTCTCGTGTGAATTATGGTGTGGAAATGAAAGGGAAGAAATTACTACCAGACTTTGGAAAATGTCGTTGAATGGGAGACCCCCTCCTGGAATTCGCCGCATATAAGTGATGAAAATCTGCTCAACTACTGTAAATATTGTTTTGTTTGTGTCATCTCTCTCAATATATCCTTTAGCCATGCACAGTCAAAGTCAAAGACGAATAAATTCCTTTTTTCTTCCTTTTACATATACTACAGTATATTTCCATTCTTCTTCCTTTTTTTTTTTAATTTAATCTTCCAACTTATCATTTTCCTTTACGGTGACAGGAACACTTACCTGGAGATTGATTAATTTAATCGTGCATTGAGTATTTGGGTTACGTATTAGAACAGGAGGATCATAAATTTTAATACAAAATGACAGGTTCATCGTGTAAGGTATTATAGACGCAATAAAAGACACTTAAACTGGCCTCTTATTATTGACACACTTATATTAGCTTTCTTTTTCTTTCTTTTTTTCCCCTTTTCAGTTCTTGACCTCTTTGCGTTTATCTCTTCTGCCTTTTCTTTTTAACTAACTCATCAAGAAGGGAGATTACATTCTGCAATAAAGGAATAATATCCTGCCGGCCTATTTCTGAGATTTTTATGCCAATTAAAAAATATAAAGAACTTCTAATATTTTTTATTTTTATTTTGTAATGTTGGTCTAAGAATTGTTGTAGTATCAAGTGAAACTACTTTACCAATTTAAGATTATGATTTAAAGAAATCAATTGATAATTTACTGATTATGCATGGCTTAGAAGATTTAAAGAAAAGGAATAAAAATCATTGGTCAGAGAATTATAAGAATAATTTGTTCCAAATGCGTCAAAAAAAATTGTCATTTTGACTCTTAATTTCAGCTTTTAGGAGTCAGCTGTTTAGTTGATTAATTGGAGGCATAGAAATACACGTGAGCGCTGAATGAAAAAGAAAGCAATATCCTCAAAGTCCGCGGGATCCAACAAAAGATGCACAACCCAAGGTCTTAATGTCCTTAAAATATCACCTCATGGAGCTGGATGTTAGTCATCCTTCGTTTTCTTTTCTTCAATTAATTTATTTCATTTCAGACAAAAAAGGATTCATACGCTATCTCTTTCCCCCGTCTTGCCTCCCCCGGTGTATAATATTTTTATATTATCAACTTAAATTATTTGTAATAATAATTGATATATTATCAACTTAAACTATCTGTAAATAATTGATATTTATAACAAATATGATCTGATAATTTAAAAATATAATTAAATAACATGTTATCATAGGTTAAATTGCACTTACAATAATGTATACTTCTTTTCAATTTACGCAGTAGTTTTCTTTTTATATTAGTTTCAAAAGATTGGCTATTTTATATTTAAAAATAACTACATTTTTGATTTGATAATTTTATTCAAAAAGAAAATATGATTTTTTTATCACATAAATATCATAACATATTTTATGCTGTAAGTTACGAAGTTTTTTATTTCACTATTTAATTTAATATTTAATTAATCACCATCACATAAAATAGAATAGAAGGAGTATAACTTAAACCTAATGAATAATGAAAATGGCTTCCTGGCCACTTAAATTTATAGGGTTTTTAAAAGTCGATACACAAACTTTGAATTTTTCCATTTGAACACTCAAACTTGAAAAAATGGGTACTAATACACACATCCAGCAGAGCGTGTATACCAGTTGCGCTGACATGTACAACACATCATGCTAAGCTATTTATTATTTGCCATGTATTATTTGTGGGTCCCATTTTTAAATACAAAATAAACAAAAAGTTACAAATACAAAAAGGAAAAAAAAATGCCTGAAACATACTATCCAACCGCCCCTTCTTCTTCGTTCACCCTCCTACCTTCCTTTCTTTACTCTTCTTTCTTCTCCTTTCTCTTTTCTTCATTATTCTTTCTCTCTTTATCATATGGTTACGATGTCGACAGTCAATGGACATGGAGTACTTCAACAACATGCCAACTTTATATCGGCAGCAAGCTAATAATCACTCTACGCAGATAACATGCAACAAACTCAACCAGGAAAATCTCAATATCGAAGACCAAAGGGAATAGAATATGACAGTTTATGTTATTTTATGATATGAACTTCTTATTTGTGTCGAAGAACAGCAAGCCATGATTAGACCATAACCAAAATAAAACAAAGAAAGGGGTGGAGACTAGAAAAAATTATTGAAGGGGAATATGAAGGGATAAAAAACAGAGAAAGGGGAGGGGGAAGAGAAAGTAGGATGAGAAATGAAAAAATTGGGTGGGAATTTTGCTGGGAAGACGAAAGAATTGAAAAAGTCTTTTTTTTTCTTTTTTATTTTTCTTTTTTATTTATATTTTATTCTAATTTTAATTTTTTTAAGTAAAAACAATATTATTCACGCGCCTTGGCAGCGTGACTTGCACACAGTTTAGCCATGTCAGTTGTAGTGCTTCCGCATAGGCATGGTCAACGGTCAAAAGTGTTTATTAGTATTTATTTTTTCAAGTTTGAGTGTTTAAATGGGAAAATTCAAAGTTCACGTATCGGCTTTCAAAAACCCTACATGTTTAAGTGACCCATAACACCTAATGATAATGATGTACACAACTATCCTTATTCCCCTCTCCGTTTTCTCCTCCCCGTAGGCTATAGTTTGTTTCGTAGACCAGATAGCTGGTCAAACACGGAGATCAAACACAGCCCCTGGAACATGAATTACAGAAAAAAGGATGAATTATCTGTCCTTTTAAAATCCCAACCAAATCCCAAAGCCAAGTTAAGAGTATTTTATGGCACTACAACCGGTGCCGTCGCCTTCACGAACACTGCACAAAATTAAATTTGTAGCTTGCTGAATGGAAACGATCGATCATAATTAATCTACTTACTAATGAGAGCCTTAAATGTCGTGAAAATGAATCTTGCATCAAAGTTAGTGAAGCTTGAAATTCAGCAATCCCATATCCTCCTTTCATGCATCATGAGAATATTGATAATGTCAAGAACTATAAAAAAAAAAATTATGATAAATTCTGAGCGCCAAGATTATCTGTCTAAGCTGATATAGATATTGAATCAAGTTAATTTGCCGTGCACATTTGATAAACTTAGAAGAAATTAACAATTCTTTTGACAACAAACTCTGTCAATTCTCCAAAGCTATCAATATTAGAGAACAAAAACTTGGACTAACCAAAGTTCAAATTTTCAAAAAAAGGCATACTTTTGTATTTAGAAATAATTAAATTTAAGCTTCTCATTTCAGGCTTAATTAATGAGATGATTTATAGCCACAAAAATCTATATTTATTTTAAACCATAAATTTAAAAAAATATTTTTTTCTTAAACTTTGTACCCAATCAAACATAAATAAGGACGGAGGGAATATTATACTTACTTATGAAACAGAAAAAAGTGCCTATTTGGTGCATTAGAATTTATTTATTTCACTAAATAAATGGTCTTCTTACTAGAGCTAGATATTATAAGGGAATCTTACAGAAGTAGGAGTATCACAAATAAGTCATAACCTACCAACATCTAGCTATTAATTATAAACTTATCAAAATTAATCAAGCACATACAATAATTGAAACCCAAATAAATAAGGATTCTTTCTCTCAAGAATGAAATGCAAAGATCTCATTCCATATTTTTAAGCGTGATCAACAATATTAGATGCAAGATGGAAAGGAAATTTTATGGATGAGGTAGCAAACAAGGTGATGAAATATAAATAAATAAATAAATAAATAAATAAATATCCAAAAATCCAATCAAAAATGACCTTTTTCAATGGGTATGGTTGAAATTTATTGAAAATATATAGATGCGTCAATATATAAATTTTGTGGAAGATTAAGGTGATTTGGGTTGATTTGGTATTAAAATTCGTAGTTAAAATCGAGTTCAAAAAATTATTCTGCGACACATGTATCTCACATACAGGTGTCACGACCCCAATTTTTCACCTTAGGATGTCGTGATGGCACCTAGTCTCTAAGACTAGGTAAGCCCAACATATATCAAGATTTAGAAAAAATAACAATTTAAATATCAACTTAAACTGATAAACTGATACAACATAGCTGAGCAACGTCGATCATACAATCCCAAAACCGGTAGTACGGAGTCATAAGCACTACTAAAACACAGTAGAATTTCTAAACACAATACTGTTTTGAATTATAATTTAACAGTAGTGATGATAGGCTATAATTATGTATTTTAGTCGCTTATTACACTCAAATTTACTACACTTTAATTGAGTTTGAGCTTTAATCGCTAGTGTCTTGCACTTATTGTGAGTTTTATGCCTTGTAGGGGTGATTCCGAGCTATGTAGATGTTATGTAATGAATTCAAGTGATTTGGAGCTTTGATGTCTGAGTAAAAGCCCAAGGAATTAAGCTGGGATCGTATTCGGGGATTAACGGATGATAGAGCAACAAAACGAAGAATCGAGTAGGCATATTGTGCACTTTCTAGTAAAATACACATAACTTTTCGCTCAGAATTCCATTTGGGCTCCACAATATATGGTTAGAAAGCTAACTCAAAGGGCTAAAACTTTCATGTTTTACGTGTTTCCAAATACCAAAGGAATAGGGTGAAAAACGCGGTCGAAACCGCAATAGCGGACCTGACGCGGACTGAGGCAGTTTACTAGGAAAGTACCACGCCTGTACCACGCTCGGACCGCGGCCGCGGACGTCCAGGCCTGGAAACTTGTCCTTTTATCGTGTAGAAGAAGGTATAATTGTTTAGGCCCAACCCTACTTGGTATATATACATGAAAAAATGGTATTTTGAGGAGAGGAGACCAATTTTTGACACAGATTCGACCTAAGGAGGCAGACACACAATAGGAGCAAGGCGGGGAATTCTTCTACGAGTTTTTCCTTCCTTTTCCTATTTTTCATTGTTGGTTATGACTTTTAGTATTGTAGTTTTACATACTATTATGAATAGCTAATTTGTTATCTAGAGTTTTGATGGAACCTTTTGTAAGATAAATTCTTGTTATGTTTTTATATAATTGAGCCGTAGTATTTTCTCTATTTGTTCAACTATATTATTCTTGTGGTTAATTGAAGGGCCCTCAATTAGTTGTGCCTATTTAGTATGTATTACTCGGGAGAGAGTGCATATTTAGGTAGTTGTTAAAAAACATCACTCCAGACGTATGTGAGGAATCAATAACCAAGGGTTTAAAGGTGGGATTATGGATAACGAAACCTTGGGTGCGATCTAAATGAGCTGCAATTAAAGCCAGCTAGCGTAACTCGGGAGAGTATATCTAGTAAATTGTCGTAATTACTCGGGAGAGAATTACAACACGCAGAGCGCTCATGATCGGTAGAGAATACTTAGGCGAAATTATAGAAGACATAGCGGGAAGGAGTCCGATAATTGGGGAAATCATAACTCTAGACCTCCTTATTTTTTTTCCAACCTGTAGTATCTTTAATATTAATTTATTATTTTAATTTTTTAGTTAGTTAGTTAAACACAAGAATCTTAATATCTATAAGTTAGGAATTGTTCAAGCTTGTATTCTTGGTGATAGTGAACAACTATAGCTAAGGCTTAGTTCTTTGTGAGATTCGACTCCGGACTTATAAACCGGATTATATTTGCAACGACCGCTTAGTCCTTTTTATAAGGTATAGTCGAGCGTGATCAAATTTCGGCGCCGTTGCCGGGGAACTAACGGTGTAGCTGTAGGTGTACATGTTTTTAGGTTGCAAGTTTCAACTGTTATTTTTGTTTTCGTGTATTTGATTATTATTTTTTTAATTTTTATTTTATTTTTTATCTGAGAGACATGGCATCTTGGATTATGAGAGTTTTGATGTTGGTAATTCTACTTTTGATCCTCCTTATGCATATTGTGGAGGAAACCTCCCACGGCAAAATTATCAAAATATTCCCGAGAGCGAGTTATATGCACCAACTCAATCTTATATGGGGAATGTGTGTGATATGTGTGGTGGTCAAGATGGTCACTTTTATGGTTGTGCTTATAGTTCTTATCTTCCCTCAACCCCTTACTTTGATGGTTCTTCTTTTTCTTGTGAAGTTAATAGGTGTAAAGAAACCAAGGATGATGACCGGAAAAAGATCAAAGATATGTTAAAGTATTGCATGGAACTATATGATAAGAGACCACAACAGATACAAAGGCCAGATACAACTATTCACAACTTGGAGGCGCAAGCGAATAAATTAATTGAACCTTGTAAAGCGCAACAAGTTGATATTGTGGATAGTAGTCAATATGAGCATGAATTGGCTGCAGAAATTACCATTATACTGGAGAATTTAAAAAATACGAGGATGAGCTAGAGGAGAAGGCCAGAGTAGAACACCAACAATCAATCGAACTAGATTTTGAGGATGCCGATGTCGTAGAAGAGATACTAGAGTCAACCAAGGATATTGAGGATACATATTTAGTTGACTATATTGTCATTAGTGTTGAGAATGTAGACAGTCTCAATGTTCATGTAGTTGAGCGCATTGGTCCACACTCCAAGCATTTTTCCACATTATGTTTGGATGATGATATAGAAATAGAGTCATCCGAGCCACTTGAGGAGTCAAGGAATGAGGAACAAGGTGCTTACGTTCTGGAGTTCTTCTTGCCAGAAAGTCAGAACTACACACCTCATCTAAAGGCCAAGAAATGCATAATACTACATTATTTTATTAGGCCAGTCAGATTCGTTCCACCACCTCAGGAGCATGATCATAGAGCAGAATCAAAACATGGGGTCCAATTTATAAGTTCAAAGTGGAGGCAGAAAGTGATTTGCGCTGTGTTGCGACGTTAAATCAAGCATTTGTTGGGAGGCAACCCAGCTTTACTGCGTTCTTTTATTTTTTTTATTGTATTATTTTTGTAGTGTCAATTTTTGATTTTCTAGGCGCATGAAAAGCAAAGCTATTGGAAGGATGCAACAGCAAACCAGATGGTTGGAACAAAGTGTAAGGTACCCAAACGAAGAACCAGGCCTGGGAGAAGTCTGTGTACCCTATGAACTGCTAGTGTTTCGGCCTTTGGCATACCAGGGAGTTTCTCTTACCCTCTTATGGTTATGTTATGCATTGAGGACAATGCACAATTTTATGTGTGGGATGAGGAAATTGTCTAGGTGACTTTTCATGCTACTTTATCTGAGTTAGTTTAATTGAATAATGGATTTTTTTAAAAAGATTGGACTTTTCCTGATGATGGATATCCTAGACTATTTTCTTAAGGGATTTATGTCTAAAGAAAAAAAAAACTTTTGTTAGGCAGTGTAGCAATTCCCCCTTGGTTTTTCTTTGTGTCGCGGTTCTTTTCCAAGGGTTTTATTTGAACCGGATGTAGTTAGTTTTTTTAGGAATAGGAGCCATTGTGTTGTGTTTTGAAATGAAGCAATATCGCTTGACTTTGTTATGCCTTGAGAATAGTGAGTACTTTGGTTGTGACGCTTAGGCTCAGTTTTTGACTCTTGTATAAGTACCTTAAATTGTATGATTTTAACTTTGCTTAACTTCTTTGACTAGAGTGTCTTTATGAATCCAATCCTGAGTGAGTTATGTGCCATGTGTGTGTGAGGTTTGGGTATTATTCTACGCATTGTATTTGATGCCTAGAACTTGCCCCGTATATTTGCAAAGCAAAATAGTAGTTTTGTTTAATCTTGGAAGTGATATAGGCATTTCTTTGTTGAGCCAGATATGTATATTTTATCCGTTTAATTGTTATGTATTGTAGTTAACCCCTTTGAGCATGTAATCCTGTTTCTTTGGCAACCACATTACAAGCATTACCCATTTGTTTGAATTAACTATCTATTTGAACCATTATAACCTCTCATGAGCTCTTGAATTGTTTATGAACTTTGTAAAAGTTAAAGTGTGGAGTGGTTGGTTTGGCTTTTGAGTAAAACTAATTAAATAAGGAGAAAGGTGCACTGTTTTGAAAAAGTAAGAGCCACTTGAATTAAAAAAAATAGTTGGATTGTTGTGAATAAAAAAAATATTCCTTGATAAGTGGTGGCTTCTGATGTAAGTGTGCTTAAAGAAGAATGGGGTAATATACATTGATATGAAGGTGGAGTTTTGGTTTGACATACGTATGGGATTTGAATGTTAAAGTATATGTATTAAAGTGCTTTGAGAGGTGTAGTCACTCTTATATCTAAATGTTTCTTACCCGTCCCGTAGCCTACATTACAACCAAATAAAGTCCTACTTGATCCTAGACTGAATAAGCTCGAGTAGTAGAGTAGTACACTACGGGCAAGCCCATGGTGCATCTTTTGCGGCATATGAATGTTATTTCTGAGAGTGAGTGAATTCTTTCTATCTTGAGTTCCTAAGTGTTCTTAAATTTTATTGTGTGGAACTACTCTCTTTTGTTGTGTGAGGGTACTTGATTCATGAGGGAAAGGTAATATCAGTGACCTCTATGTTAGAATAAGTGGGTGAGTTATGAATAATGCGTGGTACTTGTGAGTCAAATATTGAGGTGAAGATGTTACGCTTTTGTGCTTAGTCTATTTTAAATACTCTTGGTGTGATGAGTTAAGAGAATTGTTTAAAAAGGTCGTGTCTATAAAAAAAGTGTAGTTTGATTGCTCGAGGATGAGCAATGGTTTAAGTGTGGGGTGTTGATGATAGGCTATAATTACGTATTTTAGTCGCTTATTACACTCAAATTTACTGCACTTTAATTGAGTTTGAGCTTTAATCGCTAGTGTCTTGCACTTATTGTGTGTTTTATGCCTTGTAGGGGTGATTCCGCGCTATGTAGATATTATGGAATGAATTCAAGTTATTTAGAGCTTTGAAGTCTGAGTAAATGCCCAAGGAATTAAGGCGGAATCATATTCGGGGATTAACCGATGATACAGCAATAAAACAAAGAATCGAGTAGGCATATTGCGCACTGTCTAGTAAAATGCACATAACATTTAGCTCAAAACTCCATTTGGGCTCCAAAATAAATGGTTGGAAAGCTAACCCAAAGGGATACAATTTTTATGGTTTCTGTTTTTCCATATTCCAAACGCAACAGGGTAAAAAATGCGGTCTAAACCGCCAACACGGACCTGATGCGGACTGAGGCAGTACACTAGGAAAGTACTGCGCCCGTACCGCGCCCGAACCGCGGCCGCGGAAGTCCAGGTCTGGAAAATTGTCATTTTTCATGTAGGAGAACGTCCAGGCTTGGAAATTTGTTCTTTTTTGCGTAGGAGAAGGTATAATTGTTTGGGCCCGACCCTACTTGGTATATATACATGTAAAATGGTATTTTGAGGAGGTTGTACATACTTATGACACAGATTCGACCTAAGAAGGCAGAGACACAATAGGAGCAAGGCGGGGAATTCTTCTACGAGTTTTTCCTTCCTCTTCCTATTTTTCATTGTTGTTTATGACTATTAGTATTGTAGTTTTTACATACTATTATGAATAGCTAATTTGTTATCTAACGTTTTGATGGAATCTTTTGTCGGATAAATTCTTGTTATGTTTTTATATAATTGAGTCGTAGTATTTTCTGTATTTGTTCAACTATATTATTGTTGTGGTTGATTGAAGGGCCCTCAATTAGCTGTGACTATTAGTATGTATTACTCGGGAGAGATTGTATATTTAGGTAGTTGTTGAACAACATCACTCTCGACGTATGTGAGGAATCAATAACCAAGGGTTTATAGGTGGGATTAGGGATAATGAAACCTTGGGTGCGATCTAAGTGAGCTATAGCTAGTGTAACTCGGGAGAGTATGTCTAGTAAATTATCGTAATTACTCGGGAGAGAATTACAACACGCAGAGCGCTCATGATCGGTAGATAATACTTAGGCAAAATTATAAAAGACATAGCGGGAAGGAGTCCGACAATTGGGAAAATCATAACTCTAGACCTCCTTAATCTTTTCTCCATCCTGTAGTATCTTTAGTGTTAATTTATTATTTTAATTTGTTAGTTAGTTAGTTAAACACAAGAATCTTAATATCTATAAGTTAGGAATTGTTCAAGCTTGTATTCTTTTGTGATAGTGAACAACTATAGTTAAGCCTTAGTTGGGCGTGATCAAGTAGCATAATGAAGTAAGATGGTGACTCCAAGGCCTACAAACGTCAGGTAGGTATACCTTGAAGTCTCCTGCCGTGCAGATGCAACTCTCAACAACACAATCAGTATATCTGGATCTGCACAAAAATATGCAGAAGTGTAGCACGAGTACACCACAATGGTACCCAGTATGCATCAATCCTAACCTCGGTAGAGTAGTGACGACGCCAGGTCAAGACACCTACTATACATAAAAACTTGTTCAAGATATACATAAGCTAACAATGGAAATAACGTCAATGTAAGACCAACGGCGGAGAAATTATTGATTTACAACCAACAATGGAGTAATAGAAACATAAACGACAGCAAGTAGTAAACGAGTAATAAAGAAACAATATAATTAGAACACCGATGAGATATAAATGAACTTAAATAAGGAAAATTGGATGACAACTCAAATATTCAAATCGCTCTCAACGCATGGACTTACAACAAGAATTACTTTGAGGCACCATACCTCATAAACAACCAGTCATGGACCACAATTTTCAAATCTTACACATATGGCACCTCGTTCTCACAATAACAATCACCTTCGCATGGCAAAGCCCACATGCTACCATGTACTTTGCAACCGTGATAAATATTAATTTAGATGAACGAAAGATATATTTAAAAACCATAAAACATAATAGCATCTTGAATAAAGTAAGTTGTCAAATGAAATAATGTGTTTCTTTTAGAAATCAAGTAAAGTAAAATAATATACGATTTGTACGAAACAAAGTATAAGATGGGTTTAGTTTAGTAATCAATAAAATTGAAAAAAGTTATCAGTTTTAAACAAACAAAATATAAGTTAAATCAACGAATCAAATATAGAATTTGTTAAGGAAAAATATGCTAACAATTTTAAGTAAGGTAAACATCTAACATGGTGATGAATATAATTTAAAAAATTAATTATAGTAAAAGTGCGATAACGATTTAGAATAATAAGGCACCGAGTGAGATAACGAGTTCTATCTTAAGAGGCACATAGAATAAAGTATATTAATAATTCTTTTATTTAAACCGTTATGTTACCAACAACTTAACAGAATATGACATAGTGACTCCACGGAATTAAATAATAATAACAGAGAAAGAAAACAGGAAATGAAAGTAAAGCAGTTAGTTTATGAAAATGAATTCAAATCTCACTATTAGAAAGCCCAGAATAACAAACCTCGTAATCTCATATAAAAATGTTAAAACTAACACAACAACAACAATCAGTACAACACACATAATTTGTTGCGGCGCGCAACCTGATCCCGCTGTAACATCCTTTATCAATATCAAGTGTAACGTAAACAATCTGTTGCAGCGCACAACCCGATCCCACTATATCATCATTAACCAACATCATAATCCTCTCTTGTTCCACCATATTATCATTTATCAATATCAATTGTTACGTACGCAAACTATTGTGGTGCGCAACCTGATCCCACCATATCATTATTAATCAATATCATAATCCTTCCCATATTGCACCATATTATCATTTATCAATATCAATTATTACATGCACAAACCGTTACGACGCAACCCGATCCCACCATATCATTTTTTATCAATATCATAATCCTCCCTTATTCCACCATTTTAATTTTTTATCCTTCAATTTCCGTTGCGGTGTGCAACCCGGTCCACAAACAATTTCAATTAACATATACAATTCAATAACTCAATTTATAAGAATTTGTACAATCAAAATGTATGAGTGCACAGCAATAAAAACAACCACGTAATAATCAAAGGAATGCAACAAATATTGCAAAAATAACAGGACAAATAAATCACGTGACAATTAAGGTGTGCAAGTAAAACAGTTAAGGCAAGTAGCAAATAAGCACAGAGTCATGGAAGGGACGAACATTTTAATATTTCCACAATAAATAGTTCATGGCTCAACAACAATGTGTACAAGAATTTCAACAATAACAAAATGAATAGGAATGCTCAACAAGGAAAGGTATCTCAATATTTAATAACTCCGCCTCAATGTGGTAGCGGCTATTACAACTTCAACACCAATAACTCAACAAGATGATATTCTACGAAATAACAACTTCAATTAAATGTGATTCAACAATTAAGAGGTAACATGACAATAAAGAAGACAATAACTTCAACTAAAGCATATAAGAGAAATATAATAAGTAAGAGGTAGAACAAGTGCTAACAACATCAAATAGAACATGTAAGAGTAAATTGACAATAAGATATATAACATGTTATGACAATTCAATTAAAGGCATGGAAAGAGTCTAGATAATCTAGACCTGTCAAATACCACATGTAGCCGGTGTACCCACTCGTCACCTTGCGTACACGGGTTTCACACAACACAAATAGCACAATCAACCCAAATCCTAAGGGGTAGTTTCCCCATACAAAGTTAGGCAAGATACTTACCTCAACTAGGATAATTCAATCCTTTGAAATTGCTTTTCCCTTTATATTCGCCTCTACACGGATCAAATCTAACTAAATATGAATTAATAACATCAAACAATGCAAGAGAAACCAATTACAATAAATAAAGCTATGATCTTTATATTTTCTCCAAAAAGTCAACGACGGGCCCGCCTTAGATTCCGAATCCAAGCTTACCCGAGCAAAGCTTGACCAATACAAGCTCACATGAACTAAAACCGACTCAATCGGAGTCTGATGGCTCAACCAATTCGCCAAAATATCGCTCTTGGGTGCTCATAACCCAAGAGTCCAACCCATACTAGTTGGGTTCCATATCTCCCGAAATACTCCTCCAATATTTTCCAAATTCGAGTATGTTGCTCTCCTAATATAGGAGAACAAAACTTCAAAAGGAATCGGAAAATAAACACCTCTAACTCATTTTCAATTTTTAAAATTTAGGACATAACCATAGGTCTTGATTTAAAGAATTAAGTGGGTTTTCAATTAAAATTATAGATTAAAGCCTAAACCAAGGGAATAAATCAAATGAAAATAGTTAGGTTATGATTTAGACCTTACCCCATGGATGAAACTTGAATAACATCCTTGAATTCTCCCAATCCCAAACATTCAAGATGAGAAAAACTCCAACAACATTAATAGCCAAAAATGCCCAGCTGTTCTGCCTCGTTTCTTGTGCCAAACGATACTAATTTTTGTTTTTGAGGCCTGCTACGGATTCCTTGTAAAATTTCAGTCAAGTTAGGATTTTGTATCACTCCATTTGACCTTATATTGAAGAAGATATGATGGTTTCAATATTCGGAATAGTGCAGATTTTTAAATATGAATTCAATGGCAATTTCGTAATTAATCCAAAAAATCTAGCAATCCAATTCTTAGTAAAATGACCATAAATTCCTCATACGACGTCGAAACTTGATGATTTCAGTTGCTATAGTTTCAAAATTATGATACATATATAATGGTTTAGTCAAAACACGAATCAAAGGCCGTTTGCTCAATATGGTAACCGTTATGCTCAAATTGACATCAAAATCAAAAACAATCACCATACAATCAAAACTTATCCAAAACGCATCGGAATTTAACCAATATGGACATGTCCAAAATCATCATACAAACTTATTGGAATAATTAAAACTCGATTCTGAGCCTGTTTACACCAAAAGCCAAATCTTGGTCAATTCCTCCAACTTAAAGCTTCTAAAACAAGAATCATTCTTCCAAATCAATCTCGAACCGCTCGAAAATGGAAACCAACCATACACGCAAGTCATAATACATAATATGAAGCTATTCAAAGTCTCAAACCACTGAATGGAACGCTAAAGCTCAAAACGATCGGTCGGGTCATTACATTTCTCTTACTTGTCTTACCCGTTTTGTCAGTATTTGATAACTTGTGGTTCTCATTATGTGTTCCTTTCTTGTTGCCTTCTAGATTTAATTTCTGTCAACAGCTTACATTATTACACTGCTTAGTCATCACTCATTTCATCGTTTACCGTTAGTTGTCTTTAGTCCATAAACCTTAAAACTCAAATCCCTAATATTCGAAACTCATTATATGACATGATTCTTGAATCTATATAGCGTATAACTCTGAAAAAGTTGTATCAATCCATAATCATATCTCAAGAACTAATCACATGATATACAACATAACTCAAATACTCATAGCAATAGCTTCCGACCGCAATAGCTGCTCGATAACCATCCCGACACCGATAACGTCACCTCATCCAGTACAAGCTACTCGACCGACCTGCCACACAAATCTTGCTTAGAGCAACATACCATGCAATCTATGCACTAACAAACAATAATTCAAATATACCCAATTATGGAAAGAGAATGGGAATGAAGAAAACATCCCGCCAGCTCAACAGATACCACCACGAAGTACAATGCTATCAATCCACCACACAAGGGGAAACATAACACAAAGGATCATATCCTTGCATAACGCCGCTGCGATGCATGACCCAATCCGACACTGGTCCACCTAGAATACATCGAGCTATGATACTCACAATCAACAACCATAAGCATATCAACCCCAAACACATGAAGCGCATGAGCATAACTACGGAGATATGGATATCACTATATACCAGAAACAAGAAGACCATAACCAAGGCACAATCAGCCATTCAACATCCCAAGAGAAATCTCGTTCCAATTTCACTACAAAGCCCAAACATAACCGCATCAGTGTACAGATAACCAACATATCACAACCCATTGCATCATAGAAGAGTAACACATGGGACATATTAGAACACTGTCACGACCACAAATACCCCATTCATGATGGAGCCTATCACAGTACTAGGCAAGCCAAACCAACATTTACCACATCAAATTCCTTTAATAAAATCATTCTTTAAAAACCAATTAAGTCTCAAAGCTTTCATAAGAAAAATTAAAGATCAACATAAATATGCGAAAAATAGTATGAAATACACTAACACAGCGCAACAATCTGGTGTCACTAGTCATGAGCCTCTAAATACAACCAAAACACTATCTAGATAGTACAATATAAGTCTGAAATAGAAAACACTACGATAGGAAGGAGGAAGGCAGGGCTGCGAACACCGTGCAACTACCTTGCAATCCATGGTGAAACTCTAAGAGTGCTGGAAGCTCTCACTCTGATGCTCGGGCACCTGGATCTGCACACAAGGTGCAGAGAGTAACGTGAGTACGCAACTCAATAAGTAACTAAAGTAAATAAAGTCTGAGTGTAGTGACGAGCAATTTAAAACCATATAAGAGTTTTCAACAGAAATATCAAGTTAAAACCAGCAGTGCCATGGTCAGTTATCTCGTAAAACTTCAGTTTCAATTAAAATACTTTGAAATCATTTATTCAATATTTTTCAATAGAGGCTCAGTGTAAAAAGAAGAGTGAAAGCAGCAAAATGTCATAAACGGGCCCCTTGGGCAAGGTATCACTCATAAGTATAGCCTCTCGGGAAAGACTCTCAGTCATTCGTGACTCAGCTTTCGTCAAATAGTACTCACACTCAGCACTTCGGCTCAATAATATCTAATAATAATAATAATCATAATCATAATAATCATTGCGGCGTGCAGCCCGATCCATAGTTTATAGTCGACTACGCTCACTAGAGGTGTACAGACTCCGAAAGGGCTCCTACAGCCCAAATGTCATATCGCTGCGGCGCTCATCCCGATCCAATGTTTATATCGTTGCGGCATGCAACCCGATCCATATAAGTATCGCTGCAGCGTGGAGCCCAATCCATAATATATATATATATATATATATCGATGTGTCATGCAGCCCGATCTATAATATATATAATCCTCACCATTAGGTCCTTAACCTCTCTCAGTCATAAACCTCACTGCCACTCGGGCATATCAGTGGAAATTAGGGAACTCAGCCCAAACAGTTTTCATATATTAAGAAGTAGAGTAATGAAACCGGATTTAAACAATAAACAGGTAAAACATGACTGAGGATATGCTTTCAAAACAAATAGAGTGAGGAAAGTAGTAAAAATACCCCTAAGGGTCTAAACAGGTCGGCACAAGGCCCCAAACATGGCGTACAGCCAAAAATATAGTGCCAAACTCTAAAATATGGGATATCATAAGATTTCAAATCAAATACGCGGCTTAATAGCAGCTACGGGACGGACTAAGTCACAAATCCCTACCGGTGCACGCCCACACGCTCATCACCTAGCATGTGTGCCACCTCATTTATCAAAATAATATGAATTACCGGGGTTTCATACCCTCAGGTCCAGATTTACAATCGTTACTTATCTCAAATCGGATGCAATACTACTCTGCGACACCCTTACCTCTCGACTCTGCCTCAACTCGCGTTGAATCTATCCAAAATCAGAATAATAATGTCAATATATGATAAGGGAACGAAGCCCATGCGAAAATAATTAAATTATATCAAAAATCCCGAAATTGGTCCAATCCGACCCCCGGGCCCACATCTCAAAATTTGATAAAAGTCCTATCAATAGAATCCTTATCCTCCCACGAGTCCATAAATACCAAGAACATCAAAATCCGACTACAAACGGCCCCTCAAATCCTCAAATCAAAATCTCCAATTTCAAGCCCTAACTCCCCAATTTTTGGCTTCAAATCCCACTAATTTCATGTTTAAACAAGTAACAATCAACATAGGATCGAGTTTTAGGTTCAATAATCTTACCTCAAACAAGTTCTCCTGAATTCCCCCTTTAATCTCCCCCAAGAAGCTCCAAAACCGACTCAAAAATGGTGAACTATGGCCAAAAATCGTGAAAATGGCCTTTTAAACATTCTGCCCAGCGATTTAAAATTCCTTAATCGCGATCGCAGAAAATGCCTCGCGATCGTGAAACACAAAACTGTCTGCCCTCATTTTAACCCTACGCGATCGCATACAAACTCCACGCGATCGCATATCACTGCCTTAGCTACCTTCCGTGATCGCTGCCTCGCCCACGCGATCGCATAGAACAATCATATACCCCTCTCACCAGCTCATCCCTGCTACGCGAACGCGACCCTGGCCATGCGTTCGCGAACAACAATTTAACAACCTACCGCGATCGCGCTCTGACCTCTGCGATCGCATAGAAAAAATTTCACCTCTGCCCCACAAAGCCTACGCGATCGCGAAGAACAAATGTTTGCAACAGACCTGAAGGAAAATCTGCAACTTTTCAAACATGAATTTGATCCATTTAACCACCCGAAACTCACCTGAGGCCCTCGAGACCCCAAGCAAATATGCCAACATATCCCCTAACATCATTCAAACTTGTTCCAATCTTCGGGACACTCAAAACAACATCAAAACACCAAATCATTATCGGATTCAAGCCTAAGAAATTCTAGAACTTCCAAATTCCACTTTCGATCAAAAAATCTATCAAACCTCGTCCGAATGACCTGAAGTTTTGCAAACATGTCACAAATGACACGATGGACCTACTCCAACTTCCGGAATTCAATTCCGACCCCTATATCAAAATCTCCCCTATCAACTCCAATTTTGCCAATTCAAGCCTAAATCTACTCCGGACCTCGAAAACCCATTCCGATCACGCTCCTAAGTCCCAAATCACCTCCCAAAGCTATTCGAACCATCGGAATTCACATCCGAGCCCTTTTTCACATACGTCAACATCCGGTTAACTTTTCCAATCTAAGCTTACTCAAAAGAGACTAAGTGTCTCATTCCTTTCCAACCTCTCAGAACCCGAACCAACCAACCCAATATCACATAATACAATTGAACAAGACAATAAGAAGCAGAAATGGGGAAAACGAAGCGATAACTCATGAAACGACCGTCTGGGTCGTTACATCCTCCCCTTCTTAAACAAACCTTCATCCTCGAATGAGTCAAGAAACATACCTGAAGCCTCAAATAGGTAAGGATATCTACTCCACATCTCTCGCTCGGTCTCCCAAGTAGCCTCCTCCACGGGCCGACCTCTCCACTACACTTTCACTGAAGCTATATCTCTTGACCACAACTTTCAAACCTGACGCTCCAAAACAGCTGCTGGCTCCACATCATAAGTCAAATCATCATCTAACTAAACCGTGCTGAAATCCAAAACATGAGACGGATCACCAATATACTTCCGGAGCATAGAGACATGAAATATCGGATGCACACTCGATAAACTGGGTGGCAAGGCAAGCTTATAAGACACCTCCCCAATCCTCTGAAGCACCTCAAAATACCCAACAAATCGAGGACTCAATTTACCCTTCTTACCAAATCTCATAACACCCTTTATGGGTGAAACCTTCAGTAGAACCTTCTCCCCAACCATATAAGACACGTCACAAACCTTCATATCAGCATAAATCTTTTGCCTCGACTATGTTGTACGAAGCCTCTCCTAAATCACCTTAACCTTGTCTAAAGCATCCTGCACCAAGTCTGTACCCAAAAGTCTAACCTCGCCGGGCTCAAACCAGCCAACTAGGGATCTACACCGCTTCCCATTTAAAGCCTCATATGGAGCCATCTAAATACTCGACTGATAATAGTTGTTGTAAGCAAACTCCGTGAGCTGTAGAAACTGATCTCATGACCCTCCAAAATCAATGACACAAGCGCGCAACATGTATTCCACTATATGAATAGTGCGCTCGGATTGCCCGTCCGTCTAAGGGTGAAAAGTTGTGCTCAACTCAATTTGAGTACCCAACTCTCTCTGCACGGCTCTCCAAAATTGCGAAGTAAATTGAGTACCTCTATCTAAAATGATGGAAACCGGGACACCATGAAAACGAACAATCTCTCGGATGTAGATCTATGCCAACAGCTTTGAAGAATAGGTAGTACACACAGGAATGAAGTGCCCGGACTTGGTCGGCCGATCCATAAGCACCCAAGTAGCATCGAACTTCTTCAAAGTTCATGGGATCCTAACTACAAAGTCCATGGTAATCTGCTCCCACTTCCACTCTGGAATATCCATCTGCTGAAGCAAGCCACCCGGTCTCTGATGCTCATATTTCACCAGCTGACAACTGAGACACCGAGCTACAAATCTCACAATATCTTTCTTCATCCTCCTCCACCAATAATGTTGTCTCAGATCCCGATACATCTTCGTGGCACCCAGATAAATGGAATACCGCGAGCTATGGGTCTCTTCTAGAATCAACCCCCAAAGCCCATCCACATTCGGCACACATATCCGGCCCTGCATCCTCAACACCCCATCATCGCCAATAGTCACATCTCTAGCATCGTCGTGCTTAACTCTGTCCTTAAGGACAAGCAAATGAGGATCATCATACTGGCGCTCTCTAATGCGATCAAATAAAGAAGACCGTGAAACCACACAAGTCAATACCCGACTAGGCTCCAAAACCTAACCTCACAAACCGATTGGCCAAGGCCTGAACATCAACTGCAAGAGGTGTCTCCCTAACAGGAATATACGCCAAACTCCCCATACTCGCCACCTTCCTACTCAAGGCATCGACCACCACATTAGCCTTTTCCAGATGGTACAAGATAGTGATATCATAGTCCTTTAGCAGCTTCAACCATCTTTGTTGCCTCAAATTGAGATTCTTCTGCTTGAAGAAGTGCTAGAGGCTACGATGATTAGTAAACACCTCACAAGACACACCATGCAAATAATGCCTCCAAATCTTCAACGCGTGAACAATGGCAGCCAACTCTAGATCATGAACAGGGTAGTTCTTCTGATGGGGCTTCAACTGACGAGAAGTATAAGCAATAACTCTACCCTTCTGCATCAACACACACCCAATACCAACTCTCAAAGTGTCACAATACATTTTATATGAACCTGGAGGTGATGGAAAAACTAACACTGGAGCTGTGGTCAAGGTAGTCTTGAGCTTCTGAAAGCTTGCCTCACACTCATCCGACCACCTAAATGGAGCACCCTTTTGAGTCAATTTGGTCAAGGGTGATGCAATAGATGAAAATCCCTGAACGAACCGATGGTAATAACCTGCCAATCCAAGAAAGCTGCGAATCTCTGTGGTTGAGGACAGTCTAGGCCAACTCTGAACCGCCTCTATCTTCTTCGGATCAACCAAACTACGTGCCCCAGGAAAGCCACGGAACTGATCCAAAACTCACATTTGGAGAACTTTGCATAAAGTTTCTCCTCCTTTAATCTCTACAACACAACTCTCAAATGCTCCGCGTGCTCCTTATGGCTACACGAGTACACTAGATTATCATCAATGAAAACAATCATGAACTAGTCGAGATATGGCTGAAACACATTGTTCATCGAATGCATGAATGTTTTTAGGGCATTGGTCAGCCCAAAAGACATCACAAGGAACTCATTTATCGGGTCCTGAAAGTTGTCTTAAGAATATCCAAGTCCCTGATCTTTAACTGGTGATACCCTAAATGGAGATCAATCTTGGAGAACACTCTCACTCCCTGAAGCTGGTCAAATAGATCATCAATACGAGGAAAAGGATACTTGTTCTTGACTGTAACTTTGTTCAACTGCTTGTAATCAATGCACATCCTCATCGTGCTATCTTTCTTCTTCACAAATAGAACAGGTGCACCCCACGGCAACACATTAGGATGAATAAACCCCTTATCAAGGAGTTCCTGAAGCTGCTCCTTCAACTCTTTCAACTCTGGCGGTGCTATATGATACGGTAGAATAGAAATGGGCTAAGTGCCTGGCACCAAATCAATACCAAAGTCAATATCCCTGTCTGGTGGCATGCCCGGCAAGTCTGCAGAAAAAACATCAGGAAAATCCCTTACAACAGGAACAAAATCAATACTAGGAGTCTCTACACTGACATCCCTCACAAAGGCTAAGTATGAAAGACAACCTTTCCCAACCATCCGCTGGGCCTTCAAGAATGAAATCACCCTACTGGGGACAAAATCAGTCGAACCTCACCACTCAATACGTGGCACACCCGGCAAAGCCAACTTCATTGTCTTAGCATGACAGTCCAATATAGCATGACACAGAGATAGCCAATCCATGCCCAATATCACATCAAAGTCCACCATACAAAGCAATAATAGGTTCACTCAGGTCTCCATAACCCCAATAGTCTCCACACACAACCGGTATACACAATCCATAACTATATTATCGCCTATCGGAGTAGATACACGAACAGATGAAACAAAAGACTCATGGGGCGTATCTAGATTACGAGCAAAATATGGTGACACATATGAAAAAGTGGAACTAGTATCAAATAATACAGAGGCATCTCTGTGGCAGACTGGACAATACATATAATCACAGCATCTGAAGTAATAGCATCTGGTGTGGCTGGAAGTGCATAGAAATGGGCCTGACCACCATCTGATCGACCTCCCCTTCTGGGGTGACCCCTAGCCGACTGACCCCCACTCCTAGCTGCCTGAGCAGGTGGTGATGTAAATGGAACTGAAGTCGAGCATTAACCCCTCTGCTGAGGCGGACCTTCAAGAAGACGAGGACACTGCCTCCTTATATGCCCAAACTCTCCACACTCGTAACAACTCCCTGGTGCAGGGAATAGGGACTGAAGGGAACCAGTGGAGCACGGGATGAACTCTAGGCTGGTAGGGCACTGAGTGATGAATGGCCTTGATGTGAGCTATGAGAACCATGACCCAATGATGCCCCACGATGAACTGGGTGAGCTGACTGAGCATGTCTGAATAGATGGCCTCTACCGTGTTGAAACTGACCCCTCGAAGGAGCACCACCAAAACTACCAGATCCCCGAGCCCTCTTGGCCTCCCTCTCATATCGCTCATGGCGATGATTTGACTTAATCTCCTGAGCAATGTCAACAACCTCCTCAAAAGTAGCACCTGACACCCGCTCCCTGGTCATGAGAATCCAAAGATGATATATGAGGCCATCAACAAACCTCTTGATCCTCTCTCGATCTGTGGGAACCAACTAGACCGCATGACGAGCTAACTTAAAGAACTGCATCTTATATTGCATCACAATCAAATCACTCTGATGCAACTGCTCGAACTGCCTGCACAACTCCTTCCTGCGAGACTGTGGCGCATACTTCTCTAAAAAGAGAACGGAGAACTGCTGCCAGGTAAAGGACGCTGCATTAACAGGCCTACGTCTCTCATAAGCCTTGCACCAAGTAAAGGCAGCTCCAAAAAATTGAAAAGTAGTAAATGCTACACCACTGGTCTCTAGAATACCCGTTGTATAAAGAATCCTTTAACACTTGTCCAAGAAACCCTGGGCATCCTCGCCCTCTATAACACTGAAAGTTGAAAGCTGAAGTCTACCAAACCTCTCCAGTCAATGATGCTCATCGTTAGGCAAAACTGGTACCACATACTCCTGAGCTGGTGTAACCGGCTGGGCTGGAGGTGCCCTCGGTGTCTGAAGTCCCTGCACAACCCACTCAGGTATGTGAGCAACGGGAGTCTGAGTACCTCCTCTAGCCTGAGAAGTAGCTGCGGACGTAGTAACTGAGACCGCCTGAGCCAAGCCAGTGAGCACTGATAGAATCTGAGCTAGGGCCTCTTGAAGGCCTGGAATCATAATAGGCACAGTCGGTGCTTGAGCTGGTGCTGCTGGAGCATCCACAACAGGGACATGAAAATGAACTGGGGCAGCTGGTGGATTTGCAGGTGCTGCCCTAGATGTTGTGCGGGCTATACCCCTGTCCCTACCACGGCCTCGACCGCGTCCTCGGCCTCTAGTGGCCCCAACTGGTGGTACTGGTGGTCGTCTGTCCTGACTGGTAGCACGTGTCCTCACCATCTATGAGAGAATAGAATAACAGAAGTTTAGTAATAGAATCAACAGATCGCATGACAGGAATTTCAAGAATGTGAAGTTTTTCCTAAAGGTTCTGCAGCCTCCCGAGGATAAATACAGATGTCTTCATACCGATCTGCGAGACTCTACTAAACCAGCTCATGACTCGCGAGACCTATGTAACTTGGGATCTGATACCAACTTGTCACGACACCAAATACCCCGGTCGTGATGGCGCCTATCACAGTACTAGGCAAGCCAAACCAACATTTACCACATCGAATTCCTTTAATAAAATCATTCTTTAAAAACCAATTAAGTCTCAAAGCTTTCATAAGAAAAATTAAAGATCAACATAAATATGTGGAAAATAGAATGAAATACACTAACACAACCCAACAATCTGGTGTCACTAGTCATGAGCCTCTAAATACAACCAAAACACTATCTAGATAGTACAATATGAGTCTGAAATACAAAACACTATGATAGGAAGGAGGAAGGCAAGGCTGCGAATGTCGTGCAACTACCTTGTGATCCCCGATGAAACTCTTAGAGTGCTGGAAGCTCTCACTCTGATGCTCGGGCACCTGGATCTGCACACAAGATGCAGGGAGTAACATGAGTACGCCAACTCAGTAAGTAACTAAAATAAATAAGGTCTGAGTGTAGTGACGAGCAATTTAAAACCATATAAGAGTTTTCAACAAAAATATCAAGTCAAAATCAGCAGTGCCATGGTCAGTTATCTCGTAAAACTTCAGTTTCAATTAAAATACTTTGAAATCATTTATTCAACATTTTTCAACAGAGGCTCAGTGTAAAAAAGAAGAGTGAAAGCAGCAAAATATCATAAACGGGCCCCTCGGGCAAGGTATCACTCATAAGTATAGCCTCTCGGGCAAGCCTCCCAGTCACTCGTGACTCAGCTCTCGTCAAATAATACTAACACTCAGCACTCCGGCTCAATAATATATCATAATAATAATAATCATAATAACCACTGCGGCGTGTAGCCCAATCCATAGTTTATAGTCGACTACGCTCACTAGGGGTGTACAGACTCCGGAGGGGCTCCTATAGCCCAAGTACCATATCGTTGTGGTGCGCAGCCCGATCCAATATATATATCGTTGTGGCATACAGCCCGATCCATATAAGTATCATTGCAGCGTGTAGCCCGATCCATAATATATATATATATATATATATATATATATATATATATATATATATATATATATATATATATATATATATATATATATATAATCCTCACCATTAGGTCCTCAACCTCTCTCAGTCATTAACCACACAACCACTCGGGCATATCAGTGGAAATCAGGGAACTTAGCCCAAACAGTTTTCATATATTATGAAGTAGAGTGATGAAACCGGATTTAAACAATAAAAAGGTAAAACATGACTGAGGATATGCTTTCGAAATAAATAGAGTGAGAAAAGTAGTAAAAATACCCCTTAGGGTCTAAACAGGTGGCACAAGGCCCCAAATATGGCGTACAACCCAAAATAAAGTATCAAATCTAAAATACGGGATATCATAAGATTTCAAATAAAATACGCGGCTTAATAGCCGCTACGGGATGGACCAAGTCACAAATCCCTACCGGTGCACGCCCACACGCTCATCACCTAGCATGTGCGCCACCTCATTTATCAAAACAATACGAATTACTGGGGTTTCATACACTCAGGTCCAGATTTACAATGGTTACTTACCTCAAACCGGATGAAATACTACTCCGCGATGCCCTTGCCTCTTGACTCGGCCTCAACTCGTGTCGAATCTATCCAAATCAGAATCATAAAATCAATATATGTTAAGGGAACGAAGCCCATGAGAAAATAATCAAATTATATCAAAATTCCGAAATTGGTCCAACCCGACCCCCAGGCCCATGTCTCAAAATTCGATAAAAGTCACGTCAATAGAATCCTTATCCTCCCATGAGTCCATACATACCAAGAAAATCAAAATCCGACCACAAACGACCCCTCAAATCCTCAATTCAAAGTCTCCAATTTCAAGCCCTAACTCCAAAATTTTTGGCTTCAAATCCCACTAATTTCATGTTTAAACAAGTAACAATCAACATAGGATCGGATTTTAGGTTCAATAATCTTACCTCAAAGAAGTTCTCTTGAGTTCCCCCTTCAATCTCCCCCAAGAAGCTCCAAAACCGACTCAAAAATGGGTAACTATGGCCAAAAATTGCGAAAATGGCCTTTTAAACATTCTGCCCAGCGATTTAAAATTCCTTAATCGCGATCGTGGAAATGTCTCGCGATCATGAAGCACAAAACTGACTGCCCTCATTTTAACCCTATGTGATCGCATACAAACTCCATGCGATCGCATGGCACTTCCTTAGCTACCTTCCTTGATCGCTACCTCGCCCACGCGATCACGTAAAACAATCCTATACCCCTCTCACCAGCTCATCCATTCTACGCGAACGCGACCCTGGCCACGCGTTTGCAAATAACAATTTCACAGCCTACCGCGATCGCGCCCTGACCTATGTGATCGCATAGAACAATTTTCACCTCTGCCCCACAAAGCCTACGCGATCGCGAAGAACAAATGTCTGCAACAGACCTGAAGGAAACTCGGCAATTTTTCAAACATGAATTTGATCCGTGTAACCACCCGAAATTCACCTGTGGCCCTCGGGACCCCAACCAAACATACCAACATATCCCCTAACATCATTTTAAACTTGTTCCAATCTTAGGAACATTCAAAACAACATTAAAACACCAAATCATCATCGGATTCAAGCTTAAGAAATTCCAAAACTTCCGAATTTCGCTTTCGTTCAAAAACTCTATCAAACCTCATTTGATGACCTGAAATTTTGCACACACATCCCAAATGACACTATGGACCTACTCCAACTTCCGGAATTTCATTCCGACCCCTATATCAAAATCTCCCCAATCAACCGAAAAATGCCAAAATTTCAATTTCGCCAATTCAAGCCTAAATCTACTCCGGACCTCCAAAACTCATTCCGATCACGCTCATAAGTCCCAAATCACCTCCTGAAGCTATCTGAACCATTGGAATTCACATTCGAGCCCTTTTTCAAATAATTCAATATCCAGTTGACTTTTCCAATCTAAGCTTACTCAAAAGAGACAAAGTGTCTCATTCCTTTCCAAAAGCTCTCCGAACTCGAACCAACCAACCCGATATCACATAATACAGCTGAACAAGACAATAAGAAGCAGAAATGGGGAAAATGGAGTGGTAACTCATGAAACGACCGGCCAGGTCGTTACATCCCCCCTCTTAAACAAACGTTCGTCCTCGAACGAGTCAAGAAACATACTTGAAGCCTCAAATAGGTGAGGATATCTGCTCCGCATCTCCTAGGTAGCCTCCTCCACGGGCCAACCTCTCCACTGCACTTTCACTGAAGCTATATCCTTTGACCTCAACTTTTGAACCTGGCGTTCCAAAATGGCTACTGGCTCCACATCATAAGTCAAATCGTCATCTAACTGAACCCTGCTGAAATCTAAAACATGAGATGGATCGCCAATATACTTCCAGAGCATAGAAACATAAAATACCGGATGCACACTCGATAAGCTGGGTGGCAAAGCAAGCTCATAAGCCACCTCCCCAATCCTCCGAAGCACCTCAAAAGGCCCAATGAACCGAGGACTCAATTTACCCTTCTTCCCAAATCTCATAACACCCTTCATGGGTGAAACCTTTAGTAGAACCTTCTCCCCAACCATGTAAGACACATCTTGAACCTTCCTGTCAGCATAACTCTTTTGTCTTGACTGCGCTGTACGAAGCCGCTCTTGAATCACCTTCACCAAGTCTGTACCCAAAAGTCCATCCTGGCTCAAACCAACCAACCAGGGATCTACAATGCCTCCCATATAAAGCCTCGTATGGAGCCATCTAAATACTTGACTGATAACTGTTGCTGTAAGTAAACTCCGCGAGCGGTAGAAACTGATCCCATGACCCTCCAAAATCAATGACACAAGCGCGCAACATGTCCTCCAATATTTTAATAGTGCGCTCGTACTGCCCTTCCGTTTGAGGGTGAAAAGTTGTGCTCAACTCAACCTGAGTACCTAACTCTCTCTGCACGGCTCTCCAAAACTGCGAAGAATTGCAAAGTAAACTGAGTACCTCAATCTGAAATGATGGAAACCGAGACACCATGCAAATGAACAATCTCTCGGATGTAAATCTCTGCCAACAGCTTTGAAGAATAGGTAGTACACACAGGAATATAGTGTACGGACTTGGTCAGCCGATCCACAATCACCCAAATAGCATCGAACTTCTTGAAAGTCCGTGGGAGCCCAACTACAAAGTCCATGGTGATCCGCTCCCACTTCCACTATGGAATATCCATATGCTAAAGCAATCCACTCGGCCTCTGATGCTCATATTTCTCCTGGTGACAATTGAGACACCGAGCTACAAATCCCACAATATCCTTCTTCATCCTCCTCCACCAATAATACTGTCTCAGATCCTGATACATCTTTGCGGCACCCGGATGAATGGAATAACGCGAGCTATGGGCCTCTTCTAGAATTAAACCCCGAAGCCCATCCACATTAGGCACACATATCCGGCCCTGCATCCTCAATACCCAATCATCACCAATAGTCACATCTCTGGCATCGTCGTGCTGAGCTTTATCCTTAAGGAGAAGCAAATGATGATCATCATACTGGCGCTCTTTGATGCAATCAAATAAGGAAGACCGAGAAACCACACAAGCCAATACCCGACTGGGCTCCGAAATATCCAACCTCACGAACCGTTTGGCCAAGGTCTGAACATCAACTGTAAGAGGTCTCTCCCTAACAAGAATATACGCCAAACTCCCCATACTCACCGTCTTCTTACTCAAGGCATCAGCCACCACATTGGCCTTTCCCAGATGGTACAAAATAGTGATATCATAGTCCTTTAGCAGCTCCAACCATCTCTGTTGCCTCAAATTAAGATTCTTCTGCTTGAAGAAGTGATGGAGGCTACGATGATTAGTAAACACTTTACAAGACACACCATGCAAATAATGCCTCCAAATCTTTAACGCGTGAACAATGGTAGCCAACTCTAGATCATGAATAGGGTAGTTCTTCTCATGGGGCTTTAACTGACGAGAAGCATAAGCAATAACTCTACCCTCCTGCATCAACACACACCCAATACCAACTCTCAAAGCAGCACAATACACTCTATATGAACCTGAAGGTGATGGAAAAACTTACATTGGAGCTGTAGTTAAGGCAGTCTTAAGCTTCTGAAAGCTCGCCTCACACTCATCCTACAACCAGAATGGAGCACCTTGTTGAGTCAATTTGGTCAGGGGTGATGCTATAGATGAAAATACCTGAACGAGTCAACGGTAATAACCCACCAATATAAGAAAGCTGTGAATCTCTGTGATTGAGGACGGTCTAGGCCAACTCTGAACCGCCTCTTTCTTCTTCGGATCAACCTGAATATCCTTGCTAGAAACTATGTGCCCCAAGAAAGACACTGAACTGATCCAAAACTCACATTTGGAGAACTTTGCATAAAGTTTCTCCTCCCTTAATATCTACAACACAACTCTCAAATGTTCTGTTTGCTCCTTCTGGCTACGCGATTACACCAGAATATCATCAATGAAAACAATCACGAACTAGTCAAGATAGGGTTGAAACATGATGTTCATCAAATACATGAACGCTGCTGGGGTATTGGTCAGCCCAAAAGACATCACAAGGAACTCATAGTGACCATATCGGGTCCTGAAAACAGTCTTAAGAATATCCGAGTCCCTGGTCTTCAACTGGTGATACCCTGAACGGAGATTAATCTTGGAGAACACTCTCGCTCCCTGAAACTGGTCAAATCGATCATCAATACAAGGCAAAGAATATTTATTCTTGATTGTAACTTTGTTCAACTGCTTGTAATCAATGCACATCCTCATCTTGCCATCCTTCTTCTTCATAAATAGAATAGGTGCACCCCACGGCGACACACTAGGATGAATAAACCCCTTATCAAGGAGTTCCTAAAGCTGCTACTTCAACTCTTTCAACATCGTCGGTGCCATACGATACGGTGGAATAGAAATAGGCTGAGTGCACAGCATCAAATCAATACCAAAGTTAATATCCCTATCTGGTGGCATACCCGACAGATCTGTAGGAAAAATATTGGGAAAATCCCTCACAACAGGAACAGAACCAATACTAGGAGTCTCTGCACTGACATCCCTCACAAACATTAAGTATGAAAGACAACCTTTCCCAACCATCCGTTGGGCCTTCAAGAATGAAATCACCCTATTGGGGACAAAATCAGTCGAACCTCGCCACTCAATCTGTGGCATACCCGGAATAGCCCACATTACTGTATTACCATAATAGTCCAATATAGCACGACACAGAGATAGCCAATCCATGCCCAATATCATATCAAAGTCCGCCATACAAAACAATAATAGATCCACTCGGGTCTCCAGACCCCCAATAGTCACCACACACGACTGGTATACACGGTCCACAAGTATAGTATCGCCCATTGGAGTAGATACACGAATAGATGAAACAAGAGACTCACGGAGCATATCCAGATAACGAGCAAAATATGATGACACATATGAAAAAGTGGAACCATGATCAAATAATACAAAGGCATCTCTGTGGCAGACTGAGACAATACCTATAATCACAGCATCTGAAGCAATAGCATCTGGTCTGACTAGAAGTGCATAGAAACGGGCCTGACCACCACCTGATCGACCTTCCTCTCTAGGGATACCCCTAGTCGACTAAATCCCACCCCTAGCTGCCTGAGCGGGTGGTGAAGTACTTGGAGCTGAAGTTGAGGGTTGACCCCTCTACTGAGGCGGACCCTCAAGAAGACGAGTACATTGCCTCCTCATATGCCCAAACTCTCCACACTCGTAACAACTCCCTGGTGTAGGGAACAGGGATTGAAGGGAACCAGTGGAGCACGGGATGAACTCTAGGCTGGTAGGGCACTAAGTGATGAATGGCCTTGATGTGAGCTATGAGAACCATGACCCGATGACGCCCCATGATGAACTGGGTGAGCTGACTGAGCATGTTTGAATAGACGGCCTCTACCATGTTGAAACTGACCCCTCGAAAGAGCACCACCAAAACTACCAGATCCCCTAGGCCTCTTGGCCTCCCTCTCATCTCACTCCTGGCGACGAACTAACTTATTCTCCTGAGCAATGTCAACAACCTCGTCAAAAGTAGCACCTGACACCCTTTCCCTAGTCATGAGAATCCGAAGCTGATATATGAGGCCATCAACGAACCTCCTGATCCTCTCTCGATTTGTGGGAACCAACCAGACCATATGGCAAGCTAACTCAGAGAACTGCATCTTATACTGCGTCACTATCAAACTACCCTGACGCAACTGCTCGAACTGCCGGCGCAGCTCCTCCCTACGAGATTGTGGCACATACTTCTCAAAAAAGAGAATGGAGAACTGTTGCCAGGTAAAGGGCATAGCATCAACAGGCCAACGCCTCTCATAAGCCTCGCACCAAGTAAAGGCAGCTCCAAAAAATTGAAAAGTAGTAAATGCTACACCATTGGTCTCTAGAATATCCATTGTACGAAGAATCCTCTAACACTTTTCCAAGAAACCCTGGGCATCCTCGCCCTCTATACCACTAAAAGTCGGAGGCTGAAGTCTACCAAACCTCTCCAGTCGACACTGCTCGTTACCAGGCATAACTGGTACCACATACTCCTGAGCTGGTGCAATCGGCTGGGCTGGAGGTGCCCCTATATTAAAATCTCCCCTATCAACCGGAAAATGCCAAAATTCCAATTTTTCCAATTCAAGCCTAAATCTACTCCGGACCTCCAAACCCCATTCTGATCATGCTCCTAAGTCCCAAATCACCTCTCGAAGTTATCCGAACCATCGGAATTCACATCCGAGTCCTTTTTCACATAAGTCAACATCCGGTTGACTATTTCAATCTAAGCTTACTCAAAAGAGACTAAGTGTCTCATTCCTATCCAAAACTTCTTCGAACTCAAACCAACCAACCTGATATCATATAATACAGCTGAACAAGGCAATAAGAAGCAAAAATGGGGAAAACGGAGCGGTAACTCATGAAACGACCGGTCGGGTCATTACAAACACGAATGTGATCCACCCTAGCCGATGACATACCCCTCTACAATAATTGTGATGAGTAGATAAATCTGACCCGATCCAGAACACACATCCTTTTAGACCTACTAGTAGCCTCCAAATCCGTTCTGATCCTTCCGAAGTAGGTAGATAGCCTCCGAAAAGCCCACAATAACATATCAATAATGCATACCGTCAGCTGTCAACCTCTTAACATACCTTCACCATTCACAACCATGGAAAATCTGCCTCGAGAACCCTCTTAGTCTTCAAATTCCTAGAATACAAGAATCTCCATATCTAATCACAACTACACTACACAAATAACTAACACATTCCTCCCATACGGTTAGCCCACAAGAAGTACTTCTATAATGCTTTCGTGCCACAAAGCAAAATCTGGACATCAGTAGTTGATCAACCAGGTGATTATCGTAATACCAGTCAGGCATCCGCAAGTCGAAAAATAGTGTGCCTTCTAAAGTGCGCACCCTTCTTAGGTGATATCAATAATAACATTCTTCTAAACATCTAAAATGGTCCATGTTTTCTAGAACTCGTGACCTCATCCAGGCAAAAATCATAACACGCAACATGTTCCTTATGCCGCCAGTAGACATCTAACTCAAGATGTGGTTGACACTATCAAGAACTCTTCGAGGCTAGTCCACACATCACCAAGCCATTAGAACTAAAGTTCCCCAACTCAATCAAGTCATGCAATCTGTCAAACCCAAGAGTATTTCCATATAACACTGGTGAAGCATTACCACACCAAAAGACCATTTACCTTTGTTGCTATGCTGACCCATTTCTTCTAATCCTCCTCGACGTGTCTTCAGATCAACACTTTCACTTATTGCTACACAATGATCCTAAGTCAAAGCTCGCTACGAAAAACCCTAGCACGAATCACATCGTCCGAAACCTCTAAACTAATGTATTTCCTCTTGAGCACCCAACAATGCAGCAACCTAGATACCCACTCTAAAGAGACCTTATGTGAATATAAAGATGTTTATCTAACCTCTCTAATACAGGAATGTTGATTTAGCAATGATACAAATATACCACAAGCTCTAGCACCAATCCTATGAAAATCTCAGATCTTAGTCATGTACAGTTCTGGGGAACCCCTTAACACTGCATATATACCTTAGACCCAAGACTGATATGACACTTGCCCATGCAATTTGATCGTCGATAGTAGACTCCCCTACTTGGCGCGGAGTCATGGGGCACAATATCCGATGATCCATATTACCTACCTTCATAATCTTGTACAACACCAATCAGATACACGACCTGGTTGCATCCCACACTTGAACAACAGAAGATCTACCAACACGTCTGCGTCCTTAGTCTGGACAATACCTCGAGACAATGATCGAGCATATATGACCCCTTGTAGCCCATTTGCAGCATTACAAACTGCCGGAGCATAGCTGATACCGAGCACGTAATATCATATACAAGTGGATGTAAAGGGATATAAGATATATGCTTCAAGCTGAATCAATGTCGCACGATAAGGAATGAAAGGAGTGGTTCCTAATAGTTCCGTAGCCTCTCAAAGATAATTACAGACGTCTCCGTACCTATCTGTAAGACTCTACTAAACTTACTTATGACTCGTAGCACCTATGAACCTAGAGCTCTGATACTAACTTGTCACGACCCCAATTTCCCACCTTAGGATGTCGTGATAGCACCTAGTCCCTAAGACTATGTAAGCCTTACATATGTTGATTATTACTGAAAATTAACTACTTAACTGTAATACATTAAATAATAACTGATACAACATAACTGAGCCAACGTCGATCATACAATCCCAAAACTGGTAGAACAGAGTCATAAGCACTACTAAAACACAATAGAATTTCTAAACATAATACTGCTTTGAATTATAATTTTACAGTAGCGTAATGAAGTAAAATGGTGACATTGAGGTCTACGAATGTCAGGTGGGTATACCTTGAAGTCTCCCACCACGCAGATGCAACTCACAACAACACAATCAGAATACCTAAATCTGCACAAAAATGAGCAGAAGCATAACATGAATACACCACAACGGTACCCAATAAGTATCAAGCCTAACATTCGTAGAGTAGTGACGAGGTCAGGTCAAGACACCTACTAGACATAGACCAATTCAAATATACATAAGCTAACAATGGAAAAAATATCAAATATAAGACCAACAACGGAGAAATTATTGATTTACAACCAACAATAAAGTAATAGAAATATAAATGGCAGCAAGTAGTAAACGAGTAATAAAGAAACAACATAATCAGAACACCGATGAGATGTAAATGAACTCAAATAAAGAAAAATGGATGACAACTCAAATAATCAAATCGCTCCTGATGCATGGACCATAATTTTCAAATCTTACATATTTGGCACCTCGTGCCCACAATAACAATCACCTTCACACAGCAAAGCCCATGTGCTACCATGTACTTTGCAACTGTGAAAAATATTAATTTAGATGAACGAAAAATATATTTAAATACCATAAAACATAATAACAATCTTGAATAAAATAAGGTGTTATATGAAATAATGAGTTTATTTTAGAAACTAAGTAAAGAAAAATAATATACAATTTGTATGAAACAGAGTATAATATGGGTTTAGTTTAGAAATTAATAAAATTGAGTAAGGGTATCATTTTTAAACAAATAAAACATAAGTTAAATTAACGAATTAAATATAGAATTTGTTAAGGAAAAACATGCTAACAATTTTAAGTAAGGTAAACATCTAACAGGGTGATGAGTATAATTTGAGAAATCAATTATAGTGAAAGTGCGATAATCATTTAGAATAATAAAGCACCGAGTGATATAACGAGTTCTATCTTAAGAGGCGCATAGAATAAAATATGTTAATAATTCTTTTATTTAAACCATTATGTTACCAACAACTCAAGATAATATGATATAATGACTCCACGTAAGTAAATAATTATAACAGGGAAAGAAACAGGAAATGAAAGTAAAGCAGTTAGTTTATGTAAATAAATTCAAACCTCACTATCGGAAAGCCCAGAATAACAAATCTCATAATCTCATATAAAAATGTTAAAACTAACACAACAACAATAACCAGTACAACACACAAAATTCGTTGTGGCGCGCAACCTTGATCCCACCATAACATCATTTATCAATATCAAGTGCAACATAAACAATCTGTTGTGGCGTGCAACCCGATCCCACTATATCATCATTAATCAACTTCATAATCCTCCCTTACTCCACCATATATCATTTATCAATATCAATTATTATGTGCACAAATTGTTGTAGCGCGCAACCCGATTCCATCATATCATCATTAATCAATATCATAATCATCCCTTATTCCACCATATTATCATTTATCAATATCAATTATTACATACACAAACCGTTGCGATACCCAACCTGATCCCACCATATCATTATTTATCAATATCATAATCCTCCTTTATTTTATCAATTTCTGTTGCGGTGCGCAACCGGATCCACAAACAATTTCAATTAACATAAACAATCCAATAACTCAATTTATAAGAATTTCTATAATCAAAGGGCATGAGTGCACAACAATAAAAGTACCACGTAATAATCTAAGGAAAGCAACAATTATTACAAAAATAACAGGACAAGTAAAGCGCGTGACAATTAAGGTGTGCAAGTAAAACAGTTTAGGCAAGTAGCAAATAAGCACGAAGTCATGGAAGGGACGAACAATTCAATATTTCCACAACAAATAGCCATGGATCAACTACAATGTGTATAAAAATTTCAATAATAACAAAATAATGGGAATCCTCAACAAGGACAAGTATCTCAAAAATTAATAATTCCGCCTCAATGTGGTCGCGGCTATTACAATTTCAACATCAATAACTCAACAAGATGATATTCCACGAAATAACAACTTCAATTAAAAGTTATTCAACAATTAAGAGGTAACAAGACAATAAGGAAGGTAATAACTTCAACTAAAACATATAAGAGCAAAACAACAAGTACGAGGTAGAACAAGTGCTAACAATGTCAAATAGAGCATGTAAGAGTAAATTAACAATGAGAGATATAGCATGTTATGACAATTCTATTAAAGGCATGGAAAGAATCTTAACCAGTCAACAATGACATATAGCCCGTTTACCCACTCGTCACCTTGCGTACACAACTTTCACATAACACAAATAGCACTAGTTGGGTCCCATATCTCCCGAAATACTCCTCCAAAATTCGCCAAATTTGAGTATGTTGTTCTCCTAATATAGGAGAACAAGACCCCAAAATAATCGGGAAATTAATGGCTCTAACTCATTTTTAATTTTTAAAATTTAAGACATAACCCTATGTCCTGATTTAAAGAATTATGTGGGTTTTCAATTAGAGTCATGGATTAAAGCATAAACCAAGGAATGAATCAAAGGGAAATACTTAGGTTATGGTTTAGAACTTACCCCATAGAAGAAACTTGAAGAACATCCTTGAATTCTTCCAATCCCAAACATTCAAGATGAGAAAAACTCCAACAACATTAATAGCCAAAAATGCCTAGTTATTCTGCCTCGTTTCTTATGCCAAATAATCCTAAAGCTCTCTTTTGAAGACTACAATGGATTCCTCGTAAAATTGCAGTCAAGTCAGGCTTTTGAATCACTCCATTTGAACTTATAATGAAGCAGATATGTTGGTTTCAGTATTTGGAATAGTGCAAATTTTTAAATACAAACTCAGTGGCAATTGCGTAATTAATCTGAAAAATCTAGCAACCCAATTCATAGTAAAATGGAAATAAAGTCCTTATACGATGTCGAAACTTGATGATTTCAGTTGATATTATTCCAAAATTACGATACGGATATAATAATTTAGTCAAAATACGAATCTATGGTTGTTTGCTCAATATGGTAACTTTTATGCTCAAATCAACGTTGAAATTGAAAACAATCGCCATACAACTCAAACGTATTCAAAACTAATCGGAATTTAACTAAACTTTGTGGATAAGTCCAATCATCATACAAACTTATTGGAATGATTAAAACCCGATTCCGAGTTCGTTTACCCCAAAAGTTAAATCTTGGTCAACTCCTCCAACTTAAAGCTTCTAAAACAAGAATCATTCTTCCAAACAATCCCGAACCGTTCAAAAACCGAAACCAACCATACACGCAAGTCATAATACATAATATGAAGCTACTAAAAGTCTCAAACCACTGAATGGAACGCTAAAGCTCAAAACGACCAGTCGGGTCATTACATTCTCCCCCACATAAATATATATGTTATACACATTTGATACGTATGTGATACATAAATGATACATAGTGTGGCACATATCATCTTTTTTTATGTTCATCTTTTACTTCGAATTCAACTCAAACAACCTCAAAATTCTACTAAATCATTATAAAAATGAGATTCAAACTTCTTAAGATGTACCCAATCTATTACAATAACACTCACTCAAAAGAAAGCAAAAATTTAAATTTTTTGCTACAAATAACTAATTGTCTAGTATTGGTAATATTTTATGAATTGGTTAATTTTCATACTAACTTACTTATAGGCTGATATAACTGGTAATTTCCCATATTATAACACTACTAAGGTACAGAAAACTATTGATGGTTCAATTTCTTAAACATTTGTAACAAAGTTGTTGTTGTAGAGAAATATGTCTCTTACTAAGCAATGACGATATGATTATCTACTTTCAAGAAGATTCTTAATAAAACTTTTAGCAAACTAAATTTGCAAAACCAAACACTAAACTATAAACTTACCAATTTGTTATGAAGAAGAAACATAACCAGTATTCTTATATTCAAGAAGAAATCGTTCACGACCTGGAAACCAATAATTTCAGCCCATTATTTGATTATGGCATCACAATTAATTAAAAAAATATTAGGTGATAATTTCGTTAAGAGCCTAGAAGGTATTTAATTTTTTTATTTGATTTAGGAATAAAATAGCTTCTATAAAGGAATCTTAGTAGTTTAGTTGGTTGGCGACCTAAACTTTCACCTTATTAGTGAGGGTTCTATTCCCCACCTTATAATCCTCTCTCTTATTTCTATTTCCCTACCCATAAAAGTTAGCTTCTATAAACGTATTACCATGGCCCTAGCATTGGCTGCCTCACCAAGTTTAGCCACAACTTGTGAAAGTACTCCAAATGCAATGCCAATACTCTTCATAAACTTAAAGGCATCGTGCAAACATGTCACGACCCAATTTAGGATCGTGACCGGCGCTCAGGAGCAATTGCTCCCAAGTAAGCCTCATCGGTATTTTACGGAAAATCGGATAGAGTTTCCCCTGTTTTTTGGACTATCCCAAAAATTTCCATGTCTCAAATCAACAACCAAACATCCTAATATCATACCAAATAATCGATAACTTATCAATCAACGAAAATGAGTCTCCGCCATTACTAATCAACCCACTAACAACGAGAAATACTAATTTATCTCCAACTTTGATAAAAAGAACGATACTCAATATAAGACTATAATAATAAAATAATACTCATGACACTACAAGAATGACTATGGAGAGACTATAATAATTCAAAGAAAAGACCATAACAATAAATTAAATCTCCGCCCACGCGAACAAGTGCGAGGCTCACCAAGAACTATCAACCTGTGCGCTCTAATTAACAAAATCCTCGCCTGCGTCAACTACTGTCTCTGTAAAAAAAATTAGCGGGGAATGAGTCGCTAGCTCAGTGAGTAATAACACTTAACCACAACCATTTTTATTGGGGACAAGTCAGAAAGCATGCTAGTATCTCAAACAGAAAATAACATAAAAATGCCCTTTTAGAAACAATAATTAATTTTCAGTCTCATCATGTTTTTCTTGTAGTATAATACAATTAACAATTCAGTAATAAACTCGGTAACCACTGTATAATATCAATATTCACATTTTGGGAGGTTTCAATAAATGGATCATGTACTCGGTATAAATGTGGACTTATTCGCAAGAAGTCAAATATAACGGTAGTCCCTACTCGAGGAAAATCGGTAACGGTAAGCTAGTTCTGTCTTCCCACTAGCGAGGGCTGTAACGGTAATCAGTAATTACAAAGTACACCAGGTCTAACGAACTCGCCGTTAGCTACGGGATCCTTCAATGTCTACTACCATTTATACTTGTCTCTGTAATCCGTATATACTCGTAGAAAATATTGTAAAACAATATAGCCATTTCAGTTCTTATCAAATCATATAATTTCATTTCGATAATAGTAAATTCAAGTAACGATAAAACAGATTTAGTGACAATGGAAATATTCAAAACCACGGTAATCATCTCAAATAATTAATTCATTATCATATCGAGTAAAAGACTTGTCCCACATGCAACTCTAAATAATAGATAATATATTCTTATTAAAATCATGTGTAAATCATGCAAATTATGAAAACACAAAATGCGGTAAGATTACTACTCGCAGTACTCGTGCCAAAATACCAAATGCTTCACCTCGAACAATTCATACAAATTCCTCCAATCAATATATAATTACATAATATCGATCTCATGCTAATTGCCTCATTTAGGCTAAATCCATCACTAATTTAGAATACTCAATCATCGGGGCTCATGTTTGAGTCTTAGTTTGTGAATTTATATTTAATCATAGAACTAGTCCATAATATTGAATTTTTTTGTACTACATGAAATGGCATAGATTCAGTGAAATAATTCAACAGATGAGAAGAAGAAGGTTAACCTCTTGAGTCGAAGGAGAACTTTAATACTTTCAATTTCAACTCACACTTCTTCCTAAGACCTTTGCCCAAAGCTTTCTTCTTCTTCTCTTTTCTTTTTTCTTCTCTTTCTTTCCTTCTCTGGTTTCATTCATTTTTTTTTTCCGTTTCTGAAGCTTCTACTTCGTCCCCTTCCCTAACTCTTTTTAAAAGTTTGGGGCATATGTGTTGTTATGGGCTTCCGCCCTTTTGGTTTCAATTCTTAAACTTTTTTTTTGTTTATTTAGTTAGTTGTGTTTTTTTTCTTTTCTTTTTCTTCTAACTTAAATTATTTACTAAATACCCCATATGTCCTCATTTAAAATATTGGGGGTATTACATCCTCCCCACCTTATGAAATTCGATCCCCGAATTTAACTCAAGTACATACCTGTAGACTGAAACAAATAGGGATACTTCGCTTGCATATCTTTTTCTACCTCCCAAGTAGTTTCTTCAACGGTATGATTTCTCTATAAAACATTAACGAACACAATTTATTTTGACTGTAGCTTTCTTACTTGTCTATCAACAATTGCCATCGGCTCCTCCTCATAAGACAACTTCTCATCAAGCGGTATAGTTGGTGCTTCAAGCACCTGAGATGAGTATGATATACATTTTCTTAGCATTGAGACATGAAACACTGGATGAATAAAGGACAACTCAGGAGGAAGTTCCAAATGATAAGCCACAACTCCCACTCGATCTAGTATCTCATACGGTCCTATAAACTTGGGGCTCAGCTTGCCTCTTTTCCCAAACTGCATCACACCTTTCATAGGAGAGACTTGTATGAACACTTTGTCTCCAATTGTGAACACTAAATATCTTCTTCTCTTATTAGCATAAGACTTTTGACTGCTTTGAGTTGTAAGCAATCTCTGTCTGATCAACTGGACTTTGTCCATAGCTTCTTGTACTAAGTCAGGTCCCAATAAGTTAGTCTCACCAGCTTCAAACCATCTGATATGAGAACGACATCTTCTACCATACAATGCTTCGTACGGTGCCATTTGAATATTGGACAGGAAGCTATTGTTGCAAGCAAATTCAGCTAAAGGTAGATAAGCATCCTAACTACCTCCAAACTCAAGAATGCAACCTCTCAACATATCCTCCAAGATCTGTATAGTATGTCCAGGCTGACCGTCTGTCTGTGGATGAAATGCAATACTAAGATATACTCGTGTACCCAATACTTCTTCAAAAGATTTCCAAAAGTGTGAAGTGAATTGTGATCCTCTATCAGAGATGATGGATACTGGAACTTCGTGAAGTCGGAAAATTTCGTTCATAAATATCTGTGCGTACCTCACTCCACTATATGTAGTCTTCACTTGCAAAAAGTGTGTTGATTTCGTCAGTCGATCTACAACCACTCATACAGAGTCATAACCTCTAAGGGTTCGTGGTAGCCCGGTGATAAAATCCATAGTAATTCTTTCCCATTACCACTCTGGAATATCAATTTGTTGTAGTAGTCCCACGGATCGCTGATGCTCAGCCTTAACCTGCTGACAAGTCAAACAACTAGAAACAAAGTTAGCAACATCTTTCTTCGTACCTTCCCACCAATAGAATTGCTTTAGGTCAAGATACATTTTTGTGGATCCAGGATGTATAGTATATCTAGTGTTGAGCTTCTTTAAGAATAGCATGCCTCAACCCATCTACGTCTGGGACACATAACCTGTCACCCATTCGAAGAACACCATCACTATCAACAATCATATCCTTGCTTTTACCAGCTAAGGCCTCATCTCTGTATTTGCAAAATCGCTCATCCTCATATTGGGTGGCCTTAATGCATTCAACTAATGAAGACTTAGCCTGAGCACAAGCCAACAATGCCTCTGAATTTCTGATACTAAATCTAATACCTATATCTTCTAGTCTTTGAATATCTTTGACCAAGAGCCTCTTTGCAGGAGCTATATGTGCCAAACTCCCCATAGATTTTCCGCTCAATGCATCAGCCACTGCATTGGCTTTTCTAGGATGATACAAAATAGAACAATGATAGTCTTTGAGTAGTTCCATCCAATGACGTTGCTGAAGATTTAGATCTCTCTGCTGAAAGATATACTTCAGACTTTTATGGTCAGTATAAATCTCACAATTTTTGCCGTATAGATAATATCTCCAAATTTTTAGAGCAAATACCACTGCAGCCATCTCCAAATCATGTGTAGGATAGTTTTGCTCGTGCCTTTTCAATTGTCTAGAAGCATAAGCAATAACGCGACCATTTTGCATGAGAACACATCCTAATACTACCCTTGAGGAGTCATAGAACACCGTAAATCCTACGGAACCTGATGGTAAGGCTAATATTGGTGCAGTTGTCAAACATGTTTTGAGTTTTTGAAAGCTCTGTTCACATTCCTCCGTCTACTGAAACTTTGCATTTTTCTGTGTTAGCTTAGTCATTGGCACTGCTATTCTGGAGAAATCCTACACAAAACACCTGTAATAGCCTGCTAAGCCTAAAACGCTGCGAATCTCTATAGGAGAAGTAGGCCTAGGCCATTTCTGCATAGCTTTTGTCTTCTTAGGATCTACCATAATTCCATGTTTGGATACAACGTGCCCCATAAATGCTACCGAGTCTAGCCAAAATTCACACTTTGAGAACTTAGCAAAAGACGATGTTCTCGCAATGTTTGCAACACAGTCCTGAGATGGTCCTCGTGTTCTCCTTGGCTACGAGAATATATTAGGATATCATCAATAAATACTATTACAAATCTATCCAGAAATGACTTGAACACCATATTTATTAAATCCATGAATATAGTTGGAGCATTAGTCAGTCCGAAATGCATCACAAGAAACTCATAGTTCCCGTATCGAGTTCTGAAAGTAGTCTTAAAAATATCTTCATTTTGATTCTAAGTTGATGATAACTAGAACAGAGGTCAATCTTTGAAAAGTGGGCAGCTCCTTGTAACTGATAAAAACAGAGGTCAATCTTGTTCAACGGCCTGTAGTCAATGCACATTCTCAGGGATCCTTCTTTCTTCTTTACGAACAGTACTGGTACACCCCATGGTGATACATTAGGTCTAATAAAACCCTTATCTAACAAATATTGTAACTGTTGCTTTAGCTCCCTCAACTCTATTGGTGCCATTCAATATGGGGGTATCGATATGGGTTGTGTGTCAGGTAGCAAATCAATACCAAAGTCTATTTCTCTACTAGAGGAAATCCTGGTAAATCCTCGAGAAATACATCAAAAAATTCTCACACTACTGGTACATTTTCTATATTAATTGTTTCCTTTCTTGTGTCATTTACAACAGCTAAGAGACCCAAGCAACCTTTCTTAAGAAGTCGTTGAGCCATCATAAAAGATACAACTTTGCAAGTCTCTAGAACCTGACCCCCTTTAGAATAAAACTAGGTTCGTTTGGTATCTCAAACTTGACTATCTTTGCATGAAAATCGATGACAGCATAGCAAGAAGATAACCAATCCATTCCCATCAGCATGTCAAAGTCAATCATATTAAGTACAATAAGGTCAGCTAGAGTATCTCTACTCTCAACCCAAATCTGACAAGCACGATACAGTATTCAGCTAATAGAGACTCTCCAACAGGAGTAGCAACTAGAAAAGGATCATTCAATAGCTCAGGCTGTCTACCAAACCTCAAAGCAAAGTATGAGGACACATAGGAGTGAGTAGATCCCGGATCAATCAACGCAAGTGCATCAAATGAACAGATAGAAAGAATACATGTAACCACAACATTCGAGGCCTGAGAATCCTGTTTAGTAAATGCAAAAACTCTCGCTTAACCTCTACCAAAATTCCCTTATCCTTGATTCATAGTAGCACGGTCTCCAGCACCTCGACCTCTATTTCCTGTACCTGTAGCACTTGAAGTATTACGAGTAGTTTGAGTCGGTGCAGCTGACTAAAAAGAAGCCTGGTTGAAATTTCTCAGAGGCTGAGGGCAATCCCTCAAGTGATGTCTCAACTGGCCACACCGAAATCACTCTCTAGTTAGAACACGGCATTGGCCCAAATGTGATCTACCACAGGTCTGGCAGACTGAAGTAGTGACATGTGAAGACAAATGAACAGTACTGGTACATCCCATAGTGGCCCTGTCTATAATGTGGCCTATATGTGGACTGTGAAGACAAATGTGTCCCTGTTTGAGAATCCTGTTATTGTTGTCCCTAATTTCCTGCTCTTCAATTTTCACTACAATTGCCACTGAAAGACCTTCCTGTCTTGGCCTTCTTACGTAAATCACTAGCTGCATGCTCATCATATCCCTTGTTTTCAATCTTTCTAGCAAGGTCGACTACATTAGAGTAGGATAAAGTCTTCATCTGTGGGGCTACTGCAGTGTATAAACGACCAGCCAATCCAACAACAAACCTCTGAACTCAAGCTTCTTCGGTAGGCACTAAGTAAGGAGCATATATAGCCAGCTTACAAAACTTAGTGTTATATGTTGACACATCCATATCTGGAATCTGAACCAATCTCTCAAAGTCTCTAGCATATTTTTGTATCAGGCTGTCTAGAAGAAAATGATTCTTGAACAATTTAGTGAACTCGTCCCATGTTAGTGGTGCTGCTCTTGCTGGCCTTCTTAGCAATATAGTTTCATACCACGTGTTCGGCATATCCTCTAGTTTGTATGCTGCGAGCTCCACGGCTCTCTCACTAGAACATCCTAGAGCACATAATGCCTTGAGTGCCCCATCCAAGAAACTTTGAGGATCTGCTAAATTATTGGAACCTGTGAATTTTGGTGATTTCAATTTCAGGAACTCTTGTAGGGATACTTCCTTATTCCCGAAAGTCTGAGTCTATGCAGGTGCTTGTGTCGGTAAAGTAGTCTGAGGAGCTGAACTTCCACCCTGAGTAGGCACCAATGCCTCTAATCTTGATGGTCACTTTGTTCAACTGCTGATAGTAAATAAACATTCTCACAGGCCCATCCTTCTTCTTAACAAACAACACGGGCACACCCCACGACTAAAAACTAGGCCTGATAAACCCCTTATCCATCAACTCTTGCAACTGTTCCTTCAATTCCTTCAACTCCACTGGAGCCATGCATGCCCGGTGCCAAATTAATACCGAAATCAATGTCCATGTCAGGCGGCATGCCATGTAGGTCTATTGAAAACACATCTAGAAACTCTCTTCACTACTGGAACGAACTCAACAGTAGAAGTATCAACACTAACATCTCTAAAAAAAGCTAAATATGCCAAACATCTCTTCTCAACCATCCGTTGAGCCTTCAAAAATGAGATCACTCTACTAGGAGTGTATCCAAGAGAACCTTTCCAATCCAACCTCGGCAACACCGGTATCGCCAACATCATGGTCTTAGTGTGACAATCCAAAATAATATGGTATAGAGATAACCAATCCATACACAAGATCACATTAAAATCCACCATATCTAATAATAAGAAATTTGCCCTCGTCTCAAACCACAAATAATGACCATACATGACCGATAAATTAGATCCACCATAATAGAATTACTAATATTGGTAGGCACATACACAAGAGCATTAAGAGAACCACGAGGCATATCCAGACAAGAAGCAAATTATGATGACACATATGAATAAGTGGAAACAGGATCAAACAATACCAAAGCATCCTTGTGGCACACAAAAACAATACATGTAATCACTATATTAGAAGAAACAACCTCGATCCTCTCTGGGAAAGTATAGAATCTGGCTTGACCTCTACTAGACTGAGCTCCCCCTCTAGGACGACCACATCCTGGATGACCTTCATCCTGAGTTTGATAAGCGGGTGGTGTAGCAACCGGTGTGGGAACCATATTCTAACCTTCCTGCTACACTGGATCTGTACAAAAATGGGGGCAATACTTCTTGACATTACCCAACTCTCCACACTCATAGAAACCTCTGACTAGCAAAAACTACGGGGTCTGAATCAAACCTCGTGAACCAGAATAGCCACTAGAAGAACCGAGTACTGATGAACCTTGAATAGATGGAGTGCGATGAGAGCTTTGTGTTGGAAGTGCACTAAATAAAGACTACATAGAAGCTCCCCCGCTGGGTGGCAGTGAATGATACGCTGGCCTGCTAGACTAGCCTTCCCAAACTGACCACAACCTCTAGATGAAGCACCACTGAAACACCCTGAATATCAGGACCTCTTGTCCCTACCCTGCATCATCTCTCTGGTCTCAATGTGAATACGCTCAATATGATGCGCTATCTATGCAACCTGGTGAAATGGAGTCCTATCTCTACCTCTCTAGCCATACAAATATAAATACCATGATGAAGACCATCAATGAATCTCCTCACTCTCTCCTCATCAGTAGAAACCAAAAAAGCAGCATGACGGGACAACTCTACAAACCTCATCCCATACTCAGTAACTAACATTGGACCTTGCTAAAGGTACTCAAACTGCCTCCTCGGCTCCTCTCTCCTAGTGCAGGACACAAAATGCCCTAAAACCCTTGGAGAACTAAGCCCAAATTAGAGGAGGTGATCCTACTGGACGACCTATCTCATAAACCTGCCACCAATTCTTGGCTGGACCTTGTATCTAGAAGGGGGTGAAATTGACTCCATTGGACTCAACTAGTCCCAAGTTGCACGGAATGTCATGACAATGATCCAAGAATCCCTGAGCATCCGCTGAAGGTGTACAACTAAAGTGAGGAGAATGCAATTTGGTGAACTTATCTAACCTCTCAAACTTATCAACTGACATCGCGGGCCTATCCTTAGCTATATGGCAATAAAAGATTAAACTCATCTAGCTTGTATTATGGTAGAAATCGGATAACCACGAGCCATCTGCTCTGGGGTATGGGTAGTTGGAGTCTACGCTTTGCCCCTACCTGAGAAGTAATTGGTATAGTAGGAAATGCCCCGGCCTGATCCAAACTCTCAAACAACCCAAACATACGGACCAAAGCATCCTGAACAGCTGGTGAAAACAAATAGGCCCGAGGAACCTGAGTTGGTGCCTCCGGCTCATCAAAGTCTTGAACATGCTCCTCAATAGGAGCTACTTGTGGCTCCACTGCAGCTGTACATATAGGGGCTCTTGCTATGGCGCATGCTCCGCCCCTACCTTTGCCTCGACCCCGACCTCTCATGGACCTAGACTGCGGTATCGGGGCTGATGATCGTGTCTTCACCATCTCTAAGAGAATAAAAAAGCAACAATTCAGACTTATGGTAAGCAAATCTGCACAAAAATGAATGAAAGAAGTTGAGTTTCCTAACAGCGTTGTAGCCTCTCGAAGATAAGTACATACGTCTTTGTACCGATCCACAAAACTCTACTGGACTTGCTCATGACTCGTGAGACCTAAGCAACCTAGGGCTCTGATACCATATTGTCATGATTGACCAAAGTTGTGACGGCGCCAAACACTATTTGCTAGGCAAGCTAACATTCAATATATATAAATTAACTTCAACAATAATAAATAAAATTCTCAAAACGGAATATAATAAATAATTACAACAATATAGCACTACAAGTGAAACACCATCCCAGAACCTGGTTTCAACAAGTACATGAGTTCTACAGAGTGAATAAGTAAAAATGTCGTAATAACTATGCAATACTGTCTGAACTACATAAACTGTAATAACAAAAGTAAATGAAAGGACTCCAAGGCCTGCAGACGGAATAACAATGCTACCTGGAAATCACCAATGAGGACCAGGGCAACTCCCTAACAATGAGCTCTATCAGCAACACATGGATCCGCACTTAAAGTGCAGAGTATAGTAGGAGTACAACTAACCTCAAGTACTTAGTAAGTAGTAAGCCTAACCTCGGATTGAAGATAATAATGATATTGGCAAAGTCTGCTACCCACTTTCAACTATCAATAATAACAGAAACAGCATAATAGTAATAAAGGGAAAGCACCTCAAGAATAACAAGTTCAACTTACTCACGTAAACAAGAAATAGGCATGCTTTCCAATCAAATTAGCTAAGTCATCGATCTCATGATACAGACTTTCAATTAGCATGAGGAAGATACATCTTCATGCCTGCATGACAAGTAACAATGCCAAAATCAAAGAATCAATAGTGAAATCATCAAATAAGCATACTCTCAGCACTATACGGGTGCTTGGCATAAAGCCCTCACTAAGCACATACCAAGTGACTGCACTCACAGGGCCCAAAGACCACGGATTATCACCTGACTTCGGAGGGGTGGATCCTAGCCTAAGCGTTGATCGGATCAATAATCAATGATTATCATAACTCAGCCCAAATGGCCAGATGCACGCGTCACCTGAATATCATTACCACTCAGCCTAATAAGGGGCTTTAGCCTACGTGTTGTCATACCTCCTTTTTACCTTCGCCCGCAGGGCGTAAAGGAGTTTTTCCAATTAAAGGACAATCGAAACGGGATTCATTATTAAAGATTTAGAGTCGCCACTTGGGAGATTTATGGTGTCCCAAGTCACTGGTTGAATCCCAAATCGAGGAAAAGATTTGACTCTGTATTACAGTCCGCGAACCAGAAATCTGAGTAAGGAATTCTGTTAACCCGGGAGAAGGTGTTATGCATTCCCGAGTTTCGTGGTTCTAGCACGGTCGCTCAACTGTTATATTTGGATTAAATTATCTGATTTTAACAATTATGAACCTATGTGTAAATTTTAACCTTAACCGCTTTTATTCATTTTTAAAGAAAATTGCAACGTCGTTAAAACAAGTCTTGAACCACGTCACATAAATGCACCCGTGGTCTTTGGACATACTTTAACATCGTTGGGATTTGGATTTGGGTCACATAAATGCGCACCCGAGTTTAGGGAGGTAATGTTATTAAAATACGCGCCTAAAGAGACTAACGCATTATTATTTTGGGGAAGGCCGTGAAATTCGCTAAACGGCCCGTCCCGAAATCTAAGTATGTTAATATATACAATTATCGAGGGCCCCACAATCTAGGTGCTATATTGGGCGAGGCTCATCTCGTTCATTATTTAAAGGGCAAACCTAAGAGCAACTATGATTCTCTACTTTATTTGTCTCTAAAATAAAAGAAAGAGTCCTAGTTAATTATGTGTTGAACTATGAATTGAATTCTTCCAGCCAAGTCCAAATAATGAATTTGCTTGTGCACGATTGCAGCAACCCGGCATTTCAGCCACCAGCGTTTGGGCTCAAAGTCGTGGATCAGTTCTAGAGCCCAACGTTCTTTTAATCTCCCCTAGGAGACCTTTCTGTGGGTTGGAAATCTTTGGGTTTGTTTGCCACGCATTTAAGCCCAATCTTCATGGTCAAAAAATTTCAGACTTTGACCAAACGAACTTACACTAATGCCTCAATCCTTTCCTTCAATATGCAATCAGTGGGCGAATTATAATAACTCAATATCGAAGCTAGAAGAGATGCAACTTCTGAACTATGACTACATGATATCCAGGCTAGGGTTATTGACACTAAACAATGAAGTATAAACCATTTCTACTATCTATTATACATGGAATTACTGGTACGAACATAGACATTCTTCCTAACCTTTTAGGCTCCATCATATTTTAGTTTTAATACTTTATAGAACAGGGTGCCATACTTGGGCTATACTAAAATTGAACCACACTAAAGTCGATTCTATTGAAGAGAATAGGCATAGGTTAATAGTCCATATACACAGTATCTCAAGTATTCAATTAACTTTACATACCACAAATATTCAGATAAGAAAGAAAGAGCAACATGGTTCCCAGAATACACTACTTGTACTAGGATGAAACAGACTATACTAACTACTTTCACATTATGCTACTGGATTCCAAACAAGTTATTATTGAAGACTGAAGGCCAAAGATCATTCATTCATCAAGCTTCATGTAATTACAACTTTGCATATTTCTGTATCTCATCTTCTATGGATTCAAGGGATACCTGGAAATGGCAATACAATGAAAAGAGAAGGAGTAGTCAGCAGCAGCAGATAACACAGCAACAACAAACAGTCATCCACGAACAGCCCAGTAACATGTACAGCAAACCCAGGTAAATTTGAAACTAGTCAAAACCAGGACACTCAAACTCAAACAGCTCAAACGACCTCGGAAATGAAATCAGAAAAAACACACTACTGCCACACTACACCCAAACTCATCTCAAGCTGTCTCAAAACCTTTGAAATCTTGACAGCAACAAAACTCAATCGAAAATCTACTCAAACTTTGACCAAAATTACTCAGCATGAAACTCTAGACCAATGTAACAGCATTTTTTTTATATCGAACAGTAGCTCCTTTCAGGGTTAAATGCTATAACTTTTAAGAATATTATCTAAGACCTGGCCTGAATGGAACAGTAGAACCCAAGTGTGTATGCCTATATTCTCAGCCTGTTTTTAGCCTCAAAGACTCTGTTAGTAATGCCCTTCCAATACTCTCTAAAATGTCCTCCCTTTATACCCAAACACTGACCCTGCCAGCCCGTAAGAACACTAGGCAGAATTAAGAAACTAATTCTGCCCATGATACCTTTTAGAACTCCACCAGAGTATGTTTTGTTCCCCATTAACCCTTGTCTTTTCTTTATTTAAAGTTCAAGCAGGTATGGGCAACATATTTTAATCAATGCCTTTTAAACTTCCCCATACCATTATGTTTTGTTCCCCACTAACACATTAGATTAATGGTTAATAAAGTACTTTACTGACAGCCCACTCAAACTAAACCATTTCTCCAAAATTTTTAATCCCAAATTACCCCTGAAATTACTGTGATTTACTGTCCTAGTCCAATCCCCTATACCTCATCAGCTATAACCAATTTCCTTAATCAAAATCAAACAGCAACTCAAACTACACAGATTAGATCAAGTAGCAAACTGATATTAAACTGCTAAGATGCACATGTATATGGGAATAACTGACTACATTCACAATTCTAAACCAAACCTAGAAAAAAATGAATGAAACATTGTAATATCACGAATTCATATGCAACAAACTGATTGGCAACGGAGAGGAAAGAATCAAACATAACATAATAAGACAATTTGAACCAACAGTAATATCAAACGATCACAGTTTTATACAATCACTCACTCAACTTGCCTAACTCGAAATACTCAACAATGTAAAGAAGAAACTAATCCAGAGTGAAACCAAACAGATAGGGGTTCGAGTGATTTCAACTAAATCCAATTAACTATAAAATCCAATTAATACAGTGATGAAAATTTGGACCAGAAAAAGGTCCGAAAGAGGGGGGGAAAAGTAATTGACAAACATAGCAATGAAACGTAATTAGGCAAATAACAAACAACAATCAAAAAAGAAAAAGGAAAAGAGGAGAAATACCTCAGAATCAGAAACTAAATGAACTCCGTTCTCATTGACCTTCATAATTTCGACTTGAACTTCTGAGGCCAAAAATGGACCTTAGTTGAGTGTTCTCGACTGAGAACACTCGACTAAAGTCGATTAACAACCTCAAAACTCTCCTAATTTTGGACAGGTTCCAGTCTTGGTCTTTTTAGGGTTTGTTAGTCGATTTAAGATTCGACTAGTTCTAATGGGATTCGAACAAACGTAGGGGTTATTTGGGAACAAGGGAGGTCAGGTGGCTTAGTGGTGTAAGTTTGGGGTTAATCGGAGAAGGTGAGGTTTTTTGGACGATCTTCGATTGAAGATTCGAAGAGTTCTGTTGAGATTCGAAGTAAACGGAACATGGATTCGTGGAGAGGGTGGCTAGAAGGTTCAGGGGTGTTATTTGGGTGGCCGGCGGCGTTGTTGCCACCGGGTTTTAGGTGAAGGGGCATGAGGGCAGCTAGGGTTTCAGGGGGTCATTTGGTCTCTGGTTCTTGGAGACGAAGGGGAGGGGTTTGGCTTAGGGGGGCTGGGTAAGGGATTAGATTTATATACCAGAGGGGGAAACGAAACCTGGCCGTTTGATCTGATGAGATCAACGGCCTGGATTGATCATTTAAGTGGAACGGCGCCGTTTAGGCACTCCTGAGACCGGATCCATCTCCGTAAAATGGGTCGGGTTGGGGAATGGGTAAGGGAGAGATGATCTCGGTCGTTGGATTGGTTTAACCCAACGGCACTGATTGAAAGTGACATAAACGACGTCGTTTAGGAAGTCTGAGTGGGCTGATCAGTTGGACCGGGTTAGACACAAAATTTGGGCTGAATTTGGTCAAAATTAATATGGCCCAGTCCAATTTCTCTTCTATTTTTTATTTTTGTTTTCTTTTCTTTTTAAACTAATCTTCAAAATTAAAAACCTAAAAATCCTAATTTAAATTGTAAAACCAAAATTAACAAAAAATGCTAATTAACTCTTAAAAACAAATATCACACAAAATTGAATAAAAGAAAATCACACGATTTTGACATTAAATATTAAAACGCGAAGTACATTATTTTGTGAATTTTTCATTTTTGTAGAACACACTTAACTACTCCTAATTACAGAATTAATTCCTAAATGTCAATGCAACCTATTTTTGTATTTTTCTTTAATTAAAACAAAGATGAACATGCGCAGACAACACGAATAATTAACAAAATGCCACGAAAATTCTCCAAATTGCGTACAAAGAAAAACTATTTTTTTTATTTCTTTTGGAGTAGTTCCTGTGAGGCAAAAATCACGTGCTCACAGCTGCCCCTCTTTGTCCGAAAACATGAAGAGTTTTCGTGCAAAAATAAAGTGAGCGGATACGAGCGATTTTGCCCGTTCGGCTACTCCGTGTGAAGCATTTTTGAAAGATTTTACCGCACCGCTGCTTCAAAGGTTTCCTACATATCCCTGGCCAAAAGGGAATCAGGTCAATGTAGTTCGGGAAGTTTTGGTAGCTGGTACTACCATGGAGCTGTGGATTTACTGTTACTGTTGTTGCTGCTGCTGCCGCTACTTACTGACCTCCTTATTACTCATGCTAAAAGAAAACAAGAAGCTAGACTAAACTATAGTCTATGAATTACAAAATCTTATCTAGACTTAAGTCTTGCTCTTGTGTCTCTTGTTGCTTTGATGTCTTGCTGACTGGTGTTTTCTCTGACGTTTCTTTCTTTCTGTCTTGACTCGTAGTCTTCTCTTGATTGTCGAATTTGAACTGCTTATTTCCTTCTTATGAGCTTCAAATTATTTTTCCTTCGAAGCTTGAACTGCCTTCTTCTGACTAGTGTTGCCTTCCTTCCGACTTCTAAACTTTAATTTATGCTGGGGATTTTTGTTGTAACCCTTCACTTTACTGACTTCAAACGTCAATGTATTTCTCTGTTATACGGGCGGGCTCCTGACTTCAAAACTTGAAATGTAAAGACTGAAATGTATTCCTCTGTTTTATGGGCGGGCTCCCAACTTCCAAACTTGAAATGTAAAGACTGAAATGTATTCCTCTGTTATATGGGCGGGCTCCCAACTTCCAAACTTGAAATGTAAAACGCCATTCCTCTCTTCAGGCGGGCTCCTGACTTCAACCAACAACTTAGAAAATAAAATGTCATTCCTATCTTCAGGCGGGCTCCTGACTTCAACAACAACTTTAGAAAATAAAACGTCATTCCTCTCTTCAGGCGAGCTCCTGACTTCAACAACAACTTAGAAATATAACGCCATTCCGATCTCCAAGTGGGATTCTGACTTCAACAACAATTCAGAAAATAAAATGTCATTCCGATCTCCAAGCGGGCTCCTGACTTCAACAACAACTTAGAAAATAAAACGATATTCCGATCTTCAGGCGGGCTCATGACTTCAACAACAATTTAGAAAATAAAATGTCATTCCGATCTCCAGGCGGGCTCCTGACTTCAACAACAACTTAGAAATATAACGCCATTCCGATCTCCAGGCGGGCTCCTGACTTCAACAACAACTTAAAAATATAACGTCATTCTGATCTTCAGGTGGGCTCCTGACTTCAACAACAATTTAGAAAATAAAACGCCATTCCGATCTCCAGGTGGGCTCCTGACTTCAACAACATCTTAGAAAATATAAAGCCATTCCGACCTTCAGGCGGGCTCCTGACTTCAACAACAACTTAAAACTACATTCGTATTGCCATTGTTCCCCCTTGCCTCCTAAACCATTTTCCTTCTAACTTGATTTATCTTTCTTCAGAACTGCTTCCCTCAAAACTTGTATTGTCTTCCTTCTTCAAAACTACTTTCCTCAAAACTGGTGTTTCATTCCTCCGCAAACTGCTGGGGATAACACTGGGTTTTTTTTCTTCAAAATATGTTATCTTCCTCCTTCAAAGACTACTTCCCTTAAGACTGGTGTTTCATTCCTCCGCAAACTAGTTCCCTCTTTTTCCTTTTTTCTTTTTTCTTTTTTTTTTATCTTCTTCTTTCAAAGACTACCTCCCTTAAAACTTGTGTTATCTTCCTTCTTCCTCAAGTGGGTACCTGACTTCAGGAAAATTATTCTGCCCCAGTTTGATAACTTTCCTTATATCATACCTTTCCATCATCATTAACATTTCCTGTCCCTATTTCAAATCAAAGAAAGAATTTGGTCAGTTTAAAACGTGGTGGTTGGTTGTAATACTCCTGCTGGGGATGGTTTTCCCTTCTTTTTTTTTTACTTTCATGCTATGCGTTGTCTGACCATCTTGAAACTTGGCTGATACCTTCCGACCTTCTTGACGATTCCTTATTCACAAACCTCTCAACCATTTTCCCAGACTTCTTATCTGACCCCATGTATTTTCTATGACAGTCGATTTCACTTGAAGATCTTGCATGTTTATTGATTAACCACTTTCTCCATCGTCTGTGTTACTAAAATACCTTTTTCCCTTGCAGACCCAATATCTTCTTTGTGGTACTATTCGTGAACTGGCATTTCCCCGACCTTTGAGTCTCCTATGAATTTCCAAATTATGTCTATTTCTCTCTGCGTTGTTCTTTCTTGATTTTTCCACTGGCCTTGGTCTTATAACCTTCGATTTCTGCTTGGGATATCCTTCTTGACACTGGTCCACCCTTTTGTCAATCTCATCATTGAATATACCCTTGGTTCAATCACCCTGGCCCTCCTTTTATTGCATTGTCCATGAATTGATATGGACCAATCTTGGGTATTTTGCGCGAACCTCAAAGCATGTTGACTATTACCAGCTTATTGCGCTTGTTCTTTCCTGACTTATACAACTTTGATGTACTAGTCAGATCTCGTCTTGCATAATTGGAAAGCTTATGGCAAATTTTGAAATCATTTCTCACTTGTTCTGACCAAAGAGACTCAAGAAGAGGAAATGAAAAAGGTGAAAGGAACGGAGTAAAAGACAAAAGAAAGAGATGACTCCTAACAAGAAAAACTACAAAGTAAAACCTATCAGATGTGGATACCAACTCTATTGGCCATGACATGCACATGTGGCCTATCCTCCGTCGTTAATCGCCTTTCACAATCTTCGTCTGGTGCTTTCCTATCTGATTCTCAATCTTTATTCGACTTGTAGTGCCTGAAGGGTTTTCACTATCAAGCCTCTCTCATTTTGGTTTTTCTCTCAACTTATAGCTACCTCAAGGTGCCCGTGAAGGTTTTCACCGATAAGACTCTCTCATTTTATTACTTTTCTGTTGGGGATCAGAGTGTTATTCTCGACTTCCATTTGCATGATTTGGCATCTTTCGAAGACTGGTCAAAAGGTCTTTCTTTGGACCGTAACGTGGGATTTTGGATACGGCTAGAAAGAAAGGGTATTAGCGGCTCAAAACGAATCAATTTGGGTTCAAAATTTACAACCTTCGGAGCCAGATTTCTTTACATCAAACACAACTTCTACCCCAATTTCTTGCTTGGGGATTTTTTATTTTGTTACACTATGACCGAGCTGTGAAGCACATACGTATCCTCTTTGAGGAATCAGGTCAAACGTAGTTCCCAATTCCTTTTTTGTTTTCCTTTTCACTTATTTATTATTTTCTTTTCTTTTTCTTTTTCTTTTTCTTTCTCTTTTCTCATTTCTCCTTTCTCCTTTCTCTTTTGTTGTTTTGTTGTTTCTGTTGTTTTCTTTTCCTTTTTCTTTTTCTTTTTCTTTATCTTCCATACTTGTGTTTTCTAATCTTTGCTACCGATTCCGAACGAGGGGTATGAAAGAAAACCAATAAGGCTCAAAGGGTTAACGAAGGATAAAGTATTTAGATAGAAGAATAAAATGCCTTCGTCATTCCAATCTTCAAAACATGCCAAGCACAAACAACACAATTAAACATTCTCCACATCTTCTGATTGTGCCAGACTTGATAACCATATCCATACATTCGCCTTTTCATTTGTCATTTTTAAAGCACCGTTGGGCAACACTCTCACTTTCGTTACCATGAACGACCCCCTTGTCAATATGGCTAACTTGCTTTTATGGTTTTCTTTATGTTTTACTTGCCCCAGTTTCACGTGGCTCGGGCTTCAAATGATCTCAAGTTGTTCCTATTTCCCTTAAGTGTCCCGATCATCTCCCAATGGCTTTATAATTAACTTTTAAGATTAGGCCTAAACTGTGCGCGTATGTCATGTCACTAGAATCGACGTTTGAACAAAAGAAAACACAAAAGGATAAAAAAAAGAACTAAACAAAGAAGATGACTGGAGGTAACAAAAGACCAGAATTTGCATGAGACAATCGGTGAAACGGTTCGCACAACAAGATAAGTAAAGCAACTAGAGTACAATCTTGGAAAAAACCTGAGACAAACTTGGACAAAACTAAGCAAACCGCTATGACAAAATGGAAGGATAAGAGGGTTTGACACAAGACAATATCCGTATCACAACCCTAGAATAACCCGGATAACATAAACGAAAACAAAATAAACCACCAAAAGCTCCACTCCGGCTGACCAAGGAATGGAGCGTCTTCCCAATTACCAAGCACGGCATCTTAGCCACTGAGCTTCGCATCAATATTGCCAATACCACTATCCGCTTCAACATCTTCAGCTTTAGTCAATATCCCAAGCGGGTTCACATGCTCTTTGTTACTGTCGCCGATCGCAATCACTCCTTCGTGAATCATTCTTTCTATTTCCCTTTTCAACGAATGACAACTCTCAATTCTATGCCCTGGGACATTGGAGTGGTATGCGCATCGTGCAGTAGGATCAAAGCTTCTTGCACGTGGATCTGGAGTATATCCGGGGAGCGGCTCAATCAGGCCAACATGCTTTAGCCTTTCAAACAGACTTGCATAAGATTCTCCGATAGGGGTGAGAGCCTTTTCTCGTTTCAGCAACCTCTCGTTCCTAAATGCCTTATTTGGCCTAAAACCTGATCCAGGGGGTTTCTGGTGTGCTCGTGGGGGTGGATAGGCATTTTGTGGAGCTGGGTACTTAGAAAGTGAAGCATGTCTTTGGGAGTCCCGTGGAGAGAAATAGCGTTGGGGAGGGGAGTAGCGTTGGAAAAATATAGTTGGACGACGAGTGATGGAGCTACTCGGGTGGCTGGGAAAGCTGTCATAAGTGGGTAGATATGGAGAGTATGGAGGATCATCTGTTATTGTGTTAGGTGTTTGGGTAAGGACAGAGTTCATGAAGCTAGGCGGTGGCGGGGGTGGTGCTTTCCCAGTCATCCATGCCCGATACATGTCTGCCACATGCTGTCTCAACATTTTTACCTCTTCTACCAACCCGTAGTCCTGTTCAACCAGCTGTTTTTGGGCATCGGTACCAACCCACTTAATTCTATTGTTCTCTGCCATTGTCTTTTGCCTTTGTGTTGCAGGGAAGCGTTACTTTAGAACCACAACCAACCACTTTTCTGGAATTGAAAGAGAACAAAATGGGATCAACCTATTAGTGTTAGGGTTTTCAACAGATAGGAAAACACACATTGAGGATGCAATGCAACTAGGCAGTTAACCCTTTCTATCATGCATTTGCTTCAGTTACGTGCGTCATTTCGGCTTCTTATAATTGTGCTCCTTTTGAACGCCTTCCTTTATTTTCTTTGTTTTCTCCTTTTTTCTCTTTTCTATATATATATATACATTTTTTCTTTTTGATGTCATTTTTTCTCTTTTCTATATATATATTTTTTCTTTTTGATGGTGGTCGAATCTTATGTGGATTGCCTACGTATCATGTCCCCGCATGAATCAGACCGTGCGTAGTTCTGACCACAAGTGCGAAAAATAAAGACACCATTTTTGGATTTTTCAATCTTCATTAGCAAAACGTTCTATTACAAGGCAAAACATTTTGAAAGGAAAACAAACAAAATGGATATAGACTACAGACTTTATGCAAAAAGGGAAATACAAACTCCAATGGACAACAGACTCTGAAGACAAGGAACATACAGACTTCAAACTATGAATGTCTCGGAGTTTTGAATTTTAGCGCCCGCGGGGCATCGTTCGGCCTCGCCACGAGCTTTGGTGCAAGGCCCCTCTGCAGATCTTTCAAATCTTCCATGATCTGGTGGACATAAATCATTATTGAAGCAAAGAAGGTGGTACGAGACATATCCTCACAAGCTAGGCACTTTATGGTGATGTAGTGCCCGATATCATCGATTCTTCCCTTGATTTTGTCCCTTTCCATAAGCAATCACTCTATTTGTTGATTCCGAGTCCCTAGCACTTGAGCGTTGTAAAAGAGTTGACTCATTCACCTGTTTCTCCATTCGGGCCTTCAGATCATAGCAGCGCTTCCTATCTGTTCTGGCATCTTGGGCTTGTCTGAAGATCCGCTCTTTAAGAGTGGATATTGTTTTTCTCAATATAGCGATGTTCCCTTCGTAGTCCCTCTTTATTTGCCGCATATGCTTTGCTCGCGCTTCTGCACCCTTTGCCCATCTAGCTCGGATTCTCGTCACGCTAGCTTCCGATCTCTCTAAACCTTTTTGACATTCGGTGATTTGATTTTTTAGCCCATTTATCAACCTTTTGTCCGATCGACTCCTTTGTTGGTTGTCAGCATCTTTTCTTATTTGTCGGGTTTGGGCCTTCAGCGCCCCATTTTTTTGGGCCAATTTGTTCTTTTCCCCTTTTTCGGCAGCAGCTTGCACACTGTTTTCAAACTCCAGGTCCCTAATCTGTTGTTTCAGCTTGCCTATTTTCGTCCTATAGTTTGCAAGCCAACCCCACTGTTCTTGGGATGACTCGGCAAAATCTTGGAAGTGAGGTCTTTTGGTTGGCTGTTCTGGTTCATCTCTTTCAATGCTCTTCTTCCTATACCAGGCGAGATAAGCAGGTGAGACTTCACCTCTGTATAGGTCACACACTCAAGTATTTGCCGGCAAATACAGGCATTCGCTCCATATATAACGAATGGTCTTTTCATGAAATTGGCCGTCATTGCTAACCTCGACTGCATAAACACTGAGATCTTCGTCTGGGTGTACCACCTGAATCTTCCCAATTGTCTCATCACCCGGTAAGGCGCATAAGGTTGAATACCTCGGAATCCCATTAAGAGGAAGTAAGGACCAGTGGCGGGAATATACACAATTTCTTCAACAGGAAGCCAACCCAATGTCCAATCTATTTATACCGCGGTGATGGCACAGAGATAGGATACCCAGTCTTCAAACCCTTCCGGCAATCTGAGCCCTGAAACCCTCTTGTTATATTCTTCACTGCAGCTTTTGTCTGTAGATCTATAACTCATGTACTGAGGATGATGACACAAGTGCTCGATCATCCACATCTGTAATAACAAACTGCACCCCTCGAAGAAATCTGCCTCGGCTTTACAAGTTGTGAGAGCTCGGTATATCTCTGATACTATCATAGGGGCAAGGGTGCTTTTATTGTTGGTAATCAGGGTTTTGACGACTCCCGCCGCCTTTAAATCAATATTTTTATCTTTTCGGGGAAATACCACAATGCCCAAGAATGCTACCATGAAGGCGAACCGCCTATGTTCATCCCATTTTGTCCGATTCCCTTTGCTGCAAACCCCACTTTTTGGATCGTCGAACCCTCCTATATGCCCATGAACTGCAGAGTAGAAAAACCCCTATCCAATTCAGAGTGCGGGACTCCCTTGCTTATCTTCAGTAGATCCATGAACTGGTGCGCATTGACGGCTCTTGGAGCAATCAGATATTTGTGCCTTAGCCCCTCAGTAATATCCATATAACCTGCTACCTCTTCTAAGGTTGGGGTGAGTTCAAAACCTGAGGAGTGGAATACATTGTGGGCTGGGTCCCAAAATGTAACCAAAGCCTTTATGATATCCCCCTAGGATTAATCTTCAGCAACCCAGTGAGGCCTCCCAGGTATAGCTTGACCGTGTCGCGCCCTGATTCGCCCAAGTCATCCCACCACATGTGCAACTCCAAAGGGATCATGTTCACTATTGTTACGTGTAAATTCTGACTTGTGCTCATTCTGCTCATTTATTAGGGTGGTTAAGCAAAAATCACGATTCAATTGACTCAAGGATAACATGGACACTTTTCTATTTAAAATAAAACCCGGTTTTGCCAATACGACCTTTCAGTACCTCGGTGTTGAAGATTTTAAGGCTGTGTCGGCTAACCGGTGAAAGCCTTGAAAAAAAATGACCACAGGCGGCTGTTCTTGCAAAAATAGCCTTCCGGCGCCCTTTTAGGGACATTCGGCTATTTCTAACAAGAATGGCATCACCCTAATTATTTTCAAATAAAATTTTTGTTCTTTTGGCTATTTTCGTAAAGAGTGAAGTTGGACCCGATGGGGGTTGCCTACGTATCCACACCTTGTGAGAATCAAACTGGCGTAGTTCGGGCAGATAAAACAAACTTCTTTTGAAAACAAGACTCTTTTTCATTGGCAAATAAAACTATTTTTTCATAAACAAAACCTTTTTTTTCTTTTTCTCTTTTTTTTCTTTTCTTTTTTTTCATTTTCTCAAAAATTCGACAGAGTTTCGATACTATTTGGACATTGGTTTTTTTTCAAAACAGGCGATTAACTCTTTTTAACCCTCGTACCTCTATCTCTCTTTCCTCAAAATATTCAAAAGCCGGTCAGCATGCTAGTCCGAAGCAAACAAATGCACAAGTAGCAAGTAAGATGCATCAGGATGGTCTTTTGTCATTTTTGGTACACCTATCCTAGACAGACCCAACCCCTGTGTTGAGCCTCCTAAGTCAAATGCACGTGATGCAAACAAACGTTCCTACTAGGGATCCGGCATGAAGCTGAGTTATTCTAGGTTCATAACCTGGGGTATTTGTTCTAGACTGTGTACCCGAGCGGACAACTCGAGTCGAGGAGGGGGCTACGTACCGGGAACCAAAAGGCCATCTGGCTTAGTAACTTGTCTAAGCCTCTTTCTTATTTCAAGGTATGACACTAACAGAATAGGGAGTCTCGACCAGCGAGCACATCCCCGAAGATGAGAAGAGAAGGGTTTCGTAACAATTTATATAAAATTCAACAAAATATCAAAGCGGTAAAAGCAGCATTTAGCACATCAGGCCCAAACATGTGAATAAAATAAGATAATAAATAAATCCAAATATAACAATTCATCTAATCTCGAATTCTGAACCCTGAACCAAAGATTTTGGGTTCTCGTCCCCAGCAGAGTCTCCAGAGCTGTCACACCTCCTTTTTACCTGTGCCCGCAGGGCCTAAAGGAGTTTTTCCAATTAAAGGACAATCGAAACGGGATTCATTATTAAAGATTTAGAGTCGCCACTTGGGAGATTTATGGTGTCTCAAGTCACCGGTTGAATCCCGAATCAAGGAAAAGATTTGACTCTGTATTACAGTACGCGAACCAAAAATCTGAGTAAGGAATTCTGTTAACCCGGGAGAAGGTGTTAGGCATTCCCGAGTTTCGTGGTTCTAGCACGGTCGTTCAACTGTTATATTTGGCTTAAATTATCTGATTTTAACAATTATGAACCTATGTGCAAATTTTAACCTTAACCACTTTTATTCATTTTTAAAGAAAATTGCAACGTCGTTAAAACAAGTCTTGAACCACGTCACATAAATGCACCCGTGGTCTTTGGACATACTTTAACATTGTTGGGATTTGGATTTGGGTCACATAAATGCGCACCCGAGTTTAGGGAGGTAATGTTATTAAAATACGCGCCTAAAGAGACTAACGCGTTATTATTTTGGGGAAGACCGTGAAATTCGCTAAACAGCCCGTCCCGAATATAAGTATTTTAATATATACAATTATCGAGGGCCCCGCAATCTAGGTGCTTTAGTTGGCGAGGCTCATCTCGTTCATTATTTAAAGGGCAAACCTAAGAGCAACTATGATTCTCTACTTTATTTGTCTCTAAAATAAAAGAAAAAGTCCTAGTTAATTATGTGTTGAACTATGAATTGAATTCTTCCAGCCAAGTCCAAATAATGAATTTGCTTGTACACGATTGCAGCAACCCGGCATTTCAGCCACCAGCGTTTGGGCCCAAAGTCGTGGATCAGTTCTAGAGCCCAACGTTCTTTTAATCTCCCCTAGGAGACCTTTCTGTGGGTTGGAAATCTTTGGGTTTGTTTGCCACGCATTTAAGCCCAATCTCCATGGTCAAAAAAATTCAGACTTTGACCAAACGAACTTACACTAATGCCTCAATCCTTTCCTTCAATATGCAATCAGTGGGCGAATCATAATAACTCAATATCGAAGCTAGAAGAGATGCAACTTCTGAACTATGACTACATGATATCCAGGCTAGGGTTATTGACACTAAACAATGAAGTATAAACCATTTCTACTATCTATTATACATGGAATTACTGGTACGAACATAGAAATTCTTCCTAACCTTTTAGGCTCCATCATATTCCAGTTTTAATACTTTATAGAACAGGGTGCCATACTTGGGCTATACTAAAATTGAACCACACTAAAGTCGATTCTATTGAAGAGAATAGGCATAGGTTAATAGTCCATATACACAGTATCTCAAGTATTCAATTAACTTTACATACCACAAATATTCAGATAAGAAAGAAAGAGCAACATGGTTCCCAGAATACACTACTTGTACTAGGATGAAACAGACTATACTAACTACTTTCACATTATGCTACTGGATTCCAAACAAGTTGTTATTGAAGACTGAAGGCCAAAGATCATTCATTCATCAAGATTCATGTAATTACAACTTTGCATATTTCTGTATCTCATCTTCTATGGATTCAAGGGATACCTGGAAATGGCAATACAATGAAAAGAGAAGGAGTAGTCAGCAGTAGCAGATAACACAGCAACAACAAACAGTCATCCACGAACAGCCCAGTAACATGTACAGCAAACCCAGGTAAATTTGAAACTAGTCAAAACCAGGACACTCAAACTCAAACAGCTCAAACGACCTCGGAAATGAAATCAGAAAAAAAAACACTACTGCCACACTACACCCAAACTCATCTCAAGCTGTCTCAAAACCTTTGAAATCTTGACATCAACAAAACTCAATCGAAAATCTACTCAAACTTTGACCAAAATTACTCAGCATGAAACTCTAGACCAATGTAACAGCATTTTTTTATATGGAACAGTAGCTCCTTTCAGGGTTAAATGCTATAACTTTTAAGAATATTATCTAAGACCTGGCCTGAATGGAACAGTAGAACCCAAGTGTGTATGCCTATATTCTCAACCTGTTTTCAGCCTCAAAGACTCTATTAGCAATGCCCTTCCAATATTCTCCAAAATGTCCTCCCTTTATACCCAAACACTGACCCTGCCAGCCCGTAAGAACACTAGGCAGAATTAAGAAACTAATTCTGCCCATGATACCTTTTAGAACTCCACCAGAGTATGTTTGTTCCCCATTAACCCTTGTCTTTTCTTTATTTAAAGTTCAAGCAGGTATGGGCAACATATTTTAATCAATGCCTTTTAAACGTCCTCATACCATTATGTTTTGTTCCCCACTAACACATTAGATTAATGGTTAAATAAGTACTTTACTGACAGCCCACTCAAACTAAACCATTTCTCCAAATTTTGAATCCCAAATTATCCCTGAAATTACTGTGATTTACTGTCCTAGTCCAATCCCCTGTACCTCATCAGCTATAACCAATTTCCTTAATCAAAATCAAATAGCAACTCAAACTACACAAATTAGATCAAATAGCAAACTGATATTAAACTACTAAGATGCACATGTATATGGGAATAACTGACTACATTCACAATTCTAAACCAAACCTAGACAAAAATGAATGAAACATTGTAATATCACGAATTCATATGCAACAAACTGATTGGCAACGGAGAGGAAAGAATCAAACATAACATAATAAGACAATTTGAACCAACAGTAATATCAAACGATCACAGTTTTATACAATCACTCACTGAACTTGCCTAACTCGAAATACTCAACAATGTAAAGAAGAAACTAATCCAGAGTGAAACCAAACAGACAGGGGTTCGAGCGGTTTCAACTAAATCCAATTAACTATAAAATCCAATTAATACAGTGATGTAAATTTGGACCAGAAAAAGGTCCGAAAGAGGGGGAAGAAGTAATTGACAAACATAGCAATGAAACCTAATTAGGCAAACAACAAACAACAATCAAAAAAGAAAAAGGAAAAGAGGAGAAATACCTGAAAATCAGAAACCAAATGAACTCCGTTCTCATTGACCTTTGTAATTCCGACTTGAACTTCTGAGGCCAAAAATGGACCTTAATTGAGTGTTCTCAACTGAGAACACTCGACTAAAGTCGATTAACAACCTAAAAACTCTCCTAATTTTGGACAGGTTCCAGTCTTGGTCTTTTTAGGGTTTGTTAGTCGATTTAAGATTCGACTAGTTCTAATGGGATTCGAACAAAAGTAGGGGTGATTTGGGAACAAGGGAGGTCAGGTGGCTTAGTGGTGTAAGTTTGGGGTTAATCGGAGAAGGTTAGGTTTATTGGACGATCTTCGATTGAAGATTCGAAGAGTTCCGTTGAGATTCGAAGTAAACGGAACATGGATTCGTGGAGAGGGTGGCTAGAAAGTTCAGGGGTGTTATATGGGTGGCCGGCGGCGTTGTTGCCACCGGGTTTCAGGTGAAGGGGCATGAGGGCGGCTAGGGTTTCAGGGGGTCATTTTGTCTCTGGTTCTTGGAGACGAAGGGAGGGGTTTGGCTTGGGGGGTGGGTAAGGGATTAGATTTATATACCAGAGGGGGAAATGAATCCTGGCCGTTTGATCTGATGAGATCAACGGCCTGGATTGATCATTTAAGTGGAACGACGCCGTTTAGGCACTCCTGAGACCGGATCCATCTCCGTAAAACGGGTCGGGTTGGGGAATGGGTAAGGGAGAGATGATCTCGGTCGTTGGATTGGTTTAACCCAACAGCACTGATTGAAAGTGACATAAACGACGTCGTTTAGGATGTCTGAGTGGGCTGATCTGTTGGACCGGGTTAGACACAAAATTTGGGCTGGATTTGGTCAAACTTAATATGGCCCAGTCCGATTTCTCTTCTATTTTTTATTTTTCTTTTCTTTTCTTTTTAAACTAATCTTCAAAATTAAAAACCTAAAAATCCTAATTTAAATTGTAAAACCAAAATTAACTAAAAATGCTAATTAACTCTTAAAAACAAATATCACACAAAATTGAATAAAAGAAAATCACACGATTTTGACATTAAATATTAAAACACGAAAAACATTATTTTTTATGAATTTTTCATTTTTGTAGAACACACTTAACTACTCCTAATTACAGAATTAAATCCTAAATGTCAATGCAACCTATTTTTGTATTTTTCTTTAATTAAAACAAAGATGAACATGCACAGACAACACGAATAATTAACAAAATGCCACGAAAATTCTCCAAATTGCGTACAAAGAAAAACTATTTTATTTTTTGATTTCTTTTGGAATAGTTCCTGTGAGGCAAAATCATGTGCTCACACGTGTCACCTCAATATCAGTATCAATATCAATATGGCTTTATGGCCTAGTCAAACATTAATCGGCTCAAAACTCAATATGCCAACATCTCACAGTTTCAGAATAATTAATATACTGCAAAAATTATTTCAACGTGCCATAAAATCCACTAAAACCTATGATACTCAAGTAAGGAAACCAACAACATGTGGGATAACAGGTAAGAAGTTTCGCGCCCCCTTTTTCTCGCGAAATCGGGTTTATGACATTTGGAAGGACAACTCGTTCCCTTTTTGGGAATTTGGGTTTGAATTGAAGAGTCGCCCCTAATGATTAAGGTGCATTAGGACACAAGAAGGTTTGAATTAAGTAACCAGAGATTGAGTAAGGGCTTGAAATTATCCCAAGGGGAAGGTGTTAGGCACCCCTCAGGATCCACTAGTGTGGTTCCCGGCCAGACTATTGTTGTGAATTTAGGTGCAAATAAAATGTAGGCAAATAAAACTTCAAATAAGAGAGGATTTTTACATAATGGTTACAAACAAAATTGGAAAGAATTAAAAGGAAGCTGATTTTCTTAAAAGAAATAGTTTGAAATCTTTAGAAGAAATAAAGAAACAAAGGGAAAAGGGGGGTCCTAGGTTTATTAATAATATGCCCCACACAACATCCGATAATCACTCCTCAGTGAGGGGATATACGAGACGTTATCGCGTGGTCATCATATCCATATCTACCCTTTCCCACCCCGTTAAGGTATTAAAGCGCGGAATGATTTCGTTTACTTATTGCATGTTATTACCCGTCCCAATCCTATCAGTCCTGGAGGCATTTAGGACTACTAATCATAAGGAGGAGGGATATTAGGCTTATTTGTAGTTTCAAAGGCAAAATTCTAAGGCGACATACAAAAAACATGTATAGCAAGTTGGGGGAAAGCACAAAACAAGTAAAAGGATCAGATATACCTCCTTGAACAAAAAAAACATAATTAGCATGACTTTCACATATTGTTTAAGGTCTGATTAAGAACTTAACGGTTGAGGCAGACTGATTTATTACATAATTTAGATAAGAAGCCCAAATCAGGGCTGCCTGCTGGTTGTAGTTAATAGCACAAATTCAGTTTATAACTTCGCCCTAAGGCTTGCCTAAGTGTTGGACAAGGATCCTATAGGCATGGTATCTACTGAATGCAGAAAGCAATAATAATAAACTGAATACGTACTAGTTAAAAAGGTTGTCAGATTATTAAAGAAAGCAAGTTTTCTTTACGAAGGTCATGAGTTCTGCAAATGATGATCCTTGTTATTACTGGTTTAGCTCTAGACGTGAATGAAGCGATTTAGATTCGATTAATAATTCCTATAGATATGCTTTCTACGCGTAGTTGGTTAGAAGCCTTATAGATATGGTAAAAGTGCAGAAACCTTATAAGCATGATATCTAGGTGCTGAAGACGGGTTTTAACCTTTAAACATGGTATCTAACTGGCAGAATTTGTTTTAACACATGAACATGATATCTATATGCAGTTGATTGTTTAAGACCTATGAACATGGTTTCTAGATGAAAATGGATATACAAGATTCAGAAGGACCTATAGGCATATTTTCTATATGCATATGCAGAATTCAGAATGACTTATAGGCATGATATCTATATGAGAGTTTCTTAATTTAGAATGACCTATAGGCATGGTATCTACCCTTTGCATACATAGTTACCCTCCCTTTTCATTAACAATCCCCAAGAGTTTATTACAAATTATTATAGCCAAGAATAAAGTGAAATACATCAGAAAAATATAAATAAAACTACAACCAAAGGAGAGCCTGATTCAGACTTCATGTCTGAAATATGAGGTAAACCAACTCCAAAAGATCAAGATCCAAAGCCTTTCTCCCATTCGAGTGTGTCAAAGTTCCCTAAGAGCCTCAAAAAGGACTCCGGGCAATGCTCACACCCAAATGCATTATCAGATTAGGACAAGTGCAATGTGGAAGGGCCATCCCTCAAGTGTCCAAGTTCAGAGAGAGCTCAAAGGGTCCCAAGGCAAGGCTCACAAGAGAGGGGCAGAACTTAAAGACTAAGAGAGTGTACAAGTGCAGAAACAGAATTATAAAAGGGGGAAAGGAGAGGGAAAGAGCTACAGATAAGTACGCATAAGGGGATCAGGGGGGAATAGGGAAATTGAAAAAGGCAAGGGCAGGCTGTAGGTATGCCCAGCAATGGAGAATGTCAGCATACCTATAAGCCTGTTAGAACACACTATTTAGAGGCTAGGATCCCAAGGGATCAAATTTAATTCATGAAGAATAATTTTCATATCTTAAACCATAGCTCAAACACATAGGGGGCAGGGTTTTGGATTTAGAACAGAACAGGCAGAAAGAAATCAGCATGCTAAAGTAAGTGTTGAACTATACAGAAACAGTGAGTAAACATACACACGAAAGCAGTAAATAAATACTTTGTTGTGGTGCTAAAGCTTAAATCAGGACATACCAGTTTCAAAGAAACAAATAGAGAAAGCAGTAGGTCTTGTAAACAGGACACAGTGTAGACAATAAGAGAGAATACTATTGCGTGTAAGTGTAAGTTCAAAAAGACTATGAGTGATGGGTGTGCTAATGAAAACGTCGTGTATTTATAGTGTGAAAAACAGGCAGAAATAAGGTAAGAAAACAATTAAGGAACTGGATGTCAATTAAGAATCAATCAACACAAGACTTCCTTTAATTAAGGAATTCGGACTCAAAAGGTAAAACTATTTAAGGAAAGAAATCAAATAAACATCTTGCGCAAAGTAGGCAATTAGGGGTAAATACATAAAAGTTTATTTTAGGGGCAGAGCTTTGAAATACACGGTTGCATAAATAAGGTAAGAGAAATCAATTAGTAGCCCGTAAATCAAGGATCAAAGATTTTGTAATCACTGGTCCATGAATGAACCAAGTCAGAAAAGCTGAGAAAAGTTTTTAACCTAAGTCGAGTAACAGGGCAGTCAGCAAACAAGGAAAGAAATCAATCAAACTTGTACAAAGGAAGTCTGAAATTAATCAAAAATTGAAATCCCTTTTAGAGGGAAGTTCAGCACATATAAAGAGCACACAAGTATCAGGCATGCGAAAAGGGGTCAAGTAAAAGGTCTTATAGAGTTTAGCAAAAGTCAGAATCATATGAAGAAACAAAATTGAATCAATGATTTTGAAACTTAATAAAGCAGTAGATGAAACAACTCCAGGAACTCAAATAGGTCCAAAAGATTAGGGTTTTTGAAATTAGGCAAGTTCAAAGATGAAGCACAAGCAAATCACATAGCCAATGGTCTCAAAACTGAGATGAACCCCCAAATTCTAGGGTTTTTACCATCAATCGAGTGCAGAGGTGAGATGATAAGCAATCAAGGAAAAGATACTAATCGAAATAGGTTCAGAGGTCTCAGAAAGGAACTGAGACCCTTAGCATGCTCTTTCAGTAGTAGAAACTCATGAGAAGCATAGTAAAAGAACAACATGCGATACACAATAAAAGAAACATAGTAGAAGAAGCTAATGAGAAACACAGTAGAAGAAACTGATTAAGAACACAGTAGCAGAAACTTAAAAACGCAGTAGAGGAAACTGATAAGAACATGGTAGCAGAAACTTAACGATAACACAGTAGAAGAAACGTAGTAGAATAAACACAAAGAACATAGTAGAAGAAACATAGTAGAAGAAGCACACAAAAGAACAAGAAAAATCACAGAAACATCTAAAACCCCTAGATCGGAAAATAAAGGCTTTGAAAGCATAACTTTTGAAAGAAATATCAGAACATCTTTTAAAATCTTAGGGAAAACATGGATCTGGAACAGATCTACAGAGATCAGAAAAACCTCAAAAGCTAGGGTTTCAGAGAAACCCAAACGGTGAGAAAGGCTTGGATCTAAGTAGGAGGAGTCGAGGCCAGGCTCGAAACAGACATGGCTTGCCGGAGCAAGGCCGAAGATGGCCGTGAAACTTGAATCAACAAGGGTCTAGACCTAGCTCTTCGTGGTCAAGTCATGAAACTTCAGTAACCAAGAAGGCTAGTAGGTGGTGAAACTACCATGGATTCATGTCAGGAGGTGGCCGTGAAAGATGGATGGAACTCATCGGAGAGGAGGGGAAGGGGGAAGGTTCTAGAGAGAAACAGAGATAGAGAGAGAGTCGGTTGAGTGAAGAATGAGCGAGGTCTTGGGGGGTCATTTGGTATAATTTGGTAAGGGCGGATCTGGATCGTTGATAAAAAATGATCAACGGCCAGGATTTAGTCCGGGTTGGGTCGGGTAGATTTAGGATTGGGCTTAAGTCTTGGGTTGGTTTAATTTGGGTTGGGTATTGGGTTTAATCAGGCCAAATATGGCTATAAGTTAAATAGCCCCTTTTTCCCATTTAATTTATAAAAAAAATAATAAACAGATTTCTGAAAATAAATTAAAATCACTAAAATGACTTATAATGTATAATTATCAATTTAAAAATATATAATCCCATTTTATAAACATGAGACGGATTTAAACATAAAAATGGCTAATGTTGCAATTATGCAATTTTATCCTTTAAAAACCAAATAAATTTGTAAAAGAATGTGTGAAAAATGTCTTAGCTATATTTTAATATAAACATGAGAATCCAATAAATAAATCACCAAAATGATAATTTCGGGATAATTATTGGGTTTTTCTTGATAAAATAAGGTAGTAAATTGATTTGAAAATCTTTGAAAAATTAAGAAAAAAATAATATAACCTTTGAATATACTTATAGATGCATATACATGCTATTTTGAAAAGTGTTTTGGATATAAAAAAAATAGGAAAAAATTGGGTATCAACAGCTGCCCCTATTTACCGGGAAGGATGAAAGAGTTGTCGGGTAAAGATATGATGGCCAATTTTTGACCAAACGAAATGGTTTGAAGAGGTTGGTCGTGCTCTGGCTCCTAAGCTACTTACATATCCCTGGTCTTACAAGAATCAGGTCATATGTAGTTCAGGATCCGTCGGCGGAGTATGCCGATGGAGACCTTTTCAAGAACGGGCGCAATATTCAGGTCGGGATGAATGGTTAAGATCTAATAGGGCTGTAGGAACTGGAGCGAGATCGCTCCTACTAAGATAGTCTTTGCTCGCCGGTTTACCTGCAAATAAGCAATACAAGCATATATTGTGCGTAAATTTAAACATGATGCAAGTTCCCGTCGGACCATGAATGTTGTCTTTGGGCGGTTAGGATGACGTCCTCAGACCATGATGTCCTGGGCTATGAAGAGTATAATAAAGGATTTGAAGGCCATGAAATGATGCTCTCAGGCTATGATAATGATGCCTCCGAACTATGACGCCTTTGAATAATGATATGCAAAAGATTAAAGGAGATCCTCAGGCCATGGCATGGCGTTCTCGGGCTATGAAAATGGTGCCTCCGAACAATGACGCCTTTGGATAATTTGGCGGTCTTTTAGCCCATGAGATGCAGTATTTGGTGATATTTTAGCCCATGAAATGCAGAAAGCGGCGATCTTTCAGCCATGCAAGTGTAAAATAAAGCGATGATCTTTCAGCCATGCAAGTGTAAAATAAAGCGGCGATCTTTCAGCCATGCAAGTGCAGATGGAGGTAGAGCTTAACCTCTGAAGGCAGAATGGTAGCCTTATGCAATGTAGGAAATGCAAATGGAGACAGTGCTTAGTCTCGAAAGGTAGAATGGCAGCCTTATGCAATGCAGGAAATGCAGATGGAGATAGTGCTTAGTCTCAGAAGGCAGAATAGTAGCCTTATGCAATACAGGAAATGCAGATGGAGACAGTTCTTAGTCTCAAAAGGCAGAATGGTAGCCGTATGCAATGCAGGAAATGCAAATGGAGACAGTGCTTAGTCTCGGAAGGAAGAATGGTAACCTTATGCAATGCAGATGGACACAGTGCTTAGTCTCGGAAGGTAGAATAGTAGCCTTATGCAATGCAAAAATAAAAATAAAAGGGCAAATGGTAATAGAGTTTCTTAGCTGATAGCATGTTGCGACATTGTGACTGCTAGGGACGTTGCGATATAGGGAATATCGTCGGTGTGCGTGGATAGAAAATGCTGGTAAATGTGAACAATTCTGAGAGTTGTATTCCTGAACACCGTTTACCTCATGAATGTATAGCATGTCGGATGCTTTCGCAATCCAAATGTCTGCATCCAAAGAAAAATCGTGAGTTTTGTAGAGGGGAGGTTAGTTCGTATCCCTGTTGGCTTTGCTTGACCTTCTCGACTCTGATCTGGTGATACTGTACGTATCATTGGGCCAGTGTTGTTAAACAGAGCAATTTTGGTAACAAACAAACATGATTTAGTAAAAAATATAACATAAATACATAATCGAGAATAGTTTTCTTTAGATGAACCGACGACTGCGACGTGGTTCAAGACATTGCGACATTTCTTGTTACGGAATTTTGAGGGTCCTCCTCAAAATTCTGCCCTAGTTTACTGGGTTGATGCTTCTGACGGCTGCTTGTGATGACTAGCTAAAATTGCTTCGGAATTTTGAGGGTCCTCCTAAAAATTCAGCCCTAGTTTCCAATTACGGGGGGGAATGAAAATTTTATTGAATTGTGACTGAACCCATAAGGTTGCCTATGTATCCCCTCTTAAACGGGAATTAGGTCAGGTGTAGTTCAAATTACATCATATGAGGAAAGCATAAAAATTACACATAGTAATGCTTGACTGCATCTGAATTGATCGGCTTCGGCCAGACTTCTCCGTCCATTTCTGCGAGTATGAGGGCTCCTCCTGTCAGAACCCGGTGAACCATGTATGGTCCCTACCAGTTGGGAGAGAATTTCCCCTTGGCTTCATCTTAATGCTAGCTACCCCGGTATGAACTATCTTGGCTTGACTCTTTTATTGAAGGCTCTAGACATTCTGTTCTGATAAAGTTGACTATGGCAAACTGCATTCATTCTCTTTCCATCGATAAGAGCCAGTGGCTCGTAATGACTCTTCACCCACTCTGCATTGTCGAGCCCAGCTTCCTATATGATCCGTAGGGAGGGAATTTCTACCTCAGCGAGAATGACGGCCTCTGTACCGTAAATTAGCATATATAGGGTTGCCCCGGTTGATGTGCGGACTGTGGTGCGATATCCCAATAAAGAAAATGATAGATTTTCGTGCCACTACTTATGCTTCTCTATCATTTTCCTTAGTATCTTCTTGATATTCTTATTGGCGGCTTCTACGGCTTCGTTCATCTGAGGTCTGTAAGCTGTAGAATTCTTGTGTTTGATCTTGAAGTTTCACACATGGCTTTCATCAGGTCACTGTTGAGATTGGAACCATTATTAGTAATGATTGACTCCAGAATCCCGAACCAACAAACGATACGGTCGCGGACGAAGTCTGCCACGACTTTCTTAGTCACTGCTCTATAAGATGCTGCCTCAACCCATTTGGTGAAATAGTCGATTGCTACTAGGATAAACCTGTGCCCGTTAGAGGCGGTAGGCTAGATTGGTCCAATAACATCCATTCCCCAGGCAGCGAACGACCACGATGAGCTTGTTGCAGTAAGCTTATTTGGGGGTACCTTGATCATGTCTGCATGTATCTGGCAGCGGTGACATTTTCGGACATACTAGATGCAGTCTGTCTCCATAGTCATCCAAAAGTAACCAGCCCGGAGTATCTTCTTGGCTAAGACAAAACCGTTCATATGTGGACCGCAGGTCCCAACATGGATTTCTTCTAGTAGTTTAGATGCTTCCTTCACGTCGACACACCTTAGTAATCCCAAATCCGGAGTCCTTTTATACAGGATTCCTCCGCTATGAAAGTAATTGTTAGACAACCTTCAAAGTGTGCGCTTCTGAGTAGTGTTCGCAAGTTATGGGTATTTTCCTTTTTCCAAATATTCCTTGATATCATGAAACCAAGGCTTTCCATCTGCTTCTTCTTGGACATGAGCACAGTAGGCTGGCTAATCATAGATCTTTACCGGAATAGGATCAATAAAGTTCATGTCTGGATGTTGTATCATGGATGATAGGGTAGCCAATGCATCGGCAAACTCATTCTGGACTCTGGGAACATGTTGGAACTCTGTCTTTGTGAACCTCTTTCTCAACTCCTGTACATGATGCAGATAAGGGAGTATCTTGGATTTCTTGGTCGCTGATTCTTCTCGGACCTGATGTATAAGCAAGTTTGAATCCCCAATTACTAGCAACTCATGAATGTTCATGTCAATGGCCATCTTGAGCCCTAAGATGCAGGCTTCGTACTCGGTCATATTGTTGGTGCAAGGAAACCTGAGTTTGGCAGACACCGGATAATGTTGGCCGGTTTCTGATACTAGGACTGCTCCTATGCCGACTCCTTTGAAATTTGCTGCTCCATCGAAAAACATTCTCCAACCTTCATAGGATTCTGCAATATTTTCTCCTATGAATGATACCTCTTTGTCAGGAAAATACGTTTTTAGGGGTTCGTATTCTCAGTCGACGGGATAATCGGCAAGGTGATCTGCTAGTGCCTGTCCTTTGATCACTTTCTAAGTTACCTAAACAATGTCAAATTCACTCAATAGGATTTGCCACTTGGCTAGCTTGCTGGTAGGCATGGGCTTCTGAAAGATGTACTTCAAAAGATCCATCCTTGATATGAGATATGTAGTGTAGGCACAGAAGTAGTGCCTCAACTTCTGAGCTACCCAAGTTAAAGCACAACAGGTGCAATCTAATAGAGAATACTGGACCTCGTACGGGGCTTCTTACTGAGGTAGTAGATGACCTGCTACTTCCTCCCCGTTTTATCATGTTTCCCCAGAACACAACCGAACGCTCCATCCAATACTGCGAGGTAGAGTAATAGAGGTCTACCTGGCTCGAGCGGGACCAAAACTGGTGGTGTTGATAGGTACTCCTTGATTCTGTCAAAGGCCTTTTGGTAGTCATTGGTCCATTTGGTAGCGGCATCCTTCTTCAACATCTTAAAGATTGGCTCACAGATAACTGTAGATTGTGCTATGAATCGGCTGATATAGTTAAGTCTCCCCAAGAAACTCATCACGTCCTTTTTGTTCTTTGGCGGTGGCAAATCTTGAATAGCTTTGACCTTTGATAGATCCAATTCTATTCCTTGGCGACTTACAATGAACCCAAGTAGTTTTCTGGAAGGAATCCCAAATGCGCACTTCGCGGGATTTAGTTTTAGGTTGTACCTTCTCAGTCTATTGAAGAACTTCCTCAAATCTTCCATGTGATCAGTGGATTTCTTGGACTTGATGATAACATCGTCTACATATACTTTGATCTCCTTGTGTATCATATCGTGGAAAATAGTGGTCATGGACCTCATGTAGGTAGCCCTAGCATTCTTTAATCCAAACGGCATCATCTTGTAATAGTACATCCCCCACGGCGTAACGAAAGCCATTTTCTCAGCATCTTCTTCATCCATCCAGATCTGATGATAGCCCGCCAAACAATCTACAAGTGACTGCAACTCATGCTTGGCGCAATTGTCGATCAGGATGTGTATGTTCGGCAAGGGGAAGTCATCTTATGTACTGGCCCAGTTGAGATCCCGGTAGTCGACACAGACTCTGACCTTCCCGTCCTTCTTTGGTACCAGCACAATGTTGGCTAACCACGTCGGATATTCTACTACCCTGAGAACCTTGGCTTTGACTTGCTTAGTAACTTCTTCTTTGATTTTCAAACTCATATCAGGCTTGAACTTTCTGAGTTTTTGCTTTACCGGCGGACATGTCGGATCAGTTGGCAGTTTGTGTGCCACAATGGATATACTCACACCAGTCATGTCATCATACGACCAGGAAAATATGTCCTCATATTCCCTTAGAAATTCTGTGTACTTTTCCTTTTCTGACGGTGACAAATGAACGATGATTCGTGTTTCTTTGACATTCTCTGCATCTCCCAAGCTAACAATCTCAGTCTCGTCTAGGTTGGACTTAGGTCTGCTCTCAAAATTCTCGACTTCTTTAACAATCTCTTCCGGTATGTCATCTTCCTCTGCATCTATGTCCGTTTGTTGCATTGTCTCGTTGCATGTCACAGTCATTGGTGTAAGCACGTGATTTTTGCCCTATATGAATTATTCCAGCAAATTCAAAACAAAATAATTTCTTTCAGTGTTTGCAATTTTGTTGGATTTTGTGGCATTTTCTATTAATTATTTGCATTTGTCTGTGCACGTTTATTTTATTTAATTCATGAAAATACAAAAATATCACGCACTGCATTTAGGATTTAATTTTATATTTTTTTGGATTAATTAGTAAATTAGTTTGTTTTATAAAATATGAAAATCACAAAATAGTTCATTTTTCGCACTTTAATTTTAATTTTTCGAAATTTTGTTAGTTTTCTTTAATTTGGCATTTAATTAGGGGTGGTGAACATTATTTAGAGTTAGGTAATTCAATTTTATAGGACAATTTGGTTAGGAATTAATTTAGGTCTTATTTTAATTTTTATATTTTAAATTTGATTTTTAAAAGAAATTAGAAAATAAAAAGGAAAGGGGAATAAGAGCAAATCCAGCTCTGGGCCAAATTTACCCCAAGCCCAAATCAACACCCACCCAAAATACCTTTAATTCAGGCCCAGACCAGCCGAAACACGATCCGGTCACCCTTTTCTTGAAACGACCTCGTTTGGCTTAGAATCAATCCCAGTCGTCGAGGTTTGTAAGATTCGACGGTTGGGAAGCTAGGACTCCTAGGTATAAAATTGTTCGAACGCCCCCCCTACCCCCCTCTCATCATCTCCACACCATCAGAGAACACCCCGCCGTCTTCGCCGTGCGCCGCCTGCCGGAATTCGCCTCTGCTGGCGGCGGTGCTCTAATCAACCCCATTTTTACACCATTAGTTCCCCTCTTTCTCTTCTTTCTAAATCTCCAAACCCCTTCCCTCAAATCCCAACCGAACTTCTCGAATCTAGAATCGAAGGGAATGACCGAAACCCTAATTCATCCAATCGACTCCAAACTCACACCAGAGCTCCCCTTCCCCTTCCTCATCATGAATCCACCATCAGCTCCTTTCGAATCCCACCGGAATCCCTCAAAACTCTGAAACCCTAGCCGTCGTCCTTGTTCTCTCCGGTGGCAGCGCCACCTTTGTTCAACCCCAAATTAACACCCTAGGACCATCCTCTCTCCCTCATCCTAAATCCTCACTCAGATTTCTTCAAACATCTCTGGAACTCCTCGAATATTAAATCGAAGAGTTGAGCCATGAGAGCCTAAGGTCGGAATCATGCATGCAAGCATTTTCATGAATTTTCCGGTTGTTTCAAGTCAGTTTTGACACAAAATAGTGACACTCGTTTGTTCCTCACCAAGAACAAATGTTTGCCACTGTGTTGGGTTGAACCAGTGCCTCAGTTTTTGATTTCAAGTCTAGCTTGTAAGTCCCGTTCATCTTTGTTTTCAAAATCGTCTATGTGTTACTTCTGTTCCTTTCCTCTCTTTTAATTCATTTTCTAATTTATTAATTGATTGTCCTGATAGAATTTTTGGTTTGGTCACTGAGCTTAATTAGTTAGCTTAATTAGTCCTACGTCTGTTTGTGATCGTTAATTAGTTGATTTGTTTGGTTGTCAAGTTTTCTGAATTTGTTTGGGTTTCGTCTTTGGGCTCTGAGGTCAGTCCCAGACCTCATGTTAAAGGAATTCTATTTGGTTTGAATCTGAGCCCATGTCTGTTGAGCTATTGGGTCAATATGACCCATTTGGTTCTCAAAGTAAAAACAAGGAACTTGAAGGGTAATTTAAGGAATTGGGGTAAGGAATCTTGTTCTAACTAACTAGGAAGCTTCTAGGAAGCTGGGGTTGGGGCTATTCTGAAATTCTAGATTGTACATTAAGGACCCTTAAGCTAAAACAAGAACAAAAAAGGGGGTAAAGGGTAAATAAGTAGTTCTGGGGGCTGCCCTATTGGTTGGGCCTATAAGAAGTAGCATTCTTGCCTTTCAAGGCAAGATTTGAAGGGCTAAAAATCCTTTAAAATTCTAGACGGCTAAAACTTCAGAAAACACTATTTCATTGAGTTTTTCTGCTAATTTCTGCAATTTTCCTGGTGATGCAACAAGTCCTGACTAGTTGACCTTAGAAATGAATTAAAATCAGCTTGGTTGAAGTTTTCCTGGTCCATTGTTTGGATTGAACTAGTTTCTGGTCGTTTACTTCAATTTCTGGGTTTGAAATTTGATTTTGGAGCTGCTGGTTGATTCTGTTGGTTGGTTTTTGCTGCTTACCCTTGCTCTTGTTACTACTCTTTACTTATCTTCTTACCTCTCTCTTATTTGTGCTCTCAGGTATTTCTTCATACCCTTTGCTAACAAATGAAGTGCCACAAGTTGGAACCAGACTAAATTTGTATACAAATTTGGATGTTCGAATTGGAATTTGAATAGAAATCTTGTTTGAATGTTAAATTCTATTAGCTTCTGCTGTTTATATCTTTGTTTTCTTGTTATAATTCATGTGTTAAGTTGTCCAGCCGTGCTCAGGGGTTTGAATTTGCTTTAGTCATTTGGAAGGATGCTGAAATTTTGGCTATGTATGTATAGTTTGGCTTGGTTTTAATTGTAACCAATTGATGTTTCCATATAGTTTATGCCTTAGTTTAGTTTAACAGGGGATTATTGTTGATTGCTGTATAACGTTCTTATTCATGCCCCAACTCATTTTTCTCCCCTCCTCAATGGTTGAAAAAATTATGAGAGATCACTGTTAGGTTTGGCTTCAGGGATTCGATCCTAAAGTCCTTGCTTGCATCCAGCGTTGCCAAAATATTTGGGCCTTTGGGCCTGAACATTATCGGAGTCTCTTAAGTCAAAAGAGTCTCCCTACGTCTAAACAGGCTCGTTGCTCAGAAGTTTGGGCCTGTTTAATTCAGGCCCTTCCGCTAATAAAATGGTTTAATAAAGCCTTGTTGATTGGAAGGGATTTTGTAGTACTTTAGTGTTTAATTAATTAGAGTCTTGAAAAGGGAATTTGAGGCAAGCCATAATTAGACACTTCGTAACAAATGGCCCTCGTGTTAATTTCATAATATAGATGTAAAATAACCAATGTTCATAGTTTGCTTTAGGCCCATTTAATATACCACCGTGATTGTGTATACGTGCGTGTAACATAATTACGATTCTAAAACTAATTCGGAGTATGCGTTCGTGCAACTTCGGCCAAATTTTTCTTAATAATAATAAGCGTTATTAATTATGGACACGTTCGCGTGACATGATTTTTGATGCGCCAAACAAATGGGTACACGCACGCGTGACTCGTTTCAAGATAATTTTCTTAATCAAAAAGCGATAAAGGGTAAATGCACATAGGATCTAAAGTCAGTAATTAAACAATTTTAATAAGCCAAGTATGATCAAAGCGACCGTGCTGGAACCACGGAACTCGGGAATGCCTAACACCTTCTCCCGGGTTAACAGAATTCCTTACCCAGATTTCTATGTTCGCAGGCCGTAAATAGAGTCAACTTTCCTCGATTCGGGATTTTAAACTGGTGACTTGGGACACCATAAATTATCCCAAGTGGTGACTCTGAATCTTTAAATAAACAAATCTCGTTTCGATTGTCCTTTAATTGGAAAAACTCCCTTGTATTTATACCCTTTACGGGGTGTAGGTAAAAAGGAGGTGTGACAATTGGTTCATCAAGATAAGTAATAATAATGATGTATAAGTAAAGTAATAAGAGAAAATAATAAGAGTAAGATTTATAGGGAAAATCGAAATGCTTTGATAAATTCCATAACTATTTTGAACATTGAAGATCTTATTGCGAAATTTTAAAATGCGGAAGGAAAGTCAACTAGTAAAAATAAAAGATAGTGCATGATGCTTGTTCAGCCTTGCTACCCCGAGGCTTTCCGGGTTGTGGTGGTTTTGATGGTCCAGTTATTGAGGCATGCTCCTCTACTTACTGCCTGTATGGAAGGGCTTTCCTCCCCCTCCTCCTCGAAAATAACACAACAATCCATATCATCGTCTTCTAGGAACAAATTCCTCACTGCTGCCAGTGCTTCCTCTTCTTCTAACCCATAGATAACATCAACTGGCTGGAAAGTCTGCTCCAAATGTGGTATTGGCTGCTCCAGCGGATGTAAGGACCGCGCCATGGTGGCGACCAGGTTTTGAATTCTTTCCAAGTGTACTCATATCCCAGACCGAAGGTGGTGCCATGTTTCTTTAGTTTGATAGGCTTAGCGATTCCTTGGAGGTTCTTGCCAAGTCCCCTGCCAGGTTCGTATCCACTCCAGTTCAATATGCTTTCAATTTTATTGTCTCACCATTTGTCCTTGTCGACGGCGTTGACTCGCTCGATGTGGTGATAGGTCTCCCCGCCTATCTTTCTTCTACCTCCGATTGCTGAGATAGTCTGGCGACTGTATATGGGATTGCTACTGTCGCCGTGAATGATCACCTCTTGGTGGTTCCACTCAAATTTCACCACCTGATGTAGTGTTGACGCTACGGCCCCAGCGACATGAATCCACGGTAGTCCCAACAACAAATTGTAAGATGTCGGCACGTCTATCACTTGAAAATCAACATCGAACCAAGTAGACACCATTTGAAAACACAGGCTGATTTCCCCAATGGTGGACCTTTGGGAACCGTCGAAAGCTTTGACGTTGATGGCCCCGTCCTTGATCTCATGTAGCCCCTTTCCAATGTCTTGAGTGTTACCAACGGACAAATATTAAGGCTGGACCTTCCATCAATCAGGATTCTGGTGATAAAATAATCTTTGCATTGCACGGTGATATGTAACGCCTTGTTGTGACCCAACCCTTCTGGTGGCAGCTCATCTTCATGAAAAGTGATCTTGTGACTTTCCAATACCTACCCTACCATGTTTTCCATCTCTCCTCTGGTGATGTTGCTTGGTACATATGCCTCACTCAGCACCTTTAACAAGGCATTCTTGTGTGCATCAGAATTTTGTAGCAAAGCTAAGATAGAAATTTGTGACGGCGTTTTGTTCAACTGATCAATGACCGAGTATTCCTTGGTTTTTATCTTTCTCCAGAGATCATCGGGCCCGGTTTCAGTGATGGTTGGCCGACCAGAGGCCTACTTGCTTGACTCAGCCAAATGTTCCAGAGTATAAACCCTACCGGTTCTTGTCATACCCTATGCCGCAACGGCTTCCCCGAACTTGACCTTCCCTTTTCTTTTTGCCTCAGTTGTGTAGTCCCAAGGTATGGAATTTGTATGGAATGGTGTTACGGCAGACATTGCCACCGTAATTGGCGTGGCTATCCTTACTCTGAACGGAGCGTGCACCTTAGGCGGTAAAACTACAATTTCGAAGGGTGTAGGTGCATTTGCTGGTGACATAAATTCGACCTCAATCGGCGTTGGCGTCTTTGCAGAGGATGGTGCTACAAACTCAAGTGGCATGGACATATTTACCTCGGTGTCCCCAGAAGGCTGAATCTGGACTACAATCGGATTAAGGGTGACTATTGGCTTCTTGGATCGTCGCCTTCTGTGATCAAACCGATCGATCCCTTGGGGTCCCAATCATCCTCTATTTCAATCATGTGAACACCTCCACCCTTGTGGTCTGGCATAGGGTTATTGCGGACATTCAGAGCAGGCTCCTTTGCCACAATAATCTTTTATCAATTAGGGCCTGGATCTTGTCTTTCAGGGAGAGACATTCGTCGATGGTATGTCCTTTCATGTCGGAATGGTATGCACAGGATTTGTTTGGGTTAAACCATTGAGAAGGGTTCTCAAGGGTTATAGCAGGGATAGGGGTGACATAACCAGCAGCTTTGAGCCTTTCGTACAGCTGGTCAATGGGTTCAGCAATGGCGGTATACTGTTTGGGAGGTCTTCTGTCAAAATTTGGTCGAGGTCTCGGAAAGTTTTAATGTGTGGGAGGTGATTGATAGTGGGATGGTTGAGTATTGTAGGCTTGGTAGACATGTGCAGGTTGGGAATATCTTGGTGAGGTAGGTTGATATGTGGGAGGTGGAGGTGATTGATAAGTGGGTGGTGGAATTTGGTAAGAGGGTGAGGGTGCCTGGTAGTTCGGATTAGGCTGATATGTGAGTGGAGGCATTGGATAGGTTTGGTATTTGATAGGGGATTTGGTTCTCTATGTCACCATTACGGCACCTACGTCCCTTTTCTTGGACGTACCACCAGATTGTAAAGCCTTATTGGTAGCTTGCAAGGCTTCAAAGTTTGTAACCATACCACTTTTGATGCCTTCTTCGATCCTTTCTCCCAGATTGATGATGTAAGAAAATTTATGGTTCTCAATCAACATTAGCCTTTCATAATACTGTGGGTCCTGAGCCCGGACGAAAAACTTGTTCATTTGTTCCTCCTCTAAAGCAGGCCTGACCTTAGTAGCTTCTGATCTCCAGCGTGTAGCATACTCGTAGAATGTTTCTGTGGGCTTCTTCTTTAGGTTCTGGATGTAGAACACATCTGGTGCATTTTCTGTGTTGAACCTGAATCTGTCCATAAAGTCGGATGCCATACTCACCCAGTTTGACCATTTCTTCGGGTCTAGGCTAATGTACCAAGACAGAGCATCTCCTTTCAGACTCCTCATGAAACGTTTCATGCGGATCCTTTCCTCCTTTCCTACTCCAACCAGTTTGTCGTAGTATGTTCTCAAATGAACTCTTGGATCCCATGTACCATTAAACATCTCAAACTTAGGAGGTTTGTACCCCTTGGGCAGTTCGACATCGGGCTGTATGTAGAGATCTTCATAGTTCAGCCCCTCAATTCCTTTCTTGAATTCGGCTAGTCAGTTTCTTAAGTTCTTCAACCAGGTTCCTAATGAGTGAGTCTTTATCATCAGACTCGGGTGTGCTTGAGATGGGTTGGGTGGAGTGTGGTATGGTCTCCACATAGATGAGGGTCTTGTAATGAGCGTGGAAATGGTCATTTGTGGAGTTCAACAATTCTGGGATGAGCAGTGGAGTATTGTTGGAGGTGTGGCAAGTGTTGCAGTGGTGGTGAGGAGCGGGATGGTTTTGTGTTTTTGGGATATTTTGTGGAGGTGTGGGGTTCTGAGTGTTTGGAATTAACGTCTGGAGTGGTGAGGGAAAATGACAAATTCGTTAGATTTTGAACTTGATCAAGTTCCTCCTGGAACTTCAACCGTTTCTGCTCGAGTTGGGACGCACTTTCTTTGGAAACCTAAGTACCATGAGTGACCTCTACCCGTTCAGTTGAGTTTTTCCTTTCTAGTATTGTTCGAATCTTCCATCTTCCCTTTATTCTTGTTTCTGATAGGACTAAGAGGAGGAGTGGGTGGAGGGCCTCTAGATCCCGTGGAATAGGATGATGATGCCAGAGTGCACGAACTAACCTTTGGGAGGAAATAAAAAAACAAAAAGTAAAAAAAAAGGTAACAAGTTAGTGAGGATTATAAGAAAATGTTGCGATATTTAAACACATAGTGCAAGAATGTAAATCATGTCCTCTTTGGGAACCTCTTTGTGCCCGAGGTAGGCCTAGCGACAAGTTGATTTGGAGAACTTAGAATGCTAAATGCCTCATTCTATTGATAAAAAGTAGATGAATCCCAAATCGACACTAAATAACAGGAAATAAAATACCACTAGTGGCCGTTGGCCTTATTACATTTCTTAAAGCAAAAGAAAAACTCCTATCTATTTGGTCCCAGAAGGACCTTCATCAGGTTGAATTCTCTCGATGATCAAATCCTCCAGTTCGCGTAGATTCACCAGTAAAAATGCCTTTGCCAAGTGTTCTCCTTCGTTTCCCTCGGCATTTTGGCAGTCGGTGACTCTCTTCCTCACTTTCCCTTCCAATTCCAGCAGACTGTACTCCAGATATTCCAATTTTTCGCTAGCTTTGGCGGCCCTCACTTTCCACTCGTTGATTTGGTCATTTGATGGAAGACTCCTCCACCAGACTAGCAAGAGTGGGGGCATGCTAATCATACCAAAACTGGGGACCTCGTGCCTCATTTTCTACAAAACAAAAAGGTTAGGCCCTTACCCCCACCAAACTCGACTATTTAATATCAACAATTAGCATAAACGCATCTAGTTCTCCAAATAAATGCACAGAACGGGATGATGTCCGTTTGGGTTTTAGGGAAACCCAGTGGACTTTAGACAAGGCTATCTTAAAGGATCATTATGTCGACAACATAACTGACCCAGCCATGTTTGACCATGATACATGCACAGTTAAACAGAGTAAGGTTTCTATGGGGTTTTAGACTGGTACCCTTGAGCGGACAACTCAAGGGGGAAAGGCTCGGAACCGTCGACTACACCGTTGATCGACTGGTTTTACCGCAAATATGCCTTTTTCGGATTTAGGGTGTGATAATATCGGAAGAGCGCAACCACTCATTATAAGCGTTGCTATGGTATTTGTTAGGCATAGGTAGAATATGATGTTGAGCATGATTATGCAACAATTAAAGCAGGTTGTCATGTATTTGCACGTTAGGAAAGCAGCAAATACAACAGTTTTTCATGCGGTAGTAAAGGAAAGCAGTAAAGGAAAGTAATAAAGGAAAGAAACAAAAAGACAAGTCAGTTTTGCTATCGAAAAGAAAATTGAATGCTTGAAAGAAATAAACAGATAACTGCGCATAAAGAAGCATAAATTCACAATAATAGTCTGAAATGGTAAAAGCCTAAAACTCCCCACCAGAGTCGCCATGCTATCGCGCCCTCATTTTCTCGCGAAATCGGGTTTATGACATTTGGGAGGACAACTCGTTCCCTTTTGGGGAATTTGGGTTTGAATTGAAAAGTCGCCACCTAATGATTAAGGTACATTAGGACACCAAGAAGGTTTGATTTGAGTAACCAGAGATTGGGTAAGGGCTTGAAATTATCCCAAGGGGAAGGTGTTAGGCACCCCTCAGGATCCACTAGTGTGGTTCCCGGCCAGAATATTGTTGTGAATTTAGGTGCAAATAACATGTAGGCAAATAAAACTTCAAATAAGAGGGGATTTTCACATAATGGTTACAAACAAAATTGGAAAGAATTAAAAGGAAGCTGATTTTCTTAAAAGAAATAGTTTGAAATCTTTAGAAGAAACAAAGAAACAAAGGGAAAAGGGGGGTCCTAGGTTTATTAATAATATGCCTCACACAACATCCGGTAATCACTCCTCAGTGAGGGGCTATACGAGACGTTATCGCGTGGTCATCATATCCATATCTACCATTTCCTACCCCGTTAAGGTATTAAAGCGTGGAATGGTCTCATTTACTTATTGCATGATATTATCCATCCCAATCCTATTAGTCCTAGAGGCATTTAGGACTACTAATCCTAAGGGGGAGGGATATTAGGCTTATTTGTAGTTTCAAAGGAAAAATTCTAAGGCGACATACAAAAAACATGTATAGCAAGTTGGAGGAAAGCACATAATAAGTAAAAGGCTCAGATATACCTCCTTGAACAAAGCAAACACATAATTAGCATGATTTTCACATACTGTTTATGGTCTGATTAAGAACTTAACGGTTGAGGCAGATTGATTTATTACATAATTTAGATAAGAAGCCCGAATCAGGCTTGCCTGCTGGTTGTAGTTAATAGCACAGATTCAGTTTATAACTTCACCCTAAGGCTTTCCTAAGTGTTGGACAAGGATCCTATAGGCATGGTATCTACTGAATTCAGAAAGCAATAATAATAAACTGAATACGTACTAGTTAAAAAGGTTGTCAGATTATTAAAGAAAGCAAGTTTTCTTTACGAAGGTCATGAGTTCTGCAAATGATGATCCTTGTTATTACTGGTTTAGCTCTAGACGTGAATGAAGCGATTTAGATTCGATTAATAATTCCTATAGACATGCTTTCTACGCATAGTTGGTCAGCAGCCTTATAGACATGGTAAAAGTGTAGAAACCTTATAGGCATGATATCTAGGTGCTGAAGATGGATTTTAACCTCTAAACATGGTATCTAACTGGCAGAATTTGTTTTAAGACATGAACATGATATCTATATGCAGTTGATTGTTTAAGACCTATTAACATGATTTCTAGATGAAAATGGATATATAAGATTTAGAAGGACCTATAGGCATATTTTCTATATGCATATGCAGAATTCAGAATGACTTATAAGCATGATTTCTATATGAGAGTTACAGAATTTAGAATGACCTATAGGCATGGTATCTACCCTTTGCAGACATAGTTACCCGCCCTTTTCACTAGTCATCCCCAAGAGTTTATTACAAATTATTACAGCCAAGAATAAAGTGAAATACATCAGAAAAATATAAATAAAACTACAACCAAAGTAGAGCCTGATTCAGACTTCATGTCTGAAATATGAGGTAAACCAACTCCAAATATCAAGATCTAAAGCCTTTCTCCCATTCGAGTGTGTCAAAGTTCCCTAAGAGCCTCAAAAAGGACTCCGAGCAATGCTCACACCCAAATGTATTATCAGATTAGGACAAGTGCAGTGTGGAAGGGCCAGCCCTCAAGTGTCCAAGTTCAGAGGGAGCTCAAAGGGTCCCAAGGCAAGGCTCACAATAGAGGGGCAGAACTTAAAGACTAAGAGAGTGTGCAAGTGCAGAAACAGAATTATAAAAGGGGGAAAGGAGAGGGAAAGAGCTACAGACAAGTACACATAAGGGGTTCAGGGGGGAATAGGGAAATTGAAAGAGGCAAGGGCAGGCTGTAGGTATGCCCAGCAATGGAGAATGCCAGCATACCCATAAGCCTGTTAGAACACACTATTTAGAGGTTAGGATCCCAAGGGATCAAATTTAATTCATGGACAATAATTTGCATGTTGTCATGCCTTAAACCATAGCTCAAACACATAGGGGGCAGAGGGTTTGGGATTCAGAATAGAACAGGCAAAAAGAAATCAGCATGATAAAGTAAGTGTTGAACTATACAGAAATAGTGAGTAGACATAGACATGAAATCAGTAAATAAACACTTTGTTGTGGTGCTAAAGCTTAAATCAGGACATACCAGTTTCAAGGAAACAAATAGAGAAAGTAGTAGGTCTTGTAAACAGGCCACAGTGCAGACAATAAGAGAGAATACTATTGCATGTAAGTGTAAGTTCAGACAGACTATGAGTGATGCGTGTGCTAATGAAAGAGTCGTGTATTTATAGTGTGAAAACAGGCAAAAATAAGGTAAGAAAATAATTAAAAAACTGGATGTCAATTAAGAATCAATCAACACAAGACTTCCTTTGATTAAGGAATTCGGACTCAAAAGGTAAAACTATTTAAAGAAAGAAATCAAATAAACATCTTGTGCAAAGTAGGCAATTAGAGGTAAATACATAGAAGTTTATTTTCGGGGCAGAGCTTTGAAATACACGGTTGCATAAATAAGGTAAGAGAAATCAATTAGTAGCCAGTAAATCAAGGATCAGAGATTTTGTAATCACTAGTCCATGAATGAACCAAGTCAGAAAAGCTGAGAAAAGTTTTTTAACTTAAGTCGAGTAATAGGGCAGTCAGCAAACAAGGAAAGAAATCATTCAAACTTGTATAAAGGAAGTCTGAAATTAATCAAAAATTGAAAGCCCTTTTAGAAGGAAGTTCAGCACATATAAAGAGCACACAAGTATCAGGCATGCGAAAAGGGGTCAAGTAAAAGGTCTTATAGAGTTTAGCAAAAGTCAGAATCATATGAAGAAACAAAATTGAAACAATGATTTTGAAACTTAATGAAGCAGTAGATGAAACAACTCCAGGAACTCAAATAGGTCCAAAAGATTAGGGTTTTTGAAATCAGGCAAGTTCAGAGATAAAGCACAAGCAAATCACATAGCCAATGGTCTCAAAACTAAGATGAACCCCCAAATTCTAGGGTTTTTACCATCAATCCAGTGCAGGGGTGAGAGGACAAGCAATCAAGGAAAAGATACTAATCGAAACAGGTTCAGAGGTCTCAGAAAAGAACTGAGACCCTTAGCATGCTCTTTCAGTAGTAGAAACTCATAAGAGGTATAGTGAAAGAACAACATACAAGACACAGTAAAAGAAACATAGTAGAAGAAGCTAATGAGAAACACAGTAGAAGAAACTGATTAAGAACACAGTAGTAGAAACTTAAAAATAGATTAGAGGAAACTGATAAGAACATGTTAGCAGAAACTTAACGATAACACAGTAAAAAAAACGTAGTAGAAGAAGCACACAAAAGAAAAAGAAAAATCAGAGAAACATCTAAAAACCCTAGATCGGAAAATAAAGGCTTTGAAAGTATAACTTTTGAAAGAAATATCAGAAAATCATTTAAAAGCTTAGGGAAAACATGGATCTGGAACGGATCTACAGAGATCAGAAAATTCTCAAAAGCTAGAGAGAGAGTCGGTTGAGTGAAGAATGAGCGAGGTCTTGGGGGGTCATTTGGTTTAATTTGGTAAGGGCGGATCTGGACCGTTGATAAAAAATGATCAACGACCAAGATTTAGTCCGAGTTGGGTTGGGTAGATTTAGGATTAGGCTTGGGTCTTGGGTTGGTTTAATTTGGGTTGGGTATTGGGTTTAATCAGGCCAAGTTAAAAGGCCAAAAGTGGCTATAAGTTAAATAGCCCCCTTTTCCCCATTTAATTAATAAAAAAAATAATAAACAAATTTCTGATAACAAATTAAAAGCACTAAAATGACTTATAATGTATAATTATCAATTTAAAAATACAGAAGCCCATTTTATAAACATGAGACGGATTTAAACATAAAAATGGCTAATATTGCAATTATGCAATTTTATCCTTAAAAAACCAAAGAAATTTGTAAAAAAATGTGTGAAAAATGTCTTAGCTATATTTTTATATAAACATGAGAATCCAATAAATAAATCACCAAAATGATAATTTGGGGATAATTATTGGGTTTTTCTTGATAAAATAAGGCAGTAAATTGATTTGAAAATCTTTGAAAAATTAAGAAAAAAATAATGTAACCTTGGGATATACTTATATATGCATATACATGCTATTCTGAAAGGTGTTTTGCATATAAAAAATACAGGAAAAAATTGGGTATCAACAAGAAATATACAGAAATGATGAAATGGCATGCGGATATAATATCATTACCGAGGAGTATGACTATAGTCAAGGCAAATGGTTCAATATAGCAAAATGGCCCAAACATGTCTCAAACAGATAGGCACATAGCCTAGACATGATTTCTAACATGAATAATAACTCAAGTAGCCAAACAATAGAGAAAATAGGGTAACACGAAGCCGTGATAGCAAAACTAGGCACATAATAGCCTAAAGTCTACTCGGATCATGAATAATAACAATGTACGCACATACCCTCGTCACCACGTACGTGTTTCACTCCCAACACATATCATACAAGGAAATAGCATCAACGCAAGTCTAGGCAAGATACTTTCCTCAAAGCGTGAGAATCAACACTCCAAAAAGCTCTTGCCTCTTGAATCGGCCTTCGAACGGGTCAAATCTAGCAAAAAACAACTCAATAATATCAAATACGGCTATAGAAATTGATTCTATATTAAAAAGCTCCAATCTTTATCAATTAGCAAAATTTCAACCCGATCCCTCACCTCAAACCCAATAAAAGTCACAAATCTCAATCATCCATTCCAACACGAATCAAAATATACAAGTTTCATCCAAATCTAACCTCAAATCGAGGTTCAAATCACAAATAATCACTCTCTAACATTTCTTACATAAACCCCAATTTTCTCCATTAGTTTCCACCAACTAAAAGTCAAAATCAATGATAGAATCACGAACAATAATCAAATCCAAGTTAAGAACGCTTACACAATCCAAGTGGGTAAAAATCGCCACAAATATCGCCCCAATCCGAGCTCCCGATCTCAAAATATGATAAAATGAAGTCAAACCCTTGCTCTTAAACTTTGCCCAGTGCTTTCACACCTGCGACCAAATCTATCGCTTCGGCATCATTGCTTTTGCAACAAAATACTCGCTTCTACGAGTTTCACTTAATCCCCGACCTTTCACACGTGCGGACAATCCTCCATTTCTACAATAGCGCAGGTGAGACCAAAGGGCCCACCTCTGTGGAACTATCCCAAGCCTGTCGGCCTTCACTTCTCAAACCAAAACTCTGCATCTACGGACTCGCAGATGCGCCAAAAATCTTCGCATATGCAAACCTTCCCTTCCCCAGTAATCTTCCCCTTCTGCGAACTTCACCCACACACCTGTGACCTTGCACTTGCGGCCAAAGCTCCGCAGGTACGACATACCAACACCAGAACTACCCACATGACAACAAACAATCCAAAATCAATCTATAACACACCCGAGGCGCTCGGGACCCCATCCAAACATACCAACCAGTACCTAAACATAACACAGACTTGCACGGGATCCCAAATCACACTAAGTAATATCGAAATCACAAATTGCACCTTAGTTCAAGCTTAATGAACTAACCAACTTCCAACTTTCAAAACTCATGCCGAACCACATCTAACCAACTCGGAATAACCCCAAATTTTGTATACAAGTCTTAAATGATACAACAAACCTATCAAAACTCTTGGAACAACAATCCAAACCCGATAACATCAAAGTCAACTCCCGGTCAAACCTATGAACCTTCCAAATATTCAAATTTCTAACTTTCGCTAATTAGAGCAAAATCAGCCTAGGGACCTCCAAATCCAAATCCGGACATACTCCTAAGTCCAAAATTACCATACGAACCTACTGGAACTGTCAAAACACCATTTAAAGATTGTTTACCCGAAATTTAAACCTCGATCAACTCTTATAACTTAAGCTCCTAACCTTGGAACTAAGTGTTTCAATTTACTCAAAAATCTTCTCAAAACCAAATCAACCATCCTTGCAAGTTGTAAAACAACAAAGAAGAATATGGGAAGCATCAAATAGAGGAACGAGGCTAAAATACATAAAATGATCGATCGGGTATTTATAGCTAGTCAAGACGAATCTAAAGAAGTTGGGTTAGTTTAGCATGGCTCGAATCACCATGGTATAACGATGATAGGTTCCTTCAGTATAATAGGATTTTACAGGTTTTTTTGTGGCGACACTTTGAGGTTTGGCATTCTGCATGACTTGGTTGACTTAGAGAGATTCAGTGGTAATGCCTTGGTTATATGCAAATGGGTTCCAAAGAGTTTGCAATAGTTTTGACCACGACTTGGGCTGGATGTCTCCTGCGGGGTATGGAAAGTTTGTTGCGTGTCATGATTATCTCTTGAAATAGGTTAAGTTGAAGATTTATTGTCGATGAAGTATTTATTTTACTTGTGATTAAGAGTTGATAATGGGATTCTTGTATATTCATATGATAGCATGATAGATGAAGTGAGTCGTGTGAGGTTGAGATTGAATGGACAAGGTTACAGTTCAATTCAAAGGGAAGGTCATGACTTCTATACAATATGGCAGATTTCAAATGTTAAAATAATGCTAGCACTATTGTTACATCTCGCACTTCTCGTACATTAAAGTTTCATCTTCAGTTAATTGACATAGACTCGGGGAATGAGATTATCTTAAGGTTAGCATATTTATGCTATTTATAACAAGCGATAAGTAAGTGCCATGAAGGACAAAGGGTACACTAATTAAAGAAATTGAGTTTCGTTAAAGGTTGTCAATTTGGGATAAAATAAGGTCTGAGCTATAATATTCGATATTTATGGACTAGTACCATACAAGGTACCATATGACCGTGATAGTATGATGTATAAGGTATATTAAAAATGAGTAGAATTTTAAGTAATTTGAGAAAATTCTTAATTATGTGGGTAATTGGTTAATTATCGGGTAATGGGATATTATCTAATTAACTAATAAGTTGGGATAAAGATTAAATTCCCCCCCAACCCCACGTGGCAGCAAGCCACTCCTTAAGCAAATGACTCTTAGTCATTTCTTATTAGGTGACAACCTATTACATCAATTACATGACACCTCAATTTCAAGACTTTCAAAACAAACCATACTACAATCAGATTCTAACCTCATTCCTAATATTTTTAATACCAAGACATTACAATCAGAAGTGAACGTTAGCAATTCTTCTTGCAACCAATTCCTACGAAAAACATCTAACGAGACTTATTAGAATCTTAGCTACGTAAAACTTTTGTGGTTCTAAAGGAGTACGGTGCAACCTTTTCCGAGAACATCATACGGATTTTTCCCTACTCCAAGTATGTTAAGGCTAAGCCCTTCTTTCATTTTGGCATGATCTCATAATTACACGAGTTTGATAACGAGGCATAAAGAGAAGTTCATATTCCTGAATTTATGTACATTTCCTAGTCTCATAAGTTACAGTATTTTCCCTTATCGGGACTTCATATTCAATTGAGTATTTCCTTCTTCCAGTCAAGAGAGCAGAGAGTCTATATGTCACGACCCTAAACCCAGACCCGGTCATAATAGTGCCTCTCATGAAGACAAGGCTAGCCGACACTTTCCCATTCCAGTTTTAAGCAATTAAACACTAAGAATTAAGTCTAAAACGTAATAAATAACCCAAAGGTAAGCAGTTAACCGAACAGTTTGCGGAAAATAAACCCAACACAGTCTGATACCGGGGTGTCACTATTCATGAGCATCTACAATTCTAACACAAGTCTGAAAAGTCTACAAAGTTATTACAAGGTCACTAATAAGGGAAAAGAAATGAGATAAGGGGGAGAAACACGGGACTACGGACGCCAAGAGCTACCTCGTGAACTCCAAAGTCTGTCGGGAGCTCTCAACTCTCGCTAGCAGGATCAGCAACGCTTGAATCTGCACACGGGGTGTAGGGAGTAAAGTGAGTACTCCAACTCAGTGAGTAATAATCATTAATAAACGACTAAGAGATATGAAAACACGTAAGGCACATTACAAGCTATAATGAAGCAGTAAAACCAGTAGAAGCAGTAAAGCAGTGATAATGTGTAAAGTCATTTTTAATTCAGTTCAAACTTCATGAAATGCCTTTTTAACAATTAAGCAGGTAAATGACAGACAAATAAGACAGATAAGCACGTAAAGGATTGCCCCCCGGGCACAATGTTAACAATACCAGCCTCTCGGGCAATATCTCAGAACAATACCAGTCCCTCGGGCTATATCTCACATCACAATGGGTACTCGCACTCACTGGGGGTGTGCAGACTCCTGGAGGGGCCCCTTATGACCCAAGCGCAATATCAAGCCATCTCATAGCATCATCACTAGGCTCTCGGACTCATATCAACAAGCCACCTCGTTGCGTACATATCTCAGGCCCTCGGCCTCATAATCATAGTCAATGTTTCCTCATAATATAGGCCATCGGCCTTACTCAGTCAAAGTCCTCACAAGCCACTCGGGCAATAGTAAAACATGATTCTCAGCCCAAAATATCACTTAAAAGTTCATTTAAGTGTTAAAACAGAGTAAACATGGCTGAGTTATGGAAACAGTAGAATATAGCATGACTGAGTTCAAGTATAAAGTCAAAACAATGAGGAAATATCAATAATAATCCCCTAAGGGTTCAAATAGTTGGCACGAGGCACAAATATGGCATTCAGCCCAAAACATGATGACAGCAAATATATTTCCGTCAAATATGCGGTAAAATAGTCATTCGGGACGGACTAAGTCACAATCCCCAACAGTTCACGACCCCACGCTCGTCATCTAGCATGTGCATCACCTCAATATAGCACAACGATGTGCAAATCCGGGGTTTCATACCCTCAGGGCATCATTTACAATCATTACTCACCTCAATCTGGTCCAAATCTAGCCCACAACGCCTTTGCCCCTCGAATCGGCCTCCACTCGCATCGAATCTAACCAAAATCAGAATCACGGCGTCAAAATATGCTAAGGGAACGAAGCCCAAGTGAAAATAATCAATTTACAACTTAAACCGAAATTACCAAAACCCGACCCCCAGGCCCACATCTCGAAATTCAATAAAATTCACATTAATAGATTCCTCATCTCCCCACAAGTTCATACATATCAAAAGTACCAAAATCCGACCACAAATGGTCCCTCAAATCCTCAAGTCTAGGTCTCCAATACCAAGCTCTAGTTTCCCCAATTTTAACCCTTAAATTCCATTAATTATAGCTTTAATCCGTGAAATAATACCATAGGAATTAGTTTTAGGTCCAAAATCCTTACCTTAATGAAGTTCTCTTGAAATCCTTCTTCAAAATCGTCCAAAAAGCTCTAAAACCGACTTAAAAATGGTGGAATAGCTCAAAAATCGCGAAGGAAACCATTTATATGTTCTGGCCTAGGCATTTTCGCATCTGCAGTCAATCCACCGCATCTGCGGTACTGCTTTTGCGGTCCAAGAGCCACTTCTGCAGTTTTCACTTATCCTCCAGCTTTTCGCATCTGCGATGCACCAGTCACACCTGCGCCATCGCAGGTGCAGTTCACCAACCGCTTCTGCGGTTTCTGCCTCCTTCACTATCTTCCGCTTCTGCGGTCTTCCCCCTCGCATCTGTGGCATAGCACCTGCGGTCCCCAATCCGCAGGTGTGGAAATACCAGAAGCAGAAAATCTGCAGCTTCTACAAAAATTCCAAACTCTCCGTTAACCATCCGAAACCACCCCGAGGCCCCCCGGACCTCAACCAAAAGCACAAACATATCTCATAACCTATTCAAACTTATACCAATCTTCAAAACACCTCAAACAACATCGGATCAACCAAAACACATCGGATTCAAGCCTAAGTTTTCAAATTCTTCCGAATTATGCTTTTGATCAAAAACCCAACCAAACCACGTCTGAATGACCTCCCAAATGACACAATGGAACTACTGCAACTCTCGAAATTCTATTCTGACCCCTATATCAAAATCTCACCTATCAACCGGAAAATGCCAAAAATCCATTTTCGCCAATTCAAGCCTAAATCTACTCCGGACCTCAAAAACTCATTCCGATCATGCTCCTAAGTCCCAAATCACCTCCTAAAGCTATCCAAACCCTCTAACACATAAGTCAACATCCAGTTGACTTTTTCCAACTTAAGCTTCCTCAAAAGAGACTAAGTGTCTTAAACCTTACCAAATCCTTTTTGAACCTGAGCCAACCAACCCGATCACATCTAGAACCGATATACAAAGCAATAAGAAGCAAAAATGGGGGAAAACAGAGCGGTAACTCATGAGACGACTGGTCGGGTCGTCACACTATATATACAGTATTACAGTATTTTCACTACTCTTGAGCTATAATCGATGGGCAGGCCCCTATTGGGCAACCTTTGATCAGATGGTAAGATATATACTAAGCCTATTGTGGTCGAGCGCCTATGAGCGAGCCTAGCATGGCCAATATACAAAGCCTAGTATGGCCGAGCGTATATGAGAGAGCCTACTACGGTAGAGTAGTTATATATTATACCGAGCCTTATAGGGCTGGACAACTATTTTACTTACTATATTAAGAGAGTTGAGTCAGTATCGGCAGGTAAGCATATGTTCAGTTTATTACTTCAGTTTTAGCTTTTAGTATATTGCCTTACATACTCAGTACATTATTTCGTACTGACGTCCCTTTCTAGGGACGCTGCATTTCATGCGTGTAGGTTCAGACAGACAGACAGGTAGACCTCCTCAGTAGGTGTTGCTCGAGTTTGGCTTTATCGGTAAGCTCCCTATCCTTCGGAGTTGCTGGGTCTCAAAGTTTTGTGTACATCTTGTGTATACATGTAGATAGGTTATGGGTAGGTCGGGGCCCTATTCTGATCATAACATATCTATCAGCAGAGGCTTGTAGACATATCATGTCAGTTAGTGCAGTATGTTGGGCTTGTAGACCCTATACATATATTTTGTTGGCTTGTCAGTTATAGTAGTTATGACGGCCTTGCCGACCCAGCTTTATGTTAACATTTAGTCAGTGTTAGTCTCTATTCAATTTTATATTTTGCTTCGCAAATTGTCTTGCAAGGTGGCCTCTAGCCAAAGTATGACATTATATGTCCAGAATTCCTGAGTCGCAAGTTGGTACACAAGGATAGATGAGGCACCGGGTGCCGGTCTTGCCCCTAGGCTCGGGGCTTAACAACTATGTTGTATCACCTGAGGATGGTATGTGTTGTATAAAATGCATTGTGTATTGATTTGCAGATGCCTGACTAGTACTGCAGAGATCGCGTGCTTGACAACTATTGGTATTCAGGTTTTTACTAATCTGTGCAAGAGATTTATGGATGTAATTCTCATGATGTGATTATATATGTATGATATGGCAGTCATTCAAGTCAGAGAGTTAGAGATCATGTATGAATATTCTTGTATTCTCATAATTTAAAGATTATATTCTGAGAGGCAGATTATCCCTCTGATTGCGAGCCGTGAAAGTGTGTTCAGGATTTGATAATTGATTGTGTGTGTCATGGATAGGGTCACTATGGACTCTTGGAAGGCTATTTACCAATTCTGGAAAGTTTTGAGTCGGCTTGGATGCTTATTGATAGGCCTAATAAGAATGTGTATTCCACACTGGATTTGGATTTGCTTGCTCAGTGCAACATTTACTATAGGAGTGTCATCGGGTGGAATTGAACTTATTTGTGCCCTAATCTATTTCAAATATTACTCTCTGGTGTACTATGGGTTGTGAGATTACTTGATTATTCACATGCATGTTGTGGCCATGTTTAGGCCTTGTTCCATTATATGAGTGAGGTGGCTCTTGAGATGTTGGTTTACTTATTGCACCTTAGTCGTGCTTGGCTTTTTCCCGAGCTCATTAAGTTATCCGCCTCCTCATGGTTATTTTTGTGCACTTCACATGCTTGTTGTTGATATTCATGTATTGTTGAGCATGAGCATTTTGGCTCAATTGGTATTTCCATGTGGATTGATATGCTTGGATCGGGTTATACGTCACAATGGAGTTATGTCGGATACAATTCCTTGTACTTCTTTTGTATGTTGTGCCTTCCCGTTGTGGAATGAGAACATGGCGTTATTCTTTTGTTGTTATATTTGTTAAACTTATTGGATTGCCCTCCTATTTGGTTCTCTTTCTATAATTGGTCATATTTGAGTTGCGACTTATTGATGACAGATTGTGTCGTATGAGGCTTTAGGTGGCATTTGATGTGTCTTGTTAGTTGAGCAGCTTGTATTAGGTGAGATGAGACCTGGAATTAATGTAATAGGATTTGGATAAGATATGTTTGGAAGAAGAATGTCATTAGTTAACTCATAATTTGGCAATGGTTCTTGTCAAGCGAGAGAATTCCATAACTTATTGTCTTGGTGGTGGTTATGAGTTTCTACACGTTTCCTTTATCATTTGGAACCGAGGGTTGGAACAAAGTTTTATTTGATATATATTTGTTACTGATACTAGGTTTGGTAGCAGGCAGTTGCCGGGGGCAGAAGATATGGCTATGGACATAGGAGTTATGGGGCATATCGTATGGTTACATCTTGGAAGTACATCTATTTATTGCAGCTTGTGGGGATTGATAAAGTGTATGTATACAAGAATCGGATCTTAAAGAGAGTTATAGATGTTGAAATTTGGTTCTAAGGCTTATGGGTTAAGATCAAAAGAAGAATCTTCAGTCAGGATTGTGTTAATGGACTTATATGGATTGAGGTGGATGGAATCACTCGTGGTCGTATGTATGATGAGTTTGTGCAGTTACTTGACAACTTTGGGGTGACTCTTGGCACATTCGATGACGAATTTATGTTTAACTAGTGGAGGAGATAACAACCCGACCAGTAGTTTTGAGGTTTAGCATTTAGTTTGGTGGTTTGATTCCTTAAGTAGCTTCATATGATGTATTATGACTTGTGTATATGGTTGATTTTGATTTTCAAGGGGTTCGGAGTTGATTTAGAAGAGTGATTCTCAATTTAGAAGTTTTAAGTTGAAAAAGTTGACCAAGGTTTGACTTTTGAGTAAACAATCTCAAAATTGAGATTTGATGGTTTCAAGAGGTTCATATGGTGATTTTGGACTTGGGCGTGTGTTCGGATTTGGATTCGGATGTTCCTAGAAGGTTTTGGCTCTATTAGCCTAAAGTTGGCATTTTGAAAGATTGGAGAGTTCATAGGTTTGATTAGAAGTTGACTTTGGTATTACCGAGTTCTGATTGGTGTTTCGAGACTTTGGATAGGTTCATTTGGTTTATCGGGACTTATGTGTAAAGTTTTGTTGTGATCTGGCATGTCTACGTGCGATTTAGACTAGTTCGATGAAGTTTGAACATGTGAGTTAAGAGAAGGATTTTGATCTTTGATTCTTGGTTTTGATATTATTTGTGATGTATTGAGCCCTGTATAAATTTGGATAAGGTATTTAGATTTGTTGGTACGATTGGACAGGGTCCCAGGGGCTTGCGTGTGATTCGAGGTAGTTTCGAACCATTTTGATTGAGTTTAGAATAGCTAATGTTCTGGTGTGTTGCAGTGCTTTGGGAATTCAAAGCAAGGCTCACGATCGCAGAGAATGATTTGGCCGACTAGCATCTGTTCTTTGCATTCACCGAGAAGGTGTCACGTTCGCGTAGTGTTAGGGGCCAGAAGTATCACATTCCCTTTCGGGAGATCGCATTTGCGGAGCAGTGGAGTCAGATGAAGGTTTGGCCTTTGCATTCACGTAGGGACTATTGCATATGCATAGGCTTGGACGCAGTTGGTCATCAGATTCGCATGGAAGGCTTCGCGTTCGTGAAGCATAGCTGGAGCTGGGGGCTGTTTGGCCTTCGCGATTGCATGGATACTGTCGTGATCGTGAAGAGTAATGCCTGGGCAGACTTTATAAGCTGGAATTTCGGGACTTTTGCCCATTCTTTCATATTTTGAGCCCTAGACTTCGAGAGGAGGAGATTTTGAAGAGTAGTTTCACTAATACATTATAGGTAAGTAATTTTCACTTAGATTTGGTTATATATCTTGATTCTCCATGGATTTCTACACCTAAACCTTGGAATTTCAAAGAGAAATTTGGGGGGGTTTTGTCTATAATTCAAGAGAGTGTAAATTGGGGATTTGGGAGTCGATTTGGACATGATTTTACAATCTAATAATAAATTTAGACTCGTGAGATTATGGTTGTCAGGATCTATCCCTTGACTCGGGTTTCGACCATGTGAGCCCCAGTTGATCGTTGTTGACTTTTGAGGATCTGATTAAAGATTGAAGCTTTATTGTTTGGCATTGATTCATACGACTTTTTTTTGGCTTTATTGAGTTGTATTTGACTAGATTCGAGTCATTTGGTGTTGGATTTGAATGAAAAGTTTGTTGTCAATTGATTAAACTTTGCCGAATGGAGGTAAAACTCTTGTCTATCCTTACAAGAGAGAATTCTCCCTATAAGTGATCTATTTGCTACTTGTCTCTCGATTTAGGAGCCACGTATATGCAAGGTGATGAGTGTATATGCACAACTAGGTTATGACCATATCCGGTAAAGTTTGGCTTATGATTATGCCTTGTTAGGACTATGTGAAATTTTTATTCTAGTTTCATTGATTCTACGGCTATGTGATGACTTATAATTGTAGCTTAGAAGTATGCTTAAGGTTATGGCTTGTTGAAATAGCGCATAGATGATTATTTTTCCATTTTTAGCTTCTTTGTTAAGCTATAGTCATACACTTTGTCTTATTGATTCATGATTTGGTGGTTACATAGCTTAATCTATTCATATTAAATATTATGAAAAAACGGTTGAATGCAAAATTGCTTATTGAATTGTGGAGACGAATTGAATTACATCATTAGCCATATTCGTCTTTTAGCCATATTCGTCTTTTAGCCATATAGGCTTTTATCTGCAATTCTGCTGTTATGATTTGGTGTCTTGTAATTATATTCCTTCATGCATATATTTCATGAATTGGAGAGTTGTATATTGTGAAAAGATGAGAATTTCTACACCATAGATATTTTGAACGGATATTGATTATATATGATATTGTGAGTGGATAAGGTGGCATGCTGCAACGGTGTGATGAGTAGACCGAGTTACACGCTGCAACGTTATTAGATTTGGTATTGGATTGTGAGCATGCACTGGAAGCTTTGACTCAGTCAATGGCTCAATATATATATATATATATATATATATATATATATATATATATATATATATATATATATATATATATATATGTATGTATGTATGTATGTATGTATGTATGTATGTATGTATGTATGTATGTATGTATGTATGTATGTATGTATGTATGTATGTATAGACTGACTCGTGATGTGTTTGTGAAGGATTGAGATAACATGTATTGTTATATCCCCCTTGTTTGAGCATGCATTTTGTAGCTTAGACTCATGTAGTGACTCTTATATTATATGTGAATGTTGATTGACTTTTATCGTGACAATAAAAAGAACTAAGGTAATTGATATTGTATTCCATCTCCTTATCTAAAAAGCATGTCGAAGTTCCAATTTTACTGAATTTTTATTGGCAGACCAAATTATTGATATCATGCTTTATTCCATGCTCTACTTATGTTTCTGATGCTTTTGAGTTGCTGGTAAGTGTCGGTAAAGACCCCTCACCACTACTTCTTTGAGGCTAGACTTGATACTTATTGAGTACCGTGGTTTTGTACTCATATCATAGTTTTGCATATTTTGTACAAGTTCTGAGACTCTTATTTGTAGTACCCTTTGAGCGGAGTAGGAGTGTGTTATTGGAGACATCATGGTGAGCTGCTTGATCTGATCCGTAGCACATGAGTCGTCATTCCCTACTTATCTATTTCTATCTATGCATTTCTTTTTCAGACAGATGTATTTATTAAGTCGATTCTAGTTGCTCTTATTAGATGTTCTTGATATAGTGACACCAAATTTTAGGCGTATCTTAGACAGTTAGTCAGACCCTATCATTGATTATATATTTATGTTATTGAATTGAAATTAATTTCCGCATTGGTTATTTATATCATAAAATGATTAATGGGTTAGTAATTAGATTCTATTGTTGTTGTTGAGTGTTGGCTTGCCTAGCGAGTGGGTTAGGCGCCATCACGGCCTTTGGTGGAATTTTAGGTCGTGACAAGATGGCTATGACTAATCATGTAATTTAGAGTTTTATCTCAACAGTTCAATAAGTAATTCTTAACATTCATAAGTCTTTTCATAATATTCAACATGAATATATTAAGCCATATAACCACCAATCATGAATCAAATAAGACAAGTGTATAGTTACCGCTTAATAAGAAAGGTCAACATGGCAAAATAATCCTTTATGCCAATTTAAAAAGTCATAACCTTAAGCATGCTTCTAAGACATAAGTACGAGTTATTACGTAGTCATAGAATCAATGAAATATCAATAATAAGTTCAAATAGTACAAACAAGGCATAATTATAAGCCAAATGTTACCGGATATAGTCATAATCTAGCTACTATACGCTCGTCATCTCGCATATGCGTGACTTCTAACTCAAGTAACACGTAGCAATAGATCACATATGGGGAGAATCACCTCTTACAAGGATAGACAAGACATTTACCTCCTCCCAGCAAACTTTAATCAACAATAACCGTCTTTTCTTTCAAATTCAACACCAAATGACTCGAATCTGGTCAAATATTACTTAAATGAGTCAATACAAGCTTTAGGAAATGATTTCATATAAAAAGATTCAATCTTTAAGCCAAATTAAAAAGTCAACCTCAGGCCCGCCCGAAACTTGAAATTGACCGTAGATGTAGTTCACCCATTATCCCACGATTACAAATATATGATTAGATTCCAAATCGGGGTCCAATTTCATGATCAAAATTCCTAAAATCACTCTTTTAAGTTCATACCAAAATCTCCAATTCCTACACTTTCATTTCTTATTTTAGGGTTAGAAATCCATGTAGATCATCCTCTCCAAGTTAAGGGTTCAAAATATAAGAGAATGAGCAAAATCCCAATATTCACAATTTAAATCGTCTGTCCAGAGGTACCTTTCGCGATCGCGATCCATCGCGAAGCACAAAATTTTGTTGCCTGACATTCCTTCTACGCGATCATGGAATTACCCACGTGATCATGAAAGCCATCAGTCCCCACTCCTTTGTGAATGCGAGATGGCCATCGTGAACGCGAAGACCAGCTCCCTAGCCAGTCTCTTCCTCTCCGCGAGCGCGAACCTCTCCATGCGAAGTGATGACCACCGGCCTATAAGCCTACACATTGCAACCTTATGTTCGCAAATGCGATGCACCAAGTCCATCTTGCCAAATTCTTCTTCGCGGCCGCGAGATATGCTCCGTGATCGCGAAGCATTACAGTGCACTAGTACATCAGTTGTTCCAAACTCAACCAAAATGGTTCGAAACAACTCCAAATCACACTCGAGCCACCCGTCCACCCATTCCAACAATTCCATATACTTCCTAAAAACTTGTCCCAAGACTTGAAATGTCAAAAACAACAACAAACCAAGAATCGACGATAAAATTCATCTCTTAACTTTCAAACACTCTAACTTCGTGAAATGCATCTGAATCACACTTAGATATTCCAATTACAACCAAACTTTGCACACAATTCATATCATCCATTAGTATAGATCCAAGGTCTCAAAACCACAATCAATGTTCGATAATACCGAAGTCAACTTTATGTTAAACCTATAAACTCTCTAGTTCTTCAAATTGCCAACTTGCGACAAATAGCGTGAAAATCTTCTAGGAACATCTAAAATTAAATTCGAACATATCCCTATGTCCAAAATAACCATATGAACCTATTGAAACTATTAAATCCCGATTTTAAGGTTTTTTACTCAAAACTCAAACTTTGGTCAACTCTTCCGACTTAAAGCTTCCATAATGAGAATTACTCTTCCAGATATAGTGCATCATATGAAGCTACTCAAAGTCTCAAACCACCAAACGGAATACTAAAACTCAAAAGTACTGGTCGGATTGTTACACCCATGAGTCATGGAACCCAAATATGTAATCAAAATTCTTTTTGATGTCATTAGCATGCTTAAATCAACAATTATTCATTTCTAGGTTTCTTAAATTTCTCTCTTGATTTGTCCCAAATCCTTGATTTTTTATTAAAATAAATGATATATTCTTAACTTGATGATAAAGTGAGTTAGAATCACATACCCCAATATGTTTGATGAAGAAATAGGTCAAAAACCCTCAGCACCGAGCTTCCATGCTCCATAATTGAAGAAAAATGCCAAAACTACGAAATGGGCTCTATTTATAGTGCGAAGAACCATCTTCCAATAAAAATGCACTGCAACGGCACCCCGTACGTTAGCCCCTGTATTGCGGTAGTGCTGCAACCTGCAACACTCTGCTGGCAAAAAAATTACTCTACGACCCTTTAGTAAAACGATCATAACTTTATGCTCAAATTTCAGAATAACAAATGGCTTGGACCACAATAAATTAGACTCAAAGAGCTACAATATCATTGAAACCTCATCCTATAATTCTTTATATATTGGGAGATGTGCGCTTTCGAAGTCAAGCCAACTATAAAAAAAGCCTTGTTTCAGCAACTCAATTCTATCGAAACTTTCCCCAATCGCGCCAAAACTTACCTGAGCCTCACATGACTCCATCTAGTCATTCTAAAAGTCCAAATACCCAATATGGAATTTTCCAAAGGCTAAAAAACCCACGGGAACATCATAACAAAGAACGAGGCTCAAACCGAATAGAATTTCTCTTAAGTTCTTAATCCTCATTATTTTAAAAGAGTGTCCGAATCACACTTGTAGCCTGTTTGGCCAAGCTTCTCCAAATCTAATGTCACACCCCAGCCTAGGAAGGTGCGACTAGCACACGGCGCCCGAAGGCCCGTGTGAACCAACGTGCTCTTTCATCTTTTCGTTCATAAGTTCTAGGCCATTGAGGCCTCAAAGTGATAATTACCAAGGTTTAAAATGAATACAACTGATTAACAAAGACAACATTGGAATTTTATACATATTACAACTGTTCTTAACAAAATCGTCATTGCCCCTTTTTATACAATGGAAATCTAACCTGCAAGCCTCTAAGAGTACCAAAAGAACATACACGTACACAACTAGGTTGGGACAGGGCCCCACAGTACCCAAAATGTTTATAACATTTGCCTCCGTACCTATCGACTTCAAAATAACTACTCTGAAGAAGAGGAGAGCAACAACCAACGGGTGAATCGTGCACCTACTAGGGATGGGCATTATTGGGCCTATCTGTACCTGTGGGCATGAACACAGCACCCAAAAAGAAGGGGTGTCAGTACGGATAATGTGCTGAGTATGTAAGACTAGGAAACATAAATAAATTAGAGTCATAACATAAGCGATATAAGTACATGATTCCAACCTGAACACCGAAGACAACCCACCAGGGGCGTGAACTAAACTGTGAGGAACTATGAACCATGGATCATAAATGCATGCAAACTTTTGTGATATCAAGCCTCTCATTAGCTCTATGCTTAATATATATATATATATATATATATATATATACACACACACACACATATCTTCAGCCACTATTTGGGGCACAATTTTCATTACTCCATACCCGGTCTCATACAGGAATATTGTACCTAGCTTCAGGAGGTCTCGGTTGTACCCTGTCTTAACAGAACTTGGCGTAACCGGCCTCAAGAGGACTCGGTAGCCTCACATCACACGTCATCGTATCCAGCCACACACGAGCTTGGTAATATCTCACATCATGTTTCATCGTACCGAACTGATTAATGGTTACACAATATGTGTCATACCCGGCCGGCTATAGCGCGACTCGGTAGAGTAAAATATATATATATATATATATATATATATATATATATATATATATATATATATATATATATATATATATATATAAGTGGACGGCGTGCCACACGATCCCATAATATTAAACTTCAGAATGAATCATACTCTCCGACAACAGGATCCCAACTGAGAACAATGTAGACTCTGAAAGTCATACTACCAGCGAGAATGCACAGGAACAACGATAATATCATTGAGAGGACTTAGAACTACCAAACTTTACAGTATAAGGGTCACTTAGAAAGAAGGTGAGACTTACACTAACTCATGCCAAGAAAGAAAGTTGCCCTACATACCTTGTTGGAGATCTAATTACACTTCTATGGTGGTTAACTTTTCCTCTAATGAATCTTCAGAACTGATTCCCCTAGGTGATGGGTTTTATAATAACGATTCCAAATTCCTTCAAGCTAAATCTTGCTAAATCCAGATTCACCTTCGACCTTGCCTTAATTTGCTAGGAAATTCTAATGAGGCGTTGAGAGTATTTTGAGAGGACTTGTTCTGATGATACTTCTAGAATGAAAGAGAAAGAGCCTCACTGCCCTTTTATATTGTTACCAAGCATAGGAATTTTTGCCACTTCCACATACAAAACAGGTTGCCCCGCTCGGCGAGACACGTGGCGCAAGCCCACTGAAATGTGTGATCACTTTCTGGCTTCGAACAGGTCTCCAGCTGATTTCGCGCTAGGATCCACACTTACCATGCTTTATTTAAGTATGGGGTGTAACATCCAAAAGCACTTTTTTTTTCAAAATAAGTATTTTTTTTAAAGTTGAAGTGTTTGGCTAAACTTTTAGAAAAAAAGGGCTTTTGAGTAAAAGCAGTTTTGAAAAAGCAGAAAAAAGTAGCTTCTCTCCAAAAAACTTTTAAGAAAAATACATTTAAAAGCAGTTTTTAAAAGCTTGGCCAAACACTAATTGCTTATAAGGAGTGTTTTTCAAATTGATTAGCCAAATATAAATTGTTTATGACTAAAAAATACTTTTAAGAAAAACACTTTAGAGAAAAAATACTTCTCAAAATAAGCTAATTTTTGCAGCTTCGCCAAACAGGTTATTAGTCACTTTGGATTACTTCCAAACTTTGCATACAAGTTCAATTCAACTATATAGACCTATCTAAAGTCTCTGAACATCAAAGTCAACTCTTGGTCAAACGTATGAACTCTTAAGTTGTTCAAATTGTCAACTTTCAATAAATGGTGTCGAACTCTTCTAGGAACCTCCAAAGTCAAATATGGACATACGTACAAGTCCAAAATCATCATAAGAACCTATCAGTACCATCTAAACTCAATTTCGAGTCCGTTTACCCAAAAGTTAAACCTTGATCAATTCTTGTAACTTAAAGCTTCTATTTAGGGACTAAGTATCCCAAATCACTTCCAAACCTCTTGGGACAAAAATCACTCATACCCACATGTCATAAAACATCAAATTGACCTACAGGAAATCTCAGATCATGGAACGAGACGCTAGAACTTAAAATAATCGATTGGGTCGTTACAATTGTAGTGTGTATAACAAATATTACTTTGTTCGTAGAACATTATAAGACTAGGATATAAGTTATATACACTAAAATTATACGATAGTAATTTTTTTTACAATTGTAATTTAATTTATTATAGAATATTACTTACTATCATTTAATTTAGGTTATGAGTCCATGCTATAAATGAACGTCTGGACAGTAACAAGCTCTTTTTTATCCGAAACTTTTGACAAAGGGGATGAAATGAACAATTTTAAAACGTTTAGGGGTATATTTGAACTTTTCTCTCTTTAAACAAACCAAACTAGGAAAAAGCGAAGTTACTAACTAGCAAAACTTTCCCTTCTTTGTGTGGAGGTTTGCAGTCGGCTGTCCAGTCGAATCTGTACTAGGAGAGATGGCGAATCAGCTCTACGGCTATAACCCTAGCAGCAATGCGGGAATAGCAGCAGGGAGCAACCTGTCTAGGACGACGACGAGATCCATGGACGACTATCTCTCTACGGATAATAATAAGCCATTCCTTGGTTCCTCAAGTTATTTTGGTTCTTCCGGCTATTCCTTCTCTTCACCCACTATGCTATTTAATCAAAGTGATAGTTATAACCCCGCTGCGAGTAAGATTCCAGGTTTGGCGGCTTATCAGTCCTCGTGGACTGCACCTCCTGGAGTCGATGTTGCGCAGCCTCCTGCTGCCGACTCTTATTTTTCTAGCTTGAAGCGCTCCTCCTCTGATGGTAAGGGACAATTCTCTCTCTCCTTCTATTTATCCATTTTGTGCTTAATGAACTATAGCTGCATCTGACTAATATAAACCATAGATTTTTTCTATTAACTTCTCGAATGCACCATGTATCGGCTGTTTTTATCTGCTATTATCTTGAGATTTAGAAGAATGGAACACTTTTCATTTTCTGTATTTGTTGAGAATATGTTTTAGACATGTTAGCACTTTTACTGTAGGTCCTATGCTTTCTAGGAGTTGTTTAACCTTTCAGAGATTTATACATTATACGTCTAATACTTTCTAGTTGTATTTGCATAATATTGATCTGTTTAAATGAAGTAATGTGGTTCGGTGATATATAGCTGAGACCAACTTGTTTAGGACTGGGGCGTAGTTGTTGCTGCACCTCCTATATTGGCAATTGCAAGGAGGGGGAGGTTGTTTTGAGGTAGGGCTTAGTGCGATAGTATGAAAGTATCGGTTAGCGATTTACCTTTGTTGTGTGAGACTGTGAGGTTGGGGGTTTCGCTCAGCAATTAACTTAACAATTTACTCCAAATAAATAATGCTGCCTCCAGTACAGTGGATTTCAGTTGCTCTCTTGGTATAGCTTTAAGATATTAAGATATATCTATATTATTTTAACAATTAACAACAAATAATTTTTGTATAAGTCCAGTAATGTTTTCTGCTCTTTACGAGTTAGATATATTCCATGTAATGCGCAAGTTTTGATAAATCTTACTGGTGTTTAAAGCTTTTGCAAACAACCACTAGTTTCTACGTCCTTTTTTTATATCAAGATATCTCTTTTCCCATGTGTAATTAGTGCATAAAAGCATTATTTAAGTTGTATTAGTTATTTGAATTCTTGTTGCACATATTTACTAATACTACCTTATGTAAATATAAAACTGTATACTTGTATGTATAATAACAGACACATCTGTGTTTTTGTGTTTATGTATATATTACATACCATAGCACTGTATCATCGGACACTTTTGGGTGCACGTAATACAATTGGGCAAGCTGAAGCTTGGTTTTCAGCCAATCCTTTAGCCAAGCGCCCTAGATTCGAGAGTGCAAGCAATTTGTCTATATATCCCCAGAGGCCCGGAGAGAAGGACTGTGCCCATTATATGCAAACAAGAACCTGTAAATTTGGAGATAGCTGCAAGTTTGACCATCCTATTTGGGTTCCGGAGGGTGGAATCCCAGATTGGAAAGAGGTGATCATTTATTGCTATTTATTCTTAATAGAAAAAAACACAATAGGTTATCAAATTAGTCATTCTTATTTCACTTAATGTATTATTTTGCTTTCCCGTGTATATCTATATTAAGTCTTTACTTATGAAAATGTTGGGATAAGTTTCCATGTCATTTAAGCAATAGCTTTTATGAAATGTGATGTAGTTTTAATCTGGATTTCACTTTATTTTAATATTTCACTACAATTATATCTAGTTCGTTCATCTTGCATATATATTTGTTTTACTCCGTGTACTATATCTAGAAAATGCAATGTTGATGTATGTGGAACATTGACGTCTTGATCAGGTCTTTAATCTCTATAATGATGGCCTACGTCATAAAAAAGATCTCTATACTGATGAGCTTGTATCTTGTACAAGTTTCTTTAGCCCTCAGTTAGAAGTTATTAAGAGAAAAAATCTAATCCACTATTCCACTTGTTCTGGGAATTTTTCTGAGTGGTATATACCCAGGTTTGAATCCTAGCTGCAATACTTAGTTTGAGCAGATGTGTTCCAACATGGTGGGCAGGATTACCTTGGCAATCTGTGCTTATGAGCCAAATAGGTTGTCCGGTGAATTAGTCTAGTTGTGTTCTAGCGGACTGTTGCCGTCAAATGATCTCATGTGGACAGTACTCTTTATTCTACAACAGAATACTCACAGTTGCTCCTTACTAGTCCGAATAACGGTTAACCTTGGTCCTTATCTTTCATTTGCTCCTCACTATGATCAATCCTCTTTTAATACCCATTTTCTTGGTTTCTTATACACAAACCCACATATTATTTCTACTTGTGTAATTACTTTTATTATTCGCTTCCCAAGATTGTTCAAACCTCTCACGTTCCAAGACAATATATTCATATGCATAATTGTTGGTTACTATTGCCTACTCTTCCTTTTTCTCAACTGTCCTCTCCCCCCAAATTCGTCCTTCTACTTTCATGAAATATATCACACACTCAACCCTGAACCTTGACTGCCTTTCTTCAAGAATCGCTAAATTGTAGTGCATGGTGTACCCTATTCCCCTGTCTTCTTTTTCCTCCATTTTCTCTCAGCTATTGACAGGAGGGACGTATCTACCCTTTGAACCACTGGTTTAATATTCCCGGTAACTTCCCAAAGGCATAAGGTTTCCCTGTAAACCCATACAGATTAGGCTCTTCCTAGCATTCTGAAGAGTGTGAGGGAGTGACTTTGACAACTTTCAAGGGAAAGGAAGACACCTAAGTCACTTTGACAGCTTTAACTGATGTGCCTTACTTTCTTTTTAGTCTCTTTCAAACAATATACGTCCTTTCTATGTTAATTCCAACATTCCTATCTTATCCGTAATGACATTCCATTATAGAAATGACATGACATATTGAAGTCCACAAGATTCAATTGTATCTTGGGTATGTTAAGTGTGTTTTGTATGGAGGAAAATATTTTTCAATTTTCCCATGTTTGGATGGCTTAAATGCTTTGGAAAACATTTTTCATTTGAACTCATTTTCCTCCAATTGGAGGAAAATGATTTCCCTACCAAGAGGAGGAAAAATATTTTTCAAAACTCTCTTTCAACCTTCCCACTCCCACCCCACCCCCCTAATCCACATCCTCGCCACCCCGACCTATATCCTGACCTACCATCTTGCACCCCGACCCACCCCCACCACGGCACCCTCCGTCCACTCTCCAAATCCGCCCCGGCAAATCTCCCCCTCCCAAACCAACCCCCACCTGGCCCACCACCCACTCCTCCCTCGGCCCCTTTCCTCTGGCCCTATCCTACCCCCTCACCCCATCTCCCATAGTGTTTGCCTAGATTATATATTTTTCAAAAAATAATTTCTGTTAACTAACCAAACGCTAGAAAATATATAAGAAAATCACTTATTTCCAAGAAAATATTTTCCAGTTTTCGTGGAACATATTTTACTTCATACCAAACACATCCTTAGTTTAAAACACATGATTTAAAAGTTTTGCTTACATTTTTATGCTTCTTACTTGATCAAACTAAGACCCATAAAATGAAACAAAGGGAGTGCTTTGTACTTCAGTAAAGCTTTTTCGCTTTGGTAGCACTAATAAATCTTAGACGCTTGACTTATCGCAAATAAAAAATAAAATAAAAATAAAGCCTAGAGGTTTGTCCCAATAATGGCTTGGCAATACTCCCTTACAAAAATTTCCCGACATTTATAAGACCACAAGATTCAAAGGGTATTTTTGGTATGTTATGCTCACCTTTAGTTTAGAATCACAAGATGTAAAAGTTGTCTTCACATTCTTAAACTTCGTGCCAATTTAAATAAGACACTTAAAATGAAAAAGAATTAACCTAAATAGCTATTCACCCTACTGCTTAAAGTAAAAATAGCCGGCATATCATATGTATAATTCATGTATAGTAGGTGTATAACCATGTATAATCATGTAAAATATACTTACAACGACGACGAAAAGTAAAAAGTGGATTTGGCCGGCTAGTTGTGTAAAGATCCCTAAAATGAAACTAATGGAGTGCTTTATTTTTCAGTTAAGTGATTTCCATTTGCTAGCACTAATAAAGCCTATTTGACTTATCATAAATTTAAAAATAAAAATAAAAACAAAACACTAGAGGTTTGTCCCAGTAATGGCTTTGGTAGCAGTAACAAGGGTTAGAGGTATATGAAGGGTGTTGCTAGTTTCATTATGGTGGAAGTTATGCTTTGTTCCACATAATGGCTTTAAAAGAACATCAAAGAGATTGAACAACGCTCTTTGTTTAAGTTTTGTATTACTCGGGAGAGAGGGATATCTGGTCCTCCACCATATTAGTTTATCTTTTCATCATTAGTTGTTCTCTAAAGAGACTGGTGGGGGCCTCTTTATTGATAGTTTTGTATTACTTGCAAGACAACAATATCTGGTCCTCCACAGTAGTAGTTTATTGTTTTTTTGATGAATCGTTTTCTTTTTTATAGAACATCAACTTGTTTTTCAATGGTTTAGTTGGCTGATGAGAATTTCTATGGCTTAAGGTTTTTTGAGTGTCGTTTTTTGTGCGGGCAGTTTCAACTGACAAAAGCTTTCACTTATTGTTTCTATCTTTGCTTCAGATAGTCTATGGTATTATTTTGCAAGGATAAATGGGTAAGAGATAATTTACAAAGTAGTTACAGCTCCAGAGAGCTCAAATATTCCAAATTCTTCTGTAATATCTATGTTTTCACGCTTAGATGAAAACATAATATTGTGATACACCAATAATCCAAAGTGTGAATTAACTCCTTGTCATTTTTGAAATCTGGCTTTCACATTTAGTATCTTCTTTAAAAACTTATGGCCTTTTGCTTTAGCAAGCACTCATAGCTTCGTTTTTCTGTATTGTTTTGTCAATTGGTGAAGGACACTTTAAACGTTATGAAAACAGAACTATTGAAATGCTATCCATCTAATTTGTGCTTTTTCCTTGTTGGTGTGGGAGGCATTAGTCATGTATTTGCAAATTCATTTGGTTGTTAGGAGTTGGTATATCTTTCTTTCCTTCCAACTTCGAGGTGGTGTGTTTGGTTGAAAAGGATTTGTAATTTAGTTGACAAAGATTGGTAGCTATTTGTTTGTTAGGCCTTTGTCTATAATTACATGTTCATGTCCTACTCCCTTTGTCCCATTTTATGTGGCACACTTTCCTTTTTTACTTTGCCCCAAAAGAATGACACCTTTCTATATTTAGAAACAACTCAATTTTAAACTTCTCATTTTATCTTTAATGAGATCATTTATAGCCACACAAATGTCTATAGTTTGTTTTAGATCACAAGCTTCGGAAGTGTTTCTCTCATTCTTTAACAGTTTAACTCTGTAACCAATCAAACACCATTATATAAGATGGGATGGAGTAGTTTTTTTTTGGGGTGACCTACATGATAATGTCATAAATATAATACTAGTCCCTCTTTCCATAAAATGTTGTGATTTCATTTTTTGACATTCTCAAAATACTTTTAATTCTTGAAATGAACTTTTTTTCAACTTCTCTATTTAGCTATTTATATACCTTTTATACTTTCTTACACTTAACGATGCTAGATGTACAAGGTAGCTGAAATTCTCTTTCCCACTAGTTTCAAAATTCATGCTTGATACTCATGCTCATCATTTACAAATTGAATTATGATAATGTAAAGCATTTTAAGGTTTTCACAGTCCCCAATTAATTCTAAACTACCACTTATAAAAAAAATCCTAGACTAGCACTTGCAGCTTGCTAATTGCTAAAGATTCAGAGGCCAAAATGTCTATTCCTTCTAGCTGGTATATAGTCGAGCTCTTGGCCTTTTGCAGGCTGGTTCATGCATTGCACTTTTGACAGTTCTTAACATTAATTACATTATCATGGACTCTCATTCCCTGTGGAAAGTTAGAGGCATTGCCCTTTTGTCTGGTAGAAGATCCTTTACTGTTCATATTTGCATCCACTTGTCTGTAAAATCTGTTATCACATCTTATGTTTCTAGCTGTTTTCTTCCACTTCATCTATGCAGGTTCCAGTTATAACTGAATCTCTTCCTGAAAGACCTGGAGAGCCTGATTGTCCAGTAAGAAAAACTCTTTGATGTGTTTGCAGCTATGTGTGCTGTTAATATGCCTAATTGTATGGTGACATGTTTCCAGTATTTTATGAAGACTCAAAAATGCAAGTTCGGTAATAGATGCAAATTCAACCACCCCAAAGATAATACCGCTCATTTGGTAGGTTCACAGGCTCAACTTTTATATTCTTACTATGAAGATAAAGTTTCATTTATTTCAACTGTTAATTTGGCTTCGGTCTCAGGGTTCTGTACAAAATTCTGATGTTTCTGTCTTGCCTGAGAGACCTTCTGAACCCTCATGCGCGGTATGCGAATATTTTTGCTCATTTTAGCACAACTTGTTACTAAGATTGCACTACTTGTTACCTAAGATTGTGTGAGTATGCATGTAATGTGTTGCTGTTTCATAGTTACTTAAATCATACTGTGGCAGTTTTACATGAAGACGGGGGCATGTAAATTTGGTGCTACCTGCAAATTTCACCATCCAAGAGATATACAATTGTCATCTCCAAAGCAAGAAAGTGGCTCTGCGGAAAACCCTGGATCAGCTAATAATGAGATGACTGAGGATGTGAATCTCATCAAGCCGCTTTCTGTTCCAGCTTTATTGCACAACTCCAAAGGCCTTCCTATTAGACCGGTACTTCATATATTTTATCGTTTATCTTCATTGAGTAAGAATGTGTTACATGCTTCTTTCTTGTTTTGTTTGCCTTTTGGTTTGTCTTTTTCTTTTCTCCGTTCCTTTTGTGCTGTCATAGGATAGCTATTAATAGACTGCAGTTTTTGTCTACTTCATTTGACAATTATTATCATGATTTTACTATAACAAAAGAATTATGATATTGTGATATTTCTATCCTGGCACCTCAATTTGACTTTGAGGATTTATTGTGATGAAGAGCGTATTGTTCTTAAGACAATCAGCTAACTAATTTTTCACCTACTGCTGACCCAAGGATCTTAAAGCATCTCATGTATTTTCATTACCTGGTGTTTGTCTACAGTATGTTTCCAATTTTGTAGATCCGGGTACTTCTGGAATGTACTTCCTATTTGGAGAAATTAGCAAATAGAAATTTTTAAGAAGAAAATTAGCAAATATAGATTTTAACCTCTAGGAAGAGAAAGCAGAAGAGAATATGAGTATTCATCCATAAGGACCATGGCTTTTCTTTTTGATAAAATAACCATACCTTAGCTACTTGAAGCTGGCTGTTTTTGTTAAGCTTAATTAGATACGCTAAGAGGTGTATTTTCGGAGACCCACAGTAAGCAGTTCATTCTTCTGGTTTTTATCTTTTACAGGGTGAAGTTGATTGTCCTTTCTACCTAAAAACTGGCAGGTTAGTCTGTTTTTGTTGGTAAACATGGGAGTTTTGTTCTTCTGCTTACAGTTTAAATACTCAAAAAGTTGGACTACTCATTGGTTTACAATGTGTCTTTCTTTTCTTTTTTTGGGGTAAATATCAAACAGCTGCAAGTATGGAGGCACTTGCCGTTACAACCATCCTGAAAGAAGTAAGGATATTAATAAGTTCTATTGGAACATTGCTAAAATATTTCTCTCTGTCTTAAGCTTCTTGTTTGCCGTACCTATTAAAACAAAAGGTTCTTGTTTGCCTTCTGTTTGTTTTGAATTTTATAGGTTTTGGTCTGATATGTAATTATGTGTGAATCTAATCTAGTGTCAGCATGCTTCTTTCTCATGTGAATTTTTAGGATTAGAAAATGTGTTATGTTCTCAGAATTTTTTAATAAATTTCAATGTATCTTGCAAATGACTAAAATAAAGGGATTGCTGGGACAAAAGTTATCAAGTAGTACTTGCGCCCAGTCTCCCGCGGGTGTGTTCTAAAGGTTGATGAAGTTGGAATGAAGACTGTATGAGACTAGGTTTCGAATACCGGTAGAGTCAAAAAGTTAGGTGATTGCTTCTCATCTTTTTGAGTCTTGGTAGGTAGAGCTAACCAGTACTTTTACTATTCGGAGGATGCAGGCATCCGATGGAATAGTCGAGGTGCTTGAAAGCAGGCCATGACACCACCATTATAAAAAAATGATAAAGTAGTACTCATCAGTGTCATTGAATTTAAAGACGCTCACTAGATTTCAATTTAATCTAAACAGTTGAGAAAGACCTATAAACGAAATTTCAGCTAGGGGCACTATTCAAATACTTAACATAAAAAATTTAATGCCTAGAGTCAACTACTGATTCTCTTTCACTTGGTACATTTTCATCCGCCAGCAGCTGCTATTGGTCCTGCCCTTGTAGCCTCTCCTGCAACACATTTGAACATTGGAATGGTTAATCCAGCTGCCTCTCTCTTGCAAAATTTAGATCCAAGACTGACCCAGACAATGGTATAAGCAGTGTTCAGTTTGTATTTCCTATAAAAAGCTTTGGAACATATTACTGAATGTATTGTTTATTTCAATGCTGCAGCTTGGGTTGCTTCCACCTGTCTATCCACAACGACCTGGACAAATTGAATGCGATGTGCGTACCTACTTTGTCCTAAGACATACTTGAAAGAGATGTGAATTACTACTCTCAAGCTGGATGCATGTGACATTCTTTTGGGTCCTGGACTATGAACCATATTGTGTTATCAGTTAGAAGGCATTTTTATGCTGTCCCCCAATCAAAAGGTGCCGCTTAATTGGCATTAGATCTGTATATCTTAGGACCCGAGGAGCATCTTTTGCAGCCTTTTTGTCGGGTGCTTGCACTTCTGTGGAAATGACTACTCTTTTTCCTTGAACCTCTCACTTGTCTTGACTGTTGAATTCACCTACAACAACAACAACATACCCAGTAAAATCCCACTAGTGGGGTCTGGGAAGAGTAGAGTGTACGCAGACCTTACCCGTATCCCGAAAAGGAATGTTGAATTCACCTACCTTTGCCAAAAGCTCGGAAGTACATTGTATCAATCCTAAAAAGGGCATGGTAAACCTTTCAAAACATGAACACAATTTGCAGTACCACCTATATCAGATACTATCTGGAGTCTAGTAAATGTAGCATTGTTCTTACCTCTTGTTGACTTTTAAATTTATTACTTCTAAGGACAAGTGCATGTTATTAGGCCCTCATCTATGCCTTTTTAAAAGTTGACTTACAGTATGCATACATATACACATAACGTATACACAGTAGATACTATAGGGAGCTACCTGTAGTGTTGAATGAGTTTCTTATTCTAGTTGCTATACTATTATCTAAATCAGCCATGAATTTCTCTTCTGATATTCTTAGTATACTTGGATCTAGTAATTCACTATCTTTCTTTTGCACATCTTGCTTGGTCTGTCATGTTGTCCATCAGTTCTATATGAAAACTGGGGAATGCAAGTTTGGTGAAAGATGCAAGTTTCATCACCCTCTTGATCGTTCAGCACCAGTAGTGTCAGCAAAGGATGTGCAGCAGCCAAATGTTAAGCTCACTCTTGCTGGTCTACCAAGGAGGGAGGTACCTTATTAACCTTTTACTTTCTAAACCCTAAATATGACATGTTCATTTTCTAGTGGGCGAAGTATTTCAAGGCACTATGTAAATTTTCTGATAACCTGATTCTTCTTGGTGGTGTTTAATAACCTCAAAAAAATGTGTTGGTTAGATCTTCATAAGCATTGGCAAATAACACGATAACACCGTACATTGGATAACTGTTTATAGTAAACTATGACAGATGTAAGACTTCCGCTAAAAAAAACAGACTTCCGCTAAAAAAAACAGACTTCCGCTGAAAAAAACAGACTTCCGCATAATTCCTATTGGTGCATCCTCTTACAGGTATCAGACTGGACCCAATGGTTGTGTGTTTTGAATATCTTCTGATCAGTGAAAACCCCTCACAGAATACTAAATTTCTGTACAGATATGTACATTTGCATTTTATTTCCATCCCCCCTGTCCATTCTTAACAGGGCATATAAACTTAACGCTTCAACTTTAGTTGATGGCTGTTATTCTTTGAATTCGATCTAACTTTTCTCATTTACTAGGTCTGTTGGGAATGCAAGTATAAGATTTTCTTCCTTTAATTTTTTGTGATGATACATGCAGGGCGCTGTACACTGTCCATACTATATGAAGACTGGAATGTGCAAGTATGGGGCGACATGCAAGTTTGACCATCCACCACCTGGAGAGGTCTTGGGTATGGCAACATCGCAAGGGGCATCCTTATCTGTTGAGGGAGAAGATACGGTTGATGTGAAAGAGCAACAGCAGTAAGGTTATGGCTGAAAGGCCTTTCTTGTAGTCACCATTTTTTTCAGTTACTACTTCTGTTACCATTTTATAGCAAACTTATGATTTGCAAGGCATAATTTTTCTTGATGAGTTCCTGACACTTTTAGAGTTCGAACAGTTTATGTTCCACACCAGATGATGGAAGTTTTTATAGCTATAGTATGCTTTTTAATTTTGCACAAAACCTATCTCCAAAACCCGAATAAGTAATATAAAACCCATTGTGAAAAATAGCATGTCATGCTCTGCATTTGTGCATTTTTAGATTTATTACTTTAGCCCTCTTGGAAAGATAGAAAAGCACCTAAAGACTACAATCGGTATGAGTTGGGAGTCAAAGGACGAAGAAGGATAAGAAGCTACCAATCACAATTTAATATGACACTGGTCGCAAAGACTTCGAAAGATAGGGAACTGAAGAATGAAAAAGAACTCAAGAACAAGAAGGTAAAGAGAAAAATCAAAGATGGAACGCTGTAGTAGCAGAAACTAACAATCGCATTTGGCTTCAGGTGACAAAGATTAACGAAAAGATTGATGAACGTCAGATTCAGTTACACCTATATTCATGAGAATGAGATATAATATACCTTTTACCATGTAACGTTTAACAGAACTTGTGAGTAAAAATAACGATAAATTCTTTTGCTCTTATATGCCTCATCGGCACAAGAGATTTGTATCTTACCATTAAGAACAATTACGAAACTAGCCAATTCCAACAGATTGACAGAACAATCTGACTTATGCATCACAATTAGGTCTGCTAATTATAAATAACCAATTGAATTTAAGCAAATGTTGGTTTAATATATTTTGCAGCATTTTAGGCCAAAGATCCAACTTATGATCTCTCATCTCTCGTTGGATGTCACAAAGTGACACTTAATAGACAAACGAAAGCTATAAGGGTATAAAAAACTGGCTAAAAATCTTTACACGTGAGTCAGTTCATCAAAGCTTTACTTATGATTCGGCTTAATTAAAAGAATAAATTTGTCAGACGAAGTAGCGAAGACATGGAAAAGAAAGTCAACGACAAAGGGGAGATGAACTACGAAAAATCGATTAGCCAGGTATGAGAAAAAACACAACCTCATATAAAGTTGTTTAAGCAAAATAAAAAGCAGTAGCTGTATAAGTAAAATCTAACTTTGACACGTGGATAGTTTACGTGGCGACACAATGCAACTTGGGATAAGTGTCATTCCAGGGGATGAATGAATAGTAGAAGTTTGCCCTCACAAGAAATATCTTCACCCCGTAGTTCCTTTCTGGGGAGATGGAAGCAGTGCCTTGGTGAAACATTCCAAAGACAGCTCTGGTTATTCCAAAATTATTTTTAGGTTAAACAGTTTGCTGCCCAGCGTGGGGCCTTAACAATTGAGCGTTTGACTCAAATCTCTTGTTGTTTGTTCTCATTAAAAGGCTTGTTTCTAATTTGTCAATTTCCTTTCTATTTTGTAACTTAGAATAACTGGAAAGAACGCTCAGCCAACTAATCAGAGCATGACACCACAACTTGATGGACAACTGAAGGACTCTATAAATCCCCAAGGAAAGCAGGTCCTACCTACGGGTAAGGAGGTACCGGTTAGCAAAGATGCAACATCAGGAAAAGGAGCTCTACTACACAAAGACGAGTCACAACACAAAGATCTGCCCTTCAATACGGACTTCCCAACCCACAACTTCGCCGAATAAATGGCAAATCCTCGCCACAAAATTTTTGAGGGGCATCATCTCGAAGGAATTCCTTGGATCAACCGTAGCAATACACCAACCCCTCAAATAGGAAAGACTCTGGCCACGAATACCCCTAACCATGTTGAAGGCTTCCAGAATTACTAACGGTTCAGAAGCCGGAGGGTCAGGTACACTCAAGAATGCCAAATTATAAAGTTTAATACTAACGCTATAACAACAGGTTAAGGAACAGAACAAAAGGATCAAGCAGATCCTGGGAGTTCTGCCCATTATCAAGGGAATCGACATAAACAAGTACTCTCAGCAACCATGGAAATCAAACGCGACCCTACTACCTTGAGAAGTTCAAAATGCCAGACATTCTGAAATATGAAATAACTTGAGACCCGTGCGACCAAGTCATTACTTACACGATCGGAATCAAAGGGAATGACTCCATGAAGTAAGAAATCAGATTAATGTTTGTCAAGAAATTCGGAGAAACCCTAACAAAGGGAGCTTTAACCTGGTATTCCTATTTACCTGAAAATTGCATTAGTTCTCTTGCTGAACTTGCAGATGCCTTCATCAAAGCACACTCTGGAGGCTAAAAGGTGGCGAAGCAAGTGAAAGACATCATCAAAGTCCTACAAGGAAGAACAGAGTCGCTACGAGACTTCATCGATTGATTTCAAAGGGAGAGTATGTTGCTTCCCGAGGTTCCAAATAATTAGGCAGCTCTGGCTTTCACAAGAAACTTGAATCCAAACAGTTTAGAAGCCTCAAAGAAACTAAAGGAGAGCCCACAAGAGTTTTTGGCCAAAACATGGAATGATATGTACCATAGGTACATCACTAAGTTTCGAATAGAAGATGTTATTTCAGCACTCCCAAGATTTGAAGGAAAGGAGATGATCGGATGCAATTGCCGGCCCGAAGTAGTTCATAGACGAGACGAGCCCAAACACGAGACTCCAAGATCCGGTGTGAACCTTATTCCAGATCCATGCATTGAGAAAATGATCGAAGGCTGAGATCAAGTCGATATGATAGAAACTTCGGGTGGAGGAATGATGTGGTACCTCATCGAGAAAGAAAGGAACCGAAAACATATTAAATCAATGAACATTAACCTAGACCGCAGTTGGCGACTATAACTTCAGCATCAACACTACAAAATCAGTAGAAGTACTCCGAGACATGGGAGACAAAGTGAGGTGGCCGAAGAAAATAAGGACAGATCCAGCAAAAGAAGCTAGGACCGTTGGTGTGAATTCCACGACGATCATGGACATAAAACCACATAATGCAAGGCCCTACAATGCGAGGTGGTTCGTCTCTAGAAAATGGGTTACCTTATGGAACTAAGGAAAGAAATACTACATGAAGAATCAGAGCAAGGAAGGACCTCCAGGGCCCCATCACCCAAACGGAAGGTCAATGTCATTTTTGGAGGACAAGAATTTAATGGAGTGACATATACAACAAAGAAGGTTTCTTAAATGTCAATCAAACATGAAAAATGCAGGCGAGAAACATTAACCAGAGAAAGTATCACTTTCAATGATGAAGATGTAGATGGGCTGATCATGCCACATAACGATAGCCTGATAATTACTACGTGAATTGTTGACACTGATGTTAGACATGTATTAATGGATCCAGGTAGTTCGACCAACATCATCCAAATGTGAGTCGTTGAGAAATTTCAGTCAGATCATCCCAAAAGCATTACTACTCTCTGAATTCAATAACTCTAGAGATGACTAAAGGCGAGATCACTCTGACAACCTTTGCAAAAGGGTAACCAAGGAGACCCTATTCCAAGTGGTGGCCAGAGATATGGTCTACAACACTATCCTAGAAAGACCATGAGTACACGACATGTATGCAGTACCATCAACACTACACCAAGAAATAAAAATTCCTTTCATCATGGGGAATTAGAGAGATCCGAGGAGAGAAAAAACTACCAGAATGTTAATTCAATTGTAGCTGCCAATTCCCTTCCCAAAGGGGAAGTAGACAAATAGCAACTACAATAGTATGTTCCAGAGCAAAACGAATCGGCTCTCGAGGATCGAATCGTCGAAACGAAAAGGACTAATTCTGCATATTCGACTATCGAAGAGTTGAAAGAAATGATTTTATTCATCCAACGACAAGACAGGAAGTTCTACATTGGTTTGGGGCTGACCCCCAATAAAACACGTAAGTTAATTGAATTTTTACATGATAACGCATATCGTTTTACTTAGTCTCATGTAGACATGAAGGGGATGACACCCGAGATAATGACATACAAATTGAATATCAACCTGAATTGTGGTCCGGTCAAACAGAAAAAAGAAACACTATACTAGAATAGAATAAAACTGTAGAAAAAGAGGTAGCCAAATTGTTGAATAATGGATTCATTCGGGAGACAAAATATATAAGCAAAGCATGTGCAGATAAAATCCATTGAGGAAATCCCAAAAGCACTAAATAATAGAAATAGGCAATGAGGCTGACTGGAAAATAGCAACACTTGGTCGGTTCATATCCCGTTCCTCAAAAAGTTGTTGCAAAATCTTCGCAGCACTAAAGAGGAACAAAGATTCCGTCTAGACCCCGAGTGTCAACAAGCAGTACGGGACCTGAAGAAGTACCTATCAAACCCACTACTTTTGTCCATGCCCCATCGGGGAGAACAACTACCAGTGTATTTAGCCATATTAGAAATCGTTGTATGTACTGTACTGGTGTGAGAGAATAAAAGTACGCAATTTCTAATTTAATATGTTAGTAAGGCATTTATAGATGCCAAAACTAGGTACACCTAGAAAAGTTGTCTTTAGCCCTCATAGTGGCCTCTTAGAAACTAAGGCCTTATTTTCAGTGTCATTCTATTTCCGTGGTGACCACCTTCCTACTACGAAATATTATTCATAAGTCGGAACTCTCCGGACGGCTTGCTAAATATGCAGTCGAACCAAGTGCATTTTATATAATATATCAACCTTGCACCACTATTAAATTACAAGTCCTAACCGACTTCTTTGTCGACTTTAGTGTGAGTATAATTATAGCTTTCAAGACAACCCCAATACTCTAGAACTTGTACACAAATGGCTCATCAAACGCCAAAGGGTCTGAGTTAGGCATCATAGTTACACTCCCATTGAAGAAAAGGTACGTCAAGCTATTAAATGCTATTTTATAAAGTAACTAATAATGCAATAGGATATGAGGCAATGATCACAGGTCTTGAACTAGCCAAAGAGCTAGGAGCAGTACATATTGAATTGAAAAGTAGATCGGAGCTAGTGGTGAATCAAGTTCAGGACCTAAGAGGAGAGAGGCTCCTGGATGATGCAATGCCTGAACAAAGTTACTTCTTTTCTTGGTCAATTGAGAATAAAAAGTCATTCAGATAACCCGAAAGGAAAATGTCAAAGTTGATGCCTTGTCCACCCTTGGGGAAGCTTCAATCACCATTGAATTCGTGTTGGTAGTTCATTGTTTTACTCCACCATCGGCTAACATCGAAATGAGGTGAACACAACTCATTAGTTCATGATTGGCTCGGTGAAATCATCAGCTACCTACCAAATAGGACACTATCGAAATATAAGCAAAAATCTTGGAAGCTTAGAAACCAAGCCTCTAGATATCCATCGTGTCAAATGTACCATAGAACATATAGTGGTCCATTAGCCAAATGTTGGGCCCCGGGGGACACTAATTATGTGATGCTGAAAGTTCACAAAGGCCATTGCGAAAATCATTCTGGAATAGATCCTTGGTCCAAAAATTGTTGAGATCTAGATACTTATGGCCTCAGATGAAATATGACGTAGCAGATTTTATCAAAAAAAATGCAACGGTTCGGCCGACAGTCGCATCAACTGGCTAAACCCTTATATTTAGTACTTTCTCGGTGGCCCTTCATAAAATGAGGAATGAACATTGTTGGGACATTTTCATAGGCTCCCAGAAAAGTAAAATTCCTTCTGGTTATAACCGATTACTTCTCCAAAATTATAGAAGCATGCACATTTCCCATGTTCGAGGAAAGTTAGTTATAAACTTCTTCTGAAAAAATATCATTTGTAGATTCGGGGTACCAAAAGAGATAATATGGGAAAGCGAGACACAGTTCGTCGGAAACAAGATAAACTTTGAAGAATGGAAAATCAAGAGGATTACCTCCACATCTTACCACCCGAGAGCAAATGGACCAGAAGAATCATCCAACAAGGTTTGCTAAATTCATTAAGGAAGAGGTTGTAAGAGGCTAAGGGAAACTGGTTGCATGAACTACCCAGAGTACTTTGAGCTTATAGAATGATAATAAAATCTAGCATCTAGGAAACCCTTTTTCCCTATTATATACATCTTAAGCACTTATTTCGATTAAAATAGGGGATCCCAACCTAAGGTTGTCCCATGATACGAAAGAAACCAATAATAAAGAACATGCATCGAAATTGGATTTGCTCGAAGGACGGCAAGAATTAGCCCTAGTCTGAATGGCCGCTCAGAGCAGAAGATCGAGAAATATTACAACAAAAGAGACAACCTACCATATTTTAAGAACATGTGACTTATCTTCATGATACTTCTGGATCATAGAAACATGAAATACCGAATGTACCACTGCTAGGCTGGAAGGCAATGCAAGCCTATAAGCAACCTCTGAAATTCTCTCCAAGATCTCAAATAGCCAATAAACGTTGGGCTCAACTTGCCATTCTTCCCAAATCCCATCACATCCTTCATAGGCTAAAAATTCAAAAGTACCTTCTTGCCCTCCATATAAGCTACATCACGGACTTTCTTGTTCGCATAACTCTTCTGCACTGAGTGGTTTACTTCAAAAGATTGATATATTGGAGTGGAAATAGGATCACATTACTATGAACTTTGTGGTAGGTTTACCATGGACTTTGAGGAATTTTGATGCCATTTAGATCATTATCGATCAATTGACCAATTCACCGCATTTCATTTTGGTTGTGACTTACTACACTTCAAAGAAGTTGGATCAGATCTACATCAGAGAGATTCTTTGCTTGCATGGTGTACTCGTATCTATTATCTTAGACCGGGGCACTCAGTTTATATCACACTTTTGGAGAGCTGTGCTCTGTGAGTTGGGCATGCAGGTGGAGTTGAGTACTGCAATTAACCCTCAGATGGACGGGCAGTCCGAAAAAACTATTCAGATCATTGAGGATATGTTGTGAGTCTGTGCTATTGATTTTAGAGGCCAGCGAGATCAGATTTTACCATTATCGGAGTTTGCCTACAACAACAACTATAAACCTAGTATCCAGATGGCTCTATATGAGGCCTTATATAAGAGGCGATATCGTTCTCCGATTGGTTGGTTTAAACCTGTAAAGGCTAGTTTGGTGGCACAAATTTGGTTTGGGATGCTTTAGAGAAGGTGAAGTTGGTTCAAAAGAGACTTCGTATAGCATAGTCAGACATAGGAGTTATGCGAATAAGAAGGTTTGCAATGTGGAATTTATGGAGGGTGAGAAGGTTCTTCTGAGAGTTTCGCCTATGAAGGCTGTGATGAAGTTTAGAAAAAAGGTCAAGTTGAGCTCGAGGTTCATTGTCCCACTTGAGGTGTTGAAGAAAGTTGGTGAGGTTGCTTATAGACTTGCTTTGCCTCCTAGTCTTTCGTGAGTTCATCCGATATTCCATGTTTCTATGCTACGAAAGTACCGTGAAGATAAGTCGATTATTTGGGACTTCAACATAGTGCAATTGGATGAGAACCTAGCTTGTGAGGAAGAGCCGACGACCATTTTGGATAAGCAGGTTCGAAAGCTCAAGTCTAAGGAGATCAAGTCGGTGAAGGTGCTTTGGAGAGGCCATCCAAGCTAGGAGGCTACCTAGGAGACTGAGTCAGTTATGAAGAGCAAATATTCACATTTTTCAGTAGTTCAAGTATATTTCTAAACTCGTTCAAGGATGAATATTTTTTTAAGAGGTGGAGAATATAACGACCCAATCAGTCGTTTTAAATATTTGAACCCTCTTCCCTTGTTTGATGTTTTCTGTATGTGTATTTGATGTGCTATGGCTTGCGAGAATGGGTGGTTTGGTTTTCTTGGGATTAAAGAGAGATTTGGAACACATAATTTCATGTTGGAAGCCTTAAGTTGGAAGAGTTGACCTAAGTTTGGCTTTTATATAAATGACCTCGGATTGGTAATTTGATGGTTTTAATAGGTTTGTATGGTGATTTTGAACTTAGGTGTATGTTCGAAATTGGTTTTGGACGTCTCTAGAGGGTTTTGAGCCTATTTGTTGAAAGTTGGAAATTTCGAAAATTGGAGAGTTCTTAAGTTTGAGTGATAGTTGACTTTGATGATATTAGATTCGAATTGTTGTTTCGAAACTTGGCATAGGTTCGTTTTGGTTAGTGGAACTGGTGTGCAAAGTTTGGTGGTGATCCAAAGTATTTAGGCAAGAATCGGATGCTTGGCTGGAAGTTTAGAAGTTCTTGAGTTTAAGAGAAGTGTAATATGTGGTTTGACCTTCGATTTGTTGTTGTGATGATCTAGTTTGTGTTGGAGGTTTTGTATAGGTCTGGATAGTGTTTGTGGACTTGTTTGTATGTTTGGACGAGGTCTCGAATCGCTCGAGTGAGTTTCAGACCACCCCGAGCACGTTCGGAGTTGGTTGATGTGCTGATTTCTAGTGTTCATCGCGTTCGCATAGGGAGAATTGCATTCATAATGAAGGACTTTGGGTTGGGGAGTTTTGTTCTTCATGTTCATTCTTGGAGGGTCGCGATCACCGAAGGAGAGGCTGGGAGCTGGAGGATTGGCCTTCGCAAAATGCGAAGGCCTGGACGCGTTCGCTAAGTTAAGGCAAGCTAGGCATCGTGTTCGCGAGGTTGGTTTCGCGAACGCGGAGTGTTCTTTTTGGCAGATGTATTTTTGTGCTTTGCGAATGCGAGGCTTAGACCGTGTTCGTGAAGAGTACCCTTGGGCAGACTGTTTTAAGTTAGAATTTCGAAATTTTACCCATTCCCTCACATTTTGAACTCTAGACTTCAAGAGGGGAAGATTTTGAAGATCAATTTCATTACCCATGACTCGGGTTTTGACCATGTGGGCTTGGATTAACTTTTGTTAACTTTTTGAGAATCGATTAAAGATTGAAGCTTTATTATTTGGAATTGATTCCTATGATGTTGTTTAACATTATCGAGTATAATTTGGTTAGAGTCGAGCCGGTTGGAGGTCGTTTCTTAGATAAAGGCGATTTTGGGATATTGTTGTGTCTTGCTAAGGTATATATCTTGCCTAACTTTATTGTGAGAGAATAACACTTCAGATTTGACTTCATTTGTCTAATTGAAATGTGTGAGAGGCAATGTATATTTGGGTGATGAGCGCTTATGCGGTTGATATGCATGACTTGAGACCAGATTAGACTTTAGGATTCTATTACACCATATTGGATTGTGTGCTTACTATGATTCATGTTTTAATCAATTGTATGACTGCGTAAGCTTATCCTTCCATGCTAGAGACTATGTTTAGGATTATAATCTCTTGTTTGGCTAAGAGGAGTTATTTGTGAAATTAAGTTTATATGCTTGATCTAGCCATAGTCATATTCCACCTATCATGCAAACATCCGCACTTTATTAGTATTATGTCCTTGTGCACTTTAATGACTCATTATGAGCATATGCCTCTTTTATGATGAAATGTTATTTCAGATTGTTACGATGATGGCACATTTGGGCATATTGAACAGATTGATTTAGAGCATGAAGTCTTTGTCGTGTTGTTATGAGAATACTGTTATTGTTGTGGCATGCTGTCTTTGCCGTGCAGTTATGATAATATTGTTACTGTTTTGCACGAATATTATATTATGCAACATGTGGATTTGGATTGATCCCCCTTGAGTCGTCCTCTCTCTTAGGTCACGATGGCGCCTAGCAGATTCCTTTAATTAACAGAGTCATATCATACATAAAGATAAAAATAATATGAATGCAGTAGAATATTTGATACTATCATAATATGGCCCAAACACGACCAAGACGGTACAACCCCCAAGAACTAAGTGGCACAAGTACAGAAGCAACTACTGAATGAGTCTATGTCCCGACTCCAAACTCCCTCCATAGGATGTCGTGATGGCACCTAGTTTCTAAGACTAGGTAAGCCGATTACTACAAAAATTAAACTAATTATTAACAATGCTAATTTGAAATAGAGTTTAATATGAATATTGATACAAGAGCGAAATGAGCCAACACAGCAATAATCATAACAACCTCCCAAGACTAGTAATACAGAGTCGCGAACTCTAGTTAAGTACATGAAAAGATCTCAAAGATCGAAATACAATATTGTTCAAGTGATAATATGACAGTACAATATAAGGAAAGGACTCCAAGGGGCTGCGACGATCAAGCAGCTCTACCTTGAATCCTTGCGATCAACAAACTAATTCTACCCAAGTCAGATATCTCCAATACCTGGCTCAAATATGCAGAAGTGTAGTATGAGTACACCACTGTCGGTTCCCAGTAAGTATCAAGGCTAACCTCGATGGAGTAGTGATGGGGTACAAGTCAAGACACCCACTAGACAAAATAACATGTGTAGTATAGAAGTATAAAGCTAATAATGAAAAGCAGGAATCAATAAATGGCAACAAGAATCAACATGTGATATAAACAATAAGGCAATAAGAATACCATTAAAGTACCGTTTAAACCAAATAAGGAACACAATGATAACCAATAAATCAAGCCATTATAACACAAGGTTCACAAAGATATCACTCCGTAATACTTCATCTCTTAGTCATAAGTCATGGGTCTCAATCCACCATCATATACTCACAGCACCTCGTTCCCACATCTCGAATTACAACCGCATAGACAACTTATGGGCCAGTATCTCAAACCGACCGATATGATCATAGGTTCACAATCACAATCCGCCCGACGTGGTTATAATCTCACAATCACAATCCGCTCGACATGGTCACAGGCTCACAATCACAATCCGCCCGGCATGATCACATACTCATAATCACAATACGCCCGGCATGGTCACAAACTCACAATCATAATCTGCCCAGCATGGTCACATGCTCAATAGCAACATAAAAACGGGTAATCAAGTACACATGGGCGTGATCAATAAAGGCCAAGTTTCATACTCCTGAGCTAGTATAAGTGGCATGCTATGGTGTATGCTTGTGCGAGTGTACTACTGCAACCCAAGTCAACAAGTAATATCAAAGACATCGATTAGCTCATCAAAGCAACAAAACAAGTCATGCAAGGTGTATGACATACACAAGGAAAATCACACCATCACATGAAAATCACCAACACGATGTCCCCAAGCCATCACACATCACCCCTAACATTGCCACCCTTATCTCTAGCCACCTGTATCTCTCCGTTAGCCATTACATTATTGTTAGCCATCATTATCTCTACGATGCCACCCGTATCACTCCGTATAATAGCTACCCTTATCGCTCTGCCCGGACAATAACATAATAGTCATCCGTATCACTTCGTACATTCAACAACAGTGAGATGCTACCCCTATGCGGCTATGCCCCGTATAACAACAATGGTGAAATACCAACCTTATACTCTTCATAACCATAACCAAACCGCACAATAATTCACATATACTATCATCACAACAACACAACATATCAACTCGTATAACAAGTGCCCATAGGCCACAACCTTTCCAAAGATCCAACGATATCAATATTTCTACAACAAATAGCTCACGGCTCAACACAACGTATATAGAATCTCAATAATAACAAAATGAACAAAAACGTAACTCGACAAGGAACACACCCCCTTTAAACACTTAATCACTTCCGATAACCTCAATTCCAAATAATTGTTTAACGATAAACTCAATAGTGAAAGTATTTCTATGAAATGGCAAACTTCGGATTCTAGTGTATGAATAGGCTAACAATGAAAGAGATGGTACAAACGAGTAATATGTCTAAATGCATGCGAATAATCCGGCAACAAAAGGATATCATGTAACAACAATTTCAACTAAGAGTAACTCCACAATAAAAGAAATCACATAATGATAAAAGTGATAGTAACTTCAAATAAAACATATAAGAGCAAACTCGACAAGTAAGGAATGTGACATGTAATGACAACTTCAAATAGAGCATGTGATAGTAGACATGACGAATAAAAGATATAACATGACTACCAATTCCAAATAAGTACATGGAAGAAGCCTAAGAGCCTAAATCGGTCAATTTTCTACATATAAGCCCGAGTACGTACTCGTTCACCTCACGTACACGACTTTCACATAACACAATTAGAATAAACGACTCAAATCCTAATGGGTAGTTCCTCCCCACCCCCCACAAAGTTAGGCAAGATACTTACCTCAAAAGCCCCCAATTAATACTCTAAAATAGCTTTTCCTTTACAATTCACCTTTGTCCGGCTCAAATCTAACCAAAATCGACTTAATAACATCAAATAATGCAAAAGATATCAATTCCAATAAATAAAGTTATGATTTTTACACAATTTCTCAAAAGTCAATAAAAGACAACCCCCGGGCCCGCCCGGTCAAAACCCAGATCCAACGGTAGATTCCGACTACCCATAACCCCATGAGTCTATATATGTGTTTTGTTTCAAAATCCGAGTCAAATTCGACTCTCAAATCCTAAATTTTCATTTTTCAAAACATAGACAAAGTTTCTCAAAATTCCCTTTTGATTCTCATAATTTTGATGTTAAATCTCATTTATAATCATGTAAAATAGTTGAAAATTGATCGAAATCACTTACCCAATGATTGTAGATGAAAATCCCCTCTCCAAATCGCCTCCTACCGAGTCTAGGGTTCAAAATATGAAAGAATGAGCTAACATTCCGAAATTCCATCTCTTAACCCAGCTGCATATGTCGGTTTTGAACCAAAAGTTCGCAATTGCGACCAAGGTTCGCAATTGCAACAAAAAGTTTGCAATTGCAAAATACTAGCATCAACAGTCCCAAACATCAGCGAAATGATCCAAAACCACCCCGAAATCATCTGGAACCACCTAAACACAAACCATATATGAGTTTCAATCATAAAACATGCTATGGACCTGGTCACACACTCAAAACACTTAAAAGAGGTCGTCTTGACCCGATATTGACCATGGTAAAACTCCAAATTTTATTACTTAACTATTCTCTCAACCAATGATCCAAAATACACCCAAGCCCCTCGGGACCCCATCAAATCATACCAACAAGTCCCAAAATATAACACGAACCTACTCGAGGACTCAATTCCCGAAACAGAATCAAAACTATGAATCACACATCAATTTAAGCTTAATGAACTATGAATTTTCAACTTCTATAACTCGGGCCGAATCATATCAAATCAACCCGAAATGACGTCAAATTTTGCATGCAAGTCCCAAATGACTCAACGGAGCTATTCCAACTCCCAAAAAATTGCAATCTAAAACCGATATCAATAAAGTCAACTTCCAGTCAAACCTCTCAACCTTCCAAACTTTCAACTTTCCAACTTTCACCAAAATGCATCAAATTAACCTACGAACCTCCAAATCCAAATCCGGACATGCGCCTAAGTCCAAAATCAGCATACGAAGCTATCGAAATGATCAAAACACCATTCCGGAGTTGTCTACATAAAAGTCAAACTCCGATTAATTCTTACCGCTTAAGCTTCTAAAACGAGAATCATCCTTCCAAATCAATCCTGAATCATCCGAACCCGGCTACACACGCAAGTCATAATACATAATACGAAGATGCTCGAGACCTTAAGACACCAAACGAGACGCAAATCCTCAAAATAACCGGTTGGGTCGTTACATTCTCCCCATCTTAAACAAAGGTTCGTCCTCGAACGTGCCAAGAACTATTCTAAATTCATCAAATCACTGAATGTACTCACCATACATATTCTCGCAGCTGATCCCACGCCACCCCAATCCATATAAGCTCGAAAACACCATCTCAACTGAAAATTATTCCTTCCACCCACTCTGACAAACCTTAGACCAAATTTTTCACCATCTGATCATTTCCCAATGACTTGATTCCCGTATCAACACACGGTATCACCCTCCTCCAGCTGCAACAACCCATGCCTACACCTACAAGGTACAACTTCACGACGTAACACATCACACATATGCCCATAACAATAACTCTAGCCAACACATCTGCCCATAATCAAATCCAACACCGGTAATTAACCTCATATCAGCTAGAACCCTGTTCCAAACCTTCACAACACTGACAATGATACAAGAAGCATGAAGATCCCATGACCATTCACTCAAATCAACAAGTCACATCTAACGGCACCTGGACATACACCTCGCAAGCTAAAACCCAATAAGCATATCGTGAATATGACCAAATATGAAAAGAGAATCACGTGAGAGAATTATCAAACAAACCCGATAGGCACAACTCCCTATCAGTATCTCATCCTAATACAACTTCACCGCGGCACACAGCCTGGTTTAACCATATAAAACCGCATGAAAATGCGAGGATCCCATCATTAGCTCTGAATCACAAGTAGAATACACATCATACCAACTGAAACCTTCCGCTAATTCAATTCCGCAAAACAAAATCACAACACATAACAAACCCCCTACATCGGTAGAGTATCTAAATCACAAATCGTAACCAAACCATCCAAAAATCACATCAAAATCTACCGTAATGAGTAAGAGAAAGTCACTTATAGTCTCATAGCTCTCAATAGTGAAAAAAATAAAACGATAGACACGGGCTACCACTATGGAATCTCAACATAAACAGAGTACAAAATCACAAAACTCACCCATATATGAAGCAAGATAAGAGGACTCACCCCGATAAGCAGAACCAAATCAAAATAAGAATGATGCTCCTCTATAACAATTGAAACCATACCTGTAACGACTTGAATGATGCTCCTCTATAACAATCAAAACCATACCTGTAACGACTTCATTTGGTACAACGGCCTCAGCCCTACCATAGAAAGCATATCAACGGGCCGAGCCTCCCCCTCTAGGGCGCCCTCTACCCGCCTGTCCTCCATCTCTAATTGGCTGTACAGGTGGAGTAGCAGCTTGAATAATGCCCGTAGCCCGAGTTCTCTGATGAAATCTGCCCCTCCCGAGTCTGGGACAATCTCTCAGATGTGCTTAGTATCACCATACTCATAACAACCTCTTTGCGGGCATGGCTGCTCGTACTGAGTCCATGCCAGATAACTAGAATAACCGTTGTAGGAACCCCGTGTCGGTGGTGCACTAAAAGATGACTGCCCCACATGAGTACCCTCACTAACTAGAGCACCATGAGTAGTCTGAAGTGCGGACTGGATTGGCCGACTATCGAGCCTCCGCCACGATGGGTCATAGCTGAAGAGTAGAATCCACTGAACAAGGAACACACCCCCTTTAGACACAACTTCAATTAAAATATATTAATGACTTCCGATAACCTCAATATCAAATAATTTCTTAAAGATAAACTCAATATTGAAACTATTTCTATGAAATGTCAAACTTCAGATTCTAGTGTATGAATAGGCTAACAATGAAAGTGATGGCACGAACGAGTAATGCGTCTAAATGCATGCAAATAACCCAGTAACAAAAGGATATCAAGTAACAACAATTTCAACTAAGAGTAACTCCACAATAAAGAAATCACATAATGATAAAAGTGATAATAACTTCAAATAAAGCATATAAAAGCAAACTCAACAAGTAAGGAATGTGACATGTAACGACAACTTCAAATAGAGCATGTGATAATAGACATGGCAAATAAAAAATATAACATGTGATATCAATTCCAAATAAGTACATGGAAGAAGCCTAAGAGTCTAAACCAGTCAATTTTCCATATATAAGACCGAGTACGTACTCGTCACCTCGCGTACACAACTTTCACATAACACAATTAGCACAAATGACTCAAATCCTAAGGGGTAGTTTCCCCACACAAAGTTAGGCAAGGTACTTACCTCAAAATCCCTCAATCAATACTCTAAAATAGTTTTTCCTTTACAATTCACCTCCGCTCGGCTCAAATCTAACCAAACTCGACTTAATAACATCAAATAATGCAAGGGATATCAATTCTAATGGATAAAGCTATGATCTTTATACAATTTCTCAAAAGTCAATACCCGGGCCCGCCCGTTCAAAGCTTGGGCCCCACGAGTCTATATATGTGTTTTGTTTCAAAATCCAAGTCCAATTCGACTCTTAAATCCCAAATTTTTATTTTTCAAAACATAGACAATGATTCTCAAAATTCCCCTTTGATTCTCATAATTTTGATGTTAAATCTCATTTATAATCGTGTAAAAAAGTTGAAAATTGATCAAAATCACTTACTCAATGATTATAGATGAAAATCCCCTCTCCAAATCGCTTTCTACCGAGTCTAGGGTTCAAAATATGAAAGAATAAGCTAAAACCCCAAATTGTCAACTCTTAACCTAGCTGCAAATGTCGCATTTTCGACCAAAAGTTTACAATTGCGACCAAGGTCCGCAATTGCAACAAAAAGTTCGCAATTGCGAAGTACTAGCACCAGCAACCCCAAACTTCACTGAAATGATCCGAATCCACCTGAAACTCATCCGGAACCTCTCGGACACAAACCATTAATGAATTTCAATCATAAAATATGCTATGGACCTATTTGCACTCAAAACACTGAAAAGAGGTTGTCTTGACCCGATATTGACCATGGTCAAACTCCAAATTTCTTAACTTAACTAGTCTATCAACCAATGATCCAAAATTCACCCAAGCCCCTCGGGACCCGGTCAAATCGTACCAACAAATCCCAAAACATAACACGAGCCTATTCGACGCCTCAAATCCCAAAACATAACATCAAAATAATGAATCGCACCTCAATCGCGCCGAATCATATCAAATCAACCCGAAATGACGTCAAATTTTACATGCAAGTTCCAAAATGACACAACGAAGCTATTCCAACTCCCGGAATCACAATCTGAACCTGATATCAACAAAGTCAACTCCCAGTCAAACCTCTCAACCTTCTAAACCTTCAACTTTCCAACTTTCGTTAAAATGCATCAAATTAATCTATGAACCTCTAAATCCAAATCCGGACATGCCCCTAAGTCCAAAATCACCATACGAAGCTATCGGAATCATCAAAATACAATTCCGGAGTCGTCTACATAAAAGTCATTCCAGTCAACTCTTACCGTTTAAGCTTCTAAAACGAGAATAATCCTTCCAAATCAATCCCGAATCATCCGAAAACCAAACCTGGCCACATTTATAAGTCATAATACATAATACGAAGCTGCTCGAGATCTTAAGCCACCGAACGAGATGCAAATCTTCAAACTGACCGGTTGGATCGTTACAGTACAAGTCTGAATACATGATCAAAGCTATGTGAAATTTAACAAAAAAGACAAAAAATGATAAAAGGACAGGGATTTGAGCAAGAATTAAAAAAAGCAAGGAAAGAATAAGGAAGGAAAGCAAAAGCATTCATTTTAATTAGTAAATTTTATTGATGTGTTTGTAATATCTTATGTGTTAAATGAATGCTTAAAATAGGTGTAGGATGTCCAATCTAGAATTGGCGGAAGTTCTTATTCTATGTATTTGCTTTGCATTGAAACCTTAAAAAATATAAGTATATTCTGAAAAAGTTTTCCCATGTTTCATTTAGATTCTTAAGACTTAGCCTATGTGATTATTCTTTGGTGATTTTCTTCTAATGCGATTTAATGTGTTCACGAGTGTACATTCTATTAGAGAGCCCAAATTTGATGAGTAGTAATCGAAATACTACAACCTCAATTATTCAGCGGGTTTAGTAAAGTTAGCGTTCTCACCTAGAATAATTATATTGTTTTTGATAATAAATGAACTCGAATCACACTGAGTAAAGGATAACAAGGTCGCTATGTAAACCTTTGGCACTTATGTTCAGGTTGGTGGCGTTTTTGCATTTTAATTTAATAAGTACCTATAAGCTTAATAATACTCTAAGAGGTGTTCGTGCAGTAATATCCCCAAATGTATGTTAGTTCTTTTTTTTTTTTTTCTTATTTTCCATTTCTTTACTTTTTTAATTTCTTCTTCGCTTCTTTTTCCATTAAAATTTTTTCTTTAATTTTTATTTGACAGAAATGAGAAAATGTCAACCTTATGAAAATAACTGTTAAAAATTCATGTTAAAAAATAAATACTACTAAGAGATATAGAGGGTGTTTGGCTAAGCTTATAAGCTGGTCAAATTGGCTTATAAGCACTTTTTGGCTTATCTACGCATTTGGTAAAATTAAAAGTGCTAATAAGTTAAGTGCTTATAAGCCAAAAATAATAAGTTGGTCTCCTCCAACTTATCAAATTTCAGCTTATAAGCACTTTAAGTTTGACCAAAATATTTACTATTCTATGCCTGAATACTTCTTTTTAAAACAAAACTCTTCATATACTCAATTCTTCAGCTGCATATTATTAATTTCAACATTTTTATCCAAACACGTAACTGCTTATTTTTTAAATTAATTTCAGCACTTAAAAGTGCTTTTCACCACATAATGCTTATCAACTGCTCTACGTCATAAGCCAAACAGGCTTTGGAGGACTACGAAAAAAGTGGGTGACATCCTAGGTTTACATTGCCCATATTTTTACATTACTTTCTTTTTCAATTTTTCATAATTTTTTTTCTTTTCTATTGTTTTCTTATTTTGTTTAAACATACATATTTAAATGTATGTTTTATATTTAATCTTGAATGTTTCCTAGATATGTTAGTTCTGTCAAAAATCACAAGGGGATGCTTAATAAAAAATACCTTATGAGGTAACTTGAATAATTTGAAATTTGGGAGAAAATCACTACAATTCGTAGAATCAATGGAGGACTAAATGGGCAGTACATTTTTTGTTCCATGACGAAAAGAGGGAAAGTGAAAGTGGCGCCAGGCGTGGCGCGTGGGCGTTTCATCACTAGAGCTGCCAATTTCATATGGACCGCGCAAATCAAACCTCTTTGGATAAGAAGCCGAATGAATCTGCGCGTTTGGGAAATAGGAAGAAGAAAGCTCCTTCTCCTTCACCATGGTCACTCAAGCAAAACTAGTAGTAGAACCTCATTTCTCCTGCGGTATTACTGTTAGCACTTTGGAGAGCAGTTTGAAGTTCGGCCATCGTTCATCCTTAAAATTTCATTCATTTACCACTCGACGACGCCTTTCATTAGCAGCTGAAGCAGCAACAACTCCTCCCGCCCCAACCAATCAGGTCCGTCCTTTTTTTAAAAAAAATTCCAAAACTATCCCAAATCCCCAACCTCAAACTTAAATGTATATTTCAAACTTAAATGTATATATCTATTTAATCAGGATGAGCAAAGAAAGCCACCGGATCTTCAAACACTTACTGGAAGGTTCTGGAAGATTGCTGTTCCATATTGGTCATCCGATGATAAAGTCCAAGCCAGACTGCAATTAGCTGCTGTCTTTGCACTTACTTTAGGGACCACCGGTATCAGCGTTGGTTTCAATTTCCTCGGCCGTGACTTTTATAATGCACTAGCCAGTATGTTTTTCTTTCTCCAGATTGTGTTTTTTTTTTCCAAAAAGAATTTTGACTGCACTAATTAATTGCTCTATGTTTTTTCTGATTTTGCAAAGACAAAGACCAAGAACAGTTCACCAAACAACTGTTATACTACCTTGCTGCTTTTGCTGGTGGTATTCCGGTGAGCTCATTGCTCCATATTTTTTAGGTATAGCTCCGAATAGTCTTTTTTTCCTTCAAATTATGCAGCTATTGTGCAACCTAGAATGGGTACTTGGCATGCTATTTCATTGATAAGGCGCAGATCCAGGATTTTAAGTTTATTGGTTCTGAACCCACAACCTGTTTTGTTTATTGAGTCCTGGATAGATTATTTATGCATATTAAGTGGGTCTCTTCACACAAATACAAGGTCTGGGCCCGAACCCGTAACTTCAACTGTAGATCCGCCCCTGGCACATTGGTGACAATATAGATTAAAGAGTATCATGTCTTTAGTAATAAAATGTTTCTTTTACATTATCCTCATTTATTAGCAGTGAGAAAGGTAAAACAAAAGTACATTTCGTAGCTTTGAGGTTGCGTACACACTACCCTCTCCAAACCCCATGTACGGGACTAAGCTGGGTTTTTTGTTGTTGTTGTTGTTGTTGTTGTTGTATTTCGTAGCTTTGAGCTTTATGTATTTTGCAGATTTTTGTGTTGAGAGATTATGCGCGAGAGAAGTTAGCTTTAAGGTGGAGATCTTGGATGACAAGCTATTACATGGAACGGTATCTGAAGAATAAGACATTTTACAAAATTCAGTCTCAGTCTACCATCGATAATCCAGATCAGCGAATCGTTGACGATTTAAGTTCCTTTACTGGAACAGCTCTCTCATTTTCATTGACTCTCTTCAATGCTGCCATAGACTTAATATCTTTCAGCAATATCTTGTACGGTATCTATCCGCCACTTTTTATTGTGCTTCTTGCATATTCACTTGGTGGAACGGCTATCAGCGTCTTCCTTGGAAGGGTAACTTTTTCACTTTCATATTTTCTTTTGAATCTTATAATAATACAACATTTAGAGAATTGCTAAGTTACAAGACATGTCTACCAATTTTACTCCAAATGATGGGAACTCTGATTAATTTAGGGATTGGTGGGCCTCAACTTTTTGCAAGAGAAGAAAGAAGCAGATTTCCGCTATGGGCTTGTGCGTGTTCGAGAAAATGCTGAATCAATTGCATTTTATGGAGGCGAGGAGAATGAGATGCAACTACTATTAAGTCGTTTCAAAAGCGCTTTTGAAAACCTAAATGTATGGAGGCCTTTGTGTTTGTTTGGTACTTCAACTGTCTTAATTTTTACCTGCATTGAAGCATATATACTCAAATTTGTGATTCAACAGTTGTTTCTATATTACTTCTGTTGCAAAGAAATGTTTCACACACTGAATAATGAGTTCAATCTGGTAGCCAATATTAGGTGAAGAAGTTAGGTTTAATCTCAGCTTGTCTAAATATGTGTAACCTTGTCTGGAGTAAGTGCCATTGATTGATGTCCCCCCATTTTGCTGAACATGAATAATTTGGGAGTACATCCAAATTTCTTGTAAAACTTGACACTTTTCACAGGAAATTCCCACCCAGCATCCTGTGATCTCAGTATCAATACATCTATCAACTGTACCTCAATTCCAAACTAGTTGGGATCAGTTGTATGAATCTCTGTAATCATTCTGCTCTACTGGGGCGCACAGATGTTTCCAAGTGTTTCTTCAGCCAAAGAATGCATTCTGATGTTTTTGTCACCATACTGACCCTTAAAAACCTAGTGCTTTTGCCAGCTAGGTTTTATTACTAAGTAGATCATATTTCCAGGGGTAGTTTAAAATCTTTTAAAGGATATGTGTTATGTCGGGGTAAGGAAGTGATCTCTCTGAGTTGTGTCTTCGTATGGGATTTGCAATCTCATCATCTCTGATTAATCAGAAGCAGTGCATAAAACTAACCTCATATACCTCATCTTAGCATTCGTTAAATGTTTGACTTTCTTTTGTACATGTTGATGCATTTTGAAAATGTTTAGTGTTGTATGCTATTTAATTTTATTGTATTTGTTTTATAAGTGAATATTAGAATTGATTTTCCTGCCTTTGATAATTGGCAGCAATTGCTGATATCTTCTAGAAATCTGGAGTTCTTCACCAATGGCTACCGCTATCTTATTCAAATTCTTCCTGCTGCAGTTGTTGCACCTATGTACTTCTCTGGAAAAATTGAGTTTGGGGTTGTTAATCAATCCGCGTCTGCTTTTAATCATATTCTTGGTGATTTTTCCCTCATTGTCTATCAGTTTCAGGCTATAAGTGCCTTTTCAGCCGTCATTGATCGACTAGGTAAGTTATTTTGTTTCTGGCTATCGCATTCTTCTCCCGTAAATGGAAAGGCTTACAGAATATATTGATATTATTTTGTAATCCCTTCGAAGGAGCATCTTTCAATCTATTTTGTTGGAGAGATGCCCCAAAGGGAGGGAATATACATGATATCTGACAGTGTGCAGGATCTTGTCTTTTTCTTGGCTGATGTGACTTGAATTTGTTTTGTTTACACATAGTTTTATATGCTACATAGCTAATTTTGTTTATGTTGCTTATCTTTGTAGTTTCCAAGCAGGTGCTTTGATCTAGAGTGAAATGTAGCAATGCCTTACCAACCCAATTCGCATCTCAAGCCCCTAATTTTGCCTAGATTTTTGTTTCATAACCCTAGTGCCAAAAGGGATCTTTTTTTGAATCAAGACTCTGACCTTTGGAATTGCACTACTTTTATGCTTCTTATAGATGCCGGATATGTGATAGGTTACTTAAAAACTTGAGCTTCTCATAAGAGATGTTTTGTTTTTTCTTTTTCTTGTCATCTGCAGTTATTATACAACCTACCTGAGACTGTCAAAATGTAACATTTATCTTGACCTGCTCACTTCCCTTGTGTTGGGTAGGACATATAATAAGGGTTGAAATGAGATGGGCCTAAAACGAAGGGAATGGATATCGATAATTCATATAGCTGATCCTAACTTCTTTTCTCTGGGATTGAGGTGTCGTCATTTTTTGTGTGTTGATAAGGCTTGAACCTATCTGTACTGGGTAGGACGATAACGCTTTGGGTTATAAGGGTTAAAGCTGGTTGGTTATGGTTTGTGTTATTAGGGTCGCTTTGGGTTATAAGTGTTAAAGCTGGTTGGTTACAGTTTGTGGATCAATTCTTTTTATATTTTTCAACTCCTGCTTGGGCAAGGACTCCATTATACAGAACTCCTTCCATTATATATTATAAACTTCTTGTTTCCCCAAGATAATCCCATAGTTGTTTCTTGATCCGTACTTTTTTTTTCTTTTCGTAAGTAAGATGAAGCAGCACCAAGAAGGTGTTAAGTGTTTACGATGCAAAAGCTCAGGTTCCCTTTATAACTGCAGGGAGCTGAGGAATTGTAATAATGTCAACTTCATATACATCTAATCATTTTCACCATAAAACCAGAAACTGTAGACACTTGTATCTACGAGTGTGAATAGGTACATCTTTAATCTCAAAACATCTCTAATTTCTCTCAAGCCACAAAAGCCCAAAAATGCAAGCTGGAATTATAGCCAAGTTTCTTTTCTGCTCCATTTTTGTCTTGTTTTCTCAAGCATCTGTCATTAATTTCTTCCCTTATGTTTTAAGTGATAAAGTAGTTTTGTATATTAAAGTTACCAAAAGCCCTTCATCTTTTTCGTTTAAATGCATTACAATATCATGATTGATTCTTCTCAAATATTTCAATTAGAACAAATCAATGTATTCAAATCACGCTCTTCAAGTTTTTTTTTTCTATTATTTTGTAATGGACATATATTATATTGTTGAAACCATTGATCTCTGATTTTTTATTATAATATCTATACATTTAGGCAGAAGGTACAGAAAATTGGCGTTGCCAGCTTGCTTCGAGCTAAAGAGAAAGTGGATTTCTTCATTCTTGGAAATGCAAAATGATGAGATTCCGCCGACCAAATGTTAATATGCTTTAAATTAGAAAATTAGAACTACTTTTGGGAAATTTTTATATTAAGAATCTAGGAGTAGTGCTAAGGAAAGTGACTAGTACTAAGTCAAACTTTATGTTGAATCCAATGAGGAAAAATTGAACCATTACTCGGATAGCACATACCATAGTTATGATATAGTATAAAGGTAATATGCAAATGAAAACTAAAATGCTTAAACAAAAGAAGCTCAGCTCATAAGGCCTTTAGTAGTTATTATATACATAAACTATAGCTGCTTGCACTACAGATGCTTGAGAGCGGATGTTAAAACTGATCTCTTCTTTCTTGTCTCATATTATGTTGTAACTTCTATGACTTTTCAATTATTTTCTTCCCTAAATTTTTTTTACTTCTACTTTGTTGCTTTTTTAGTTTCCCAGCTTTGCTATTTCCATCCAACATGAAAGCCAACCGCTCCAAAACAGTAGTAAGCTTGTCAGCAAATCATTTTGACACCTTTAGGATTTGCAGGTGAATTTGATGACATTTTGGATAGCAGCAACAGAAAAAAAGGTGATCATGACTTAAATGAAGAGATCCAACTTAGTTTTTGCTTAATAAGCTGTTCCTATGGGCTACAGTCAAATGGATCTATGCCGCTTTCCAGCCGTGTAAAATTACTTGATGTTGAACAGTTGACTGTACAGACACCAAGTAAAGCAACTCTTATTAAGGACTTGTCTTTTGAGATTTATGAAAAGGATCACTTGCTGGTGAGTTCCTACTTGTCCACTTTCAGGTTTTATGTTATTTGTTTATCTGATTAGGGAAAGGAGGAATTGTATTATTACTGGTAATTCATGTGTTAAAAGGAGGGTAAAGAGAAGGATCATAAGCCCTTGTCCTAAGCTAAATATTCATCTGCACCTGAGAGGGATTTGGTGAGCAAGAGCTTTATTTTAATACGGTTAAACACAAAGTTATTGCTGAAAATACTTTTAAAAATTATAGAGTATCCAAACACAAAGGTAAAAAATCAATTTAACGGACTAGTCATATGATACATGCACATTATAATAATTAAAGTCACCAACTTCTTAATTATAGAAAAAATATTATACAAGTTTTAGTCAAGTACATGGGAGAAGATTTGATACAGAATGTTCTGCGGCAAAAAGCGGACAATCTAAGGTATAAAGTGTGCATAGTTGTCCTTGGGGCGTATTGACCAAATAGTTCAAGGTGTAAAACGTGCACCGGAATACTCCAATTTACAGGCATTAGGCCCCCTTGATAGTGGGGTATTTCTAGGCTGCCTCACCCCTAGAGTCCCAATTTGACTTTTAAATGGTGCTACTTATTGCTTTGTAACAGGTTACAGGACCAAGTGGAAGCGGTAAAACTTCATTGCTGAGAGCTGTAGCTGGTCTTTGGAATTTTGGGAGTGGAGCAATTACAATCTATGTTAGACCTAGAGGAGAATTGGATATGCCTCACTCTCCAGATGTGATTTCTAGTCAAGTAACTTCAACTAATGAGATAATTGGGGATTCCACAGAACGTAGAAATTCTGAAGGTGTAATTTTTCTTCCTCAAAAACCGTATATGGTTTTGGGAACCCTCCGACAGCAATTGCTGTATCCTACATGGACTGAAGATTCAGATAACGTGGTAGATGATGCTAAACAAAGTGGTATGTCATTTCATGATCCATAGCTTAACATCAATTTTTTTTATTTGATAATAGTGGTGTCCGGGCTAGCTTGTGCGCACCTCGACTAATTCCACGGGGTATCTGCTTTCTCCCACCTCGACTAATTCCACGGGGTATCTGCTTTCTCCCACCATCACAGGTACCGGATAACGCTGTCCACCAAGGCTTGGACAGATGGAAAGAAATCACCTAGTGTTTTCGCCTCCTTTGGGATTTGAACCTGAGACCTTATGGGTCTTAACCCACTTCATTGACCACTGGGCCATATTCTTGGTACATTGCAACATTAGTTTCTTATGCCGTTATCAAGCCATATATGTTCTCAGTTCTTGTTACATGTTGTCATCCTCCATATGGCTCGTCTCTGTTGGCACTTGCTGCTTAGATTTGCTTTAGATTACTTCTTTTGGCGCTTATACCATGTGAACTGCTTAATTTCCTCACTTGAATGTATATTTCTATGTGTTGCCTCCATGTCATTTTAGCTGTGGGAAGAATGCTATTTACAGATTGTGTGCTGAAATTTTCTCCAACTAACGCACACAGGGGATGCAAGGTGTGTAAATGAAAAGCCAAATCAGCCTACATCAGATGATCTGATACAAGTTCTTAATGACGTATCCCTTAGACACTTGTTATCTCGTTTTGATGGCCTAGATTCAACATATGAGTGGTCGAGCGTTCTTTCCCTTGGCGAGCAACAACGTCTTGCCTTTGCCCGTTTGTTGCTTGCAAAACCAACTTTGGCTCTGTTAGATGAATCCACAAGTGCTCTTGATGAAGCCAATGAGGTACTTTAATTTACAGATGCCTTTGTCTTATTTTGTGATTCATTTGTTCATGTCAATTGCATCCAATCAGACTTCAGAGTAGCAAAGTTCACTTTTCTCGCGTATAGGCCTCTGGTCCATAGGGGCTGGATTCATATTAGCAATAAATCTTGCTTGTCAGTGGAGGTTAACAAGTCACAAAAACTAAAGGCCCTTGTTCCAATGTACTGAAAAGCAAAAATCCACTCGCTTCAGGGCTTGCCTTGGTGTGAGGCAAGCTTTAAGTGCCCGAGAAAGAAAAGTCTAATGGGGCTATTGCCGGGCCTTGCTTCTTGGAGGGTCTGTTTCTTGCACCATCTTAATTTTAAAAAAATATGTTTGACTCTAAGAAAATAAATTTGATATTTTTTATATTTAATTTATTTCTTAATACATAAAAAATAATAATTTGTGAGCATACTCTCCGTGCTTAGGGCTTGTGTTCCGCTCCATGATACTCTCTCCATGATAGATAAAACACACCACCTCTTCTCGCCCTTTAAAATACTGCTCGGTTCTTTAAGCTTAGAATTTTTACTTTTTGAACTTTGAAGCAATCTGAGGTTCAAAATGCACTTCAATTTCAGTCAGTCACATGTAACAGTCTACTTTTGGCAATTATTTGATCTTCTACAGTTACATATGAAATCTTAACTTTAACCATATGAACATTAGTCGCAGTCTCTCCTAAAACCTTGGGTGATGCTACAGTATTCCATTTATTATTTCTTACTTCCTTGTGTTTGCGTTCAAATAAAGCCTTTTGTTGTACATTGTGTATGCAGGCTCGTCTATATCAGCTAATCGAAGCTGCAGGAATCACGTACATAAGTATTGGCCATCGTAGCACCCTCTACAAATACCATAAAAAGGTCTTACATATATCTACTGCCAATACAACGAGTAATCAGCGCAATTGGAGCTTTAAGAACGTAGGAGAGGACTCCATATACGATTTTTCGAAGCAGCAACTTTGAGCAAATAATTTTTCCTTTAGTACATGATATTATTGTTTGGACGCTTATAGGAGTCCAGACTGCTCGCGAGTAAATTTTCAAAAATTTCATCTTGACTATGCTGTATGGTCAATGGACTGCACATGGAGGTTCTCATGGAATGCAGTCAAATTTTGAGAATTACTCCCCATGAATGTCTCAATGTCATTCGTTCTACATTTCGAGGTTATTTACATGTATCTGTAATTGACGGGTAGTTGAGCCGAGGGTTCATCTGAAATAACCTCTCTATCTTATTAGGGTAGAGATAAGGTCTGCGTATACACTATCCTCCCCAGACTCCATTTATGGGATTACGCTGGTTTTTGTGTTGTTGTAATTGACGGGTAGGTATAGAATGAAATCATCTATTAGAATGTCACGATTTTAGGACAATTCGAAAGAAAAAGAAAAGAGTAAAATATTTTGGTAGGCTGAGTAGGTTTGCTAGGCCGTCCTTGAGACTCCTATCATATCATCCTAAATCCTGATAGACATGCTGTCATCTTACCTCAGGATAGGACTAAAATTAGCCACAAAATTCTGTTCTTATTTTGGGTGCATTCAAACTATAGTTTTGTGTAATTGCGTTCTTGATTTAAACACATTATCAGTTTCCCAAACATGTTGAAAGAAAAAAGGAACACAAGAGAGCCAATCGAAGCTCAGTTCAAGTCAGTAGGATAACAAAGCACAATTGAGATCAATTCCTATAAAAGATAGTGGTAAATTCCCCCCCCCCCCCCCAACCCCCCCAAGAAAACTTAGCTTGGTATCCTGTGAAAGTTAAGATGCCTTTAAATAACCGTGCAAAATTTAAGGAGTAAGAGTCGCCAACCAAGATGACAAAAGATAAGCACGACAACTAATCCATTCAAGATAAGCATAACAAGCTGGTGAATCATCATATGAAAAGTTGTTATGAAAGTAAATGATAAATTTTTGCATTAACAAGTAACAAACTCCTGGATATGACCTTAAAGTATGTTAACTATAAATGCATGTTTGAGAAATTACATGTTCAATTGAATTGTTGTCCAACAATTCTTGCAAGTATATTTTGGAATAACACACGTTCCTCAATTGGAGGACTGGCCTATTATGCCTGCGGAGCATATTGGCTTGTGCTTCGGTGGTTTTGGTAAATTATTATAGTGTTATGTTATCTCAGACTTAAGTTATATATACGGGAAGTGTTCTTTTCTCCTACCAGTACATGTAATTTATTTACTATATTAATCAGGTTACTATTAGATGTTTGCCATAGAAAATTAGAAATTCACTTATAATTATCTTATAAATTACTTCTGCAATATTTTTTACTCCACTAGTATCTGAGAATGGGTTTTGCGCGTATACCCTATGTAGATGAGTATATATACAACTAGTTTCTATGAACGTGCGTTGCACGTTAATACTGTGTCAAATAAAAACATACGCAAAAAGAAAAAATTATTTGCAAAACGCAATTGGTATTGTGTAATACGTCACAAGTCTGAAAGAATAAAGTGGTGGTATGCTAATATTGAAGACATTAGCAAATTAACCAACAAACTCAGTAAGAAGCTTAAGTCATTAAAATCATTGCAAACTAATTCTTTTTAGCAATTTTCAGAACATTTTAAAAAAATATTGCTAGAAAGTGTCACCATGTGAAATTTTACGAATATATGTTGAGTATCCCGAGTTTTATCAATGGGTAATTTTTAGTAAGCCATAAGCCTTCTTGTCACGTACTACCGATTAAAAGAGGCAAAAAAATGAATTTTTGTATGATTGTTGCTTCTACTCTTATAACAGAGGATGAAGATTCATCTATCTGTAGCTCAAAGTTAAATTTTTTTACAAATAAAGTCATGAATGGTCATTGTCGTACATATATGCGAGCGGAGATTTTCTTTATTAACCAAAAAATCAACTTTTCCCCACAATCAAGAACCTGCAAGTACATGATTTTCATTAACAAACTATATGTAGCTAGCTAGAGCTATGTTATAAAATGTTACAACTTACAATCACATTCAGAAAACGTTAAATTTGACTTTTGATCTTGCCCGCTTCCATACACGTATTCATATATGAGATTTCCTAACTACTATCACCATTGTGTTCGAGGACCAATTGAGCTAGAATAAGAGCCACATCACCTCTTGTAATTATTTGGTATTCTTACACGAAGTAATAAATCACTAAATATTGGATATTTTCTTGCTTTTATAATATTTGTTAGCTGAATCTTTTCACTTTGATGTCATTAATATAATTCTATAAAGAATATATTTACCCTCTTTTATTCTTGTTAATTTAAAAAATACTTGTAGTACTTGATGGGAGTCACCTTACAAATCTTCTTTGATAGGTAGCAGAATTCATCTAAAGCTCTAATCTTCTTCCCTAAAAAGATTATTCTTTAGATGGAATTTGATTTTGCATAATAAATTATTTTAGATTTTGAGTCTTACCTAATTTTTTTTTGGCGAAAAATTGTGATAACTCATATAAATAACTATTTTTAATTGTCATAATATTTGAAGAATGATTTCCGTTTGAATTTTCAGAAGCCAAAATCTACTTTTTGATCCATATTATATAATCATTAACCTATGAGTTCAACCAAATTCAATTTGTAAAAGTAATTAAATTTAATCTAGCTTACTTGTTGCTTTGTCTATTCAATATTATTGGGCACGTGAAATATGTTCACGCTATTATTATAAAGTCTTTTGCCAAAAATAAGTTTTTAACATTATGAAATAAACTAAAGAAACAAAAAAGTTTCTTTTTTTAGTTGGATTAAATCAATTTGAATGATTAAAATCGATAAATCAGAAAAAACTCTCTCTCTCTCTCTCGATAAATCAGAAAAAACACACACTCTCTCTATATATATATATCTTGACAGTGTAAAAGTTTGTAGTTTAACTTTTTATAACGTGTTACTTATATTATTTTTACGGTTTCTAAATCAGGTTGCTAGAAATCTATTATTTCAAGTAATTTTACCTATCTATTTTGCAAGTGATGAACACAGGAATTTTCTATTTTCATCTAATTAATAGTTTCACGTAAAAATACACAAGAATATCAACCTTATATATCTCGTTTGATAAAGGGCACTTTCAATCCGAACTATTGTAGTCCTAACTATTAGTTTTCGAGATAATAATTTTTGTAAAATTCAAAGTTCTAAAGTGTTGTTGAAATTCCAACTTATTAGATTGTAATAACCATTAAATTGAGCTTAATATTAATGTTAAGTTAGAAATAATCAATTGGTAAATCTATACAATCTAGTTATAAGACACACAGTGAATTTAGAAAGCGTTGTCCGGAAAGAATTTTTATTATTGCAAAAGCTATGTTGCAATCAATGTTTGCAGTTACAAATTAGCAAGAAAATCCCTTCAAATTAAGTTCCTAATTTTCTGCAAAAACATATGAAAAAATAACTCAAAGTATATACCAAGGCCAAAATGACAAACGTACCGTGCAATCAGAAAAAAAAACCTTAAAGACATGAAATTAATATGTATACTTGTGAATATTTTGACAGATATTTGAATTTGCATATCCATAAAGCTATAATAATTGAGTTGACTTACATATTTATTGAGTGTAGCAGATCCCTAAAGTTATTTGTATGCTAAGACAAAACTTCCTTGAATTCAATTACATGTCTCATTGAAGTAGAAGACTCCATGTTATTTATTTTCTAAGATAAAACTTTTTAGTCGGCATTTTTGTCATTGACATAAATTTATGCGAAGATATAATTCATCTAATTTTTAAAAAAGTGTTAAAAGTCGTCAAAGTTAAAGGGTTATTAATATAGGCGAAAGAGTTTTTGTTAGTAGACTTCAAATAAATGTAATCACGTAGGATTCCTAACGTGTAATATTATGTCCTAAAACTAATAGGATTACAAGGCTAATATCTAGAATTCTGGTTATGTCCTTTTATTGTGAGTTATTAGCTTAATATTATAAGGTTATTTTTGTAAACCGATATTTTATTCATACTTTTATAATAATATAGATTATAAAAACTACATATGTTATAAAAATAATATATTTGAGTTACAAAATAAAATTTAAAAGAGAAAGTGTCCTATTGTGATTTTTGAAATTTGCCTTCAATTACCAAGCTTATAAGATTGTCTTTCTTTTGGGATTAGTAAGTATAACATACTAAACATAAACTAACTAAATGATAAGGTTGGAATAATGGTCCACTAATCTCCTTTAAAATTAGATTGCATGAATTTGATGTGCAATTGTTAAAATATTTGGACTTGACGTGTATAATGATAGTACGTAATCAATGCCTATATAGATATAAATAAATTAACATATTGTATTATAGTATCATATAATACTCTATTCAAGTAAGATATATAATTTATCAAAAAGTATACAATTCTATATCATCTATATGCTATTATATTAAAGAGAACTTTTAGAAACCATCATTGTTTAGTAAGCTAGCTTTAACTATCATTTACTATATTACTCCTATAGCTATGTTTTCAATTTTGCTAGAATGTATTCGATGTATTTAAGCTACTGTATTCATGAATACAGTAGTAAAACTCGGCATGAAACAGGGGAGTACAACTAGGCAATTATTGTATTCGACTGTATTCACGATATGTATTTGTGAATACAGTAACGTAAATAGCGTAAATCGTGGTCTTTTCAACTATTTTTAAACGTAAAATGAATCAATTAACACAAATAGACTCCTAAATTAACTTAACAAACTCAATTATAAATCTGAATACATAAATACATTTGAATACATAAATTATATTAATTAAAAAAATATATAAATACATTCAAGGAATATAGCGAGATAGTGAATACAATGAAATACATGGAATACAACGAGATACATTGAAAATACAATGAAAAAAAGACAATGAATACAATGAAATACATAGAATACAATGAGATACATTGAAAACAAGGTAACAGACTCTTCAAGTTGCTCAGCCCCAGACTCCATCGTTTTTGTTCAAGAATAACCCTAATGTCGTCTCGTTGACAACAGATTTCGAACCTTCATTGTCAGCCCCAATTTACCCTATGTTAGAATTCCCCATTTAAAAACCCCTAAACCCTCACTCACGCACATTGCATTTTGCACGTCGCCGCCACCGTACTCGCTGCCTCATCTCCGCTTCAGATCCTCACCGCAACGCTGTTGAGTCGTTCTTACACAAGCATACACTTGATCAGTCCCGATGGTTCATCTCCATCACTTTCCCAACCCTAATTTGTAAACTCTTCGGCTTCGATGACTCAACTTCTACTCCGACCGCCGTCAAGTCAATCATGGTTGTATTCATGGAGAAAGACTGATGTTGAGAGAGAGAGAGAGAGAGGGTGGAGAAAAATCTGAAAGAATGAGAGAGAAAAATAATAAAAAGCGTATTTTATGGCTTAAGGGTAGGAGGTGACCATAAATAGATATTTGGCTATAAAAATCAAAAGGTAATTATGAATATAGTTTTTAAAAGGGTATTTATTTAAAATAAATAAGATATCAACCTTTGCTACATGAGGTAAAAATTCCTATATAAAACTTACGTACATACAACAACAACCCAGTATAATCCCACTTAGTGGGGTCTGGGGAGGGTATTGTGTACGCAAACCTTACCCCTACCCTGGAGTAGAGAGGCTATTTCCAAATAGACCCCCGACATCCTTCCCTCTAAGAACTTCCCACCTTCCCACCTTACGTACATATGAACAGAAATAATAATTTTAAATTATCTCCTAAAATTGTTCTCATATTTGTTTTTCCTTTTAGGTTTAACTGTTTTTAAGAAGTTTATTAGAATGTATACTTACATTTTAAGGTTAAAATTAGCAATTATGATTGAATTAAAAAATTATTTACCTGTAAAATGGTACAGTTGAATTTGTTGCGTGGTTTATAGACAAGCAAACTGATTTGATCCAGAAATAATAAATAAACTAAATAAAAATATAAGACTTAGCGTTAGAATCGAGATAAATAGCAGATAGCCTAGTTTCGGGAGCAAGGCTTTGAAGGCAGTAATGATGCCAGATAGAAAATAAAGTATTATTTAGCTTGAGAAAGTTTGTAGCCGAAGTTTGTCAGAGATTTCGTGTCTTACAATGGTTGTTGAAGTCACTATTTATAGATATACCTAGGGAACAAGATCCTAGGATCAAACCCCTTTTAAATGACAATAAAATGGGCCATTGATGAATATATAATAACATGTCATGAATGCCAAAATTCTCTGTAACGACTGCGTATTTAATACTGAGAAATGTTCTTCATTAAATGCCATCCGACGACAAATATTCATTAGCCTCCGTTGACTGCATTCTCTTTGGGATCTACTCGGTACCAACCGAAGTTGTTGTCCTCGGTTTTGATTTTCACTCGCTTCATCTTCCGTCTGCCTCCAATTCCACGTGTCACATAATCATTTGAGCATTTAATATAAACCAATTTTATCCTATACAAAAATATAGAATAAAATAGTCAACATTTCAAGCATTGATTCTGTTTACCTTAAAAAACGGATAACAATTAAATTTATAAGTGGTTTTAAGGATATGTGGATTAACTTAATACAAACGATAAATATCGCTAGATTAAACAGGTAAAAGATGTAATAAATTATCAAACCACTTAAAGGGAGGGTAATTTTGGACTTGACGACAGCCTTAATGAAAGACCTATACTCGATCCCAGACTTATAATAATGAAGCTCTGATCAACAAATGTAAGAACCTTGAATAACAGAGAAAAACTCCATCCGTTTCAAATTAGATGAGGTACTTTCCTTTTTAGTATGTTCCAAAATAAATGACATATTTCTAAATTTAGAAATAATTCAACTTTAAACTCTTCATTTTACCCAGTTTATCCTTAATGAGAAGCTTTTATAATCACATAAATGTCATGGCCCCACAAAACTTTTACTCCTTAAGTTTTCAAGATCACAAGTTTCAAAAGTCTTTTTTTTCTTAAACTCCATACCGAGTCAAATTACGTTATCTAAATTAAAACGGAGGGAGTAGTATATTGCCTTGTTATGCGTGTTATAATCTTCTTAATGAATAATCAGACCCCTTTATATAGCAGAGGAGTCCTATCCTAGGTACAATTTCATAAAAGATAAAAATCTTTCGTTTAACTAATCATCATATTTCTGCCGGTATGTGCCGAGATCCGCGCCGAGATATCCGGCAGGTCAGGGATATCACGGCCTTTTGTTAATTGTGCTCGGTTGCCTGACAACGTTCTCCGAAGTCTTTTGGGATTTGAACCAATCCAGGATCATAGCCCCGATATTCTCGAGGGTAGGCATCATGCCCCCCACCCTGGCTCGATGAGACCCTTGCCTCGATTCCGATTTCTTGTCATCACGTCTTTAGCTCGATTTTGCTTATTGAAAATCGAGGCGTCCCATAGGCCCGATTCACCTGTATATAGATAGTCCCCTCGTTTCTCGGAGAGTATGTTTTACGGAAACGACAAGGAACGACATGAGCTCTTCGATCCCTTCTTCAACACACCGTGACACAAAATGACAAAGAAATCGAAACATCCCATCAATCGCATCATAATGACCCCAAACGCGTGTCAGCCATCGACAGGTACGGTGCAAGGCCTCTTTAAATACTCCTTCCTTCATTCATTTTATACTTTTGACCAAGCTTCTACCTTCGATCCTTCAAGATATCACTGCCTTTCTTCATTCTTTAACATTTTTACCTTTATTCTTCAAATTACGATCTTTCCTTTACCCTTTACTTAAGCCAACGTGCTTGACTTTCTCAGCAACGTTTTTACCCTTCATCTCCTCAACTTCCTTCATACTTTCAAACCTTTTTTCCCAGGTAAAAATGGCAAAAACTTCTAAGACTGTTCCCCAGAAAGGTGCTTCTTCTTCCTTGCAGCCGACCACTGAGGTCTAGGAGACAGCCCCTGATGTGGTTGCCCTTGAGAGGTCTGCTTTGGGCGTGGACACTGATGAACTGGCAGCCGATCCCCCTTGAAAATGTTTGACCCGGGGGGGGGGGGGGGTTGTTCGGATAGGGGGCTTCAAGGTCGAAAATCCATCTTCGGTTCAAGGCCGATGCGAGGCAGTATCATGGTACATCTGCTCTATTACTGAGGCCATTCTTCCTGCGGTTCGAAAGGACTGCAACTGGATGGATAAGGATGTAGTGATTCCCGAACCCGATGACTACATTACTACCCATGTGGAGGGGTATTCGAGTGTTTAAACTTACCCCTTCACACTATCCTGGTGGACTCAGTCATTCTGGACTTCTGTAGGAGGTACAACATGTGCCTCGGCCAGATCTATCCGTCACTATGGAGGATCGTAATCCTCCTCCAATTTTTTTTGAACAAAGTCGACTCTTTCTTGTTCACCGTCGACCATCTACTCTACTTGTACATTCCCCAAATCTTCCGGGGGGGGGGGTGATAAAGCTTGTACGTCGGGCTAGCAAAGCCCCAGTTTTAAGCATTGACTAGGACCGGGATCGGGGTTGGCAAGGACGCTTTGTCTGGGTAAGGACCGCCGACCTGATACCTGCAGAATTTAGGCCATTCCCCGAGAAGTGGAATGTAACACGTAAGCTTCCTATTCTTTTAGATATCGATTTTATGTTTCACCTCCCTTTTCCTTATCAGTTGCTGCTGTGGTGCAGCCTCGCTCGAGTCCCAAACGCCATTCCTTGGCTCAAGGAGTGGAACAAGGGCATTTGTTAGCCGATGCCTTATGTTGAGCGCTCATGGTGCGAGCATTCTAAGGGCCACTGCAAGGCCCGTTCTCACGATAAGATTCCTTTTCTTGAATAAGTAGCACTAGGATTTCCTTTTCAACACTATGTTTTCATTCCTTCTTTTCTCATTTTTGTAGGTCTACCTAAGACCATCAAGCTTAGGTCCTTAGTAGGGGATGAAAACCTACTTGTCGATCCTTCTGCTTTGGGGCAGCCCAAAGCCACAGCAGGAGAGAAGAAAAGAAGTAGGGCTCCGAGTTCCCCGAGCTCAGAGAAAAAGAAGCCAATGAGAAGGTTGCCTTGCAAGCACAATGAAAGCTCTAACTCCCGAGTGCCTGACTCGAACTTGCTTTACCGGCTCAGGGATAAGCCCGAGGAGGACGAAATATTTATGGCCTGCGAGCCTTCCATCCTCGGGGAGCGGGTGGCAACTGAAGGGGAAAAAATGGAGGCTAATCCCCATCAGGTTCAGGAGGCTGGTGCAAAGGTGAGGGACGAAACCTCTCAAGATGTCGTCTCCGCTTCGCTTGGTATTATCAAAATTTTGGGATCGTCTTCGTTTACAGAATCTATGTTTGATAAAGCCCGAGCTATGAAGGAGCGATCCAACGAAGGGGCTAATGGAGCGGACGATCCCCTCCGTGCTTTTTTTATGGTGTGGACTCAACCGCCCTAGAGGACTTCTCCGGGTTAGGTGACTTAGAGGTACTGAGAAAAAGTCCATCCTCGGAGATTGGTGGGCCGAACTCGAGTCCAAGGTTGATCAGTCGGTTCCTCACTCCGAGCGTGGATCCTGTCTGGAAGCAGTAAGTTATTATCACCGTCTTAGAGAATGTCTGGATTCTTTCCGCCCCTGTCGGGGTAGCTATATACCTCCTGTGCCTGGTAACTGAAGAAGACCAGGCAAAAATGAGGGAGGTGGATGCGTCGTGCTTGTTCAACGAATCACAACATGCGCTGAACCAGGTAAGGTGTCATTATGCTCTTTTATCTTCGAATTTAGTTTTTGATAACTCTAATGCCTTTTCATTTTCACACTTTTGCAGGCTTCGGTACTCCACCAGGAAACCTTTCTTTGGTATCAGGCCGAGCTTAGCCAGCTCGAGGCTAAGGTCAAAGAGCTTGTTGAGAAGAGAGATATGTATAAGCTTCTCAGCAAGCAACGCGAAGGAGAAGTCAAGAAACTCCGAGATGAGTTGGACGCGACTCAAAAAGAACATGCCGACCTAGTGAAAAGGTAAATATCTTTGAAGTTAGTGATGTTGAGTTAGACATGGCGACTAACGGTTAAAACTCGTAGGTCCAGCAAAAGCTTGACCAGATCGACCAACTTCGAGCCGAGATGGACGAGGTCAAGGCCATGACCGAAGAGTGGAAGGGCAAAATAGAACGATTGGCTTCGGAGAAGGAGACTGCCCGAAAGCATCTGGCCTCGGAAAAGGTCCAACTTCGAGTGACGAGGGAAAAAGCTGAGGCCCCGTCCCAAAAAATCGAAAACTTTCAATCTTAAGTGGGATCGACTATCGCCGAACGAGATGACCTGGGAAAGAAGATTAAAATAGCTAAGTCAGTGACGGAAATAACCAGGGCTGATGTTGAAGAAATAGTGGCTCAGTACAGAGCTGACGCTGAGGCAGCCCAGGACCGCCTAAATGTCACTATTGAGTACGTGAAGTGGCAATCCCGAATAGAGGCTCTTGAGGAGGTTCATGCCCGGGGTTTCGACCTGTCGGGCAAGATCGAAAATGCTAAGAGGCTCGAGGCCAGGGCAAAGAAGTTGGCAGAACCCGAGGACGAAGAGGGCTCTGAGTGCTCCGGCAAACCCGAGGACGGAGAAGACCTAGATGGCCCCGGTGACGAGGCGAGATCCAGTGAAGATCAGGCTTAGGTGCCTTGGAGATTTTTCTTTATTCTTGTATTTTTGCATATTTTGTTGAGGCCGTTATTGTTACATCTCGCATTTTCGTATGTTAAAAGTTTCATCTTCAGTTAATTGACGTAGACTCGGGGATGAGATCATCTTGACGTTAACGTATTTACGCTATTTATAACAAGCGATAAATCAGCGTCATGAAGGATAAAGGGTACACGAATTAAAGAAAACGAGTTTCGTTGAAAGTGGCCAATTTGGGATAAAATTGGGGTCGAGCGATACTACCCGATAATTATGGACTAGTATCATACAAGGTACCATATGGCCGTGATAATATGATATATATAATGCATAAAGTATATATGATAGTATGATGTATAAAATATATTAAAAATAAGTAGATATTTAAGTAATTTGAGATAATTCTTAATTATAAGGGTAATTGGTTAATTACCGGATAATGGAACATTACCCAATTAACTAATAAGTGGATAAAAATTTATAAATTATCCCCCAACATGTGGCAAGGAGCCACAAATCAAGAAGTGACTAAGTAGTCACTTATGCCTAGGTGGAAACCTAGGCTTAAAAAGGGAATGAATAATTATCCAAAACAAGACTTATACAAGTCTTGTTACAATTCCTTATGAAACAAAAATAAGAACAAGTAACGTAGTCATTCCAAGAAGCAAGAATGCATTCTTTCTTGATTCGAAAAATTCAAGAACAGAATTTAAGAAATTCGTTCAGTACCTCAACAAGCAAGAAGCTTGAAGTTTCGTTCAAGAATTTTAAAGAAGCAGAAGCTAATCTCGTTCAACAATTTCAAAAAAGCAGAAGCTTAATCCGATTTTTGGGATTCTAAGTTCAATCCACGAAAGTTTCCAACGGAATATTATACGGAGTTTTTTCTACTCCAGGTATGTTAAGGCCATCCCTTCTTTCTTTTGGTATGGTCCAAATTATACAGAAGAAACGAGCAAACACACATTTTCCATAAATTACTCTATTCATAGAAATACTAGGGGTGTCTATATTCTTGATTCCCCATGAGAATTATTATTATTTTTTGTTCATGGGTCCCAGAATAATATGCAGTTGAAAAATTTTATCTGGAAAGAATATTGAGATTATTACATATTTTTGATGCATGTCATTCATTTATACATGTGCATTGATCCATGACCAAACGGCATTGTATACGCGTATTTATATGTATATATTTATGTATATGGGATATGTGAAAAAGGTTACGACGTTATATACGCACCACCACCTGATCAGTTGGTATATGTTGATGATGCTACCCATAGTGGCCGAGATGATATGATGGGATGCCCTCAGTGACTTGATGATGTTTGATAATACGCGAAATCTAGGTGATTTAGCTATTGTTTATGCTTCTGCTTGATTATATTCCGATGTCATATTATGGTTAATTGATGAAAAATAGGCTCTAATTGTGATATGTATACATTGCAGGATGAGGAGACTAAATAATGCTTTCAAGAGGATATTGGAATGATTTATGAGCAAGAACAACCCCTAGGAGTCGAGTGTGCGCAAGGACAAGACGGAAAAATGGACGGAATCGAGCTTTAGAAGCGCGCTAAGTAACGCGCTAACTCCAAACTTCGCGAGCTTTTCTGCCTGGAATCCAAGAGTAACGCGCGAAGTAACGCGCGAACTCCATACTTAGCGCAGTAGTTCGCGCGTGTCCGATCCGGAGAAACGTTGCTTGGGGGTAAAATTGGAAATCTGGAGGAAAACCCACTTAACCTATATAAAGTCAAGCTCGCCCAAGGTTAAAGAAAAAGAGGGTTTTCATAGTTTAGTGTAAGAAATAGAGAGGCAAGAGGGGGAGGACGTTTTTGAGAGGAAAATACAAGCATAGAGCCGCCTTGGAGGCCGGAATTCATCGGGTTTCATCTTTCTTCCTCCAAACTTAGTAATTTTTATGTTTCTTTGTATGAGTTGTTGCTTTGCTACCATGTCTATGTGGAGCTAAACTTCACGTTCTAGGGTTGTGGTTCTTTCATGACTATTGTTATTCGGATATTGAGTTTGATTTCTTAGTTTATAATATTGGTTTATTTATTCAATCATGCACTTAATTATTTGATTGATTGATCACCAATTGAATACTATCTACGAATCTTGAATTGAACTCGAAAGTGGGAATTCTAGATTGCATATAGGATTGAATAGAGCAAGTTCTTGAACATGGGCATCGGGGAACGGATTCGCCGTTAGGATAGACATATACCTAATTGCCTTGCTTGGTTGATTTACAGGAATTATAAATGCGTTCTTGTTGATTCTAACTCCATAGACATATAGGCGTTAGGTTAGCTTGAATAGGTGAGTAAGAACTCGACAGATTCTTATGAGCAATACCCTGTCAACCAATAAACTAGATAAATTAGTTAGTCAATTCAATAGAAGAATACAATAGGATTGTTAGATAGCCCATAACCCTAGATCGTTTTCATTACATTGATATCATAAAAATCTGCTATCCTTTGGCTCAGAGTTCATTATTATTTTTTAATTAGTTTAGAATCAAATACTTCTAGGTTTAATTCTTGTATAGATAATTAGGATAGTCTAATTTAGTTAATAGTTAATCACAAGTCCTCGTGGGATCGACATCTGACTTTTAGTCACTTTATTACTTGACGACCGCGTATACTTGCATGTGTGTTTGGTCGCAACAAGTTTTTGGCGCCGTTGCCGGGGACTTAGAAATTAACTATTCTTATAGATTAGACATTGAATTTTTTTATTTATTCATTTTTTTGTTTTAGTTTAGTTAATATTTTTTTATTCATTTTAACATGGAATCTTGGAATGAAAGTTATTCGAATGATGGTTATTCTTATTTTGATGATCCTTGTCCATATTGTGGAGGACCACATTGGTGGAAAAATTGTCAGTATGTTCCCGTAAATGAGTTGTGCACACAATTTCAATCCTTTGAGTGGAATATTTGTAATATGTGTGGTGGTCAAGATGACCACTTGGATGGTTGTCCTAATTCTTTTCATCCTTCTCTGAGCCCTTATTATGATCATTCTAATAATGTTTGTGAGTTTGATAGGGGCAATGAAGTACAAGATATGGAACCTGATGCATATATTAGGGATATTTTAAGGCAAGTAGTAGAGCAACAAGATGAACTCAAAAAAGATATGAAAAGAATGAGGGCAACAATCACAAGAATGAAGGCCAATATAGAAGAATTGAATGAAGATAGTGAGTACCAGCAAGAGGAAAATTTTGAAAAAGAGGATATTTTGAGTCAAACTTGGCTGGTGGAACAAGTTGAAAGATTGGAGATATATGAGGCTCAACGTAAGAAAATTACAGATGGGATACAAGACCTAATAGAAGGAAGAGCTAAAATAGGACAAGAGATCAAAAAATTTGGCACTGCTATTCATGATTTGGGAGCTCAATTGATTGCAAAGGTTGATGCGTCTAATGCCCAACAAAATAGTTCTGAGTTGTGTGAAACTGAAAAGGAGCTTATACGCCAATTCGAGGAGCTAAAATTGGAGAGTCAATCATTCGAGCGTACTTTTATTAATGATGTCCATGTTGAGGAAAGCACTCTAGAGTCATGTGAGGAAGTAGATAATGTTATATTTGAAGACTCTAGTGTGTGTACATATGAGGATGTAACTAGTGATACAATTCTAGAGTTGGGGCGTACTGCTCCTCATTCCATACATTTTTCAACATTGTGTTTGGATGATGACATGGAAATCGAGTCATCTGAGCCTTTGGGGGAGCCAATGTACAATCACAGTTATCACTTATATCCTGGAATGTATCATGCCAGAGAGACATGATTACATACCTCATTTGAAAGCCAAAAAGTGTAGAACACGATATTGGTTGCTTGGCCCTGTTAAATTTGTCTCACCACCCCTTGAGCATAGCAAAAAGCTTGAAGCCAAATTGGGGGCTCAATTTATAAGTTCGAGGTGGAGGCAAAAAGTGGTTCACGTCGTGCCGCGATGTTAAATTAGGCGCTTGTTGGGAGGCAACCAAGCTTTACTTCTTTCTTTTATTTTTATTTATTTTTGTTTTCTATCTTTGTAGCATTTTTTATAGTATTATGAGCATAGAAGAAAAGCCACTGAAAGTGTGCAAATGCGAGCCAGCTGGTTGGAACTAGTGTGAGGTACCCGCACAAAGGACCATCCTTGGGAGAAGTCTGATTACCCCGTGAGCTGCTAGTGCTTCGGCCTTTGGCCTTTCAGGGAGTTTCTTGTCCACCCTTGTTATTTTTGCTTTATTTGTGCATTGGGGACATTGCACTCTTTTAAGTGTGGGGTGGGAGAATTCCTTTGGATACTTAGATTTTTAGTAGTTTAGCTTCTTATTTCTTTTCTTCGTAGTTATGTAGTATTTTAGTAGATTAATTTTTTATGTGGAAAACAAGAAAAATCAAAAAAAATAAATTGAAAAAGGTAGAAAAATTAGACTTTTCCCGACGATGGATCTCTTAGACAGTTTTCTTGAGGGAAGTGAGTATAAAAAAACAACAAAAAGATTTTTTATTTTTTTCTCTTAGGTAGTGTAGCAATTCCCCCTTGGTTTTTCTTTAAGCCGCGGTTCTTTTCCAAGGGTTTAGCTTGAACCGGGCATAAGTAGTTTTTATTTTTGTTTTCTTTTTAATTTATAGATTAGGGTAATGGGCTACGAGCTATAAAATTGAAAGTGAACTCATAGCGTTGACACACCTGAACACAATAGACCCTATGTTGTAACGCTTAGTCCTAATTGTTGAATCTCACTGAAAGTACCTTAAATTGTATGTTTGTTACTGAATTGAATGCTTGTAATGGAGTGTCTTGATGAGCTGATCTGGAATGAGTCTTATGCCATGTATGGTGAGTTTTGTGTAGTCCATGTATTGTACTTGTATCTAGAACTTGCCCGGTATATGAGTTGAAGCGAAATTTGAGGTGATGCTCGGTTTGAAAAATGATGTTAGGATTTCTTTGACCTTTTTGAGCTTAATTGCTTATCACAAATAAAATTTGTCCCTAGTTAACCCTTTTGAGCCTTTAGACTTTTCTTTGGCACCCGCATTACAAGCCTATACCCTTTTGTTCTTAATTGACATTGTTTTGATCCTTTTACCTCTTAAAGCACTTTAATTATGAGAGGAGCGCTAAAAGAAGTAAGAAAAAAATAAGTGTGGGGTGGCTTTTGAGTGGAACCAATGAAAGGATGAAAGATGCACTTATGTTGTAAACGAATACACCACTAGCAGAAATTGAGTGACAAGAAAAATAAACTGAAAAAAAGAGATGATTACATTGTGTCATGCTCTAGCTAGTGAGAATGAATTAATAGAGTGCTTAAAGAAGAAGGGCGTAATTGTGGGATGATATTGTGTATGAATGAGAAGTGGGTTGAAGAATTTGCGCTGAAAATTGCTCGTGTGATGTGTTAAAGTGCTTAGGGGTTGAGTCACTATTCCTAAATACATCCTACCCGTCCCTTAGCCCACATTACAACCATGAAAAAGTCCTAATTGATTTTGAATCGAGCTAGCCTACCTTAGTAGATATTTACATTAAGGGCAAGCTTATGGTACCAATTGCATGCATGTGACCTCTTTTGTGAGAGTGAGTGATTTCCTTGATATATGTGAGAATATGAATTGAATGTGGTGGATTGAACTCAGTTTTGTTGATGTAATTGTGAGGGCATATGATTCGTGACAGAAAAGCAAGTCTTGACTTCTATGCAGAGTATTTTGAGGAAGTGTGAATATTGCATGGCACTTGAGAGTCGACTTTGAGGCTAGGATTGTTCATTGCTAGGCGTAATACATGTACATTGTTCTAGGTGTAATGCGTTAAAGGAAATGGTTGAGCGAAGGATTCTCTAGAGAATATAGTTGATTGCTCGAGGACTAGCAATGAATTAAGTGTGGGGTGTTGATAATACGCGAAATCTAGGTGATTTAGCTATTGTTTATACTTCTGCTTGATTATATTCCGATGTCATATTATGGTTAATTGATGAAAAATAGGCTCTAATTGTGATATGTATACATTGCAGGATGAGGAGACTAAATAATGCTTTCAAGAGGATATTGGAATGATTTATGAGCAAGAACAACCCCTAGGAGTCGAGTGTGCGCAAGGACAAGACGGAAAAATGGACGGAATCGAGCTTTAGAAGCGCGCTAAGTAACGCGCTAACTCCAAACTTCGCGAGCTTTTCTGCCTGGAATCCAAGAGTAACGCGCGAAGTAACGCGCGAACTCCATACTTAGCGCAGTAGTTCGCGCGTGTCCGATCCGGAGAAACGTTGCTTGGGGGTAAAATTGGAAATCTGGAGGAAAACCCACTTAACCTATATAAAGTCAAGCTCGCCCAAGGTTAAAGAAAAAGAGGGTTTTCATAGTTTAGTGTAAGAAATAGAGAGGCAAGAGGGGGAGGACGTTTTTGAGAGGAAAATACAAGCATAGAGCCGCCTTGGAGGCCGGAATTCATCGGGTTTCATCTTTCTTCCTCCAAACTTAGTAATTTTTATGTTTCTTTGTATGAGTTGTTGCTTTGCTACCATGTCTATGTGGAGCTAAACTTCACGTTCTAGGGTTGTGGTTCTTTCATGACTATTGTTATTCGGATATTGAGTTTGATTTCTTAGTTTATAATATTGGTTTATTTATTCAATCATGCACTTAATTATTTGATTGATTGATCACCAATTGAATACTATCTACGAATCTTGAATTGAACTCGAAAGTGGGAATTCTAGATTGCATATAGGATTGAATAGAGCAAGTTCTTGAACATGGGCATCGGGGAACGGATTCGCCGTTAGGATAGACATATACCTAATTGCCTTGCTTGGTTGATTTACAGGAATTATAAATGCGTTCTTGTTGATTCTAACTCCATAGACATATAGGCGTTAGGTTAGCTTGAATAGGTGAGTAAGAACTCGACAGATTCTTATGAGCAATACCCTGTCAACCAATAAACTAGATAAATTAGTTAGTCAATTCAATAGAAGAATACAATAGGATTGTTAGATAGCCCATAACCCTAGATCGTTTTCATTACATTGATATCATAAAAATCTGCTATCCTTTGGCTCAGAGTTCATTATTATTTTTTAATTAGTTTAGAATCAAATACTTCTAGGTTTAATTCTTGTATAGATAATTAGGATAGTCTAATTTAGTTAATAGTTAATCACAAGTCCTCGTGGGATCGACATCTGACTTTTAGTCACTTTATTACTTGACGACCGCGTATACTTGCATGTGTGTTTGGTCGCAACAATGTTATGTACAACTATATCCATGCATGACACAATATTTATATACACGTGCATAACACTATAAATATTTCAGAAATTACAAGTTATTCATATTTATAGATGGATTTCTTTATTCTATGTTTCATCTATGCCTTTTACGTACAGATTTTCATGCCTTACATACTCAGTACATTTTTCGTATTGATACCCTATTTCATGGGGCCTGCATTTCATGCCCGTAGGTGCAGGTAGGCAAGCTGACTCTCCCCTTTCTTAGTATCCCTGATCAACGAGAGTTGGCGTGCTCCACTTGATCAGGATCCTTGATCAGCGAGAGTTGGCCTGCTCCACTTGATCCGGAGCTACTTTTGATTTTGGTACGATATGCTTGTACGTGTATATATGGGTATGACGTGGCTCAGTCCCGTCTTTGTACAGTTGTATTTATATTAGATGTTTGTAGACAGTATATCTAGTTGGGTTGTATGTGGCTTTGTCGGCTTTCAGTTTTGGATGTATAGTTGTCTATAGCAGCCTTGCCGGCTCACCCACTGTATTCTGCATGTATACGTACATATGCCTTTTTGGCAGGTTTCTCTCATGTATAATATTCTCGTAATTCAGCAGATGTTATTCATGTTCATACCTCAGACGCATGCTTAGGGGTGTTTGACAGGTAGGACTCAGGCACCCGTCGCGGTCCATCAATTTGGGTCGTGACAAAAGTGGTATCAGAGTAGTTTTGTCCTAGGGTTGTCTACAGACCGTGTCTAGTAGAGTCTTGTTATGGGTGTGTTATGCACCACACTTATAAACAGGAGGCTACATGACATATAGGATGTTATCTTCTCTTTTTATCTTAGATCATGCAATATAAGGATTCATGTTCCTAATGATATATTATATTTCCACCGATGCCTCCAAGGACTACAACCGCCCAGAAAGGAAAGTCCATGGCTGGCAAAACTACTAGTCGAGCGCCACAAATTACCAGGGCTCGGGGAGAGTCTCATAGTGAGATTCCATCTCAGACTTCACTTACCCCGCCCTTTCTAGAAGAGTTTCGAGAGGCACCAGCTCCAGCGCCCGCCCCTGTACCTCCAGCTCCCCAGCCAGATACACCAAGTTAGGAGATGAGAGATTCTATTCAGCTATTAACCCGATTAGCAGCCGCACAAGCTCGGCATCAGGAAATAGGTATTGGTCATGCAGATAGGTCCGTCAGTGCGAGGGTTTGTAACTTCATTAATTTAGACCCTCCGGTATTCACTAGGGCAGATCCGAATGAGGACTCTCAGGTATTTACTGATAGGGTGCAGAGGACGTTATGGGTAATGAAGGCCACTATGACTGAGTCAGTTGATCTAGCTTCCTATAGACTCCAAGATGTTGCAATTAATTGGTACGAGTCTTGGGAATTGTCCAGAGGTGATGATGCCCCTCTAGCAGTATGGCAGGAGTTTATAGAAGCTTTTCTTCGTCATTATCTGCCGCCGAAGCTTAGACGGGCCAGACTTGATAGGTTCTTGACCCTTCAGTAGGGTAACATGAATTTTCAGGAGTACAGTCTTCAGTTTGATTCATTGGCTAGGTATGCTCCCACTATTGTATCTAATATGGAGGATCGGGTTCATCGGTTCGTGATGGGATTAGAGTCACACTTGCTTAATGATTGTATGTCGGTCTCACTTCAGCCAGACATGGATATTTCTCATATTCAGGCATATGCTCAGGGTGTAGAGGAGCGTAAACAGAAACAGAGGGCCGATAATGAGCATGATAGGGCCTAGAATAAGAGAGCGAGGTCTTTTGGTCCTTCTGGTGAGTTTCGAGGTGGTCAGAGGCACTAGTACCTAAGGTGTCCATCCCAGCCATCGGCTAGCGTGCCCCCTTAGTCTGGCGGTAAGAGATTTGATCATATTCAGGGTCTGGTCAGAATTTTAGGGCCTCAGGTTCTCAATATAGGGGTGAGTCAAATCAGATGAGGCCACCCTTGCCACGATGTGCCCAATGTGGTAAGCAGCATACCGAGCAGTATCGTATATGATTAGGTATTTGTTATACTTGTGGTTATCCGTTCCACATTATGAGGGATTGTCCGATGAGAGGTGATGCAAGCATAGCTCAACCGTCGGGATTTGTAGCTGGTTTGTCATCATCAATACGCCCCCCTGGGCAAGGTACCTAAGCACCAATGAGTCGGGGTAGAGGCAGAGGCGGAGGATTTAGCTCGAACAGCCCTCAGAACCGTATTTATGCATTGGCAGGACGACAGGACTAGGAGTCATCTCCTGATGTTGTTACAGGTATATTATCAGTCTCCTCTTATGATGTATATGCACTGATTGACCCAGGTTCCACCTTGTCATGCGTTACTCTGTTGGTTGCTAGTAAATTTGAAATAAAACCTAAATTCGTTAAACCTTTTGAGGTGTATACACATGTTGGGGACTCAGTGATAGCTAAGCAAGTATATATAGGTTGTATAATAGTAGTTCATGGTCGATCTACCGTAGCAAACTTAATCGAGTTTGATATGGTAGAATTTGATGTTATAATGGGTATAGATTGGTTGGCTTCTTGTCATTCCAACGTTGATTGTAGATCAAAGATAGTCCGATTTCAATTTCCAGGGGAGCCTGTTTTGGAATGGAAAGGTAAAATGGTGTCGCCGAGAGGAAAATTTATTTCCTACCTCAAGGCAAGGAAGATGATCAGAAAGGGATGTATTTATCACTTAGTTCGGGTTCAGGATGTGGAAGTAGAGTCACCAACCATTCAGTCTATCCTTGTGGTTAATGAGTTTCCCGATGTTTTCTTGATGAGCTTCTAGGTCTTCTGCCAGAGCGAGAAATTGAGTTTGATATTGCCCTACTACTGGATAATCATCCAATATCCATTCCTCCTTATAGGATGGCCCCCGCAGAGCTGAAAGAGTTAAAGGAACAACTAAAGGACTTGCTTGAAAAAGGCTTTATCAGGCCTAGTACATCACCGTGAGGGGCACCTGTGTTATTTGTGAGGAAGAAAGATGGTTACTTACGGATGTGTATTGATTATAGACAGTTGAATAAGGTGACAATCAAGAATAAGTACCCGCTCCCGAGGATTGATGATTTATTTGATCAGTTGCAAGGTGCCAAGTATTTTTCAAAGATAGACTTGAGGTTCGGGTACCATCAGGTAAGGGTTAAGGAGGAAGATATCCCGAAGACAACATTCAGGACTAGATACGGGCACTTTGAGTTTCGTGTTATATCGTTCGGTTTGACCAATGCCCCAACAGTATTCATAGATTTGATGAACCGTGTGTTCAGTCCCTTTTTAGATCTGTTCATAATTGTATTTATCGATGATATATTAGTGTATTCTCATTCAGAGGCTAAGCATGCTGATCATCTGCATACTGTGCTCAGAGTTCTACAAGAAGGGAAGTTGTATGAAAAAATTTCTAAATGTGAATTTTGGTTGAACTCTGTAGCTTTCCTTGGGCATGTCATTTCGGGTGAAGGCGTCCGGGTGGATACACAAAAGATTGAGGCAGTAAAAACTTGGCGAAGACCCACAACACCGACGGAGGTTCGTAGCTTTCTCGGTTTGGCAGGTTATTATAGGAGATTTGTAGAGGGATTTTCTTCCCTTTCAGCACCTTTGACAAAGTTGACTCAGAAGGGAGCAAAGTTTCAATGGATTGATGCTTGCAAAAGGAGTTTCCGAGAATTAAAGGACAGATTAATGTCAGCACCGATTCTAACGCTTCCAGAAGGGACCGATGGTTACGTTATCTATTGTGATGCTTCAGGCGTTGGGTTGGGTTGTGTGCTGATGTAGCACGGTAAGGTTATGGCTTATGCTTCTAGAAAACTAAGAAAGCACGAGAAGAGCTACCCGACCCATGATATAGAGTTAGCTGCGGTGATTCATGCACTAAAGATGTGGAGGCAATACTTGTATGGCATTCATGTTGATATCTATACAGATCATATGAGCCTCTAGTATATCAAGCAAAAGGAATTGAATCTACATCAAAGGAGATAATTGGAGCTACTTAAAGACTATGACGTTGATATTTTATACCATCAGGGAAGGCGAACGTAGTAGCTAACGCCCTCAGTCGTAGATCTATGGGTAGCCTGTCGTATTTACAGCCAGAAAAGAGGGTAATATCCCATGAGGTTCATCAGCTAGCTAGTCTTGGAGTTCGGTTACTAGACTCGTGTGATATTGGAATTACTATTCAAGACACGACAACATCCTCTTTAGTAACTGAAGTAAATGAATGCTAGTACGGGGATCCTGTGTTAGTTCATTACAGGGATACCACCCTTCAAAAGGAGAAGACACCGTTTGAAATTACACAAGATGGGGTCATCAGATATCAAGGACGATTATGTGTCCTTAATGTTGCAGGGCTGCATTGGCAGGTTATGGGAGAAAATCACTATTCTCGTTATTTTATCCATCCAGGAGCGACAAAGATGTATCATGATATTAGGGAAGTATATTGGTGGGACAAAATGAAAAAGGATATAGCGGAGTTTGTTGCTCAGTGTCCTAACTGTCAACAGGTTAAGATTGAGCATCAGAAACCAGGTGGGTTATTGCAGGCTATGGAGATTCCGACTTGGAAATGGGAAGTAATCAATAAAGATTTCATTGTAGGCTTACCTTGTACCCAGCTTAAGTTCGATTCGATATGGGTGATTGTTGATAGGCTTACAAAGTCAGCCCATTTTCTGCCCGTTAGAACTACATATTCCTCAGAGGATTATGCAAGGCTTTATATTAAGGAGATAGTACGACTGCATGGTGTCCCTGTATCTATTATCTCGGATAGAGGAGCTCAATTTACAGCTAACTTTTGGAGGTCCTTCCAATAAGGATTGGGGACTCAAGTAAGTTTTACTACAACATTTCATCCCCAAACAGACGGACATGCTGAGCGTACTATTCAGACACTTGAGGATAAGTTACGAGCTTGTGTGATAGACTTCAAAAGTATCTGGGATGATCATCTGCCACTTATTGAGTTCACATATAATAATAGCTACCATTCCAATATTCAAATGACTCCATACGAAGCTCTCTACGGACAAAAGTGTAGGTCACCTATAGGGTGGTTTGATGTTGGAGAATCTGGGTTACATGGGCCAAACCTGGTTCAGCAAGCCATAGAAAAAGTGAAGCTTATCCGAGATCGACTATTGACAGCTCAGAGTCGTCAGAAGTCATATTCTGATGTGCGGTGGCGAGATTTAGAGTTTGGGGTTGATGATTGGGTATTCTTAAAGGTGTCACTATGAAGGGTGTGATACGGTTTGGCAAGAAAGGCAAACTTAGCCCACAGTATATTGGGCCTTATAGAATCAGTCGGAGAGTGGGTTAAGTAGCTTATGAGTTAGAATTGCCCTCAGAATTGGAGTCCGTCCATCCGGTTTTTCACGTATCTATGTTACGGAAGTACATTGGCGATCCTACCTGAGTGGTGCCCACGAATGATGTACAAATTACAGAGGACTTGTCATACGAGGAAATTCTGGTTGCCATCTTAGACCGACAAATCCACAAGCTACGGAATAAGGAGGTAGCCTCCTTCAAAGTACTTTGGAGGAACAACAATGTGAAAGAAATGACTTGGGAGGCCGAGGAAGACATGAAGTCTAGATATTACTACTTATTTCCTCCTCCAGAGAAGGGTCCGACTGAGACGTCATAACCTTAAGGTACATGTACAAATTCTTGTGTTAGCTATTGTTATTGGTCGTGTGAGGCCATCGTCGTTATTAATGATTGTGGTCGTATGTGGCATTAAATTATTGGGTTTATATAGGAAGAGTTGGTAGTAGCGTTGTTACAAAGGTGACTCTGCCAAGGTTATATAGATCCCGGAGAGTTAAACATTCGAGGACGAATGTTTCTAAAGGGGAAGGATGTTACACCTCACATTTTCGTACGTTAAAAGTTTTGTCTTCAGTTAATTAACGTAGACTCGGGGATGAGATTATCTTGACATTAACATATTTACACTATTTGTAACAAGCGATAAATAAGCATCATGAAGGATAAAGGGTACACGAAATAAAGAAAATGAGTTTCGTTGAAAGTTACCATTTGGAATAAAATACGGGTCGAGCAATACTACCCGATAATTATGGACTAGTATCATACAAGGTACCATATGGCCGTGATAATATGATATATATAATGCATAAAGTATATATATATATATATATATATATATAAAGTATATTAAAAATAAGTAGTATTTTTAGGTAATTTGAGATAATTCTTAATTATAAGGGTAATTGGTTAATTACCGGATAATGGGACACTACCCAATTAACTAATAAGTGGATAAAAATTTATAAATTATCCCCCAACACGTGGCAAGGAGCCACAAATCAAGAAATGACTAAGTAGTCACTTATGCCTAAGTGGCAACCTAGGCTTATAAAGGGAATGAATGATTATCCAAAACAAGACTTATACAAGTCTTGTTACAATTCCTTATGAAACAAAAATGAGAACAAGTAACGTAGTCATTCCAAGAAGCAAGAATGCATTCTTTCTTGATTCGAAAAATTCAAGAACAGAATTTAAGAAATTCGTTCAGTACCTCAACAAAAAAGAAGCTTGAAGTTTCGTTCAAGAATTTTATAGAAGCAGAAGCTAATCTCGTTCAACAATTTCAAAAAAGCAGAAGCTTAATCCGATTTTTGGTATTCTAAGTTCAATCCACGAAGGTTTCCAACGGAATATTATACGGAGTTTTCTCTACTCCAGGTATGTTAAGGCCATCCCTTCTTTCTTTTGGCATGGTCCAAATTATACAGAAGAAACGAGCAAACACACATTTTCCATAAATTACTCTATTCATAGAAATACTAGGGGTGTCTATATTCTTGATTCCCCATGAGAATTATTATTATTTTTTGTTCATGGGTCCCAGAATAATACGCAGTTGAAATTTTTTATCTGGAAAGAATATTGAGATTATTACATATTTTTGATGCATGTCATTCATTTATACATGTACATTGACCCATGACCAGATGGAGTTATATACGCGTATATATGTATATTATATGTATATGGGATATGAAAAAAGGTATGTATATGTATATATATATGTATGTATGGGATATGTGAAAAAATGTTACGGCGTTATATACGCGTCACCACCTGATCAGCTGGTATATGTTGATGATGTTACCCATAGTGGCCGAGATGATATGATGGGATGCCCTCAGTGGCTTGATGATGTTATGTACACCTATACCCATGCATGACACAATATTTATATACACGAGCATAACACTATAAATATTTCAAAAATTACAAGTTATTCATATTTACATATGGATTTCTTTATTCCATGTTTCATCTATGCCTTTTACGTACAGATTTTCATGCCTTACATACTCAGTACATTTTTCGTACTGACACCCTATTTCATGGGGCTTGCATTTCATGCCCGCAAGTGCACGTAGGCAGGCTGATGGTCCCCCTTCTTAGGATCCCTGATCAGCAAGAGTTGACGTGCTCCACTTGATTCGGAGTTACTTTTGATTGGTACAATATGTTTGTGTATATATATGGGTATGACTTGGCTCAATCCCGTCTTTGTACAATTATATTTCTATTAGAGGTCTGTAGACAGTATGTCTAGTTGGGTTGTATGTGGCCTTGTCGGCTTTTAGTTTGGATGTATAGTTGTCTATAGTAGCCTTGCTGGCTCGCCCACTATATTCTGCATATACATGTTGGCAGGTTTTCTTCGCGTATGTTATTTTTGTAATTCAGCAGATGTTATTCAAGTTCATACCTTAGATGCATGCTTAGGGGCGTTTGACAGGTATGACTCAGGCACCCGTCGCGGTCCATCGATTTGGGTCGTGACAATTATATATATATATGTGTGTGTGTGTGTGTGTGTGTATGTGTGTGTTTGTATAATTGGGTTTTGTTGAGAGGTTCGAACAAGGCTTATTTCTGATGTAGTTTTGTTTAAAACTCATAGGGGCTTGGTATGATCGGAAGCTTTTCCCAAAGTGCTTACTTAGATAATTTTTTCGGGGTAGCCTTTGAACCGCTTCGGAATTTTTAAAGGCCTTATGTTTTGGTTACGGGCTTCAAACGTCTCCGCGCCATTTCTAGGATGGCTGTAGTCTTTTAAGTTCGGGTATTGCCTAATAGGCTTTGTACCAACTAAAAATTCTTACCTCAAGTAATACCAAAGAAGATTCGGTTCTCACATTAAAATCAAACATTAGACTTATGATAGGTCATAATAGGCAGATCTTTTCATGTTTAAAATTTATTTACATATCAATAGATCGAATCTAAGACGTACCTGGTGAAGAAAGTCTTGTTTCAAATTCTTCGATAGTGCGAAGACTCTATGTGTATCCACACCGAGACTGATCCTTGCTATCAACTCTTTGATCAACGAAACCCGCGAACAAATTGAACGGAAAACTTGTGCTGAAATTTTTCTCAAAAATCTCAACTCAAAGATAGAAGAATCAGAAACACTTTTCTTGTAATTATATTTTCTCTCTTGGCTTTGTATTGCACTCTCACTTTCACAAAGTGTTTTTCTTCTCAAGAATTAATAATAATGATAAAAGAATATCAAATGCCATATATATTTTATAAAAATATGTTCAAAACATCAAATGTAAAATTGGATCTAGGGCATATCTACTATATCCCTAACAATCTCCCACTTGCACTAGAGCCAATCACTCTTGTACTTCATTCCCAATTTCCACTTGTGATTGTCAAACTCCTTTGCGCCAAGAGCTTTAGTGAATGGGTCTGCAGCATTTTCTTTTCCATCAACCTTTTGAATCTCGACGTCTCCACGTTCAATGATCTCTCTTATCAAGTGATACCTTCGCAGAACGTGTTTGGACTTTTGGTGTGATCTTGGTTCTTTTGCTTGAGCAATGGCTCCAGTATTGTCACACAACAGTGGAACCGCACCTTCTATTGAAGGAACCACACCAAGTTCAGTTAAGAACTTTTTCATCCATACAGCTTCCTTAGCAGCTTCACTAGCTGCTATATATTCTGCTTCAGTCACTGAATCAGCTACTGTAGCTTGTTTGGAACTTTTCCAACTCACTGCACCACCATTTAAGGTGAATACATAACCAGAAATAGATTTGCTATCATCTCTATCTGAAGAGAAACTTGCATCAGTATAACCTTCAAGTTTCAACTCAGAATCTCCATAGATGAGGAATTGGTCTTTAGTCCTTCTTAAGTACTTAAGAATGGTCTTCACCACCTTCCAATATTCCTCACCAGGATTTGCCTGATAGCGGCTAGTCACTCCAAGTGCATAAGCCACATCAGGACGTGTACATGTCATGGTATACATGATAGCTCCCACTGAACTAGTGTATGGGATCCTACTCATGTGTTCTCTTTCTTCAGGTGTTTTAGGACAATCCTCCCTACTGAGAGTAATTCCAGTGCCTATCGGTAGATAGCCTCTTTTGGAATTATCCATATTGTACCTCTTTAAGATGCTATCAATGTACAAAGACTGGGAAAGTCCAAGCAGCTTCCTAGATCTATCTCTATAGATCTTTATTCCTAATATATAAGCTGCTTCTCCCAAGTCTTTCATGGAGAACTGTTCAGATAGCCAAATCTTGGTACTTTGCCATGCCGGTATATCATTCCCTATGAGCAATATATCATAAACATACAACACTAAGAATATAATTGTGCTCCCACTAACCTTTTTGTACACACAAGGTTCTTCTTCGCATCTAACAAAATTGAACTTTTCAATTGTCTTGTTAAATCGAATATTCCAACTTCGAGAAGCTTGCTTTAGTCCATAAATAGATCTTTGTAGCTTACAAATTTTATTATGATCAGACGAAGATGTGAAACCTTCAGGTTGTGTCATGTACACATCCTCTTCTAGCTCACCATTAAGGAAAGCTGTTTTCACATCCATTTTCCATATTTCATAATCATAGTATGCTGCTATAGCAAGCAAAATCCGAATTTATTTGAGCATTGCCACGGGAGAGAAAGTCTCGTCATAGTCGATTCCTTCTTTCTGACGATATCCCTTAGCAACAAGACGGGCTTTGTAGGTCTCCACCTTTCCGTCTGCTCCAATCTTTTTCTTAAAAACCCATTTACAACCTATAGGTTTTATATCCTTTGAAGGTTCAACTAAAGTCCATACTTTATTTTCCTTCATGGATTCCATTTCGGATTCCATGGCCTTTTACCACTTCTCATAATCAGAACTTTGTATAGCCTCTTCATAGGTCTTAGGGTCATCATCATTATGATCAACCTCATTTGATACATTATCTTGTACCAATAAATTTAATCTAGTTGGTACATGACGTTCTCGTGTAGACCTTCTAAGAGGTACTTGTACAACCTCTTCACCTTATGCTGGATTTGGTTGTTGTTCAATTTGGTTTAGAACTGGTTCATTAACCTGTTCTTGAACTTCAGTTAGTTCTTGAACTTCAACCGTTAAAGATGGCAACTTCCTTGGCAACTTCAAAACATCCAATAAAGGTTCTTCAACTTGGGTCTCATGATCTTTATATTGTGTTGATTCATTAGTTTCTTGAACTTCATCAAGTTCTATTTCTCCATTATAATTTCCTTCTAAAAGAAATTCTCTTTCCAAAAAGGTTGCTCCTCTGGCCACAAACACTTTATGGTCAGAAGAGTGATAGAAATAATATCCCATTGTTTCCTTGGGATACCCAATGAACCTACACTTATCTGATCTTGAGTCAAGTTTATCAGACTGTAGTCTCTTAACATAAGCTGGACAACCCCAAACTTTAATATGTTTAAGGTTAGGCTTACATCCTTTCCATATCTCATATGGTGTTGTAGAGACTGACTTAGTGGGAACTTTATTAAGTAAGTATGTTGCTGCTTCCAAAGCATATCCCCATAAATTTATTGGAAGATCGGTGAACCCCATCATAGATCTCACCATATCTAATAAGGTTCGATTTCTCCTTTCAGACACACCATTGTGTTGTGGTGTTCCTGGAGGTGTCCACTGTGAGAGAATCCCATTCTCTCTGAGATATCTGGTAAAATCTTCACTAAGATATTCTCCACCTCTATCAGACCTTAGTACTTTGATACTTTTACCAGTCTGCTTCTCAACTTCACTACGGAACCTTTTGAACATTTCAAAAGATTCAGACTTGTGTTTCATAAGATACACAAATCCATATCTTGACATATCATCAGTGAAAGTGATGAAGTAAGAATATCCACCTCTAGCCTGAATTTTCATGGGTCCACAAACATCTGTATGAATTAGTCCCAATAATTCAGAAGCTCTTTCTCCACTTCCAGTAAATGGAGATTTGGTCATTTTTCCTTTGAGACAAGATTCACAAGTTAGATATGATTCAAAATCATATTTGTCAAGGTACCCTTCCTTGTACAACTTGTTAGTTCTTTTCTCTCCAATATGACCAAGCCTACAATGCCAAAGATATGCATGATTTACTTGATCATCTCTTTTCCTCTTAAGACTTGAAACATGCATAATCGAATTAGCATTCACATTAGGTAAGACATAAACGTCATGTTGGAGATAGCCATTCACATATAAATTATCACTATAATAAATAGAGCAAATACCATTGCCTATATTAATGCGAAAACCACGTTTGTCTAACATAGAAGCTGAAATTGTGTTCGAAATAAATTTAGGAACGTAATAACAATCATCCAACATAAGTACTTTGCCCGTAGGCATTATTAAAGAAATTGATCCTACAGCTACGACAGCAACTTTTGCACCATTTCCAACTTGTAGATTAATTTCTCCTTTCTTCAACTTTCTACTTATCTTAAACCCTTGTAACATATTACAGATGTTATAACCACTGCCAGTATCTAATACCCACAGTGAAGAATTAGTAGTAGCTAAAAAAACCTTGAAAATATTTTTCATTAATGTCTCACCTTGTTTCTTGTCCTTTAGAGTTGCAAGATACTCCTTGCAATTTCTCTTCCAATGCCCTTTCTTATTACAGTGGAAATCTTCAACATCATATACTGACTGCAAGATCAAATCTTCAGAAATCTCTTTACCAAGCTTGTACCCCAACTTCTCATGTTCTTCTGTAAGAACAATCATATAATTGACAAGGGGTACAACTGGAGAGTTTTCAATGTCCAATTGTGTATCAACCATCTTCTTAAGATATTCAATGATTGCAATTGGATCCATATTATGATGTTTCCTCTGGAGTTCAGAACTCATAGAAGCGAGAATGATGTGTTTAATAGCAAGGCATTCTTCCAAGTATTTCTGATAAACCTTGGTGCCTTGAACATCATTCTCTGGTGGGATTATCTTTGCAGGCTTATCGATCACATCAATGAGCTTTTCATGCATGAGAACAATTCTCAATTTTCTATACCAGTCATCAAAGTTTGGTCCTACCAACTTGTTGGTCTCAAGTATTTCGCGCAGTGATATAACAGACATATTGAGAAATCTAAAATATAGAAAAGAAAAGGCAATAATATAAGAACATATTTGCATATATCATAAAGACATGGACTTTTATCTAAATGATATTTCCACTAATTATTTTAAACTATTTACCCTCATTATAGTTTAAGAAATCTTTATTTCTATTCGTGGAGTAAAGAAATCCTTTAACAATATGTATGAGCCCCTTGGAAGTCAAGTCGTTTCTCACATATATTTTAAAGGTAGGTACTCTTACCAATTGTATCCCCATACAATTTTCTTAAATAGCTCTATGTCAAATAGCCCCCTAGTAGTCAGGTCGATCCTATTGGCTTTGAGTTCAACCATCATGATAGCAAAAAACTTATTAAATTTTATACTCCCCCGGGTGGTCCAGGTGTTTAGTATAAAATTAAATAATTCTTTCAATCCATACATCTAATGCAATAAATAATTTTAACATATTCTCAAACTATAAGTCTCATGGTAGTCAGGCCGCTCCTTATAAACAAGAAATAAGTAAAATTATTTGCCTTGATGGATAACTCAATAATAAAATATCTTATATTTTATTATTTAAGAACTCAAATTTTAGTAAGAGGGAATTGTTACTAAAACAATTTTTAATAACATGAAGATCAAATCTTTTATAGCGTGTGAATTTAGTTCAAGTTGTCTACACGCTTAGTCCTTAATTAATTTACATCACATGTAATAAATAATTCAGAATTATGTAATGAACAAGCACATGACATAAAAACGAAATTCAACATCCTCTAACATGTTTATCTTATATATAACATAAAAAGAATTCATGCCAGAATATTATTATTAATTAACATCTCATGAATTAATAACAATTAAAATAACAATAGAATCATGTAACCGATTATAGATTCCCATCGTATCTAATACATAATTTCAAATTCAAGTTATGAACTATCTCAATAGTTATATGAATACATATTTTAGCTACAATAAAATAATATCAACATTCAAACGATTTGACTATCGCACAAGACACATGTATTATGGTTTGAACTTTTCAAATATGATATTAAAATATTTCGTAAATAAATTTTAGACACAATAAACAACTGCTCTGATACCACTTGATGGATTGCGTATAGGTGTTCGTAACACGCAGCGGAAGACAATAACAATCCTAGACAGATCTTTTCATGTTTAAAATTTATTTACATATCAATAGATCGGATCTAAGACGTACCTGGTGAAGAAAGTCTTATTTCAAATTCTTCGATAGTGCGAAGACTCTATGTGTATCCACACCGAGACTGATCCTTGCTATCAACTCTTTGATCAACGAAACCCGCGAACAAATTGAACGGAAAACTTGTGCTGAAATTTTTCTCAAAAATCTCAACTCAAAGATAGAAGAACAAGAAACACTTTTCTTGTAATTGTATTTTCTCTCTTGGCTTTGTATTGCACTCTCACTTTCACAAAGTGTTTTTCTTCTCAAGAATTAATAATAATGATAAAAGAATATCAAATGCCATATATATTTTATAAAAATATGTTCAAAACATCAAATGTAATATTGGATCTAGGGCATATCTACTATATCCCTAACAATGATATGGACAGTTCTGCAATAGAGGTGGTAAGTATGTTGGTGGATAAACACCAAAGCTCGCAAAAGGTCTGGAACTATTCTTATCGTTGTCATACTTGAAAAATGAAATGTATATGTCGTTATAGACCTTGACATGTTCCATAACTTCCTTGCGCTGGGAGAGAACATCTTCTACCCACTCTCAGTTGTCGGATGTGTAGTGATCTTCACTAAATTCCGGAGAGGGAACATTCCAAGTATTGAGACATTCATCAAGACGAGAAAAATTGGCAGGCGCTACTTTGTGATGAGTGGATGATTTCAAAAGAGGGACCTTCATGTTGATAACCTTGCCTGAGAACTTTTCCATGAAATCCTTGGTCTCCTTTTTCGACCATTCGGAAAGATGAAGGGAAGTGATAGGAAGCTTTCTAACAACTTGGAAGGCACTGACCACAGGAGGATGAACCTTCAAGGCAAGAACTTTGGCATGTAGATTTTGCTCGTTGGTCACGATCTCTAGGTGAGGGTGTAGTGTCTTATGCTCGTGAAAATACATATTGTTTACATGAAATCAAGACTATATACGCCGCATTTGAATATTTACAAAAGAAATCAAAGAAGAGGATAAAATATTATGAAGTATGTCAACAACAAAAATAATAAATTTAAATTCCGCAGTAAAGTTTTAGAAAACCATAAATACCATCAAAAGCTGAGTTAAGCCTGATGTTTGATGTAAGTAGCATCTAAAGTATGTATGTGGAGAATCAAGAGGTTCTTAGTTTTGATCTTCCTACATCAATATACAAGTTATTAGGTGAGCATGCACAAATCTGAAACTTTAATATATCAGAATTTCTAGTCTGAATTTAAGAAAATTGCTTGAGCGAATCTAGAAGTAATATGCTTCAATTTCTGTATATGTCTTAGCTCTGCGTGTCTAATTTCCTGCACCGCAAACCGTTTGCCATTTGCACATTCCTACATCAATATATAAGATCTTTCACGAGGTGTGTGAAAGTGAAACAATCAACATATTAGAATTTAAAAGCCGATTTAAGTAAAATACTTGAGAAAAACTATAAGTTATTATGATTTTCAGGTATGTTGAAGTTTCGTGATTCAACTTTCCAGTGCGACAAAAATGTTTGTGATGTTATGAATTTTCTCCTGTAGTGCTCCAAGCTGTCACGAAAGTTCTGTCGCAATGAAAATAAAGGAAAAACAATGTTAGGTGCAAACTTTGCTTAACTAGAGTATAACAGATTACATGATCAAAAAAACAGTAAAGTTAAATTCATAGTGTGTAACAATCCAAAATCCACCTAGTCGTGATGTCATCTAACCCAACTCGCTAGGTAAGCCAAATAATAATGAACACAACTCTAATGTAAATAATAAGAAAATCAATAAGTGAAATAACTGGATTTTCATACATTAACCCAAGAATTTGGTAGTACAAGTCATGAGCCATTAAGACTTAAATTTACAAAGCTGGTATGAAAATATATACAACATCTGTTTGAAATATACATAAATAGATTACAAATCTAGAGCTACTAAGGATAAATGGTTGCTATATCCGGAAAGCAAAAAATCTTCAGTGCCAAGTTCTGCCATCCACAACAACTTAGCTCTAAGATCAGCAAGCAAGGTGCACAAATGTAGTATCATAACTAAACTCAGCGAGGTAATAGAAGCAAGAATTATAAATGATACTCGCAATCACTTTTACAATTCATAAATCTAACAAGTACAAAACAATAATATGATCAAGCCATGAATCACAGAACCTTGGTGCACATGATAACTTAATGTACTTTGCTCAGTCAACAATCCAGCATATAAAGGAGATATGCAAATAAATCAGGTAAAAAACCAAAAAAAATTGCAAGTAAAGATGAATGCAATAACCAAATCAAACACTGACCAGTCTTTCCGTAGAAATACCATATCCGAACCAAACCACTGATCAGCTTTTTTCAAAGTCCACATCAACTAGAAACCCGTCCGTTTCTTACAATCCGTGTGTACACCATCAAGAAGGCACATGAGAGGGTGATCCTAGGAGATGCATCTATATCCATACGTTGTACGAACAACTTATATGCTATCATAATTCGTCCGGTATGATTACAGGCTCAATATCATAATCTACCTGGCGTGATCACAGGCTCAATATCACAATCCACCTAGCATGTTCATATGCTCAATATCACAATCCATCCGGCATGGTCATAGGCTCAATATCACAATCTGCTCGATGTGGTCACAGGTTCAATATCACAATATGTCAGGCGTGGTCACATGCTCAATATCACAATCCGCTCGACATGTTCACATGCTCAATATCACTATTCACACGGCATGGTGACATGACTACCAGTCCAATCCATATCACACAGAAAGCAGATATACAAGAATACATGTACATGATCAATGAACATCAAATTTCATATTCCTGGACTGGTATAAGTGACATGCTAAGGTGTATGCATGTGCAAAGTGTGCTATCATAGCTCAAATTAGGCAAACACATCACGAAAGTAGAAATTATCAGGTTCATTAAGGAGATTACCCTTTATGTGACCTCAAACATGGCTTAAATAACTCGCAATAAGAGTACAAATATAAGAACCATCATAACATGAACTTTGGCAATCAATAAAAGGTATATCATAGCCTAAACACTACTCTAAGCATGAATAATACCCTGATGCACGACATGAGCGCAACCCCACACACGTGCGCCACCCATAGCATGTAGCTATCACAAATAACTCAGGTGACTAGTGTCTGAACCAAGTTTAGGTAAGATACTTACCTCAAGTAAGCAAAATCGATAGTTTAGAAGTGCCATTCCGCATGAACCGACTTTTGAACAGCTCCAAACTAGCCAAAAGTAACTCAAAAATATCAATTAATGCGATAGGAATCAAACCAAATAATAAGGTCGAATCTTTAATCAAATACTCGAAGTCAACCTGGGCTTGCACCCCGGAACAGACAAAACTTACAAATTCTGACAACTCATTCGAGTACGAGTCCACCCATACTAGTTTTACTCAAATCCGACTCCAAATCGATATTCAAAACCCAATTATTTACTTTAGAATTTTTTTGATAAAATCCCCAAATTTCTCTTTTAGATTCCTCACCCAAATGCTAAAATCAAAAATAGAATCATGATTAATAATAAAAAATTGAGTAAAAAAATATTTACATGAAACCTCATTTTAAGTCAAATCATATTTTCTTTGACATTTCACACATAACCTATCCGAAAATTGATACGGAATATGTACGCAAGTCATAAATAACCAAATTAAACTACGAGAGGTTTCAGAACACAGAAATAAAGGTTAGTACTCAAAATGACCTATCGGGTCGTCACAATGATAGATTCGGACCACACCTGGGATGTTCGTTGTCCTAGAAATTTGGCTTAGTTCCTTATGACTAGACCCACACATCCCTTAGTGAGAACTAGGATGTTTCCCACAACAATGGAGAATATAGATTCGATGACCTTTGCAGAAGTGAATTTTAAGTTGACCCTTTTGGTAACATCTTAGTGTCTTGAACTTTGATTGTTGGATAGCAGAGGTGAGATGTAAAGACAGTCCCATTAAGTGTGCCAAAATATTGTGGTGAAAAAAAAAATTAAGATAAAAAAATAGTTACAAATAATACATTTATTCAATATTATTATATGGGTTAAAATCTTTAGACTATCTTAAATGAAAATATATAATCCTCTAATTTTTCTCCTTACAACTACAACTGTCAATTCAATGGTTTGACCCCTTGGTCTTGAATTGTTGGTTGATTGACCACGAATGCAATGCTAGACTTTGATTGTGAACTAGTCATGTATTATAGACTCTTTGATCACCACAGGAGGGAAAGACTTTTTAATATATATTTCCACATTAAGTGAACAATATTTAATTTTTTTAAATATCAAGAAGGAATTAACTTTTTCTTTTCAAAGTTTCCCTTGGAGTAAAGAGCCTAATAATAGTTTGTTATATTTTCAATGAGCAAATTATCGTTAGTATGGTAAATTTTATTGCTAATTAATGCTAAAAGATTAATTTTTAATAAATATGAAAGAAGTGAAAAAAAATACTTAAATGGACCGGAGTGAGTAGAAGATTTGCAAATCGCCGCTAGAAGGAAGACTTCTTGATATATGCATTGCTGGGCCCTTTTGGCTTTTTGGAACCCCTATTTACAGTTGTAGGGGAATGAAGTTTGTGATGACTACATAGTCTTTTTCTTCAATTTGATTGGTTTATTTGAGTCATCAAATCTATGAGAAAAAGTTATGTGATAAGATTGTATTTAATTGGTTGAACCATGTCACTTGAACATTTGGCGATATTTGATTGGTTTTCATGTTGACTTGATATGCTATATTATTTATACACATAAGATAATTTTATTAGTCCTTAATTTGACTTGGTGCGCCATACAATTTGATATATGCCATTTGAGTCTAAGCTAAGTCCAACGATAGTGGATTATTTCGAGATTTTTCTTTGCAGTTCTCTCTCACTGTATACTTAATACAAGAAGTATGCTGGAGTGTGGTGGAGAGAGAGGGAGAAAAAGATTGACAGTATTCATCATAGTTAAGGGTAGAGTGTATGTTTAAAAATTAAAGTGCTCCTCTCTAATTGAGATGTGTACGTTGTTGAGTGTAGTTGATAGTCCCATGGCTCGAGGACGAGCAAGAATCTAAGCGTGGGGTGTTTATATTTAGCTTAAAGTATATATATTTATACGTATATCGCCTCATATTTTACTCGTGTTTCGTAGATTTCAGATGTGAAATGTATTGATTTATGCTAATTCATAGTGTTTTTATATATAGGAATCATTTGGAGGCAATATGGGGCGAAATGTGCGAGATTAGAGCCAAAAAGGAGCAAAAGTTGAAAATGGCCATTTGTAGCGCTACATGCAGCATGGGGCGCTACCTGTGATGCAGTTTCCAGAATAAAAAATTTCCCAGGGATAGCGCCCCACGCTACCCTGGGCGTTGGTTACGCCAAACCTCTCATACTTCGCCCGGGACAAGATTATTTCGGCCCAAGACCTACTCAGTGCTTATAAAAGCAAGAGTAAGCCTATTTTGATAGGGGAGAGGCCACTTTGAAAGAAAATACACACGAGGAACATCCGGGAGCAAGGATATCTCAGTTTTCTTCATCTTTTCTTAGTATTTTCAATTATTCAACACTAATTTATTTTGATATTATCATGAGTGGCTAAAACCCATAGTTCTGGGGTTGTGATTTAGCCATGAATATTATTGTTTAAAGTTGACTTAACCTTGATTACAATTCACTAATATATGCTTGTTTCTTCAATTCTGTGATTAATTGATTAATTGTCTGACCTACAGTTAGGTTTCATTTATTATATATGCTGTGCTTTGGAAAGCTACATTTAGATTAGAGAGGAATTGAAGAGAACATGATCTTAACTCTTGGGGGGGGGGGAGGAGAAGGGTTGTAGTTAGGATAGGAATATACCTAGTCACGGTCCTTTAATTAAATATCGTAATCTTAATGCATTCTTAATAGATTGATTCCATAGAAATATAAGCGTTAAGCTATTTTGAATAGGCGAGTAGGAATTCTGGAGAATACTACGAGAGCAATTGTTCAATTAATTAGCAATCATGAGTGAATTGTATGATAGAGAGAGTTAATTAGAACACAATAGGATTGGTAAATCGATCACAACCTTGGAGTATATGTTTTGTTGCTTGATAAATTAGTCACTTGTTAGAATTATTGCTTAGTATAATTACACTTTTGAACTCTGAAATACTTGACTGAATAATAATCTTGGTGAAACTAGTGAGTGGTTACACTAGTCTTTGTGAGTTCGACATTCGACTCATCATTTTATTACTTGTACGATTATATACTTGCGTGTGCGTTTGGGAGCAACGTAGAGGAATGAAGTTTGTGATGAATACATAATCTTTTTCATCAATTTGTTTGGTATACCTGAGTTATCAAACCTATCACAAAAAACTATGTGATAAGATTGTGTTTGATTAGTTAAACTATGTCACTTGGACATTCGGCGATATTTGATTGGGTTTTATGCTGACTTGGTATGCTATATCACTTATACATGTGAGATAATTTATTAGTCCTTGATTTGAGTTGCTGCGCCATACCATTTGATATATGCCATTTGAGTCCGTCCAATTTCGAGCTTTTTCTTCGCAGTTCTCGCTCACTTTATACCTACTACAAGAATTATATATGCTGGAGTGTGGATAAGAGAGAGGGAGACAAAGAAGTCAAACAAACCTTCCGTCAATAAGATAAATTAAGAAACAAACAACACTTTGCTTTAAAATCCAAAACAACGTGACAATTATCTCGAAAAATGAACTTGTTGCCATTGTGTCTGCAGCAATTAAAGTCACAGTAAAGGAAGAAGTGGCAATGAAAGCAAAAACATCAATGGGAAAGCTAAAACTTAGCAAAAGCCAAGATATCGTGGTCACGTTCAAAGAAGTTGATGTAAGTTTCCTGCAAGTCCATTTGCACGGCAATGCCAGTCTCACATTCTGTATCATTCAACCAAAACACTTGACTGTGTCTCGACCCAAAATGTATTAAACTTGGGTTTCCCCAACCAAAATCAGCTTTCTGAATTGGAAACCTGCACAGACTTGAGATTGTGAAATTCTCAACTTCATTATCTCTTCCCCATTCTAATCCAGCATAACTCTCCTTGTATAAATTGACAACCAAAGAAACAATCTCATCTGGAGTAGCTTTAGCACAAGTACTACTCGTCTGCTGCACTGTGTCTCGTATCAGTTTTACTAAGTGATGCAACTCCATCTTTGTTTCACCAGGTTCAAATTTTATAGGAATTTCAATGATAAAATTCCCAAAAGAGTTTGCAACTTCAGGAATATTAACCTTACCGCGCAAATTAAGTGGAAAGGACATTATAGTCCGTTTCAAATGCCCACTTCTTTCACACGAAGCACGAATTAGTGACCTCCATAACAGCGCTGTGATCATCTCAACTCGTGAGGGTTTGAAAATCAAAGCTCCAGAATCAATGGCAGCGGAAAATTGCTCTCTGAGTTTTGATATTGAAGCTTCATAAAAAACAAACCTCCTCGCAATCAACTTAGATAGTATACGTTTGCCTTCATCAACAGGAGGCTCAAGAATTTTCGATAAATCTCTGGTAGGGAAAAGAGTGCCCAAATTGAAGCTCATGAAGTTAATCTCCTTAGAAGGAATCCCAAGTTTGCACACTTTGGCCCATTCATAAGCAAATGTAAAACTCGTGAATCCATCTATAGCAACGTGTGTAGAGCTAGTAGATATAGCTAAGCCACCACATTCAAATTTTGTGACTTGCACAATCATTAATGGTGTGATGAATATATTAGTGTCATCCACGTCCATAATGCCATCAGGCCAAAAAGATAATGCAAGACCAAGGTATTCGCGTGCTTGTGCGAGAAAATCAACAAGTTTACAATTAACGGTTGCTTTTATATATGTTACACCTTGATCGAGGCAAAGAACTGAAGATTCATCTTCAGTGAATCTACCAGCCATAGGGTAAACATGGGTTAAAACCCTAGACAAGGATTCTTCGAGCTCTTGTTCCATATTTATTGAGTTGTTAGAATTATGAGGATAGAGAAGAACAAGAGGCATGTGTGCTCTGTCAGCTACTTGATCGAAGAAAGATAAGTTGTAATTCTGAAGGTGTTCTGGGGTTGGTGATGATGGTTTTATGAGGCTTTTTGACAAGATTTTAACTTGCATGGAATCCTTCAAGTTTAAAATTACAGACCCCATGTTTGATATATGAGCTGAAGAAGTTGTGGTAAGGGAAACAAACAACAACTCAAGAATGCTCAAAGGCACTTTGATATAACTGAGAAGCTTATGCCTTCCCTTTATATAGGCAAAATATTCTGGTAGTTTTACAAGTTTATTACTCCCTTTGTTTCATGAATCTATTTTCTTATTTGTCCGTTCCAAAAAGAATGACTTCTTTCTAAATTTAGTAACAATTTAGCTTAAACTTATAATTCTACCCTTAATGAGAAGCTTTTATAACCACACAAATACTCTGGTCCCTTTTTGACTTGTTTAGGACCACAAATTTCAAAAGCGTTTATTTTTCCTTAAACTTCGTGCACAGTCAAACAAGTTCACGTAAATTGAAACGGAGGGAGTAAAACTTGCGGCACATGTAAATAGAGTAAAAGATGAAAAAGCCTGGAAAGCCCTAGTTAGATGCTAATCTTTCTTTGGATTCCCCTATAAAGTAAAGACAATTCTCGAAATCATATTATTGACAAAAGATATTATTCCCTTCTTTTCGATTTAAACAAGGTAATTTGATTCAGCACAGAATTTAAGAAAGAAAATAGAAATTTTTGTAACTTGTGGTCTTAAAAGTTTAAAGAATAAAATCTTTGTGTGGTCATGCTATTTTTGTGGTTATAAAATTTCTCATTAGAAATATAATGAGAAAAATTAAGAGTATAATGTTGAATTATTTCTAAATTAATTTAGAAATGTGAAACGTGGGAGTAACAAAATCATAGGTGAAAGCTCATTTTATTATTACCTCACCTTTACCCAAACGATTTTTGTCGCTTTCGTTTACGTACGCTACCCGTCAACATATATTAATAACACAGATAGGTGAAAGCTGATAATTTTACTAATAGTAGTACAAAACAGCTGTTGCAGAAAAGCAATGGATGAAGAAAAGTTTCTACTACATCTGAACATATATTATGATTAAACAAATTTACTTAATTAAGTAATAATTTGACGTATCTATGTAACAGATTTGCCTATAGAATGCCTCTCACACGCTAGTCAGCGAGCTTCACTAGCTCATTGTGCTGAAGTATAAGATGTACCCCCCCGTTCTAATTCGGAGAAAATAGTTCTAAAATAAAAAAATTCTACAAATTAAAAACAAAAAATTACCCTACAAATTAAATTTCGTGGTTTATCTTCAGTTCTTATATATATATATATATATAAAAGTAAAGATCTCTGGAGAGATTTGAATCTTCAATTTGTTTTACACTATTTTCCTATTAGTCAGTGGCCAAAAAAAGGGGAACACATTTATATATATTTGATAACAATTAACTTTATACCCTTCCATGATAAGCTTTTATAGCAATACAAATATTATGTAATTTTAGGATCACAAGTTTAAAATGTCTAATAGCTACACAAATACTATAACAACACTTTAAAAATCTTTATTTCTTACTTAAACTTCATGTCGAGTTAAAATATCCCAAATAAATTAGAACCTTGGGAGTAATTCTTTAGTATGTTATGTCCCATTTTACAGTACAACTCACAATATGAGTGTTTAACCCAAAAAATAGCTTTTGAAGTCAAACGAAATTAAATAAAACAATTCGGTTTCCAACAACCGATTTAATTCACTTTTCCAAGTTTAATTATGAGAAAAAGATAAATAAAATAATAAATTAAATTAAGAGAATAAAGGAAATAGAATTGATGATTGCAGTCTTTCTCCAATGGAAAAGAAATAGTCTTCCAATAATAGAGAGCAGTAAGAGAATTCTATATGGACAATATGACTTAGTAGAATTTTGATGGATGTACGATATATGGAAGGAGGAGTTTAAATAGTACTATAATTTGTAACTGTTTGCCTTGTTTAGCTCCTACATGTTACCGTTATTTACTACATCAATTATCTGTTGTGTGATTGATTTATAACAGTTGAGATAATAATAGCAAATCACGTGTCATATGGGATTGACTGATCCATTCCATATTCGTAGCTATTAATGACATTAATTATCAGTCTCATAGCTATGTTATTATGCTTAACTTCGAAGCTAACTGACACAGTACATGCATGAGCAACTCCGAGGGTGTCATTTACACCTTCTGAATACGTCATTCTTCTTTGTCATAATAACTCCTATGACACTTGTCATCATGAAATAAATCCACATGGTGAGTTTATTTTTCACAAATATAGATAGTTCTCACACTTTCTGAATATTCTTAACGGTTGTGAATATTCTGGAAGTAGATAGTTTATCTATGGTAGGAATATTTTGGCGTCCCTTCTTGAGATTATTATGACATGCTGCAGAAGTGAAGAAACAACCGCTCCTTCCACTTAATGCTCGAGACACACATTTTATTGTGATATAATATGAAATTTGCAGCAGTTTTCTAAGCACAGAGAGCTCTGTCTATTAATACGTCAGTTCCATGATGAATATTTAAGATGACATATCTTTCCCTTATAAATATGGAACCTTAAACCCTCAAAATTTTCCTTCTACACTTTCTTTGGCCTTATCTTCTTCTCAGAGTCCTTTCTCTAGTTCTTCATTCTTACCTTCAATTTCCTTCTTTCTTTTTTTCAATGGCCTCCAATCTTCTGCTTCTACTGCTCATTTGTTCCCCATCATCATACTATTATCGCCAATGATCTCTATTCTATAGAAGCTCCAGTTGGAAATAGAAGAAGCGGTGGAAGGCTTCGTAGCCTAGATTCCATGGTAAATCAAAATAGTAGTTCTTCCATCAAAAGGACTTCTTCGAAATCTGCCTTCTCTTCTAGAATTAGGATATCTGCTAGTCCTAAATCTTATTCCAAAGGTAAAACAAGGGATGTTAATGAATCGTTACCTGAACCTTTAGTTTTTAAGATTGTTCCCCAAGAATTTTTTTGTTGTTGTTGATTGTGCTATGTGGAACAATGACGTGAATAAAAAGAAGGGCGTAATGAGCATGTTAACCTTTATCCATCTCTTATCAAACCTGGCCATCTTCCCCTTATTTATAGATAGTGCCTATAACGACCCGACAAATTATTTTGAGTATTTTAGCCTCGTTCCCTTATTTGATGCTTCCCATATGCTTCTTTGTTATTTTGTGATTTGCGGGGGTGGTTGGCTTGGTTTAGAGAAAGTTTTGAAGTGAACTGGAATACTTAATTCCAAGGTTAGGAGCTTAAGTTATAAAAAACCTCAAAATGGTATTTTGATGGTTCCAATAGGTTCGTATGAAGATTTTGAATTTAGGCGTATATATGAACTTGAATTTGGAGGTCCCTAGGTTGATGTGGCTCTAATTGGCAAAAGTTGAAAATTTGAAGGTTTGGGAGGTTCATAGGTTTGACCAGGGAGTTCACTATGATGTTATCAGGGTCAGATTTTTGTTCATAGAGTGGAAATAGTTTTGTTATGTCATTTGGGACTTTTATGCAAAATTTGGAGTTGTTTTGATTTGGTTAGACGTGGTTCGACATGAGTTTTTAAAGTTGGAGATTGATTAGTTCATTAAGCTTTAATTGAGGTGAGATTTGTATTTTTGATGTTACTTGGCATGATTTGAGACCTCGAGTTGATCCATCTTATATTTTGGGATTAGTTAGTATGTTTGGGCACTAGAGTGAGATTAGCCAGTTAAGAGTTAGTCTTAGGATTTTAGTCTTAGGATGCTACTGGTCAGTTACTGATGCAGGGCTTTATATGCTGGATAGTATTATATCTTCCATCCTTTTCATATTTCCTATATTTCTTATATTGCTGTTATTTTGTTATTTTATGATTATGTATGTTATGTTATTTTATTATGCGTCTATTGATAGTACTAATATATCGTCTCTCCTTTTGCTTTCTTGAGTCGAGGGTCTCCTGGAAATGGCCTCTCTGCCCCTCGGGGTAGGCGTAAGGTCTGTGTACATATTACCCTCCTCAGACCCCACTTGTGGGATTATACTGGATCATTGTTGTTGTTGTTGTTGTTGTTTGGTATGTTTGGGCAAGGTCCCAGGAGGCTCGGGTGCATTTTCAATTGATTTGGGATCATTTTGAAGCTTGAAGGTAGTCTGGTTGTGGTTGTAATGACCCGGACGGTCGTTTTGAGCTTTAGCATTCTGTTCGGTGGTTTGAAGTCTTGAGCATCTTCAAAATTTTGTATTATGGCTTGCGTGTATGGTCGGTTTCGGTCTTTGAGTGATTCGGGATTTAATTTGGAAGAATTCACTTTAGAAGCTTAAGTTGAAAGATTTGACCGGAGTTTGACTTTTACGTAGACGACTCTGGAATGGAGTTTTGATGGTTACAATAGCTTTGTATGGTGATTTTGGAATTAGGCATACGAATTTGGATTTAAAGGTCCGTAGGTTGGTTTGGTGTTTTTGGTAAAAAATGGAAAGCTAAGGGTTTAGAAGGTTGAGAGTTTTGACCGAGAGTTGACTTTGTGATATCGGGTTTGAATTTTGGTTCTAGGAGTTGGTATAGGTCTGTTGTATCATTTGAGAATTGCATGCAAAATTTGAGGTCATTCAAAGTTGATTTGATATGATTCGGTATGAGTTTTGGAAGTTGAAAGTCCATTAGTTCATTGGGCTTGTATTGGAGTGCTATTAATAGTTTTAATTTTGTTTTGTGTGAATTGAGGTCTTGAGTAGGTCCGTGTTATATTTTGGGATGGTTGGTGCATTTCATATGGGCTACGAGCCATTTTTTCATGTTTTGGAGTTGCTAATTTTTTTGATGTTCTGAAGTTCATCACGTTCGCTTAAAGATGTACGTGATCACGAAGTGTATTTGGGGTGGCTGAGGATTTACTCATCCTGTTCCCGAGTTGGTGGTCACGTTTGCGGATCCTCGGGGAAGATGGTCAGCGCGTTCCCGTCCCCTGTGTCATGATCGCGTAGAGGTAGAGCTGGAGGGACGCCAGTGGATTGGCCTTCGCGTTTGTGTGAGAATGGCCTCGTTCGCATAGAGCTGTTGAGCTGAGGGGTGGCGTTCACGAGCTTCAGACCACATTTGCGTGGAAGGAATTTGGGCAGCTTATGATTTGTGCTTCACGATTGCGAAGAATGTCCCGCGATCGCGAAGAGGACCCCTAAGCAGAATGTATAAAGTACTCTATTTCGAGTGTTTTGGTTATTTGATAACCTTTTGAATTAGAGAGTTTATTTTTGGACGATTTTGAAGGGGATTTTCACGATTTGGATTGGGTAAAGTGTTTTTGACTCGGATTTGTCCATTGTTCATGATTATATCTTTGTTTTTTTATCATTGAATTGGTGATTTGAATTGGAGAAATTGAGGATTTTAGTTAAAACTTTTTTGAACTATAAATGGATGATTTGAAAGCCGATTTGAGATTGGAATTGGATGATTTTCGTAATGGGTGTTCGAAATTTGTGAGTTTTGTCAGGTTCCGAGGTGTGGTCTAAGTGTGTTGACTTTTTGGGTTGGTTTTTGGCTTTCATTAATGATCGAATCTTTATTATCCAAAATCGTTTTCTCTGGCTTTTGTTTATGATATTAAGTTATTTTTGCTAGATTCGAGTCGTTTGCAGGTTGTTTCACATGAGAAGGGCTTCTTAGAGTATTGATTTAGCTTCTTTGAGGTAAGTATCTTGCCTAACTTTGTGTGGGGGAAACTACCTCATAGGATTTGGTCTAAATGCATTATTTGTGCTATGTGAAAGACATGTACACAGGGTGAGGAGTGTGTACCCAGGCTTAAATGTGGAAATTGATTGGTTTAGACTCCTAGATTTCTTATATGCATTTAATTGAAGTTGTCATATCATGTTCTATCTTTCATTATTGAGTTTACTCTTACATGCATTCCATTGAGGTTGTTACTACTTGTTATATCTTTCATTGTTGAGTTTATTCTTATGCATTTAATTAAAGTTTTATCACATGTTATATTTCTCATTGTTTGGTTTGTTCTTCCATTTTATTGTGTTGTTGTAGAGTCTCTTGGATACATTGTGTTGGGAAATGGGCTATGAATTGTTGTGATATTGGTATTGTTGTTTTGGCCATATTGTGGCATGTGTGGACATGTTATAGGGATTGATTGTTGTTGTACGGATCATATGCGTGGCATTTCTCTATTGTTGATTTTTGCAGAGCAATATGTGTGGATTTTGATATATTGTCAGGCTGGAGCGACACAGGTGGCTATTGATATATATTATATGGGTGGAGCGATACGGGTGGCTATTGAGTTATTGTCAAGGTGTAGCAATACGGGGCTATTGATTACTGTCTAGGCGGAGTAATAAGGGTGGCTATTATGATATTGTCAACGTGGTGACACAGTTATTGAAGATACGTAGGGTTTTCTAGACAAGTGCCATTGTATTCTCCGCACCATGGACATTGCGGAGGTGAGCGGAGTAGCCTTTACTACATTTTAGCTGTCAGGGAAACATATAGGTGGTGGAAAGCTTATGAGGAGGGTAGGCTAGTTGATGCATCGCCACTCACTTGGACTCAGTTTTTGGATATGTTTTTAGGAAGTTCGTTCCATAGACCCTCATGTTTTGAACGAGGTTTTATTTGATATGAGGTTTATTACCTGTATTAGGTTTGTTTTGAGCAGCTATTGTGATCGGAAATTGTTGCTATGAGTGTGCGAGTTATGTGGTATACCATGTGATTACATCTTGGGTGATGGATATGACTTGCTACAGCTTGTTCAGACTTATACAATGTGTAGATGCAGGATTCGGGCCTTGTAAGGAATCCCAGATATTAGAAAATTGGTTTCTAAGGCTTGCGGGCTAAGATTAAAGTGATGATCTTCAATTATGTTGTGTTGTCAGGCTTACATGAATTGGGGTGGCATGGGATCACCCCCGGGTATGTGCATGGTAAGGTTACACGGTGATTTGATGGCTTTGGAAAGACTCTGGGCACGTTCAAGGATGAACGTATGTTTAAGTGAGGGAGAATGTAACGACCCGATCGATCGTTTTGAGCATTTGCATTCCGTTTAGCTAATTAAATTCTTGAGTAGCTTCATATGATGTATTATGACTTGTGTGAATTGTCGGTTTTGGTTTTCAGATGTTTCAGAATAAGTTTGGAAGACTGAATTTCATGTTTGAAGATTTAAGTTGGAAGAGTTGACCATGTTTAACTTTTTAGTATTTGATCCCAGATAGGAGTTTTGATAGTTCTATTAGGTTTGTATGGTGATTTTGGACTTGGGCATATGCCCGTATTTGCATTTGGATATTTCTAGAAGGTGCCAACACTCATTGGCGAAAGTTGGACATTTGAAGGTTTGTAATGTTCATAAGTTTGACCAGGAGCTCACTTTGGTGATATTGGGTTCGGATTGTGGTTTTGGGAATTGGAAGAGCTTCGTTATGTCATTTAGGACTTCTATGTGGAATTTGAGTTCATTCCGAGTTGATTTGATATGGTTCGGCGGGAGTTTTAAACATTGAAAGTTTAAAAGTTCATTAAGTTCGATATGAGGCGTGATTCGTGATTTTGTGTAACCGCCCGACTGGTCGTTTTGAGTAACAGCACTTCGCTTAGTGATTTAGAACCAAAATCTGTGTTTTGAAGCCTTTAGAGTCTCATTCTAGCCTTCCTTGATTTGCGTGTGCAGTCCGGGTATTGACCTGAGAGGCTTATATGCAAAAAAAGCTGATAAAAGCAAAAAATTTACCTAAAAAGTTAATTTTAGTTGATTTCAGTAAACATTTTGAGTAAATGGACTCAGAACCGTGTTTTGATGGTCCCGATGGGTCCGTATTGAAATATGGGATCTGGGCGTATGCCCAGAATCGAATTCCGAGGTCCCTAGCTTGAGTTATAAATTTTTATTGAAAATTAAAAGTCTGAAACATCTAATATTTTTAAGAATTGATTGAATGTTTGGCATTGTTGATACCGATTTGTATTTGGTTTCGGAGCCCGGTATAGGTCCAACATAATATTTTGGACTTATCTGTGAAATTTGGTGGGAAACAGAGTTGGTTTAACGTGATTTGGACGTCCGGTGGTAAAAATAGAGATTTCAAAGCTTTCTTGAAAATTTTATTTGATTTGGTGTCCAATTCGTAGTTCTAGGTGTTATTTTGGTGATTTGATCGCGCGAGCTAGTTCGTATGGTGTTTTTAGACTGGTGTGCACTTTTGGTTTGGAGTCTCGAGGGGCTTGGGTATATTTTTGGATCATTGGTTAGCGACTAGTAAAGTTAAAAAATTTGGGAGTTTGACCATGGTCAATATCGTGTTAAGACAACCTCTTTTCAGTATTTTGAGTGCACGAGCAGGTCCGTAGCATATTTTATGATTGAAATTCATATATGATTTGTGTCCGGGAGGTTCCAGATGAGTTTCAGGGTGGTTTCAGATCATTTCGGAGAAGTTTGGGTTTTGCTGGTTTCTGGTGCGACACTGTTCTTTCGCAATTGCGAACCTTTTATGGCAGTTACGAAAACACTGTTCATCCGCAATTGCCAACCATTTATGGCAATTGCGAAAACACTGTTCATTCGCAAATGCGAAGTTTTATTCGCAAATACGACATCTGCAGCCTGTTAAGTGCTGAGAATTCTGAGTTTTTGCTTCATTTTCATATTTTTGAACCCTAGCTTCGAGGTGAGGCGATTTTGAGAGGGAATTTTCATACCAAAACATTGGGTAAATATCTTTAATCAATTTCTAACTATATTTCATGATTTTATACAAGATTTAACATCAAATTCATGAGAAATTTATGGAAAAATTTGGGAATTTTGTCAAAGTTTTGAAAAATAAAAATTTAGGATTTGAGAGTCGAATAGAACTCGAATTTGAAAACAAAATACATATTTAGATTTGTGAGGCTATGGGTAGTCAAGACCTACCTTTGGACCCGGGTTTTGACCGGGGCGGGCCCGGGGTTTGACTTTTGTTGACTTTTTTAGAAATTGAATAAAAATCACAGCTTTATTAATTGAAGTTGTTTTCTCTTGCATTGTGTGATATATTCAAGTCGTCATTGGCTAGATTGAGTCGAGCGGAGGCGAATTTGTAGAGGGAAAGGCTAAGTTGAGTGTTGAGTTAGCCGAATCAAGGTAAGTGTTTTGCCTAACTTTGTTGAGGGAATTTTCCCTCCTATTTGTCATTGTTTGCGACATGTGGGGATGATACATATATGAGGTGACGAGTGTATATGTATGTACCGGGGTTCATCATGCTCGGGGGTAGATTGTGCTCTAATTATGTCTTGTAGAATTACGTAACCCTTTTTGCTTCATGCTTAGCTTGATTTCCTGATATTAAGAACGTAGTATAAAATGTTAGTAATCAAGACTTAGCCTAATATAACTTGATCGAATTCGATAGAATTCTGAGAATACATTAATGTGTCTAGTTTGGTCATCTCTATGCGTAATCATTACTACATTGCTACGGTCGATATTTTGAGATGTCGGATTCTATACTTGTGTTGCTGATAAATTGTGATATTTGTGGAAGTACTTGAGTTTTGTCTAGTTTTGTGGAATATTCATCTGAACACTCTCCTTGATGTTATTCATACTTCCTGCCTTGTCACTTTATTGATATCATATGCTTGGTAAGGAAGAGTGTAAAGCACGGAGGGTGATGCCGTACCATTACATATATATTATCAGGTGAGGAAGAGTGTAAAGCACGAAGGGTAATGTCGTGCCATTTTATATTCATTATTATGTGAGGAAGAGTGTAAAGCACGAAGGGTGATGCCGTGCCATTTCATATACATTATCATGTGAGGAAGAGTGTAAAGCACGAAGGGTGATGTCGTGCCATTTCATATACATTATCATGCGAGGAAGATTGTAAAGCACGAAGGGTGATGCAGTGCCATTTCATTTATATTGTTATGCTTTTAATATTGTGAGGTCATGGCACAAAGGGTGTTTCCGTGCAGGTGAGGATGAGGGACATGCATTATAATGTGATATCTGTTTTCCGTGTATACACTTCCACCCTTACCTTGAGCTGTTATTGTCGCAATTAAATATTCTGAGTGATATGTTGCTATTGTCCCGTACTTGACCTCTATCTCAATTATTGTTGTGTTGTCCATGTCTTTTACTTGCCTAACTTGCATATGCCATGCCTATTTCCTGCTTTGAAATTATACTCATATCATACCTATTCTGTCGCGCTCTAGTTTAATCATTCCGTCATGCCAGTCATTCATGCCCTTACTTGTTAACTTGTAAAGATCATGTGTTTCCTTCTTATTGGTCATATTTGTGTTGATACCCAATTTTCCCTGTATTTTTTATATGCAAAACACCTTTCAAAATAGCATGTATATGCATATATGAGTATATCCCAAGGTTACATTATTTTTTCTTAATTTTTCAAAGATTTTCAAATCAATTTACTGCCTTATTTTATCAAGAAAAACCCAATAATTATCCCCAAATTATCATTTTGGTGATTTATTTATTGGATTCTCATGTTTATATTAAAATATAGCTAAGACATTTTTCAAACATTTTTTTACAAATTTATTTTGTTTTTTTAGGGATAAAATTGCATAATTGCAATATTAGCCATTTTTATAATCCGTCTCATGTTTATAAAATGGGATTCTGTATTTTTAAATTTATAATTATACGTTATAAGTCGTTTTAGTGCTTTTAATTTATTTTCAGAAATTTGTTTATTTTTTTTTATAAATTAAATGGGAAAAAGGGGCTATTTAACTTATAGCCACATTTGGCCTAATTAGACCCAATACCCAACCCAAATTAAACCAACCTAAGACCCAAGCCCAATCCTAAATCTACCCGACCCAACCCGGACTAAATCCTGGTCGTTGATCATTTTTGATCAACGGTCCAGATCCGCCCTTACCAAATTAAACCAAACGACCCCCCCAAGACCCCTCTCATTCCTCACTCAACCGACTCTCTCTCTATCTCTCTATCTCTGGTTCTCTCTAGAACCTTCCCCCTTCCCCTCCTCTCCTATGGGTTACATCCATCTTCTCCGGCCACCTCCTGGCCTGAATCCATGGTGGTTTCACCACCCACCAGCCTTCTATTGCTCCTCACGCTTGGTTACTAAAGTTTCATGACTTGACCACGAAGAGCTGGGTCCAGACCCATGTTGATTCAAGTTTTACGGCCATCTCCGGCCTTGCTCCGGCAAGCCATGCCTGTTTCGAGCCTGACCTCGACTCCTCCTGCTTAGATCCAAGCCTTTCTCACCGTTTGGGTTTCTCTGAAATCCTAGCTTTTGAGGTTTTTTCTAATCTCTATAGATCTGTTCTAGATCCATGTTTTCCCTAAGCTTTTAAATAATTTTCTGATATTTCTTTCAAAAGTTATGCTTTCAAAGTCTTTATTTTCCGATCTAGGGTTTTTAGATGTTTCTCTGATTTTTCTTTTTCTTTTGTGTGCTTCTTTTACTATGTTTCTTCTACTGTGTTCTTTGTGTTTCTTCTACTACGTTTCTTCTACTGTGTTATCGTTAAGTTTCTGCTACCATGTTCTTATCAGTTTCCTCTACTGTGTTTTTAAGTTTCTGCTACTGTGTTCTTAATCAGTTTCTTCTAATATGTTTCTCATTAGCTTCTTCTACTATGTTTCTTTTACTGTGTCTCACATGTTGTTCTTTTACTATGCTTCTCATGAGTTTCTACTACTGAAAGAGCAGGCTAAGGGTCTCAGTTCCTTTCTGAGACCTCTGAACCTGTTTCGATTAGTATCTTTTTCTTGATTGCTTGTCCTCTTACCTCTACACTCGATTGATGGTAAAAACCCTAGAATTTGGGGGTTCATTTGAGTTTTGAGACCATTATGTGATTTGCTTGTGCTTCATCTCTGAACTTGCCTGATTTCAAAAACTCTAATCTTTTGGACCTATTTGAGTTCCTGGAGTTGTTTCATCTATTGCTTCATTAAGTTTCAAAATCATTGTTTCAATTTTGTTTCTTCATATGATTCTGACTTTTGCTAAACTCTATAAGACCTTTTACTTGACCCTTTTTCGCATGCCTGATACTTGTGTGCTCTTTATATGTGCTGAACTTCCCTCTAAAAGGGCTTTCAATTTTTGATTAATTTCAGACTTCCTTTGTACAAGTTTGATTGATTTCTTTCCTTGTTTGCTGACTGCCCTGTTACTCGACTTAAGTTAAAAAAACTTTTTTCAACTTTTCTGACTTGGTTCATTCATGGATCAGTGATTACAAAATCTCTAATACTTGATTTACTGGCTACTAATTGATTTCTCTTACCTTATTTATGCAATCGTGTATTTCAAAGCTCTGCCCCTAAAATAAACTTCTTTGTATTTACCCCTAATTGCCTACTTTGCATCAGATGTTTATTTGATTTCTTTCCTTAAATAGTTTTACCTTTTGAGTCCGAATTCCTTAATTAAAGGAAGTCTTGTGTTGATTGATTCTTAATTGACATCCAGTTCCTTAATTGTTTTCTTACCTTATTTCTGCCTGTTTTTCATACTATAAATACATGACTCTTTCATTAGCACACCCATCACTCATAGTCTTTCTAAACTTACACTTACACACGATAGTATTCTCTCTTATTGTCTGTACTGTGGCCTGTTTACAAGACCTACTGCTTTCTCTATTTGTATCTTTGAAACTGGTATGTCCTGATTTAAGCTTTAGCACCACAACAGAGTGTTTATTTACTGCTTTTGTATCTATGTCTACTCACTATTTCTATATAGTTCAACACTTACTTTAGCATGCTAATTTCTTTCTGCCTGTTCTATTCTGAATCCCAAACCTCTGCCCCCTATGTGTTTGAGCTATGGTTTAAGTCATGGCAATATGCAAATTATTGTCCATGAAGTAAATTTGATCCTTTGGGATCCTAGCCTCTAAATAGTGTGTTCTAACAGGCTTATAGTTATGTTGACATTCTCCATTGCTGGGCATGCCTACAGCCTGCCCTGGCCTCTTTCAATTTCCCTATTCCTCTTGAACCCCTTATGTGTACTTATTTGTAGCTATTTCCCTCTCATTTTCCCCTTTTAGAATTCTGTTTCTGCACTTGCACACTCTCTTAGTCTTTAAGTTCTGCCCTTCTCTTGTGAGCCTTGCCTTGGGACCCTTTGAGCTCCCTCTGAACTTGGACACTTGAGGGCTGGCCCTTCCACACTGCACTTGTCCTAATCTGATAATACATTTGGGTGTGAGCATTGCCCGGAGTCCTTTTTGAGGCTCTTTGGGAACTTTGACACACTTGAATGAGAGAAAGGCTTTGGATCTTGATCTTATGGAGTTCGTTTACCTCATATTTCAGACATGAAGTCTGAATCAGGCTCTCCTTTGGTTGTACTTTTATTTACATTTTTCTTATATATTTTACTTTATTCTGGGCCTGTGATAATTTGTAATAAACTCTTGGGGATGGCTAGTGAATAAGGGCTGGTAACTATGTATGCAAAGGGTAGATACCATGCCTATAGGTATTTCTGAATTCTGCATTCTCACATAGATATCATGTGTATAGGCATTTCTGAATTCTGCATTCTCACATAGATATCATGTCTATAGGTATTTCTGAATTCTAAATTCTCTCATAGATATCATGTCTATAGGTATTTCTGAATTCTACATTCTCACATAGATATCATGTCTATAGGTATTTCTGAATTCTGCATTCTCTCATATAGAAATCATGTCCATAAGTATCTAGAAATCTGAATTCTGCATATGCATATAGAAAATATGCCTATAGGTCCTTCTGAATCTTGTATATCCATTTTCATCTAGAAATCATGTTCGTAGGTCTTAAACAATCAACTGCAATTAGATATCATGTTCATAGGTCTTAAACAAAATTCAGCATCTAGATATCATGCCTATAAGGTTTCTGCACTTTTAAGGCTTCTGACCAACTACGCGTAGAAAGCATGTCTATAGGAATTATTAATCGAATCTAAATCGTTTCATTCACGTCTAGAGCTAAACCAGTAATAACAAGGATCATTATTTGCAGAACTCATGACCTTCGTAAAAACTTGCTTTCTTTAATAATCTGACAACCTTTTTAACCAGTACTTTCTGAATTCAATAGATACCATGCCTATAGGATCCTTGTCCAACACTTAGGCAAACCTTAGGACGAAGTTATAAACTGAATATGTGCTATTAACTACAACCAGCAGGCAGGCCTGATTCGGGCTTCTTATTTGAATTATGTAATAAATTAGTCTGCCTCAACCTTTAAGTTCTTAATCAGACCATAAACAGTATGTGAAAGTCATGCTAATTATGTGCTTTCTTTGTTAAATGAGGTATATATGAGCCTTTTACTTGTTATGTGCTTTCCCCCAACTTGCTATACATGTTTTTGTATGTCGCCTTAGAATTTTGCCTTTGAAACTGCAAATAAGCCTAATATCCCTCCCCCTTAAGATTAGTAGTCCTAAATGCCTCTGGGACTGATAGAATTGGGACGGGTAATAGCATGCAATAAGTAAACGAGACCATTCCGCACTTTAATACCTTAACGGGGTGGGAAAGGGTAGATATGGATATGATGACCACGCGATAACGTCTCATGTAGCCCCTCACTGAGGAGTGATTACCGGATGTTGTGTGGGGTGATCCATATTATTAATAAACCTAGGACCCCCCTTTCCCTTTGTTTCTTTGTTTCTTCTAAAAAATTTCAAACTATTTCTTTTAAGAAAAATCAGCTTTCTTTTAGTTCTTTCCAACTTTGTTTATTTGTAAACCATTACGTGAAAATCCCCTCTTATTTGAAGTTTCATTTGCCTACATGTTATTTGGAATAGTCTGGCTGGGAACCACACTAGTGGATCTTGAGGGGTGCCTAACACCTTCCCCTTGGGATAATTTCAAGCCCTTACCCAATTTCTAGTTACTCAAATCAAACCCTCTTGGTGTCCTAATGCACCTTAATCAATAGGTGGTGACTCTTCAATTCAAACCCAAATTCCCAAAAAGGGAACGAGTTGTCCTCCAAAATGTCATAAACTCGATTTCGCGAGAAAAGGGGGCGCGACAATTTGTACTTAGGCCTCCGATATACTAGTTAATTAACGTGGATACCCCCTTGCTTTCCAATTATGGTTATTACTCACGTGCTTTCCATTTAGTCCTTTACTGTTGTCCACATATATATCCTGGTCCATTGTTGTTACTTGCATCTTTCCTACTTTGTAATTCCTATTATTGTGTTTCTGTCATATGGTTGATTCTGTTATACGTTCATTTGGAAGGATAAGTTGAACGCACGAAGGGTGTTGCCGTGCTAATTGAATTGTACATAAATTTGTTTATACATGGTGAGGATGAGATAAAAGCACGAATGGTGTTACCGTGACATGTGATTTGATATTTTGGATATACTTCTCATACTAGGAAAGATCGTAAATCTTCTACTATGGTTCCTTTTAGTAATTGTTGACTGTCTCGCCGAGTTGTATATGATACTTTTATCTATTATGCTTTGAACTGCTTTACTGCTAATCTAATGTACATGTTATAACAATAAACATCTTTTAACTAAAAGCCTCGTCACTACTCCGATGAGGTTAGACAAAATACTTACCAGTACATGGGGTCAGTTGTACTGATACTGCACTTCTGCACATTACATGCAGATTTTGGATCGGAGCTGCTGGTAATGTCGGGTACTGATTCGAAAGATGTTCGTGCGTTTGGATAGCTTCCACTTGTCCTTGGTGGATTAGATTATTGCTAATCCCCAGACCCCACTTGTGGGATTATACTAGGTCGTTGTTGTTGTTGTTGTTGTTGTTGTTGTTGTTGTTGTTGTTGTTGTTGTTGTTGTTGTTGTTGTTGTTGTTGTTGTTGTATTTATGTAACCTTCAAACAGAACGTGTATTTATTTGTATCAGTTTTGAAATTTCAAATCTTAGAAGCTTGTGATTCGCACTACCGGGTCTTAGGTAAATTTTTAAATGTTCAGCTATCTATTCTCTATTCTCTTATAATCTCAGTTGAGTTGTATTTTCTGTTAGTTGGCTTACCTAGCGGGTTGAGTTAGGTGCCATCATGACTTGTGATTTTTGGGTCGTGACATTTTGATGTTGTTATGCATGATTTGATTCCTCGAGTAGGTACGTGTTAATTTATGGTACTTGTTGGTATGTTCGGACGGGGTCCCAAGGGGCTCAGTTGAGCTGCAAACGTGTTTTAGACCATTTTTCATTCATATGTGGTTACTGGTACTAATGTTGCGCACCTGCGGCTGATTTTTATGCAGGTGCAGTGGTCGAAGAAGCACAAATATGAACACACCTATGATTAGGGACTGAGTTTGGAGTCATTGTAGATGCGGAGCTTAGGGCGCATAAGCAGCATCGCAGAAGTGATGGCCTTGGCGCAGGTGCGGAGCAACACTCGCACCTGCGATATCACAGAAGTGGAATATGCTTCCACAGGTGTGAGGAGTCGGAGCTTAGTGTATTTCCGCAGAAGCAGGTTTATTGTCGCAGAAGCGACGCCACAAAAGTGGCCGATATTGTGCAGATGCAAAAATGCTAGGCAGACTGTATATAATTCGAGGGTTTTGTTCATTTTAACATATTCTGAGCTACGAGCTCGGATTGGAGCAATTTTTGCGGCGATTTTCACCACATAGATTGGGGTAAGTGGTCTCTACTCGGTTTTGATTATATTTCGTGAATCTATCTTTGTTGTTCGCATTTGGTTTATGAATTTCAAAGAGAAATTTGGGAGTTTATCTAAAATTTCATAAAGTGAATTTTGGAGTTTTGAACATTGATTAGGAGTTGGATTTGAGTGAAACTAGTATGGTTGGATTCATAATTGAATGAGTTGTTGGATTTTGTGAGTTTTGTCGGGTTCTGGGGTGCACACTCAGGTTTGATGTCACGCCCCAAACCTGGGGACGAGACCGGTACCTGGTGCCTCACCTATTATTGCATACCAACTTGCAACTAAGAGACTCTGAACATATGATGTCATACTTTGGCCATGGGCCACATTGCAAGACAACTGCGAATGCAGACTAAATGTCAATATAAAACTGGGTTGACAAGGCCATCATAATTGTTACAGCTGACAAACCAACCAAATATATATACAAGGCCTACAAGCCCAACATACTGCACTAACTGACAGGATATGTCTACAAGCCTCTACTGATGGATATATTGTGATCGAAATAGTTCCTTGACCTACTCATAACATATATACATATATATATACAGGATGTACATGAAGCTCTAGACTTGGAAACTCCGAAAGGCATGGATCTTACCGATCAAGCTGAACTCGGGCAATACTTAATGAGGAGGTCTACCCGTTTGTCTGTCTGAACCTGCACGTATGAAATGCAGCGCCCCCAGAAAAGGGACATCAGTACGAAATAATGTACCGAGTATGTAAGGCAATATACTGAAAGCTGAAACTGAACTGATAATATAATAGCTGAAAGTAACTGAGAGTCAAAGATAATATGAAGATATGCTTACCTGCTGCTACTGACTCAACTCTCTCAATATAGTAAGTAAAGTAGCTGTCTGGCCTTATAAGGCTCGGTATATATATATATAACTGCTCTGCCGTAGTAGGCTCACTCATAGGCGCTCGGCCATACTAGGCTCTGTATATCGACCAACTGGGCTCGCTTATAGGCGCTCGGCCACAGTAGGCTCGGTATATAACTTACCATCTGATCAGAGGTTGCCCAATAGGGGTCTGCCCATCGATTATAGCTCAATGGTAATAAAAATACTTTTAATACTGTATATATGTAAACTCTATGCTCTTTTGACCTGAAGAAGGACATACCCAACTGAATATGCAGTCTCGATAAGAAGAATATGGTAACTTACAAAACTAGAAAATTATATGTAATTTGCGAGACTAGCAAAATATACGTAAATTCTGGGATATAAATTTTTCTTTATGCCTCGTTATCAAACTTGTGTAATTACGATATCATGCTAAAATGAAGAAAAAACTTAGCTTTAACATACTCGGAGTAGGGAAATATACGTATGATCTTCTTGAGAAAGATTGCACCGTGCTTTCGTAGAATTACCAAAATCCCGTTGCTAAGAAGTCTCGTTTGAAATTGTGTTTCAACAGATTCACGTTACTGCCTTCATCAATACTTGTATGAATTGATTTAAGTCTTACTCCTTAATGTTATAGAGATATCAAATCTCTTTAAGTGATTTAGAGGAATGTCTTAAACCTGGTGGGTGTGGGCCCCACTAGGTGATGACTAAGCTTTAGCCTAAAGCCCGAACATGCCACCTTGTTTTTGTGGCTAATGAGTCATCACTTGGGCTTTAAATCAAGACCACTTGGCTTCCCCAGTAGGTGATTAATCAATCTTATCAAAATATGCCTAATTAATTAGTTAATCTTCTACTAAAATTAATAATTACCCAATTACCTGCATAATTAAGAATTATCTCAATTTACTTAAAATATTACTCACTTTTCACATACCTTATACACCTTACTATCATGGTCATGTGGTACCTCGTATGGCACTAGTTCATAAATACCGAGTATTTTAGCTCGGGCCGTATTTTATCCCAACATGCCAAACTTGGACGAAAATTCGCTTTCTTTGACTTCCTTCCCCTATTACCTTCACGAATTTACTTATCACTTGTTTGAAATAGTGTAATACTTATAATCCCAAAATAAATCTCATTTCTGAACTAACATTGATTGACGTACGAAAATGCGGAATGCAATATATCATTTTCGAGCTTATATCAATTTATTTATGGCGTACTTCTACTTACGAAAATATGGGGTGTAACATCATTCCCCCCTTTGGAACATTCGTCCTCGAATGTTGACTGATGCATTTATTATTTTCATGACTTATGTCTTCCGAATACTTTAGTACTCTCCTTTCCATCTTGGCAATTGTTCTGTGAATAATTCTAAAGGCCAGGGCATTCCCCTCTGAGCCTCTTCTCACACCACGACTCGTGATCGGAATTTTTCCAATCTTGTAACTGTTGCTACCTTTATCATGTAGCATGTACGATTCTGAATTTGTAAATGCACCTATGTGATTCTTCTCTCCTTTTTCCTCCAGCTTTTAGCCCATCTCTAGGCCTCACTTTGTGAACATATACGTAGCTTGACAAAATGTCCCTCTGGGAATCCATAGATATACTGAAGTTCTTAGCTCGGTACTTTGTAGAACTTACAAATATTGCTATACCTTATTTCACAGATTCGTTTATCCATCCATATGACTTTACTGCATGAAGATAGGTCATACTATACCGTAACTCTTACTTTGATTTATTGTTGCTGAGGTCTGCTACCAAATTCCAGCTTACTCTCGTTAGTTATCCTATATGCATAAGTCTAAATCCTTTAATTCTTCCTCATTACTGTTCATCTTAAGAATGACGACCTAATGTCATCTTATACTTTGTGAATTTTGTCCATCCATTATGATTTGCCTCAATATTGATCTACAACATATCACTGATAATTTGAAACTTCCGACATAAAACCTTGCCACTAGGACTTACGTTGCATCGAGGAATATTTGAAGTAATTTCCGTAACCGTATTTCATAGTATCTCGATGTGATTCACCTTATGGGGGTATTCTAATCTTGTGTCGCCTGCAAAACCTCTTCTCCTCCTCCTTTATTTCTTCAAATCATTATTCAATTAAAGGCCCAACGTCATCTTCTATCTATCATAATTACACCCTCATTTCATTACCAGGTCAGCATTCCATTTCTTCTAAATGCTACTAGTCTTAGACTCTTTTGAGGTTATCCAGGCTATACTGAGCCTTCTATAAGTTAGAGAACCCATCGGCTCTGCTGTTTTCATGGGCTTAATCCCTAGAACTTATCCATTATCGTCACCTTCTTACTCGCCCTTTCTCATCCTTACTCCTGTCATAAAACCTCGTTACTTTACTATACTTTAGCTTGCGACCTCTATGTATCTATTTATACTATTCACAACCTTTCTTCAACTTGCTTGCACCCTTGATTTCCTTATGTTATTCTAGAACATCCAGCGATATATCACATCATCTCTAACTCTTCTTTACTCTCTTGGCTAGATCTCTCGATACCTAGAAACCATAGGCTAGAAGGTATGCCACTGACGATGCTGCTATCATTCCTGGATACTGAATCCCAACACCTCTAACCTTCTATCTGAAGTATGGACCATTCACGGTCTTCTTCCCTTGGGTATCTCGTACGTTGTTACCTTCCTCGCATTGTATCTTCTATCTCTTTCATGATCTCCCTTCCACATAGGTATAATTCACATCCATAACTTGAAGCTATATTATAATACTTGCACCGCTGGTACATATACAATCTTGTGGGAGCTTCATACCGACTTCTTATGAGGCTGGTACTTCCTTTAACTGGCTTTATCATAGCGCCATTATAAAATATAGTTTTTGTACAATCTCTTTTGTACCTTTAATATTAAGATTAATTCTGCAGTGTTCTTAATCACGATTTGTATAATTTTCTGGGTCCAATACTCAGATCCCTAATTTACTTCGTTGATGTAACTCTTTAGTTTCCTCCTCCTTCTGAATATCCTTTATGTAGGCTTAAGCTACCTCCCGATCTGCGGTTTATGGTATTAGTTATTATGTCTAGCCTTTCATGGGTGCTGAGGAATATCTATGATAAAATATTCAATCCTTTGTCTATGTCCTAGGCTCAATTCTTTCTTTTAACTTATATCAGAATCTTCTACGACTGTATATGCTGCATGTATACAACTCCAAACTCTTAATTGCGTAACTAACTTTGGATCATGAATCGGATAATTCCTTTTGTTCCATTTCAACTTTCTTCAAACGTAAGCAATTGCTTTTCCTGGTCTTTTTGCCCCTTATTGTGTGCATACTTAGCTTATCTGAGTTCTCACGCATGCCAAAATTTTTGTGCAGCTCATACGGTCTCAAATACTACCTTTGGTTTTACTACCCGCTCATTAGCCATGGTTGGTACCACTTTTTTTTGGAGTGCATACAATTTTTGTTGTGAGATTGTTGTTATAAGACCATCTCTTGTTTAGGTCGTTGTGCTTAGGTTGAAGCCTTCTTCTTTATTTCCTTAGTTAGTCTTTCATTATAGTACTTAGGGAGGACCCTTGACTCTCGTAAAGCCATAAGCCTATTACGGACCTTTTGATGTCCTTCTTTGCCTATAATCACCCGTAGTTGCTTACCTCTGTGCCCTTGTACTTGTAGGGTTGCTTCTGAACTAATATTTTGACTGCCTTCCTAGTAGAACTTTCTTTTATCCCCGTAACACTCATACAGTACTTTTAACTACCCCCGACTCCTATTTGAATACAACTCAAGTATTATAATGACATTACTGTGAGGCTGAATTCTCCATGTTGGGGTTTAATACATTTATCTTGCATGATCCACTGGTTTGTCTGTAACTTTTTGTCTAGTCATGACAAGGCGCTTCTTGAATCAACTACTAACTACTCGTCGGACCATTCTCATATTCATATTCCACATGATCTTTCTTGGGTTATTTCCTTATCTTAACTTATCTCACGTACTGACTCCTTATCTATCAATAACATCCCAGGCAGGAACCCTTACTTCCTTTTTTTTGACGTTGTGCTTACATAACGTTCTGGAATTATGGCATATCTGTAACATTTGGATAAGTGCAATCTCATCCCTTTCTTATTTTTATCGCATTCTTCCTTTATCATTCCATATTCCCCCCTTTAGGGAATACCAAGACTTTGAGCTATGACGACCTGCCTATAAATGTTTTTCATCTTCATCTTTGGCATCCTTTCACTTTATCGATGACCCTTACTCGCCTTGCGTTAATCCTTCTATACCAAGGATACAAAATTCCCCACTCGCGATGGTGACACTTAGTGTAACTGGCACATGCAATTCCTTAAGCTTAACTTTGCTCATACTGCTTGCTTTAGGGAAGCGTCTCCCTGAATGACCATTCTCTGAATTCATCATGGATCTTCTTCTGTTGTTGATTCTATTATTGCCGGAATGCAATCTAAAATTCTCACGATGTTGACTATCATCAAATCGCTCAGTTCCTAGTTCATGTTTAGTTTATCTTATTCACCAGTCTATACTGATTTCTATCACTTTGGGGTCAAACTTTTCCTTCTGTTAATTACGTTAGAGTCACAAACTTATTTCTTGAAATGAGGATATGACTTTATGGCCTATACTCTTTTGTTGTCTTTAAGGCCCATCACCTCTCATCTTTTTCTTCATTTGGCTATAGATTTTGTAACACTCTACCATTGCCATCCATGTATCACATCTCACTCATAATGCTTCATTATCCCTCTTCGTACTTCCCTGCTAATATTTCTATCTATCACTTTATTATGAAAATTCGAACAAATTATTCTTTTGCTTTTAGCTCCCCTTACTCCATCCATTGGCTCTTCAAATTTCCAAATATTCTTTCTATACTAGGGACGGGAGCTACACTAAGGTAATATTTACCCCTTCCAGGATTTTAGTGCACGTCTTTGTAGTACTCATATCTAGCTGTACTATTTTAGAGTGCACCATCTAGGTATCTCATAAGAAGGTTCATTAGAACCTTTGTAATATCCCTCGGAAATGTCAACTAACGCAAACCATCCATTCGTCATTTTGGGTTACTCTAACCTCAGTCGGATCCTGCTATCATGTCCTTCTCTTAAACTATATCCGTTAGCTCCCCATAAGGCACGACTGAGATAGCTATGGTCGATCGTATGTCATCTATTACTGTTGAAGGTAATTCAAAATACTTATATCTCTCTTCCTGAATGGTAAATAATGATAATCTTTATTAACTAGGTACCTGATCACAGCAAACTCAACCTCACATAATGGTAGGAAGAGAGGGCGCTAAGACTTTTACCCGAATAGTGGTATCGGGGTCAATTTCCACAGGGAGCTTGGGATGGAGTTGCGTATTTGTTTAGACTAGGAATGCGTGCTTGCTCCTAATTGTACTTCTAAAAGTTTTTGTTTTTTTTTTGTTTAATAACTGCTATTATCAACTACAAATTTAAGCTAATTTATGCTAAAGGGAGATGTTATAAGTTGTGATTAATATAGAGAAAGGCACTAGGATCGTGGCATCACCTAGGTGGTTAACTAACGGGTAGAGACTACTAATAATAGATTGACATATTTGGGATCAATGTTATAACCTTTGCACAATTATACCCACTCTCACACCTCTCGGTAGAGAGAGCAATTTTGCCCAATTGACTCTCTCGAGACCAATTGGGTAGGCCAATTAGACCAAGCAACTAGGGTTCAAGTAGGGTGATTACTCTCTCGAGGTTTAACCCGTTAATTGGGACTACCATTTCTCATGGGTCCACCCCAATTCCTTGTTGGGTCAATTTTGGGGTCATAGACTCTCTTTCTCAAGAAGAGTCAAGACCCACTAAGCTAGAATCAATGTTTGCAACCAACAATCCTTAATTAAACCATAAAATTAACCCAAATAACAAACACCCAATATCAATCTATCATTAAGAAGCTACACCCATTAATTACCCACACTAGGGTTGAGCCACAACCGTAGCTAATGGGTTTAGCTAGACATAATTAAAGAATAAAATGAAGAAATAGAAGATGAAACAACCATATTAATTAATTGCTAATGTTAAACTACAATAATCTATGATGAAACTAAGCTAAAAATGCCCAAGATAGGCCAAAACATAAGTCTCACGAGTGCAGCAGCTATCAGATGTACCCTACTTGACCTAAAAATGGTAAAATGTTCTATTTATAGTAGGATAGAAAAACTAGACAAAAATGCCCCTGCGGGGTTAGTGCGGACCACACAAAGTTGGCACGCGGCCGCACTGGGTTGCTTGACCTCTGAATTTTGCTCTCTGAAGATGGTGATGCGGACCGCACAAAGATGGAATGCGGCCGCATGAAGACTGGCGCGGACCGCACAAAGTTGTTGTGCGGCCGCATGAATAGTTTGGCAGCTTCTCTGAACTTCTTGGACGCTGACCGCGTGACCATAGAGTGCGGCCGCATGGAGAGGTACGCGGGCCGCATGAAGTGGGACGCGACCGCGTGGTTTGCTTCTGGAATATGACACTCTCTAAACTTTTTGGATGCGACCGCATAGCAAGATTGTGCGGCCGCATGAGTGAGACGTTGGCCGCATGAAGTGGGACGCGGGCCGCATGAAGTGGGACACGGGCCGCATGAAGTGGGACTTGTAGTTTCACAGTCTCTGAACTCCTATGGTGTGGCCGCATGACATGATGGTGCCGTCCGCATGAAGTTCTGAATGTCCTTACTTTAATGATCTTCGACACTTGAGCAGGTTTCACTCCGATTTGAGCCAATCTTTGATGATTTGTCACTTTATAGCTCAAACCTGCAATCAAGCGCAATCTGTAAGAATTTTGGGACTATTTTGTGGCAAATTACACTCAAAGCGCAGGCAAGTAGGGGTATAAAACATGTTAAAATCCTACTTATCAACTCCCCCAAACTTAAACCTTTGCTTGTCCTCAAGCAAACAAAATAAGACCCACCCCTCAAAGGCAACATCCAAGCAATTTCAGCTTATCCTAAAGTAACCTCAACAAGCATCAATTGGGACTAACAATTGCCCTCAATGCGAATGCATCATTAACACATTTAAACTTTGAAAACTTGTGGATCAAGTGTGACACAAGAGCATCAAGAGTTGACACATTTCATCAAAGAACTTTTTTCAATTACTTTGGCCATTGTGGAACCCAAACTCATACATCCTCAACTCTCCCTAAGTGAACCTCACCTTTTAAAGTATTGACACACAAATCGAGGTTGATGGATTTTCACTCATCTCTCTCAAGGAAGAGGCCACAAGTCCGGCTCTAAGTACCATATGCTTGCCCCTTATGTAAGTATCCACTAATGTAGGTTCCCTTCAACTCAAAATCATGTAGGGCTTTTGTGGAGTCATTGTGAAGGCTTTTGGGTAAGGGTAGGACATATTTTTGTTCAAGTGAGTTCAATCTTCCCTTAAGCACTTCTTTTGATTCATTTTGGCACACTTTCTTGACTCATTTGAGTATTCACTTCTTTTTCAAGGGGTTAGAGAGACACATTGTCACCTTTTCTTATGCAATTCAACACATTTCTCCTTTTTCTACTTTTTCCACACCCTTTTTCACTTTTGTTTTCTTTGAATCCCCTTTTTGACCTTATTCAATTAGGTCTTTCTTTTTGTCTTATCTTTTCTTTCTTTCTTTTTTTTCATTACCTTTCTTTTCTTTTTGTTTTTGTACCTTTTACCACATTGTTTCCTTTATTGTCTCCCCCCAAACATAGATATTTGCCATATACTCAAGGGAAGATTTGGGTGCCAAGAGAGGGTATCATTAAGAACGGGTATAGGCTTGTAGCTTTGGTTCTTGAAAGAAGAAGGTTCAAGGCTCAAAAGGGTTAACTAGGGATCATTTCATTGGTAGGTCATGGAATTGTTCAATCTTAGCATTTTGGATCAAGGAGAGCCTACAATCACTTCTCACCACATTCGGGTCAAGTTCTAGACCATCGGCTCGGGACTTGGACTCGCAAATCGAATTCTCACCACACTCTCAAGGATTGCTAAAGATATCGAGTCGAGGTCCCACAACGACCTTAGTTATGATTCAAGCGCACAATGGTCCAATACGACCACATGATGACTGTTTGGTCAACACAAGAGTCTCAAGGCCACGACTTTTACCATCCTAAGCACAACATTATGTCTTTGACCATGGGATCAAAGGCAAATGTGTTAGGCCCAAGTGAAGCTTTGCCTGAGGTACCTTTGACTGCAAAACTTGAAAATCAAAAAAAATAAAAATAAAAAATAGACTCAAACCCTTAAGAAGGTTGTCACGCTATCTCTCATTGGGAAGAGCCATCCGGTTCGCACAACACTCTACCCTTGGAAAGAACTGTGGCATTAAGAAAACCAATGGCTTATTGCAAATTCCAACACAAAACAAAAAGGTTACGAGCCTGCTATGAAACTAAAAATGAAAATTTTTAACGAAAATAGAAAAACCGAATGAATATGTACAATAGGGGAGTAGAATATACAACGGGGGGGGGGGGGATGAATATGTACATAAAGTAGAAAAGTAACTAGAATGAAAAGTTATGTACAGGCCAACTATCAACTAGAAACATAAGCTAAGAGTCAAATAAATATGTACAGTCATCTCAAATGTATCAACCATCAAAATACAAAATAGTAGGGCGCACCCCCACGAATAAAAGCTAGCATTGTCCCCAATGCCAACTACCAAAATAAGCATAAAAACAGAGAAAGGATATAGAGTGGCTCCTCAAGCCTGATCCGTCATCATGGGCTGATCAGTGGTCCCCTGGTCCTATGTACTGGCGGGAACCTCAGACTGGTTCCCGGCCTGCTGCTGCTCTGCTGCTGGGACAGGGGCCGGGTCATGGACCGGCTGAACATCTGGTGGAGCACTGAAAGTATCCTCCTGAACCTGTGCTACCTCTATCACAACACCCTCAGTGCTAGGAAGCTTCCTCTTCTTCCTTGGGTGCCTAAGCTCTTCCTCCTGCTATGACTCTAGTACAACTACTGCTGGTCGAGGTGCTGACTCATCAAAGAACAAGTCTAAAGGCAGCTGGTCTGCCTTTAGCTTGTCAACCTCAACTCGGAGCTCCTTCACCTCTTCCTTAAATGCCCGAGATTTTCTCATCTTCTTGTGTTCTCTAGCAAGCTCCTTTAGAGCTTTGCCCTGTGCATCAACTGCCTTTGTCAAGGCAGCCTGAGTAGCCTTACTCTAGTAAGAAATTGTTCATGGACTCGGGGAAGGTAGGGTAACAAATCCCGGGTGACTACTCTTCTTTCTGGAATCACCTTCTTCTTGGGCCACACTTCCCGGAATTTATGAAAGGCCACCTCGCTGACAAATCTGTCCTGCCATACAACTGGGTTTCTAGTTCTTTCAATTCCCCCAACTCTAAGTACCCCACTGTCCGGGACCTCCTCATCACTCTTGTTTTTATCTTCTGCACCCTCCCAGGATTCTGAAGCTGTGGGGGAGGTGGAGTATTTGGCACTGCCTACTTCCGAGCCCTCAGACGACTCAGGTTGTATAACAGGTGGAGCTTTAGTTGGGCCTGCGGGGGCTTTCCCCGAATCAGTTGAGACATCCTGGGAGGGGAGGTACTCACTCCCCGACTGCTCCTCATCACACACCACCTGCTTTCTTGTTTTTAGTTTTGATTGGGGAGTGAGTTTCTTCAATTTTGCTTTACCTCCCCGGGAGGGGTCACCTACTCGTCCGGGTTGTTTAGCTCCACGCCCTCGTTGTTTAACCATTTTCTGCACACAAATAATTCTAACATTGTTAGTTCAGGCAATTGCAGAGTTTCAGTACAGAACAAAAACACAGATAGAGAACAGATGATAGCAGTGCAGACCGCACAAACAAGGCATGCGGACCGCACTGACTAAGTTAGGAAATGAACCCTCTCTGATTAGGAACTATACGGACCGCATGAACAGGGTGTGCGGCCGCGTGGGGGCCAACGCGGTCCGCACAAACTGGTCATGCAGCCGTATTGGCCATACTATTAAAAACTGGTGCCCTCTGAACCTCACCCACGCGGACCGCGCAAACATGGGATGCGGCTGCGTGGGGCATGGCGCGGACCGCACAAACAGGGCATGCGGCCGCGCTGGGATAATCAACCTTTAGGTTCAAGGTTTACGCGGACCGCGTAGCATAATGATGCGGCCGCGTAAAAGGCATGTGGACCGTATAATTAGGGGGTGCGGCCGCACTGGGCTTTAATTACATGGGCAATTAGGGTATTACAAAAAACTCAAGTCTTTCACGTTTTAGCATCCTAATTTGTCCCTACTCATTTATAACATGCCCATCATTTCAAAGAACAACAAGAACAATATAAAACTATCCTAATCATGAAACGACGAAAAACAAAAAGAAAAACGAAGAAGTTATGACTAGGAGAACATGTATAAAGTTTAAATTAATACTAAGTAAAGACTAATGTGAGAGATATGTTACCAGGAAAGCGAAGAAATGCTCTTGATATTAACACTAAGAGGGGTCTTTGAATGTGAACAGTAACTTTTAGGGCTCAGGAGTTAATTTTGGCAAAAAGTTCTAATGAAGATCCTAATGGTCTATTTATAGGAAACACAGTGGGGCCTATCACTTACCGCCCAGTGCGGCCGCGTGAACACGACCGCGGGCCACACTGGGACTTTACCATTTACCTGGTGCTTAAACGAAGGCACGCGGACCGCATGAGATGGGTTGCGGCCGCATGAGAACCACGCAGGCCGCTCAAAGTGGGACGTGGCCACGTGAATGCAGTTCAGAGACTGATCATTCTTGGCCTTCACCGGTGCGGACCGCACAAGCAAGGACACGGCCATACTAGCCATCTTCAGAAACTTGGCAATACGTTCTTTGGCCGGTGCGGACCGCACAAAGTGGGATTGCGGCCGCACGGTCACTATTCAAAGACTAGCACTTTTTGCACAGTTGTTTTGCACTGGTTCAATCACAATTCCTGCAACATCTCACAAACCATTAGCTCAAAAATCCTAATCTACAACAGAAATCAACAAAGAAAGAAAAAGACATAGGTTGCCTCCCAAGAAGCTCCTGATTTAACGTCGCGGCACAACGCATGTTACCATCAAAGTCACTTCAAATGAATGAGTGCCACCACGGGGGTGTCATCAAACTTTCCCAAGTAATGCTTAACACGATGCCCATTGACCCAGAAAACTTCACCATTTTTGTTTTTGAGATCAATAGCTCCAAATAGGGTTACACCAACAACTTCAAATGGACCACTCCACTTAGACTTAAGCTTTCCCGGGAATAACCTCAACCGGGTGTTGAAAAGAAGAACCATGTCACCAACTTTGAATTCCTTCCCTCGGGCATACTTATCGTGAAGGTACTTCATCTTGTCCTTGTACAAGGACGCGCTGGAGTAGGCATGAAATCTAATCTCGTCTAGCTTATTGAGTTGCTCAACCCGGAGATTCGCAGCGACATCCCATTCTAAGTTCACTTTTTTCAAGGCCCACATAGCCTTATGCTCCAATTCCACCGGAAGATGAAAAGCTTTCCCAAACACCAACCGGTATGGAGACATACCAATCGGGGTCTTGTAAGCTGTCCGATAGGCCCAAAGAGCATCATCTAGTTTCTTCGACCAATCGGTCCTGTTGGCATTGACAGTTTTGGACAAAATACTCTTGATCTCTCGGTTGGAAACCTCAACTTGGCCACTCGCTTGAGGATGATAAGGAGTGGTCACCTTGTGATTTACACCATACTTGGCAAGCAATGAATCAAAAGCCCGGTTGCAAAAATGAGAACCACCATCACTAATGATAGCACGTGGAGTGCCAAACCTTGTGAAGATACTCTTTTTCAAGAACGCCACCACACTTCGAGCTTCATTGTTGGGCAAAGCTACGGGCTTCGACCCATTTCGACACATAATCAACCGCTACCAAGATATAGGTGTTCCCACAAGAACTCACGAACGGCCCCATAAAGTCGATACCCACACATAAAAAAGTCCACCTCTAGAATTGTGTTGAGAGGCATCTCATCCTTTTTAGAAATCCCACCGGCTCGTTGGCATTCATCACATCTCTTGACAAAATCACCGGCATCTTTAAATAAATAGGGCCAATAGAAACATCAACTAAGCAACTTAGAAGTCGTCCTCACCCCGCCATGATGGCCACCATAGGGAGAGGAATGACAAGCCTCCAAAATACTCAATTGTTCTTCTTCCGGGACACATCGGCGAATCACACCATCAGTGCAAATCTTGAAAAAATATGGCTCATCCCAATAATAATCCAAACTATCCCGCTTGAGCTTCTTCCTTTGGTTAGAAGAGAGCTCATACGGGATTATACCGGTCACAAGATAATTTGCCACATCGGCAAACCACGGCATATCATGCATAGATACCGCAAGGAGTTGTTCATCCGGGAACGCATCATTGATTTCAAGGCCGTCAGAAGGACTCCCCTCTTCTTCCAAGTGGGACAAGTGGTTCACCACTTGATTTTCACTTCCTTTTCCGTCCACAATTTCTAGATCAAACTCTTGAAGAAGTAGCACCCATCTCATCAACCTTGATTTTGAATCTTTCTTGGTCATCAAATACCTAAGGGCGGCATGATCGGTATGGATAATCACTTTGGCCCCCATAAGGTATGGTCGGAACTTTTCCATGGCAAACACAATAGCTAGCAACTCCTTCTCGGTGACTGTATAGTTTCTTTGAGCTTCATTCAACGTCTTGCTTGAGTAGTACACCGGATGGAACATCTTGTTGATTCTTTGGCCCAAGACCGCCTCTACCGCAACATCACTAGCGTCACACATGAGCTCAAATGGCAAGCTCCAATTGGGTGCGGTAATGATAGGGGTTGTTGTCAACTTGTGTTTTAGAAGCTCGAAAGCTTCCATGCATTTCTCATCAAAAACAAACTTGGCCTCCTTCTCTAACAACTTGCACAACTGACTAACTACCTTAGAAATCTTTGATGAACCTTCGGTAGAAACCCGCGTGCCCCAAAAAGCTCCTCACCCCTTTGACAGAAGTAAGGGGGATAACCTTGAAATGACTTCAATCTTGGCTTTGTCAACTTTAATGCCTCTCTTCGAAATCTTATGACCCAATACAATACCCTCTTCTACCATAAAATGGCATTTTCCCAATTGATAACTAGGTTTGTATCTTCACATCGGGCCAACACACGATCCAAATTTGTCAAGCATTCTTCAAAGGAGTCCCCCACCATGCTAAAATCATCCAAAAGACCTCCAATATATTTTCCACCATGTCGGTGAAAATTGCCATCATACATCGTTGAAAGGTCGATGGGGCATTACACAATCCAAACGGCATCCTTGAAAATACAAATGTGCCATAGGGACAAGTAAAGGTCGTCTTTGTTTGATCTTCTGGGGCGATGAGAATCTGATTGTACCCCGAATACCCATCTAAAATGCAATAGAACGACTGACCTGCAAGGCAATCAAGCATTTGATCGAGGAACGGCAACGGGAAATGATCCTTTCGAGTCACCTTGTTAAGCTTTCTATAGTCCATACAAACTCTCCATCTTGTCACCGTCCGAGTAGGAATCAACTCATTGTTAGCATTGGTTACCACAGTCATCCCGCCCTTCTTCGGTACGCATTGCACCGGAGAAGTCCATGAGCTGTCAGAAATAGGATACACCACACCGGCGTCAAGCCACTTGATAACTTCCTTCTTGACCACTTCTTGCATAGCTTCGTTGAGTCTCCTTTGGTGTTCAAGTGAGGTCCTCGCATCCTCCTCCAATATGATCTTATGCATGCAAAAGGCGGGGCTTATACCCCGCATATCCGCCAATGTCCATCCGATTGCCCTCTTGCGTTTTGTAGAACCGCCAAAGTGGCATCAACCTGCACGTTAGTCAAGCAAGACAAAAGAATAACATGCAAAGTGAAATTAGGGCCCAAATATTCATACCTGAGGTGAGGAGGAAGTGGTTTCAACTCCAACACCGGTGGCTCCTCAATAGATGGCTTGGTTGGGGGAGTTTTGCGATTCTCAAGATCCAAGGATAACTTCCTAGGATCATAAGAATACGAGCCCATACCATGCAAAGCATTTACACATTCAACTCTCCCAGCATCATCATCAACATCCATTTTCAAAAGCACGGCTTCAAGTGAGTCCTCAACATTTACCATTCCGCTTGTGTCATCCATTATCACCGCCGTGACAATGTCAATAAACGAGCACACCTCGGTGCTATTCGGTTGCCTCATAGATTTGCACACATGGAACACCACCTTTTCATCACCAACACGGAAGGTCAACTCTCCCACCTCGACATCTACCAAAGCCTTCCCAGTAGCTAGGAAAAGTCTTCCAAGGATAATTGGCACCTCAAAATCCACCTCACAATCCAAAATAATGAAATTGGCCGACAATATGAACTTATCAACACGAACAAGGACATCATCAATAATTCCCAAAGGCCGCTTCATTGACCGGTCCACCATTTAAAGCCTCATAGAAGTTGGACGAGGTTGTCTGATTCCCAAAGTCTTGAAGACTGAATATGGCATTAAATTGATACTTGCCCCCAAGTCACAAAGGGCTTTTGCAAAGTCGGCACTTCCAATGGTACATGGGATAGTGAATGCACCGGGGTCCTCAAGTTTTGGAGCCATAGAATGCACAATTGTGCTCACTTGATGAGTCATCTTGATTGTCTCACACTCCATTGATCTCTTTTTTGTAATCAACTCTTTCATGAACTTTGCGTACCACGGAATTTGCTCAAGTGCCTCCACCAAATGCACGTTGATAGTTAAACTCTTCATCATCTCCATGAATTTCTTAAATTGGTTGTCACCTTTTTGCTTGGACAACCGTTGAGGATAGGGTGGAGGAGGCCGAGGTAAGGGTGCTTTGGCTTTGGGCACCACCGGCTCGGGCATATCAATCACGTGTTCCCTAGACGGGTTCATGGCCTCTTGTGTTTCCTCCTCAACCTCATGAACATCAATCCGCACATCATCTCTCACACTTGGTTCAACTACATCTTCAACCACCAAAGGCATTTCATTATCTCGTAACTCATCTTCATCCACCATAACTTGGTTTCCTCTTGAGGCATGCACATCACCGCCTCTTCCACTTCGCGTTGTCACTGCCATCACATGATTATTGTGCCCACCCTTGGGGTTTACTACCGTATCACTTGGTATAGCACCCTTTGGGCGAGTATTTAAAGACTGAGAGATTTGGCCTAATTGCACTTCCAAGTTCTGGATAGATGTGTTATGCGAAGCTAATTGGGCCTCGGAATTTTGGTTCTTTTTCATCATTTTCTCAAACATGCTTTCAATTCTCTCCATCTCGCTTTTGGACGAACTCAGACCTTGAGAAGGAAAGGGGGTGGATTGTTCGGTTGTTGGTACATGGGGGGCCTTTGAAAACCTTGCCCCCGGTTGCCTTGGTTCCCGCTATTGTTCCACCCTCCTTGATTGTTGTTGTTGCCCCAATTATTGTTACTACCATGCCAATTTCCTTGGTTGTCTTGATTACCCCAATTGTTGTTTTGGTTGTTGTTATTCCAATTACCTCCGCCTTGTTGTTGATTGCCCCAATTTCCTTGAAGATGCCATTGTTGATTTGAAGAGTTACCTCTATTCCCTTGATAGTTGTTTACATATTGGAATTCTCCGCTTTGATCATCATAGCACTCATTTGAATAACCACCACCATCATTGTTGTTGTCATATTGTTCACAATTACCTTGAGGTTGTTGTCCTCTTTGCCTCCTTTTCAACATAGAAACACCTTCCATTGTGTTGACTTGGCGCGGGTTTTGGACTTGTTGCAATTGCGCCTTTGCCAATTGATTCATAGTTGTTGTAAGCTCGGCGATAGCTTGGCCATGATCGTGAAATTCCTTGTGCAAATGGATGACTGTGGGGTCACCTTGGGGCACGTTTACTCGGCTTTCCCATGCCGAAGAGGTGTCGGCCATTTCATCCAGTACATCACATGCCTCTTGGTAAGAAAGTTTCATAAAGTTCCCTCCGGCCAATTGGTTCATGATGCATTGATTTGTGGTGTTGATGCCCCGATAAAAGGTTTGTTGAATCATAGCCTCGGTCATATCGTTATTAAGGCACTCTTTCACCATTGTTCTATATCTTTCCCATATCTCATGCAAAGGTTCCGTCGGCTCTTGCTTGAAAGCTAGAATTTCATCCCAAAGAGCTGCCATATGACTTGGAGAGAAAAACTTGGCAATAAATTTGTCCGCCAATTCATCCCATGTTGTAATAGAATGATTGGGGAGCCTTTCTAACCATTCCAATGCTTTACCTCGAAGAGAAAACGGGAAAAGCCTCAATCTCAACGCATCCTCGGAAACGTTTGTCTGCTTGCTACCCCAACATGTATCCACGAACCCCTTCAAGTGCTTGTAGCCATTTTGATCAGAGGCACCCATGAAATAACCTCTCTACTCGAGCAAGGTCAGCATAACATTTGTGATTTGAAAGTTCCCCGCCTGGATTCGGGGAGGAACAATAGCACTGGCGTATCCTTGATTTGGTAAAACTCTGGGAGCCACTCTCGGTGGTGCCGGAGGAGGGTCTGGAATATTGTTGTTCTCATTTGCATTTATATTGACATGTCGGCACCTCAGTGGAACTTGAGGTAAGACCTCATCTTGTTCTAGATCCTCTACCTCCTCCTCCGCTATCATATTTCCGAGAGGGTCATTTGCATTAAGAGCCATTGTACCTGATTGATCGACACAAACAAAATTAGTAAACAAGAAGGAAAAAGAAGCAAAACACAAAACTAGCTACACAAATAGTCAACACTGTAAGCTCCCCGACAACGGCGCCAAAAAGTGATCGCAACAAACTCAACCTCACACAACGGTAGGAAGAGCGGGCGCTAAGACTTTTACCCGAATAGTGGTATGGGGGTCAATTTCCACAGGGATATTGGGATGGAGTTGCTTATTTGTTCAGACTAGGAATGTGTGCTTGCTCCTAATTATACTTCTAAAAGTTTTTGTTTTTTTTTATTATCAACTACAAGTTTAAGCTAATTTATGCTGAAGGGATATGTTCTAAGTTGTGATTAATATAGAGAAAGGCACTAGGGTCGTGGCATCACCTAGGTGGTTAACTAACGGGTAGAGACTACTAATAATAGATTGACATATTTGGGATCAATGTTATAACCGTTGCACAATTATACCCACTCTCACACCTCTCGGTAGAGAGAGCGATTTTGCCCAATTGACTCTCAAGAGACCAATTGGGTAGGCCAATTAGACCAAGCAAGCATGTCACACCCTATGTTTGTATACGGTGGAAATTGGGGCTACCCGATTTCGTCCCTCGATGGAAAAGGTGATACCACGTCAGAAGACCAGGACGTTGAGCTCGGGATCGAAGTTCCTTTCCAATGTCGAGGTCGATAACACTTACCGAAGTCAGAAGAAGGCGTGCTTCGAGATGATGCCGATATGATTCAGTAACAGAAAGGGAGAGATATCCGCAACAAACCGAAGATCACAACATTAATTCCGGAATGGATTGGTCTTCGGCGGTTAAATAGTTGTCAAACATGATTACCTACTATAATTAAAAGTGTACCTTATTTAGGATTCCCCAACTATATAAAGGAGGATCCCACTCATTTGTAGCATTCACTATTCACTGATAAGAAAACATACGCACATTATTCTCTTTTTATTTCGCTTACTATTCATTAGAGTTATTTTATCATTTGTTATTGCTGTTATCATACCTCGAGATTATCACAGATCGAGGTCGAGATTTAGCTTACACATTGGCTTGATCTATTTTATTCTTTAATTTATCTATTTAATTCCTTGTTTATCAATTGACATTGAATTAAATCACATATCCTTAAAACCATAATACAAGTTTAATTTTTACTCAAATTTTAGGGTAAACAGTTTGGCGTCCACCGTGGGCCTGAGGATAATAGTGATTATTTCAGTGTTGATTCTGATAATACACGTTATTTTCACACTTGGTCTTGTCAAGTATTTTTGCTCCCGGGTTAAAGCATGCCAAACTCGCAAAATGCACCTGTACATGGTGATGATGGTCTCGGATTTCACGGGGAAAATGACAATGTAATTGCTCCAGGAGCCGGGTGCCACCGGCTAATATCGGGGGAGCACTGGTCGCCAATACAGTCGATATCAGTTCGCACGTTTCTCTAAATACGGACTAGGCGCAGACCCCGAAGGGAGTGTATATAGGGAAGGCCGATCCGGTGGCCAAGGTACACAGGGTAGAGAAGACGGGGGAGTTAGTCTCCAAATAATATTCGAGATGCTACAGGCTCAGCAGGCTGCTATTGCTCAATTGCAAAATCAACATAGGACTCCAAGTGTGGTAGAGCCAAAAATCACTCACCGTACCGAGCCAATGCCAGAAAGGTCAAATGGTAATGAATCAAGGACTGATCCTGCAATAATGAAAATGCTCGAGGAGCTCACCAAAAGAATTGAGTTGGGAGAGAAGAAAATTGAAGATAATGATAAAAAATGGAAACATACAACTCCCGAGTTGATCAGATACCGGGGGCACCCCCGATCCTAAAGGGTTTGGATTCGAAAAAGTTCGTGCATAAGCCTTTTCCTTAGAGTGCGGCTCTGAAGCCCATTTCTAAGAAGTTTCGTATGCCGGATATACCTAAATACAACGGGACCACCGATCCTAATGAAAACAACATCACTTCATACACATGTGGAATAAAGGGAAATGACTTAGAAGATGATGAGATCGAGTCTGTTTTGTTAGAAAAATTCGGGGAAACTTTGTCAAATGGAGAAATGATTTGGTATCACAACCTACCACCAAATTCCATCGACTCATTTGCCATGTTAGCAGATTCTTTCGTGAAGACACATGCCGGGGCGATAAAGGTCGCAACAAGAAAATCGGACGTTTTCAAGATAAGACAAAGGGATAACGAAATGCTGAGGGAGTTCGTATCCCGATTTCAAATGGAACACATGGAGTCGCCACCGATCACAGATGATTGGATCATTCAAGTTTTCACTCAAGGGATGAACGAACGGAGTTCGATAGCATCATGACAATTGAAACAAAATTTGGTCGAGTATCCAGCTGTAACTTGGGCAGATGTGCACAATCGGTATCAGTCGAAGATTAGGGTCGAGGATGACCAATTAGGAGCCCCTTCCAATTCATTACATCCAAACAGGTTGGCAGTTAAAACCCCGAGAGACGTCGACAAGGGAGCCAAGGTTAAACAGAGAACAATATCAACCATATACCACAGATCGAAGGAACAATGGTTCAGGATGCAATCCCGCCTGGAATGATCGAAGAAGCAATCGAGGGCAGAGTTCTCGGGGACTTATGAGCAAAAGTGGTTTTGATAAGCATGCAAATCCCGTGGAGGCACCTCGGTTATCGGAGTATAACTTTATCGTTGATGCATCGGGCATTGTATCGGCAATTGGAAAGATCTAGGTGGCCCAGACCCATACAGACCGATCCTTCCCAAAGAAACCCAAATTTGATGTGCAAGTATCATGGCACGCATGGTCACAAAACCGAAGATCGCATGCAACTGAGGGAAGAGGTAGCCAGTCTATTCAATGAGGGTCACCTTTGAGAGTTACTCAACGATCGAGCTAAGAATCATTATAGAGAAAGGGATGCCAACAAGAAAAATAAATTGGAGAAACCCCAGCATGTCATTGATATGATCGTCGGTAGGGTCGATGTTCCACAGGGACCCATATTCAAACACACTAAGGTGTAAATTACTAGGGAAAAACGAACCCGAGATCATGTGCCCGAAGTCTCCTTATTATGAAACGATAAAGAAGCAGAAGGCATTTCTCAGCCATACAACGACGCTCTGGTAATATCTATCTTATTAAATAAAGTTCAAGTTAAGCGTGTTTTAGTGGGTCCAGGTAGCTCAACGAATATCATCCGATCGAGGGTCGTGGAGCAACTCCGCCTACAAGATCAAATCGTGCCCACAGCTCGGGTCATAAACAGCTTCAACATAGCTAGGGAAACAACTAAAGGGGAGATTATTTTACCGGTGAATGTGGCTAGAACCATTCAAGATATCAAATTCCACGTGATCTAAGGCAATATGAGGTATAATGCCTTACTCGAAAGGCCTTGGATCCACAACATGAGGGTAGTCCCCTCGACTCTCCACCAAATGATGAAATTTCCGATGACGGATGGTGTAAAAATAGTATACGGGGAGCAGCATACCGCAAAGGAAATATTTGCGGTCTATGAAGTAACACCAATATCAACACTATCAACTTCGGAAAGGTCGAGCATCACAGGTAAACAGGAAGCCAAATAGCAATCACAGCCACCAGCATCGACCGAATCGGGAAAGTAGGAGATAGAAGAAGAAGAGGAGGATTTTTTGACCTCTCGAACCTTTATTGTTCCCAAAGACTCCGATGCCACCAAATTAATGGTCGAAGAGCTGGAACAGGTTATACTGATCGAGTACCTGCCCGAGCGAAAGTTATACCTGGGAACAGGGTTAACCCCCGAACTCAGGAAAAAGCTTATTCAATTTCTTATTGATAACATGGATTCTTTTGCTTGATCCTATTTAGACATTACAGGGATCCCACCAGAGATAACAATGCATCGGCTAAGCCTTGACACCAGGTTCAGACCAGTGAAACAAAAAAGAAGGCCCCAGTCTGAGGTAAAACACGCACGCATTCATAAAGGACAAGGTAACTAAACTTCTCAAAATAAGGTCCATTCGGGAGGTAAAATATCCCGAATGGCTAGCCAATGTAGTCGTGGTCCCTAAAAAAGGGAACAAACTTAGAATGTGTGTAGACTATAAGGATTTAAATAAGGCATTCCCCAAAGATTCTTCTCCACTGCCTAACATCGATCGCATGATCGACGCCACGACTGGACACGACATCCTTACCTTTCTCGATGCCTATTCCGGGTATAACCAAATTCAAATGAACCCGGAAGACCAGGAAAAGACTTCATTTATTACCAAGTATGTAACATAATGCTATGAGGTAATGCCCTTCAGCCTAAAAAATGCTGGAGCTACTTACCAACGCCTAGTAAATAAAATGTTCGAAGAACAAATAAGTAAGTTAATGGAAGTTTATATCGATGACATGCTCGTTAAGTCCCTATGTGCAGAGGACCATTTGGCTCATTTGTAGGAAACATTCGAGATTTTGAGGAAATATAACAAGAAGCTCAACCCCAAAAAATATGCTTTCGGGGTCGATTCGGGAAAATTCCTGGTCTTTATAGTGTCGAACCGAGGGATTGAGATCAACCCCGATAAAATCAAGAACATCAAAGACATCACCGTCGTGGATAGTGTAAAGGCCATGCAGAGGCTAACGAGATGGATAGCTGCTTTAGGCCGATTCATCTCGAGGTCATCGGATCGAAGCCATAGATTTTTTTCTTTTCTCAAAAAGAAGAATGATTTCACCTAGACCCCGGAGTGCCAACAATCATTAGAGGAATTAAAGCGATACCTATCGAGTCCACTATTGCTTCACACTCCAAAGGCAGATGAGAAACTCCACTTGTACTTGGCAGTATCAGAAATCGCGGTAAGTGGTGTCCTAGTTCGGGAAGACCAAGGTACGTAATTTCCCATTTATTATGTAAGTCGAACCTTAGGAGAAGCAGAAACTAGGTATCCACACTTAGAGAAATTGGCACTTGCACTGATAACCGCTTCTAGAAAGTTACAACCATACTTCCAATGTCACCCCATATGTGTATTAACCACTTACCCACTTCGTGATATTTTACACAAGCCTGAACTATTGGGCTGATTGGCCAAATGGGCTGTTGAACTCAGTGGGTACGATATCGAGTATCAACCTCGAACGACCATCAAGACCCAAATTTTGGCGGACTTCGTGGTTGATTTCACGCCAACCCTCATACCCGAAGTTGAAAAAGAACTTTTGTTAAAATCAGGCACATCATCGAGGGTGTGGACCCTTTTCACAGATAGTGCTTCGAATGTGAAGGGGTTCAGGTTAGGCATCGTTCTGAAGCCACCCACGGGTAGCACTATTAGGCAGTCTATAAAAGCTTCTAGGTTGACTAACAATGAGGCCGAGTACGAGGCCATGATTGCAGGTCTCGAGCTAGCTAAAATCTTGGGAAAAGAAGTCATTGAAGCTAAGTGTGACTCTTAATTGGTAGTGAACCAAGTAAACAGAACCTTCGAAGTTCGAGAGGATAGAATGCAAATGTATTTGGACAAGCTGCAGGTAATTTTGCACCATTTCAAGGAATGGACTTTACAGCATGTACCTCATGAACAAAACAGTGAGGCCAATGCACTCGTAAATTTGGGGTCGTCGGTCGAGGAAGATGAGATCAGCTCAAGGACTGTCGTTCAACTCTCGAGATCGGTGATCTAGGAAGGCCATGCCGAGATAAACTCTACAATATTGACCTGGGATTGGAGGATAAATATATTGAATACTTGAAGAATGGAAAACTCCAAAAAATGAAGGTCTAGCAGCTTTACTTGATAATCTTCAAGGTTTAGGCAAGGATTGAGTGAGGACTTGATGAAGATCACCCTCTCTCTTTCTAACTCCCTATCTTACTCTATTTGCAGCAAAATAACATAAAAGAGTCTAATGGGGTGTTTTAAATGGGATGGGGTCGAGTTTTAAAAGTTAGAAAATTGGAGCCTCGACGAAATCTGCTCATGCGGCCCGCAAAAGGGACCACAAAAATGGCCCCAAAAACCTAAACAAACTGTCCGGGTATGCGACAGAAATGTGGTCTGCATACCTATTCTGCGGTCGCATAATGCACCACAGAACTGCCCCTTACAAAAATTCCAAGGGGATTATGCGATGACTATGCGGCCCGCATATTGATTATGCGATCGCATAATTGGCTGCATAGTTGACCTCAAATTAACCATCAAACTGTCTGACTCTGCGGCGACTATGCGGTCCGCATAGCTATTATACGATCGCATAATGGACCGCAGAAACACACTTTTCTGGAAAACTTTATTCCTTAACTTTTTAATAGATCGATCAAAAGGGTCCGAACCGCAGCGAGCATACAAATTGCTAATACATATTCCTAATTTGGTACTACGAGCTTTTGAGTTTTTGAATAGAAATTTCACGAGGCCTTACATCCTCCCCCACTTAAGATCATGCATCCTCGAATGAGGATCAAGGTTCACTCATTAGCAATCTTTATGCAACCTCAGCTTTTCACAACATGAAACATATCAACAAACCCAAATTTGGCTAACTCCCTAAATTTCCAAAAATTTTTGCTAGAGTTTCCTTTGTATCTAGGCCTATCCACCTGTCAGAGAGCCCCAGAAACATATCCTAATAGCATATACACATTCTATATACATAACATAACTTGTACAACACTAACTATGGCCGCATAGGCAACATATAACCAAAACAGGACAGTTTTACATAGATCCAATCAAAAGATAAGAGTTCATAGGAACCAAATGCATATAAGCTATTACATGACTATTCAAACAAATGTGGGTACTTCCTTCTCATTTCTTCCTCGGCTTCCCAAGTGGCTTCCTCAACCTGCTGGTTCCGCCATAACACTTTTACAGAGGCGATTTCCTTATTTCTCAATTTTCGGACTTGCCTGTTAAGAATGACAACTGGAACTTCTTCATATGACAGTTCCTCATTAACCTCAACAGTTTCAACTGGCACAATAGTGGACGGATATCCCACTACCTTCCTCAACATAGACACATGGAATACCGGGTGTACCAATGACATCTCGGGTGGTAGCTCGAGCTTGTATTCTACCTGACCAATCCTCTGAATGATTTTGTAGGGTCCGACATACCTCGAACTCAATTTTCCTTTCTTTCCAAACCGCATGATTACCTTCATGGGGGAAACCTTCAAAAATGCCTGATCGCAGCCAACTCCACACTACTAATAAGTAGCGAGAAAGGGTCGCAATAGCTTTAAGCCAAATTTGGGTTGGGATCGATATCCACAGAGAGCTAAAATTGGAATTGAGTTTCTATTTAGCCTAGGATTGCGCAGCGTTCCAAATTGCACTTCTCATAACTTTTGGGGTTTTCTTTTATAATTCTACTTTTAACAAACTACAAATTGTAAATTAAGCTAAGAGTTAAATGCTACGGGTTGTTCAAATATTCTAAAAGCACTAGGGTAGTGGTATCCACCTAGGTGGTCAATTGACAGGTACTTGAAACTAAGGCTCTATTGACATGATTGGGGAGTATGATATAACCGTTGCACTACTCTACCCACTCTACACCTCTCGGTGGTTCAAGTGATTTTGCCCAATTGACTTTCTCAAGACCAATGGGTAGGCAAATTTACTCGAGCAACTTAGGGTTCAAGTCGGGTATTACTCTCTCGAGGTTTAACCCTTTTATTGGGGCTATCAATCTCTTGCGTACACCCCAATATCTTGTTGGATCAATTTCGGAGACTTAGACTCTCTTTCTCAAGAAGATCCCTAGTCAACTAAACACAAACTAGTGTTTGGAACCACTAATTCAGCAATTTAACCATGAAATTGACCCAAATATCAAATACCCATAGTCAATTTAGCCTTAAAATGCAAGATCCATCAATTACCCACACTAGGGTTGAGCCACAACCCTAGTTATAGGGTCTAGCTACTCATACTTGAAGAGAAAAATAGAGAAATAGATGAAGATAAACACATATTAATTAATTATTAAGTTAAATACAAAGATTCAATGATGAAAACTATGTAAAAATGCCCAAAATGGCTAAGAAGAGTCGTCTCACAAGCGCAACTACTGTATTACAATATCTGATACCCTAAAAATGGAAAAAGGATCTATTTACACTAAGCTGGAAAATATAGACAAAAATACCCTTGCGGGGTTAGTGCGGACCGCACAAAATGGTGTGCAGCCGCACTAGGCTCATGAACTTGAAAACTTGACTCTCTGAACTCAGGCTCCGCGGACTGCACAGAATGGACTGCGGCCGCGGAACCTTCTAGTGCAGTCCGCACAAACTAGACCGCGGACTGCACAGGCTTGAAAGCTTCAACTTCACCCTCTCTGAACCTTGGCTCTGCGGACCGCACAGAATGGTAGTGCGGCCGCATTGCCTTTAGTACGGACCGCACAAAACCTTCTGCGGCCACACTACCTTAATGCCTGAAATACCAGCTCTCTGAATCTCCGTAGTGCTGACCGTACAAAGTGTAGTGCGGCTACACTAGGCCTGTTTTTCCTGAGTTTGTCTTATCTTTGGTACTTGTGCAAGTTTCACTCCTTTTGAGCTGATCTTTGACATCTTGTCACTTTGTTGATCAAACCTGCAATCAAGCACAACTTATGAGCCTTTTGGGACTATTTTGTATGAATTTATAATCAAAGCGTAAGCAAGAAGGGGTATAAAATGCATCAAAATCCCTAGTTATCAACTCTCCCAAACTTAAGCTTTTGCTTGTCCTCAAGCAAACAAAATAAGACTCACCCCTTAAGGGAAAATCCAAGAAATTTTTAGATGTCCTAAAGCAACCTCAACTAGCATCAATTGGGACTAACAATTGCCCTCAACACACATGAGTCATTAGCAACATTTAACCTTTGAAACATCATGGATTAAGTGCGACACAAGAGCATCAAGAGTTGACTCAAAACATCAAAAAACTCTTTTAATTACTTTGGTCATTATGGAAGCCAAACTCACACATCCTCAACTCTCCCTAAGCAAACCTCACCTTTAGAATATTGGCATGCAAAACGAGGCTAATGAAAATTCACTCATCTCTCTCAAGAAAAAGTCACAAGTCCGGCTCTAGGTACCATATGCTTGCCCCTTATGTGAGTATCCACTAATGTAAGCTTCATTCAACTCAAGATCATATAGGGCTTTTGTGGATACATTATGAAGGCTTTTGGTTCAGGGTAGTACATGTTTTGGTCTTAGTAGGCTCTATCTTCCCTTAAGCACTTCTTTTGATTCATTTGGCACAATTCACGTGACTCTTTGAGTCATTTCACTTCTTTCTAAGGGGTTAGAGAGATACACTGTCACTCTTTCTTATGCATTTCAAACCTTTTCTCCTTTTTCAACTTTCCACACCTTTCATTCTTTGCTTTTTCTTGAAACCCTTTTTATTCTTTTTCACTTTGAACATTCTTTTTGTCTTTTTGCTTTTCTTTCTTTTTCATTGCCTTTCCTTTTCTTCATTTTTGTGCCCTTTTACCACTTTGTTGCAATCCTCATCTCTCCCCCCAAACTTATACTTCTGCCATGTGCTAAAGGAAATATCGGGTGCCAAGAGAGGGTATCTTTTAGAATAGGTATAGGCTTGTATCATGGTTCTTGAAAGAAATAGGTCTAAGACTCAAAAGGTTGACTAGGGATCATATTATTGGTAGACTATGGAATTGTTCAAACTATCATTTGGATCAAGGAGAGCCTATAATTTTGTCTCAAGTCAAAATTCACTTATGATTTCTCCTCAACAAACATTCAGGGCAAGTTCTAGACCAATGGCTCAGGACTTGTACTTGCAATTGCAATTACTCACTACACAAGCTAAGGGATTGCTAAAGACATAGAGTCGGGGGCCCACAACGACCTTAGATACGATTTGAGCACACAATGGTCCCGAAAAACCACTTGATGATTATCGGTCAACACAAGAGTCTCAAGGTCACGACTTTCACCATCCTAAACACAACAATTTGTTTTTGACCATGAGATCAAAGGCAAATGTGCTAGGCCTAAGTGAAGCTTTGCTTGAGGTACTCTTAACTACCAATCTACTAAAAACAAAAAGAAAAAACGGACTCAAACCCTTAAGAAGGTTGTCACGCCATCCATCATTGGGAAGAGCCACTCGGTTCACACAACAGTCCACCTTTGGAAAGAACCATGGCATTAAGAAAACCAAAGGCTTATTGCAAACTTTGAAAGCAAGAAGCTACGAATCACTAATAAGAAGCTAAGAACGAAAAATTTGCGAAAAATAGAATGAATATATACAATAAGGGATTTGTCGAATGTACAATAGATGGGGATGAATATGTACAATGTAGCATAAATTTATATACAGACCCAAAGTAAAATAAAAGTACGATAAATATAATGAAATATCAAAATTATATACATACCAAAGATAAAAAGATAAAGAAAGCATAAAAATGTATCAAATATATATACAATCATCCAAATGAATAGTAGAGCCACCCCCTCAAATGAAAGATGGTATTGTCCCCAATGCCAACTAGTCTAAATAAAGCATCAAAAAGGTAAGAGGAAAAAGGATATCGAAAACTCCTTATGGCCCGTCTGTCTGCATAGGCTCATGTGTGGTCCCTGGGTCCTCTGTATGCTTAGGGACCTCAGACTGGTCCCCTGTGGCCTGCTGCGCTGCTACTGGGACCTGGGCCTGGACAGGCTCTGTAGGTAGTGCATCCTGTGGCTGACCGAAAGAGGTCTCCTGTGAGTCAGCCAGCTGGATCATTGCATCATCAGCTCAAGGGCTCATCATTTTCCTCTTAGGAGGCCTCTGTGAGTGATCCAGCTCTGGATGAACTATTGGGGCTGGGTCCTAGAGCAATAAATCTAAAGGAAGGTGATCTGCCTTCAATCTGTCTACATCTGCTCTTAGCTCCTTCACGGATTCTTTGGAGGCTCGTGTCTTCCTCAGCTTCTTATGCTCCCAAGCAAGCTCCTTGAGAGCCTTGCTATGTGAATCTACTGCCTTGGAGAGCGCTGCCTGAGTGTCGAGGATCTTCTTCTGGTTGTCAAGTATCTCCTTAAGCGCATCCTATATCGCCTGTGGAACCTGTGTTGGCTGAGGTGCTGACTGTGCCTTTACCACAGTGGTGACTGTGGACAACTTGGATGAGGTAGTCTGTATTCAGTTGTTTATGCTAAGAAGCACCTGGCTCAGTCGTGGAGCAGTAATAGGATGGGCCTGGGAAAATGGAATCTCCGGGCCTGCTGAGGTGGATAGACCAACAGGAGTGGATGAGGATGTGGAAGGGCCGGAGGGATGTCTGTAGAAGTGGAGGTAGGCTTAGCAGGAGCTACTATCATAGCTGTCTCTTCAGACTAGCCAGTTGGAGCAGTAGCGATACCTTTGAAGTTCTTGCTTTTGGGGTTGTCATCCCCCTGCATGTTGTAACAGTAAAACGAGGCTTTCGCCTTGACCTTGATGTCATATGGACTCTTGTCCACATTCAAGTCCCGGAAGTACATTGTGAGGAAACTGGGAAAAGGATAGTTCTAGTCATGCTCTGCACCCACAACAGTAATGATTCTGGACATAATATTCCCCACATTGATGGGATACCCTGCCATTATAGAAGCCACTAATACAGCCCGGTGGAGAGGTAAGGTATTGTCATGAGTGGTAGGGTCTAACCGGCTGCAAACAAAGGTCTCACATCCCCTTGCTTCAAAGTTCAAGCTCCTTCTCAATATCTTGACTCCAACAGTCAACCAGTCGGGGATGGTACCTAGGATTGCCAGGTACTGTGCTAGACATGGACGAACCTCCTCGCCCATTTCCATCTTCGCCATGTACAAGGTCTCATCCTCCTCATTGAAGCCCAGGTATTCATTGATCGACTTCCCATCAAATAACACTTTTAAGCTCCGAACCTTGGTCACTTTAGAGCCTTTTTGATGTGGGCTACATTGCAATAAAATTCCTTGACCAAGTGTTCGTTGGAAACCACACAGTTATCCATAAAGTTCTCCCAACCCACTCTAGTCCTAAACTATATCTGCACATCGGGTTGTGAGGTAGTAGGTCTCTATCTATGAAGCTCCTCTCTGGAATCAATTTTCTCACCGTCCACCACTCCCGAAACTTATGGTACGCCCCCTCACTCACAAATCTATCTTCCCAAGCTTCAGGCTTCCTAGTTCTAGCAACGCCTCCCACCTGAGGCTCACCTCTTTTAGCTACCTCCTCATTTCCCTGTACTTCCTCCTCACCTCCTTTTGTATCCCCTCCGGATAGTGAAGCTATGGGAGAGGTGGAGTATTCCTTACTACCTGCTACTGAGGCCTTAGACGACTCAGAAGAAATGTTCACTAATGCTTGGGAAGCAGGGGAAGTGGAAGGAGTGTCTCTCAGTCTGTGCCTTTCCGGATACAGGATGTATTTTGGGATTGAGTTCGAAGAGACCTCCTGATAGGGCTCATACTCACTCCCCGACATGTCAATGGCTCTGTTAGTAGCTTTTATGGCCTTCATCATGTTTTTGATGTTTTGCCTAGCTTGGGGAGTGAGTTTGACCATTTTCTGTCTCCCTCTCCGGGAGGATTCTCCTCGGCCTGGTTGTTTAGAGCCTTTCCCTCGTTGTTTCACCATTGTCTACATACACAATTTAGTTGAACTTGTTAGAATCAATTTCATCAGTTGAAAGCAGTGTTGCAGCAAGAAAGCAGAAAGTTGCAGAAAACACCCAGTACGGACCACACAAAATGGAGTGCGGCCGCACATGGGTTAGTGTGGACCACACAAAGTGGACTGCGGTCCGCACAGGGATGGGGTTCAGAATAACCACCCTCTGTATCTTGACAGTGCGAACCACACAAAATAGTAGTGCGGCCGCACAGGGGCCAATGCGGACCGCACAAAATGTAGTGCGGCCGCACAGGGGCCAGTGCAGACCGCACAAAATGTAGTGCGGCCGCACTGCCCAATGTTCAGCTTCCCACAAGTTCTTCAGTGCGGTCCGCACAAAATGGTACTGCGGACCGTACTAGGGCACCGCGGACCACACAAAAACGACCGAGGTCCACACTAAGTGCCCAGTTTTGGCACTAAGTTAGGGTTCATGGTATTTTTGCTTTTAAGTCCAAATTTTCACCTAATGAGTGTCCCTAAGTGATTGCCCAGTCCTTTACACTAACTAAGTATGCAGGAATCAAAAATCTAACTAATCTAACCTAGCAAGTGAGGAAATACGGGGGGAAGCAGAACTAAAAGCTAAGAAAATGAAAATTAAATGAAATTAACAAAATTACACAAGTAAAAGGAAGCCAGATTATGAGATGAAGTGAAGTCAATCAATGTTAAGCAAGTAATTATGATCAAATGCAGGGGATGAACAGTGATTATAAGCTCTGAGAGTCAAATTTGTGAAAAGAGTAGAAGGGGACCTTAGGGTCTATTTATAGGGAAAAAATCCCTGGGCCTATTCTCACCAACCAGAACGGACCGCACAGAATGGACTGCGGTCCGCACTGCACAGCTTTGTACAAACTTGATGAGGCAATGCTTTGCGGACTGCACTGGCAAACTTCAGAGAGGTCTCAATTCACCCTTCACTAGTGCGGCCGCACTGGCAACTTCAATGCTGTACATTTTTCCACCATGTCTTACACTGCATCAACACAACCCTGCAACATCTCACAACCAGTTAGCCCAAAAATCAATCCTATACTACAAAGAAAATCAAAGGAAACAAGAAGAAAAACACAAAGGTTGCCTTTCAAGAAGCGCTTGATTTAACGTCGCGGCACGACGTAGGTTACCATCACATCATTTGAAATGAAGAAGTGCCACCACGTGACTGTCATCAATTTTCCCAAGATAATGCTTGACCCGGTGCCCATTAACTCTGAAGACTTCACCATTTTTGTCTTTAAATCAAGAGTACCAAAAGGGGTCACAAACACAACATCAAACGGTCCACTCCATTTTGATTTAAACTTTCTCGGAAACAGACATAACCGGGAGTTGAACAAGAGAACCAAATCACCTACTTTGAACTCCTTTCCACGAGCATATTTATCATGAAGGTACTTCATCTTGTCCTTATATAAGGACGAACTGGAGTAGGCATGGAATCTTAATTCATCAAGTTCATTGAGCTGCTCCACACGAAGATTGACTGCAACATCTCACTTAAGATTTAGCTTCCTCAAAGCCCACATGGCCTTGTGCTCTAACTCAACCGGCAGATGGCACACTTTCCCAAATACCAACCAATACGGAAACATACCAATCGGAGTTTTGTAAGCCGTCCGATAAGTCCATAGAGCGGCATCCAACTTCTTCGACCAATCGGTCTTATTAGCATTGACCGTCTTTGACAATATACTTTTGATTTCCCTGTTGGAGACTTCCACTTGACCACTTGCTTGAGGATGATAGGGGTAGAAACTTTGTTATTGACACCATACTTAGAAAGCAATGTGTCGAAAGCTCTATTGCAAAAGTGAGACCCCCTTATCACTAATAATCGCACTAGGAGTACCAAACCTTGTAAAAAATGTTTTTCTTGAGAAATGCAACAACACTCCAGGATTCATTGTTGGGCAAAGCCACGACTTCAACCCACTTTGATACATAGTCGAGCGCCACAAGAATGTAAGTATTCCCACAAGAGCTAACAAATGGACCCATGAAATTGATGCCCCATACACCAAAGATATCCACTTCAAGAATGGTATTGAGAGGCATCTCATCCCTTTTAGAAATTCCACCCGCTCTTTGGCATTCATCACACCTCTTCACAAAATCACCCGCATCTTTGAACAAAGTTGGCCAATAGAATCCACAACTAAGAACTTTTGAGGTGGTCCTCACCCCACCGTGATGGCCACCATAGGGTGAAGAATGGCAAGCCTTTAAGATACTCAATTGTTCTTCCTCTGGGACACATCTACGAATCACACCATCCGTGAAAATCTTGAACAAGTATGGTTCATCCCAATAGAAATCCAAACTATCCCACTTGAGCTTCTTCCTTTGGTTAGAAAAGAGCTCACACGGGATTACTCCGGTCACAAGGTAATTAACAACATCAGCAAACCATGGCATATCATTCATTGACACCGTAAGGAGTTGTTCGTCGGGAAATGAATCATTGATCTCAAGGCCATCACAAGGCCTCCCCTCCTCCTCCAAACGGGACAAGTGGTCTGCCACTTGGTTCTCACTACCTTTCCGGTCCACAATTTCTAGATCAAACTCTTGAAGTAGTAACACCCATCGCATCAATCTTGCCTTGGAGTCTTTCTTTGTCATCAAGTACCTAAGGGAGGCATGATCGATGTGCACTATGACCTTGGACCCCATAAGATACGGTCAGAACTTTTCCATTGCAAACACTATGGCCAACAACTCTTTTTCGGTAACCGTATAGTTCCTTTGAGCCTCATTCATGGTCTTGCTTGCATAGTATATCGGATGAAACATCTTGTTAACCTTTTGACCCAAAATAGCCCCAACCGCAACATCACTTGCATCACACATGAGCTCGAAAGGCAAGCTCCAATTTGGTGCGATAATGATTGGGGTAGTGGTCAACTTAAGCTTGAGAAGCTCAAATGCTTGCATACATCCCTCATCGAACACAAACTTTGCATCCTTTTCTAGTAACTTGCACAAGGGTTTACCATCTTTGAAAAATCTTTTATAAACCTCTGGTAGAACCCCGCGTGCCCAAGAAAACTTCTCTCCCCCTTGACGGAAATGAGGGGAGGAAGCCTTGAAATCACCTCTATCTTGGCTTTGTCAACTTCAATCCCACGCTTTGAAATCTTGTGGCCCAACACTATGCCTTCCTCCACCATGATTTGGCATTTTTCCCAATTAAGTACGAGATTTGTGTCTTCACATCGGGCCAAAACTCTATCTAAATTTCCCAAACACTATTCAAATGAATCTCCAACCACACTGAAATTGTCCATGAAGACCTCCATAATATCTTCCACCATGTCGGTAAAAATAGCCATCATGCATCGTTGGAATGTTGCTAGGGCATTACACAACCCGAACGACATCCGAGAGAAAGCAAAGGTTCCATATAGACAGGTAAAGGTGGTCTTCTCCTGGTCCTCCGGAGCGATTAAGATTTGATTATACCTCGAGTATCCATCCAAAAATCAATAAAAGGCACGCCCCACAAGGCGATCAAGCATTTGGTCAAGGAATGGCAATGGTACATGATCCTTGCGGGTCACCTTGTTCAGTTTCTGGTAGTCCATGCATATCCTCCATCCGGTAACTATCTGAGTGGGAATAAGTTCATTGTTGTCATTTGTCACCACAGTCATACCACCCTTTTTTGGTACACATTGCACCGGAGAAGTCCACGAGCTATCAGAAATGGGGTACACAACCCCGGTATCCAACCACTTGATCACTTCTTTGTTTACCACCTCTTGCATTGCCTCATTCAATCTTCTTTGATGCTCCAAGGAAGGTTTTGCATCATCCTTCAAGATAATTTTATACATACAGAATGTGGGGATTATTCCCCGAATGTCAGCCAAAGTCCATCCAATTGCCCTTTTTCGCCTTTGAAGCACCGCCAAAGTGGCCTCAACCTGCATGTTAGTTAGGAAAAAAGAAAGAATAACTGGTAAAGTAGAATTTGAGCCCAAGAACTCATACCTGAGGTGTGGAGGTAGTGGTTTCAACTCCAACACCGGTGGCTCCTCAATTGATGGTTTTGTTGGTGGAGTTTTCCGGTTTTCAAGATCCAAAGACAATTTTCTAGGCTCATAGGAATAAGAGCCCATCCCATGTAAGGCATTCACGCACTCCACTCTGCTTGCATCATCATTGACATCAAGATTTAATAGCACGAGCCTCAAGGGGGTCCTCCACGTTGATCATAGCACTGGTGTCATCCACAATCACAGCTGTGACAAGGTCTACAAATGAGCACACCTCGGTGCTATTGGGTTGCTTCATAGATTTGCAAACATGAAAGACGACCTTTTCATCTCCCACTTGGAAAGTGAGCTTACCCACTTCAACATCAACCAATACCTTCCCCGTCACAAGGAAAGGCCTCCCTAGAATGATAGGGACCTCATAGTCCACTTCACAGTCCAAAATCACAAAGTCGGCCGGCAATATGAATTTGTCCACCCGGACAAGCATGTCATCAATAAAGCCCAAAGGTCGCTTCATCGATTGATCCGCCATTTGTAACCTCATGGAAGTCGGTCTAGGTTGCCTAATACCCAAAGTTTTGAAAACTGAGTAAGGCATCAAATTGATACTAGCTCCCAAATCACATAGAGCCTTGGCAAAATCCGCACTCCCAATGGTCCAAGGTATGGTGAAAGCACCGGGATCTTCAAGCTTCGGGGCCATTGAATGCACTATAGCACTAACTTGGCGAGTCATCTTTATAGTTTCACAATCCATAGAATGCTTCTTTGTAACCAAGTCTTTCATGAATTTTGCATAGCCCGGCATTTGTTCAAGTGCCTCCACCAAAGGCACATTAATAGATAAGCTCTTCATCATATCAATGAACTTTTTAAACTGATTATCATTCTTATGTTTCGCGAGACTTTGAGAATAAGGCGGAGGTGGCCTTGGCAAAGAGCCTTGGCTTTTGGCACAACCGACTCTGGCATGTCAATTATGTGTTCCCTAGACGGGTTCACATCATTTTGAGTTTCCACCTCGACTTCTTGAATATCAATCCTCACTTCATTGTTCACATTTTCATCAACCACATCTTCAACTACCAAAGGGACTTCGTCATCTTGCAACTCAACATCATCCTCCACGACTTACTTTTGCTTAGAGGCATTCACATCAACGCCTCTCCCACTTCTTGTTGTAACTGCCATAACATGATTGTTCCCACCCTTTTGGTTCACTACTGTATCACTTGGTAGAGCACCCTTCAGGCGAGTATTCAATGACTGAGAGATTTGGCCTAATTGCACCTCCAAGTTTCGAATAGAGGTGTTATGAGAAGCTAACTGTGCATCAGAATCTGCATTCTTCTTCATCATCTGCTCGAACATCATTTCAATTCTACCCATATCATTACCCGAAAAACTAGGACCTTGAGATGGAAATGGTGGTGGATTGTTCAGTTGTTGGTACATTAGGGGCCTTTGAAAGCCTTGCCCCCGGTTTCCTTGGATTCCATTGTTCCATCCTCCTTGATTATTATTGTCACCCCAATTATTGTTATTACCATTCCAATTTCCTTGGTTGCCTTGATTGTTGTTCTGATTTCCCCAGTGGTTATTTTGGTTGTTGTTCCCTCAATTACCACTATTTTGTTGTTGATTGCCCTAATTGCCTTAAGGTCTCCACTGTTGTTGGTTGGAAGAGTTGCCCTATTGGCCTTGATAGTTGTTTATATATTGAACCTCTTCACTTTTGTCATCATAACCATCATTTTGAAAACCATCACATGCATCATCAAATTTCTCAAAATTCCCTTGGTTTTGTTGCCTTCTTTGCCTTCTCTTGTTGACAAGCATATTAACACCCTCCATGGAATTCACTTGGCGAGGATTTTGGACTTGTTGCAACTGTGCCTTAGCCAATTGATTCATAGTAGTTGTCAACCCCGCTATAGCTTGCCTTTGGTCATGTAATTCCTTGTGCAAATGAATAACTGTAGGGCCACCTTGAGGCACATTGGCTCTACTTTTCCATGCAGAAGAAGTGTCAGCCATCTCATCAAGTACATCACATGCCTCATCATACAACAGCTTCATAAAGTTGCCCCCGACAAGTTGGTTCACTATGCATTGATTTGATGTATTGATGCCCCGGTCGAAAGTTTGTTGGATCATAGCGTTGGTCATATCATTGTTGGGGCATTCTTTCACCATTGTTCTATACCGCTCCCAAATCTCATGCAAAGGTTCCGTGGGCTCTTGCTTGAAAGCCAATATCTCATCTCGAAGTGCCGCCATATGCCCGGGTGAAAAGAATTTAGCAATGAATTTATCCGCCAATTCATCCCAAGTTGTGATGGAATGGTTGGGAAGTCTCTCGAGCCAATCTAATGCATTCCCCCGAAGTGAGAATGGGAAAAGTCTTAACCTAAAAGCATCCTTGGACACATTCGTCTGTTTGCTCCCCCAGCATGTATGCATGAACCCCTTGAGATGTTTGTAGGCATTTTGATCCGCAGCGCCCGTGAAGTACCCACGCTGCTCAAGTAAGGTCAATATCACATCGGTTATCTGAAAGTTGCATGCTCAAATTTTGGGTGGGACAATAGCACTTGCATAACCCTGGTTCGAAAGTACTCCAGGAGCCACTCTTGGAGGTGGTGGAGGAGGGTCTAGAATATTGTAATTTGGATTAGCATTGGCATTACGGCCTCTATGTTGTCCTTGAGGTAGAAGAGGCACCTCATCTTGTTCAACATCATCTACCTCCTCCCCCGTAATCACATTTCCAAGAGGGTCATTTGCGTTGTTCAATGCCATTTTAGTACCTGAGTAGTGATATAAACAAGTAAGTAACAAAGAAGGAAAGAAGAACAATACACAAAACTAACAAAATAGATAGCCAAAACCGTTAGCTCCCCGGCAGTGGCGCCAAAAAGTGATCGCAGCCAACTCCGCACCACTAATAAGTAGTGAGAGAGGGTCGCAATAGCTTTTACCTGATTTTGGGTCGGGATCGATATCCACAAAGAGCTAGAATTGGAATTGAGTGTCTATTTAGACTAGGATTGCGTAGTGTTCCAAATTGCACTTCTCATAATTTTGAGGTTTTCTTTTATAATTCTACTTTCAACAAACTACAAATTGTAAATTAAGCTAAGAGTTAAATGCTACGGGTTGTTAAAATATTCTAAAAGCACTAGGGTAGTGGCATCCACCTAGGTGGTCAATTGACGGGTACTTGAAACTAAGGCTCTATTGACATGATTGGGGAGTATGATATAACCGTTGCACTACTCTACCCACTTTACACCTCTCGGTGGTTCAAGTGATTTTGCCCAATTGACTTTCTCAAAACCAATGGGTATGCAAATTTACTCAAGCAACTTAGGGTTCAAGTCGGGTATTACTCTCTTGAGGTTTAACCCTTTTATTGGGGCTATCAATCTCTTGAGTACGCCCCAATATCTTGTTGGATCAATTTTGGAGACTTAGGCTCTCTTTCTCAAGAAGAGCCCTAGTCAACTAAACATAAACTAGTGTTTGCAACCACTAATTCAGTAATTTAACCATGAAATTGACCCAGATATCAAACACCCATAGTCAATTTAGCCCTAAAATGCAAGACCCATCAATTACCCACACTAGAGTTGAGCCACAACCCTAGCTATGGGATCTAGCTACTCATACTTGAAGAGAAAAATAGAGAAACAGATGAAGATAAACACATATTAAGTAATTGCTAAGTTAAATACAAAGATTCAATGATGAAAACTAAGTAAAAATACCCAAAATGGCTAAGAAGAGTCGTCTCACGAGCGCAACTACTGTATTACAATATCTGATACCCTAAAAATGAAAAAAGGATCTATTTATACTAAGCTGAAAAATATGGATAAAAATGCCCCTGTGGGGTTAGTGCGGATCGCACAAAATGGTGTGCGGCCGCACTAGGCTCTTGAACTTGAAAACTTGACTCTCTGAACTCAGGCTCCGCAGACCGCACAGAATGGACTGCGGCCGCGGAGGCTTCTAGTGCGGTCCGTACAAACTGGACTACGGACCGCACAGAATGGTAGTGCATCTGCATTGTCTTCAGGGTGGACTGCACAAGACCTTCTACGGCCGCACTGCCTTAATGCATGAAATACCAGCTCTCTGAATCTCCCTAGTGCGGACCGCACAAAGTGTAGTGCGGCCGCACTAGGCCTGTTTTTCCTGAGTTTATCTTATCTTTGGTACTTGTGCAAGTTTCACTCCTTTTGAGCTAATCTTTGATATCTTGTCACTTTGTTGATCAACCCTACAATCAAGCACAACTTATGAGCCTTTTGGGACTATTTTTTGTATGAATTTATAATCAAAGCGTAAGCAAAAAGGGGTATAAAATGCATCAAAATCCCTAGTTATCAATACCCAATCGTCATCTTTGAATTCCAAATCTCTACGACGAACGTCCGAATAAGACTTTTGGCGACCCTGAGAAGCTTTCAACCTTTCTTTAATAATCTTGACTTTCTCCATGGCCTGATGCACGAGGTCCGGCCCTATCAATTCCGCTTCTCCAACCTCGAACCACCCAATGGGAGACCTACATCTCCTACCATACAACGCCTCAAATGGTGCCATTTGGATACTAGCATAGAAATTGTTGTTGTAAGCAAACTCTATGAGTGGCAAATGATCATCCCAGCTACCTTTGAAATCAAGAACACAAGCACGCAACATGCCCTCAAGCGTTTGAATAGTCCGCTCCGCTTACCCGTCGGTCTGAGGGTGAAAAGTCGTGCTAAGATTTACCTGCGTGCCCAAACCCTGCTGAAATTTCTTCCAAAAGTTGGCTATGAATTGAGCCCCTCGGTCTGAAATGATTGAGACTAGAGTGCCATGCAACCTGACTATTTCTTTGATATACAACTGAGCATACTGTTCCACTGTGTCGGTAGATTTGACTGGCAAGAAGTGCGCTGATTTTGTGAGTTGATCCATGATCACCCAAATTGAGTCGAACTTGCGTGGAGTGCGCGGTAACCCTACCACAAAATCCATGTTGATCATCTCCCATTTCCACATTGGAATTTCTAGACTTTGAGCCAATCTACCGAGCATTTGATGTTCAACCTTCACTTGCTGATAGTTCGGATATTTTTCCACAAAGTCCGCCACATCCTTTTTTATATTGTTCCACCGATAAACTTCCTTGAGATCATGATACATTTTCGTAGAACCTAGGTACACGGAATACCTGGAAGTGTGATCTTCTGCCATGATCCTTTCCCGAAGACCGTCAATATTCGAAACACATAAGCGGCCTTGGTACCATATGGTACCATCATCTATGCCAAAGGAAAAAGCTGTGGACTTGTGTTTATGAATCCCCTCTTTCAGTTGTGCTAACAATGGATTGTTGAATTGCTTCTCTTTCACTTCCATCACAAGCGATGATTCAACCCTATTCTGCACAATCACTCATCCTTCAATAGAGTCCGCAAGGCGAACTCCCAAACTAGCTAACTGGTGAACCTCCCGGGCCAAGGGCCATTAAAATGGCTCTAAATGAGCCAAACTACCCATAGATTTTCGACTAAGAGCATCCGCCACAACATTAGCCTTTCTCGAGTGATAGAGAATATCAATGTCATAGTCCTTGAGTAACTCCAGCCATCTTCTCTGTCTCAGATTCAACTCCTTCTGCTTGAAAATGTATCGAAGGCTCTTGTGGTCCGTAAATACATCCACATGGACCCCATACAAATAATGTCTCCAAATCTTTAGCGCAAACACCGCTGCCGCAAGCTCTAAGTTATCGGTTGGATAGTTCTTTTCATGGTTCTTGAGTTGCTTAGAAGAGTAGGCTATTACCTTGTCGTGCTGCATTAACACACACCCGAGCCTGATCCTTGAAGCATCACAATACACCACAAATCCCTTTGTACCCTCTAGTAGGGTTAATACCGATGTTGTAGTCAATCTTGATTTCAATTCTTGGAAGCTCCTTTCACAAGCATCGAACCACTGGAATTAACTGTTTTCTGCATCAATTTAGTCAATTGAGAGGCAATAGTAAAAAATCCCTCCACAAATCTCCTGTAGTACCCAGCCAAACCTAAGAAACTATGAATCTCTGTTGGAGTGGTAGGTCTAGGTCAATTCTTCACTGCTGCAATCTTTTGACCATAATTCCCTCCCTGGAGGCGATATGACCCAAGAACGCGACAGATTCAAGCCAAAATTCACATTTCAAAAATTTTGCATACAGTTGATGTTGCTGAAGAGTTTGCAGAACTGCCCAGAGAGGTCAACAACATGGTCCTCCCAACTTTGGGAATACACAAAAATATCGTCAATGAACACTATCACAAAGAAGTCTAGAAAAGGCTTGAAGACTCGATTCATAAGATCCATGAAAGTTGTTGGGGCATTTGTGAGCCCAAAAGACATCACCAGAAATTCAAAGTGCCCATACCGAGTCCTGAAAGCTATTTTTGGAATATCCTGCTCCCTTATCTTCAATTGATGATATCCGGATCACAAGTCAATTTTTGAGAAACACGTAACACCTTGCAATTGATCAAACAAATCATCTATCCTTGGTAGAGGGTATTTATTTTTTATTGTGACTTTGTTAAGTTGCCGGTAATCAATACACATCTGTAGCGACCCATCTTTCTTCCTTACAAACAAGACCGGTGCACCCCATAGCGACACATTTGGTCGGATGAAACCCTTTTCAAGAAAATCCTTCAATTGTTCCTTTAGCTCTTTCAATTCTACTGGTGCCATTCTGTAAGGTGGAATTGATATAGGCTGTGTGCCTGGAATCACGTCGATTCCAAAATCAATCTCCATGTCTGGTGGGATCCCAGGGAGCTCATCTGGAAAGACATCTGGAAATTCATTCACAACTAGTACGGACTCAAGGCTAGGTGCCTCGGCATCGGTGTCCGTAACACAGACTAAATGATAGATACACCCCTTTTTGATCATCTTCGCGGCCTTAAGGTAAGAAATAAACTGACCTTTTGCACTACATTATCTTCCTTCCATTAAACAATGGGCTCATTAAGAAATTCAAGCCTTACAGTTCTAGTTCGACAATCAAGTTTGGCAAAACATGAATAAAGCCAATCCATTCCCATTATTACATCAAAATTGACCATCCCTAATTCAATAAGATTGGCCATGGTATCCCTACCACGCACTGTGACAACACAACCTCTATAAACTCGAGCAGCCGTAATTGACTCACCAACCGGAGAAGACACCGAAAATGGCTCATGAAGCTGATCCGGTTTTATCCCAGATTCCATAGCAACAAAAAGGGGTAAAATAGGACAATGTGGAACCAGGGTCAATAAGTGCATACACATCATGAGATTGGACAGTCAGAATACCTGTAACAATATCTGGAGAAGCCTCTGCAGTCTGGCGACCAGTCATCGCATAGAATCGGCTGGGTCCTCCTGAACTCTGTGCACCACCCCTAGCTGCACCACGCCCTGTGTGTGCCGGAGTACCTCGAGTTAGAGAGAGGGCTGAAGATGTAGCAGTTGTTGGGCTGGCTGGTTGAGTTGTGCCCCTACCTGCTCCCTGGCGGGATATACGATAATGCCTCTGAATATGACCCCTCATCCCACATCCATAGCATATAGGTAACTCCAAGTAGCAAATCTCTGAGTGCATCTTCCCACACCTGGGGCACGAGGACCTCTGCTACTGCTGGGACCTCTCTACTGACCGACCCCGCTGGTGGGATCCCCTGCTGCCCTGACCGGACCTGAATAGACTCCATTGTTGCTACTGGCTAGGCCCTGATGGCGGTGCACTGGCTAAAGACTGTGCAACAGACTGGGACGGCCTTGATGATCCTCACTTGAAAGCTAATCTTCCCCCACCTAGTGACTCTCCCATGTTTCCCGTAGACCGGGCCTTGCTATTACCATCTCTCTCCATTTTGTTTTTCAGTTTACGATTCTCTGTGGCCTGAGCAAATGCTACCACTTTTCCGTAATTCATGTTAGAATTCAAGGCAGCTATAGAAGCCTTATTAATAGTCAAAAGATTAAGGCTCTGGACAAACTCGCTCACCCTGGCCTCCATTGTGGGCAACATGTGAATGGCATACTTGGACAGGCGAGCAAACTCCATGTGGTACTCCCACACACTTCTGCTATCTTGCTTCAGATTTTCAAACTCTGTTGCACGGGCTGCCCTTGTCTTAGTAGGCAAGAAATGATCTATAAAGGCATCTCCAAACTCAGTCCACCTCGCTGGAGGGCTCACCTCCTCACGAGAATCTTCCCACAATTCAAACCACGAATAGGCCACCCCTTTCAGACGGTAGACAGCCAACTCTACTCCCTCTGTATCAGTTGCACGCATAACCCTGAGGGTCTTGTGAATATCATCAATAAAATCCTGAGGGTATTCTTCTAGATTGGCACTCGTAAACACCGGAGGGTCTAACTGAAGAAACCTATTCAACCTGGAACTGGTGGAATCCCCTTATTGGCTGGATGAACTGGGCGCAACATTGGACCTCAGGGCCTGAGAGGCCACTAGCTGGGTCAACATCTGAATAGCTCCCCTAAGATCCCCATCAAAAATACCAGAACCGGAAGTTGGGGCTGGAGGCGGAACATGAGTATCAATGAGAGGGATAGTGGTACCCTCTGCAGGTATAGGAACTAGGGTAGTCTGCTCTGGAATAGAAGAACCAGGCAGGGTGATAGCAGGGAAACTACCCTCACTCGCAGTACCAAGCAGTGATTCATAAGCCACTCCTGAGGTGGCATTGGCTTCTTGGCCAATTCTCGCTTTCTTCTTAGGTGTCATTTACTGAAAGATAGAACAATGCACTAGTTAGAGGGGGAATAGTTTCGTAACAAGTCTTGCCGCACGATCCAGAATATCAAAGAAGGGTGTTAATCCTAAATACCCAATTAGCCTCCAACTTATATATGTGGTCGACTACACACCGATAAGAAGGACTCTACTAGACACGGCTCCGAGACATCCTAGGACACTTTAAAACCTTAGGCTCTGATACCAAGTTTGTCACGCCCCAACCTTGGGAGGTGCAACCGGTGCTCAATCAAGTGAACCCAACTGAGCAAGCCTTATCAAACACTTTCTACCCAACTCAATATTATTAAGGAAACCATGCTTTCGTTTATTTAGACAATAGGAAAGGTTGTACATTCAACATTGATAGTTCATTTTATATCACAACCTTAAACCGTAGTTAAGTTTCCAAGGTTCCATCCAGTTACAATCTAGAGAAACAAGAGTTTAGATTTATAACATAGTTCATAGACCCATCCAACACCCGTACATAACCCACACAAACGTCTACGGAGCCTCTAAGGATACAGAAGATAATTATGACAACGCCGGCAACAAGGCCCCGGCTATACCTCAAAAGTGGATATCTACAATAAAAGATGTACAACATAACCCCTTGAAGGAGAAAGGGGCTCACCAAGGCTTTTAGAGGAGGATACTCTGCTACGCGCGATCGAAACTATCGCTATGGAGCCACCTACATTCATTTAAAAATGTAGCGCCTCCAACAAAAGGGGCGTTAGTACCATGGAATAGTACTAGTATGTATAACTAAACACCATTTTATTAGAAAGAACTATCATATAAGAACAAGGAAATCACAAGAGACAATCGAAAGCTTTTAACCGAACACCACATCATCAAATACAAGAATCATATAATCTTTCGCATAATTTTCATAGCTTTTGTTTGGGCCACTTCATACTGTCCATCATCACTCACAATACCACCGCTTTCTAGAGCGAAGTCCGATCACGACCCGACCGGCTAGGTTGCCTCATTTGAGACATGTACTTCAATCACAATCTTATTCTCTCTTTTCAGAATTCAATATCAGCACAATACCACCATGTGTGCGATATGGCATCCGATCACGGCCCGATCGACTAGGCCGCCTTACCGAGGCATTGTTCCTTTCTCATTAATCATCTCGTTTCAATCTTTTATTTCACATATATCAATTCATAGGCACTTAGGGCCACAATTATCACATCATTTCTATTTTTAATGTTAACCTTGCAATTTGGGACCACAAGCACATACAAAAGCAATTCAAGTTGTAAGCATAGGTAAGATTTTACGTAGTTGGCATAACAATCTCAGTTTTAATCTTGACGTGAAGTCTAGGCATTCCAATACATGGTTCATTTTCTTCGTACATCTTTAAATATTTAGAATAGTACATTACATACATTGAGGCACACCTTTCATATATATATATATTCAAAACCAATTCATGTGAAGTAATAATCAATACATCAATCAAGTTTTCAGTCTTACCACATTTTCACATACACCAACGGAGCTCAATTTCTAATAAGAAGAGGTTTTAGCCATACATACCTCAACAGAGCTTTCTTTAAATTCTTACAAAATTCCGGGACTCTTAGCAACTTCAATCTATTTTATGAAAATTACAAATTGAACCAAGAATTAGAAACATGATTAAGATTCTAGCTCATTTGAGTACATTATCAAGCACTAGGTGTGCATTGTGATTATAGGACCCTTTTGTGAGAGATTTTCATTATCTTATACCCCAATTGCTATCTTTTTAGTTCACAACCTCCCCATACTCTAATATCTTTTATGCATGCAAGAAAATCCATTTTTATACCCATGAACCCCCAAGCTAATTACTCATTCTAGTGTGAATTTCGAAAGCAAAGGCTAGGGCTCAAGTTCTTACCTCTTGGGGTGAAGGTCTAGCAGCTTTACTTGATAATCTTCAAGGGTATAGGCAAGGATTGAGTGGGGACTTGATGAAGATCACCCTCTCTTTCTCTCTAACTCCCTCTCTCACTCTATTTGCAGCAAAATAACATAAAAATGATCTAATGGGGTGTTTTTAATAGGATGGGGTCGGGTTTTAAAAGTTAGAAAATAGGAGTCCCGATGAAATCTGCGATCGCATAATGGACATGCGGCCCGCAAAAATGGCCCCAAAAACCTAAACAAACTATCCGGGTATGCGATAGAAATGCGGTTTGTATACCTATTCCGCAGTCGCATAATGTACTGCAGAACTGCCCCTTACAAAAATTCCAAGGGGGTTATGCAATGACTATGCGGCCCGCATATTGATTATGCGATCGCATAATTGGCCGCATAGTTGACCTCAAATTAACCATCAAACTGTCTGACTCTGCGGCGACTATGTGGCCCGCATAGCTATTATGCGATCGCATAATGGATCGCAGAAATGCACTTTTCTGGAAAACATTATTCCTTAACTTTTTAATAAACCGATCAAAAGGGTCCGAACCACGGTGAGCAAGCTCACTGCAAAGAATTTTTACAAATTTCTAACACATATTCCTAATTTGGTACCACGAGCTTTCAGGTTTTTAAGTAGAAATTTCACGGGGCCTTACATATACGAGCTCCGTACTCATGATTTTGTAAAAAATGGCTCAAGGTCCAAGCGCAAATATACCTCTAACACTCGGGGACTGTCAATCGACATATTCGAGTTATTTAAACCTGAATTCATAAGACCTCACAGAGGCACTCTTCGGTCTATAGGACAAGGCCACCATTCTCGAGGACCAACACTTTGAATAAGTTCGAAGTGTTATTGGGAAATAAGCCCAAGAGGCATACCCAAAGGCTACGGCCAAATTAATCAAGCTCGGAGACGTCCGAATCCCGTAATCACAATAGGCCTTCAAATTCTTTGAAAAAACGGTTAAAAAAAGCTACCCTCGGCAAATAACCAAAAGGGTTTCGTTAAAATCAGCCATCAAAAAAAAAACCTTAAGAGGTATCAAATTATCTTAACACAAACGTGCTAAGGCACAAAAAGCAGAAGGGTTTCAATCGACATCGAACCCTCAAAAAACCCAATGGGTAAAAAAATACATGCTAAGGCATAAAGAAATTTTCACTAAGTATTTTAAGCCGAAAGAGGGAAATAATAGCCATCTTTTAGAGGTCATATCAGCCCGATCTAAAGAGCCTAAGGGCCAATATACTTAGAGTTTGAGACCTTGTTCTCACTCCATCCGAACCCAAGGGTTCGACTATCCCGAGCCCAAATAAAGAATAACTTGACTATGGCTCAGGGACTCACAATTATCTGACACCAACCCTAAAGGGCCTATGCCTCGAGTTCAAACCTTATTCAAACTCGACCATGGTGACTTCGAGGAAGTCACCCAAAACGAAAGTCTCGAACGCACCGTTCAAAGCATAAGGTTGTGTTAAAAAAATTTCAAGGCAAAAAACATGTTTATAAAAATTGAGAAGGCATTTAAGAGAAATTTTCTTTTATATATTGATGAAGAAGGATATGTACAAGAGACCAATAGGGGTCTTACAAAAAAGGAAAAGAAAAATGAAGTCCTAACTATGCTTGGGACTGGTTTCTCCCTTGGTGGCAGCTTCTCTTTCGGGCCCTTCATCGTTATTGGATCCGCCTTGGCTTCCTTCATCTTCGTCATCGTCATCGGAGGAGACAAGCAACCTGGCATCAGCTTCAAGCGCCTTAGCTTGAGCTATCTCTTCAGAGGGGGCAAAAGTCTCCCTCCGAGATTGGCACCTCGCCAAGTCATTGCTCCATTTCTATCGAATGAAAGCCTTCCTTAGCTATGCCTGAGTAGCCTCGACATTGGCCAAATACACGGCTATGGACTTATCAGCCGCGATCTTTGTTTTCCCGACCTCCACCTTGGCCTCAGCAAGCTCAGCTTCGAGCTCCTCGATCCTTTTGGCCTTGGCTGAAATTTTCTCTTTGACGCCTTGAAGTTGGACCTCAGCCAATGACAATTTGGCCAAGGCAACCTCTTTCTCTGTAGCAAGGCGGTCCATGTTCTCCTTCCACCGATCACCGTCGGCTTTTGACCTGATCGACTTCCCCTTGGAGCAGCTCAATCCTTTCCAGATTTTGCTGCAGTTGAGATATTTAATTATTAGCTTCCATAGTTTAGTCAAGATCGTACTCTTTAAAAAGGGTAGTTACCTGCGCATCTAGCTCAGCCTCTTCCTTACGAGCCTGGGCTAAGTCCGCTCGGAGGTCTCCGATCTCCTCTTCTTTCTTCACATAGAGGCATTTGAGGACATCTCTCTCCTCAGTAAGCTTTTTGAGTTCGGCCTCACACCGGTTCAGCTCAGCCTGGGACTTGGAGAACGCTTCTCGATGAAACACCACAATCTAAGGAGAAAGGAAAGAAATCAGCAAGAAAAAAATAAAAGCAAATGTAATAACGGGGAATGAAGTTTACCTGGTTCAAGATACGATGGGCCTCATCAAAAACCATCATCACATCTAGGTTGGAAACATCATCGACCCCCTCGAAGCAACCACAGAATATATCTTCCCCATCGTGGGCCATTCCCACATCGGGGGTCTCTATAGATCCAGCCACCCGAAATTGCCCTTTAGAAAATTCAGGGCCGGGCGGTGAATCATCACTATGGATTGCCCCAAGCAAGTTAGTTGGGGCACTCTTCCCCTTCTGAAGGGCACTAGAGTTGGATTCTTCGGGAACATTCGTCGGTTGTTCATCATGGTAAGAAATATCTTGTGCCCTTGATGACTTAGGGACTTTGCTCGAAGTACCTTCCGAGATCTCCTCGGTCCGAGGGTGAGTCTCCTCGGCCGTCACCGGCCCAGCTGCCTTAGAAGCTTCGACGCTTCCCCTCTGTAGAGGCACCAGCTCACAACCGGCGCCCTCCCCCTCCTCTTTCTCATCTCATAGCTTTTGGGATACACCGGTAGACAGAGCAGTAGAGTCGTCCTTCTGCTTAGAGCCCTACTCTTCTTAGGCTTCGGGGTATCAGAAGGCGAGGCCCTTCTCATTTTCTTGTCCTTGGCTAGTTTGGGAACCACCTCTTCCCTAGGCGGGGCCGGCCTCAATTCAGCAACATCGTTGAGGCCTGCGAAAAAGGGAGTCAAGTATGAGCGAAAGGACATGTTTCAGAAAAGGACATCGTAAGCATACAGGATAAACTTACCATGATTTTTATCCTCCCATCTACCCCTAGCCAAGTCACGCCAGCAGCGCTCGGCATGGGAGGAAGTTGCAGCCAGCTTCCGAACCCAGTCTTTAAGGTCGGGGACCGCATGAGGCATCCAGGCAACCACTGCATAATAGATGAAAGTGTTACACAAATCAAAAATAAGATACGAAGATTAATGGCTGATACTTACAATCGGGGTTCCACTTCTCGAAGAATGGCAGTTTCTCCTCGGGGATGAGGTCATAGGTCCTTACCCGCTCGAACCAGCTCATCCAACCTCGGTCCTTGTCCTCATCGATACTTGCAAAAAAGGACTTCGTTGATCGGCGTTGAAGCTTGATAAATACTCAATAAAGTTTTGGTCGATACAGCCGTATAAGGTGGCTGAGAGTGAATTCCAACCCCTTGGCCTTACCAGAGAAGAAGCGGAGCATAATCACTATGCGCCAGAATGAGGGATGCACCTGGCCGAGGGTAACCTGGTACGTCTTGCAAAAATCGATGATAACTGGGTCAAGAGGACCCAATGTGAAGGGGTAAGTGTAAACACTTAGAAACCCCTCCACGTGAGTGGTGATACTTTCTTTGGGGGCGGGGATCTGTACCACGACCTCAGGCCCCCAATTGCAATCTTCCTTCACGACTTCAAGTTGTTTTACCGTTATCGAGCAAATATACCTCGATACGTGTTCACATCGGCCAGGGACCGACGAAGGATTTTCGACTTCGAAATCATTTTTTAGGACACAACGACTGGGAACAATCTCGTGAAGGAGCGGTTCCACCAGCGTTTTCTCACCGGCCGGTCGGGAAGAAGAAGAAGAAGAAGAAGAAGAAGCTTTCTCCTTTTGAGGGACGGTTTTGGAGGTTTTCGCCATTGATTCAGATGAGATGAAGCAGAAAGAGGTGGAGTTTGGTATTTTTGGTCCTAAAGATCGAATCAACGGGCAGTGGAAGAGAAGATATGGAGAGAGGAAGAGAATTAGAGAAATTGGTGAAGATAAAAATAAAGTTTTGATTCAAATGGGAAACCTGTATTTATAGGTTCACGGGGACATATCGGTGGCGCTAGTGGACGACCGTCACTGGCAAGCATTTAATGTATTGGGAACCGAACAGACGGGACGTTTCGGTCACCTCGAGCGCTTACGTTACGGGGATGACGTCATTATCGGGGCCTCCAGAAAATCGAGGCTCAAGTCGTTTCTTATCATTTTAATCTAAGAAACGAGGGGACTATCTGTATACGATGGAAATCGGGGCTACCTGATTTCGTTTCTCGATGGAAAAAGTGATACCATGTCAGAAGACCAGGACGTTGAGCTCGGGATCAAAGTTCTCTTCCAATGTCGAGGTCGATAACACTTACCGAAGTTTGAAAGTGTGCTTCAAGATGATGCCGGTATGATTCAGTAATGGAAAGGGCGAGATGTCCGCAACGAACCAGAGATCACGTCATTAATTCCGGAATGGATTGGTCTTCGATGGTTAAACTGTTGTCAAATAGGATTTCCTACTATAATTAGAAATGTACCTTATTTAGGATTCTCCTACTATATAAAGGGGGATCCCACTCATTTTTAGCATTCATTATTCACTGATAAGAAAACATACGCATATTATTCTCTTGTTATTTCGCTTACTATTTATCAGAGTTATTTTATCATTTGTTATTCCCGTTATCATACCTCAAGATTATCACATATCGAGGTCGAGATTTAGCTTACACACTGGTTTGATCTATTTTATTCTTTAATTTATTTGTTTAATTTCTTATTTTGTTAATTGGCATTGAATTAAATCACATATACTTAAAACCACAATACAAGTTTAATTGTTACTCAAATTTTAGGGTAAACAATGTTTTAGAAGGTGATCGTTTTGAGAAATTTATAAGACTGAACTCCCTATCAGTTTAAATATATTCGCATTTCAGAGTTTTTACCTTCTCTTAAAGGGCAAATTATCATTTTCAAAGTTTTGTTGTACTGGCCTTTTTAAATTTTACAATTGTATTCTATACTTTTGCTACACTCGATTTTCATAATTTAGATTTAAATACATCTTTAAATGTTTTTATGAATAATATATTGATTTAAAAAGGCATGTGGATGGAGGAAACTCTGAGATGTATGAAAACTGATTGTAAAATACTTGGAGTTATAACTCTCATTAATATTACTTGCGAACATTGGTCTGTACACATATGAGTAAAAAAAAAAAGGAAATAGAGAGGCTGAGAGAGCCTCAAGCTGCTAGACTATAGTCACAGTAACAAGTTCACCACTCAAATGAATATAATCAATGAAAGGAGAAGGTCATTGTTTTAATGTAGTAGTTTTGAATGAGAATGAGAATTCTTCTAGCCAGAAAGAATAGAAGAATAATGTATTCTTGTTACAGAAAAGTCCTCTAAATCAAAGGATGGTTTCTCTGTGGTGGCATGGCGCTTGGTGGATAACTTAAAGGATCTCCGAATGGGTTGGAAGATCCCATGTACCACGTTTGTTGAGAATATTGGTGTTGATATTGTACCATCATCATATTTTGTTGTGGCTGCTGCTGCTGTAGCATCATGTGCTGTTGTTGCATCATCTGCTGCTGTTGCATCATTTGCTGTTGTTGCTGCTGAGACACTAGCATTTGTACGTTTGTTGGAGGGGCTATGTGATTTGACATTGCAAAGGGGTCATCGTGATTGATTGAACTCTGTCCAGGCATTTCATACCCATACCCCACGCTGTAGCCAGCTTGTTGCAGCTGTATTTGCCTCCTGGATACATCGTCTTCATATAAACTGTCGAGTAGTAGCTTGTCGAATCCTCCAGCCTGAATAAGACCATGAAATCAATGCAAAGTTCAAATTGACTGATAATATGAAGTGATAACTATAGTGCATATTAAAGAAAATAATCATGTATTCAAACATGAAAAAAAGAGGACATACCAATTTCTTATCTGGTGCAATTTGGCTTCTATTGTTACTTGGTGCTGTAAGAAGAGCCAATTCCCAACCTGATGTTTTTCCAGTTTCACTCGCTTGATAATTAGCTGATAGATTTTCTTTGCCTGTATAATATTTTAAATACATCAACTCAATATTACCATGACACTCTGAGAATCTTTAATGAGCTAAACTGCAATAACATAGAATCATCCTAGCTCTTTGCTGTGGAGAAGTTGCATGTAATACCAGGCGGTATGATTGCAAGAGCCAATGCATTGTTTTCCTCTAATTCTGCAACTCTTGGATCCAGTTGATTCAAACCCTGTCCACAAATTGCATAAAGTTCAAATTTCTGAGAACGACAATTTTCCTACACACGGCCAGGGGGACGCTTCCATGAACCTAGAAAGAGAAATGTATATTTACCAGCAAATCAGCAGGCTCTTCTCTTGATATCAGTGGTGGGGTTTCTTCCTCTTTCACAGGTAGTGTTTCGTTTTGTGCTTCAACCTGTGTTACTTTATTAGTTTTAGCTTCTTCAACTTGTTTTTCCCTTACTTCAGGTAAAGGCTCTTCAGGCTTTTCAGGTTTCTTCTTGGTTTCTTGATACTCCTACAGGTAACAATTGAAAACTCCATTCAAGCCACAAATTAATACATACATTACAAGAAGCTAAAATTTCACCTATATGTGACCAACTTGTTGAAGCCGTCAAATTTGCAGGAGTAAAATGATACATGACCAGAACCAGTATGACAAAGGAAACTGTGAATAGATAATTGTGATGTTTTCAATTGAAAAATAACTTGCTTTCACTGATAAATATTTTAGCCTTTGTTTCACTTTTCTTTCTTCTCTTCAAATTACTTGACCACGTAGATCCATTTAAGAAGTTGGACAACATACTAATCTAAGCGTTGTGCAATTTTTATTAGGTTTGTGATTCCGAGTCAGAGAAAACTTTAACCAAAGGACTAACAAGGATATTTATAGCTCAATCAATAAATCCAAGATCTTTTTCATGTTCTCACCAGCCTATTATTTGGCATTGAGCCCGTTTGAGGTGCTTCTCTAATGTATTCCTCCATCGTTGCCAGAAACGAAGTAGGAGGCTGAAGATAAAAAGAACGAGGAGAGATCAAAAGAAGCTAATTCATGACGAATGTGCAATATCCAAAGGATTGAGGAAGAGACCTGTTTCAATGTGGGAAATTGAAAGGTTCGAGCTATATCCAAGCCTCTGCAGAAGTCATAAAAATGAGCTAGATTTTCAGCCTACATTAAGGAGGGAAAAAAGAAGAAAAATTACTTTAGATAGAAACTTAGATATGTTGTAAAAAAGTAAAAGATTCAAAAGAACTGGATTTATCAACCTGTTGCCCAGCTCGTTTGTATATGTCGAGAGCTTTTATAGCATCATGCTTGGACATCTCAAAAAACTGCAGGAAGATGAAGTAGCGAGAGGAGTTTAAAAAAAACACAGTGGTTAATCGGTTAGAGAGTTCGAAGAGAGACAAAAATCATACAAAGTCCACAAGATTGATTATCCCATCGTTGATTGCACAATAGATCTTAAAACTCTCCTTCAACACCTACAAAAAGAAAATTTTGGATCATATGGTTGACAAAACAATTCCTCTTTTAGGAATAAAACTCAGCTAATCTCACTAAATTCCTTTTCACTAGTGTAAGGATGATAGTTTCAGCTTATTCGTGTGGGTATTTATGATTTTGGTATTAGTGGAACTTTGCATTTCTACCATATAGACTAACAAACAGAACCAGAAATTGCAGCATGATCCATTTCTGATCAGGTGGTAAAAGTAAGTAGTCTCAGTACCAGAGCCAAGGCATACTGAATGAGAAAGTTATAGCAAGCTCCTCCTTCAGGCTGCAAGTTTACCAAAGATCAGAAACAATATTTTGACAGATAAAATACCAGACAGAGAACTGGATCAACTATAGTATCAAAACAATTAATAGTAACAACACAAGATCTATACACCACCCGATCGACTGCTATGGAATCTCCAACTAGTGTAGACACCGAAACAGGAATATTAAGAAAATCACGAGGCATAACTTAAATGCGAAGCAAAATATGAAGACACATAAGAATATGAATAACAGTGAGTTTAGCTCCACTGAACAGCCACGTATAATGTTACTACCTGGCAACCAGTTAAGCGATACAGAAGCTGCTGTAATGCTGGGAGCTGCTCTAAAAGTTCTTCGCCATTCAAAAGCCTTGTTCTGCAATGCACCTGATCGATGCAGACTCAAATTATATATGATATGTAGTTTTTCACTAGGAATCTAAAAGAGAATACAATGTATATTGAATGACAAAATGCACCTTGTCTGCTCCAGCTGAAGTTTTGGTCAATCTTTCTGCCTCAATATCATATTTTAAAGTCCTAAAGCACTCGAGTCTTTCCTCCAGAAAGAGCGCGTATGTCCTTACCCAGGCTGAGCAATCCCAAGCTGTGTTGAACACAGTAGTACATAGAAACTATTAATGTACTTCAAATGAGAAAGCTTGAAATGAATTTGCCTTTCGCCTTACTTATAAACATGAAAATTGGATAGAGAATATAGGATTTTACCAAGAGGACTTGAGTCATCCTTGAAGTTTGATAGTTGAAAAATATGCCCTCTTTGAGAGTAGCGGAGTAGTTCCTCCCTGAATGAAGGATCGCCTTCTCGCAACACCCTATGAATAACTATCAGCGTCTTTATCACAACCTGAAAATTGGTTATCTTTTTTTAATATCATTGAAGGAAGCTGTCTCAAAAAACCTAGAATCTTTTGGATTTCATGCAAACTTAGTGGTAAATAGGGTATATATAATGGGGAGAAAAGATCTATATAGTCCATAACAATTGTAATTGGGAACAAGTACATTTACATTAGGTCCTATGTTTTCTACTACTTTCTATTTTTATTTTGTATAATATTGGACCGAAATGAGCGTACTCAAATGAAATGCCATGTTCTGTGAGAATTCATATATCCGGATCCAAAACTTGATGGGGATTTAAGCTTAGTTATCATTGTTAAAATTCAGAAAGGAAAGAAGAATAGCTAGTTAGTGAATAGCTGAGAGGACTTACAATCCAATTGCGTGTCTTTGACAATCGTCTGTTAAGTGCATGAATGCAGTAGGCAACATCTGCTCGTGGGCATGTTATCGATGTTGCAACAGCAATCTCTGGAATATTAATTAAGGGAAACCCCATAATTTTATCATCTCATAATAGGAGAAAATAAATTATGAACTTTTCTATATATTGCCATATCCCTGATTGTCTATAGGCAAACATTACGAATATTGAAGCCTCATTTAACAAAGAAATATAAACATGCAATGTGACAACGTAACGGGGAATGTATAATAGACTCACTTGCAATATGCCTTTCTTTTGGAGGGCTCTCAACGTGGTTTGTTGCTTTAACAATGGCAATATCTAAATCCTTCATGAAAAAACAAGAAATAAAAGATCATCCATCTAATATTGCATATAATTGAGCCTTCATGTATTACAAAATATATATATATATATATATATATATATATATATATATATATATATATATATATATATATATATATATATATATATATATATATTTTATATATGCAAACCTTGAATTCGCTTTTGACCTTGGCTAAGCCAACCTTCGTGGAATCCTTTAGCCTGTCGTATGCTTTTCTAAATCTCTCCATTCAAAATTTAAAATCCAAATGGTTTTCCTCTTCTGGAAAATCAAAATCACTTCTCGTATCAAATGGGATAGAAACAAAAGAGAAGAAGAAGAAGAAGAAGGAAGTTTTCCTTAAGTCTAATTATTTTTCATTACCAAAAAATATTTAATTTCTTTGGAAATCACAAGTCTTTGAGCTTCCAAAAACAAAATGTCAATCACATACACATACACATGACAAATATACACTGTCTCTTTTCCTAAAATTGATTTTTTCTATTATGATTATATATTCGTGGTTCCTATTTTAAAAAAAATGAAGCTGCGTGAAAGGACGGTTGTATAATGAAAAATCGTTTGGTTGTTGGAATGATCATTTTATGCAAACCTTGTTTTCGGAATGGCTGAATGGTCTTTTTGTGAGTCACACCTAAACGAATATAACGGTATTTGACAGAGAATTTAACGGAATGTAATGAGAATAATGAAGTTATAGATGTACCTTTGGCAAAGTTCTTTACACCCTGTTTGTCTTCACTTAAGCCCATTTGTTTTCTTGCATCTTAAATTATTTCAGATCTCAATCTGTTAGTATATTTGATTTTTTTTTCTTTACAATAACTGACTTGCTCTTGATAGGACTGATTTAGTCTTAAAATTATCAACAGGTTGTTCATTTAAAAATTCCTACGAAGGTGAACTACTCAATCTATTACCACTGCATAACCATGCACCCTCTATCTCCACCGCACAATCATCAGCCAAGCACTTCCACTACTAATTTTTACCGCGCAATCATTACTGCAACCATGAATCATCTGTTGGGTATTTTGGTATATGCGGTCTGAATGTGAAATAGAGGGAAATAAAGAATATTTGAAAAAATTTCTTGTAATAATTCGATAGGTCGTTTTGAGCTGTAGCATCCGTTCGACGATTTGAGACCTTAAGCAACTTCATATGATGTAGTATGATTTGTGTAAATTGTTAGTTTCGATGTTCGAGACGTTCAGAATTGATTTGGAGGAGTGATTCTTAATTTGGAAGACCTAAGTTGGAAGAGTTGACCAAGGTTTGACTTTTAAATAAATGACCTCGAAATCGGGGTTTGATGGTTTCAATAGGTTCGTATGGTGATTTTGGACTTTGGCGTATATTCGAATTCGAATTTGGATATTTCTAGAAGGTTTTGGCTTTATTTGTCGAAAGTTAAAAATTTGTAGAATTGGAGAATTCATAAGTTTGATCGGAAGTTGACTTTGGTATTATCTGACTCGGATTGTGGTTTTGAGACCTTAGATATATAGGATCATTTAGTTGGTTAGATCTTGTGTAATAAGTTTGATTGCGATCCAAAATGTCTAAGTGTGATTCGGACAAGTTCGGCGAAGTTAGAATATTTGAAAGTCAATAGAATGATTTTGATCTTCGATTCGTGGTTTTGATGTTACTTGCGGTTTTTGAGCCATTGAATAAGTTTAGATACTGTATTTGGGCTTGTTGGTATAATTAGACCGGATCCCGGGGGCTTGGGTGTGATCCAGGATAGTTTTGGGCCATTTTGATTGAGTATGGAGCTGTTGTTTCGCTGGTGTTCTGCAGTGCTTCGCAATCGCGGAGCCAAGCTCGCAATTGCAGAGAAGGATCTTGGTAAGCTGGTAATGATACATCGTGTTCGCGGTTCAGGTGTCACATTCGCGACATGTGATTGGGAGCTGGAGCTGTGTTCATCACGTTCGCATGGTCGCTTTCATGTTCACGTAGTTGTGGTAAGCTTGGCATCGTGTTCGCGTACTAAAGGCCGCATTCGCATAGAGTAGGAGCAAGATTGGGCGCTCGTCGGCTTTTGCGGTTGTGTGATGGGACTCACTTTTGCAGTTTGTTGGCTTGTATTCTCTCTTGATCGCGTGGTTCAAACGTAACTGCATCGACTATTTTCTTGTGCGCAGCATTTGTGCTTCGCGAACACGAGGCTTGTGTTGCGTTCACAAAGGGTACTTCTGGGCAGAATATATACATGTCGTATTTCGGAAATTTTACCCATCCTTTCTATTTTGAGCCTTAGACTTGGAGAGGGGTGATTCTTCATGGAGATTTTCATACAAGGTAAGAGGGTAAGTGATTTCTACCTTTTTGTGATTATATTTCAAGAATCTATATGGATTTCTATACCTAAAATATGGAATTTTGAAAGAAAATTTAGAGTTTTTGTCTACGCTTTAAGAGAGTGTATTTTGGGATTTGAAGTATCGATTTGGATCTCGATTTTGAAAACTGATTATATTTTTGGACTCGATAGATTATGGGTCATCAGATTGTTGTATTGGTTTTGAATTTTGGGCACTTGCCCAGGTTGACCTTTTGGGGATTCATCAAGATCGAAGCTTTACGGTTTGGGATCGCTTCCTATAGCATTATTTGACTTTCTTGGATGATGCTTGGCTCTAATTTGCATGATTAGAGGACGAAAGCGAGGTTTTGACGTGATTTATAGTTAAAGCTAGCCCGGGAAGAGGTAGGCCTATTGGTTAACCTTGTTAAAAGGGAAATCCCAATGATTTGACTTGATTGCTTTTTGTTTAAGGTATTGGGATAGTGTATATACAAGATGGTGAGAATATATGCACTTAACAAGTTTATATCATGTCCGGGGTAGAATTGAGATATTTTATGCTTTGTTTTGGTTAAGTGTTCATCTTGATTCGTGATTTTATTTGACTTACATGACTATACTCGCTCTCTTATTCATGCTAGAGATCATGGCTAGGTTTTTGATTAATTATAAAGTCATGGAAGTTTATTCTTGATATGTTGAATTGCTTGAATCATCTGTAGCTATATAGAAATTCCATGAGCACATATCTGTATGATTATTATGAAGCCCCTGTGCATCTTTTATCTATTGATCTTGGGCATATACATATGTATTATATTTGGATACTTGATTTGAACTGAGATTGTGGCACGAGAGGTAAGGTCGTGCGAATTGAAATACATTTCTTGCACAGGATATGATGAGCGAATATTTGATTATAATTGAGCCGTCAAGCTCGTTTTTGCGCTTGGATTGGTATCGTCCCTCCGAAGTCAAGTGATTACCTATGTTACTTTGGCCCCTGGGAGCATGGTTGATACATGGATTGTGTATGCATCGATACATGGATTTTGTATCGATTTTAGTGATACATGGATTTTATATCTAGTTATAGTGATACATGTTGACATTCAATTTTTGTCCCCCTTTCTTCCAAATTATTTCTTTAAACTTTTAATATCACTAATAATATAAGGTTGTTATTATACTATTTATTTTAATACAAACTATGCCTATTTGCTATTATTATTAACACTCTTACAATACTTATTATTATTATTATTATTAATTATTATTATTATTATTATTATTCACTCGTTCATTCATTTTTATCGCCTTTTTGTGAAAAGCATATCATTTTCCTTTATTTAGTTAAATAGTAATGTTTCTATAATCCAACGTTTTATAATATTTGTTCCGAGAACATTATAATTTTATACTTATCAATTAGTGTAATGGATATCTTATATATTAATAATATATAGTATTATGTAATATGATTATTAAACTATATTATTAAAGTTAGAAGCCCAAAGAAAATGTAGGAAGAATGAAGAGAAATTTTCATAAAGCACTATCTTTTAGTAGTAATTAGTCATCTATAGATACCATTTGCTATATTATGGATTATAGATATCTTTTATGTGGTTATAAGATGTATTTGATGTATTTAAGCTATTGTATTCATGAATATAGTAGCAAAAATAGGTGTGAATCAGTGAATAGGCGTGAATCAATTGTTGTATTCGAGTGTATTCAACTATATTCATGGAGTGAAACATGGGATTACAGTTGGACAGATTATTGTATTCGACTGTATTCACGGCGTGAAATAGGGGATTACACTGTTTTTTAAAACGGAAAGTGAATCAATTAACATAATAGACTCCTAATATAACTCAACAAACTAAATTATAACACACAAATTTTGTATTTTTAGTTATAAAAAAGATTCTCAACCGAAAAATACCTCCAAAACATAGCAATCTTCAGAGAAATTATATAATACATCTGAATACATAAATTATATTAATTAAAAAAAATTTATGAATACATTCATGGCATATAGCGAGATAGTGAATACAATGAAATACATAGAATACAACAGAATACATTGAAATACAATAAGAAAAAAAGACAATGAATAAATGAAATACATGGAATACAATGAGATACATGGAATTACAATTAAAAAAAAGACAATGAATACAATGAAATACATGAAAATACATTGAAATATATTAACAGAAAATCAAGTTGCTCCGCCCAAACTCCATCGTCTTTGTTCAAGAACAAACCCTAATTTTCGGCGAATTCGCCGTTCACCGGAAGCCGGTAGTGAAAATGCGCCGCCTTCGTGGAAATTTCACTCTAAGTTGTTTGGCAAGATGACTTCTTCCAATTCTGGTGAGATCAGGCTTAACGAACTGCTGCTATATTTAATTGCACAATCTCCCACCTTTTTTGCCACTCTGCCGCCACCGGAATTACTTTTTTGGTATCTTTGGAATATAGTTCTGTATTATTGTATCCCACTTATTAGCCCATGAATTTTCGTATGCACTGTTCTTCTTTATATCTTCTTTCTTTGATCAAAGATGAGAATTTTCGGGAAAAAAAAGAGTAATTAGAGGAAGAGGTCCACGAAACTTTGGGAGAAAAGAGAGTTGATATTAGAGGAAGAGGTCCACGAAACTTTGAGAGAATGAGATGTATCAGAGTAGAGAGAGAAAGAAAAAAATGTAACTGATTAGCGTATTTAGTGGCTTAGGGCTAGGAGAAAATCAAAATTAAATATTTTGCTATAAATCTTAAAAGGTATTTATAGAATATAATTTTTTTAAATGGTATTTATTTAAAATAAATAAGATATTGACCTTGCTATAGGAGGTAAAAATTCCAAGAATGAAAGGCCAAATTTCAGCCACTCTAAATAGCCCAAGAACAAGCCCAAGTTGGCTCAAACCAGCCCAAAATCCTCCACGTTAGCCCAACCATAGAACACTCTAGAACTCCATCAAAACTATGTTGTTTTGATAAATACGCCAGACTTAATCTTAGCCATTAAAGCGTTTAATCCAATGATTGGAACTTGTTACTTCACTCTCTCTCCCTCTTCACGTGATGTTAGTTGACCAAGGCCCTAGATTTTTTATTTCTCTGCTTAACCTTCTCTTTACTTTACTTTAACAGGAGCCTCACCAAAAATGGTGAAAACTCACACTGCCATCGTCACCACTGATCAAGACAGAACGACTCTTATGGCCGTTTGAATTTCAAATCCCACCTAGAAATTAAGCCCTAGATTTTTCATTATAAATAATAGTGTTTTAAGGCCATTGAAAAGAGGGGAGGAAAAGCTGGAGCTCCCTCCTTTAACCCTTGTTTAGCCGCCATCCATACCTCTCAAAATTGCCTTCTTTTAAATCTCTCGGTTATGTTGGTTTTTAATCAAACCAGAAGCATTTTTTATTTATTTACCCCGGCGATTAACATTGGTTCAAGGTAGCGCGAGGTCGGAGTTTGATAGTGCACCTTAGATACCCGCCTCAGTTCTTTGCCCGGCAAAAGGTCCGCATCTTCTCTGTCGTTATCTTTTGGTTCTGATTAGAGCATGTTCGATACTTGATGTAGTTTTTCAAGACATGTTAAGTTAGGCTTCCATGTTTTAATACTATAAAGATGGGTGTTTTGCTTTTATTTCTGTTTACCTTTAGTTTGATGGAATGATCCTATGACTAAAGTTATTAGAAATAATTTTTTTAAGAAGGTTATGTTCTGGTATATGTTACTGAAACATGTCTGCCTGATATTTGATAAAATGCTCATAAAAAATAATACTCTATTTTTCTTTGTATACTTTTCTGTTAGATGTCATAATTTATGAAAGACTTTGTCATTGGTAATTGTGATTGAGGACCCTTTCACTTAGACATTATGCTTAGGACTCCTAACATTTCGTTTAAAGCAGATTTAGCTAAATGAACATTGCAAAGTGAAGATTTGGTTTTCTTTGTATTACACCAATAAACAACATGTCCATAGGAGTTTAATTCAACTTATGGAGTATGGAATGAGATCCCTTCTTTGTTGTGAAGTATAAATGCTCATACATGAGTGTAAGCAATCTATTTATTGAGTATGCTTTAAGAGGATAATCTTTAGGTGATAAATTATTGCTTACTCCGTTAAACATTGAAAAGTTGCATTTTGTTAAAGCATGAATGTATTCGCTTTTCTTGCCCTCGAGAGTTAGAAAACTTGACTATAGATTTTCCTTCCTCGGAGGTTTAGATGCCATACCTATAGAAGTTGATGTTTATTTCTACAATTATACACCTTGATTCAAGACTTCTTTCATACATATTTTTAGAGGCGTGGATTTAAGTAACTAAAGGTATTGATATAAGTTTGATTGCTACTTTTACTCTTCTCTAGAAAAGCATATCTTTAGAGGTGATGTGATGAACTTGTGAATACTGATTTTAGCCCTTTGAATAAAGATGGAACTTTTACATAAGGAATCAGTCTAATTAGCTGAATGACTAAAAGGGTCTTCTATCTTTTTCCTTAAATTTTCTCGCTATTGAATGAGTTTGTCTTTCATCGTAAACTAGAAATTAATTTTCTAGGAATCTGGTTGAATTTCAAAGACCATAAAAAAGGAGAATACTTACCACTCTTGTTTACTAAGTGTCTGCGTCATTGTGATCCTTATTTTAGGAATAACTCGATTGCTTAGTCGAGATTATAAGTTAAATATGCACATGTTGACTTGTGAATCTTATGTCTGTTGCTCTTTCTTGCTTTCTCTAGAATTTAGTTGCCATGATATTAGAAAGTTATTTTATATGGTTAAGATCTCTATCTATGAATAATGTTCTGCTTCGACAAATATGCCTTAACTTTTACTTGAGGTGCTCCTGTTAGAAAACATAGTGTAGAGATTAGTTTAAAATGCATATTATTCATAATCCTCAATATTTTGAGGCAGTACTAATATGAAGGGAACCACAAACCAAATGCTATATTGATGACTAACCTGTTCTTGTCTATCCCTTCTGTTATAAAATTTCATGATATCTTGAAGCATCAAAAATCGTATTTTTTTGTTCTTTTACATTTTTTTTATCCTTGTTGTAGTGATATACAATGTCTGGAAGTTAAAAATTGTGAATTGATGCATTTTTTAATGTGGTGCATTTTAGTTGCCCTTATAATGTATAATAGTATAGGGCTTATTTACTAATATGGCAAAATACATAAACAACCCCATCAAGTTGTCCTCAACGGTCAGATGGACACCTTAATTGACCCATTTACTATTTAGGCACTTCAAATGACTATTAAGTGTATCAAGTAAACATTCGAGTGGAGCAGACCATATGCGTGAGTTACACTTGCTGGTGATGTGTCAATAAACCAATTAAAGAATGACAAGTGTAAATTTATAATTAAAATATTTGACACGTGTAATTAATAAGAAAATAATACCTTTTTCCTTATTTCCAACTAGGCCGTCGCCCCCCCCCCCCCCCTCCCCCCAAAAAAAACCGCACAACCTATTCTTCTTCCTTACGCCCCACACCTTCTTTCACTGTGATCTTCCCAAAAGTAGAACCCCAAGTAGAAAATCATCGCATCTTTCCCCTACCTTTCCATGTGACCATCGCACCTTTCATATGCCTTTTCTTCTTCATCTTCTTTCAAGCTTTCCCGAAAATTGCTGCAATTCTTTTCTTTCCTTTACTTCTTCTTCCCCAAAATGCAATTCTTTACTTCATCTTCATTTGACCTCTTAGCCAAAATATGATGGACAGAGCCGTTCCACTCCAAATCTAAAGAAGAATGATTATATCAAAAGTTTTTCGGTTGTCGACTGCTACCTTTCGCCTTTCATTTATTTCTTTCTTAAAAAAATTTCTCTTGAAAAACTCCAGCAGTAAAGATCCATAAAAAAATTATTGGATCTTGGTCTTAACTTTTGCCGTGAAGGAGCCTCAAACATCTTTGTCGCCTGAGGTGATGTCTCTGTTGGTGGCGGCGACTGAGGTTATGGTGGCAGAGTTCAGTCATAAAGTTTATGGTGGTAAATTTCATCTCAGACATGATTCTTCTAACTTAATGATGTGAAATTTAATTTATCCAATTAATTATTATGGTAATGCTTGTGATTGATTGTATAAGCAATTGTGATAGTATATATTGGATGAAGTTGTGTGCTTATTTTATGTTTTTTCCATTTGTTGTAATTTGGAAGAAACTTTTTAGTTGTTGCTTTTCATCAATGGTGAAACTTGAAGAAGAAAGAAGTATGAAGATAAGTGGGGTCATTATAAAATAAGGTTAATTTAAAAAGAAAATAGAGAAGGGAAATTTTCGTTCTTATACCATATAGGAAACTATATTACCAAATATGTTCATAGTTTGTATATTACCCTTCATGCTAATAGTATTCCTATAAAATATAGACAATGCATTAAATAAGGAATCATTGTAGCTGTAGGATTCCTTATTTAGGCGCGCTAAAATTGGGGAATTAAATATTCTTAAAGATCTTCCACAAACGTAGATCACGCACATTCCATAATTATCGTCGGCTTCACTCTGATCTTCCACAACGCAGAATAAGATTTTTCATACTCTGTTTTTGCGATACACTCTGGTTCCAGATTTCTCTCTACATCTCTCTCTATCTCTCAATCCCAAATTTTAGTAATACAAAGCAAATGAAAAGAGAGCAGCAATTCCACCATTGATAGCCATTAAAAAGCTTGAAAGCTTTGAATTCAAACTTGGGTTTTCAAAAATCATTATTTGTTTGGATTGGGTGTTGTTGAAAATAATCGGAAATGTGATTTGGAGTTTATATCTCAATTTTGAGGAGTTTTGGTGAAGATTAGACTTGATTTTGACTGAATTTCAGATTGAAACTCGAAGAAGAAGAAGAAGAAGACATGACATACATTATATTGCAGAAATTTTAGAAAAATTGTAGAAAAATTGTAAGACTGTTGTTTATTTATTTTTCTTTTATTCATTTACCTATTGTATGAAAGTTGAACAACATTGTATAAAAATTGTATTAAAGTGGATGATTTAGTACTGTTTTGGACAAAAATATGTATAAAAAATGTGAAACTTACATTTCAGGGGAAGCATGTCGAGTCCAAATATGTACCCAGTTTGTAGATATTTTGTAGAGAAATTGTAGATTATTTGTATTTATTGTAGATGCTTTATTTTCTGTTTTCACAAATAAAAAACTACTAAAACTTCTATAAATCTTTTGAAAAAACGCAATTATGTCAAAAATTCCAATTATGATACAATTGAATGAGAATTGGGATATTAAAATTTAATGTACCCAGTTTGTAGATAAATTGTATATTATTTGTATTCTGATTGTAGATACTTTGTTTTCTGTTTTTACAAATCAAAAAGGATACAAATCTTTTGCAAAAAACGTAATTATGTCGAAAATCTCAATTATGCTACAATTGAATGGGAATTGGGATATTAAAATTCAATGTACCCAGTTTGTAGATATTTTATCGATAAATTGTAGATTATTTGTATCTGATTGTGGATGCTTTGTTTTCTGTTTTCACAAATCAAAAACGACTAAAACTTCTACAAATCTTCTGCAAAAAATGCAATTACGTCAAAAATCTAGATTATGCTACAATTCTGTGGTTCTCCTATATGCTCTTGTTACTCCTTACGAAATTGCTATGCAAAATATGGAATCCAAAAAAATATGATGAAGGGATAGATCTTCCTAAGAAATTTTGTAGATAATTTGTAGAAACATTGAAATTCTGTATTTTCATATTAATTTTTAAATATGTAGAAAATAAGTCATTGTTAGTCTTATTTGACTCATTCCTCACATTCAACCTATTCTACAAATTCACGCATCTTTAAATACAATACAACCATACTTTCTTGAATTTAAAGGTATTGCAATATATATAACTTAAAAAACATCTTCTCCTCTGCACAAGTTAGCTCCAAAACAGACGAAGTTGAATAACAAGCTCCCATCAAAACTTTTAACACAAAAACACAAAGCTCAAAAATAAATAAACAACATTCTACAATTTATCTACAATTTCTGCAATATAATGCATGTCATATCTTCTTCTTCTTCTTCGAGTTGCAATCTGAAATTCAGCCAAAACCAAGTCGAATCTTCACCAAAACCCCTCAAAATTGAGATATAAACTCCAAACCATATTCCCAATTATTTATAATAACACCCAATCCAAAAACATACCACCTGACAGTTGAATGATTTAATGCCACCGTCTCAGTCACAACTCGTGCAACACGAATTGCTGATGGGGTTCCACCTCTAAACGTATATTTAAATCTTGATGTGTCCCTAGAAATGCAAATTGGAGGTGAAAAATCATTTTTCTGTAGTATTATTTGTGTAATTGGATGGCATTTTTTCAAGAAAAACACAACCCCTCATTTTTGAACCAGCCTTCCACCACATTTTAACTAATTCTTTCCTAGTAGACCATGCTTTCTCGTTAGATGCAATACCAAATACAATATGTTCAAGATTTGTATCTGATAATAATGTTGAATCATTTTGAAGCGAAACTGACTTGTGGAGTAATTTGGTGTAATTACACTATGGTGATACGTGGGTGAGGGCGTGGGTTTAGGAGAGAGAAACGTGGGGGTGGGGATATGGAGGAATATACAGTACCATAAATTAAGGAGTGATATAAGGTACAATTAATGTACAGTTAAAACATCTTATGGTATAGAATTGGTAATTAGGCATACTAAATGTAATTATATCAAATCTTAAACATTGAGGGTAATATAGTTTCTTATATGACATAGGAATGTAAAAATTCCAAAAGAGAAAAACATAATTTTGAGGGTTTCACGCGCCCGGACATGAATAAAAAGCACACACTTTGCCATGTTATCGTGAGGGGTTCATGAGACACACTTTAGCCGAGAAAAGGTGTCTTTCTGGTCATTAGTATAATTGAGGTGTCCATCTGACCGTTGAGGACAACTTGAAGGGGTTGTTTATGTATTTCGCGTTTACTAATCTTTATCTTTTCTTTTTCTTGGCATGAATACTTGGAGCGACATGACTCTCCTTATCTACACATGGAGTCTTAATGCGAGAGTCTACATACTTGCTCATGGGGTCAATACAACACATGTTCCTAGAATGTACCAGACATCAAGAAAATAAGCGAAACGCTTGGGACGCCTATGGTGTCTTTCATTTTTCTTTTCTCTTATCATTTGTTTAACTTCTTTATGATTGTCGATTTATTTGGGGTTTATCTTATATGAAATTTGGTAGCTAAATCTTATTTTGTTTAGTGGCATTTACTCTAGTTAATAATAAATCGCCGATCTTATTTACATGGGTCTTAAGAGCTTTTAAAATCAACAATTCGAATAAGTTCAAATATGATAATGGCTATTTTTTGTTTTCTCTAAAATGTTTGCCCACATCATTTTTGGGAAATACTTAACGCTAATTGGCGGCAGCATTTGGCCATAAAAAGCTGCTTCTTTTTACAATTTTCAAGTCTAATTTAGATTTTTGGAAAAATGGTCTTTGCGTTTTTGTTGTTATATCGAACTCAAGTTTTACTCATTTAATAATATTTTAGTATGAAATATAGTCATGTGTTATTTTTCAACTATGTATAAAATTAAATTTTCTACTTATATTTTATATTAACCTAAGTTTTGGCCGGTTAACCATTTTTAATGGATCATATAGAGTGCTTAATATCTTCTCTATAAGATTAATTAGAACCTCTACCCATAGTCTTAAAGGTTAAGTAGGTCAAAAAATAGAGTTAACTTTAAGCATTACTTAGATAAAATTGGTGTCCTAATTCACCATTAAATTAATTAGGTGGCAACTCATTAACTTTAATCAAACCCGAAATTGCCTATATGTTGTATCTTATTTTGACCAGTGTTAAAGTGGGGTATAACAATACATAGATATTCTATCGAGTACACGGATCTTGTATTAGTTATGGTATAAGATAGAGTATTGAGCATGCATAGACGTCGTTGATTCATTTTGAAGCATTCATTTAAATGTTAACTGATACATGTCACCTATATATGCTAGTTGAGAGCCTCGACTTCGTTGATTGAAGCATGCCATCATTAAATACTATATCTCTCACGCCCCAAACTCGGGGAGTGTGACCGGCGCTCAACCGAGTGGACCCGGCTAAGCAAGCCTATTAGATTCTTTCTGCCCAACTCGCTCATGCATTAAGAGAAAACACATTTTTTTTCATTAATAGATATTAGGGAGATCATGAATACAATTCCAAGTCATTTTCCTTATTTACTTCATTAGTTAATGTCTCAAAATACACACTATTTCATAGTATGAAGTGGAATAAATGATCCAACACAGCATGATTCATTTGACTTTTCCAGCACCCCTATAAATATAACCTGCACTATGTCTACGGAGCCTCTAAATAGATACAAAAGAGTACTACAAAAGTGTCGGCAACAAGGCCGTGGTTATACCTCAGGTACAACATATAAGGAACAAAAGATGTATGACCCCGAAACGAAATGGGGCTCACCAAGACCGCTGGGAAGAGGATGTACTCCTAATACTGATCAACACTGCTTGTTGTGGAACCACCTGCATCCATTTATGACGCAGCGCCCCCGATAAAAGGGACGTTAATACCATCGAATGGTACTAGTATGTATAACTAAACACCATCTCATTAGAATGAACAATAAGACAAGAAGGAATAATCACGAAATCAATAGAAGCCATAATAATACCATAACATCAAATTAGGGATTACATAAGTTTTCAAGTAAGTTTCCATAACTTTAGGTTGGAGCATCTTTAGTGCCGATATACCATCATTCACAATATCACCGTACTTTTATATGGAGTCCAATCACGACCCGATCGGCTAGGTCGTCTCACAAGAGACATCCACCACAATCACAATTCAAGTTTTAATTTCCAGTTTTAATTTCCAGCACAGTCAACACCATGTGTGCGGCATGGTGTCCGATCACGGCCCGATCGGCTAGGCCGTCTCGCCCGAGACATTACCATTTTCTATCAATCATCTCATTTCATACTTCTTTCACACCTTTCGATGCATCGGCATTAGTGGCCACAATTGTTAGATCATACTTGGCACTTGGTCGCACTTCATAATTCAAGTTCTTTTCTACATTCCTCATTACTATCATTATCAACAACAACAAGGCTTTTTATTCAAGACTTTGATTATACACGTGAGCAATTTTGAATCTAAGGCACATAAAGATTTTTCATCCAATTTGGCATAACAATCTTTATTCGAATTTGACTTGACGTCTAAGCATTTTTTGCACATATTGCATTTTTGAACACATCTCCAAATGATAAGATAGCATGATGAAAGCATTGGGATACATATTGTACATAAATATTTCAACGCAAACACATTCGGAATAGCAATTTCTATAACGGTCAATTTGGGACATACACCGATTGCAGGAACGACATGGGATTCAATTCTAAGAAGAGGAGGTTTTAGCCATACATACCTCAATAGAGCTTCCTTAAATTCTACTATATTTCGAAACTCTTAGCAACTCCAATCCATTTTAGGAATATAACGAGTTGAACCAAAAATTAGAAAGATGATCATGATTCTAGCTCATTTGAGCACATTATCAAACACTAAGTGTGTATTATTTTTTTAAGCCCCTTATTGTGAAAGATTTCATCATTTATTAACCCATCCTCTACCCTCCTTAGCTCAAAACCTTCCCACATTCTTTGATAACACGTGCATGCAAGATAACAACCCTCACACCTAAGAATTTGTCCTTCTAATTATTCCCTTTTTAGTAGAATTTTGAAATTAAGAGCTAGGGCATAGATTCTTGCCTTTAAGGTGAAGACTTAGTGAATTTCCTTGTTAATCTTTAATGATTTGAGCAAGAATTGATTGGTAATAGGTTGAAGAACACTTCCCCACTCTAATCACTCTCTCTCATTCCAAAAGTATCAGATTTTACAAAAAAACATGGTCCAAAATGCTTATATAACGAGATTGGGTCGAGTTATAAAAACCCAAAAATGAAGCCCCCGAACAGGATATATGCGACCGCATAATACTTCTGCGGTCCGCAAAATGTGCCGCACAATGGCCCTTAGGAACTGGTATTTTCTGCTTTGGTCTGCGATCAATCAGTGGTCCGCAGACCTATTCTGCGGTCTCACAATATGCCGCAGAACCTCCATCTGACAAATCTCAAGGAATGACGTGCGATAAGAGTGCGACCTGCAAAATGGTTCTGCGGTCGCATAATGGGCCGCGAAAATGACACCAAAAATGGCCCAAATGACTGCCTCACTTTACGAACATTCGACGACTCGTAGAGTGATTCTGCGGCCGCATAATGGGCCGTAGAAATGCCCTATTTCTGCCAACATTTTCCTTTATCTCCTCAATGTACTATTCAACCCAAAAAGTTCGTACTACTATAATATTTAACATATAAGCCTAACTCAGTACCACGAAATCCCGAGTTTTAGGTGAAATTTTATGGGGCCTTACAATATCTGAGCAGCATTACGATTATCTCTTGAGTTAGAAAAAGCATGCTTTATACTTTTCTACTATTGACATCTTTGATACATGTTATTCATGGAGATAATTACCAGTCTCAGTTCCAAGCTCTATTATTTATATTTATGTTATAAGTATCTTGATGCCTATAGCCTCGCCACTACATCGATGTTAGACTTGATACTTACTGGGTACCGAGTGTGGTGTACTCATACTATGCTTCTACATATCTTTTTGTGTAGATCCTCAGGTGGATCTAGTGGAGCCTCTTGTTCAGACTAGGTGATTGCTCAGAGACTTAGGGCGAGCTACACCCCATGGATTCATTTCGCAGTGCCGAAGTCTCTATCCTTATTTATCTCCTATCTATTTTCTTTTTCACAATATAGTTTTGATTTTGTATTTAGACTTGTACTTCTACAGTAGTTGCTCGTGTACTTGTATTATCTAGTTCTTGAGGGTTGTACCATTTTGTAGTCGCATTCGGATCTGTTATGTTTGTATCAGATATTACATTATTTTAAGATTATTCATGTTTTTATTTACGATATGACTCTGTTAGTTAAAAGAATCTGGATGATATTTTGTTGATTGTGAGTTGGCTTGCTTAGCAAGTATGGATTGGCACCATCTGAGGTGGGATTTTGGGTTATGACATGTTAGTATTAGAGCTCTAGGTTCTAAGGGTCTTACAAGTCACGAGCATGTCTATTAGAGTCTTGTGGATCAGTACAGAGATATCTATACTTATCTCTGAGAGGATAAAGGGTGTTAGGAAATTTCCCTTTTGATTCCTTATCGTGCGACTTTATCTCAGCTTGAAGCCATATCTTCAGTTCCCTACTACTTGTTCGTACACGATGTTGAGCACCCGATATCAGTTGAGGTCCAACAGTTTGTGGTGATGGCGTGAGATGTTTTTCCCTGTGTTGGGGGCTGACTACTATCGTCGATTTGTGGAGGGGATTCCATCTATAGCCGCCCAGTATTGGTGTTGCCCACAGGTTTGGGGCCTTACACAACATATTATGACGCTTCACGTGTTGGATTGGATGGTGTTAGTGCAAAGTAGTAGGGTGATTGCCTACGTGTCACGGTAGGTGAAGCCCGTAAGGAGAACTATCTGGTTCATAATTTGGAGTTTGGCATTTGTTCCAGTGGCTAAGGAGTTCAATTGACGTTGGATTGTGGAAGTAACTTGGGGTATTTTTGTAATATTATAGGTTCTGCAAGGCAGTATTTGAGAGATGGAAAAAAATGTCTTCATATTCAAAGAAGATCTCTTCAGAGCGGGCATTTCGATTAGAGATACTATTGGGTGTACATGCAGGAATAAAGTGGATTACGAGTCTTAGGACAAGGATGTTTCATGTTGGATCAGTTGGGATGTGTTTTGACTGAGGTCCATAGTGTACTAGGAAAGAGAAGTATTGTTGTGAAAGCAGTCCATGATAATCTGAAGGAGTTGGGTTAGCTTAGCAGTGGCTTGGATTAGCATGGTAATATGGATGATCAGTTCCTTTGGTATAATAGGGCTTTATAGATGTTTTGTGGTATATGGGTTTTGGCAGTCTACATGAGTTGGTTGATATAGAGAGATTCACTTCTGATGGACTGGTTATAGGCAAATGGATTCCGAAGAGTGGTGATCATTTGACCACGCTTGAGGTTGATGTATTTTATGGGTATGAGGATGTTGTTGTGTGTTTTTATTTTCTCCTAAACAGTGTTAAGTGAAAGATTTCTAGTCGATGGATTGTGTATCTTATTCATGATTCATAGTTGATAACAAAAATTCGTGTTGTGGTATGATAGATGTAGTGAACCGTGTGGGATTGAGGTTGAAGGACAAAGTTGTGATTCAGTTCTGGAAGGAACATCATGATATTTAGATAGTATGGGGGATTTAAGATATTTATGATAATGCTAGCACTATCTTGTATCACCTGGATAAAGTGTGCATTGTGGAAAGCCCATTGTGTTTTGATTTACGGATGCTAGGATAGTACTATGGAGATTGTTTAGTTTGTAACCGTGGTTGTTCAGATTTTTGCTACTTGGTGCAGAAAGTTTATGAGAGTAGTTCTCATGAGGCGATTGGGTATGCGTGATGTATCAGACATTTAAGTGAGAGAGATAGTTATCAGGTATGGAGATCTTTTTACTCTCGGGGCTTAGAGACTTGATCTTTGTAGAGGCAGATTATTCCGTTGGTTGCGGACTATGCAAGAGTATTAATGGGTAGATAGCTGATTGTATGTGTCATTGATATGGTCATTATAAATTTTGGGAGGTTATTTGCCTACTTTGGGATGATCAGAATAGGTTTGGGGGCCTATTTGTAGGCCCAATGAGAATTAGTATTCTATAATTGATCGTATATGCTTACTCAGTGCAGCTATTTCTATGGGTGTGTCATCAGGCTGAATTAATGTTATTCCTGCCCTGATCTATTTCATGTGTTACTCTCTTATGGCATGATGGGTTATGAGGTGAATTGATTATTCACGCACATGTGGTGGCCCTGTTTAGGCCTTGTGGCGACATAGGAGCGAGATGGCTCTTGAGATGTTGATTTGTGTGTCGCACCATAGTTGTGCTTGCCTTTTTAGTAGCGCCCTATGCTATATATATTCATATTGTTATGTTTATGCACGATATGTGCTTGTTGTTGATACACATGTGTTTGGTGAGGATGAGAATTTTGACTCAATGAGCATTCTCGTGTGGAGAGGTATGATGGTCGGATCGGGGGGTATGCTGCAACAATATTATGTTTGGATATGATTCCTAGTGCGTACTCCATGCATTTTATTGCTTCCATGTGGGATGGATTTATAGCATTGTGATTTTTTGATGTATCTTCTAGTCTTGTTAGACAGTTATCTCATTTGGTTCTCTTTCTATTAATGGCTACATTCGAGTTATTGCTTGTTTGGTGCATGAAATTGCATCGTATGCAATTCTAGGTGGCATTTGGTGTAGTCTATTGATCAGGCAGTTTGTACTAGTTGAGATGAAGTTATTGGATCGAGAATTAGTGCTATCGGATTTGGATAACTATGTTTGGAAGAAGAATGTCACTAGTCAACTCAGAATTTGGTAGTGGTTCTTGTGGGGAGAGAGACCTCTACGACTTGTTAACTTGACATGTGGTTGTCACACCTCCTTTTTCCGCCCCCGCGAGGAGTGAAGGAGTTTTTCCAATTAAAGGACAATCGAAACGAGATTTGTTTATTTATTTCAGAGTCGCCACTTGGGAGATTTAGGGTGTCCCAAGTCACCAATTTAATCCCGAATCGAGGAAAAGAATGACTCCATATTACAGTCTGCGCACCAGAAATCCGGATAAGGAATTCTGTTAACCCGGGAGAAGGTGTTAGGCATTCCCGAGTTCCGTGGTTCTAGCACGGTCGCTCAACTGTCATATTTGGCTTGATTATCTGATTTAATACATGTTGAACCTATGTGCAAAATTTAACTTTTAACCGCTTTTATCATTTACTGTTATTTTTATCAAGAATTGCAACATCGTGGAAACACATCTCGAACCACGTCACAATCAATGTACCCGTGGTTAGAGCTACATTTCAACTCTGTTGAGATTGGGATTTAGGTCACATAAATGTGCACCCGAGTTTAGGAAGATAACATTATTAAATACGCGCCTAAAGTGACTAGCGTATCATTTACTTTGGGTAGGGCCGTGGAATTTTACTAAACGGTCCATCCCGAAGTCTAAGCAATTTTAAAGCAAATATTTACTGAGGGCCCCGCAATTTTTATATTTTTGTTCGGCGAGGCTCATCTCATTCTTATTTTTTAAAAGGAATTTGCAACGTCATGGACACGCATCTCAAACCACGTCACAATCAATGTACCCGTGATTAGAGACACATTTTGACTCCGTTGAGATTTGGATTTGGGTCACATAAATGCACACCCGTATTTAAGAAGGTAAGATTAATTAAAACACGTCCTAAAGAAACTACGTATTGTTGTTTTAGAAAAAGGCCGTGAAAAATTCACTAAACGGCCAAATCCAAAGTCTAGTAATGGTTATGTATTTATTGAGGGCCCCAGCGATGTGCGATTTATTTGGCGAGGCTCGTCTCATTTTTATTTTAAAGGATAAACCTACAGTGACTACATTTGTTCTATTAAGTTTGTCTCTAAAATAAAATAAAATCTCCCAATTAATTACATGCTGAAAAACGTAACTTATTAGTTATTAGTTTACGGCTAATACGAATGGAAAATTGCGATCGAGTTTGTACAAAGAAAGACTGCTTTCATTCTATATTCTATTATTTAATAATACTAGAACATGAGATTGACACACCATAATATCAAAATAAATTAACTAGTCTTTGATTAATTTAAACTAACATTATTAGATGAAGAAGTTATACATATGCAACCCCATTACTCATTAATCAGTCAACTACATTTTTATACAAAGAAGGGAAAATTCTATTCAAACACAAATCTAAACAGGAGGAATTCAACCGGAACAGAGCCGGATTAATATTTCATTTCACTTCAAGCCGAGAGTGTACAAATGTGTACCTGGAAATGGCAGTACAAGAAGAAAAGAAGGAGAAGTCAACGGCAGTAATAACACATCAAGAACAGGTTCAGCAACACCGCAAAACCAGTAACAAACAGTAGAATAACCCAGTAACAGATTGAAAAATTAGCAATACCAAAGTGCAATCGCAGTCAAAGCAGAAGAGAGACGGATACGAGATGCAGTAGTTTACTGATTTTGAATAACACTCGAGGAAAGGCAAACGGAAATTATTCGAGTGAAAGTTCAAATTGTCTTTCTCTTTTACTCTCAAATTCTGATTTCTCAAGATTCTTTCAAGTTCAAGTCTCTTCTCTCCTCTCAAGTATTGACTCTTATCTAAGTCCCTAAGTCTTTTAGCTCTCAAGTGTTTTTGCTCTCAAGTGTCAAAAAATCCTTTTTTAGTTCCAGTCCCTAAAACTCTCTCAAAAAACTCTTCTGAAAATAATCCTCCTAATCTTCTTCCCAAAATGTGTCAAAAATGACTCTATATATAGCAAGACTCTTGTCTTGAATCCCCAACCCGAAATATTCCCCCCAATTGCATGCTTTTTCCCACTACTTAATGTTTTCCTTATTTTAAACCCTTGTCCCCCATGCCTACATGCTTTGTCCCCCACTACATTAAATAAATATATCCACCCCAACCCATTACATCTTGTCCCCCATGCCTAACATAAACAATTACAATATTCCCCCCACTACATTATGTCTTGTCCCCCATTATATTAAACAATTATATCAACCCCACCCCATTACATCTTGTCCCACATGCTTAACATAAAGAATTATTCAAAATGTTCAATTCCAAAACTACCCCTCCGACCTTATTGCAATTACCATTTCACCCCTGAACGTACTACAATTTACGAAACTACCCCATCAGCTATAACCAATTCACCTAATCAATCTCAACCAAAATATAGCCAATATGACCAATTTCTAAACAATTTCAACAACAAATCATATGAACACAGATGAATCATACAACTTCACATTAATCGAAATAAATTAACCATATTGGGAACCAATCCTGGTTAACTTAGACCAAAAATGGATGAGCAAGGAAACAACAATATTAACAACACAATACATGATTCAAACTAAATCAACAAATCAAAAACCAAAACATAAACTCACATTAAATCACTGGATTAAAAACGAACTTCAAACAAAGATGAACATGAATTAAATCTATTTTAAACAACAAAACATGACGGATTAAAATGATTTAACCAACATTAACAATTTCTGAACAAATACATAACAACACATGAAACAAACCGAAGAAATAATTAATTAAACTTCAATTTGAATCTAACAACATTAAACTAACAATTTCACATGAACAAACTGAAAAATTAACAAAACAATGAACACGAACAAAACAAAAATCAAACATTTACCGATTTTAGATTTGAGAATATCAAAAACAAAACACGGACAAAAGTGAAACTCAAAAACCCACTAACCGGATCGAAACGATGAACAACGACTGACCAACGACGAACTCGAACTATGTATGGACTTTTTCGACAAACCTCGACCAAAGCTCGAACAAACGAGATGGTTGAGTCTCATTTTGGGACTGAAGGCGACGAAGCAAATGTGAAGCAACAACGATGGGGTCTGTTTGGACGTAACGAAGAAGAAGCAGTAGCAGCTGGTTGTTTGGATGGAGACAAGTGAAATGAAGCCCCACGTCCATGGCTGGAGCTCGGGAGCTTGACCACTCAACTCGAGCTCGACGAAACGAAGAAGATGAAGTAGAAGCGACTGGGTTTTGCTGGACGAAGCAACAGGTGACTAGGAGCTTCTGCGAGTGGCTATGGTGAGTGGTCGTTTGGGCGGAGAAGATGAAGCAGAAGGCAGAAGCAGCTGGGTCTATTTGGAGAAGGTCGATGAGTTGTTCGTCGTCGATGGAGCAGTGAAAATGCAGCAGCAATGGCGAAGGAGCAGTGTAAACGCAGCAGCATGATGTGAAGAAGAAGAAGCAACAAAGTTTGGTTGGAGCTCGACGAAGGTAGCAACAATGGCGTTATGGTCATCGACGGGGCAGCTGGGATGAGGGGATGAAGCAGTAGCAATGGCGGACTGAGCTTGAGCTTGGATTGTTGCTGCTTGCTCGCTCATGGCTGGAGCTCGAAGCAATGGTAGCAAATGCTCGTCGTCGTTCAGGTCGTCGACTGTGGCTACGTCGTTCAGTAGCTATAACCAATCAGCCATGGGTCGTTTTGTCATGGTGAAACAGCCATGGCTGCTTGAGGACGACGATGGAGATGGGGTGGTCGATGGAGGGGCTGTGCACGTGTGCGAAGGTGAGGCATAGGGGGAAAGGGCAGCCATGGATGTGTGTTTTTGGAGTTTGGAGAAGATGGAGAGAATGAGAGGGGGGCGGATCTCTTTAGGTTTTTTAGGGTTTTTTGTTTTGTTTTGTTTTTTGAAATGCAAGATAGGGGGTGTTGGGTCTTTGGGGTTATGGACCGGGTCGACCCGTGTGGATATGGACCGGGTCATGGGGAAGGTTGGGTATTTTTGGGCTTGTAGCTTGAATTAGAAGAGATCCCAATTCCGATTTTTTGTATTTTTGCTCTCTTTTCTTCTTTTATTTTTCCAAAACTAAATTCTAAAAATCCTTAAATTATTATTAAGAACTAAATTAAGTTATAAAAGCGCAAATTAATTCCCAATAATAATTAACACGTAAGTAAGTAATAATTAAGCATAAAATTGTACAATTGGACATTAAATGCTAAAAATGTGAAAGATGCCTATTTTTGTAATTTTCATTTTTGTAAAACAAACTTAATTACTAACAATTGTAGAATTAAATCCTACATGCAAAATGCGATATATTTTTGTATTTTTTTATTAATTTAACAAATAAACATGCGTAGACAAATATACAAATAATTACACAAAAATACCACAAAAATTCAAAAAATTGCACACCAAGGAAAAATCATTTTATTTTGAATTTTTTGGGAGTAATTCTTTCATAGGGCAAAAATCACGTGCTTACAGCTGCCCCTCTTTACCCGAAGACACGAAGGGTTTTCGTGCAAATATAAAGTGAGTGATTTTTGCCCATCCGAGTACTCTGTGTGAAGCATTTTTTGAAAGATTTGACCGAACCTTTACTTCAGAGGTTTCCTACATATCCTGGGCTGAACAGGAATCAGGTCAATGTAGTTCGGAAAGTTTTGGTAGCTCGGACTACCCTGGGACTGCAATGTTACTGATGTTGCATACTATTACCACTGCTTACCGATATCCTTGTTACACCGTGCTTAAAAGAAAACAAGAAGCTAGGCTAGACTACGGATCGTAAGATCTCATCTATCTTCAACTTGTTCTTGTTGCCTTGCTTTCTTGTCGGCTTGTGTTTCTTCCGGTGCTCTTTCTTCCGAGACTTTGGGGATGACACTGGCCCTTTGCTTTTCTGAATACCAGTTTTCATCATTTTGCTCGGTCTACTGGGGATATGGCTTCCTTCATTAAGCTTTTCGGTGGTTCCTCTGGGGATACGGCTTTCTTCATCAGATTTGTTATGCCGGGCATAATTTAATGTTCACAAGCCGCTTCTTTCAAGACGCGTCTTTTCTTCCTTTTGACTCAGGCGCTTGAATTTGTGCTGGGACCTCTTGTCGCAACCTTCTGCTTTCCGGTGCTGGGGATTCTTGTTGTAACCTTCTGCCTTCCGGTGAAGTTACTAATTTCAAAATCTGAAGTATAAGACTAAAAAGTATTCCTCTCGTTATACAGGTGGGCGCCTGACATGAAAATAAAATAAAATGTGTACCCGCATTATACTGGTGGGCGACCTAGGACATGAAATGTAAAGACTGAAATGTGTACCCTCATTATACTGGTGGGCGACCTGACCTAGGACATGGAATGAAATATGCATACCCTCATTATACTGGTGGGCGACCTAGGACAGGAAATGAAAACAGAACTGCATACCCTCATTATACTGGTGGGCGACCTAGGACATGAAATGAAACATGCCTACCCTCATTATACTGGTGGACGACCTAGGACAGGAAATGAAAAATGCATACCCTCATTATACTGGTGGACGACCTAGGACAGGAAATGAAAAATGCATACCCTCATTATACTGGTGGGCGACCTAGGACATGAAATAAAAAATGCATACCCTCATTATACTGGTGGGCGACCTAGGACATGGAATGAAAAATGCGTACCGTCATTATACTGGTGGGCGACCTAGGACAGGAAATGTAAAGATGCTTACCCTCATTATACTGGTGGGCGGCCTAGGACAGGAAATGAAAAATGCATACCCTCATTATACTGGTGGGCAACCTAGGACAGGGAATGAAAAATGCGTACCCTCATTATACTGGTGGGCGACCTAGGACAGGAAATGTAAAGATGCATACCCTCATTATACTGGTGGGCGACCTAGGACAGGAAATGAAAAATGCATACCCTCATTATACTGGTGGGCGACCTAGGACAGTAAATGTAAAGACAGAATTGTATACCCTCATTATACTGGTGGGCGACCTAGGACATGAAATGAAAAATGTATACCCTCATTATACTGGTGGGCGACCTAGGACATGGAATGAAAAATACGCACCCTCATTATACTGGTGGGCGACCTAGAACAGGAGATGTAAAATGCATACCCTCATTATACTGGTGGGTGACCTATGATAGGAAATGTAAAGACAGAATTGTATACCTTCATTATACTGGTGGGCGCCTGAGACATGAAATGAAAAATGCATACCCTCATTATACTGGGGGCGACCTAGGAAAAGAAATGAAAACAGAACTGCATACCCTCATTATACTGGTGGGCAACCTAGGACATGAAATGAAAAATGCATACCCTCATTATACTGGTGGGCGACCTAGGACATGGAATGAAAAATGCGTACCCTCATTATACTGGTGGGCGACCTAGGACAGGAAATGTAAAGATGCATACCCTCATTATACTGGTGGGCAGCCTAGGACAGGAAATGAAAAATGCATACCCTCATTATACTGGTGGGCGACCTAGGACATGAAATGTAAAGCATACCCTCATTATACTGGTGGGCGACCTAGGACAGGAAATGTAAAGATGCATACCCTCATTATACTGGTGGGCGACCTAGGACAGGAAATGAAAGACAGAAATGTATTCCCGCATTATACTAGTGGGCGCCTAGTGGTAAGGACATGAAATGTATTCCCTTGTTATACAGGTGGGCACCTAATTGTAAAGACATGAAATGTATTCCCTTGTTATACAGGTGGGCGCCTAATTGTAAAGACATGAAATGTATTTCCTTGTTATACAGGTGGGCGCCTAATTGTAAAGACATGAAATGTATTCCCTTGTTATACAGGTGGGCGCCTAATTGTAAAGACATGAAATGTATTCCCTTGTTATACAGTTGGGCGCCTAATTGTAAAGACATGAAATGTATTCCCTTGTTATACAGGTGGGCGCCTAATTGTAAAGACATGAAATGTATTCCCAATTCAAAACTGGAAATTTAAATTGTCATTCTACTCTTCAGGCGGGCTCCTGACTTCAACAACTTTGAAAAATAAACGTCTTTCCTCTCTTCAGGCGGGCTCCTGACTTCAACAAACAACTCTGAAAATAAAATGCCATACCTTTCTTTAGGCTGGCGAGATTTCAACAACTTTTAAAATAAAATGCCATTCCTTTCTTTAGGCTGGCGAGATTTCAACAACTTTTAAAAATAAAACGCATTTCCTCTCTTCAGGCGGGCTCCTGACTTCAACAACTTTGAAAATAAAATGCCATTCCTTTCTTTAGGCTGGCGAGATTTCAACAACTTTTAAAAATAAAATGCCATTCCTTTCTTTAGGTTGGCGAGATTTCAACAACTTTTAAAAATAAAATGCCTTTCCTCTCTTCAGGCGGGCTCCTGACTTCAACAACTTTGAAAAATAAAATGTCATTCCTTTCTTTAGGCTGGCGAGATTTCAACAACTTTTAAAAATAAAACGCCTTTCCTCTCTTCAGGCGGGCTCCTGACTTCAACAACTTTGAAAATAAAATCCTATTTGAGGGCGGATGAACCCAAAATATCCTATTTTGAGGGCGGATGAACCCAAAATATCCTATTCGAGGGCGGATGAATCCAAAATATCCTATTCGAGGGCGGATGAACCCAAAATATCCTATTCGAGGGCGAATGAACCCAAAATATCCTCAAAACTTGAAAATGTCTTACCTCAAAACTTGCTTGGGATTATTTTGCTGGGGATGAATTTTCTTTTTTTTTCCTTACCCACTCTGGGTTGTCCGACCCTCTTGAAACTTGGTCGAAACTCTGTCGAGGATGCTTCTACATCTCGATGATCCGCTGGGGATAACACTGCGAACTGCTGAGTAACCCTGTTGGGGATAACACTGCTGAGGATAACTCTGCTGAGTAAATATGTTATCTTACTCCTTCCAAAACTACTTCCTTTTAAGTAGGATGTTTCAATCCTCTGCAAACTACTTCCCTTTTTTTTTGCTAGCTTCTTCCTTCGAAGACTACCTCCCTTAAAACTCGTTTTGCCTTTCCCCGAAAGGAACCGCTGAGGATACCGATTTTCACCAAACTTGTGTTGGACTCCTCGAAACTGCTGGGGATAACACTGTTGGGGAATTATTTACTTGCCTGTTGGGGGATAAAATGTTATCAGCTGGGGATAACGCTGTCGAGGATAACACTGATGGGGGATTCTGATTCCTTCAGAACTAGTGCTTCACTCTTCGGAAGGCTGTTGGGAATGATACTGGCCTTTTGCTTTTTCTGAGCACAAGTTTCATCCCTTTGTTCTGTCCGCCGGGGAACAACTTCCTCCATTGAAACTTATTATGTTGGGGGCAACACTGGTTCAAAGACCACTTTCCTTGAGACTGGTGTTATCTTTATTCTTCCCCGAATGGGTACCTGACTTCCAGAAAATTTTCTAAATGGAAGGAAAATTTTCTGCCCCAGTTTGATAATCTTTCTTGTGGCATGCATTTCCGTCATCAATGCCATTTCCTTTACCTGTTTCAAATCAAACAAAATTTGTTAGTTTAAAACGCGGTGGTTGGCTGTGATACTCCTACTGGGATGGCTTTTCCCTTTCTCCTTCCCTGCTCTGCGCTCCAAAACTTGTTGGGGATGATATTATTTGCTGGGGATAATCTCTTTCTGCTAGGGATATCCCTCTTCTTTCGTGGCATAGCTCGGAAACTTGCATTTTCCCGACCTTTTAGTCTCGCATGAATTTCCCAAATCATGCCCATTGCTCTCCTTGATTTGTCCACGGGCCTTGGCCTTGAGGTTTATAACCTTTGATTTCGGCAAGGGTATCCCTCTTGACTCTCGTCAATACCTTTGTCAATTCCCTTTTTGCTGGGGATATCTTTCTTGACACTGGCCTTGCGCTTGTTCCTTGCTGACGATACCACTTGGATGTACTAGTCAGATCTTATCTTGCATGATTGGAAAGTTGATGGCCTATTTTGAAGTCATTTCCCACTGGTTTTGACCAAACAGACTCTACTGGGGGATGTTTCTATGAAAGGAGAAAGATAAACAAAAAGGGGAACCGAATAAAAAACAAAGGAAAAAAAATGACTCTTTAACAAGAAAAGCTATGAAAAAAAAACTTATCAAACGCAGATACTGACTCTAATGGTCATGACATGCGCATGTGGCCTATCCTCTGTCGTCAATTGTCTTTTAAGATCTTTGCTTGGCGATTCCCCATCTGATTCTCAATCTTATTCGACTTGTAGTGCCCAAAGGGTTCTCACTATCAAGCCTCTCTCATTTTGTTTTTTTTTTTCTCAGCTTTCATCGCCTTATGGTGTCCGTGAAGATTTTCACCGATAAGACTCTCTCATTTGTATCACTTTCCAACTGGGGATTTGGAGTGTTGCCGGTATGACTTTTTCTGCTGGGGATTAGAGTCCTTTCTGCTGTGGAACAGAGTGTTATGTTCACCGGTAAGACTCTCATTTGTCTGACTTGGCATCTTTTGAAGACTGATCAGAAGGTCTTTCTTTGGACCGTAATGTGGGTTTTTTGGATAGGGCTAGAAAGAAAGGGTATTAAAGGCTCAAAAACAAATCAGTTTGGGGTTCAAAATTACAATCTTTGGAACCATATTTGTTTACAACAAGCGCAACCCTTGCCCCAATTTCTTGCTTGAGGATTATTTATTTATTTATTTTAATTTTTAATTCTTATTACACCATGACCGAGCCGTGAGGCGCCTACGTATCCTCTTTGAGGAATCAGGTCGAACGTAGTTCCCAATTCCTCCATTTTCTTCTGACTTTCTTTTGTTTTTTATGTTATCATTTTTCTTTTATTTTCTCTTTTCTTTTCATTTTTTCGTTTTTGTTGCTTTTTTTTTTTGTGTTTTCTTTCTTTCTTTTTTTCTTCTTTTGTTTACCTGCCATGCTTGCATTTTTTAGTCGTTGCTATTGATTCCGAACGAGGGGTATGAAAGAAAATAAATAAGGCTCAAAAGGGGTAACGAAGGATAAAGTGTTTAGGTAGCAGAACAAAATGCCTTCGTCATTCCAGTCTTCAAAATATGCCAAGTGCGAACAACACAATTAAACAAAGATTTGTAGCCTCTTCTGATGGTGCTGGACTTGACAATTATATTCAACAGTTGCTTTTTCATTTGTCATTTCTAAAGCACCGTTGGGCGACACTCTCACTCTCATTATCATGAACGACCCTCATGCCAATTTGGCGAATCTTGCTTTTAACAGTTTTCTTTGTGTTTTACTCGCCCTAGTTCCACATGACTCGAGCTCCGAATAATCTCAAACCGTCCTTATTTCCTTTAAATGTTCTGATCACCTTTCTGGGGTTTTGTGATTAACTTTTAAGATTAGGCCCAAACTGTGTGCGCATGTCATGTCACTAGAATCAGCGCTGATCAAAAATGATAAAAGGACTAAACAAAAAGTTGACTGGAAATAATAAAAGACCAAATTTTGCATTAGACTACCGGTGAAATGGTTTGAATAACAAAACAAACAAAAACAAACCAGAATAAAATCCTAAAACAACCTGGACAAACTTAAACAAACCGCTATGACAAAACAGAAAGATAAGACGGTTTGACACAAGACAATATCCGAATTAACCTTAAGAATAATCCGGACAACAGAAATGACAACAAAATAAGCCACCAAAAGCTTCTCTCTTGCTAACCAAGGAACGGAGCGTCCTCCCATTTTATCAACACTAGCATCTCAGCCACTGAGATTCGCATCAGTACTGCCAGACCATTGCCAACTTCAATATCATCAACCTTAGTCAACAAGTCCCAATAGGATTCGAGTGCTTCTGTTATCAGGCCTCATCCCCGCAAAGTGTGCTTCTGGGTCTTGTATTTCCGGCTTACCACAAACCAACCACCTTAATTTTCTTTGCGATTCAAAACAAAACAGGTTAGAATGGACTCAGTCGGTCCTCATTATTAACAACATCTTTTTCCCCTCTTTTTTCTTTTCTTTTTTTTTTCATCTTTTTTCATTTTTCATTTTTTTTGTGTGTGTGGTCGAATCTTATGGAGATTGCCTACGTATCATGACCCCGCATGAATCAGACCTTGCGTAGTTCGGATCAATAAAAGATAAACAATAATAAACATTTTTTTTTCAATTTTCATATTAAAACAAACTGGGTTTCAAAGGTTTGAAGATGACCTACAAACTCGAAAATCAAACAACCCACATATTCATAATAAAAAGATTTATAAACTCCAAAAACAAATGACCAGCTTCCTTTCTCCGTTTGACAAATGCAACCGAACGGTTATTTTTGCAAACGTGGCCCATTCCAAATTTCACATGAATTTTGAGGCCGGGGAGGATTATTTTATGACACTTTAAACTTGTCCGCTCTTTTACGAAAATAGCCTTTCGACAACTGAAAGATACTCTAAAGTTATTTCGGCAAGAACGGTTTAAGACGCGACCGAAGCTGACTCGGCTTATTTTTGACTAAAAATCCAAACGGTATTCACCTGACCGCTGACTCTTTGTTTTTTTTTTCAAATTACAATAAAATCCTAGTGTTGCAAACACGACCCTTCTGCGCCTCGGAGACGAAGATTTTTAAGGTTGTGTGGGTCAACTGGACCAAAATCCTAAAACAATGACCCAAAGGTGGCTGTTTATGCAAAGTCAGCCTTCCGGCGTCCCTTTCGGGAACATTCGGCTATTTTTGACAAAAACAGCATCACCCGACTTATTTATGACTCTTTTTATCATTTTTCAAAAATAGAAAACTCAATATTGCAAACACGACCTTTCAACGCCTCGGGGACAAAATTTTTAAAGCTGTGTGGGTCAACTGGACCAAATCTTAAAAAATGACCCAAAGGTGGCTGTTTATGCAAAGTCAGCCTTCCGGCGTCCCTTTCGGGAACATTCGGCTATGTTTTGACAAAACAGCGTCACCTGACTTCTTTATGACAGAATTAAAATTTTGACATGTTTTTTTATTTATTTGTTTTTGGCTATTTTAGCAAAAGGTGGGGTTGGACCCGATGAGGGTTGCCTACGTATCTTACATCTGGTGAGAATCAAACCCGCGTAGTTCGGGAGGATGAGAATGGAGTAAATAAACTAATTTTATTTTTTTGGAATTTGTGAAAGAACTGCTTTAAAAGAAGAAATGAAGTATTTTTTTTTTTGGATTTTTGATTGATTTTCTTTTTTTGAAAGAAAGACTTCTAAGAATTCCTTTTCTTTTGATTTGAACTTTGAGAATTTCAAAAGTAGAAGGAAGATATTTTTTTGTTTGAATTTTCATTTGTTTTCTCTTATTCTAGAGAAGAAAGAAAATATTTTTGGAATTTTACTTTCAATGAAAGAAATGTTTCTAAAAAATATTTTTGAATTTTGAATTTTCTTTTCAATTTTGGAAGAAGAATGAAAATATTTTCGGATTTTTTGGAAGAAATGCAAAGAAAATATTTTTTTTATTTAAAACAAATAAAAAGACTTTCTAAAGACAACAATAATGGAAAATATTTTTGGATTTTTCTTGAAAATTGGGGGTCTAAAAAATTTTTAGAAGGGAAATAAAGAAAAATACTTTTTGGATTTATATATATATTGCAACAAATAATAAAACCACGTTCAACGCAAGACTCTTTTTATTTTTATTTTTGGCGTTTTCATAAACAACTAAATAAATACAAAAAAAAAACCATTTTAAAAACAAGAATCTTTTTTCATTTTCATTTTTCATGGCAAGACAAACTATTTTTCTTTTTCTTCCCTTTTTATTTCATTTTGAAAACAAGACAAAGTGAAGATTTTTTATTTTTTTTAACAAAATGACCAACCTATTCTTCAACCTAAAAATAAAAGACTCTTTTCTATTTATTTTTCTTTTGCTTTTTTGAGTGAAACAAACTATATAAAAAAATATTTTTTTTTCATTTTTCCCAAAATTTCGGCTGAATTTCGCCAGTATTTGGACATTGTTATTTTTTCAAAAACAGAAGAGCAACCCTATACACCGCTATTTTCCTTTCTTTCTCTTTTTTTCTTTTTTTTTCTTTAAATTTTTCTCAATATTCAAAAACCGGTCATCATGCAAGTCCAAAGCAAATAAATGCACAAGCAGTGAGTAGGATGCATCAGGATGGTCTTTTCTGTTTCAGGTTGCTATTCCTAGACGGACTCAACCCCTGTGTTGAGTCCCCTAAGTCAAAAAATGCACATGATGCAGATAAGCGTTCCTACTAGGGATCCGGCATAAAGTTGAATTATTCTAGGTTAAGAACCTGGGTGTTTGTTCTAGACCTGGCTTACCCGAGCGGACAACTCGAGCCGAGGAGGAGGAGGCAGTCCGGGAATACAAAAGCTTCACCGGCTTTGCGACTTATCCAAACCTCGTTCTAAATTGGGACTTGACACTAGACAGAAAAGAAGTCGTACACCGTACACCCTTCTTCACAATTCAGAAGACTCAGAGAGGAGATGGGTTTCGGCACAGCTTATATACAGTTCACAAAATATTAAAGCAGTAAAAGCAATTAGTTAGCACAGTATGCACAGATCATGTAACAAAATCTGATAAAGCTGAATACAACAATTATTCCAAGCTCGAATTCTGAACCCTGAACCAGAGATTTTGGGTTACATTTCTCCAGCAGAGTCGCCAGAGCTGTCACACCTCCTTTTTCCGCCCCCGCGAGGGGTGAAGGAGTTTTTCCAATTAAAGGACAATCGAAACGGGATTTGTTTATTTATTTCAGAGTCGCCACTTGGGAGATTTAGGGTGTCCCAAGTCACCAATTTAATCCCGAATCAAGGAAAAGAATGACTCCATATTACAGTCTACGCACCAGAAATCCAGATAAGGAATTCTATTAACCCGGGAGAAGGTGTTAGGCATTCCCGAGTTCCGTGGTTCTAGCACGGTCGCTCAACTATCATATTTGGCTTGATTATCTGATTTAATACATGTTGAACCTACGTGCAAAATTTAACTTTTAACCGTTTTTATCATTTACTGTTATTTTTATCAAGAATTGCAACATCGTGGAAACACATCTCGAACCACGTCGCAATCAATGTACCTGTGGTTAGAGCCACATTTCAACTCTGTTGAGATTGGGATTTGGGTCACATAAATGTGCACCCGAGTTTAGGAAGATAACATTATTAAATACGCGCCTAAAGTGACTAGCGTATCATTTACTTTGGGTAGGGCCGTGGAATTTTACTAAACGGTCCATCCCGAAGTCTAAGCAATTTTAAAGCAAATATTTACTGAGGGCCCCGCAATTTTTGTATTTTTGTTCGGCGAGGCTCATCTCATTCTTATTTTTTAAAAGGAATTTGCAACGTCATGGACACGCATCTCGAACCACGTCACAATCAATGTACCCGTGATTAGAGACACATTTCGACTCCGTTGAGATTTGGATTTGGGTCACATAAATGCACACCCGTATTTAAGAAGGTAAGATTAATTAAGATGCGTCCTAAAGAAACTACGTATTGTTGTTTTAGAAAAAGGCCGTGAAAAATTCACTAAACGGCCAAATCCAAAGTTTAGTAATGGTTATGTATTTATTGAGGGCCCCAGCGATGTGCGATTTATTTGGCGAGGCTCGTCTCATTTTTATTTTAAAGGATAAACCTACAGTGACTACATTTGTTCTATTAAGTTTGTCTCTAAAATAAAATAAAATCTCCCAATTAATTACATGCTGAAAAACGTAACTTATTAGTTATTAGTTTACGGCTAATACGAATGGAAAATTGCGATCGAGTTTGTACAAAGAAAGACTGCTTTCATTCTATATTCTATTATTTAATAATACTAGAACATGAGATTGACACACCATAATATCAAAACAAATTAACTAGTCTTTGATTAATTTAAACTAACATTATTAGATGAAGAAGTTATACATATGCAACCCCATTACTCATTAATCAGTCAACTACATTTTTATACAAAGAAGGGAAAATTCTATTCAAACACAAATCTAAACAGGAGGAATTCAACCGGAACAGAGCCGGATTAATATTTCATTTCACTTCAAGCCGAGAGTGTACAAATGTGTACCTGGAAATGGCAGTACAAGAAGAAAAGAAGGAGGAGTCAGCGGCAGTAATAACACATCAAGAACAGGTTCAGCAACACCGCAAAACCAGTAACGACCAGTAGAATAACCCAGTAATAGATTGAAAAATCAGCAATACCAAAGTGCAATCGCAGTCAAAGCAGAAGAGAGACGGATACGAGATGCAGTAGTTTACTGATTTTGAATAACACTCGAGGAAAGGCAAACGGAAATTATTCGAGTGAAAGTTCAAATTGTCTTTCTCTTTTACTCTCAAATTCTGATTTCTCAAGATTCTTTCAAGTTCAAGTCTCTTCTCTCCTCTCAAGTATTGACTCTTATCTAAGTCCCTAAGTCTTTTAGCTCTCAAGTGTTTTTGCTCTCAAGTGTCAAAAAATCCTTTTTTAGTTCCAGTCCCTAAAACTCTCTCAAAAAACTCTTCTGAAAATAATCCTCCTAATCTTCTTCCCAAAATGTGTCAAAAATGACTCTATATATAGCAAGACTCTTGTCTTGAATCCCCAACCCGAAATATTCCCCCCAATTGCATGCTTTTTCCCACTACTTAATGTTTTCCTTATTTTAAACCCTTGTCCCCCATGCCTACATGCTTTGTCCCCCACTACATTAAATAAATATATCCACCCCAACCCATTACATCTTGTCCCCCATGCCTAACATAAACAATTACAATATTCCCCCCACTACATTATGTCTTGTCCCCCATTATATTAAACAATTATATCAACCCCACCCCATTACATCTTGTCCCACATGCTTAACATAAAGAATTATTCAAAATGTTCAATTCCAAAACTACCCCTCCGACCTTATTGCAATTACCATTTTACCCCTGAACGTACTACAATTTACCAAACTACCCCATCAGCTATAACCAATTCACTTAATCAATCTCAACCAAAAAATAGCCAATATGACCAATTTCTAAACAATTTCAACAACAAATCATATGAACACAGATGAATCATACAACTTCACATTAATGGAAATAAATTAACCATATTGGGAACCAATCCTGGTTAACTTCGACCAAAAATGGATGAGCAAGGAAACAACAATATTAACAACACAATACATGATTCAAACTAAATCAACAAATCAAAAACCAAAACATAAACTCACATTAAATCACTGGATTAAAAACGAACTTCAAACAAAGATGAACATGAATTAAATCTATTTTAAACAACAAAACATGACGGATTCAAACGATTTAACCAACATTAACAATTTCTGAACAAATACATAACAACACATGAAACAAATCGAAGAAATAATTAATTAAACTTCAATTTGAATATAACAACATTAAACTAACAATTTCACATGAACAAACTGAAAAATTAACAAAACAATGAACACGAACAAAACAAAAATCAAACATTTACCGATTTTAGATTTGAGAATATCAAAAACAAAACACGGACAAAAGTGAAACTCAAAAACCCACTAACCGGATCGAAACGATGAACAACGGCTGACCAACGACGAACTCGAACTATGTATGGACTGTTTCGACAAACCTCGACCAAAGCTCGAACAAACGAGATGGTTGAGTCTCGTTTTGGGACTGAAGGCGACGAAGCAAATGTGAAGCAGCAACGATGGGGTCTGTTTGGACGTAGCGAAGAAGAAGCAGTAGCAGCTGGTCGTTTGGATGGAGACAAGTGAAATGAAGCCCCACGTCCATGGCTGGAGCTCGGGAGCTTGACCACTCAACTCGAGCTCGACGAAACGAAGAAGATGAAGTAGAAGCGACTGGGTTTTGCTGGACGAAGCAACAGGTGACTAGGAGCTTCTGCGAGTGGCTATGGTGAGTGGTCGTTTGGGCGGAGAAGATGAAGCAGAAGGCAGAAGCAGCTGGGTCTGTTTGGAGAAGGTCGACGAGCTGTTCGTCGTCGATGGAGCAGTGGAAACGCAGCAGCAATGGCGAAGGAGCACTGGAAATGCAGCAGCATGATGTGAAGAAGAAGAAGCAACAAAATTTGGTTGGAGCTCGACGAAGGCAGCAACAATGGCGTTATGGTCGTCGACGGGGCAGTTGGGACGAGGGGATGAAGCAGTAGCAATGGCGGACTGAGCTTGAGCTTGGATTGTTGCTGCTTGCTCGCTCATGGCTGGAGCTCGAAGCAATGGTAGCAAATGCTCATCGTCGTTCAGGTCGTCGACTGTGGCTACGTCGTTCAGTAGCTATAACCAATCAGCCATGGGTCGTTCTGTCATGGTGAAGCAGCCATGGCTGCTTGAGGACGACGATGGAGATAGGGTGGTCGATGGAGGGGCTGTGCGTGTGTGCGAAGGTGAGGCAGAGGAGGAAAGGGCAGCCATGGATGTGTGTTTTTGGAGTTTGGAGAAGATGGAGAGAATGAGCGGGGGGGGGGGGGGATCTCTTTAGGTTTTTTAGGATTTTTTGTTTTGTTTTGTTTTTTGAAATGCAAGATAGGGGGGTGTTGGGTCTTTGGGGTTATGGACCGGGTCGACCCGTGTGGAGATGGACCGAGTCATGGGGAAGGTTGGGTATTTTTGGGCTTGTAGCTTGAATTAGAAGAGAGCCCAATTCCGATTTTTTGTATTTTTGCTCTCTTTTCTTCTTTTATTTTTCCAAAACTAAATTCTAAAAATCCTTAAATTATTATTAAGAACTAAATTAAGTTATAAAAGCGCAAATTAATTCCCAATAACAATTAACGCACAATTAAGTAATAATTAAGCATAAAATTGTACAATTGGACATTAAATGCTAAAAATGTGAAAGATGCCTATTTTTGTAATTTTCATTTTTGTAAAACAAACTTAATTACTAACAATTGTAGAATTAAATCCTACATGCAAAATGCGATATATTTTTGTATTTTTTTTATTAATTTAACAAATAAACATGCGCAGACAAATATACAAATAATTACACAAAAATACCACAAAAATTCAAAAAATTGCACACCAAGGAAAAATCATTTTATTTTGAATTTTTTGGGAGTAATTCTTTCATAGGGCAAAAATCACGTGCTTACAGTGGTTATTAGTATCTATAAGTTTCTTTCATCATTAAAAGTGTTGCGAGGGTTTGAAATAAGGTTCTAATTGATATGAGGTATATTGCTGGTACGGGATTGGTAATGAGCATCTATTGTTGTCAGAAGATATTGTTATGGCTACATGAGTTATGCGGTATGTCATGTGGTTATATCTTCTGAGTACACTTATGGTTGATATAGCTTATCAGGGTTGATACAATGTATGTATATAATAATTGGATCTAAGACGGTGTTTCGGATGTTGGAAATCCATTCTAAGTATTGTAAACAAAGGTTGAAGGAAGAATCTTCATTTGGATTATGTTAATGGACTTGTATGGATTAAAGTGACATGTGATTTCTTATGGTTGTATGTATGATGAACTTATGCAGATAGTTGAAATCTTTGGAATGATTTTTAGCACGTTCGAGGATCAAAGTAAATTTAAGTAGGGGAGAATGTAATGACCCGATAGATCGTTTTGAGATTTAGCATCTTGTTCGACAGTTTGAGAACTTGAGTATCTTTATATGATGTATTATGACTTGTGTATGTTATTGGTTTCGATGTTCGAGAGGTTTGGGATTGATTTGGGGAGTGATTCTTAATTAGAAAGACTTAAGTTGGAATCAGGATTTGATGGTTACAATAGGTTCGTATGGTGATTTTGGACTTGAGCATATGTTCAGATTTGAATTTGGATGTTCCTAGAAGGTTTTGGCTCTATTTGTCGAAAGCTGGCAATTTGAAGAATCGGAGATTTTATAAGTTTGACCTGAAGTTAATGTTGTTGTTAATAGACTTGGATTGTAATTTTGAGACCTTGGCTAGGTTCATTTAGTTGGTTGGAACTTGTGTGGAAAGTTTGATTGTGATATGGAATATCTATGTGTGATTTGAATGAGTTCGGCAAAGTTAGAATGTTTGAAAGCAAGATAATAATTTTGATCTTCGCTTCGTAGTTTGATATTATTTGCAGTGTTTTGAGACTTTGGATAAGTTTGGATATTGTATCTGGGCTTGTTGTTATGATTAGACGGGGTCCAGAGGGGCTCGGAGTCGTCCAAGATGGTTTCAGACCATTTTAATTGAGCTTAGAGATGTTGTGTTGTAGGTGCTATGCAGAGTTTCGCGATTGCGAGATCGTGAAGACAGGCTCGCGATCGTGGAGAATAATCTTGGTCACTTGGTAATAGTGCATCGCATTCACGGTTCAGGTGTCGTGTTTGCGATGTGGGTTTGAGATATGGAGTTGTGTTCTTCATGTTTCATGATTGCTTTCGCGTTGACGTAGTTGTGATAAGCTTAGCATAGCGTTCGCATAGAGTCAGAGCAGGATTGGGGGTTCGTTGGCTTTCGTGTTAGCGTAATGGGGCTCACATTCACGGTTTGTTGGTTTGTTTGCTTCCCTATTATAGGGGTCAATCGTCACACCCCAACCTACATTAGGCATGGCTGGCACGTGGTGCCGTACTGGCCCGAGAAAACCACTCTGTAACTCATGATCATACGACATAAACTAGAACATATGTAGGACAACTTTAGTGAACTCTTTCTTTCTATAAACTATCATGGGTCAACATGGCCTCAACTCGTGATATATATACTATAAGTGTGCAAGCATTGTGTTAGCGAGCCGTTAGACTCAAAACATATCTATAAGTATGGGGAAAGGATGCCACCATGAGTATCGACACCGAAAAACCTATAAGGGAACATAAACGAGGGCCGACCAGGCCACTGATATACTGTACATAATGAACATGTGTCCACAAAGCCTCTAAGAGTATCTAACATCAAAATATGATCGGGATGGGGCCCTAGCCTACCCATAAGTCAGTAGCAAAACTATGACACCATGACTTATAGACTTGGTTGCATGCCAAATGAAGTGGAGTCTTGACAATCCTTCGCTGAACGCCAACCTCGTCTACTGTGAGGGCTCGTCAAACTGATTACTTACACCCGCATGCATGAATACAACGTCCACAGGAAAAAGGGACGTTAGTACGGAGAATGTATTGAGTATGTAAGGTAGAAATGAAACATGACAATAAGATACTATCATTGAGAGGGATAAGAGTCAACCTGTAACCTCTGACTTGCCGCTGAGGGCAATAAAATAATTGTGACGTTAACTGCCCGACTGGTCGTAGCTGGTGGTAAATAAAGATGCATAACTATGCCATCGGCCATAGATTGGTGGTAAATAAAGATACATAACTGCCTAACCGGCCATAGATCGGTGGTAAATAAAGATGCATAACTACCAAACTGGCCACAGATCAGTGGTAAATAAAGATGCAGAACTGCCCAACCAATCGTAGCTCGATGGTAAATAAAGATGCATAACTGCCCAACTAGCAGTAGCTCAGTGGTAAATAAAGATGCATATCTGCCCAACCGGCCGTAGTTCGGTGGGGAAGGTGCATAACTGCCCAACCGGCCATAGCTCGATGGTAAGATAGGAGTACAATAGCCAAATCTCTATACGTGTTATTTATGTATGCATAACATCAATTCTTGTTCTCACGAAAGTGTAAATGTTTTAGAGAACCATTTAAGATCTTTAAGACTTCCTTCAGAGTGACGTAAGGTAGTTAAATAATAGTTCACATTATGAATACTAACATCATCACCATAAGCATCAACAAGACTTAGAATTTGATCCGTAATGTACTTCAAACGACATCATGCGGAAGTGAATGACGTGGGTGTCCCATCTTACTAATAGTGGAGTTATTTTGAAATAACATTCCTTTATATTTCGTTTTATCTTAAAACATGCCAAGAGAAGAAAAGATTTAGCCTTAACATACTTGGCTTAACCCACTGTCTCAAGAGCTCAACTCGTATCTGATTCACGAAGTATACGATAACAAGAATGATACTATCGTCAATCATACGAACAATTCTCTTAATCGCATAACGGAAGGTAACCAATTCTATAAGAAAACAAACATCATTTCACATGTTCTTATAATTCTCTCAAGCCTACTATAAGCAAGGTAACACAACAACACAACCATCAACTCTTATAATAAGTTTTACAAACCAAACAATGTTACATCGAGCGGAAAGCTTGACTATGATTATCAAACCCATTTCTCCAATATTTTCTTCCCTTTAAAACACGTATCAATGATAACAGCAATAATATACTTAAGTTACTGCAACAATTCCAGTCACTTTAAGCAACTAAACCAGCTCAACGAATCCAAACAACATAACAAATGATTCAAATGCACCATTTGTCCATTACTTCCATCTTAAAACGACTATGTATAACACATCAACATGTATATATACATAGAAAGGAAGAGGGATTTTACTTTGTAATACCTTCATATATTTATAAATATAATTCAGCACCACATTCAACAACTATATATACCAAGAACAATGTCAACATGTTATACAATATACTCAACAAGTTGCTTTCATCATCTACTCTTCAACTTTCAACTTATAACAACTAACATGATTAAATCATCCAAAATGTCCAGCATACAAACAACCACATTCATATAATTTCTAGCCTTATATCCATCATAAAAACAACATTAGGCAGCCAAACACGTCTCAAGAACATCACCAACAACTTTGGAGTGTTATCAACATCTCTACCAAAAAACCTAGCTAGGGCTTAGATATGATAAAAAACATGTAGTAGAAGAGGACCTTAACTTTGAAAAGTAAGAAAAACTCCTAGAACAACTCTCCTTAAACATGAAAGAACTCATCAGCAACATCATATAAATTATCTCCACCACTTCTACAACACTTTAATGAAGAACTTAAGTGGTTTGGCCTTGGATTTGTGTATGAACCTTTAAAATATTAAAGAGTGTTTACGGGTACTTGGAGGTATGGTTTGGTCGAAAATGAGTCTTAGAGACGAATGCAACCACTTTATATAACAAGATAAGCCTTCACCGTCTTTGTGGGTCACAAAGAGAGCTGATTACGTAGTCTCGCAAAAATGATATCTCTCTACTCTCATATTATATCAATAAACGACTTAATTTGTTGAAAACTAAACTCGTAGATCTTTAATTTTATGGGTGGATCACCCCTTAACTCCAAGTTCATTGAGAAAAAAGCTCAGTGACATTAGACCCAAATTTTAACAAATTTATGAACGTAACTTATGACAACGTTTGACGTCTTTTGTTTTACAACTCGTTTAACTTCAAATTTTAACATATGAACATTATACAATTGAAATACCTCTTAATAAGACCTTCTTAGTATGTTAATAACTCCTAGGCTTACCCCAAAGGTACGAGTTATAGCATTTCCAACTTGCCGGCTTTCGATAAAACTTGTTTTCTTCAACTCATTCAACTTCTAACCCTCTTGGTACTTGCTGATCATGATCTTAAACCTTGTAACCTTCAAGTTAACATGATTAACTTACTTTATATAATCTCAATAATGATTTCATTTCTGAGCTTACATCAATTGGGTTACAACGTACTTGATGTATGAAAATACGATATGTAACATCAGATGCGATTGCGTAGACTATTTTCTGGGGCAGCACTATTTGTGCTTCGCGAACGCGAGGCTTGTGCCACCTTCACGAAGGGTATTTATTGATAGAATACATAAGTGTCATGTTTTGGGATTTTTACTCATTCTTTCATGTTTTGAGCCCTAGACTTAGAGATGAGCAATTATTTATGAAAACTTTCATACAAGGCAAGAGGGTAAGTAATTTTTACTTATTTGTGATTGTATTACAAGAATCTACATGGATTTCTATACCTAAAATATGGGAGTTTGAAAGAAAATGTGGGGTTTTTGTCTATACTTTAAGAGAGTGTATTTTAGGGTTTTGACCATCGCTTTGGACCCGAATTTTCAAACTAATTATATATTTGGACATGACATGTTATAGGTCATCAGTTTTTTGTATTGGTTTTGGATTTCGAGCACGAGGTCCTAGGTTGACTTTTACTGATTTTTTTTAAATTTATCAACGATCGAGTATTACGGTTTGGAATCACTTCCTATAGCATTGTTTGACTTTTCTTGATTTTATTTATATGGCTTGAATTTGTGTGATTGGAGGGCTAGAGCGAGATTTTGATGCGATTTATGGTTGAAGCTAGCTTGAGAAGAGGTAATTCTCATGGCTAACCTTGTTAAGAGGGAAACCTCTATGATTTGAGTTGATTGCTATGCGTTTAGGGTATGGGGTGGTGTATATACAAGGTAGCGAGTGTATATGAACTTACCAAGTATATATCATGTCAGAGTTGGAATGGAGGTACTTTGTGCCTTGTTTTGATTAAGTGTTGATCTTGATTCATGATTTATGTGGCTTATATGAATACATCCGCTCTCTTATTCTTGCTAGAGATCATGCCTAGGTTTTTGATTAAATATGAAGGTATTAAAGCTTATTCTTGATATGTTGAATTACTTAAATCATCCAGTTATACAGAAATTTTATAATATCCACATAACTATTATTAAGTTATAGTGCATCTTTTATCTATTAATTCTTGGCATATGCATATGTATTATATTTGGATACTTGATTTAGACTGAGATTATGGCACGAAAGGCAAGACCGTGCGGTTGAAATACAATTCTGAACAAGACATTATGAACGAATATTTGATTATAAGTGATCTATCAAGATCCTTTTTGCACTTGGATTTGGTACCGTCCCTCTAGAGTTAGGTGATTACCCATGTTACTTTGGGACGTGTAAGAGTGGTGGACTGGTGGATACATAGATCGTGTATTGGGTCGATACATAGATTTTGTATCGGATTTTAGTGATACATGAATTTTGTACCGGGTTACAATGATACATAAATTTTGTATCGGGGTACATGGATCTTGTAATGATCATGGTAAAAGATAGAGTCTTGAGCATGCATAGGAATCCTTGATTCAATTAGAAACATTCATTTAATGCTAACTGATGCACGCCACCTATATATACTAGTTGGGAGCCTCGACTCCATTCATTGAAGCATGCCATATTTAAATACTATATCTGTGCAGTGCTATGATTATCTCTTGAATTGGAAAAAAACATGCTTTATACTTATCGATTATTGACATCTTTAATAGTTGCTATTCATGAGGATATTTATTATTTCAATTCAAGTCTCTATTATTTATCTGTGTTGTATGTATCTTGATACCTATAGCCTCGCCAATACTTCTTTGAGGTTAGACTTAGGCTTGATACTTACTGTGTACCGATTGTGATATACTCATATTATGCTTTTGAACATCTATTTGTAAAGATCCTCAGGTGGGTTCTAGTGGAGCTTCTTGTTGAACCTAAGTGATTGCTTTGAAACTTAGGGCGAGCTGCACTGTATGGATTCACATCGCAGTGTCCAAGTCCCTATCCTTATTTAACTCCTGTCTATTTTCTTTTACATATACAATTTTGATTTTGTATTCAGACTTGTACTTATATAGTAGTTGATTATGTACTTGTGTCACCTAGTTCTTGGGGGTTGTACCATTTTGTGGTGGTGTTCGGATCATGTTATGTTTATATCAGATATTACATTATTTTGAGATTATTTCTATCTTTATTTATGATATGACTCTATTAATTAAAGGAATTTGAACTATATTATGTTGATTGTGAGTTGGCTTGCTAGCAAGTACGGCTAGGCGGCATCACGACCTGAGGTGGGATTTTGGGTCGTAAAACTTCACACTTTCCTATCGAGGGTCTTGTCCTTAGTAAGTTGAAACAATACCATTTCTTGCCTAATCACCTCTCCCCAACACTTCTTAGACCTTCCTCTACCCCTCTCTAACCTGCCACGGTCAATTTCTCACACCTCATAACCGGGGCATTGGTGCCTCTCCTCTTCACAAGCCCGAACCATCTCATCTTCGATTCCTGCAACTTATCTTCACAAGAGCTACTTCTACCTTGTTCCTATTAACTTCATTCATGATCTTGTCTTTCCTAGTATGTCCACACATCTATCTTAACATTCTCATTTCTGCTACTCTTATCTTCTGGACATGATATTTTTGACTGGCCAACATTCGACTCCATACAACATAGTCGATCAAACTACCATTTTGTAGAACTTATCCTTAAGTCTTGGTGGCACATTCCTATCGCACCCTATACCAAATACAGCCTCCATTTGATCTACCTCACTCTAATACAATATGTAACATCCTCGTCAATCTCTCCGGTACGGCTGTGGGGGTAGATTGGTTAAAAGACTACAAGATCTCAATTTTTATTCGTAGTGTTTAGTCTGGTAATGTTGTTTGGAGGTTGATGATAAGATTTGTAATTATAGGGGAGATGTTATACTTGTTTTTTGCTCTGGAGCTGGGGCTTGTTTGTGCAGTTTCATTTTTTTGTTTTTTGGTGATACAAAATTTACTTGATAATAAAAGTTCTATTTACCAAAAATAAAAAGAGTGCATATTAGTATATTTGTCCTTGTTTTCAGATTTAGCCGTTTTCCAATAAATCTATGGTTCGCAAGTACTGCTTTCTTTGTCCACCGTTTCAATGAATTTAATATTTTATTCTTTAATCAAAATGTTGTAAAAGTCGAGATCTCAATTGTATTTTACAGCATTTTGATTCTCCTTTTAGGAATTTACGATTAATTTTATGAGTAGTTATTTAAAATTTACTTTTACGGTACAAAAATTACGAAATTAATTTTTGTAAAGAACAAGACACTCAATTTTACATAACATAAGTATTATGAAAGGCATTAAACGTTATGTGATTTTTTGGAAAGGTTAGTTTCAGAAGTTATTACTTACTTTTTATTTTATTACACTAATTATTAAATTATTTTTTATAATAAAAAAATATTTAATTTTACTTAAGTATCAGAAAAGTTACTAAACTAATTTTTGTACAAGAAGCACATATTTTTCGCTATTTTTCCTGTTTTAAAATTTGTATATAGATGAGAAATATGACCGCACACAAAAAGGTTAAAAAAGTTTTCAAGTAAAAAGAGTGAGCTAGAAAAGGGAGAGAAGTAGGAGAGCAGCAAAAGAAAGGAAGGTGGAGGGTCTGTTATCAGTTTCCACTATTATTTCCCCATCAAAGAAAGCAACACCACAGTATTATTACCAACAACAGCACCACTACCTTACTCTGTTCACCACTACCTTACTCTGATCCACCAAATCATCATGTTACTGCTTCCCTCATTTTCTTCCTTAAGTAATTCTCATCTTACATTCCCTTGTTTTGTTGCCCAAATGTTTAGGGTTTGTGATCTCTATCTTTTTCTGATCTATTACATTCAGTTTCTTAATGCAAATTGGTTATGTCTGCATTTTTTTTAATTTTTCTTTGTTGTTATGTATGCCACATTGTTTGAGTTGACTAGAAATTCAGTGAACTGGGCTCCAGATCTGTAATTTATCATGAATATGTCATGCTACTGCTTTGTTATTCCCTCTTTCTGTCTCTGTTATTGCTAAATGGCAACTCAAATCTCTCTGCATTTGCTGCCACACATCATTCTGATCATTTTTTAATCATTTCAGAATGTATTTGATGTTGGAATTTGCTTCCTTTGTGATTTTGGGGTACTTATTGGAAGCTATACTTTTGTGATTGATCTTTTTGATTTCCCCATGAAGTCAAGTATGAGTGGATCAGTTTCCCTAATGTGCTTTTTTAACAATGTACTCCCCATCCCAACTTATGTGATGTTACTTCCTTTTAAGTCTGTCCTAGAAAGAATGACAATTGTTTATATTTAGAAACATTTAACTTTGAATTTCCAGTTTTACCCTTAATGAGATGGTTCATTGTCGCCCAAAAATATGTTGTTCTAATGGTTGATCAGTTTCCTTGATGTGCTTTTCTCAAAAATGTCGTATTTACTGCTATCTAAATGTTTAAACAGTACTTCTATTGAAATAGGTACGACCCCACTGTTGGATACGGTGAGCAAAAGCAAGTTTTAGAGCCTGTTGACAAGTTTCTGTTGAAGGGTGTTAGGGACTGTCCGCGTGCATTGCCATTGGGCGTCTTGCTGATAGTTTAGGTTTGGCCTTATAATGGGTTCTCGATTCCCATCTCATCAGTTGAGCAGTGGCCTTTATGTATCTGGCCGGCCTGAGCAGCCAAAAGAAAGGACTCCAACTATGAGCTCAGTTGCCATGCCTTATACAGGCGGGGATATCAAAAAGTCTGGAGAACTTGGAAAAATGTTTGTTATTCCAACAACGGATGGCTCAAGATCACGGAAATCTGGACCTATCAACAATGCCCCGTTGAGAACTGGATCCTTTGGTGGCGCTACTTCTCATTCAGGTCAACTGAATTCAGTCAATCGTATGACTTCTGCTGGAGGTACTGGATCTGTTTCTTTGAAGAAGACCAATTCTGGGCCTTTAAATAAACATGGGGAGCCTATGAAGAAGTCCTCTGGTCCTCAAGGTGGGGTAGGTACTGTTTCGTCCCGCCAAAATTCTGGACCTATCCCCCCAGTTCTCCCTACCACAGGCCTCATTACATCTGGTCCTCTAAACTCTGCTGGAGCTCCTCGAAAAGTTTCAGGTCCTTTGGATTCAACAGGGTCTATGAAATTGCAGCATTCTGCTATAGTTAATAACCAAGCTGTTACTCGCATTAACCAAGATGAAGAATATTCCTTCCGCAAGAGCTTCCCGAAGCCAATATTTTGGTCCATCATTCTTTTATTTGTGATGGGATTTATTGCTGGTGGCTTTATCCTTGGCGCTGTCCGCAATCCCATTCTCCTCGTAGTTGTTATTGTCCTTTTTGCTGTAGTCAGCGTGGTGTTCATATGGAATACTTGTTATGGAAGAAAAGCTATCATTGGTTTCATTTCTCAGTACCCAGATGCTGAGCTTAGAACTGCAAAAGATGGCCAATTTGTTAAAGTTTCTGGGGTATGTATTGTCTTTGCGCGAAACCTTTGTGTACTTCGTTTACCGCTCTTTCTATCTTGTTTTCTTGTTCAAATTGCTTCTACATTTCTCAGTTTGTCAAAGTTATCCTCCCTTTACTAAGGACAGGTGAGATGTAAACTTGGTAAGTAGTGATGGTAAGTGGGGTATTACTGTTAGTTTTCTATTAATGGATTATTTAACTCTTGATTTAGTTTGTGCCTTCAATAGATGCTTTCATGTTTAATTATGAAAATATGTTCTCGTTGGAGTATCATGGTGTTTCTATTCTGTGTATGAGACTGCTAATGATGATTAAAAGTTTTATATTCACTTTTGGTTTTATTATGTTTTGGTGAAACAAATTCTTTTAATTGCTTTGCAAAAAGAAATAATGTTGAAAATATGAAAAACTCTGTTATTGGGGATCCGGGGATTTAAATTATAAGGTATCCTTTGTGTAATGGAGAGTTGCAATTGAAATAACCAGCGAAATTTTTAATATTCTCTTTTAGGCACTTCTGACATGGGCTGCAATGCTATAGATGATTATTCTACATTCTACAACTGTATTCTACTGGCTGCTGAGGAAAATGTAAATTGGAAAATGGATTCTTTATTGTTCTAACTTATGTAAAATTCTCCTTTTAAAACTTCTTTTTTTGTTTAACTTGTCTTCTTGAGGGCTTAAAATACTCTTCCTACAGTTATATGAGTAACTTGCTTGGATTTAATAGATATTGTTAAGCTTGTATTTTACAATTTTTTATGTTGTCCTTGTTGGATTCTGAGCACAATTTGGATATCCTATCCTGGTTTTCTGATTTTGCAGGTTGTTACCTGTGGAAATGTTCCTCTTGAATCCTCATTTCAGAAGGTTCCTAGATGTGTTTATACAGTCACAAGCTTATATGAGTACCGAGGGTGGGATTCAAAAACTGCTAACGCAGAACATCGTCGGTTTTCTTGGGGACTTCGTGCAATGGAGGTGAGGAAAGATCATATAAGCCCTTTTGTTCATTTTGAAAAAACCAATGTTACTGTGCATTCCTCCTTACATTGGTGGCTCATGATGATGGAAACTAAATAACTGTTATATGAATATTACTTAATTTTTTCTATTTGCTTTCTTTTGTGTTTCATGGCCCAAGCATTGTACAAAGCAAGTGCTGGGGAGCAGGCGGTTTTTCCCCAAAAGGAATATTGAAAACAAGAATGTATTCAAGGTTTATTCGTATGCTGTTTATGCTCGCTTCTTTTTGCATGGAAAAACTTTAAAGATAGAGATCTTCAGGTCTCTAACTTCAGCAGCTAGACACTAAGTGAAACAAAAAAGAAGACAGCTTAGCGTTGAGAAAATTAAAAACATCAATGAAGAATTGGGCTAATCTGGAGTTGTAAGCACTAAGCATGTTGGGAGTTTTCTAAGTTGGAAGTTCCTTGATTTAAATAAGAAAGTTTGAAATGTGGTGAAATACAATCTGAATAAGGAAAGAAAAATAATATGGATAAAGGAAACTTGTAAATAACCTCCTACATTAAGTCATAAAATCTGGTCCTTCGAGATAAGTCGTATAGACCAGAAAACATGAAAAGTGAATCAGTCAATAGGAAGAAGACTCCAACCTTTAGGGGACTATCTAATTCTTGTTTCAAGGGAGAAAGTAGGAATTCCGATGCTCTTTTGACTGGATATCTTCCTAGCATACCACAAATTAACTTATCACCATGATATGATGTAAAAAAGTTGATCTTCAGCTTAGTATAGAAAAGAAAGTTTGTCTACATTTGGAAGTAAATCAATCAAACATGCTTCAAAGCACTGCTCCAACTAAACAATGGAAAAGTTCTAGGCAAAGGGACAAAATGAGGCTTATATGTCTCCATGTTCTAGCAAACTATTGATATCTTGAAGTGTTCTAAAGACTTCTAAGGTTGCAAAATATATCATACCAATGAGTGCATGTGGAGATATTAAGAGCAGTTTGAATACCTTGTTTGTTTGATACTGTTATGTGATGTCATTGTAAGTTCATTTGGGCCTCCTTCCCTTGTTTGTCGTTTCCATCTTGCCCTTATCCTTCACTTTATTTATTGTTAGCATATAATGTTCATCTATATGCTGTGTAGTTCATAGAAATAATTCTTACAGAAAACTGAATGCTTTCTTTGTCTTTGCAGCGGCATGTCACTGATTTCTATATCTCCGATTTCCAGTCTGGATTAAGGGCTTTGGTCAAAACTGGATATGGTGCAAGAGTAACCCCTTATGTTGAAGAGTCTATTATTGTAGATATCGATCAATCAAACAGGGACATGTCACCCCAGTTTGTCAGATGGCTGGCAGATAGAAATCTATCCAGTGATGACAGAATAATGCGATTGAAAGAAGGGTATGATTTAACTCAATTTCAAAGCAACTTGAATATTTCTTCTGCTTGCATACTTATTTGATTATTGAGAGGCAACATGCTCAATCATATCTAGATGCAGGCTCTACCCTCTACAGTTTTATTGATTTGCATTATTGGTGATTGTATTTATTAGCTTTTTTATCCCTGCTTCCTTTACTACATCTATGTTCAGGTATATAAAAGAAGGTAGCACTGTCAGTGTAATGGGAGTTGTCCAGCGGAACGATAACGTTTTGATGATTGTTCCTCCTCCAGAGCCATTTTCAACAGGATGTCAGTGGGCTAAATGCATTCTTCCAGCCAGTCTGGAGGGTATTGTATTGAGATGTGAGGACAGTTCAAAGATTGATGTTATTCCAGTGTAGCAATTTTATCATTCAAGAAGGTTCTGCTGTTTTGGTCTTACAGTTGCCGGAAAACCCTCTTCCAGTGGCAGCAAGAATGGCATCTTGACACGGTTAACCAGATGTATAGCTTGTCAATTCAATTTTATTATTTTTCTTTTCCCTGTAATGGCGTTGGTTTGATCAATTGTGTAGAGGAAACATGTTGATTAGTGAGGATTTATGAGAGTTCTTTTGGCTAGAACTTTATTGATGTTGGGGGCTTTTCAAAACTTTTTGCCCTGATGCATACAAGCTATGTTTATTTGGTATTTGTAATTCTTTTGTGGCAATCTTAGCCACTCTCAAGGCATTCTTGCAAATGAAACCACTGCTCCGGCATATCTGCCTGATTGCTTGTTGAATAGCTTGAAAATCAGGCAAGGAGAAAGCTCGGTATTAATACTAATAAATGTATTCGTAGTTGCTTTCCATAGATTCCTGGGGTCCAGATGCAAACAAGAACTTGGTGTGATTTTTAATTGAGTAGAATATCAAATTCTTTCTATGTCACGACACGAAATCCAAACCAAGGAGTCGTAATAATGTCTAACACCGCTTACTACGCAAGCTAACACTTAACAATAATAAGAGATACCAAACTAACATTATACAACTTAACAATAATAAGAGATACCAAACTAACATTATACAACGTAAATCATAGATAAATGTAAAATTCAGAAATTACATAAAAAGTCTAAAGCAATACAACTGTTTAATGACCTCCCAAGACTGCTATCACTGTGTGCATGATTTTCTAAGGAGTACTAAATATAGAGTCTGAAATAAAGAACAACACTGCCTGATACAATACATAGCAACAGGGATAAGGAAGGTGACTCTAGAGTCTGCGAACGGAATGCAACACTACCTCGAGTCTCCCAGACATCCAAATTAGTCACCCTCGGAACACCGCTACGATCATAGCTAGAATTTGCACAAGAAGTGCAGAAGTGTAGTATGAGCACAACTGACCCCATATACTCAGTAAGTGCCGAGCCTAATCCTCACGAGGTAGTGACGAGGCTAAGACGAAGCTAAGACAAGACATCTACTATATAGACTCGAACAATTAATAAAAAAGAGAAATAACTATTGTGGCGACAAAAGAAATAGCAAGAAGAAGTAAGAGGAATAGTGAAATAATCAACTAAGGGAAATAACGATTCTATTTTCTCAATTAACAGAACCAAACCTTTCATAACATCTCAAATCCAAGAGAATGAAACGATAACCATGAAATAACATAGCCAAGTCCACAAATCCGCATAATAAAAGCAAAGAGGAAAAGATATCATATCAAATAGCACGACAATACCTCTCATTTCACCAAGCACGGAAACTCCTTTATATATATATATATCACTCTTCCTCACAAGCACGGAAACACCTTTTGTGCAATGGTAATAATACCATGGAAATACTCTTTGTGTATAATTACTCTTCCTTACAAGTACAGAATCACCCTTCGAGCAATCACTCTTTCACACCAAGCATATATAAAACAGTACCAAGCAATGTAAGAAGTATAAACAGTATCAAGAAGAGTGATTAAGCAAAATATACCACGTGAGAAATAATCACAACCTTTGCACTGTTAAACGAACCAATATCTCAAAAACCATGTGCACGGTGAAATTTGGGAGGCTGATTTCTCCTCGACTGAATACCTCGAAGGGTGATCCCAGAAGTCCGGGATCTCAAGCCAGTTACTTCCCTCAATATCGGTCGGTACCCTGCCAAAGATGGTGTCGACTAAAGCCCCGACGAATGCAGGAATCTCCCGAGGAATGCACCTGGGGTCGATCAGGTCTATTCAAGTGGCTCGACATCAGCCCACGCGTACATCGCAAAGCTAGCCGGTTGTCCCATCCTATTTCTTTTATCACGCAACGTATCTTGTAGGAAGTTGGGACTTCCCCCTTTCTATAAAAAGGGAGTCGCTAACACCCTGTAAAGGCAGATCTCCAACCATTCTACTCAAGTGCAATAATATCTTCTCTCTCCTTCTCCTCTCTAACTCTCTTGCCCTCACTGGATCGAAACCATTTAGCTTTTATTGCCTTCTTGCCTGTTCTTTGTTTATCACTTGGTACTGGCCCAAAGTCACCTTAACATCCATTGCCTTCTTACTTGTTCTTCATTATATTACTTAATATTGGCCGTGAAGAGCCTTGTTTAATTATATCCTCAACTGTTATGTCATTTCCGATAGCTCGAGCTCGACCCTGACGTCGACCCCGAGGTCCCCCATCGACTAGACCTATACCCGGGCAGCAGGCCCTTCGGTTCAATTACTATCCCGTTTTAGCTTGCATTTCGTCATTAAACTCCTTATTATTAGCATCAACTGCTCTAATAACTAGCTCGGGAATATATCACGTATTTTTAGAATCCCATTTATAAATCTAATTGTTGTTACCATTTTCACGGTAAACAGTTTGGCGCCAACCGTGAAGCTAAAAATAATAGTGATTATTTTCTTGCTGGTTTCATTGCATAAACGCACATTATCTTTCACACTTTTTCTTGTCCAAGATCCTTTGATTTCAGGTCAAAATGTCTGGCTCGGTAAACGGAGTCGAGAACGACAACCTCGAAAATCACGGGAAAAATGGCGTGGTTGTCCTGGTCGCCGGAGCACTACTACAGAATCCCGATAACGCGTCCGGACCAATTCTAGCGGGCACGGATTCACATTACGCACAACAAGTCGACGAAACTTCTCACCCCAATAGGAGCATACGGCACAACGACAGACAGGAAGCTCAGAAAACCCCGTCCCGGGAAGAATAGGAAGTTAGCCTTCATGTTATTTTTGAAATGTTGCAGGCACAGCAACTGGCCATTGCCCAGTTGCAAAGTCAACCGAAGACTCCCAGCACAGTGGCACCAGAGATAGCTCCCCTCGCCGAGCAAGTACCCGAAAGATCAAGCAATAATGGGTCGGTAGTAGACCCCGCCATAGTGAAGATGATCGAGGACCTCACCAAAAGGATCGAATCAGGTGAGAAGATGATTGCAGCCAATGATAAAAAGGTCTAGACCTACAACTCTAGGGTGGATCAGATCCCGGGAGCACACCCGGTCCTGAAAGGTTAGGATTCGAAGAAGTTCATACAGAGGCCGTTCCCCGAGGAAGTGGCCCCAAAGCCCATTCCTAAAAAGTTCAGAATGCCGGAACTCCCTAAGTACAACGGTACCACCGACCCCAACGAACACGTTACTGCCTATACCTATGCAGTATAAGGTAACAATATAAAGAATGACGAGATCGAGTCCGTAGTGCTGAAAAAATTCATAGAAATGCTCTCGAAGGGGGGGGATGATGTGGTATCACAACTTGGCTCCCAACTCCATAGATTCATTCGCCATGTTAGCAGACTCCTTCATAAAAGCACATGCTGGAGCCTGATGTGTCGGAGAATTTCGGCACATTTCAATACTAATTGCTTAGATTTTAGCTTGTTTTAATGCAATTATCTCCGTTACTTATGTAGTTTTGTTGTTTCTACAGTACATAAGGATTGAGAACCCAAGAACATGGAAATGGAAGCAAAAAGATAAGAAAAGAGCAAAATGTAGCAAAAATGCTGGTCTGTGATACACTATGCGATTGCAGATCAGACATGCGAACCGCAGAATGCACGTCAAATCGAAAACAAAAGTAGAGATCTGGGTTAAATCTCAAGTCAAGAATGTGGTCCATTATGCGAACGCAGAACCAACATGCGAGCCGCAGAGTGAACCGCAAACCAACCATGAAGGTAACTGAAGGACGAAGATGCGATGCAAAATGCGATCGCATTTCTGCAATGCGATCCGCATAATTGGAATGCGAAGAAGACCTGTAAACTAGGGTTCTAGTCTGCGATGAGGATGTTCAAGATGCGGACCGCATACATGCTCTGCGACAAGAATGCGATCGCATATCAGACCTGAAAGGGCATTTTTGTCCGTTTTCTGTCCCGATTTTGAGTCCACTATAAATAGTTTTATGATGTCTTTATGGGCTTATCTTGTCTAGTCTTTGAACTACATTCCAAGACATTAATATTCCTCACTTTTGGAAGCTTTTGGGTGAAGATTCTCTACTTTGTAAGCTTTTATGACATTAAATACTCTTTGGTTTTTGTATTGTAGTATGAGTAGCTAACTTTAAATACTAAGGTTGTGGACCCTAAATGGGTGTTATGCTAATGAGTGTTTAACATTGAATATATATATAATGATTGGTTGATATTTGTTTACTTCTCATTCTTCATTTATTGTTGAAGGTTGCAAACATTAACAAGTGCCATTAAATTCTTGCTTTGCTTGGGAAAGTGGGTTAGAATTTGGTAGAAGTAAATATCAATGACTCAAGGCTTTAAACCTTGTTTAATAGAATCGCTTAGGAATAAGTGGGTTTTACTTGGCATATATTGATGGTTCTAAATTGCAACTCTTTTATATTTGGGAAAATTATAAAGAGGAAATACTACCCAACTATTGGAAAATATTGGGTAGTCACTTAGACATCATTTGCATATCAAAAGAACCTTCCATTAGAAATATATCATATTAACACCGATAAGCATTATACTCCATTAAAGGGGACACAACCTTGGTTTCTTTAATCCAATTAATTACTCTATAAATATTCCAATTAGTTGATACTTCCAAACAAACTCAATTCATACTCTTGTTACTATAAAACCATTCTCTTGTTACTGTTAACCGAATAGAGATACGACTTTAGTCGAGCAACAAACTATAAGAGTAACCTTTTCACACCTATTCCCTGTGGGATTCGACCCCAACCTTGTTGGGTTATTATATTTTACACCGACCGCCTTACACTATTTATTAAAGTATAATTTGAGCGAATCAAATTTTGGCACCGTTGCCGGGGAATAAGGTTTTGAAATTACTATTTAATGTGTACTTTACTTAACGTCTATTTCTATTCCATCACGCTTTGCTTGCTTTGCTTGGTGTTGATAGGAAAACATGTCTGAATATGGTGATGATGCGGAGACAGAAATGGGAGAGAATCCTTTCGTAGACATCGAGGAGTACATTGAGGATACTAACGCCATTGTACCGCCAGCTGTTGGAGCTGCAACATTTAAAGTGGAACACGGTCTAATTCTGATGCTCAAGGCAGAAGGATTTTTCAGAAACTCCACAGATGATGATCCAACACAACACCTTAGGAATTTCTTGGGTGTGTGTGCAATGCACAAACAAAATAATGTCTCTGACGATGCCTTGAGGTTGAGATGCTTCAAGTATTCTCTAGCCGGGGATGCGAGGAAATGGCTCCAGAATCTGCCACCCAACTCTATCCATTCTTGGCCCAAACTTGTCCGGGCATTTTTGTCCAAGTGGTTCCCGCAGAGCAAAAAGTCTGAGTTGCGGGATAAGATTTTCTTCTTCAAGCAGATACAGGGAGAGCAGTTGCATGAGGCATGGGATCGCTTCAAATTATACTTGGTGAGGTCTCCAAACCACGGTTTTCCGGATTCCATGTTGTTGGAAAATTTTTATATGGGTTTGGATCCCATGAACCAAGCCATCGCCAAGAATGCAGCCGACAGATCTTTCATGGACAAATCATTTGCAAGAGTGACACAAATCTTGGACAAAATGGCAAAGCACAACCAAGCATGGCATTCAGAGGATACTACCGGAGGAATCTCATATGGCTCTCCTTCCTTGAGCAACTTAATCAAGGAAAATCAAGAGAGGGATCAAGTGATTGCCAGGCTTGCAACAAATGTAAATGTGCTAACAAAGATGTTTATCGAGAATCAGACAAAGAAAGTGAATGCAGTGGAAGATGTCCAACCCATCTTAGATGAAAATTTTGAGGAAGCAAATTATATCAACAACCCTCAAGGAGGGTATCAAAGGCAACCCTACCATGGTCAAGGGCAACAAAGCCAGTGGAGGCCAAACCCGCAAGGGCAAGGCAACCAACAATGGAGAAATGATCAAGGTAACTCGCATCAAGGAAATTGGAACAACAACAACAACTTTGCAAACCGGAGCTCCAACCCGTATGTTCCTTGACTTCGTGCCTATCACATCACAGCTTATCCCTTTAAAGGCGAAAGCCCGGCCTCCCCCTCCAGCATCTGCTCTCTAGTTAAGTAAGGTGAAAACATCGATTGAATTAGTAGAAAACTTCCTTAGTTAGAAGGTAAGATGATCCTAGAGGCAAAGCCTTGGATTCAATTCCAATTCTCCCCTCTGTAACTGCAGCTTCAGCAATTTTCTTAGTCAGGCCATTGACCCTCCAGGGGGATTAGGTAGTTACAAAAGAAAAGCCCTTCCTTAGAAGTTATGCAAATCAAGGGTCGTCAAGTGAGTCAAAGTTAGAAAGCATGCTTGAAAGAGTATTGCAAAACCAATAAAAGTCTGACGCGTCCATGAGAAACATGACCGAAGTTGTTGGCTCTCACACCGCATCTATCCAAAAGTTAGAGATGCAAATGAGAGACCTTTCAAGAGAGCAAAACCCAAAGGAAAAAGGGCAACTTCCTAGTGATACCATTGCGAACCCGAAGAGTGGTGGAAGTGGCTCAACTTCTCACGTCATGGAAATAACTACTAGAAGTGGGAAGGTTTTACAAGGTGACATTGAGCAAGAGGTTGTTGGGGAAGAAGTCGAACAAGAAGTTGAAGCAGAAGAGCAAGGGGTTGTTGAAGTTGAAAGGGTGCCGGAAAAAGAGAAGGTGCAAGAAGTGAACCAAGAAGGGGTGAAGGAAAAGGAGAAGGAGACATCAAAAGCTCCACCTCCTATTCCTAGACCTCCTCCGCCTTTTCCTCAAAGACTTATTAGAAGGGTTGATGATAGCAAGCTTGAGAAATTCTATGATATTCTAAAGCAATTGTCGGTGAACATTCCATTCTTGGAGGCTTTTCAAGAAATGTCGGGGTTTGCCAAATATTTGAAGGATTTGATCACCAAAAAGAGGATCACAAAGAATGAGATGGTAAACATGACTCACCGGGTTAGCTCTATTATTGCCACAAGCCCTGTCCAAAAGAAAGAGGACCCGGGAGCATTTACTATTCCATGCACTATCGGGGAGCGTGACTTTGCAAAAGCCCTTTGTGACAATGGGGCTAGCATCAACTTGATGCCACTTGCCATCTACAAGCAAGCGAGATTAGGGATGCCGAGGCCAACAAGCATGAGGTTACAAATGGCCGATCGATCTATTAAGCGACCAGTAGGAATTGTTGATGATGTGATTGTGAAAGTTGGAAAATTCCATTTGCACGCCGACTTTGTAATTCTTGACTGTGCTGTTGATAAAGAGATCCCTATCATCTTGGGGATACCATTCCTAGCCACGGGAAGAGCACTCATGGATTCGGAGTGAAATGAAATTAAGTTCCGGGTGAATGATGAAGAAGTCACATTTCAAGCGAGCAAAGGTATGAAATTACCCCATGAGTATGAGAGCATTTCAGTGATAGATGTGGTTGATGAGGTTGAAGATGCCGTCGAATTGAAAATGGAAGAACAATGCCTTGGTGAGGCATTGGCGGCTATCTTGGTAAACTTTGATGGTGAGGACATGGATGGGTACATGGAGTCGGTAAATGCATTGGAGGGTCTTGGATCCTATACTTACACTCCGGCAAAGCTTTATCTTGACATGGATAATAGGGCCACACCTCCCGCCAAGCCATCAATCATTGAGCCACCACAACTAGAGCTCAAGCCTCTCCCGCCGCACTTAAGGTATAAATTTCTTGGCTCTAATGATACTTTACCCGTAATCGTTTCGTCTTTGCTAAATGATGTGCAGGTAAACCAATTGTTGGAAGTCTTGAAAGAACATAGGCAAGCCATTGGATGGACCATTGCGGACATTCGTGGAATCCCCGCGGGAATTTGTGAACATAAAATCCAATTGGAGAGCGAAACAAAGCCAAGTGTGGAACATCAAAGGCGGTTGAACCCGTCAATGCAAGAGGTAGTAAAGAAGGAGATTATCAAGTGGTTGGATGCCGGGGTAGTTTACCCCATTGCCGACAGTTCGTGGGTGAGCCCAGTACAATGTGCGCCAAAAAAGTGTGGCATGACCGTTATCAAAAATGAGAAGAATGAACTCATTCCAACGCGAATTGTGACCGGATGGCGAGTTTGTATGGACTATCGGAAACTTAACAGTGCTACTTGCAAGGACCACTTCCCTATGCCTTTTATTGATCAAATGCTTGATCGGCTAGCGGGGAGGTCATTTTATTGTTTCCTTGATGGTTACTCCGGCTACAATCAAATCAACATCGCTTTGGAAGATCAAGAGAAAACTACGTTCACTTGCCCGTATGGCACTTTTGCTTTTAGCCGGATGCCATTTGGCTTGTGCAATGCTCCGACCACTTTCCAAAGGTGTATGATGTCCATCTTCTCCGACATGGTTGAGGACTTTCTTGAAGTCTTCATGGATGATTTCTCGGTGGTTGGTGATTCGTTTGAGCATTGTCTTAACAATCTTAGACAAGTGCTTAAGCGATGCGAAGAGACCAACCTTGTGCTAAATTGGGAGAAGTGTCACTTCATGGTTGACGAAGGCATTGTGCTTGGGCACAAAATTTCAAAGCATGGTATTGAAGTCGACCGGGCAAAGATTGAGATTATTTCTAAGCTTCCTCCACCGACCTCCGTGAAAGGTGTTAGAAGTTTTCTAGGGCATGCCGGGTTTTACAGGCGCTTCATCAAGGACTTCTCCAAGATTGCTAACCCCATGTGCAAACTCCTCGAAAAGGATGCCAAGTTTGTGTTTGATGAGAACTGTCTTAAAGCTTTTGAGGAGTTAAAGCAAAGGCTCACCACGACACCCATTATTGTCACGCCCGATTGGTCACTTCCTTTAGAGCTCATGTATGACGCCAGTGGTGTAGCCATAGGAGAAATGCTTTGCCAACGTCACAACACAGTTCTCCACCCGGTGTACTATGCAAGTAAAACTCTCAATGGGGCACAAATGAACTACACGGTAACTGAGCAAGAGCTTCTTGCTATTGTGTATGCTTTTGAAAAATTCCGGGCTTATTTGTTGGGGTCCAAGGTGGTGGTATACACTGATCATGCGGCTCTTCGATATCTCATGGCAAAGAAGGATGCAAAGCCTCGATTAATTCGATGGGTCTTGTTGTTGCAAGAATTTGACTTCGAAGTCAAAGATCGCAAGGGAACTCAAAATCAAGTGGCGGATCATTTGTCAAGGCTTGAGGAAGCAGGGAGACCATAGGGAGATCTTGAAATCAATGATGCATTCCCTGATGAGCACATATTGGCATTATCTAGCACTTTTGCTCCTTGGTATGCCGATATTGCTAACTACTTGGTTAGTGACCTTATCCCGGACGGATTGGAATCTTATCAAAGAAAGAAGTTTTTGAGAGACTGCCGGCAATACTATTGGGAGGAACCATACTTGTTCCGTGTTTGTGCTGACAATATTATCAGAAGGTGTGTTCCCGAAGAAGAGGTTATGCCAATTCTCAAGGCATGCCATGACTCACCGGTTGGGGGTCATCATGGAGGAAATCGGACGGCGGCTAAAGTTCTTGAATGTGGGTATTATTGGCCTTCCATCTACCATGATGCCAATCAAATGGTCAAGGCTTGCGACCAATGTCAATGACAAGGTTCAATCTCCAAGAGGCATGAAATGCCAATGCACTTTGTGATGGAGATAGAGATCTTTGACGTGTGGGGAATCGACTTCATGGGCCCCTTTGTAAGTTCTTGCGGGATGAAATACATCTTGGTAGCTGTGGACTACATGTCCAAATGGGTTGAAGAAGTTGCCTTACCAAACAATGAGGCATGGAGTGTGACCGCTTTCTTGAAGAAAAACATATTCACTCGGTTTGGCACTCCTAGAGCCATCCTTAGTGACGGTGGATCTCATTTTTGTAACAAGGCATTCTCGGGGCTGCTTGAGAAGTATGGCGTAAAGCATAAGGTGGCCACACCTTATCATCCACAGTCAAGTGGTCAAGTTGAGGTTTCCAACTGGGAGATCAAGAGCATTCTAGAAAAAACTGCGAACGCAAATAGGACCGACTGGTCAAGGAAGCTAGATGATGCATTGTGGGCATACCGCACGGCCTACAAAACCCCTATTGGTACTTCTCCTTATCGGCTAGTCTTTGGTAAAGCATGTCATCTACCCATGGAATTGGAACACAAAGCTATGTGGGCGTTGAAAAGGCTGAACTTAGATTGGGCTGAAGCTGCAAATTTGAGGTTAACACAACTCAATGAAATGGAGGAATTCTGGTTCCATGCTTATGAAAGTGCAGCTGTGTATAAAGAACGGATGAAGTTTGTCCATGATAAGAAGATCTTGAAAAGAGAGTTCAAGACGGGTGATTTGGTCTTGCTCTTTAACTCAAGACTCAAATTGTTTCCGGGCAAGCTTAAATCAAAATGGTCCGGTCCATTCAAAGTGGTCAATGCCTCTCCTTATGGAGCGGTGGAATTAGAATCAACAGATGGGTCCCAAACATTCAAGGTAAATGGCCAACGTATCAAGAACTACTTGGGCACTGATGGAGAAAAACATTTGGTGGAGCAGCTGGCTCTCAAAGATGGTCCATGCCCGACCATTGAGTGAAACCAAAGGAACATCAACTTCGTCGTGTCGCGACGTTAAATCAAGCGCTTCATGGGAGGCAACCCATGTGTGGTAACACTCTTTTGTTCTATGAATTTTTTGTTTTTGATAGATAGATTTATTTGAGCAATTTAAAGTGTGTGTTAGAGTGCAGGGGGTTCAAAAGATCACAACAATTGGTACGAATGCATAAAAAGTGGAAGAAAAACCACTAGGTGAATTCTGCTGCACAAATGCGGTCGCATTTTAGCTATGCGGACCGCACTCTGACTGCATACCTAAGCAGAGATTTGGGTTAAAATTGTGGTTGAAAATGTGGTGAGGTGGTGCATTATGCAGTCCACATTTAATTTATGCGACCGCATTTTGCACCGCATTTGCCTCCCTTTAGCTAGGTCCTTAACCTCATCGCATAACACACATGCGGTCGCACTGTGTGTTATGCGGTGTCCTATCCATCGTAGAATCGACAAGGTAAGTCTGCATAACCCTCTCATCTCTCACTCACTTAAAAGAAAACAAAAAAAAGGGGGAAGAACACGAACGGACTTCGAACCAAATCAAGCTCAAATTGTGTGCAACCAAAGGACTCCATTTGTCACACTCATTGTCCCAATCATCAAACTCTGCTGGTATGTACCCGTTTCTCCCTCGTTTTATCTTTGATTTCTACTGTAGGTTCAGATCTTTTTCGTTTAAATCATGTGCAAAAATGTGTTTAGATGCTTGTGTAGTTGCTTCTCTGTAGTGTAGATGCTTTTGGGTTGAAAATAATTTGGGTTACGGGGTAGAATGAAATAGGACCGCCATTGTTGAAAGCTTGGGTGACCTGTGTAGAAGAAGGCATCTGCGGCCCGCATTGTGAAAATACGGTCCGCATTTTGGCCGCACAACTAAACCCTAAATCTTCTGAAGAAGATGATGAAATGCGGTGTCTTTGCGATCGCAGATTTGACATGCGGACCGCAAATTCACTGCAGAGTGATACAGAGATTTCAGTTTTGAACCATATAGCCATGTCAATTCTGCGATGGTTATGCGTTCCGCATAGTAGTTATGCGACAACATAACTCACCGCAGAATGAGACCACCAGTTGAGACTACAAGATCTGCGACAAGTCTGCGGTCCGCATTATGGTTTTGCGATCGCAGACCCAATCACATTTTCTTTCTTGCTTTTGATTCGTCTGTATCTTCTCCATATTGTTAATGATGTCACTCACTCTTCACCATTGTGCAGATATGGGTCAAAAGAGACGCTCATCAAAGCAGGCTTCCACTAGTAAGCGATCGCGGATAGAGGACAACATGCCGAGCCCCTCCCAGTCTGAGGCGGAGGAGCTCAGGCCCTCAATCAATATAGAGGCTGAAGAGAGAAGGAAATGAGGTAAAGATTTCCAGCTCCGATTTGGGGTTGATGGGTCCAGGGAGGTATTTAGAAAAAGGCTCACAAAGCGCAAAATCCTGGGCGAGAAACAATTGAGCTTGAACGGGCTCAAAGACAAATACCCCCATATCCTGGAAAACATAAAAACACGGAGATGGGAGAACTTCACTGAGCCACCCACGGATTACAATGAGACCCTTGTGAGGGAATTCTATGCATCCTATGGGGCCTCCAGGACGAAATACCACAAACGCAACAAAGTATTCACCGACCAAGTGCTTGTACGGGGAAAGACTGTTTTCTGCAACATTGAGGCCCTTAATGAGTTTTACTTCAAAGGATAGAGAGCAGGCACAACTGAGTACACTGAAAAATTCAAAAATAAGGAGAATGAATGTGGATGGATTGCCTCAGTGATAGCAAAAGGGACTCCCGCTTGGGTTGATCCTCAACACAAGATATATAAGGAAGATCTCACGAGAGAGGGTCGCTACTGGCTCGGTTTTGTCACTTCTCGGTTGGTACCAACTCAAAATGAAACTGAAATAGCCATCGAGAAGGCCCTTCTGATTGCTTGCATCATGACTTGTATCAAGATAGATGTGGGAGCGTTGATCTTCCAAGAAATAGGGATCCGAGCAATGCAGCATGCAACTTCACTTCCTTTCCCTTTCCTGATCACAACTCTGTGTAAAGCTGTGAAAGTTCCCATCCTGCCAACTGATAAAACTGGAAAGGAAACGAGGGATATTGATATCACACGTATCATGGATATCTCTCGTATCACTATTGCTGCTGCCCCATCACAGGTTCAGGTCCAAGATCCGATTGATCTAGAGCACAGTGACTCCCAGACACCAGTGACTCCTCAGGTTACAGTGGCCCCCACATCCACTTCCGAGCCTGCTTCTCAGTCCACCACTGTCCAGCCTGCCATCACCATTCCTGCTGTCTCGAAGCTTGGTCTACTGGCTCAGCATGCCAATGCCAAAGTAGATCAGCTTTTGAAGACATTGCCAAATCTAATCAAACAAGCCCTGACGCCCATGCAATCCTCAGTGACGGCCCTCCAACAGCAACTGTCAAAATATGAGGATTGTCTACAGCAACTTGAGTTGAGGGTGGAGAAGATAGAGCGGGGTGAAGTTAGTGGGTTGCCTGGACTCAAGAAGGAGGTTGCTTCTATGAAGACCGAGCTCCAAAAGATGCAGAACTTGGAGTTCGATCTATCATCCCTCCTTCCCACAGATGGTGATCAGGTGACAGGCACAGCACCTCCGGACTTAGGTCTTGACTTCACTGCATTGATGACTGATACTGCCCCTCCTACTACCAGAGCTTCCTAGCCTAAAGCCCCTCTGGCCCATATTGTGATCCATTCTGGGAAGGAGTCTGGAGGTTCTGGTAAATCAGAAGATGAGGAGGAAGATGGGAGCGAGGATGAGGAATGTTCTGGATATTCAAGCGATGATGGCCCTCAGGATAAAGGAAAGCAGATTGCGGATGCCTCTGTCGAGGATTCTATTATTGAGGAGGCTGCTATTGCAGAAGTGGAACAAGTAGATATGCAGACAGCGATCCAGCGGTCTCTAGTAGACATGGCCAGCCCTATAGCTCCATCAGTCACCCCGCCATCAGTGGGCGAGAGTAGCAGCTCACAGGCTCCAGCACCAGCTCCAGCTCCAGCTCCAACTCATGCTTTGGACTAGCCTGAGAGCATTACTCCATCAAGAGAGGTCACTCCCTCAGACCGAGCTCTCATCGGTCCCAGCTTCCACATCCGAGGGTGACCCCTCCAGTGCTCAGCCAACTACTGACTCCCATAACACTTAGTGTGCCTCAGGGAGCCCCCCTCAAACTCATCTCTCTGTTTTTATGCATTGGGGACAATGCATGCTTTTAGTTGGGGGTGGAGGGTAGCATTGTAGATATTTTTGTGATATTGGAAACTGTTGTACATATGCATATCTTTATGTTACAATCAGACTCTTGTACTTATGTGTATTTTGTGTTCTGTATATATTAGTATGACTTCGGTACATGAGTTGTGTTATGAAATTCGTGATGATGTTAATATTAGTGTTTGTTTTGTGTTCATAATAGCGTTGTGTAAATATGATACCGTTGTCCATATAAAAGAAAAACAACAAAAACAATTAGATAGTGATTAGGAATCAATTCCTCTTGGTTTTTCTTCTCCCGGTTAAATATGATACCTTTGTCCATATAAAATAAAAACAACAAAAACAAGTAGATAGTGATTAGGAATCAATTCCTCTTGGTTTTTCTTCTCCCGGTTCTTTTCCAAGGGTGTAATAGTAGAACCAGGATCGTAGAATGAATCATTTTGACCGGTTTGGTGTAATTGCCTAGTATCAAGCATGTGTGTCTGTACATAGCATATACCCTTCCACATATAAAAAAAATATTGTTTTTGTCAACTTTTCCCGATGATGGATAGATTGACAACTTTCTTAAGGGAATTAGTCTTTGTGATCAACTTTGTGAACTTGAGGCTCGCTCTGTGACTCTATGGCGACCTAGAGTTATACATGTGTCTATGATGAAAGCCTTGAGTTGCCAAGTGTTGACTCAAAAACGTCAAATTATGTGAATGAAACAGTTTGTGTACCATGTGTGTGTGAGTTCTCTCTGTGTATATAACTCTCGTGTTTACTTCTATCATCTAGAACTTGCCCGGTTGGTCTTTCAATGCTAATGATAGTATGTTTGGTTGGAGGGATGATCTTAGGCATTCTTTGTCTTATTTGCTAGACCTCTGTAGCCTTTCAAGCCGACCTGTACATAAATAATATCACTAGTACCCAATTTGAGCCTTTAAGCCTTTTCTTTGGCCAACTCATTACAAACCTCTCCCTTTTTTGTATGTAAAATGTTCCCCTCTCTTGAACCCGTCCCTCCTTGAACATTGAGAACGAGGCTAAAAGCCTAAGTTGGAGGTGGTGTCGCAGTGGAGATTGGTAAGGTTGTACGTTGAGTTAGGACCACATGCCTCAAAAGTGTTTGTTTTAGATTATTCAAGCTCCAAAAGAGAAAAAAAAACAAGAGAAAGATTTGTGTACAAAAAAAAAAAAGAAAAAAAAAGAAGAGAAAATATGTGTATGTATATAAAGTATGGAGCCTTGAATAAAATTAGAAGAGGTATGTAAGGTGGTTCTATATTGGAAACTAGACGCAAATGAGGCTATGAGGGTTTGAAAAGAAGCAAAGTAAAAAAAAATGGAAAATTGTGAGTAGTGTTCAAGGAGGGTGAAGTCACTTGTACCCAAATGTCTATCCAACCCTTCCCGAAACCTACATTACAAGCTTAAAAAGTCCTTATGAGACCTCCAACCGAACATTCTTGAATAAGCGGTGAATTAAAATAAGGGCAAGCTTATGGTATGAAATGTTGTAACACTTGAAGTTCTTTCTGAGAGTGAGTGTATTTGTAAACTGTCCCTTTTTGTTGTCCTTGTAAATATTGTGATTTTGGGACCTTCTTTCTAGTGAGGGTACATGAACTGTGGAGTTAAACAAAAGTTGAGCTTTTGAGTCAAATGCAATTGCACTCAGCTGAGGGTAACATTTTGTCGCAATGTCTGAGGCTCAAGGTTCACAAGTTGATTAGTTTTCCTTGAATATACTATCAGTTCAGGAAGGGTAAAACAATTATAGATGCATGCTTGAAGTACTAGCAGTGAACACCACCCGTAGACATTATCGTTTCATGTTTTGTAAATAAAGTCTAGAATAGGCTAAGTTTGTTTTAGTTGCTTGAGGACAAGCAAGAGTTTAAGTTGGGGGTGTTGATGTGCCGGAGAATTTCGGCACATTTCAATACTAATTGCTTAGATTTTAGCTTGTTTTAATGCAATTATCTCCGTTACTTATGTAGTTTTGTTGTTTCTATAGTACATAAGGACTGAGAACCCAAGAATATGGAAATGGAAGCAAAAAGACAAGAAAGAGCAAAATGTAGCAAAAATGCTGGTCTGCGATACACTATGCGATCGCAGATCAGACATGCAAGCCGCAGAATGCACGTCATATCGCAGACAAAAGCAGAGATCTGGGTTAAATCTCAAGTCAAGAATGCGGTCCATTATGCGACCGCAGAACCAACATGCGAGCCGCAGAGTGAACCGCAAACCAACCATGAAGGTCACTGAAGGACGATGATGCGATGCAAAATGCGATCGCATTTCTACAATGCGATCCGCATAATTGGAATGCGAAGAAGACCTATAAACTAGGGTTCCAGTCTGCGATGAGGATGTTCAAGATGCGGACCGCATACATGCTCTGCGACAAGAATGCGATCGCATATAAGACCTGAAAGGGCATTTTTGTCCGTTTTCTGTCCCGATTTTGAGTCCACTATAAATAGTTTTATGATGTCTTTGTGGGCTCATCTCTAGTCTTTGAACCACATTCCAAGACATTAATATTCCTCACTTTTGGAAGCTTTTGGGTGAAGATTCTCTACTTTGTAAGCTTTTATGACATTAAATACTCTTTGATTTTTGTATTGTAGTATGAGTAGCTAACTTTAAATACTAAGGTTGTAGACCCTAAATGAGTGTTATGCTAATGGGTATTTAACATTGAATATATATATAATGGTTGGTTGATATTTGTTTACTTCTCATTCTTCATTTATTGTTGATGGTTGCAAACATTAACAAATGCCATTAAATTCTTGCTTTGCTTGGGAAAGTGGGTTAGAATTTGGTAGAAGTAAATATCAATGACTCAAGGCTTTAAACCTTGTTTAATAGAATCGCTTAGGAATAAGTGAGTTTTACTTGGCATATATTGATGGTTCTAAATTGCAACTCTTTTATATTTGGGAAAATTATAAAGAGGAAATACTACCAAACTATTGGGAAATATTGGGTAGTCACTTAGACATCATTTCCATATCAAAAGAACCTTCCATTAGAAATATATCATATTAACACCGATAAGCATTATACTCCATTAAAGGGGACACAACCTTGGTTTCTTTAATCCAATTAATTACTCTATAAATATTCCAATTAGTTGATACTTCCAAATAAACTCAATTCATACTCTTGTTACTATAAAACCATTCTCTTGTTACTGTTAACCGAATAGAGATACGACTTTAGTCGAGCAACACACTATAAGAGTAACCTTTTCACACCTATTCCCTGTGGGATTCGACCCCAACCTTGTTGGGTTATTATATTTGACACCGACCGCCTTACACTATTTATTTAAGTGTAATTTGAGCTTATCAGAGCCATCAAGGTAGCAACGAGGAAGTCTGATGTTTTCAAAATTAAGCAGAGAGAGAACGAGATGCTGCGGGAATTCGTGTCCCGCTTCCAGATGGAACAAATGGAGCCGTCGCCAGTCTCCGACGACTGGGCAGTGCAGGCCTTCACCCAAGGCCTGAACGAATGAAGCTCATTGGCTTCGAAACAGCTGAAGCAGAACCTAATTGAATATCCAGCCGTGACCTGGTCGGATGTCCACAACCGGTACCAGTCAAAGATCAGGGCCGAGGACGACCAACTAGAGCCCCTTCGGGCTCAGTGTACCCAAATAGACTCCTGGTAAAAGAATTAAAACCAAACAAAGAAAGGTACCAGCCGTACCTTGAAGACAGAAGGAAAGCCCCAAGGCGCTACCTACCTCGCAACGATCAGAGGATAGATCGAGGACAGGACCCTCGAGGGCTCGTCGACAGAACCAGGTTCGATCGAAACATAATGCCAAAAAATGCGCCCCACTTATCGGAATACAACTTCAGCATCGATATATCAGATATCGTGTTCGCTATCTGTAAGATCAGAGACGCCAAGTGGCCCAAACCGATAAAGTCAAACCCTTCGCAGAGAAATTACAACTTAGCGTGTGAGTTCCATAACACGCATGGCACAGGACCGAGGATTGCCATCAACTACGAGAAGAAGTGACTCGACTGCTCAACATAGGACACCTTTGGGAAATCCTCAGCGATTGGGCTAAAAATCAATTCCGAGAGAGGGAGGAAACCAAGAAAAACGAGGCAAACGAGCCGCAACACGTCATCCACGTGATCATGAGGGGTGTCGATGCCCTACAGGAACCCGTAATGAGAAGAACAAAAATTTCCATTACCAGAGAAAACGGACTCGGGGATATATCCCCGAAGACGCCCTCACGTTCAGCGAAAAGGACACCGAGGCCCTGTCTCAACCCCACAACGACGCCATGGTAATCTCCTTTTCTTGTAAATTCTTTTCAGATAAAACGTGTACTCATGGATCCAAGTAGCTCGGCCAATATCATCAGGTCGAGAGTGATAGAATAGCTCAGGCTGCTCAAACAAATCATGCCCACCACTTGGGTCCTCAATAGATTCAACATGGCGAGCGAAACGACGAAAGGGGAAATCGTCCTTCCGGTTACTATGGCCGGCACAACCCAAGACACCAAATTCCATGTCATCGAGGGAGATATGAGGTATAACGCCTTATTTGGACGGCTATAGATACACTGCATGAGAGTAGTATCATTCACCCTCCACCAGGAGATAAAATTCCCGACAAAGAACGGGACAAAACCATCTACGGGGAGCAACACGTGGCAAGGGAAATGTTCGCTATACACGACGTGATACCAACGCTCATGCCTCCGCCCCCGAATGAAACAACGGGCAAACCAGGTTTTGCACCCGGTCGAACTTGACAAAACAAAGTAGAGATCCACGCTGCATCTATGCCCCTAGGCAGTTACAGTAGACCAATCCCAAGGCATCGCCAGCATATCTCGTTTCAAGGTACGTCCATTCCTTTTTTATTTTATTTCAAATTCGGAATTAACCTTCGTGCAGGCACCTAATCGAAGCTGCCGAGACGTTAGTGCCGTCGGAAGACCTCGGGGCCCCAAAGGCGCACCCGTTGCACTCTTTTCCTTCGACTGAGTTTTTATCCCAGAGGGAGGCTTTTTTCCGGCAAGGTTTTTAATGAGGCAACGTCTATAAGCCGTTTAAGGGGGAACTCCGCAAAAAGCATTCAAGACTTTCCTTGCGTCTGACTTTTTAAGTGAGGGGCATTCCCCTTGGAAAGCTGCCCGCTCGTAGGAGTTTTGAAAAATGCCAAATGAGGTTTCCTATAAGAAAACAATGTATCGGACCAAACGGCCGATATAGTCAGGCCCCATCGGCAAATGCATGTACTATCGTATCGAGCAATCAAAAAACACCTTTTGTCAAAAAAGGGGGGAGGAACTCCTTCTCAGAGTAGGGTAACAAATTCTTTCACCAAAAATGCACCGAAAATTTGGGAACGGACGCCAACGGTTCAAATGCTCCGACGGCCTCTGAGTCAAAAGCTCTGAAATCACAAAAAATTCAGGCAAGACAAACCTCCGAGCGATTGACTTCGACCCGATATAGGTCGACTCAACACAACAATATATATTACGACAATGGATCGAAGAACATCTTTCAGCATCCCATTCTCCAAGCAAGGAAATCACAGTGTATTCTCGACAGGAACCTCTCTACCAAATGCGTCCCAAGATACTCGAAGACTTAGCATCAACAATTCAGCACCCGCACAACCCCAAGGTCAGAACTCTGGGCTCATAAAGCCCCTATAAGGGAACTCCGAGCTCACGAAAAGCGGTCTTCAAGCTTAAACAAATTTGATGACTCAGAGACTGTCATTCATTGCCAATCACCATGCTCTGGGAAATCCAAAACTATAAGACCCCTAGCGGGAAGACTTGGCATAACCAGATCTATTCTACATTACGACAAAAACTGTAAGACCTCAACAGCCATGACAAAAACTGTAAGACCTCAACAGGTATAACAAACTGTAAGACCTCAACAGGCATGAAAATCCCAAAGTTCAGGCTATACGTCGCATTTGTAAGAGTCCGAAAAGGGCATACCCTCGGTATAGACGCCTGAACTATCACGCAAGATCAAAAATGGCTCCAGCCAAACACATATGACTACGGTCAAAACAGCTGATATAGCCAAACTAACACGACTCGAGGACGCTTGACTGTCGCTAAACAAAAATTGCAGGCCACTACTTCGAATATACTTTGGAAAGAACCGGTTAAAACAAGCTTCCCTCAATAGGCAAAAAAAAAACGAGCTTCGACCACTTCGGCTCCAAATCGCAAGGCGTCGATCTACTTGACCTACGAGCTATGAAACTTTCGAGGTGCTCAAAACATCGCCGATAACGACTTGAAATCGAGGTTTTTCGGAACCAACGATGGGTCAGGCAAAACTATTTCAAAAGACCTTAATGAACAGAAAACAAAGCCTACATGCAAAACAGCGTAAGAGCCATTGTCGCTAGCCAAACGAGCCTCCGGGCCGCACATTGAAAGGTCTCTACGACCAAACATCGTAAGAGCCATTGTCGCCAGCTTAAAACTTGACAACTTGAGGATTAAAATAAGCTCGAATCGTAACCCGATTAGGAGATCGGATCCAAAATAGTTAACTATGCAAGCCTCCGGGCCATATATTGAAAGGTCTCAACGACCAAAGCAGTGTAAGAGGCATTATCGCCGGTCTGAAAATACTTAAAGGTCAATTAAAGCTCGAATCGCAATGCGACTTGGAGACTGGACCCGAAATAGTTAAACTGCAACATGCCTAAGGGCACGGCATAAATGCCACTATCGACTAACCGAGTAAGCCTCCGGGCCACGTGCCTGTAAGGTCACTTCGACCCAAAGAACAAAAGGCCATTGTCGACCGCCCATGCAGGCAAGAGAGAACTTAAGGGTCAAATTAAAGCTCGAATCGCAACGCGACTCGGAGACTGGACCCGAAACAGTTGAAACGACAAAATGTCCGAGGGCGAGAAATGAAGGCCGCCATTGTCCGCCCATGCAGGCAGGAAAGAACTTAAGGGTCAGTTAAAGCTCGAATCACAATGCGACTCGAAGAATGGACCCAAAATAGCTGAAACAGCGAAATACCCAAGGGAAAGAAATGAGAACAATCACCATCTGCCCGCGCGGGCACAAAAGATCAAAGGACGGGCAAGCTCAAATAAAGGCCTAACTCAGAGACTTAGCCTAAAAATAGCTAGGCAAAACATAGAGACCCCAATACCTGCTCGCGTCAAGGATCACGCTTGAAAGCCCCCGAGCCTGCCTGATCAGTTCCGAACCCACGAGGATCCCGCCAAAGCACGGAAACCAGCCCGCCGGATCAAAGGCAATACGGGAAGAGATACAAAGGAGGTAAAACTTCAATATTTCTCTCATTTTATATATGCGCGAAAGGTGCGCTCTCCATCTACAAGCATGCTCTATAAACAACAAAATACAAAGTGGCAAAATCTATGCTCCACCCCTAGAGGGTTACGGCCTACCGGCCCCAGCCTCGCTCTTCGTGGCATCAGCAATATGCAAACCGCGCATCACGCCCAACCACCTTCGCTCATGCGAATCTTTCTAGAAGGACGAAACCCCTGGCATGGGTCTCTTCAAATACCTATCCCAGAGATCTACGACGAACGCATCCCTCGAAGGCCCGTTCCAACCTAGCTTGATCATCGGTGATGAGTCACCACTCCTTCATCATCCTCAGACCAGCTTAGTACTATACCAATCTGGCACCGGTTGTTCTCAATCCAAACTTTTGAGGAACTAAGCTACAACTTCACAATCATATCCTCTCAGATCGAAGCTCGAATCCTGCATTTTATACTCAGGTATTCCTAGCTCGATCTGCTCCGCCCCTAAGGTAGAAAAGGCGAAACGCTTACCACAAGAAGACTCATACCTCACCAAAAGGCTTTTGTAATGCGAGCTCCGATATGTCCCAAATCGCCAGTGCACCGACTCGACCCTTCTTTCCCCTCACCAAGAAGCCTAAGGGTCCTACCCTCGTCCAGGGCCCCCCGAAGTATAGCCCCTTAACAGAAAAGCTCAAATCCTGGGTCTGTTGGAGTCTTGTCGAGGGAAAACCCTATAAGAAAGGGAAGACCCGAGATACGGAGGAATCATGCTAAAACTTACCACAAAGTGAAGCCGGTAAACCTACTCGACAACCGAGCACCCTCCTGGTGGCCCAACCCTTGTTAGCCCAAAGGAACCGCTGCTCCGGAACCAAGGACTCCAGGAACGCCAGGCTCGAATGATGCACTCTCCTCAGAAACACAGGTCCATCTCGCCCCGATAAAAGCTCTTTCATGATTATGAAGCACACATCTCATCTATCGCTATGCCCGGTCTCTGCTGTGCCCCGAATAAGCAGCCGCTAAGGGTATGACCCACCAACACCATGAAATCAACAAACCTCGAGGACCCCCGGGGAGCGGAAGCAACCTCACGGCTACATACGAAAAGTGCGGGAACAATTCAACACCAACCAAATGCACCAACCACCGGCACCACCTCCAGTTTTGAGGTAATGCTCAACCCTGAAGACCTCCGCCATAGCAAAACAGTGCCCCAATAGGCCAACAATGCCTTCATCGAATTGGCATACAGCTTCAAAAGGCCTCCACCAAAGAAGGCTAGCTTACGAAGAAATAGGCGTCCCTAACAAATGCCCGTGCGAAACAAGTTCCAGGTAATGACCAGGGTGGCCCGGAGCACGACCAGGCCTCCATTCAAAGATTGCCTCCAGGAAGTCACCGGCGTCCCAGAACTGCGAGTCCTCAGGCAAGTCTCTTCTCGAAGGCCATTATGAGGCCTGAAGATATTATCCACGCTTTCATGCAGAGAAAGAGTCCCGGCGGCTCGAGGTTATTGGCCAAATTCGGGTTCGATTTGAGAAGTCATGAAAGACCCCACGCGAAGCCGTTTCATCAACCAAAGGCCGGGAGGAATACTCGCGCCCAAGGCCATTAACAAGGGCAACAAAACAAGATCATGCATTCGAAGCTTCCAAAAATATAAAGAGATACAACAAGTGTCAAAGGAAGGAATCAAGGAAATATCTTTGTATTTATACAAGTGTTCTCTTACAATGACCCTCGAGGGGTCCTTACATATGATTACAAAAGCCCACAGGGGATCTTTACATAAAAATAAAGAAGTACAAGTGATATGCATACAGCAGGAGCCTAAGGGCCTAGCCTATTCGTGCTGCATCTCCGTCATCATCCTCTCAGGCATATGACCTCAAAGACAATATCTTCCAAGTTCGATCCCCTCAGGGACCACATCCTAATCCTCCCAGAATGGCATCTTCAAAAGGGAGGGTATGGAAAAGGAAGGCAAGGGAGAAGAGCAAAATGACGAAGGAGAAGCCGAAAGAACACAAGAAGCGGCTGGGTAAAAACTTTGGCTAGTACGAACTCCGCCAGTACCACCATTTTGAAGCCACTTCTTGAGACGTTGCCTCGGCCTGGAAGGCAACAGATGGCAGAAACCGCCGACACACCCCTCGGGAATTCAAAAGGAGTGTAACATGCCGATCCGAGGGAAGAGGGTGAGTAGCAGTGTATAATCTGAGCCCCCTGTTGAGCAGCGCTGCATAATTTAAAGTATCCCCAGGGTCAGAGGAAATCGGTCCTCTACCTCATCACCCTGGGCCAACGACAACAACAACAACATCACAGCAGCACAACTTCGCCCAATCAAAAGAGGATCGAGGGTTGGGCCACGATGCACATGGTGTAATTCCTTGAGGATACGAGCTTCAAACATGACGAGATGACAGAAATTCAAGATAGCAGGAAAGTAAGAAAAGATGGGTGTCAAAGGAAATTTGGATAAAAATCCAACCACAAAAAGTCCCATTTATAGGGAGGGCAAAGTAACCGATGGCGCCATTATCACCCTCGAAGAGCGTAACAGCAGGCACAATCAATGCGTTAATAGAAGCTGAACCGATAGCAACGAAGATCAAAGAATCACGATATTTTGGGTAATCTTGGAGAAGCGGAAAGGCGAGGCGCCTCGACACCTGTAAAAAGGAGGTTGCGCCATCAGCGTGATGTCGTTATGTGAGATCGAGAAGAGGCGTGTCAAAATCATTTCTTATCACTTCCCTCTAAGAAATACGGAAACTATCTGTGTACGGTGAAATCTGGGAGGCCGATTTCTCCTCGACTGAATACCTCGAAGGGTAATCCCAGAAGCCTAGGATCTCGAGCTAGTCACTTCCCTCAAGATTGGCCGGTACCCTGCCAAAGATGGTGTCGACTAAAACCCTGACGAACGCAGGAATCTCCCGAGGAATGCACCCGGTGTCGATCAGGTCTATTCAAACGGCTCGACATCAGCCCACGCGTACATCGCAAAGCTAGCCGGTTGTCCTATCCTATTTCTTTTATCACACAATGTATCTTGTAGGAAGTTGGGACTTCCCCCTCTCTATAAAAAGGGAGATGCTAACACCCTGTAAAGGCAGAGCTCCAACCATTCTACTCAAGTGCAATAATATCTTCTCTCTCCTTCTCCTCTCTAACTCGCTTGCCCTCACTGGCTCGAAGCCATTTAGCTTTTATTGCCTTCTTGCCTGTTCTTTGTTTATCACTTGGTACTGGACCGAAGTCACCTTAACATCCATTGCCTTCTTACTTGTTCTTCATTATATTACTTAATATTGGCCGTGAAGAGCCTTGTTTAATTATATCCTCAACTATTTTCCTATCCCTGATAGCTCGAGCTCGACCTTCACATCGACCACGAGGTCCTCCATCGACCAAACCTATACCCGGGCAGCAGGCCCTTCAATTCAATTACTATCTCGTTTTAGCTTGTATTTCATCATTAAACTCCATATTATTAGCATCAACTGCTCTAACAACTAGTTCGGAAATATATCACGTATTTTTAGAATCCCATTTGCAAATCTAATTGTTGTTACCATTTTCATGGTAGACATTCCATAATGTCTAAATGTCTCAACAAAGCTTTAAACATAGCTACTAGCATGCATGAGAATAACTAAGTAGTTTCACAAAGTAATAAAGCATAAGAGAATATTACATATAAAGCAAACAAGACATGAAATAGAGTAATTCTATCTGCATGCTTTAACCCTGACAAACACATATAGTCTCGTTACCATGCATATACGTTGCCCCTAACACATATAGCATGTAGAAAATAGACCCAATTAAAATTTAATTTTTTCAAATCAAGTTTAACCAAGATACTTACATCTTTCTAAACAAATCAACTCTCCAATACTACTTTTTGCTTAGCACAAGCCTCCAAATAACTTGAATCTAGTAAATTAATACTCAAATAAGTCAAAACAAGCTTTCGAAACTATCCTAGTATAAAAAAAGTTCAATATTTATTATATTTGGAAAGGTAAATAAAAAGTTAACCCGAGCCCACATGGTCAAATTCTAAAATTAAGACCAATTCACGATTACTCATTATTTACTGAGTCCAAATATGTGATTTTTATCAAAATCTCCAAATGCCCAAAATTAACTCTCTTATGTTTTATCCTAAGACTACAATATATACACTTTAAAACCCTAGATTTAAGGATAAAAATCTATGGGAAATCATAGAAATAAATTAAAACTAAGTTAAATTACTAACCTTTGAAGTTTGGGAGAAAATAGTCTAAAAATCTCCTCAATCTGCGATTTAAGTCCCAAAAATAGTAAAAGTGGTTAAATCCGGATTTTCAACTCTATTTATACCTGGGAGAACTTCCTTCTTCATGTTCGCGAAAGGACTCTTGTGTTCGCAAAGACTAGTGGCCAATGACCACCGTGTTCGGGAAGCCTACATCGCGTTCGCTATATTTCAGACCTTAACTACTCATACTCAAGAACATGCCACTACTATGTTTCAGACTCCAGGAGTTCTGATTATTCCATCAGTTGGGGCAGTTCAACCTATTACTGTGTTTAGGCCTATTATGACTGTTGATAAGCAAAAGATGACAGATCAATTCCAGAAGTTACATCTGCAACATTTTGATGGTGATCACACAGCTGATGCTCAGGACTTTTGGATAAGTTTCATGAGATTTTGTGCAATTTGGGTCTAGTATAGTCTAATAGAGTTAATTTCACTACTTTTCAGGTGAGAGGGTCAGCCAAGAGGTGGTGGAAGACTTATGAGCAGAGTAGACCAGCAGAGTCATTCCCTCTTACTTGGACTTACTTTTCTACTCTTTTCCTGGAGAAGCTCATTATGCTCATTAGGAAAGATGAGTTGTGTAGTCTGTTTGAGTACCTACAGTAGGATAATATGATAATTATTCAGTATGAGATAAGGTTTATGGAGTGGTATTGTCATGCATGTTTCTTGATTCCCACCGAGAATGAAAAGGTGATGAGGTTTATTAAGGGGATTAATTTTGGAATTAACCTCAGTATGACTAGGGAGACAAAGACTAGGACTACCTTTTAGTAGGTAATGGAGATAGCGCAGAGGATTGAGCACATCTGCTGTCAGCGGAGCAGGACGACAAAGGATAAGAGGATACGTCTGGAGGTAAGAGTTATTTTCGTAGAGGTCATCTTGGTAGGCCATTTCACTCGACGCTTCAGACTCCTCACGGTGCTCTAGTTAGCCATGGTTCTCATGGTACTCATTCGAGGTAGGCATCCTACAATGTGCCTTCTTATGGTGGTTATTCTGGTTGTCAGAGACTAACTCGGTCTCAGCATCCATGCCAATAAAGACATTGCTTTGAGTGTGGACATTTGAGGTATCTTAGGAGAGATTTACCTAGTCTTCGAGGTGGTATGTCTCATCAAGGTACCCAGGCTATGATTGTAATCCCAATTTCCATGCCAACTGCCCAGCTAGCTAGGGGTAGAGGCCAACCAGCTAGAGGTGAAGGTCAACCAGCTAGAGGTCGTCTTAGAGGAGGATAGACTAGTGAAGGACATGCACCTTATTATTCTTTCCCTGGTTGGCCTGAGGTAGAGGCATCTGATACAGTCATTGTATTTTTTGTGTATGTCATAGAGATTCTATGTTATTGTTTGATCTGAGTTCTACTTATTTATATATGTTATCTTACTTGTATCATATTTAGGTATGTCTTGTGATTCCTTAGATATTTCTGTTTATGTGTCTATACGGAGATTCTATTATAGTGGATCGAGTTTATCGGTCTTATATTGTTAATATTAATCTATATGATGTGATGGTGAATCTATTGTTGTTAGACATGGTGAATTTTGAGGTCATTCCTTCATGGATTGGTAATCTATTTATCATGCTATCTTGGATTGTCACGCCAAAACTGTGACTTAATCTATATCAAAGTTTCCTAGATTAGAGTTAAGAGGATCACTTTGTCATTGTATAGGTAAGGTAATTTCACTCGTAAAGGCTCAATGTATGGTTAAGAAGGGATATCTAACATATTTGACTTTTATTCGGGATTCTAGTGCGGAGATTCATCCTATGAATTCGGTACCAACTGTGAGAGAGTTCTCGAAGGTGTTCCCTATAGATTTCCGTGTATGCCACTCGAAGGGATAGTTATTTTGGCATTCGCTTGGTTCCAGGCCCTCATCCCTTATCTATTTTATCATACCGCATGACTCCAACCGAGTTGAAAGAGTTGAATGAGAAGTTTCAAGATTTGCTTCGAAAGGGTTCAGTAGACCTATCATTTCTCCTTGGGGTACACTAGTATTATTGTGAAAAGACAAATTGCGCTATGTAACAAAGTGGCTGGTCATTTGGACTATTAAAACCCTGTTTCCATATTTGATGTTTCTCGTAGTTTCTTTTAATGTTTTGTGACTTGCGGGGATGGTTGGTTTGGTTTCGAGAAGGTTTGTGAGTTAATTAGAACACTTAGTTCTATTTTTGGAAACTTAAGTTGTAAGAGTTGACCAAGATTTTAATTTTGAGTAAATAACCTTGGATTAGTATTTTGATAGTTTCTATATGTTATTATGGTGATTTTGTACTTGGGAATATGTTCGAAATTAGTTTTGTATGTTCCTAAAAGATTTTAACTCTATTTGTCGAAAGGTGGCAATTTGAAGAATTGGAGAGTTCGTAAGTTTGATTGGTAGTTGATTTTGGGTTAATGAGATTTGATTGTGGTTTTGAGACCTTGTATAGGTCCTAAGCGTTGAATTGAACTTGCGTGCAAATTTGGGATGTAATCGGGAATATCTAAGTATGATTCGGATGCATTCGACGAAGTTGAGAAGTTAAGAGATGGATTTGATCTTCGATTATTGATTTTTATTGTTGTTTTTTATGTTTCGATCCTTGAGACAAGTTTGTATGAAGTGTATTGATCTATTGGAATGATTATATGGGATTCGGGGGGGGGGGGGGTCGAGTGAGGTTCGAGGTGGTTTCAGACCATTTTCATTGAGTTTGCAGCAACTTATTGTTGGTGAGGTTGTAGTGCTACGCAATCACGGAGTAGAGTCTCACGCTCATAGAGAAGGATTTCTTGGCTGACTTGGATTTGTGCATTGCATTCATGGATTGGTGGTCGCAATTGCGTAGTGCTGTGGAGTTGGGCATCGCATTCGCGTGAGGGAGTCCTCATTCGCAAAGGAGAGGAGTCTGGCTGGGAAATTTGGCCTTTGCATTTTGCAAAGGGGTAGCTTGGGTTTCGTGTAAGAGGGTGGTCTTCTGCTCTTCATGTTGGTGAGTGTACTTTCGCGTTCGCAGAGAGGGGATTGCAGGTGCAGGAATTTTATGCTTCACAAACATAGAGCTGAGGTCGCGTTCACAAAGGGTATCACTGGGCAGTATATTTAAGTTGTAATTTTGAAATTTTGCCATGTCTCTCATATTTTGAATCCTACACTTCAAGAGAGGCGATTTTGCAAGAGGATTTTGACCCAAGGCAAGATGGTAACTGATTTTTACTCATTTGTGATTATATTTCAAGAATCTACATAGATTTTAGCCCCTGAATCAAGGATTTGAAGAGTAAAAATTGAGATTTTTGGTATGAATATAAGAGAGAGAATTTGGGGGTTTTGAACATGGAATTGTAATCTGATTTGAAATATACTCATATATATTGAATTGTAGGGTTATGGATGATCTATATCTATGATCAATTTTGGATGGTCTGTGCCTAAGGCTGGATGTTGACTTTTTATTGACTTTTACTTTGAGTTAAAGATTGAATATTTTGATATGAAATTAATTCCTACGATTGTATTGGATCATTTAAGTAATATTTGATTAGATTCAAGACGTTTGGAGGTGGATTTGAAAGAAAAAGCAGTTTTAGAAGTTTAAAGGTGTTCTAGATTAGAAGTAAGTCTCTTGTCTATCTTTATAAGAGACAATTCTCCCATAGGTGATTCTATTGCTTGATTTAGGTGCCAGTATATGCGAGGTGATCAACGTATATGCATATCTAGCTTATGACCATAGCGGGATAGAGTTAGGCTTATAATATGCCTTATTTGGACCATGTAAATTATTAGTCCATGTTTCATTGATTCTATGACTACATGATAGAGTTTATCCATGATTAGAAACCATGTTTAGGGTTATGGCTTGTTAATTTGATCATAGTCATATTCTTGTTTCATTTGATATATGATTTAGTGGCTATTGGATTATTTTGCTCATGTTTGATATCATGATTGTACTTAAGAACATTGAATAAACATATTAAATTGACATGAAAAGTTGAACGACCTGATTAGTAATAACCATCTCTTATTCGCGTAATTTATTCACATTTTATTATTATGTCTTGGTGCGTCTTTATCATATCATCTCATATGAATATGCATGTGTTGGAGAGTTGGATATAGAGGAGAGTTGAGGATCTGGTACTAAGGACATTGAGAGCAAATATTGATTATTGACTAGTAAACTTGTCGTGCTTCGCGCGATTGTAAAAGATTTCAGTATATTTATAAAATGATAGATTCTAATATTCAAATAATTAAAATAATAAAATACATTATATACACTTAATTGTTTATCTTCTCATTCTTTTACACAAGCTCCGATTTCATAACGATCAGAGGAAAGATAAAGGAATTAATTATATCTGTTTATTTCTTTGCATGAAGTGTTTGTAGTTAGTTGTATGACGCGGATGCAATAGAAATAAAAGAGACAAACTTTCAGATATTTGTTTAATTTTGATGTAAAATAACAAATTAAAGTGAATAAGTATCTCTTGTACTTTCGTTTTCTTTAGGTTTCTAAAGGAAAATGACCCCTATCGTAGCTCCCCTTCATTTATTTATTTCTTGCTCCTTGTTCTTAAATTATTTTTGCTTCTTCCTTTTCTTCCCTTTTTATCTCGTTATTCTAACTCCTACTTATTTATAATTATTATTCACCAAAATTTGAAGCCACATTTCTAAACTACTCTCATATAAGAAAAATCATGTTCAGCCTAACATTGACTACATTTATTCATACAATGCATCTAAGGAAATATGATTAACATTCCACATATCCGACAAGAAAAAAGAAAAGAAAGAAAACAGAGGCAAACATAATGATTCCATCTTCTTCTCTAAACTATGTATCGCTAATGATAATTCAACATGCACCTATTTTTTTTACATCACATCTTTTAACAGAAAGATATCTAAAGGCATGGCACCAAAACAAAAAAAAATGATTTTAAGAAATATCACCATTATTCAACCCTAGAAAAGGAGTCCATCTATATGCATCTCCATATTTAACCATATAATTCAAGCATAAACTCTGCATATTATTTACAAAAAAAATAATTTTTGTGGTCAAAGTTCATATTAAAATTAATCTGATTTCTAATAACCAAGTTTACCTCACTTTTTCAAAAATAAGAGAGAAAAAAATAATTAAAATTCTATATTCAATAAACAAAGAAAAGAAATCTTATTGATGATTGCTGTTTTCTACCAAGAATTGAGAACAAGAATCTTCAATCAAGTAGAGATATTAAAGTAAAAGACTGATTGCATATATTCGTGAGTTTTTTTTATGATCGTACAAAATAAAGTAAGGGAACTTATATAAGGATACAATATGTAATGGTTTTTCCTCAGTTAATTCTACCGGTTACTAACATTAACTATATTAATTACCCATTACTAAAATTACCCGTAATATTATGTTAATAATAAGCGATCGCATAATCAGGGATAATGTTGATTCCCTTTCCAAATTCGTACCTGTTCATGAATCTTCCTCTTTTATAGTCTTCATGCATCCCATGCGTATTTCTTCTTTTCCAATTGTCAGATATAATACCTTCTGTCATTAATCCCGTGGATATTTTAACCGTGCCTCATCACTCTTCTTTATTAACCTAATTCAAATGCCACTTGTTACCATATCGTTAATCCACGTGGCATGTTCATTTTTCCACCAATACAGGTAGTCCCCCCACTTTCTGAATATTCTCAACTAAATATTCGGGAAGAGGTAAGTTTATTTATGGGGGGAATATCTTGTCGCCTCTTCCCAACATCATTTTGTTTTCTGTAGAAACGAACAGACCTACGTCCTTATCATTTAATGCTCGGGGATACGTATCCTATTATGATTAGTTCTGCAGTTTATGGCAACTTTTTAGGGTTTTTTGCAGCTGTGTCAGTTTGAAGTGACAGTTTCATAATGGTGGTTCATAATGACAGTTCTTCCTTATAAATACCACATTACATACCCCAAAAACTTCTTCGATTTTCTTTCATTCACATCTAAAATCCTTCTGTAATTTCTTCTCTACTTTCGTGCTTTTACCATTAAAAATGGCTTCCCGTTCTTCAAATCCTTCTTCATTATCTGAACCCCGTAAGACAATCATCGTTGATGAACTCCCCTCCTTTTTCTGCTCAAGTCAGGAGTAGAAGATGTGGTAGACTCCGCAACTTAGGTTCTATATCAAGCCGTAGCACTACACCTTACCAAAAGAATACCTCAAAGTCTTCTTCTTGAGCAAGAACTTCATCAACCCATGCATCAAGGCATCTCCCCTTGGATGTGTCACATTGGTAAATCCATCACCAAGGGAAATAAAAATAGGCTAAGAGTCGATCCATGGTGCAGCCCTATCACAATAGAGAAATGCTCCGAGTCACCTCCCATAGTCCTCACCCTAATCACCATCATACATATCCTTAATCACCCTAGTGTATGCTACCAGAACGCCTCCACAAAACCTCACTCAGAACTTTATCATACGCTTTTCAAGGTCAATGAACACAATATGCAATTTCTTCTTCCTTTTTCTATACTGCTCCACTAATCTCCTCGCTAGATGAATCGAAAATGCTAAATTCTGAGCTACCTAATGACTTTCTTCTTCCAAACATGCCTTAACCATATTCGATCACATTTGGGAGTATTGGCTATACCCTAATTCTGAGCTTCATGTTACTCTAAGTGTCATTTCAGGTCCAAGGCATCCCAATTGGATGGACTGGGATGTCACTTTCTCTTTCCGAGTCTGTAAAATCAGAATTTCAATCAAATCACACATCGCAATATACTAGGCCGTTAATTCCAGGTCCGATAACTTCGTCTCATCTAGTACAATCTTCTCAACTAACCAGTCATACCAGATGCAACATGGAATCTCATACGACAGAGTCCATACACCATATAATCAATAACCTGAGCATGACAAATAAAAGTAATAAGAGGACAAAATAAGAGAATTATCAAGTAAGTTTTATAGATAAAGCAAACAAAACATAACCTTACAAACCATTTCAGTAAAGGAAAAGCATCATATATGAATTAAGCAAAAGGATTCATATCCCAACATAATACTGTTGCAGCGTGAAACATGACCACATACTATTGTTGCAGTGTGCAACCCAATCCAATATAATATCATTGCAGCATGCATCTCGAGCCAATCATATCAATCCACATGTGAATACCCATGGAACAATCGTTCACATACTCACCAAACACATGTGTAGTATCATCAAGCATGTAAAGTGCATAAATATAATTATGGGAGACAAATAACATAATACAATACAGAAAAGGTAAGCACGACAAAGGTGCAATAAGCAAATCAGCATTTCAAAAGTTATCTCGCTCATATATCGCCACAAGGCCTATACAGGGCCACAACATGCGTGTGAATAGTCAAGTAATCTCACAATCCATCATAGTATAAGAGAATAACACATGAAACAAACCAAGACATGAATGACATTAAATCCATCAATGACACATCTGTAGTAAATGATGCACACTATAAGCAAATCCAACCCCGCATGACATACACATTTAAATAGGGCTACTGGTAGGCTATTGATAAGTAGAGATTTTGACTACTTATTTGCACGATTTTACTTTCCTTTTAGCTCAAATTTTATAAAGGTATTCCCGAAAACTGATGAAATATGCTTTCTTGCAGGAATGTTGGAATATGAGACAGAGAGATTAAAATTAACTCAAGAAGGAGTAAATTTTTGACAAGGACTAAAACAAAGCAAAAAGAGCAAAAATGCGGACCGCACAATATTGTGTGCGGCTGCAGACTATGAAGACTCCTCTATCAGATTTACTATGCAAAGTGCGAACCGCACAATTATTGTGCGGCCGCAGAATATGAGGTTCAGAGAGATGGATTCTGGGTTCATGAAGAAGTGCGGAATGCACCATTATTGTGCGGCCGCAGGATTCAGAAGTGCGGATGCACTCAAAAATGTGCAGTCCGCAAAAGTCACTCAGATCAAGCTCAAAGTCAAGAGTGCGGCGACACTCAGAAATGTGTGGTTCGTAGAATCTGAAGAAGTGCGGCCGCAATCCAAAATTGTGCGGCCATAGAAGTCCATCCTATCAAGCCAACATCAAAGTGCGGATCGCACACAAGTGCTGGATAATTTTAGCTATGTATAAGTAGTCTTTTTTGTCAAAATTAGTTCAAGTTTGAACATCAGAAAATAGATAGCCGTTTTTCCTTTACTACTTTGGGTAACTTTGTAGTAGTTTATCATTTTAACATTGTATTTTCTTCCCTTTATCATCTATTATGAATTTAATCTTATTTTCTTCTTTAGTTTCTTCAATTTTCTCTATGAGTAGTTAAATTTCTAGCTAGGGTGTGACCCAACCCTAGTGTGGGTACCTAATGGGTGTTTGAATTAGGGCTTATTTGTGATTGAGTTAGTGATATTTAGCCTAGTTCTTGCTTAAATTTAAGAACTAATGGTTGCAAACATTGATTCATGCCTAATTGACTTAGTCTCTATTTGAGAAAGAGAGACTAAGTCTACAAAAACTTGGCTAACAAGGAATTGGGGTGAACTCAAGAAATTGATAGCCCAAATTAAAGGGTTGAATCTAGAGAGAGTAAGACCCGACTTGATTATTTATCACTTGTTTTGTCCAATGCCCATTTGGACTTGAGAAAGCCAAATTGGGCAAAACTACTCTAACTACCGAGAGGTATTGAGTGGGTAATTGAGTGTGATTGCTATATTACGAACCCGACCAATTAAACTTACCCTAGAGCCTACAATCCGTTACGTAACCACCTAGGTGGAAGTCAAGACCCTAGATCTTTTATAATCTTGAAAAACAACAACACCAAAAATATCGTTCTCTAGCTCTTCATTTGCAAACATTAGCATAAAATTAGAAGTAGACAAAAGCAACCAAACATGTGGAAGTGCATTTTAGGCACATCATACACTTAATCTAGATATATACATAATCCAATATAAGTTCTCTGTGGAATCGACGCCGACTCACATTGGGTAATTATAATTGCATCGACCGCTTCACAATCCCAATCAATGGTGTGAATTTGGGCGACATCAATTTTTGGCGCCATTGCCGGGGAGCTAAAAACGGATTTAGCTATATATTTGGTTTTATGTGTGATTTGTCTTCTTTTCCTTCCGAGTTACTAATCTTTTCGTGAAACAATTGTAGGTGATACAATGGCACTCAACAACAATGATCCTCTTGGAAACGTGCCATTGGGGGATGACGGGGATGATGGCCAAGTTGATGCGGTTCCACTTGAACCTCAAGCAAATTGACGAGGCCGGCCGCCTCAAGACAACATTCTAGTTCCACTCCCACCTCCTCCAAGAGCAGCGACACGCCGGATGTTTCCGAATGAGGGATACGCAAGTACCACAATCCCTCCCTGCATTAGGGCGGGAAAATTTCAAATCACAAATATCAGTGTTACACTGTTGGAATAATTGGGATTCTTTACCGGGGCTCTGAGTCAAAATGTATACAAGCATTTGAAAGGATTTGTTGACATGTGTTGGGGGAGTAAACAAACAAACTTCTCCGAAGATGCTTTGCGGTTGAGACTTTTCCCTTTCTCTCTACGGGGGAAGGCCTTGGATTGGTTGGAGAGATCGCCAAATCATTCTATCCATACATGGGATGAATTGGCTGAAAAATTAATTTCCAAGTTCTTTTCGCCCGGGCATATGACAACTCTTAGGGAAGAGATTCTAGCTTCAAACAAGAACCCAATGAGCCTTTGCACGAGATATGGAAAGGTATTGTACTATGGTGAAAGAGTACCCAAAAAATGACATGACGGAAGCTATGATTCAACAAACTTTTTATAGGGGGGTCAATACTACCAATCAATGCATGGTCAACCGACTTGCTGGTGGAAATTTCATAACAACACAATATGCGAAAGCTTGTGAGATTCTTGATGAAATGGTGGATACTTCATCGGCATGGCAAAGTAGAGCAAACGTTCCTCAAGGTGATCCAAATGTGATTCATTTGCGTAAAGAATTACATGATCATGGGCAAGCAATTGCCAAATTGACCACCACAATGAATCAACTAGCCAAAGCTCAACTTCAATAAGTGCAAGGTCCCAAGCAAGTAAACACAATGGAAAGAGTTAGTATGATGGTGAACAAGAGAAGGAAAAAGGGTCCTCAAGTGCAAAACCGGGTTGAAAATTATGAGCAAGATGATAGTGGATTTGATCAAGATGGAAAATACAATGAACAAGATGAGGAAATACAATATGTGAACAACTTCCACGGGCAAAGAAACAACAATCAAGGCCAGAATCAACAATAATAGCGACCACAAGGAAATTGGAATTCAAGCAATCAAGGTGGTTGGAACAATCAAAATAACCAAGGCAATTGGAACAATCAAGGCAATTAAGGAAATTGGAATGGTCAAAATAACCAAGGCAATTGGGGTGGCAATAATCAAGGCTATTAGGGAAGTAACAACCAAGGAAGATGGAACAACAACAACAACCGGGTGTCGTATTTTCAAAGGCCTCCGATGTTTCAACAACCGAGCAATCCACCTCTATATCCTTCTCAAGATCCTAGTTCTTCCAATAATGAGATGGGCCGAATAGAGAACATGTTCAAACAAATGATGGAGAAGAAGGCCGACTCCGATGCTCAATTAGCCTCTCACAACACTTCGATTCGCAATTTGGAAGTTCAATTGGGCCAAATCTCACAAGCTTTGAACACTCATCCAAAGAGGGCACTACCAAGTGATACAGCGATGAACCCTAAGGGTGGGAACAATACGGGACATTCCATGGCCATGACTACAAGGAGTGGAAAAGGTGGGGAAGCAACCACCTCAAGTCAAAAGAAAATTGTGGATGAGGAACAATTGGTACAAGAAGATGAGATGCCAAGCAATGAAGTGCAAGCAAATGATGAGGTGAGAATTGATATTGATGACAATGTGGAGGAAGCTCAAGAAGAAGTGAACCCATCTAGGGAGCATATTGTTGACATACCGGAATTGGTATTGCCAAAGGCTAAGGCACCAATGCCAAGGCCTCCTCCTCCATATCTTTAAAGGATTGCCAAGAAAAATGGTGAGAACCAATTTAAAAAGTTCATCGACATGATGAAGAGTTTGTCTATTAATGTACCGTTGGTTGAGGCCTTGGAACAAATGCCAGGTTATGCAAAGTTCATAAAGTACTTGGTGACCAAGAAGAGGTTGATGAATTGTGAGACTATAAAGATGACACATCAAGTGAGTATAATTGTGCACTCAATGGCTCCTAAATTAGAAGATCCGGGTGCTTTCACAATCCCATGTACAATTGGAAGTGCCGACTTTTCCAAAGCTTTATGTGATGTTGGGGCGAGTATCAACTTGATTCCCTATTCGGTGTTCAAAACTTTGGGGATCGAGAAACCAAGACCCACATCCAGGACGTTGCAAATGGCGGACCGTACAATGAAGATACATTTGGGTATTATTGATAATGTGTTGGTTCATGTTGACAAGTTCATCCTCCCGGCGGATTTTGTGATTCTTGATTGTGAAGTAGACTATGAGGTGTTTATTATTTTGGGTAGACCTTTCCTTTCCACGGGGAAGGTCTTGTTGATGTGGAAGCCGGTGAGCTCACTTTCTAGGTGGGAGGTGAAAAGGTGATCTTCCTTGTGTGCAAATCTATAAGGCAACCGAATAGCAATGAAGTTTGTTCGTTCGTGGATTTAGTGACTGATGTGATTATTGATGATGCTAGTGCCACAATGAATGTTGAGGATAATTTGGAAGTCATTTCGCTCAATCTTAATAATGATGAGGAGAAAGAAGGCTTTGTGAAATGTGTGAATACATTGCAAAGAATGGGGTCGTACACTTATGAACCCTGCAAGTTATCCTTGGATATTGAAAACCGGAAGACTCCTCTAACAAAGCCCTCAATCGAGGAGCCTCCCACTTTTGAGTTAAAGCCATTGCCTCCGCATCTCAGGTATGAATTCCTTGACCCTTCTTTGACTTTACTAATTATTCTTTACTCTTGTTCGACTAACATGCAGGTAGAGTCCACATTTGGAGGTGCTACAAAGGAGGAAGATACTAATTGGATGTACATTGGAGGATATCTAGGGCATAAGCCCCGCCTTTTGCATGCACAATATTATTTTGGATGAGGGTGCCAAATCCTCTGTTGAATATCAAAGGAGGCTAAATGAAGCAATGCAAGAGGTGGTCAAAAAGGAGATTATAAAGTGGTTGGCTGCCGGGGTTGTTTACCCCATTTCCTATAGTTCATGGACTTCTCTGATGCAATGTCTCCCAAAGAAAGGGGACATGACTATGGTTACCAATGACAAGAAAGAGTTGATTCCTACAAGAATGGTGACCGAATGGAGAGTGTGTATGGACTATCGCAAGCTCAACAAAGTCACAAGAAAAGATCATTTTCCACTTCTCTTCCTTGCTCAAATGATTGATAGGTTGGCCGACCGTGCTTTCTATTGTTTCCTCGATGGGTATTCCGGCTACAATCAAATTCTTATTGTCCCAGAGGATCAAGAAAAGACTACTTTCACATGTCCATATGGTACTTTCGCATTCTCGCGGATGCCATTTGGGTTATACATTGCATCAACAACTTTTCAACGGTGTATGATGGCTATTTTCACCGACATGGTGGAGGATATTCTTGAGGTCTTAATGGATGACTTTTCTATGGCTGGGAATTCTTTTGATGATTGCTTGAACAATTTGGATAAGGTCTTGGCAAGATATGAAGAGATGAACTTGGTATTGAATTGGGAGAAATGTCACTTCATGGTCGAGGAAGGCATTGTCCTTAGCCACAAAATTTTAAAGAATGGTATTGAGGTTGAGAAGAGAAAATAGAGGTGATTTATAAACTTCCGCCCCTACATCCATGAAGGGATTGAGAAGTTTCTTGGGTCATGGGGGGTTCTATCGCCGATTCATCAAGGATTTTTCCAAAGTGGTGAAACCCTTGTGTAAACTTTTGGAGAAGGATGCCAAATTCGATTTCAATGAGGATTGTATGAATGCATTTGCATTGCTAAAGTTCAAATTGACAACTACTCCCATTATCACCGCACCGGATTGGAGCTTGCCTTTTGAGCTCATGTGTAACGCAAGTGATGTGGTGGTTGGAGCGATTTTGGGGCAATTAATCAACAAAATCTTCCATCCAGTCTACTATTCTAATAAGACCATGAATGATGCCTAAGTCAGTTACACTGTGACTGAAAAAGAATTACTTACTATTGTCTTTGCTATGAAGAAGTTCCACCCGTACTTGATTGGTACATAGATGATTGTCCACACTGACCATGCGGCGCTTTGATACTTAATGAGAAAGAAAGATTCAAAGGAGAGTTTAATGCGTGGGTGCTTCTATTGTAAGAGTTTGATCTATAGATCCAAGACTGCAAGGGTAGTGAAAATCAAGTGGTGGAAGGGAGTCCACATGATGGCCTAGAGATCAATGATTCCTTCCTCGACGAGCAACTTCTAGCTATTTCAATGACCATGATGCCATGGGTTGCTGATTTAGCAAATTATCTTGTGAGTGGCATTGAACCGAATGAGTACTCTTCAAACCAAAGGAAGAAGCTCAAACGGGATTGCCTTGACTATTAGTGGGATAAACCGTATCTTTTTTGGATATATACTGATGGTGTGATCCGACGATGTGTGCCGGAGGAAGAACAAGTGGAAATTCTTGAGGCTTGTCAATCTTCACCGTATGGTGGTCACCATGGTGGAGCTAGAACGGCAACAAAAGTATTGAGTTGTGGATTCTATTGGCCTACTCTCTATAAGGACGCTAGTGATCTCTTCAAGCGTTGTGATGAATGTCAAAGGGCCGGTGGGATTTATAAGAAGAATGAGATGCCCGTCACCATCATCTTGGAAATTGACATCTTTGATATGTGGGGGCATTGATTTCATGGGACCGTTCGTGAGCTCTTCTAGTAACACTTATATTTTGGTATCTGTGGACTATGTGTTAAAATGGATTGAAGCCATGGCTTTACCCAACAACGAAGCTAGAAGTGAGGTGGAATTTTTGAAGAAGAACATCTTTACAAGATTTGGTACTCCAATGGCTATCATAAGTGATGGGGGTTCGCATTTTTTCAATAAGGCTTTTGATACCTTACTCACCAAGTATGGTGTAACTCACAAAGTTTCGACCCCCTATCACCCTCACGCAAGCGGACAAGTGAAAGTCTCCAAGCGGGAGATCAAGAGTATTTTATCAAAGACAATGAATTCCAGCCGGACAAAATGGTTAAGAAAACTTGATGATGCTTTATGGGCTTACAGGACGGTTTACAAAACACCGATTGGGATGTCTCCATATCGATTGGTGTTTGGGAAGGCTTGTCATCTTTCAGTGGAACTTGAGCATAAGGCTATGTGGGCATTGGGGAAGCTTAATCTTGAATAGGATGTCGCCGCCAACTTAAGGGTGACACAATTGAATGAGCTAGATAAATTCCGGTACCATGCCTACACAAGCTCGTCACTATACAAGGAGAAGATGAAGTACCTCCATGACAAGTACATCCGGATCAAGGAGTTTAAAGAAGGTGATCTTGTGTTATTGTTCAATTCTCGGTTACGTATGTTTCCGGAAAAGTTGAAGTCAAAATGGAGTGGCACGTTTGAAGTTGTTGGTGTGACATAATTCGGTGCATTGGACTTGAAGATAAGAATGATGAAGTGTATAGAGTCAATGGGCACCGGGTGAAGCACTATCTTGGAAAAGTTGATAATGGCCATGTCGTGGCGGTTCTTCATTTCAAATGATTGGTAATCTGCGTCGTACCGCGACATTAAATCAGACGCTTCTTGGGAGGAAACTTATGTATCTTCTTCGTTTTTCCTTTTCTTTTTCATTAGATAGGTTTTATTTTGTGCTAACTAGTTGTGAAGTGTATGCAGGAATGGGTGTGCATTGTAGGGACTGTGTCATAAAAAATTGGCTAAGTGTTGAAAAAGTGCAGACACAATTCTGATTGCAACAACAGAAATAACTCTACGGCCGCACAATTCTGTGTGCGTTCGCATAACTGGAGGACAAAAATTGCAAGATCTTTGAAGTTGATATGTCAAAATTCATAGCCAATCTGCGGCCGCACACAATATTGTGTGGTCAGCACAAATTCTGCGGTCGCACTCACTTTTGTGTGGACCACAGAGCTTCAGCAAACTTCCAAGTAAAGAGTGCGGACCGCACAATTTTTTTAGCAAAGTTCTAGGTAAAAAGTGCAGACCACACCCAAAATTGTGCGGTTGCACTTAGATTAAGTTTGGGGAGACTTGGTCAACCTATAAATAGAACCTCAGTGCACTATTCACAACTTTACACAATCTGAGTTCCTGAGACCTAAGCAAACGTAGTGCACATCAAATTGGTTCACACTTCACACTCATTTCATCAGTCTAAATTCTTCCTTGCATCCTTCATCGCTGGTATGTTCAATTCATGTTTAGATTTTTCAATTTTTCATAATTTTTGTTCTTTAGTATTATCATTAATTTTAAGCCTAAACTGTAAAATGTCATTTATGTGTGCTTTAAATCATGTGGGTGATATCGTATTTGTTCCTTGGGGACTGGGTAGATATTAATCATGTTTAATTGAAAATACCATGTTTCAATTGTGTAAATATTGCAAAACATAAAGTCAGTGGTGCGTGATTCCAAATTGTACCGCCGCACACAAAATTGTGCCGTCCGTAGATCTTAGAATTACGGCAAATGTGTTGCATGAAAAGTGCGGACCGCACTCAAAATTGTGCAGTTCATAGAAAATTATGTGGTACACAGAAAAGTGTGTGTGACCGCACTGTTGAAATATTAGAGAACCAGTAGTCTGAACCTGGGATTGTGCGGCCGCACTCATTTTTGTGTGGTTCGAACTGTCTCTCATGTAGTCTGTTTTCCTGTAACTGTAATGCCAATGTTTCCACTATTTTGAACTCCAACTGACTTATGCACCTTGTATTGCAGACAATTCGATCACGAGGTCGAGCACTTCTAAAGGGAGGGGTGAACACTCCCGAGGCCGAGGCAGGGGAAACCTCCCACTCTCAGTCCAAAGAGCAATAAACAAGAAGGCAACTGCCAACATAGTCCCTGAACCCTCAGAATCCAGTGGGTATCTCCCATCTAGGGAAGCTTCAGAGGAAAACTCTGTGCAAGCACAACCCGAGGCCCAATATCAACCCAAACAAGTTCCAGGTAGACTACAATTGAGAGACGAATCCTCCTCCGCTACTAGTTCTTCTAAGGGTTCGGAAGAGGGTAGCCAAGATTCTGAGCTCTCTTCCTCACATTCCCCTGCAACACCTGTTCCCGTTGATGATGATGATGATGCTCCTGATGATGGTAGAGGGGGTGACACTAGAGTGGGAGGCCAAGAGAGGTCGAAGAAGAAGGAGATATGGGAAGATCGATTTGTGAGTTTGACAGCCTTCACTAGGTTCAGAGAATGGTGGCCCTAGAGATCGCTCACACTTGAGTGACAATTCTTATTGAAGGACTTGGATAAATACAATCCTAATGTCCTTAGGCAGTTCAGGGAGCGCAAGGGGTGGATGTGGTTCACCCAGAGTGTCATGGATGCAAATGAGCACTTGGTACGTGAATTCTATTCCATTGTGGCACACATCAAGAAAGGTACCAAAGTACGTAATTTGAAAGTCATATTTGATCAATGCACTTCGAACACCTACATGGGATTTGAGGAGGTAGAGGCAGTTCAGTAGGTGGAGAAGCTTGCAATGGGTGATGCAGCTCACCCTTGGGTAGCAGAGGTCTTAGCAGCTCCAGGATCACCACCATCGTGGATCACAGCAGGAGTTTCCCATTGCACAGAACACCCTCAATTTTGAAGCAAAAGGGTGGCAAACCTCTGTGTGCAGCCGGATAGACCCGAGCAAAAATGAGAACAATCTTCCACTTCCCCGAGCAATTTTGATGGCTCTATAAGGGCTAGGTACCCAATCAATATAGGTGCCATCATGTCGGCCAACATGTCTGTGGTTGTCCGAAAGGGTGAAAGCTCTTATCCATATCCAAACACCCTCACTGAATACTTTAAGGATGACAAGGTGGAGCCGAGGAGATTTGATACATAGGTGCGGGTCAAAAATCCCTTCTCATGGTACTTTCTGCAAGGACTGGGGAACCCAAAATTCAAGGTTAAAGCAAATACCACCGGTGGCCAGTGTGATGAGCCAACGGTAGTGGTTACAGATTCTACTACTAAGCTTTCTACAGCTGCCATGCCTCCACAGTAGCCGATCCTTCCACCGAGATAGCTGACATTCCAACACCTCCATCTTCTAGACCATCTACATCAGTACCAGTGCTTGCCTCTTCCACATATCAACTCACTGCACTACGAGTCTTGCAGATATTAGCGAGTCTCAACAACTAGATGCATACAACTACTTCAAAGCTGTCTGATATATCCAATGCTGTTGCAGTATAGTCTTTTGCCCCAGTAGCATCACAAGATCCTCAGTCAGTGGAGCAAACATTGTCAAAGATCCTGGAAAATCAGAAGACCATTATGGATACATTGATGGGGCATGGGAAAGTCATTGAGGAGTTAGGCAAACAGGTGAAGAAAATGCAAAAATCTCAGGCTTCGAAGAAGTTAGTGGATAGATTAAGAAAATAAGTCTTCAAGATAACATATGCTGGAGATATACCACTTGATTTGCTAATGGAGTCAGCACCTGCAGAGCCAACAACACCATCAGTGCCAGAGCCATAAGAGGCAGTAGTTGGCCAGTCTGAGGAGCCAGACCTTGCTGCCTACACTGCCGAGGAGATGTTGCAGATGTTCTCAAACCCTGTTATTCCCCGATTGGAGGATGACGAGATCCAGTTGGAAGATCCTGAGGATGTTGATGACCCCATGCACACTGAGACCACATAGGGAGCTCTCTTAACTCTCCACCCTTCCTTATTCTGATTGTTATTAAGCATTAAGGATAATGCTTGTTCTTATTCAGGGGGTGATCTATTTGGTTTGATTTGATATGACATTGGGTTGTAATACTTTTAATATTCCTTTTCTTTTATCTTAATTTTCTCTTTCATTATATATCTATTCTTCCCTCTCTTTTGATGTACATATTTTGTTCCCCTCGGTTTATATATTCGTTTGTCTTACATTAAGTTGTTTATTTATTAACTTCTTTAGCTTTTTCTTAGTAGTATAACTTCTTATTTACTTTAATAGCTTCTTTTTTATGTTTAAGTGAGTAATAAGCCTTTGGTTTTCTTAATGCCATGATTCTTTCCAAATGTGGGTTTAGTGTGAATTGGGTGACTCTTCCCAATGATGGATGGCGTGACAATCTTCTTAAGAGATTGGGTCTGTTTTTGATGTTTAGGTAAAAAAGTAGTATTAATGAATAAAAAGGGTCAAGCATGCTTTGCTTGGTACCAACGCATTTAACTACAGCCTTCTGGTTAAAAACAAGTTCATGGCAAAGAATAACTTTAATTAGTGACCTTTAGACTCTTGTGTTGACTTGAGCAATCATCGAGTGGTTTAGTTGAACAATTAGCTATTTTCAATCTTGAATATGGTTGTTGTGGGCCCTCGAATCTATCTTCTTTAACAATTCAATTGTGTGAGAAGTGAGATTTTTGTTGCAAGTCTGAGTACCCGTGCGAATGGTCTAGAACTTGCCCCGAATGTGCTTCTAGACAAAATTCTAAACTTTGCTTGGCTTGAGAAGTGATTGTAGGCTCTCCTTGACCCGTTTGAATTTTTCATGTCCCACCAATGTTGTTATCCCTAGTCAACCCATTTGAGCCTAAGACCTTTCACATTTGATAACCATGTTACAAGCCCTCACCCGTTTTGTAATGACCCTCTCTTGGCACCCTAGCTTTCCTTATCACTCTTGAGAAATAATTTTCTAAAACGTAAGTTTGGGGGAGAGACGTGGAGATTGAAAGTGGAAAAAGGCACAAAAAGAAAAGAAATAAAGAAAAGGATAGGCAAAGAAAAATAAAAAATGAATAAAAGAAAAATACAAAAAGAAAGTGAACAAAGTGAAGAGTTGAAGGTATTCAAAGAAAAGCAATGATGCAAAGCATAGAAAAAACAAAGAAGGATAAAATGACCGTCATGACCGAGAAAGAGTGATATTAAATCTCTCTAGTTCCCCCAAGGAAAAAGAAAATGACTCAAAGAGTCGACAAAGTATGAGCCAAAAAGAGAAAATGGAGTGCTTAAGGAAAGATGAACCCATTCTATTCCAACAAATCCTACCTTAGTCCAAAAGCCTTCATTACATCCCGAAAAAGACCTACATGATTTCAAGTCGAGTGAGCGTACATTAGTGGTGATTTACATGAGGGGAAAGCATATGGTACATAGAGCCGTACTTGTGACATTCTTTTAAGAGAGATAAGCGAACTTTTCACAAGTCCTTGAATCTGAGTGCTACATTCTTAAGTGAGATATGCTAACGGAGAGTAGAGGAGGAGGCGTTTGGGATCCACAGTGACCTACATGAAAGAACATGCTTCCATGATGAATAAAGTCAACTCTTGAAAAGTCAAATCATTGCCTTGTTGATAATTCATAAGTGTTGTGGGTAGTTGTTGGTCCTAATTGATGTTTGTTTGATTCATCTTAGGCTAGCTGAAATAGATCTTTTCTTGTGGAGGTGGGAATTACCTTATTTGCTTGAGGACAAGCAAAAGCTTATGTTTGGGGAAGTTAATAAGTACTAATTTTGACTACTTATTTGCACTCTTTTACTTTCGTTTTAGCTCAAAATTGCTTAAAGGTATTCCCAAAAACTGATGAAATATGCCTTCTTGCAGGAGTGTTGGAATATGAGACAAAGAGATGAAAATCAACTCAAGAAGAAGTAAATTTTTGACAAGGACTTAAATAAAGCAAAAAAATCAAAATGTGGACCGCACAATATTGTGTGCGGCCGCAGTCTATGAAGACTCCTCTGTCAGATTTTCTATGCAAAGTGCGAACTGCACAATTATTGTGCGGCCGTAGTCTATGAGGTTCAGAGAGATGGATTTTGGGTTCATAAAGAAGTGCAAACCTCACCATTATTGTGCCGCCGCAGGATTCAAAAGTGGGGCCATAATAAAAAATGTGCGGTCGGCAAAAGTCACTCAGATCAAGCTCAAAGTCAAGAGAATTGTGCGGTCCGCAATAAAAAATGTGCGGTCCGCAGAATCTGAAGGAGTGCGGCCGCAAACCAGAATTGTGCGGCCGCAAACCAGAATTGTGCGGCCGCATAAGTCCATCCTGTCAAGCTAACATCAAGTGTAGACCGCACACAGAATTGTGCGGCCGCAGAACCTCCGCAGAGGCAATTTTGTCTGATAACTTTAGCGGTGTATAAATAGTCTTTTTTGTCAAAATTAGGTCAAGTTTGAACATCAGAAAATAGATAGCCGTTTTTCCTTTACTCCTTTGGGTAACTATGTAGTAGTTTATCATTTTAGCATTGGATTTTCTTCCCTTTATCATCTTTATGAGTTTAATATTATTTTATTCTTTAGTTTCTTCAATTTTCTCTATGAGTAGCTAATTTCTAGCTAGGGTTGTGCGCTAACCCTAATGTGGGTGCCTACTGAGTGTTTGAATTAGGGCTTGTTTGTGATTGAGTTAGTGATATTTAGCCAAATATTTGCTTCAATTTAAGAATTAATGGTTGCAAACATTGATTCATACCTAATTGATTTAGTCTCTACTTGAGAAAGAGAGACTAAGTCTAGGAAAACTTGGCTAACAAGGAATTGGGGTGAACTCATTGATAGCCCCAATTAAAGGGTTGAATCTAGAGAGAATAAGACCCGACTAGAGCATTTATCACTTGTTTTGTGCAATACCCATTTGGACTTGAGAAAGCCAAATTGGGCAAAATGTAACGACCCATCGTTTTATGAGTTACCACTTCGTTTACCCATTCCTACTTCTTATTGTCTTGTTTAGCTGTATTATGTGCTATGGGGTTGGTTGGCTCGGGTTCGGAGAGGTATTGATAAGGTTTGAAACACTTAGTCTCTTTTGAGTAAGCTTAAAGTAAAAAAGTCAACCGGATGTTGACTTATGTGGAAAGGGCTCGGATGTGAGTTCCGATGGTTTAGATTGTTTTGGAATGTGATTTGGGACTTAGGAGTGTGATCAGAACGTGTTTTGGAGGTCCGTAGTAGGTTTAGGCTTGAATTGGCGAAATTGAAATTTTGGCGTTTTCCGGTTGATCGGTGAGATTTTGATATAGGGGTCGTAATGGAATACCGGGAGTTGCAGTAGGTCCGTTGTGTCATTTGGGATGTGTGTGCAAAATTTTAGGTTATTCGGATGTGGTTTGATAGATTTTTTGATCAAAAACGGAATTCGGAATATTTTTGGAACCTTAGGCTTGAATCCGATGTTATTTGGTTGATTCGATGTTGTTTGAGCTATTTTGAAGATTGGCATAAGTTTGGATAGTGGTATATGACTTGTTTGTGCTTTTGGTTGAGGTCCCGGGGGCCTCGGGGTGATTTCAAATGGTTGACGGGAGATTTTGGAGTTGAGTTTGGTAGTTGAAGTTTATTGTTGCTGTCATAACTGCACCTGTAATTGGGTGGCCGCAGGTGCGATGCCCGCAGAAGCGGAAGGCAATCCGAAAAAGCGGCCAAGATAGGGGTCAGCTGGAACCGCAGAAGCGACTATTGGAGCGCACCTGCAATAGTGCAGGTGCGGGCGTTTGGTCGCATATGCGGAAGAGGGCTTTTAAGTGAAAACCGCAGATGCGGTGCTTTGGCCACAGATGCGGTGTAGGGACCGCAGGTGCGAGAAGCCTGGGTCGGAAAGTATATATTTCATCCTTCGCGACAGCCTTTCTTCATAATTTTTAAATCGATTTTGGGCTTTTTGGGGGGATTTTGAAGAGGGAATCCAAGGGAACTTAATTGAGGTAAGATTTTTGAACATAAAACTCGTTCCTATGGTGTTATTTCATTAATTAGGCCTGAAATTTGTGGAAATTTGTGGGTAAATATTGAAGAAACTAGGGCTTGAGATTGAAGACCTTTGATTAAGGGTTTAAGGGGTCATTGTGGTTGGATTTTGGTACTTTTGATATGAATGAACTTGGGGAGTGATAAGGATTCCATTGATGTAAATTTTGTCGGATTCTGAGAAGTGGGCCCGGGGGTCAGTTTGGTAAATTTCGGGATTTGTGTTGTAATTTTATTATTTTTGAGTGGACGTTGTTCCCTAAGCATGTTTTGATGATTATATACTGATTTTTGTTAGATTTGGAGCATCTGGAGGCCGATTCGAGAGGTAAGGGCATCGCGGGTGTTGGCCCAAGTTCAGGTGAAGTTTTGAAGAATGACAAATGAACTCATTCATAGACCAGGTTCATCACGTGAGGCACAATATTTATCAACCTAGACATGTGAGATACACGTGAAGAAGATAAGTCTCAGTAATCAAGCAGCAATATCTCCTGAACTGATCGAAAAGGTTATATATTGGATGAGGAGAGAAAGTATCCTTATGGGAAGAGGACACAATCACACAATCCGGATAAAGGATAGAGTTGGAGTTTGTATTGAACAAGGACTCAACTTCGATGGAAGATCAGCAATTGAGTCTCAATCAAACTCTGATTACTAACTCATTAAATAACAGTGATTGTTCTCTTTTACAGGTGTTGCACATACGCAGAAGTTAAACATGAATATGGAGCAAAATAGCAACGCATTTTGCAAGCAGTTCGTGTGCAATTCAAGTATGCAAACTTGAAGCTACTTGAACGATATAGAAGAACCAGTTCCGTTGTGTTTATTCTTATTCTAGTTCAATTGTAGTAGGTGGTTTAAAGTTGTACCTTTTCAGCTTTCATAGAAGCATTTGTAATAGGTACTTTGAGTGTTCAAGTTATAAGCTAACTTGAAGGTGTCTCAACAATTGAGGTTGTGTGCTACACAGGGATTAAAGTTAATCCTTAGGTTTACAAAGAGTTTTGTAAATGCTATTTTGGCTCAGTGATTTTAGTGGATGTTTGGGAAAATTCTACTGAGTAGTAGGTCGTGGTTTTTTCACCTTTTGAGCCAGGTGTTTTCCACGTAAAAATCTCTGTGTTCTTTATTTTCTGTACTTTTAATTCCATAACAGTAGCAGTTAGAACACCTAGAAGAACCAGGTTCTTCTAGATCGAAAAATTGGTTACCACACAAATCACCCCCCTCTTGTGTAGTATTGACATTTAGAACATCAATTGGTATTAGAGTAGGTTATCCTTGAAGAGGCTAACACCTTAGGAAAAGATCAACATGAGTGCACCACCTGGGAACTGGGAAGGGAAATCCACTTCCAGGCCTCCACTGTTCAATGGACAGTACTACTCTTGGTGGAAGAACAGGATGAAGGATCACATCATAGGAGAAGACTATGAACTCTAGGACATAGTCACTGATGGTCCTTTGGCAACTACAATGAAAAATGAGGAAGGAGTGGTTGTACCAAAGACAAGGGCTGACTGCACTGCTAAAGACCTAAAAAAGTGGGAGAAAAAAGCTAAAGCCAAGAAATGACTTGTGTGTGGACTAGGTCTAGATGAGTACAGTAGGATCCAAAACTGTGCTACTGCCAAGGAGATATGGGACACTTTGCAAGTGGCTCATGAAGGAACACCTCAAGTGAAAAGATCCAGAGGAACACTGCTGTATTCTCAATATGAGAATTTTACTATGAAGGAAGGAGAAACTATGCAAGAGATGTATACTAGGTTCACTACATTGGCAAATGAACTTAAGTCCCTTGGAAGGATTATTCTTGAAGAAGACAAGGTTGAGAAAATCCTGACAAGGGTTCTGCCAGTCTCATGGGAAAGCAAAATCACGGCCATTCAGGAATCCAAGAATATTGCTACTCTCAGACTGGATGAACTGATTGGAAATCTTACTGTTTATGAATTGAAAATGCAAACCATGAAGATGGATACACCCAAGAAGGAGAGAAGACTAGCTCTCAGAATTGCTGAAGGTTCAGATCTGGAGGATGATGAGATGGATATAATCACTAGAGAATTCAAAAAGTACCTGATGAGAGGAAATGGTTCTTCAAGAGATATAACCTTCAACAAGTCAAGAGCTCCTGAGAAATAGACCAATGAGGGTTGCTACAAGTGTGGTAAGACTGATCACATGATCAAGAACTGCCCTCAATGGGAAATTGAGTGGAAGAAAGAAAGGGCTGAACGAAGGAACAGGTTCAACCAAAAAGGAACAAAGGTTTAACCAAGGCTATGGTTGCTGTTTGGGGAGAAACGTCAGATAAAAATTCAGAAGATGAAGCTGAAGAAGAGCAAGCACTGATGTCTATCGAAGAATCAGATGATGAACAAGAGGTAAGTATCCTTCATCTCAAAAATAAGATTAAATTTTTGTCTAAAGAAAAGTTGGCTGAGCTACTACTAGACTTCATTGATGAGTCTGAGATAATTAACAATGAGAAAGAAGTTCTGTCTAGGGAATGTGTGATTCTAAAAGCAAAATGCAAAAGTCTAGAGTCTAGGGCTAATGAGAGTGATAACACAAATGCTGAGTTGAAGAACTAGGTTCTTGAACTTGATAATAGTGTCCTAGAACTTAGGTCTGAAAACTTAAAACTGAAACTAGGAATGGGAAAGAAGAAAGTTGATCACACAACTCACTCTAGAAGAAAACTTGGGAAAAATGAAAGATGAATTGTATAAGAAAGATGAACTCATCAAAGTCCTAAAGGAAGATCTAGGAAAGGTGAAACATGAACTAGACAGAACTTGCAAGTGGAACAAGGCTTCTGATGCACTCTCTTGGCTGCAAGAGCATCACAGTAGCAACAAAAGAGGACTTGGCTATGGGACTCAAGCTCCAAAATGGGACTCTAGAAGCAAGTATCTCACTCTTCCTGAAATTAAAATCTGCACACACTGTGGCAAGGCTGTCCATTACAAAAATGAATGTAATGCAAAAGAAAAGGCCAATCAAAAGAACAAAGTCTTTATTCAAGAGAAAAACAAACTGCCTAGGTGGGCAAGAAGGAATTTGATTCATCCTTTTGCCTATAGAAAGGGACCCAAACTATTTTGGGTTCCTAAGACTAACTCCTGATTTCTTTTTTGCAGGTCCAAGTGAAAAGGAGGTGCCAAATATGGTATATGGATAGTGGTTGCTCAAAACATATGACTGGGAACAAGGACCAGTTCCTTTCACTTGAGGACTTAAAAGGGGGTAGTCTCCTTTGGTAATGGAAAGAAAGGTGAGATCATTGGGGTTGGAAAGGTAGGCAAAACAGATTCTCATTCCATAGAGAATGTCTACCTGATAGATGGCTTAAAATATAGCCTAATAAGTGTGTCACAATTGTGTGACAGAGGTAAACTTGTAGCTTTTACCTCTACCAAATGCTTTGTGATTAACCTTACCACTGACAAGATTGTTTTGTAGGGAAAAAGAGTTAACAATATTTACATTGTAGATTTGTCTACTCTCTCAGAAAATGAACTCACTTGCTTACGTGTGTTGGTTAATGATCCCCTCCTGTGGCACAAAAGACTTGGTCATGCAAGTCTAAATCAGCTAAACAAATTAGTCTCTAAAGACTTGGTGATAGGGTTACCTAATATCAAGTTCAAGGAAGACAAAGTTTGTGAGGCATGTGCAAGCGGGAAGCAGGTAAGATCATTCTTCAAAAGCAAGAAAATGGTAAGTACAACCAAGTCATTGGAACTGGTCCATATGGATCTATGTGGTCCAATGAGAACCATGAGCAAAGGTGGAAAGAAATATGTAATAGAGCTTGTCGATGATTATTCTAGATTTACATGGGTTCTATTTCTAACCTCCAAAGATGAAGCATTCGACATGTTTATTGCATTTGTTAGAAAAACTCAGAAACAATTAGGAAATCAACTTGCATACTTTAGGTCTTATCATGGAACTGAATTTGAAAATTCCAAGTTTGCTAAATTCTGTGATGAAAATGGTATAGATCATAATTTCTCTGCCCCTAGGAACCCTCAACAAAATGGAGTAGTTGAAAGGAAGAATAGAACTCTGGAGGACATGGCTAGAACCATGCTGCTTTCTAGTAAATTGCCCCACAGCTTCTGGGCAGAGGCCGTAAACACTGCATGTTACATAATCAATAGGTGCATGACCAGACCTCTGGTAGAGAAGACTCACTATGAGTTACTTAATGGGAGAAAACCAAACATATCCCATCTTAGGGCATTTGGTTGCAAGTGCTATGTCCAAAATAATGGAAAAGACTCCCTAGGTAAGTTTGATCCCAGAAGTGATGAGGGAGTATTCTTGGGATATTCATTACATAGCAAAGCATATAAAGTGTTTAATAAAAGAACTTTATGTGTAGAAGAAAGTGCACATGTAGTATTTGATGAAACTAACATTCTTTCTGAGAGACAGGAACATGAAGATGAAGCCATTGGATTGGTAAAGGAATTGACTGAATCCCCAACACAAGTCAAAGTGGCATCAAAACAAGGAACATGTGATGGAACATGTCCTTCAAATCAAGGCAACCTGACAGGGGGAACTAATCAAGGAGAAATTGAATCAAACCCCCTAAAGGAACTTGTTCATGAACCTGTTCCTCATCAATAGAACATGGGAGAGACATCTAGCAGAAACCAGTTGGTTGTGAAACCTCCCAAGTATCAAAGTTCTCATCCCATTGAGAACATTATTACTGATCGAACATCTGGAGTCAAAACTAGATCACAGCTAAAGAATCTATGTGCTTTTGATGCTTTCCTTTCTCTTATTGAACCTAAAAATGTTGTTGAGGCTTTGTATGATGCAGATTGGGTGAATGCAATGCAAGATGAACTCAACCAATTTGAAAGAAGTCAAGTTTGGCATCTAGTTCTGAGACCCAAAGACATATCAGTCATTGGTACAAAATGGGTCTTCAGAAACAAACTTGATGAAGATGGAACAGTTACAAGAAATAAAGCAAGACTGGTAGTACAAGGATACAGCCAAGAGGAGGGCATAGACTATGATGAGACATTTGCTCCAGTTTCAAGACTAGAGGCAATCAGACTCCTCATAGCCTTTGCAGCACACATGGAATTCACTCTTCATCATATGGGTGTCAAAGTGCCTTCCTGAATGGTTACCTAAAGGAAGAAGTGTTTGTGAAACAACCTCCAGGGTTTGAGAGCAAGGAATGTTCTGAGCATGTGTACAAGTTAGACAAGGCTCTCTATGGGCTCAAGCAGGCCCCAAGAGCTTGGTATGAACGACTATCCAAATTCCTACTGGAGCATAGTTACAAAAGAGGTAAAATTGACAGTACCTTATTTTTAAGGGAAAAAGGTAAAGATCTCCTTGTTGTGCAAATATATGTGGATAACATCATATTTGGGGCTACCACTGATAGGCTAAGTAAGGACTTTGCAAAACTAATGGGCAGTGAGTTTGAAATGAGCATGATGGGTGAGCTTAACTTCTTTTTAGGCTTGTAGATCAAACAAAGTCCAAATGGAACCATGATCTATCATCAGAAGTATACAAAAGAGCTAATCAAAAAGTTTAAAATGGAGGAATCTAAAGAAATAGACACACCCATTGCAACTTCCACCAAATTAGATATTGTTGAACCTGGTTCATCAGTCGATCAAAAGTTGTATAGGGATATGATTGGTTTACTCTTGTATCTTACTGCAAGCAGACCTGACATCGTTTTTAGTGTAGGGCTTTGTGCTCGTTTTCAGGCAAATTCAAAAGAGTCCCACCTGACTACAGTAAAGAGGATACTGAGATATCTGAAAGGCACCACTGATCTGTGTCTTTGGTATCCTAAAGGTAGTAATTTTGATCTAGTTGGATATGCTGATGCTGATTATGCAGGTTTCTTAGTGGACAGGAAAAGCGCCTCAGGTATGGCATATTTCCTTGGTTCATGTCTTGTGTCATGGGCTACCAAAAAGCAAAATTTTGTGGCCCTATTTACTGCTGAAGCTGAATATGTTGCCGCTACTTCCTGTTGTGCTCAATTGCTATGGATCAAACAACAGCTGGTAGATTTTGGAATTGAAGTGGGATGTATTCCAATATTCTGTGATAACACTAGTGCTATAAGTATGACAAAGAACCCTATTCATCATAAGAGGACTAAGCACATAGATGTTAGACACCACTTCTTAAGAGATAACTATGAGAAAGGATTGATTTCAATAGAATTCTGTGCTACTGATAAACAAATAGCTGACATCTTCACTAAAGCACTGAGTAGAGAAAACTTTGAGAGGAATAGGTTGGAGTTAGGGATGATTAAGATCACCTAATAGGTCCAGTTCAGAATTCACAATGAAAAAAAAAGAATTTTTTTTTTGTTAGGGGTTCTAACTTTGTGTAAATATCTAGATCAATTTCTTAATCAGTTTCATACTTTAATCAGTATACTCCTGTGACATGTGTATGACTCACTGATTTCTTACAAAGTTTCTTCTATTTTGGCATTTGAGGCATGTTCAAGAGAGTTCTATATAATGAACCTGGTTTATCAGTATATGTTCATATGAAAAGCTCAGGTATGTTTTCTATACTCTACACAATTAGAAAGATTATTTTTTCAATCATGAGCAGAAGTCCTACATTCATCAAATTCCCAGAAATTATATCCGTTGAGCATTGAACTAGTTTCTTTCCCCTAGAACTCTAAAAACCAAGATTTGTGCCTAAAATCTAGCGATGCCTAATAATCACTAAGAGACCGGAATTACATCTTGATTAAACTTCTAATTGACATCTGAAAAATCTGCCGTTACTCCATTTAAGTCTAATCATCTTTAAATACACGCCACACCTCTTCTTCATTAGTCCATAACCGTCAAAACTCTTCTCAAGTTCTGATCGCCCTTCTTCTCTCCAAAATTTCCAAATTTTTCTTAAGAAACAATCCACCATGACTAACCCCCAAGATAATCCTGTCACTCCCCCACCAGTATCCCCTTCAAGTATATCCTCATCTACACCCCCTAGTGAAACCCCAAAACCTAGGTTTCATAGGCAAAAAATGTTGGCCAAAAAAAATGTAGCTTCTGGAGCTATAAGAAAAGTTCTAAATGAGAAATTGAAGGCTAGCCAGAGGAAGGAAAGTCCTACTCAAGAATCTGACTCAAGCTCTGAGTCTGAAGCTTTTATTTCTGCCAGTGAAGGAGAAGAACATGGGTCTTCTGACACTGCCAAAATTCAAGAAACCCCTGGTGAGGTAAGTTCTTGTGTGGTACTCTCTACTGTGGTTGAAAATGTAGAAAATAGGTTTGCCTTGGTTGGTCCTGTCAAAGATGTAAAGGGGGATGAATCTAGTAGAAGTGGAGGTAAAAAGAAAGAAAAAGAGAGAGAGGGAGCAAGTGGTGATGAGAGGGGAAATGGGAAAGAAAAAGTTCTGTCTATCTGTGGAGGTGTTGAAGAAGGTGGCAACAAGTCAGGGGAAGTGGTTCTGGGGAGGTGACTGAAGGGCTTGTGCATCTAAGCAAGCAACAAGATGAACCTGGTTCATCTGTTGAGGAAACACTAGTTGATCTTCTGAAGAGGGTTGGGGCCAGTTATGATCCAAAGAAGCGTAAAGCTTCCACATAAAAGGCTCTAACTGCTTCCAAGCGAACAAAGAAAAGCAAAATGTCATCTCCAAAACCTACTGTACCTTTAGTACCTAAAGGAAGAGCCACTAGAAGCAGGGTCAGGCAAAGTGAAGCTGAGTTACAGAGAGCTCTAGAAGAAAGCAAGAAGAAAAAGAAGGAGAAGGCAAAAGCAAAGGCTGTGGAGAGTTCTGAGGTTGCAGAAGAAGAAAAGGAGATAGAACTGGTCCATCAAGAAAGGGGAACAACTGTGGAGGTTCCTACACCCAAACCAAAAAGGGCCAAGGCTTCTTCCAAGAAGTCTTTCTCTGAACCTGTATCTGATGAACCCTCTTTAGCCAAAAGAACCAGATCTACAGTGAAAGGTAAGTAGGTAAAAATTACTGAGGAAAAAGAAGAATGGAGTGGAGAAGAAGAAGAAGAGGAATCTGAAAAGGAACAAGATAGGTTTGCCATCTTTGGTAGAAGAAATTATTTGAAAGGAAGACTGTTGAGAGACCTGGATTAGCCATGAATGAGAAGACTGGTGTATGCCCTAGCTATACAAGGTTGGAAGGACATGGTCCTTGAAATGGCTAGGAGGCTGGCTAGGAAAGAATTGATTGAGTTTATGGCCAATGCCACAGTGAAAAATGGGGTAGTCACCAGGATAGTGAAAGGAGTAAGGGTGCAGTTTGATGCACTCAAATTGGGTAAGATTCTAGACATACCTAGTGAGGGGTATGATGATTATACAAGGCAAAGGTGGCTATGTCTAGATTCTCTCCCTACTGCTCTTCAAATCACTAGGAATTTTTGTGATGCCGCAACTGCTGAAGATGTGCCTGAAGCCAGGTTTGTGCAGAAAAGTGAGATGAGGCCTGAGCACAAGGTCTTGTTTGAATTTGTTAACAAGTGTCTGCTACCCAGACAGGAGAGGAGGCACACTGGCAACTACATGGATCTGGTTCTTATGGAGTGCGAGAGGAATGCAGATCAATTGGCCTGCCTTTATTGTCAAATTACTGGACAGGGTCATAAATGGCTCCAAGGCTCATGCCACCCCATATGGGTTCATATTGACTACTGTTCTGGATAGGCTGAATGTGCCTTTGAAGATATGGGAGATGGCATCAAGCAAGGAACATTTTGGCGTCAAGACTCTTCTGGCTTGTGACTATCCAGTCAATGCCACCCCAGTTAAACCTGGTTCAACCCTGAAGACACATGTGAACAACAAGGTTAGGGCTTTGGTTCAAGAGTGTGGATCTAATGATGCTAAAATTGCTCGGCTCCAGGCTCGTGTAGCTGAACTGGAAACTGAAAGAGATGGCCTTAGAACTGAGCTAGCAAAAGAAAAGGAGAAGAGTGATGGGATTCTTTAGAATATGTTCAACCTTCTCCAAACCCAGCCCTCTAGTTCCTCCAAGCCTTAGGATGTCCAGTTGTTGTCTTCTGAACCAATCTAGTACCCCTAGTGACCTAGATTAGGGACTTTTTCATTTTTTTTGCTCATGCTTTGGAAGTTTTTCTTTCTTTTTGTGGTTTGTTGGTGGAAACATATCTTATCAATGATAATTATTATTTCTCTTGTTCTATGAAGATTTTGCTCTTAATAGTCTGAATATGTTTGTTGATTATTGATGATTTCATCCATGTTTACACTTGCAGTTGCCCAAGTGGCCATGAGTAATTACTAAAATCTGGGATTCACAATGCATGCAACTTTTCAATGATTCCAAAAGGGGGAAGAGAATTGTGTTTTACTCTTTATTCTGAATAATGTGATATTTATAACCTAATTAAATCTAGTCCTTGATGATAAGTTAAAATTCTAAGTTAATATGTTGATGGTCAAGCTGAGTTCCTACAGGTTCTTTGATTAATAAAAGCATAGTGTTTGTCATCATCAAAAAGGGGGAATTTGTTGGCCCAAATTCAGGTGAAGTTTTGAAGAATGACAAATGAACTCAGTCATGGACCAGGTTCATCATGTGAGGCATAGTATTTATCAACCTAGATATGTGAGATACACGTGAAGGAGATAAGTCTCAGTAATCAAGCAGCAATATCTCCTGAACTGATCGAAAAGATTGCATATTGGATGAGGAGAGAAATTCTCCTTATGGGAAGAGGACACAATCACACAATCCAGATAAAGGATAGGGTTGGAGTTTGTATTGAACAAGGACTCAACTTCGATGGAAGATCAGCAATTGAGTCTCAATCAAACTCTGATTACTAACTCATTAAATAACAGTGATTGTTCTCTTTTACAGGTGTTGCACATACGCAGAAGTTAAACGTGAATAGGGAGAAAAATAGCAACGCTTTTTGCAAGCAGTTCGTGTGTAATTCAAGTGTGCAAACCTGAAGCTACTTGAACGAGATAGAAGAACTAGTTCCATTGTGTTTATTCTTATTCTAGTTCAATTGTAATAGGTGGTTTAAAGTTGTACCTTTTCAGCTTTCATAGAAGCATTTGTAATAGGTACTTTGAGTGTTCAAGTTATAGGCTAACTTGAAGGTGTCACAACAGTTGAGGTTGTGTGCTACACAAGTATTAGAGTTAATCCTTAAGTTTACAAAGAGTTTTGTAAATGCTGTTTTGGCTCAGTGATTTTAGTGGATGTTTGGGAAAATCCTACTGAGTAGTAGGTCGTGGTTTTTTTACCTTTTGAGCCAGGTGTTTTCCATATAAAAATCTATGTGTTCTTTATTTTCTGTACTTATTATTCCGCAAATAGTAGCAGTTAGAACACCTAGAAGAACCAGGTTCTTCTAGATCGAAAAATTGGGTACCACACAAATCAACCCCCTCTTGTGTGGTATTGACGTTTAGAACATCAACGGGCTAGAGTTTGGACCGGATGGAGGTAAGTAATGATTTTAAATGTTGTCCTGAGGGTATGAAACCTCGGATTTCACATCGTTGTGCTACTTTGAGGTGACACACATGCTAGATGACGAGCGTGGGGTTGTGCACCATTGGGGATTGTGACTTAGTCAATCCCCTATGATTGTTTAACTGCGTATTTGATTGAAAATTGTTTGCTATCATCATCCTTTGGGCTGAATAACATATTTGGGCCTCGTGCCAACTTCTTTGGACCCTTAGGGGATTTTTACTACTATTCCTCACTATTTTGACTTCATATTTGTACTCAGTCATGGTGTATTATATTGTTTTCATAACTCAACCATATTTACTCAGTTTTTGATATTTTTAATGATATTTTGGGCTGAGTATCATGTTTTACTGTTGCCCGAGTGGCATGAGAGATTTCTGACTGAGTGAGGTTGAAGGCCTGTGTTGTGAGGATACTATGGGATCGGGCTGCGCGCCGCAGTAGTGTGGTACTGATTTATGATTATGAGGCCGAGGGACTGATTTGTTACGCCACGAGGTGGCTTGATATGGGGCTGGGTTAATATTTGATTTTGCCATGAGATGGCTTGATATTGCCCTTGGGCCGTAAGGGACCTCTCCTGGAGTCTGTACACACCCAGTGAGCGCGGGTACCCAGTGTGAGATGTGATATATCCTGAGGGTCTGATATTTCATGTTATTGCCCAAAGGGCTGGTACGAGTGATTGTGAGATACCCCGAGAGGCTGATTCTGTAGGTATTTTGCCTGAGTGGCTGATTTTATGTGTCTATCTTCTCTCACTGCTTTTCATTCACTCGTTCAACTGCTATAAGATGTTTTAAAGTGGTTTTTACTAAACTAAGGTGTTTCTATGAATTTTTACTGATTATTGCCTTGTTCTGGTTTTATACTGCCTCTTTGTAGCATTTTGTTATGTTTTACGTGTTTTCTTATCGCTCAGCTACCTTTACTTTTATTACTTACTGAGTTGGTGTACTCACATTACTCCCTACACGCTGTGTTCAGATCCAGGAGTCTTGGGTCATGCTAGCGAGGGCTTATTGCTTCTAGCAGGCTGTTTGGAGTTCACTAGGTAGTTGTTTGGTGCTCCCAGCCTAGTGCTTCTCCTTCCTATCTTTACTTTCCTTTGTACTAGTTCTGTAATAGACTATGTAGTCCTTTTCATACTCTAAGACAGATGTTTAGATGCTCATAACTGGTGACACCCCGATGTTGAGCTGTGTTGTTTCCGCAATTATTCTATTTCACTCTTTATTTTGGGATTTATAGCATATTAATGACTTAAATTGAATTATTATAACTGTTTAATTGATATTGGGGGTTTGTGTCAGCTGACCTTGTTTCACGATATGCGCCATCACGACTGGGTCCGTTTTAGGGCCGTGACAAGTTGGTATCATAGCCTAGGTTACATAGGTCTCACGAGTTATGAGCAGGTTTAGTAGAGTCTCACAGATCGGTACGGAGACGTCTGTATTTATCTTGGGGAGGCTGTAGAACCTTTAGGAAAACTTCATATCCTTGAAATTCTTGTTGTGCGAATCTGTTGATCCGGGTACTAAACTTTTGTTATTATATTCTCTCACAGATGGTGAGGACACGTGCTACCGGTCAGTACGGACGACCACTAGTACCACCAGCTGGGGCCACTAGAGGCCGAGGCCATGGTAGGGGTAGGGGTGTAGCCCGTACAACAGCTAGGGCAGCACCTGCAGATCCACCAGCCGCCCTAGTTCATGATCAGGTCCCAGTTGTGGACGCTCCAACAGCACTAGCTCAGGCACCAACTGTGCCCATTGTGATTCCAGGTCTTCAGGAGACCCTGGCCTAGATTCTATCAGTATACACTGGCCTAGATTAGGCGATCTCAATTACTACAGCTGCAGCTACTTCTCAAGCCGGGGAGGCACTCAGACTCCCGACGCTCACACACCTGAGTAGGTCATGTAGGGACTTCAGACACCGGGGGCGCCTCTAGCCCAGCCGGTTGTAGCTGTTCAGGACTATGTAGCTCCTACTATGCTAAAGTATGAGTAGCGAAGGTTGGAGAGGTTTGGAAGACTTCAGCCTTCGACTTTCAGTGGGGAAGAAGGCGAGGATGCCCAGGGTTTCTTAGACAAGTGTCAGAGGATTCTTCGTACAAAGGCTATTCTGGAGACCAGCGGGGTCGCATTTGCTACTTTTCAATTTTCTGGAGCCGCGTTAACTTGGTGGGAGGCTTATGAGAGGCGTAGTCCTGTTGGTATAGCACCCCTTACCTGGCAGCAGTTCTTCATTCTCTTTTTGGAGAAGTATGTGCCACAGTCTCGTAGAGAGGAGCTGGGCAGGCAGTTCGAGTGGTTGTGTCAGAGAGATATGAATGTGACGCAGTATGAGATGAGGTTCTCGGAGTTAGCTCGGCATGCTGTTTGGATGGTTCTTACGGAGAGAGAGATAGAGGATTAGGAGGTTTGTTGATGGCCTCATGTATCAGCTTCGGATTCTCATTACCAGGGAGAGGGTGTCTGGTGCTACTTTTGAGGAGGTTGTTGACATTGCTCGCGAGATTGAGTCAGTTTGTCGCTAGGAGCGAGATGAGAGGAAGGCCAAGAGGCCTCGGGGATCTAGTAGTTTTGGCGGAGCTCCTTCGAGAGGTTAGTTTCAGCACGATAGAGGCCGTCCATTTAGACATGCTCAGTCAGCTCGCCCATGTTATTGTGGGGCATCATCGGGTCATGGTTCTCACAGTTCTCATCAGGGTCATTCATCACTTAGTGCCCTTCCAGCCTAGAGTTCGTCTCGTGGTCCATCAGTTCAGGGCTCTTCTATGCAAGGTGTATCTACTAGTCATTCCATTGCTAGGGGTTCCCTTCAGTCCCCGTCTCCAGCACCAGGGAGTTGTTATGAGTGTAAAATGTTGGGCCACATGTGGAGGCAGTATCCTCATCGTCTTGGGGGTTCGTCTCAGTAGAGGAGTCAGCCACCAGCTTCAGTGCCAATTACTTCACCATTACCTACCCAGTCAGCTATGGGTGGATGTCAGTCAGCTAGGGGTCGTCCTAGAGGGGGAGGTCGATCAGGTGGTGGTCAGGGCCGTTTCTATGCATTCCCAGCTAGACCCAATACTATTGCTTCAGATGCTGTGATTATAGGTATTGTCTCAGTCTGCCACAGAGATGCCTCTATGTTATTTGATTCCGGTTCCACTTTTTCATATGTGTCATCATATTTTGCTCGTTATTTGCGTACGCCTCGTGAGTCTCTTGTTTTATCTATTCGTGTATATACTCCGATGGGCGATAGTATTGTTGTGGACCGTGTGTACCGGTCATGTGTGGTGACTATTGGGCGTCTGGAGAACCGTGTGGACCTGTTATTGCTTTGTATGGTGGACTTTGATGTGATCTTGGGCATGGATTGGCTATCTCCGTGTCGTGCTATTTTGGAAATGTCATCTAAGACAGTGACATTGGCTATGCCAGGTGTGCCACGAATTGAGTGGCGAGGTTCGATTGATTATGTTCCCAGTAGGGTAATTTCATTCTTGAAGGCCCAACATATGGTCGGGAAAGGTTGCCTCTCGTACTTAGCCTTTGTGAGGGATATCGGTATAGAGACTCCTAGTATTGATTATGTTCCTGTTGTAAGGGATTTTCCCCATGTGTTTCCTGCAGACCTGCCGGGCATGCTACCGGACAGGGATATTAATTTTGGTATTGACCTGGTGCCGCACGATGAGGATGTGCATTGATTACAGGCAGTTGAACAAAGTAACAGTCAAGAACAAGTATCCTTTGCCTCATATCGATGATTTGTTTGACCATCAGGGACTCGAATATTCTTAAGATAGCTTCCAGGACCCGATATGGTCATTATGAGTTCATGTGATGTCTTTTGGGCTGACCAATGTCCCAGCAACATTCATGTGTTTGATGAACAGTGTGTTTCGACCTTATCTCGACTCGTTTGTCATAGTTTTCATTGATGATATTCTAGTGTACTCGCATAGTCAGGAGGAGCACGCAAAGCATTTAAGAGTTGTGTTGCAGAGATTGAGGGAGGAGAAACTTTATGCAAAGTTCTCCAAGTGTGAGTTTAGGCTCAGTTTAGTGGATTTCTTGGGGCACGTGGTGTCTAGTGAAGGTATTCAAGTTTATCTGAAGACGATAGTGGTAGTTCAGAGTTGGTCCAAACCGTCCTCAGCCATAAAGATTCGCAGCTTTCTTGGTTTTGCGGGTTATTACCGTCGGTTTGTTCAGGGATTTTCACCTATCACATCACCCTTGACTATGTTGACTCAAAAGGGTGCTCCATTCATGTGGTCGGATGGGTTTGAGGAGAGATTTCAGAAGTTTATGACTGCATTGACCACAACTCCAGTGTTAGTTTTACCATTAGCTTCAGGTTCATATACCGTGTATTGTGATGCTTCGAGAGTTGGTATTGGGTGTGTGTTGATGCAGGAGGGTAGAGTTATTGCTTATGCTTCTCTCTAGTTGAAGCCCCATGATAAGAACTACCCTGTTCATGATTTGGAGTTGGATACCATTGTTCACACGTTGAAGATTTGGAGGCATTATTTGTATGGTGTGTCTTGTGAGGTGTTTACTGATCATCGTAGCCTCCAGCACTTGTTCAAGCAGAAAGATCTCAATTTGAGGCAGCGGAGATGGTTGGAGCTGCTAAAGGACTATGATATTACTATTTTGTACCATCTGGGGAAGGCCAATGTGGTGGCCGATGCCTTGAGTAGGAAGGCAGTGAGTATGGGGACTTTGGCATATATTCCAGTTGGGGGGAGACCTCTTGCAGTTGATGTTCAGGCCTTGGCCAATCGGTTCGTGAAGTTAGATATTTCGGAGCCCAGTCATAAACGAGCCAGAGTTGATAGTTTCTTGAATTTACGTCAGGGCAATATGAGTGCCAAAGAGTACGGCCTTCAGTTTAATTCCTTAGTAGGTCTAGGACCACACTTGATAAACGAATGCATGACTGCTGAGAAAGTACGAAAGGAGCAACAACAAGCTGAGCGAGAATCAAATAGGAGTCAGTGTAAAAGGACTAACCCCACCCGTGGGATTATACTAGCTATGTTGTTGTTGTTGTTGTTGTTATGTAACAGAAATTTAATTCACTTTATAATTGGTCCTTCACTTGACAGATAACATCTTTTTTTACACCACACTTATTTTCTTAATTGACATGCATTTTACTTGAATAAATATTAAAGTTTTATGGGAAACTCAATTTTTCATGAAATTTTCAAATTTAAAAACTCATCTTCAATTTTTTTTGAAACTCATCTTCAAAAATATTATTAAATGTATATAACCACACATGATTTGAAAATATTGGAACAAGCCAAGAAAATTGAGGAGCTACAGGCTCGCTTGGACACGGAGCTTGCAGTGGCGAAATCTGAGGCTAAGACGGCTAAGGCCGATGCTGAGGCGATCGTGGTTGTCTGCCGATCTGACGTCGAAGCCGCTCAAGCTCGAACAAAAGAAATTGCCGATGCTGCTCAGACTCGAGCATACTGGGTTGTCGAGCATGTCAAGTGCCATCGCGATAAAGAATGCAAAAGAGCTCGAGGTTGAAGCCAAAGCGTTGCTCTCTTCTGATGATGATGATTCCGAGAGTGGAGAAGGCTTTGAGGACGAAGATGTTGCTCCTGCAGAAGATTAAGTGTTTAGGATATTTTTGTAAATTCTGATTGGGCCATGTTGCCTTTGTAAATAACTTTTTGATACATAAAAGGTCTTTTCTTTCCCTTTCTGTTCTGTTTTTACTCAAATCGTATGTTCTTATAAACAAGCTCCTCAACATTACTGCCAACAGTAGGATTTGTAGTAACCACCTCTCCTAAATGCAACTTGTAAAGCGTCGCCGTTTTACCAGCATTATCCAATCCAACTACAACGATCTTGTACTCTTTCGCTGGAAACATCATGAACAAGAATCTCGATATGAAACCTCTCATAATTTATAGATCTGATCCAAAAAATGGATTAAAAATCCAGATCGTGATTATCAGAATCAGAGGTGAAGATCAATAATTTGATCGGTGAGGAAATAAAGTTGAATAATTGATCTTTGATCTGAGAACTGCCTTTTTGATGAAGGATTGGGAATTTAAGAGCAAAAGGAAAGAAAGGAGAAGGAGATGAGACTAGACGATTATTTTATATCTAAATGTATTTTTTTAAATAGTTAGCGAATATAATAATTATACAAAATTCCCAATTTCTGTTGTCCCATTCCAACATCGATTCCAAAAGGGCTAACCACAAAATTGAAAAGATATTTTGGGGAATTTGCTATGGCAATTAGTTTCAGCCCACGTGCAAATTTTGGGTAATACCAGCGCAATCTTCTTCCATGTTTCCTCTTCGATTCAATATTGTTTGGAGTTATTCTTTTGTTCGATTCCTATTTTCATTCTCTTTGTTTCATTTTTTGTTTTCCCCTTTTGTTTTATGTGCTAATGCTTGCTTTGATTTCTTTGGCATATGTTATTGTTATATATATGTATTTGATTGTAAAATCTATGTATTTGATTGTAAAATCGATGTATTTTATTGTTATATCTATGTATTTGATTGTAAAATCGAGTTTTCCTTTTTTGCTATCCTCTATACCTAGCAAAACAGAGAAGGCGGTAGGATAATTGCCTGGGTCACTAAGGAATTATTCAAATAGAGATTCCAACATGATACTTCTCCCAAGGTAAGTACACTATTTTCATGTTTGTCGTCTCAGTACGATGTACAACAGAGAACATTATTTTACGACCGTAAAAAGCAGGTGTCATGCGGAAGCTAGCAAAACAAACCTTGAACGACGATAAATCATACAATAAAGGAGAAATATATCAAAAGAGACATAAACATTTAACATGGTTCGGTCAACTAACCTACGTCCACCGCGGAGATGAGCAATCCACTATATGAAAAGAGAGTACAAAATATCGAGCAGATATGCTGACCAAGGTGGTACCAATGAACAAGTTCGAGTTATGCAAAGAACTTGTCGGCATGCACTCAAACTAGAAGACAGTGCTACCTCCTCTGGATGAATGAGACTGGAGGGGGAGATTGATGATGTCCATCTCATTGAAGAAGTATTAGGCATGTGCCTAATAAGAGTTTTCTTTGGTTTGGTAGCCAACCTTGTTGACTTGGTTTGGTTGGTAGCCAACCTTATTGAATTTCTTTGGTCTGGTAGCCAACTTTGTTGAATTGTGAAAAGTGTGTGTAAATTGTCAAATATTGTAGGCTTTAGAGGGTGAAGCTTTGGCTATAAAAGGAGAGCTTCAACTCTCATTTCAACACACCAACAAAGAGAGAAAGAAAGAGTGAGATTTCACAGACAAGGTATAAGAAAATAGTCTGTGAGGAAAATAGAGAGTGAGCGATATTGTAGTGAGGTGGGAATATCAAAAGAGGGTTATTTCTTTTGAGTGTTGTAGTGGTCTTTGGAGTATTTATCTCCGACCTACAAAGTGTAAAATTCCTTACTATAGTGATATCAGTTGCTCCTCTCGGGGTCGTGGTTTTTTCCCTTATTCAAAAGGGTTTTCCACGTAAAAATCTTGGTGTCATTGTTACTCTTTTATTCTTGTTAATTACCGTATCTCGGTGCTACATTATTATTCCGCTTTATTACCGTGAATATTATTTTGGTAAGGGGTTTATTCCCAACAACTGGTATCAGAGCACAGGTTCTGCTCGTTCACTGAAATACTATTCACTGTCGGTAGTACTATACTTGGTGAAAAATAAAAATGTCCGGAGTAAAGTATGAGGTAGCAAAATTCAACGGAGATAACGGTTTCTCAACATGGCAAAGAAGGATGAGAGATCTGCTCATCCAACAAGGATTACACAAGGTTCTAGATGTTGATTCCAAAAAGCCTGATACCATGAAAGCTGAGGATTGGGCTGACTTGGATGAAAGAGCTGCTAGTGCAATTAGGTTGCACTTATCAGATGATGTGGTAAATAACATCATTGATGAAGACACTGCACGTGGAATTTGGACAAGGTTGGAAAGCCTATACATGTCCAAAACGCTGACAAATAAATTGTACCTGAAGAAGCAGTTATACGCCCTACACATGAGTGAAGGTACGAATTTTTTGTCACATTTAAATGTGTTTAACGGACTAATCACACAGCTTGCCAACCTCGGAGTGAAAATCGAGGAAGAAGATAAATCCATCTTCCTATTGAACTCGTTGCCATCTTCGTACGATAATTTGGCAACAACCATCCTGCACGGTAAGACTACTATTGAGTTGAAAGATGTCACATCGGCTCTTCTACTCAATGAGAAGATGAGAAAGAAGCCTGAAAATCAAGGACAAGCTCTCATCACAGAAGGTAGAGGCAGGAGTTATCAAAGGAGTTCGAACAACTATGGTAGATCTGGAGCTCGTGGGAAGTCAAAGAACCGATCTAAATCAAGAGTCAGAAATTGCTACAACTGTAATCAACCAGGTCACTTCAAAAGAGATTGCCCAAATCCAAGGAAAGGCAAAGGTGAAACCAGTGGCCAGAAGAATGACGACAACACAGCCGCCATGGTGCAAAATAATGATAATGTTGTCCTCTTTATAAATGAGAAAGAGGAATGCATGCACCTGTCAGGTCCAGAGTCGGAATGGGTGGTTGACACAGCGGCATCTCACCATGCCACACCGGTAAGAGATCTTTTTTGCAGATATGTAGCAGGTGATTTCGGCACAGTGAAAATGGGTAACACAAGTTACTCAAAGATTGCGGGGATTGGTGACATTTGTATCAAGACAAATGTCGGATGCACATTGGTTCTAAAGGATGTGCGGCATGTACCTGATTTGCGGATGAACTTGATCACGGGAATTGCTTTAGACCGAGATGGATACGAGAGTTATTTTGCAAATCAAAAGTGGAGACTCACTAAGGGATCATTGGTGATTGCAAAGGGAGTTGCTCGTGGCACGTTGTACAGGACAAATGCAGAAATATGCCAAGGTGAATTGAACGCGGCACAAGATGAGATTTCTGTAGATTTATGGCACAAAAGAATGGGTCATATGAGCGAGAAGGGATTGCAGATTCTTGCCAAGAAATCACTCATTTCTTATGCCAAAGGTACAACTGTAAAATCTTGTGACTACTGTTTATTTGGTAAGCAGTATAGAGTCTCATTTCAGACATCGTCTGAAAGAAAATTGAATATACTTGATTTAGTATATTCTGATGTTTGCGGCCCAATGGAAATTGAATCAATGGGCGGTAACAAATATTTTGTTACTTTTATTGATGATGCTTCACGAAAATTATGGGTTTATATTTTGAAAACCAAAGATCAGGTGTTTCAAGTTTTCCAGAAATTTCATGCTCTAGTAGAAAGGGAGACGGGTCGAAAGCTAAAGCGCCTCCGAAGTGACAATGGAGGTGAGTACACTTCAAGGGAATTTGAAGAGTATTGTTCAAGTCATGGGATCAGACATGAAAAGACAGTTCCTGGAACCCCACAGCACAATGGCGTAGCCGAGAGGATGAACCGCACCATTGTGGAGAAGGTGAGAAGCATGCTCAGAATGGCTAAACTGCCTAAGTCATTCTGGGGTGAAGCAGTTCAGACAACCTGTTACCTGATCAATAGGAGTCCATCAGTTCCGTTGGCGTTTGAAATCCCAGAGAGAGTTTGGACCAACAAGGAGGTGTCCTACTCGCATCTGAAGGTGTTCGGTTGCAGAGCTTTTGCACATGTACCAAAAGAGCAGAGAACAAAGCTGGATGATAAATCTGTTCCCTGCATATTTATCGGATATGGAGATGAAGAGTTCGGGTACAGACTGTGGGATCCTGTAAAGAAGAAGGTCATCAGAAGCAGAGATATAGTCTTCCGAGAAAGTGAAGTTGGAACTGTTGCTGATATGTTAGAAAAGGCGAAGAATGGTATAATTCCTAACTTTGTTACTATTCCTTCTACTTCTAACAATCCCACAAGTGCAGGAAGTACAACCGACAAGGTTGCCGAGCAGGTGGAGCAACCTGGTGAGGTTATTGAGCAGGGGGAGCAACTTGATGAAGGTGTCGAGGAAGTGGAGCACCCCACTCAGGGAGAAGAACAACCTCAACCTCTGAGGAGATCAGAGAGGCCAAGGGTAGAGTCATGCAGGTACCCTTCTACAGAGTATGTCCTCATCAGTGATGAGGGGGAGCCAGAAAGTCTTAAGGAGGTGCTGTCCCATCCAGAAAAGAACCAGTGCATGAAAGCTATGCAATAAGAGATGGAATCTCTACAGAAAAATGGCACATACAAGCTGGTTGAACTTCCAAAGGGTAAAAGACCACTCAAATGCAAATGGGTCTTTAAACTCAAGAAAGATGGAAATGGCAAGCTGGTCAGATACAAAGCTCGATTGGTGGTTAAAGACTTCGAACAAAAGAAAGGTATTGATTTTGATGAAATTTTCTCACCTGTTGTCAAAATGACTTCTATTCGAACAATTTTGAGCTTAGCAGCTAGCCTAGATCTTGAAGTGGAGCAGTTGGATGTGAAAACTGCATTTCTTCATGGAGATTTGGAAGAGGAGATTTATATGGAGCAGCCAGAAGGATTTGAAGTAGCTGGAAAGAAACACATGGTGTGCAAATTGAATAAGAGTCTTTATGGATTGAAGCAGGCACCAAGGCAGTGGTACATGAAGTTTGACTCATTCATGAAAAGTCAAACATACCTAAAGACCTATTCTGATCCATGTGTATACTTCAAAAGATTTTCTGAGAATAACTTTATTATATTGTTGTTGTATGTGGATGACATGTTAATTGTAGGAAAAGACAAGGGGTTGATAGCAAAGTTGAAAGGAGATCTGTCCAAGTCATTTGATATGAAGGACTTGGGCCCAACACAACAAATTCTAGGGATGAAGATAGTTCGAGAAAGAACAAGTAGAAAGTTGTGGCTATCTCAGGAGAAGTACATTGAACGTGTACTAGAACGCTTCAACATGAAGAATGCTAAGCCAGTCAGCACACCTCTTGCTAGTCATCTAAAGTTGAGTAAGAAGATGTGTCCTACAACAGTGGAGGAGAAAGGGAACATGGCTAAAGTTCCTTATTCTTCAGCAGTCGGAAGCTTGATGTATGCAATGGTATGTACTAGACCTGATATTGCTCACGCAGTTGGTGTTGTCAGCAGGTTTCTTGAAAATCCTGGAAAGGAACATTGGGAAGCAGTCAAGTGGATACTCAGGTACCTGAGAGGTACCACGGGAGATTGTTTGTGCTTTGGAGGATCTGATCCAATCTTGAAGGGCTATACAGATGCTGATATGGCGGGTGACATTGACAACAGAAAATCCACTACTGGATATTTGTTTACATTTTCAGGGGGAGCTATATCATGGCAGTCTAAGTTGCAAAAGTGCGTTGCACTTTCAACAACTGAAGCAGAGTACATTGCCGCTACAGAAACTGGCAAGGAGATGATATGGCTCAAGCGATTCCTTTAAGAGCTTGGATTGCATCAGAAGGAGTATGTCATCTATTGTGACAATCAAAGTGCAATAGACCTTAGCAAGAACTCTATGTACCATGCAAGGACCAAACACATTGATGTGAGATATCATTGGATTCGAGAAATGGTAGATGATGAATCTCTAAAAGTCTTGAAGATTTCTACAAATGAGAATCCCGCAGATATGCTGACCAAGGTGGTACCAAGGAACAAGTTCGAGCTATGCAAAGAACTTATCGGCATGCACTCAAGCTAGAAGACAGTGCTACCTCCTCTGGATGAATGAGACTGGAGGGGAGATTGATGATGTCCATCTCATTGAAGAAGTATTAGGCATGTGCCTAATAAGAGTTTTCTTTGGTTTGGTAGCCAACCTTGTTGACTTGGTTTGGTTGGTAGCCAACCTTATTGAATTTCTTTGGTTTGGTAGCCAACTTTGTTGAATTGTGTAAATTGTCAAATATTGTAGGCTTTAGAGGGTGAAGCTTTGGCTATAAAAGGAGAGTTTCAACTCTCATTTCAACACACCAACAAAGAGAGAAAGAAAGAGTGAGATTTCACAGACAAGGTATAAGAAAATAGTCTGTGAGGAAAATAGAGAGTGAGCGATATTGTAGTGAGGTGGGAATATCAAAAGAGGGTTATTTCTTTTGAGTGTTGTAGTGGTCTTTGGAGTATTTATCTCCGACCTACAAAGTGTAAAATTCCTTACTATAGTGATATCAGTTGCTCCTCTCGGGGTCGTGGTTTTTTCCCTTATTCAAAAGGGTTTTCCACGTAAAAATCTTGGTGTCATTGTTACTCTTTTATTCTTGTTAATTACCGTATCTCGGTGCTACATTATTATTCTGCTTTATTACCGTGAATATTATTTTGGTAAGGGGTTTATTCCCAACAAGTCCAAACCTTTTGCTACAAGAAAAAGGATTAGCCAAGTATAAGAGAATTATAATTTCCTTCTACAAAAAGGAAAACTCAATTAAGGTAATTATATTGCCCTTTCCTTCAACAAATAGGAAAACCAAATATGGTAAGAAAATTATGGCAAACACCTAACACATTTAAAGGCTACGGAGCATGTGAATTTTATCCTGTTGCATGATTTAGATTACTTTCATTCATATGGTGTCTTGGCAAAGGATTTGAGAAGTTGTCCAGTATTGAAAGTTTTGTCGCTGAAACAAGATAACTCAGCTTGATAAAATCTCATGTACTCATTAAGATTCATATTCAGCTCCAGTGTATTGTTTTTCCTATATGCTCAGTAAATTTGTTTTCCTCTTTTAACTTCACAATACAACTCAACTTACTAAAATTTCATGCATCTTAACTTTGATTTGAATAGTTGGACAAGTGATCCTTCAAGAACTTACCTGATGAACCTTTAATTTGCTTGTGCAGGATGTTGCTTCCATAGAAATATACCAGGTAATACATAGAGTCTAATAGCTTGCTTGGCCAAACTTTTCAAAATTAGCTTATTTTAAAAAGTATTTTTCTCAAAAATACTTTTCAAAAAGAATATTTTTGGTGAGAAGCAGTTTGTGTTTGACAAATCAACTTGAGAAGCATTTTTAAATTTTCAAAAATAACTTCTACTTCTACTCAAAAGTAATTTTTTCATTCTAAAAGTTTGACCAAATATCTTAATTTTGTGAAAAAATATTGTTAGCTAAAAAAGCATTTTTGGCCAAAAAACAATACACCTAATAGGCTATAATTTCATTTCGAGCATAAAAGAATGAGTTTGTTTCTTCTTCTTCCCCTAAATGTTTTTCCAGTACACTTGTACATAAAAAGATGAAAATCTAGCAAGCATTTTAAATGAAATTTCGCGTCCTATAATTGGCGTAACTGCTGCAATAATAATAGAGTACTAGAGAAGAAGTATGCAGATTAATAAAGGTGAAAGTAAGTTCATATCAAATAGTCAATATGTAATTGTACACTTGCTCCATAAAGACCTTTTATTTTTTTCATGAAAAATGAAAATGAAGAGATAAACCATGATGAGCGAATTCCTTGCGTTCATTATGCCTATGTGCCGGCTACTCTCGAATTCCTTTATGGCAGGATACAGTTATTGGGGTTTGCCTACAGCTACCCCTTTTTCCATGTGTCTGGTATAATTTTGTTATATTAGTGAAATAAATTTTATTAGAGTGGAAGGAGGTTTCTGATTTTAATGTATTTATTGCATGTTGTGCAGCTATGTGTGGTATATTCGTGTGTACTCGCACTCTTTTTGCTGGCAGGAGTTCTTTGGAGCATGCTAAATTTGAGCTTATGGTATAATGAAGCACAAACAAAGATGCATGACAAAGTTTAGAAAGTATGTTAATTACTACCGACTAATTTAGTTCTCTTAATTCTCATATCAAAATGAAGTTGATTAAAACTAAAAGTTACAGCTTCTATACTATTGGGCCCGTGCGCAATAATAAAGTAAATGCTTGCCTTATCAAGCCTCATGCACATAATAATATTCCCACCTTGTCTCGCCACATGTGCAAACCCACATATTTAACTCGCCTTGTTGCGCCACATGTGCATATATCAATAGTAACAAAGCACGCAAAACCTCGTGCAACACAATAACAACTGCACTGCAATTAGAGGTAAACAACAGGGGCACTCCTGAGGTAATACCTCATAGTCCCAAAAGTAAATATGCAACAGGGACGCTCCTGAGGTACCGCCTAAAAGTTAATATGCAACAGGGTTGCTCCCGAGGTGCCACCTAGTGATCCCAAAAGTATATATGCAACTGTGGCTCTCCCGAGGTACCGCCTCGTAGTTCCAAAAGTAAATATGCAATAGGGGCACTCCCTAGGTACCACCTCGTACTCCCAAAAGTAAATTTGCAACAATGACAAAAACACAAGAATATGGCAAGTAAGTCAACTCAGGAATTCTTGAACACAAAGAAGACGAAAGAACGAGCTCACACGAAAAGACACAACAGGAAATAAGGATACAACATAGCAATAACTCAGCGAGGAAGAGATATTGTGTAACAACGATTCCACGTAAGCACAATTCAACGATAAGAGGGATAACATGAATCACTAACTCCAACTAAGGATAAATCAACAATGATAAGGGATAACAAAACTTCAATTAGGTGGAGCAACTACGGAAGAGATTCAACAATTCAATTAAGGATAGGTAGATTATAGAAAGGATAATAGTAACTTCAAATAATGATAGGCAACCAAGGAAAAGACAGCATAACATAAAAAGAGGCAACAACTTCAGTTAAGGCACATAAGAGTTTAATCAGCAATAAGGAAAAAATATGGAGCAATTAATTCCAAATAAGACACGTAAGGGTGGATTTAGCAAATGGAAAATTTAACATGACAACACAACTTCATATTTAATGGACATAAAAACCTAAAGGCCCTAGACGGTTAAATTTCTATAAATAAGCCCGAGCACGTACTCATCACCTCGCGTACACGAGCTTCACATAACATAATTAGCACCCAAGACTCAAATCTTAAGGGGTAGTTCCGCCACACAAAGTTAGGCAGGATACTTACCTCAAAGAAGATAGACAGTTATTCTAAAATGAACTTCTCGAGTAAAATAATCTCCGGACGGCTCAAATCTAGCCCAAATAACTTCAAATCATAAATAAAACTCATAAGAAACAATCTCAGATAATAAAACTTCAATCTTTAACAAAAACTAAAAAGTCAACCCAAAAGTGAACCCCTGGCCGACACCTCTGAACCCGACAAAATTCACAAAATCCGAACACCCATTTAATTACGAGTCCAATCATATTAATTTCATCCAAATCCGACTCCGAATCGATGTTCAAAACCTAATTATTCTCTTTAGAAAAGTTTTTGATAAAAAAACCCCAATTTTCCAATCAAAATATGGATTAATTCAAAACTAAACTTCTGTAATCATATTAAAATACAAAAATTATAGTTAGATACTGACCCCCATGAAAAGATGAGAAGAACGCCGCGAAAATCACCTCAATCGGAGTTTTAGAACTCAAGATATGCTCAAAATACCAAAATAACGCGGTCTAATTTTTTTATACTTAGGAATTTTCGCTTTTGCGACAAAACATCTGCACCTGCGCATTTCCAGCTGTAATTTCCGCTTTTGTGGACCATTTTTCGCACCTGCAAGACCGCAAATGCGGACCCAACTTCGAATCTGCGAAGTATCAGCACCAGCTCTCTTCTCCAACACTAAAATAAGCATAACTTCCTCATACGATGTCCAAATTCAACGATTCGTTTTGCTATGACTCCGTAATTATGATACGGATCTAATGCTTCAATTAAAATATAAATTGGAGCTTATTTGCTTAATTTGGTACCATTTATGCTTGAAGAAACGAAGTCAAAACATAAAAAAACGAGCGCAACACAACCCAAACCTATTCGAAACTCACCCGATCCCCTCGGGGGTCCGTCCGAATATATCAATAAGTCCCAAAACTATGAATTGCACCTCAAATCGAACTTTATGAACTTATGAACTTTCAACTTCTAGTACTCGCGCCGAAACATATCAAATCAACTCGGAATAATATCAAATTTTACATGCAAGTCTCAAATGACATAACGGAGCTAATTCAGCTCTCATAATCGAAATCCGAGCCTCATATCAACAAAGTCAACTCCCGGTCAAACCTCTTAGCCTTCCAAAATTTCAACTTTCTAATTTTCGCCAAAATGCTTCAAACTATCCTACGACCCTCCAAATCCAAATCTGGATGCACGCCTAAGTCCAAAATCACCATACGAAGTTGTTGGAATCATCAAAATGTCATTTCGACTAGGCCTTCCCCAGATGAAATGTTATAGAAATGGGGCTGGGGAGAGTAGGTGTTGTGTTATGGGACTGATTTACAACAAAAGAGTCAACAGAAGAGGACTTGGGTATGGGCGCCTGAACTGGAGATAGAGTAGATGTTGCACTTGGCGTAACAGGTGGTGCATTTCCAGCAAGCAACATAATAGCTTGAGCCTAATCCAAAAGAAGATATAATTGGTGAAATTGTCAACATAAGATACATTTATGAGACCAACATCAGGGAGAACCTAAAGGTCTAGAGCGTTTACCTTCTCTAGTGAAACATTATCATAAACGCAGACGGAGCCAACATAAAAGATGGTCAACTGAGCAGGACCTGCGGGAGTTTTAGGAAAAAATCAAAAGTCTAAAGCAAAAATTCCACAAAGATCAGTTTTTAAGCCGAAGACGCATATAGATTATCTTATCATATGAATCACAGATAAAAAACCAAACCCATAAACACACACACCAAGAAATCACAGAAATTCCATAAAGATCACCTTTAGTTGAAGATTGGGGAAAATTGGAAGAGATTGAAGGGTTGAAGCTCAAGGCTCAAGAATGCGACGTTCTATGAACGTAAAGCTAAAGGAGCGACAGATTAGTCATATCCGTTTGAAAATCTATCAAGAAGCTACAAAATCAGGTATGTACAAATGATCAATGATAATGAAAGAGCTATAGAACAACCAAAAAAGAGAAAACAATTTGGATATAAAGGGAAAAATTAAACTCAATGACCGCAAACTAAATCACAAAAGAAAGTAAACAAATTAATGAAAGCACATTGAACATTCTATTTATACACTTAAACAACCATATGTAACCAGTATAAAATTTGAATATGCAGGAATGTTTCAATGTGCCACTAGAATGTAAACTCCAAATGAGTAAGGTAAGAAGCTCCCAATCATCAATGGTGTGCCAAAACAGGATGGAATGAAGCTCCTAATATCAATCGAGTAGGAGGAATGCATCAATGACATGAATGTTCCTAGACAAATGCGTCTATATTTTGATATTTATAGATCCACTTTGAAATGACATCGTAAGCGCAATTTAGCGGGAGAATTCTTAAGTAGCAACAATGTATGAATACAAGCTTGCATGTAGGAAGATATGATAATTGGGTAATTGAAAGCACTCTGCCAAAAAAAGGTATATGATAAGTCACGAAGATGAACATCTCTTCAATAATTTTTCCTATTGTTCAACAGCAAGGAAGAAGTTACTTTTTGTTGAAGCTCAGATGACCGCGAAGCTGACTTTATTTTTATCGTTTCAGTCAATTGTTTTCAGAAGTTGATGTAGGTTCATGGCGTAGACTGGATTCTAAAGAAAATTCAGGAAGGAAAGAATTAACTAGTGGTTCCTATTATGAAAAAGACAGTGAGAGTAGACCATAAGAAATGCAGTTGATAAAGCAGAAGATGCTATTTAGTTAAACAAATTGAATAAAGTGCAAGTCTTACAATCAGTTCTACAGTATTTTTCAATAGAGACACTAAAATAATCATGCTAATAAAAGGTTATATGTAAGAATTCTGCAGGGCTAGTATAATACCTCCAAATATTTTTAGCAAAATAACCTGTGTAGCAGATGCCATTCACTGAGTCGGTGGCATATGTATAGCAGCAGACACATCTTGATACCAGCTGGTGTGCAAAATTAGAAACTCTAGGATCAGTAAGAAGATTGATTGTTCGTTAAAGTTTTCCATAGTAAGAAAGGACAGTTAAAAGAAATAATTTTTGTGCCAAATCTTTTTTTAGTAAAAAATGTAGTTTTCCTTGGTGTCATTATCTCCCAGGCACAAGGTCTCGTGAAATTGCCAGAATAATCCACCAAAGTGCAAAGTGCAAAGTGTAAAATGCAAAGAAGAAAAAGAAAAAGAATTTTACGGATGATAGAACTTTACAAAGTGTAGATTAGTAGGAGAATTATCTCCCATCTGGTAAAAAGGATTTTACGTCTTCATTTATTGATGCTGCGAGTCAGCTAATATGAAATAATAGTCCAAACTTTATCATTGGTAGTAGATAATACCAGTGTAAATAGTGAAATGACTGAACTTTTTTCTGGAGGAGGAATCTGAAATAAGCAAAGAAAAAAGGATTTAGTGGGCACATGAGTCACTCGGTAAGATAATTTTTAACTGAAGAGAAGTAACACATTACCCATCTTTCTTTTGATAAAACAATGACTTTTACTGCTTACACAAATTGTTCAACAGATGGTGAAGGCATACACATGTGTTCAACACCCATGTTCAAGCGTATTACATTTTCCTCAGGTCAAAACAACAATATATTGCCGTCATGTTTGTGATATGCTTTTAAAGCTTCGAACAATCCCTATTAATATTTCCAATAGCATTTTTAGTGACTCTAACACATGAATAAGTAACCATTAAAATGAGTAACAAAGAAGAAATATATTTTAGAATAAGAAAAGTTTCATGAGACACTATCATAATACAAAAGTGTAAAAACTAACCTATCCATAATTTAATATTTAAGCAGATGAGCTCAACTTAATGTTTATCGAAACATTGTAATTCACCCTTGGAAAAGTTTTCACCTTGAGAACATTTCATGACATACATATAATCAGTGGCCAAAGCCAAGGTTGTCCCACTCAATGTTGGTTAATTCAGATGTTATGTTGCTGTTATAAAAATAAAGATCCTATCAATTATGTGAAAAGCAATAAACAAAGCTTTACCATGAAGTCGTTTTTTTCTCTTTTTAATGAGGCCATTACTCAAATGGTCACTCAACTATCCCAAATTATCTCTTAAAGTCACTTTACTTTCGTTTGTAACAACAAAATCATTGAACTATGCCTATTGCACTCAGAAGGCCACTCAACTAGATTTTCCAAATTTTGGATTGCCAAATACCTATTTTATCCTCTAAATTATAAACATTTATCTTCTTTTTATTTTTTAAAACTTTTTAATATTATGATTTTCCCTTTTTAATTTATATTATGGACTTATCTATAGAATAAATAAATATTATTTATAAATTAAAAAAAATAAAAAGTATTTAAGCATGTATAATGCTTAGTAAAAAAAAGTTAATTAGAATAATTTGTTAGTAATAATAATTTTAGTATTAACAACAAAACTTCAAAAATTTATTTACACAATTCAGAATGAAAGAAAATAAAGGTTGTAAAATATATATTCTATGCACGTAATACAAAAATAATTATTTAAATAAAGATATTTTTATAATATACATTATATATTCTTGAAAATTATGCTCAATTATATTATTATGTTTCTATCAACTTTCCGACGACACAAAGTTATGTCACCAGAAAGTAGTGGGACTATCTGTATAGGGTAAAATATACTATGTTAAATCGTGCATGGAATATATATAATATAATTGAGCATAATTTTCAAGAATATATATATGTATATTATAAAAATACTTTTATTTAAATAATTATTTTTATATTACATGCATATGTATGTATATTATAAAAATACTTTTATTTGAATAATTATTTTTATATTACATGCATGGAATATATATTTTACAACCTTTATTTTCTTTCATTCTGAATTGTGTAAATAAATTTTTAAATTTTTGTTGTTAATACTAAAATTATTATTACGAACAAATTATTCTAATTAATTTTACTATGCTCATTATTTTGTTATTCCAACATTATAGATTATAGATGCTTAAATACTTTTTATTTTTTTAATTTATAAATAATATTTATTTATTCTATAGGTAAGTCCATAATATAAATTAAAAAGCAAAAATCATAATATTGAAAAGTTAAAAAAATAAAAGAAGATAAATATTTATAATTTAGAGGGTAAAATAGGTATTTGATAATCCAAAATTTGAAAAATCTAGTTGAGTGATCTTCTGAGTGCAATAGGCATAGTTCAACGACTTTGTTGTTATAAACGAAAGAAAAGTGATTTTCGGAGAAAATTTGAGAAAGTTGAGTGACCATTTGAGTAATTGACTCCTTTTTAATTTATGCATTCTGATGGTACTTGTATTGGAGGAAGTAATCACTTCCCTTTCTCATTGTAAATAGCATTCCATGACCATTATCCTACAGATAATTGATTAATATGTTAAAACAAAAGCGCAAAAAGGACAGAGCAAATTATCATATGATATTAATAGTGATATACCTTTAGATCAACTGATTGTTATCCTACCACATGTCTTGATTTTGCAAACCAAATGTTATGTGGTATTTTAGTCATTCCTGTTGTGACAGAAGTTTCACGTGGTTGATATGTCATTAAATGGCACACAATTGTGATTGTCTGATCGCAGAGCATCATAAACAGATGAGTTACCTGCATCAGACAACTTTAATATATCAGTGCCACAATTTTTTTCATTTGAATCAGCAAGCTGGTATTCCAAATTCATATCTCAAATACATGATATATCGACATCATCGAGGGTGGAAGTCTCTTCCTCAATTTCAGTATCTGTCAAATAGAGAACAACAATATTTAAATTAACTTATCAGCTAAAAGATATTTAATTAGCACAGAAACAACGCAGGAAAAGGAAAGAGTATCGAAGTATAATATTGCGGATAATTTTTGTCATATGCGCAAAATCTTTGATTGTTCACCATTCACCCAAAATCCAAAGTAATACGTGCTCTTCTCAAAGGTAGACAGAGCAACTGCAATCAGAGAGCATAAAAGCATGTGAGAAAAATGGGTACACAGGGCAACAACAAAATACCTGTGAAAGTAACGTATGTCGAAGACATCAAGCAGCTGCCTTTTTAACAAAATACCTGTGAAAGTAACGTATGTCGAAGACATCAAGCAGCTGCCTTTTTAATGATTTCATCATCTCTCAGCTCTATTTTCTCTTGCTATTTTCAATACTTTTTCAACAAACTGTTAACGATCTCGTCAGCTATTTCCGAAATCCTGAAGTTGGAGCTAGTTTTAAGTAAAAATAATGGAGAGAGATTTTATGGGTTTGACTCATCATGTGAAGCAAGAAGTCACTGAAGAACCTATAGATCCAGGTATCGTATTGCCTTTTCGTTTATGTTTCATGTTTTCTCTTCCTCTTATTTCAAGCTTGAATCTTTAGGCCAGTTCCATATTATTAATATTTCTATGAGAATATCTCTCTGCTTAAATCGTCCCTTTTCCATTTAATTAGTCTATTTAGTTGAAGAAATTGTTTTTCTTGTAAACCAGCTATCATATAAGCAAAAAATCTCAAATAGCCTTGATCATGAGCCATATAATTATCACTATAAATAAGAACCATAATTCCAACAGTAGTGATTAATATTGACATAATAGAAGTAAGTGGGTCGATCAAGTATCCGAAGTCTAAAGAAAAATCATTATTGATGATCCAAGACCATACATATTGATAAAAAGAACTGCTATTTATTTGCTAAATAGACAAGTAGATTGAAAAAACCATGACTATGCTTAACAATAAAACACTCGGAAAAGCCCACAAACGGCGAAAACTTTTTGTTGTCGTTGGAAAAAGAATAAGTCCCGATCCTATTAACATAGGGACTCGAAGTGGAATGAAAGGTATGATCCATGCATATTCATATGTCTGTTCCATAAAAAAGTTTTGAATTCTTAATTAATTGGGCTGTGTCCGGGCCCAATTACCATAGCCAATTGAGGTTCTACACAGTTTTGTGTGCTTACATACAAGGAAGGTTTGGTCAACGAAAATATTATTATCATGGGAAGAGTCATTTCTGATTACGTGAGAATGTTCAATGTAGCTAGCAACTGGGCCAGAAGCTCTCTGCCATAAAAAAGAAAAGGGATTTTTTCCTAACTATACCATATATGAACCTTATTACCCTAAATGTGCATAGTTTGTTAATTACCCGTTCAGTCCATACTTTAACTACAATTTATATACCATTCGACTATTAGGCATTAAAAGGGCAGAATATTCCCTAAAAACGCGCTAAAATTAAGGAGAGAATCTTGGTGTTAATTGATTCTACATTAAATTCAATTTTTAAAAAGGGAAAGGAGATTCTCATCTGAGTATTTTTCTCCAGAACTACAATTCAAATTCTCGAAAAAAAAAGAACGAACAATTCAAATTTTCGAGTTTCAACAACTCAAAGTTGAAAAAATCTGTTCTTCCATATATTTTCCACCATTGATAGCCATTAAAAAGCTTGAAAGCTTTGAATTCAAATTTGGGTTTTCAAAAATCATTATTTGTTTGGATTGGGTGTTGTTGTAAATAATTCGGAATATGTTTAGGAGTTTATATCTCAATTTTGAGGGGTTTTGGTGAAGATTAGACTTGGTTTTGACTGAATTTCAGATTGAAATTCGAAGAAGAAGAAGAAGACATATTTCCAGAAATTGTAGATAAATTGTAGAATTGTAGATCAATTGTAGATAAATTGTAGATTGGGAAAACTAAAACTTCTACAATTATGTCGAAAATGCCAATTATGCTACAATTGAAATGAGAATTGGGATATTAAAATTTAATGTATCCAGCTTGTAGATATCTACAAATTTTCTACAAAAAATCTACAAAGAAACTACAAATCAGTTTACGTATGTATAAAGCAGTATTGTTTTGAAGGGTATCTACAAAGTTACTACATTTATAGTACAATTACACGACAATCTATGTTGAAAAAAAATGTTGACTACAAAATTTTCTCTTTATCTACAAAATTTCTACAAATAAACTACAAATTAATTTTTCCAGGATTGATGAAGAACAAAACAGCAGAAGATGCAGAAGATGGGCCACCAGAGTTGCTCTTTATTCATGCTGGTTATACAAGTAAAATTTCTGACTTCTCATGGAACCCATGTGAAGACTGGGTCGTCGCTAGAGTTGCTGAAGACAATATACTACAAATCTGGCAGATGGCGGAAAACATCTACCACGATGAAGATGATATACTCAATGAGTCTCATCTCTGTATTTTTTTAGAAGAAGAAGGAATGGAGAAGAGAAAGAAATGGGAGGGGGAAAACGAATATGGTCAGATCTTAGGAATTAAGGGGAGAGAGAAACGTGTGATATATGGATACCTTTAATTAAGGAGTAAAAACTGCCTATTAATTAGACCCTTAATTAAGTATTGTATAGGATTAGTAATTTGGTATACGGGTTTGTAATTAAATCAAACTTTAAACATTGAGGGTAATAAGGTTTCATATATGGTATAGATAGGTAAAAATTCTAAAAGCAAATAATATTATGTGTACTTGTGTGAAAGCAAAACTGAGCCCACCCCAAATTGAACATTACTATCCGTAAATAACTGGCAGAAAAGTGAAAATCGGCTTTGCAGAAGGAAATAAAAAGTTGATTAGCATTTTTTACCATATCAAGTGTTCTACTCAAATGTCAAATTTCATAACAGTTAAGCCTCCAATGGACAAAACAAACTAATAAGACAAATCGACGTACATCATACAATAAACAACATTAGGAACTTCACTTCAGAGATGCATGTACATTCACTTTTAAATTGGCAAATTAGTCAACTTGAACATTTCAACTGGACACCGATTTAATTATTTTCTAAAAATAAAAGTTCAGAGATTCACAAACTGCGTAGTAGATACATGATGGTGTTGTCATTTCAAAATGATACAAAAAGGCTAAGAAAACACAAAAATATATTTATTTGCTATGCAGAAATGAAGGAATCTACATACAGATAGAGAAAAAGAATTAACAGCTTAATCATAAACTGTTACTTCGTACATAATTCGAGGATAAAGAAGAGACCATAGTCTGTCTGAAAAGGAACTTGATCTATAATTCTTCTACGTTATCCATTTAATAGAAGGGAGACCATAATTGCTAGCCCCCTTTAAATTTTCAGTTCAGAAACTGCTATTCCACCAATTTCATCCAAGCAAAAAAGTCTAATAGCTTGTTTGGCCAAGCTTCTCAAGACAAAAAAGTGTTTTTTTCCTCAAAAAGTACTTTTTTTTTCCTAATTTGAGGTGTTTGGCCAAGCTTATTTGGGAAAAAAGTGCTTTTGGGAAGAAACAGAAGCAGTTTCAGAGAAGCAGAAAAAAATAGTTTCTTTCCAAAAGCAGAAGCAGTTTTGGCTTTTCTTCTTACCTAAAATACCCTTAACAAAATATAGTATATACCAAAATAACCCTTAAACTTAATACTTAGGATATTAATTTATAAATATTTCTTCTTATTTTTAGGAAACTTTCTAATATATAGTGACTTTAGGGGTGATTGCTTTTATATTTGTTGAAGGAATTTTAATATATTTAACTTATACTAAAAGAATTAAGTACTTTTTAATTTTATTTTCATATTTTACTTAAATAAAATGAATTTTTTTTAATTATTACATGTAATAACAAAATTTTGATATTATTTATTTACTTATAATATTAATTATTAAGTAAATCTATTCATGTCCTTATTCGTAATTTGACACTTAAAAGCACTTTCTAAAAAACTTGGCCAAACACAAATTATTTCTCAAAAGTGCTTTTCAGATTAGCCAACTGATTCTCTCCAAAAGTACTTTTTTCAAAAGCACTTTTTTCAAAAGCAATTCTCAAAATAAGCTGATTTCTCCAGCTTGGTCAGGCTATAAAACACTTGAAACCATGGCAAAGCACGTCATCAAACAAATGAGAAGTGCAATTAAGAGCCAAGTAAAAGATGCTTTCTTGATATATAGCAGCAGATCAAGCAAGAAGAACTTCACAAAATCTTACCAACATAGAAGGCCATTACATACAGAGAGCAGCTACAGTATATTATTAAGGAAACTCCCCCTTAAGTTTCGCTGGCTTCAACATGTCTTAGAGTCAAGAATGTGCCAAGACTTGACTTTGGTAGGTCATAACGACAAACCTTGAAGAACAAACAAATGTCAGAGTAAATGAAGTGTTTGAGCCTGTCCTTTCCTCAAGTAACATAGCCAATCGTTGCTAGGTGAGGCTGCATTTTGTTCTCCTAAAGTTTTAGTTGCCAGAGAAGATAATTTGCCTTCAAGTGGACAGACTTGTGAGAGGTCCAAGATGATTTGAAACAATCATGCGTGCTGACAAGAAGCATTATCAAGCTAGTGTCTAGAAAGATAACTTTTCCTTTTTGGTTCGCAACTGTAGATAATTTTTCAAGTTCCACTTTATTTTGGTCTCTCAGATAGATAGTTGCAGTCCTTATAACTTTTTGCCTATTAGCTGCAGTTTTATAATGTCCTTCATTGTTCCGTTTCCACCACTGAACCTAAGTTTTTGACATTGAACAACTTATGCAAATAGGAAATCTAGTTTACAATGTGCCAAATAGTCCTGTTACAAAAATCCTGCAAACATAGCATAAAAGGTGCAGAGGTTATGCACACATCAAATCTTTAAGAAGCATCGAGTACACCATTATCCCTCCTGTCTTGTATCACAAAAACTATACCGAACTTATATATCCTATGTACAAGCTATTACCAAAAAAAGAAAAAATTCCCTACAGATTGATGGTTTCAGCTATGATATAAGTTATACATATCAGTAATCCCAAAATTAAGCTTCAGCTCGACTAATGAAAGATGGAGAAGTTACTTCAGTAAGAGAATGGTCGTAGCTACAAAATAATTCATAAAGAGAATGATCATAGCTACAAACCATAAAGCAGCTCCTTCACGAGGAAGTTTTAGCTCCTCGCACTTTGGACACCTTCGAATAGTAGAAAAAATAAATTAGCAGAGAAATCAGAGTACAGAAACTCTTCAGTGAAAGTAACATTAAAAGGCCAACTATTGGCAGTATAACTATAAAAGCAAATGAAAGATCACCCAATAGCAATTGCCAACATGTATTGGATGCATTAAATTTTCAACTCCGAGGATGATCAACAAAGGTCCCAAAAAAGTAAGTTTATGATACCCTCACAGATACAGTACGTCAAAATGGAATCCTATATGATTTATGAAAATCAACAAAAAATTATACAAGGTAACATAGCGAGGAAACGAAACAAGGAATGAAATAAGCTGACCAAAGCATAAAATGGAGACACCAGCATCAGAATTACTTTGTCCCTCTTTTTTATGCAATAAACAAGGAATTTTTTAGAATATCCATCTCTACATTTCATATGAAATACTCTATTATCTCTAGACATCTTCAGAATTTTCAGCCACTCAGCTTTAAACAACAGTAGAACCTTTTTTTTTTCCTTTGAGAACCAAGAAATCCGCCACACCAGCTTTAGAGGATAATGGACTGTCTCTCTACTCTTCATCACCACTTAAATACAAGTGTTGTTTCACCAACTAGGATCCAAACTTGTGACATGCAGTTACCACATATCTCGCAGTGTACTACCTTTGCTAAGTGCTAACAACAGAAACTATACTCGAACTGCAACATTAAGTTTTATATTAAGGTCACAAAAATATCCTAGCACAATTTTTATTTGTAATCAGATGTATTAGCTAATCTGATTAGCTAATGGTAACAATTTGCAGTCGTCTTTTTTGTTCTCAAACAAATGAATTTGATACACTACGATCCAGCTCTAATCCTTTCATCATCTAAGCTAGTTTCATCTTCAAGTCATAACACTAAACTTCAATTGTGCTTGATTTTGATATGTTAGTTTCATTCTTCGTCGGATGCGCCCAGAGCAGGGCTAAAATTGAAAAACTGAATCTAAAATTATAAAAATTTGAAGTTGACAACATATATGAAATTAATAGGTACCCTTAGAAGGAACCTAGCAGAACTTAGTGGTAATTTAAAGGTGCAAAAACCATGGACAAATCTAAAATATGTGATTTTTGATAAGTTTGCCATATAGGTAATATATGCAAATTGAAGTGCTATTACTCTTTCCCCTAGCAAGCTCATATGCAGTAAATGTTCATATATCTCTTTTTCTTACTTACACCTCTAAATCTGTAAATCAATTATCTATGTAAGCACTTATCCTTCTCTTAAAGTTGCTAAATTGCTATGCATAAAAAATTACTACAGCTCTCTGAAGAGGACGGCTAATATTCATTCTCAGCTTCAACTTCCAGTTGCATTAATACCGAATCTCTGTTTCCTTTCCCCCTTTCTGAATGAAGTATGAATGTTATAACTTAACTAAATTTAGGAGCTTGTTGTTATTTCACTTGCTTTCTCATTCGTGGTCCAGTGTCTAATATAGTACCCAAAGACAGAGAGAACCTGGAGGCGGCAAACTTTTTCTGCGTTTTTTCTAAAACTCTGACATAGAAGAATTAGAAGTAGGGATAAAGTGGAGGTATATGATATAATTTAGCCACAGCGAAATGCGAAGAAAAATCATTGGTACTCCTCAAGAGAAATACAGATAGAGATGAATCACAAACACTCAAAAAAATAGAGAAGACAGAATATGCATAAGAAAGTTAACAGATATGGTAATTCATTGAAGAATTTTCTCAAACACCTAGAGAACAAAAGTCATAGAGATACCCACCAAAAAATACGATTGACGAAAGGAAACACACTAAAGTTCAAACTTGACTACAATAGGAAAGACGAAGAGAGCAGATGTTCTGGATTTTTCTTAGTTGGAGATGGCGCCACTTCTCTACGGTCGAGAAACCAGCGGTCTTTGAAATGACGGAAATATCCTCGGACTAATATTTAATTCCATGGAAGCGCACATGTTGACCGAGATGTGCTTGCTACACAAAGGTAGACCAAAAATTGGAAGGAAGAAGACAACAAAGAGAAATTTTAGCAAAAATTGAAAGGAAAGCATACCTGGATCTGGATGAGAAGATGAAGAAAAGAGTTAGCTGTTGGACGATGGTGCTCTTTTTTTTGTTAGAGATGAGAAAGAAAAAGGATCCTTCTAGAGTTCTATTTTAACCCTTATGATGTAATTACTATATTGCCCTTAAATAAAGTTAGATTTGCAAAGATGCCATTCGTCGACCATCTTGCTCTTTCTATATAACTAGTATACTTATAAAAAAAAATATATTAGCATGATAATATTGCTCTTAATTATTTGCTCATTTGAATTATATAAACAAAAGGAATACTTAATAAGTGGACTCATCGCTGTGCCCTTTGCTATGCTTGTTATTTCATGGAGTAGTTTTCTATAAATTTGCTTGCATTTTGTCCTCAACTTAGAAGCGTCAATATCTTGGGCAGGCTAAACAAATTAAATAAATATTTCACCACACCAAGATATACATAATAAAACATCACTATTTCCCTGGTGGATTGAGAAATAGCCAAAAATCTCTCATGATGTAAATGCTGAATTATAAGAAAGTTATTCACCGGATGTTTTGTTTTCTGTTAGCTTGTGTATTCTCATCAACTTTCACAAAAATCAGTCTTCCATCAAAAATCTACAATCGGTAGATCATTTCAATTAAAGAAAAGCAACACCAAACCAGAACAGAAAACACAATTATGAATCAGTTCTAGAACTTTATACATAGGAAATCAAATACTGTTGGCATTAAAAATAAGAGATATTTTATGGATAATTGTCCTACCTATGTGCTTTTACTTCTTCAACTCATATCCAAAAATAGCTCTAAGGCCTTAATTGCTAGAGCATTTCCAGCATAGTCATCAATTGTAGGTGCATAGGCTATCATCAAGACTTTATGATTCATCTTCATCTTTCTCTGTTTAATGAACAAATAAAATCGAGATTATTTTAATCAACGGGTAGATCAATATAACCTGCTCTAAAGGCTATAATAACAGGCTATGCATGTATAGTACCCGCTATGCATGTATACTTTCAGCCACACCAAGTCATGTTTTCCATGCTGATGAAACCTTACTCTTAATGGAAGGTTTCTCTGAAAACATGATATTCATTTGTCCAATGTATCTTCAAATTGTATTTTATGCCCATTTAAACGAAATGCTATCAAATGATAAATGAGTCTTGGAAAAATAAATAAATGTAAGTGCAGTAGAGAGAGTTAGAAGAAAATTTACCTTTGGAACGATTGGTTAGAACATCATGAAGCCTAAATGGATGTTGTTGTTCTTCTTTCTTGTATTTTAGCTTGTACAGTACTACGTGTCCAGCCAGGAAAAAGTTGTTGTATCAGGGATAAGTCACTCCCAAACTGCTGACAACAGCCTAAAGACAAGTTTTGTTCTAAATGTGTAAGAGCAAACCAAAGACAAACAAAAGAGGAAGGGAGTGCATAACAGTACTATTTGTGCTCAATCACACAAAGTCTGTCCATATAGCTCTAATTGGTGCCATGACCTACTGCTGATGCTTATGCATATCTTCTATTTTGATAAAAGCACTGGCATTTGTTATATCTTCTACTGATGCTTATGCATATCTTCTATTTTGATAAAAGCACTGGCATTTGTTATATCAGACAAAGGAGGACATCTGTTTTCTTTTTCGTTTGCATTCCCTCTGTCATTTGTTGGATCAACATGTAGGATTGCGTATAGGTGTTCGTAACACGCAGCGGAAGACAATAACAATCCTAGGCAGATCTTTTTATGTTTAAAATTTATTTACATGTCGTGAAAAGAGTCTCGTTTCAAAATTTCTTCGATAGTGCGAACACTCTATGCGTATCCACACCGAGACTGATCCTTGCTATCAACTCTTTGATCAATGAAACCCGCGAACAAATTGAACAAAATATTGTGTTGAAATTTTTCACAAAAATCTCAACTCAATGTTAGAAGAACAAGAAACACTTTTCTTGCAATTGTAGTGAGTTTTCTTCTCAAGAATAAGTGATCCATCAAATTTTCTCCATCACCCTTTATATAGCATCACCTACAAACCCTTTTCCTATTTGGTTGAGGTAATGATTTACTTAGGGTAAAAGTTTATTCCAAAAATAAACTTCATGGAATTTTTCTAAAAAGGAAATCGGAAAACATTCTTAGGAAGTTTGAATCTGCCGAATTTTACATGGACTTTCCATGAATTCCAACGTGAAAGTTGGATTGTAATAATGACAAATCCAATTCAATATTGGATTTTCCTTATAAGTCATTAATTATTATTTTGCTAAAAACAAAGTTCAAATCCCATAACAAAAAGATTTCGTCTTGTAGACGTCTCTTATGGGATTTACAATCCAATTCTAAATTGGATACTTTATTAATATTTATATATCTCCTATATATAAATAAATATCAAGTATGACTACTTAATATATATCATATATATTCAACCAAGAAATAATTTAATTTTCTACTCTAAATAGAAAACTTCAATTTGTTCACAGTATTAATTATATCCTCTGTGCTAGCAAAGAATATAATAATATTTCATTTGGACTAACAGCTAAATGTATTTGACTAATTAAATTCCTTAATTTAATTATCAAATAATAAGTTAATTAATCCTTTAGCAAAGATCAGAACACTTGTTAGTGTGCGACCCCATAGGTTCAATACTAAGCCGGTAGTAAATTGACCACATTAATATACTAATCAAGGGTGGCGTCTAGCAACACTCCTTAACGACCGGATAGTATGAAGTATACAATTTACTCTCAAGAACCAGTAGAAGAATAATGTAGTAATTCCTTCTGTCCTTATAGCTCTGGATCACCCTAGGATATGGTTCAACTGTCAAATCCTAATAGGCGACCAACTATGTGTTCATGTCAAATATAATCGACCATCGAATGACCTAAGAAACTCATTTCTTCTTTCATTCAATTGCTCTGGCCAAGGTCTTAATTTGGTCGTTTATAATTCATGACAACATGGAGCTTAAACTCATTACCAAGAGTTGACAGATTCCATCTTGAACAATCACTAATTCTACAAGCATTTAATCATACCCAATATCCTTTCAATTATCGCCCTAGGGCCATATGTGTCTAGTATCAAAGCACAATAAATAACTTGTCAATTACTATGACGATCTCAGGTCAAAGGAAACTGTTACATCACATTCTTCAAGAGAATATCCTATTGACAGTTTATGGTAATTCTAACTATTAGGAATTATCCAATGAGTCGGTTCAATGATCATATCTCTATATGCATCATCTATCTATGTAATTTAGTTAATGAGATCAACTAATCTTTATCCCATAAAGATGATCACATAAATATTGATCTAACCGGATTACCAATGTCCAAATTAATAATCCTACGATAAAGAACAAATTTAGATTAAATTATAAGAAACTTTACTCTCATTATCATGATCTCCATCACAATGTCAAGTCTCAAAATTTAATCAAGGACCTTATCAAATTAATCAAGCAATTAATAACAATGATAAAAGAATATCAAATGCCATATATATTTTATAAAAATATGTTCAAAACATCAAATATGATATTGGATCTAGAGCATATCTACTATATCCCTAACAATCTCCCATTTGCACTAGAGCCAATCGCTCTTGTACTTCATTCCCAATTTCCACTTGTGCTTGTCAAACTCCTTTGCGCCAAGAGCTTTAGTGAATGGGTCTGCAACATTTTCTTTTCCATCAACCTTTTTGAATATCGACGTCTCCACGTTCAATGATCTCTCTTATCAAGTGATACCTTCGCAGAACGTGTTTGGACTTTTGGTGTGATCTTGGTTCTTTTGCTTGAGCAATGGCTCCAGTATTGTCACACAACAGTGGAACCAGCTGCTATATATTCTGCTTCAGTCACTGAATCAGCTACTGTAGCTTGTTTGGAACTTTTCCAACTCACTGCACCATCATTTAAGGTGAATACATAACCAGAAATAGATTTGCTATCATCTCTATCTGAAGAGAAACTTGCATCAGTATAACCTTCAAGTTTCAACTCAGAATCTCCATAGATGAGGAATTGGTCTTTAGTCCTTCTTAAGTACTTAAGAATGGTCTTCACCACCTTCCAATGTTCCTCACCAGGATTTGCCTGATAGCGGCTAGTCACTCCAAGTGCATAAGCCACATCAGGACATGTACATGTTATGGTATACATGATAGCTCCCACTGCACTAGCGTATGGGATCTTACTCATATGTTCTCTCTCTTCAGGTGTTTTAGGACAATCCTCCCTACTGAGAGTAATTCCAGTGCCTATCGGTAGATAGCCTCTTTTGGAATTATCCATATTATACCTCTTTAAGATGGTATCAATGTACAAATACTGGGAAAGTCCAAGCAGCTTCCTAGATCTATCTCTATAGATCTTTATTCCTAATATATAAGCTGCTTCTCCCAAGTCTTTCATGGAGAACTGTTCAGATAGCCAAATCTTGGTACTTTGCAATGCCGGTATGTCATTCCCTATGAGCAATATATCATCAACATACAATACTAAGAATATAATTGTGCTCCCACTAACCTTTTTGTACACACAAGGTTCTTCTTCGCATCTAACAAAATTGAACTTTTCAATTGTCTTGTTAAAGCGAATATTCCAGCTTCGAGAAGCTTGCTTTAGTCCATAAATGGATCTTTGTAGCTAGCAAATTTTATTATGATTAGACGAAGATGTGAAACCTTCAGGTTGTGTCATGTACACATAGCTCACCATTAAGGAAAGCTGTTTTCACATCCATTTGCCATATTTCATAATCGTAGTATGCTGCTATAGCAAGCAAAATCCGAATAGATTTGAGCATTGCCACGGGAGAGAAAGTCTCGTCATAGTCAACTCCTTCTTTCTGACGATATCCTGTCACGACCCGGATTTCCCACCATCGGGTGTCGTGATGGCGCCTACTATCTGAGCTAGGCAAGCCAAATATATAAAACATTTTTCCTGCTTCCTTCCAAACAATATAATAAACGATACAAAATTTAAGCGGAAGACTTTAAATCTAAAGCAACTGAGAACCAAAAGTGCGGAAGTTTGAACCAAAATGCTACCCAGAGTCTGGTGTCACTAGCTCACAGACTACTACAGAATACTACAATCAATGTCTGAAAGGAAAATACATCATGTTTGTCTGATACAAGATAAACAAATGAAAAACATGGAAAGGGACTTCGGCCTGCGAACGCCAGCTAGGCTACCTCGAGAGTCCCTGGACTGAAGATAGCTCCCAGAAGTCCTACTGCTGCGGTCCGTAAGCTGCTCCCTGATCTGTGCACAAAAATGCACAGAGTGTAGCATCAGCACAACCGACCCCATGTGCTGGTAAGTGCCTGGCCTAACCCCGGCGAAGTAGTGACGAGGCTAGACAGTACCTACCACAATTAACCTGTACAGATATATATACAACAAGTGCAAGAAAACAATAACAAGATAATACAAAGTAAAACTGGGAGGGGACATGCTATCGGGGAGTAACAGATAAAAATGAAATATCGAAAATAAACAGAAGAAACTCTGGTTTCCATGATATATATATATATATATAAGTGGACGGCGTGCCACACGATCCCATAATATCATATATAAGTGGACGGCGTGCCACACAATCCCATAATATCATATATAAGTGGACGGCGTGCCACACGATCCCATAATATCATATATAAGTGGACGGCGTGCCACACGATCCCATAATATCATATATAAGTGGACGGCGTGCCACACGATCCCATAATATCATATATAAGTGGACGGCGTGCCACACGATCCCATAATATCATATATAAGTGGACGGCGTGCCACACGATCCCATAATATCATATATAAGTGGACGGCGTGCCACACGATCCCATAATATCATATATAAGTGGACGGCGTGCCACACGATCCCATAATATCATATATAAGTGGACGGCGTGCCACACGATCCCATAATATCATATATAAGTGGACGGCGTGCCACACGAGCCCAAAATATCCCGACAGGGAGAGTATATATATCGGTCTACACATCCCGGCAAGGGAGTAATCACAACACATTCTCTTTTTAAATCCATTCTTCCTCAACTAACACATTCATGTTCGAGCTAACGCTCCAAAAGTACACCAATCACAATTTTACATCAACCGTTCACATTATATGAAACTCATCAAATAAACAAGGAGGTTGTGTCACGTTATTCGAATTAAAAGCAATTAAGACGCACGGTCATGCTAGACTCCGATGCATAGATAACCGTCACCATGCCTATACACCGTACTCCACATTAGCAAGTAGAAAATAACATCCTAATCCTATTCCCTCAAGCCAAAGTTAGAACAAACACTTACCTCGAATGCTCCAAACTCAACTCACGCTTCTAGTATAGCTTTACCTCTTGATTCCACCACCAATCCGCTCGAATCTAGTCATAAGTTACTTAATCACATTAATAATTACTAAATGAATCACTCCCCATGCATGAAAATAAATTTTACAAGGTTTTTCCCAAAATGGTCAAAAATACCCTCGGACCCACGTGGTCGAAACACGAGGTTCGGACCAAAACCCGGTTACCCATTCCCCTATGAATCCAAATATATGATTTGTTTTAAATCGGACCCCAAATTGAGGTCCAACTTCTCAATTTGTAGAAAACCTAGGTTCTACCCAAAACACCCAATTTCACCCCTGAAAATCTTTGATTTGAAGTTGAAATTATGTTAAAAGATGTTAAGGAATAAAGAAATTAAGTTAGAAATCACTTACCAATCGTTTTGGAGAAGAAAAGTTGTTTGGAAAATCGCCTCTTAGGTTTTGTGTTTTTGAAAAGTGAAAAATGACTGAGATTTTCCGAACTTGTATACCTTTCTGAGGACCTGGCGCGGCCGCGCCGAGTGGGAGAAAAATTGGGGCTTCTATGAACCCTTCCAGCGCGGACCGCACTGTTTTGGTGCGCGGCTGCGCTGGTTAACCTGAAACCCTAGCCCTCAGACTCAGCCACGCGGACCGCATAGAAAGGCATCGCGGCCGCGCGGAAATGACCGCGGCCGTGCTGGTGTCTGCAACACCTGAACCTGCATTTTCTTAAGTCCAAGACCTCCCGGGCCCTATTCAAAACTCACCCGAGCCCTCGGGGCTCCAAACCAAACATGCACACAACCTTAAAAACATCTTACGGACTTACTCGTGTGATCAAATTGCCAAAATAACATCATATACATAGGATCAAGCCTCAAACACATGATTTTCTTTCTTCAACTTTCATAACTCAAATTCTCCATTTTTAGTCCGAAACACGTCATATGACGTCCGTTTTTAGCCAAACTTTACAAATAGAGCTTAACACATATTTAAGACTTGTACCGGGCGTCGGAACCAAAATACGAGCCCGATACCTATATTTTCTAACTCCTTTTCATTTCAAATTTTCATATCAAATTTCAGAAAAACAATTTCTTTCAAAAATTCATTTCTCGGGCTTGGGACCTCAGAATTTGATTCCGGGCACACGCCCAAGTCCCATATTTTTCTACGGATCCTCCGGGACCGTCGAATCACAGGTCCGGGCCCGTTTACCCAAAATGTTGACCGAAGTCAATATTATGCATATTAATATCGAAATTCATCAAATATTTCACATAATTCACATATTCTAACATAAAAACTTTCCGGCTACGCGCCCGAACTATGGACGCCAATCGAGGCAACTAAAAGCGAGGTTTTCAAGGCCTCGAAAGCGTGGAACAAGAAAGAACTACGGTGATGACCCTTCGGGTCGTCACATATCCCTTGGCAACAAGACGGGCTTTGTAGGTCTCCACCTTTCCGTCTGTTCCAATCTTTTTCTTAAAAACCCATTTACAACCTATAGGTTTTATATCCTTTGAAGGTTCAACTAAAGTCCATACTTTATTTTCCTTCATGGATTCCATTTCGGATTCCATGGCCTTTTGCCACTTCTCATAATCGGAACTTTGTATAGCCTCTTCATAGGTCTTAGGGTCATCATCATTATGATCAACCTCATTTGATACATCATCTTGTACCAATAAATTTAATCTAGTTGGTACATGACGTTCTCGTGTAGACCTTCTAAGAGGTACTTGTACAACCTCTTCACCTTGTGCTGGATTTGGTTGTTGTTCAATTTGGTTTAGAACTGGTTCATTAACCTGTTCTTGAACTTCAACCGTTGAAGATGGCAACTTCCTTGGCAACTTCAAAACATCCAATAAAGGTTCTTCAACTTGGGTCTCATGATCTTTATATTGTGTTGATTCATTAGTTTCTTGAACTTCATCAAGTTCTATTTCTCCATTATAATTTCCTTCTAAAAGAAATTCCCTTTCCAAAAAGGTTGCTCCTCTGGCCACAAACACTTTATGGTCAGAAGGGTGATAGAAATAATATCCCATTGTTTCCTTGGGATACCCAATGAACCTACACTTATCTGATCTTGAGTCAAGTTTATCAGACTGTAGTCTCTTAACATAAGCTGGACAACCCCAAACTTTAATATGTTTAAGGTTAGGCTTACATCCTTTCCATATCTCATATGGTGTTGTAGAGACTGACTTAGTGGGAACTTTATTAAGTAAGTATGTTGCTGCTTCCAAAGCATATCCCCATAAATTTATTGGAAGATCAGTGAACCCCATCATAGATCTCACCATATCTAATAAGGTTTGATTTCTCCTTTCAGACACACCATTGTGTTGTGGTGTTCCTGGAGGTGTCCACTGTGAGAGAATCCCATTCTCTTTGAGATATCTGGTAAAATCTTCACTAAGATATTCTCCACCTCTATCAGACCTTAGTACTTTGATACTTTTACCAGTCTGCTTCTCAACTTCACTACGGAACCTTTTGAACATTTCAAAAGATTCAGACTTGTGTTTCATAAGATACACAAATCCATATCTTGACATATCATCAGTGAAGGTGATGAAGTTAGAATATCCACCTCTAGCTTGAATTTTCATGGGCCCACAAACATCTGTATGAATTAGTCCCAATAATTTAGAAGCTCTTTCTCCACTTCCAGTAAATGGAGATTTGGTCATTTTTCCTTTGAGACAAGATTCACAAGTTGGATATGATTCAAAATCATACTTGTCAAGGTACCCTTCCTTGTACAACTTGTTAATTCTTTTCTCTCCAATATGACCAAGCCTACAATGCCAAAGGTATGTTTGATTTACATGATCATCTCTTTTCCTCTTAAGACTTGAAACATGCATAATCGAATTAGCATTCACATTAGGTAAGACATAAACGTCATGTTGGAGATAGCCATTTACATATAAATTATCACTATAATAAATAGAGCAAATACCATTGCCTATATTTATGCGAAAACCACGTTTGTCTAACATAGAAGCTGAAATTATGTTCGAAACAAATTTAGGAACATAATAACAATCATCCAACATAAGTACTTTGCCCGTAGGCATTATTAAAGAAATTGATCCTACAGCTACGGCCGCAACTTTTGCACCATTTCCAACTTGTAGATTAACTTCTTCTTTCTTTAGCCTCCTACTTACCTTGAACCCTTGCAACATATTACAGATGTTATAATCACTGCCAGTATCTAATACCCACAGTGAAGAATTAGTAGTAGCTAAAGAAACCTTGAAAACATTTTTCATTAATGTCTCACCTTGTTTCTTGTCCTTTAGTGTTGCAAGATACTCCTTGCAGTTTCTCTTCCAATGCCATTTCTTCTTACAGTGAAAACATTCAGTATCATATACTGGATGCAAGATCAAATCTTCAGAAAGCTCTTTACCAAGCTTGTACCCCAACTTCTTATGTTCTTCAGTAAGAACGGTCATATGATTGACAAGGGGTCCAACTGGAGAGTTTTCAATGTCCAACTATGTATCAATCATCTTCTTAAGATATTCAATGATTGCAGTTGAATCCATATTCTGATGTTTCCTCTGGAGTTCAGAACTCATAGAAGCGAGAATGATGTGTTTAATAACAAGGCATTCTTCCAAGTATTTCTGATAAACCTTGGTGCCTTGAACACCATTCTCTGGTGGGATTATCTTTGCAAGCTTATCGATCACATCAATAAGCTTTTCATGCATGAGAACAATTCTCAAATTTCTATACCAGTCATCAAAGTTTGGTCCTACCAATTTGTTGGTCTCAAGCATTTCACACAGTGATATAACAGACATACTGAGAAATCTAAAATATAGAAAAGAAAAGGCAATAATATAAGAACATATTTGCATATATCATAAAGACATGGACTTTTATCTAAATGATATTTCCACTAATTATTTTAAACTATTTACCCTCATTATAGTTTACGAAATCTTTATTTCTGTTAGTGTAGTAACGAAATCCTTTAATAATATGTATGAGCCCCTTGGAAGTCAAGTCATTTCTCACATATATTTTAAAGGTAGGTACTCTTACCAATTGTATCCCCATACAATTTCCTTAAATAGCTCTATGTCAAATAGTCCCCTGGTAGTCAAGTCGATCCTATTGGCATAGTTGAGTTCAACCATCATGATAGCAAAGAACTTATTAAATTTTATACTCCCCCGGGTAGTCCAGGCGTCTAGTGTAAAATTGAATAATTCTTTCAATCCATACATCTAATGCAATAAATAATTTTAACATATTCTCGAACTATAAGTCTCCTGGTAATCAGGCCGCTCCTTATAAACAAGAAATAAGTAAAATTAATTACCTTGATGGATAGCTCTATAATAAAATATCTTATATTTTATTATTTAAGAACTCAAATTTTAGTAAGAGGGAATTGTTACTAAAACAATTTTTAATAACATGAAGATCAAATGTTTTATAGCATGTGAATTTAGTTCAAGTTGTCTACATGCTTAGTCCTAAATTGATTTACATCACATGTAATAAATAATTCAAAATTATATAATGAACAAGCACGTGACTTAAAACAAAATTCAACATCCTCTAACATGTTTATCTTATATATTACATAAAAAGAATTCATGCTAGAATATTATTATTATCTCATGAACTAATAACAATTGAAAATAACAATAGAATCATGTAACCTATTATAGATTCCCATTGTATCTAATACAAAATTTTAAATTCAAGTTATGAACTATCTCAATAGTTCAAACGATTTAACTATTGCACAAGACACATGTATTATGGTTTGAACTCTTCAAATATAATATAAAAATATTTCGTAAATAAATTTTAGACACAATAAACCACTGCTCTGATACCACTGTAGGATTGTGTATAGGTGTTCGTAACACGCAGCGGAAGACAATAACAATCCTAGGCAGATCTTTTTATGTTAAAATTTATTTACATGTCAATAGATCAGATCTAAGACGTACCTGGTGAAGAGAGTCTCGTTTCAAAATTTCTTCGATAGTGCGAAGACTCTATGCGTATCCACACCGAGACTGATCCTTGCTATCAACTCTTTGATCAATGAAACCCGGGAACAAATTGAACAAAATATTGTGTTGAAATTTTTCACAAAAATCTCAACTCAATGTTAGAAGAACAAGAAACACTTTCTTGCAATTGTATTTTCTCTCTTGGCTTTGTATTGCACTCTCACTTTCACAAAGTGGGTTTTCTTCTCAAGAATAAGTGATCCAACAAATTTTCTCCATGACCCTTTATATAGCATCACCTACAAGCCCTTTTCCTATGTGGTTGAGGTAATGATTTACTTAGGGTAAAAGTTTATTCCAAAAATAAACTTCATGGAATTTTTCTAAAAAGGAAATCGGAAAATATTCTTAGGAAGTTTAAATCTGCCAAATTTTTACATGGACTTTCCATGAAGTCCAACGTGAAAGTTGGATTGTAATAATGACAAATCCAATTAAATATTGGATTTTCCTTATAAGTCATTAATTATTATTTTGCTAAAAATAAAGTTCAAATCCCATAACAAAAAGATTTCATCTTGTAGACGTCTCTTATGGGATTTACAATCCAATTCTAAATTGGATACTTTATTAATATTTATATATCTCCAATATATAAATAAATATCAATTATGACTACTTAATATATATCATATATATTCAACCAAGAAATAATTTAATTTTCTATTCTAAATAGAAAACTTCAATTTGTTCACAATATTAATTATATCCTCTGTGCTAGCAAAAAATATAATAATATTTCATTTGGACTAACAACTAAATGCATTTGACTAATTAAATTCCTTAATTTAATTATCAAATAATAAGTTAATTAATCCTTTAGCAAAGATCAGAACACTTGTTAGTGTGCGACCTCATAGGTTCAATACTAAGTCGGTAGTAAATTGACCACATCAATATACTAATCAAGGGTGGCGTCTAGCAACACTCCTTAACGACCCGATAATATGAAGTATACAATTTACTCTCAAGAACCAGTAGAAGAATAATGTAGTAATTCCTTCTGTCCTTATAGCTCTGGATCACCCTAGGATATGGTTCAACTGTCAAATCCTAATAGGCGACCAACTATGTGTTCATGTCAAATATAATCGACCATCGAATAAGCTAAGAAACTCATTTCTTCTTTCATTCAATTGCCATGGCCAAGGTCTTAATTTGGTCGTTTATAATTCATGACAACATGGAGCTTAAACTCATTACCAAGAGTTGACAGATTCCATCTTGAACAATCACTAATTCTACAAGCATTTAATCATACCCAATATCCTTTCAACTATCGCCCTAGGGCCATAGATGTCTAGTATCAAAGCACAATAAATAACTTGTCAATTACTATGACGATCTCAGGTCAAAGGAAACTGTTACATCACATTCTTCAAGAGAATATCCTATTGACAGTTTATGGTAATTCTAACCATTAGGAATTATCCAATGAGTCGGTTCAATGATCATATCTCTATATGCATCATCTATCTATGTAATTTAGTTAATGAGATCAACCAATCTTTATCCCATAAAGATGATCACATAAATATTGATCTAACCGGATTACTAATGTCCAAATTAATAATCCTACGATCAAGAACAAATTTAGATTAAATTATAAGAAACTTTTCTCTCATTATTATGATCTCCATCACAATGTCAAGTCTCAAAATTTAATCAAGGACCTTATCAAATTAATCAAGCAATTAATAACAATGATAAAAGAATATCAAATGCCATATATATTTTATAAAAATATGTTCAAAACATCAAATATGATATTGGATCTAGGGCATATCTACTATATCCCTAACACAACATTCTCTATAGAACACATGAAATTTTCGAAAATGAGTTACAGAAAAGGAAAAATATAAAATAATTCAACATACAGTCTAACAAAAGATATAAAGCTTTATGCTCATTTCATACTGTGCTGGATCAAAAGAATTTCTCGATCGAATAAGCTACTAACAAATAAATTGGATCATAGAAAGCCTAAACCATCTTTTTTCTGAATTCATATTTTTTATGTTGTAGAAGACAGTACACCAAAATGAGAATGTTTTACTAATAATATGTCGATTCTCAGTACCTGGAGAAGAACCCTTGATTTCTAATCGAATATTTTGTGTTATAATTTAGGGTTTATATCTAACATCGATTAATTTATAACACGAAAAAGGTTAAATACATCAAAGCTAAGCGCGACAATATAAGTTTTTACCATTGCGATCCGAGAAGTGTTTAGTCCGCTTTTGATTTCGTATACATATTCTGTTTGTTCTTGCCAGTTTCTTCTGATCTTCCATGTCCAATTAGCCTTGAAAATGGATTTCTGCTGAGAATTGAGAAAGTTTTAAGAAGAGAGAGAGAGAGAGCGCGAAGAAGAATTGGGAATTTTTATGACGGAGACAGCGCGAAGATGGTTTGGGACAAATCGGGAATTATTTTAGAGGCATATGTGCTAATCTGTTTTAATTTTTTATTATTTCTGTATTTTCCAATCCTTTTAATTTAGAGAAAGATAGATATATCCCAGTGGTCTTAAAGTTTAAGCTACTACTCCTAACGTTTTTCTTTTTCTATTTTTGTCATTACATTCAACCAACCTTTATAAGCCAATATCTAGTTAAATGTACTTTTACTATTTTTTGTTATTGAACAAAAATGGAAAAAACATGAAGCCACATTAAAGCTATTTTAGTTCTGTTTCAAACGCAGAAAATAATTGCACTCACAGAACGAAGCCAGGATTTTTAGTTTATTTGTTCTTATTGGATCTATGTTATTTATATGATTATGAAAAGATACTTTGTACATATTAAATAAATAGTGAACACAAATACATAGTTTGATCGGTTCCCTGCACACACATACTTAGATTTTTATGAGAAATAGCATAAGCAAAATCATACAAAAGTAATTACTATATAGCAGATGCAGAGTGTACGGCTCTCTAAGAGCCTTAGTATTTTTTTTTTGTTACTTTAAAGTGATTCCTACAGGTTTATAGAATTGATTGTATGTAGCGATTGGCTTCTTCTTGTTCTTGATTTTCTTTGGCATAATTATATTTTTCATTGGTAAACCTAGTAAAATGTACCTTGAGATTCTAGTGAAGCTTCTAAGTGTTATAAGTAATATTTTGATTTGTGAATAGTTTCTAAGTGTTCAGCTGGTATATTCTATACATTGTGCTAGTGCATATTAATAATCTAATTGATGGATGGTTAAATTGGTATTTCAATATATTTTGCTATCTAATGCAATTCTTCTGTAACGCACATCATTCCTGATTTCCAACTAATTTAGACTCCTTACTTTACTGCGGTTTTTGTTTACTAACAACCCAGACTACATCCTCTGTTGCTCATTTATCGTCCGACATTTAGTTGAAGCTTACTGCAAATGTTAGGATTTTTTCGTATTATCATATTTACTCTTAAACGACATAATTAAAAAAACTTTGCATTCATCTAATTGACTGATGCAAAGATAATTATTGCTGATGTTTACTGTAGAATATTTGTACAAATAATGAGAAGCACTTATATAAGGGTGCCTGAATGGAACTATGCATGGTGCTGCCGGAGGAGCTTGAGAAAGTCTTTCAGATTTTACCCCCATCCAAACTACATGGAGTATGTACAGGGTTTTTTGAGATTTTCATCCGATTCAAATAATGTACATCATAATGGGACTTCAATATCTCATACATAAAGGTTACACTTTAGGAACCTTTTTCCATTTGACTATATTGGTGATGTCCCATTTTATTGGACTCTAATATCTGCTTGAATGAAATGGTTCCTTTACCTTGAGGTTGCATGTGATATTTGGTTCTGAGGTACAGGATACAATTACAGAAATATTGGTAAAGCTTGTTTCTTGCTCTAACATCATGAGTCTGTTGTTAGCATTTAGGCCACTGTCCCAGAATATCCCCTTAGTTCGGCTACATTTCATCTCAATCATACTCCGCAGAAGTTTCACTTAGTCGTTTTATTCTGCATTCCAGTGATTTTGTGAAATATATTTACCTTGAGTTAGAGATGTATCAAAAGTAACATCTGATGCAATATGATTCACATATGACAGTATTTGATCTTTTATCTCACAGTAGTACTTATGTGATAATTGCTCCAAATTTGAAGGAAATGTTCATTGGAGCAGTCTGCTACCTAATCCCTTCTTTGGAAGTTAAAGACTTCATTCCTTTGATGAAAAGATCTTCGTGATGAGAACTAAAGATGGTGCAGCAGACGCAATATTTCTCAGCCGCAGACAAATACAAGTAGATACAGAAACCTTAACTACACAAAGACACTTACTCAGCACTTGATTCATTCACTTAACTCACATATAACATTCAAAAGTTACTTCTGACATAAGTGAAGTTCATATCACAAAGAGTTAACTAATTTCAGATATTAAATCATAATCCTAAATGGTAGAAACCAAATTAAAATACAAACCAGACTACTTCAAACTGTACCAAAGTACTTGCTAATGAAATTGTACGAATAATGTCATTTAAAAGGAAGTAAATGTTTCAATTCACGGATTTTTCTCCTGTTTGATCACTTTTTTAAGCTTGTTACTTGAAAATTGTGCAAGATCATCACCAACATCTACTACAGATGACACATCCTCTTCTCTACTTCTTTTGGCAGGAGTCTTTGCATGAGAAGTCATCTCATTTTTAGCCATTGAATCCTACAAAAGAAAAATTAATTATTAAAAACCATATTGTAGATAAGAAGCTATATAGGCAAAGTTTGAATTAGTCACCTTGAAAGTTGTGTCTGCATTAGTGTATTGTTCACACTCAAAATCAGGGTCCTATTAAGAAAATAGTAACATAATTAATTAAAACTTGATAATCTCTTATGTAAAATCAGAAGGAAAATTAGTGTATTATGAAGTATTTGAGTAACGATCACATACAGTGAATGTATCATCTTGTGCAGGTTGACTATATTGTTGTATAAGGTTATCGTCCTCGCTGATTTTAACAACATTATAAACTTCCGCATGCACTTTAATGATGGAGCTCTTGACAGTCACTTTAAACAGGACTTTTTTGTCAAGAATATCATACAACTCCACTGGATAAGAACACTCATCAGCAACAGCAGAAGTCTAAGACCGAATTAGTGTTAGAAATGGTAAAACACAAAGAATTAAAATAAAAAGTATAACTACTAAACCATCCCTTAAATCGTTATCCTACTTTTCATTCTGGTAGGAATGGAATCAAAAAAAATATTAGGGCTCTTCCTCTTGAGTGATATAACAAATGGTTAGTTCCAATTAATTTAAGGGTGTACTGGAGGTTCGAGTTAATTTTAATTATAATTTTGCAAATATACCATATTTACCTTTCTTACCTTCATTGAAAAAATATAGTAAAAATTAATACGAAAAAAATATACCTCAATTGAAATTTCATTTAACTCATTAGCAGACTTCCCAATGAGACTTGTTGCTTCACGATCCCAAAGCAACAAAGATATAAAGCCAGTGTGATCCATTACTTGTACTCGAAACTTGTACCTGAAAGACATGTTTAGAATAAGAAATTGAAACTTTAGTTTTATTTAATATTTTATAGTAAAATTGGTCCTTATTTTTGTAACTTGCAACTTTAGTTGTATTTCACAGTAAATATTGAAGCTTATCAAACCTATGAGTGACAGAACTATCAAGGCGATCACATTTCTTGCAGTGAAATTTACTTCCAATTTTGTCAACCTTCTTCGAGCATTTCTTGCACCCCAAATATGACCATTCTTTCTCAAGTAGAAGATTCACTACAGTCGCAACAATCCAAATATGTCCTTCCTGAAAAGAAGTCAAGTTATAGCAATGTATCTTGCAAATTTGATTGTTGGAATCTATATATAAATGCCAAGAGCATAAGCTGTGAAAATTCCATTTATTTCCAAAACCAAAAAAGATAAACAACTAAGCATAGATATTAAATTAGTTCCATTAAATGATACCTTCAATAGTTCAATTTGTAAGCATTCGAATGCATAAGAGAATATCACATCAACAAAAGCATTTAGGATTTCAGTTGTACAATGTTCCTCCTACTGTAATCATTCGAGAAACAGAGAGGAAAGACATTGCAACCACACTACTACTAACCCTCCTTTCCACTGCACCAAGCTGATGCTTGGGCTCTAAGTCTTAAGGGGAAGATTTCAGATTTTAATACCCAACAAATAGAACCAATCCACACGGAAAATAATGCTACATTTCCACATACACATAAAATTGCTAATTTGATTCCAACTGAACCATTCAATAGTAAAGAAAGTGTGAGGCCAAGACATATGTCTATAACAAAGTTTTCCTACCAACTTATGTAACAGGGATTCCAAAAAACATATATGTGCACATTTAGGAAAACAAATAGTATTTATAGACCTAACAGTGTTATTGTCGCGACCCAAATCCCGGTCGTGATGGCGCCCAGCACACTACTAGGCAAGCCCGACCATTATTCAACACTTAACTCAATTTATCAAAAATAGTGGAAAGAAATATCAATTAAGCAAGATTAAAGTACTGAAGATTTTAACAAAATACACAATATAATCTCACTAGGACCCGGTGTCACGAATCTGAGCCTCTAGAATACAGAATATCATCCTAATACACGGTATATCCAAAGTCCGATACTACGGAAATAAAGAGATAGGATAGGAGGGAGAAGATCAATGGCTACGAATGCCGTGCAGCTACCTCGATACTCCCAGAGGCTGGATCTGCTGATCAACTGGATCTACTAAGCCTGAGACTGTCCTGGATCTGCACACAAGGTGCAGGGAGTAAAGTGAGTACTCCGACCCAGTGAGTAATAAAAGTAACTACAGTCCGAAGATAAGAAAATCCAGTAAATACACAAAGTAAGCTACAATCCGAATATACAGCAACATATGGAATTGAGCAGCTAAACACCAGTATAAATACAAATACATGAATGCAATGCAATGCATATGATGGTACATTTCAGTACCCACTGCGGCGTGCAGCCCGAGCCATCCATATTTATTTATCGTCGACGGCGCTCACTGGGGGTGTGTACAGACTCCGGAGGGGCTCCTACAGCCCAAGCGCAATATCTTGGTCAGTCATTGTTACCTGACCGGTCAGCCATTGTTACCTGACCAATTTATATCATACAGTGCCATTGTTACCACTGTTCAAGTATATCATCCAGTGTCATTGTTACCACTATTTCAAGTATATCACACAGTGTCATTGTTACCACTGTTTCAAGTATATCACACAGTGTCATTGTTACCACTGTTTCAAGTATATCACACAGTGTCATTGTTACCACTGTTTCAAGTCACTTTATAATCAGTCCAGAAAATAATATAATAAGCCCCTTGGGCATTTACAAAACAGAAGTTCCCAGCCCGGAATACATTTAAAAATATCATTTAAGTTTTCAACATTTAGAATTATGGCTGAGTTTGCAAAATAACATTTAAAACCTTGGACTGAAATTAAATGATATGCAAATCATGCTAAGCAGTAATATCAATCCTCGAAGGATTTTACAAATCGGCACAAGGCCCCAAACATGGCATCAAGCCCAGTAATATCAATGAAGTATGTGTATCAATCACCAGTATAGCATAAACATCACATGGGATGGACCAAGTCACAATCCCCAATAGTATCCGACCCCGCACTTGCCATGGAGTGCGTGTCACGCCTCAATATAGCGTTACGATGTGAAAGTCCGGGGTTTCAAACCCTCAGAACAACATTTACATCTAGTACTCACCTCAAGACGGCCAAAAGTCTACTCCGTGATGCCCTTTCCTTTCTAATCGACCTCCTCGAGCGTCAAATCTTGCCAAAACCACAAGGAAGATAATACAATAGGCTAAGGAAATATAACCCAATCGAAAAGACTCGAAAAATATCGAAAATCACGAAATTTGCAAAACTCGAGCCCCGGGCCCACTTCTCGAAAAATTATGAAAGTCACATCACAGGATTCCTCGTCTCGCCACGAGTCCGTACATATAAAATTTACCAAAATCGGAGTTCATTTGACCCCTCAAATCACCAAATCTTATTTTCAAATCCCTAGGCCTAAATCCTCAATTTTTCTACAATTTTCATGCTCAAATCCATACATAATTGATGTACTTAACTCAAAATAGGTGGGGATAACTTACCTTCACATTGATGATGAAAATCCCCTCTTGAAGCTCCCCAAAAATCGTCCATACTTTGAAGAAATGAAGAAAAGTGAGCTAAATCCGTGTATAAAAGAATCTGCCTGTGCTTCATCGAGTTGTACCTTGCACTTGTGCTATACAAGTTGTACATCCTATTAAAATTGTTCCTTGTCGGACACCTTCTGTTTAAACACCTATAACGTCTTGTATAAATATTCAAATGACAAACGGTTTGAAGATTTAGAAACTAGACTCAAAGATCTTTAATTTGATAGGTTGTACACCATATAACTTTTTATATATCCCGAGATATGAGCTTCTAAAATGCATCGTAAATTCTGCCAAAATTGCTCCAGCAGCCCTTTTCGATCCATCGTAACTTTCTGAGATGATATCCAAATCATGAATGCTTTAACTTTCCAAAAACTAGAATATATGGGATACAACTTTCTTGTTTTGCACTCTTTCTGATTTCTTATAGATTACAAGATATGAGCTTCCAAATTGGACTACTCGCACCTAAAATTTTCTGGGCACAGCAGAATTTTCTGCAATTTTTCCTAAGTCCGAAATCACTCTGAGACACCTCCGAAACACTCCCGAGCCCTCGGGGCTCCAAACCAAATATGAACACTGACTCTAAAACATCATACAAACTTGCTCGAGCGATCAAATCACCAAAATAACATCAAAATCAATGATTTGAGCCTTAAATCCAAGAATTCTTTCAAATTTCATAAACTTTCAAATTTTCCAATTTAAGGCCGAAACCCGTCAAACAATGTCCGTTTGTAACCAAACTTTACAGGAAGCGCTTAACCAACATATATGACTTGTACCGGGTGTCAGAACCAAAATATGAGCCCGATACCATTACTTTCTGATCAAATTTCATTTTTATTTTCCTTAAACATTTTCAGAAAATAATTTCACGAAAAAATTCATTTCTCTGGCCTGGGACCTTGGAATTCGATTCCGGAAACACGTTCAACTCCCATATTTTTCTATGAACCTTTCGAGACCGAAAAATCACGGGTCCGGGTCCGTTTACCAAAAATGTTGACCAAAGTCAACTTTAACAATATTAAATATCAAAATTTTCCAAATTTTCCCCATAATTCATATATTTCAACACAAAGATATTCTGGACACACTCCTAAGTCCCAAATAACCTAACAAAGCTATCCAAACCATAAAATTCGCATTTCAAATCCGATATCAAAATTTCCACTTCCGGCCAAATTTTCTAAAAAACCTTCAATTTTCCATCTTTAGCCGAACGGCTCCAAAATGACCTACGGACCTCCGAATTCACTTCCGATCGTGCTCCCAAATCCAAAATCACCATACGGAGCTACTCCTAGTCTCGGAATCCCAAACGGACATCAATAACACTGAAATGCATTTTAAACCAAACTGATGCAATTTCTTCTAAAATGCTATCTTCCACAATAGGCTCCAAAACGCTCCCGGGTTATCCAAAACCCGATCCGGGCATACCCCCAAGTCCGAAATCATCATACGAACCTGTGGGAACCTTCGGATCCCAATTCCGAGGCCGTTTACTTAAAATTCCAATCCTAGTTCATTTCTTCAATTTTAAGCTTTCAAAATGAGAATTTCCATTTAGATTTGACTCCAAACTTCCTGAATTTTAATTCGGACCATACACACAAGTCAATATACCTAAGTTGAAGCCGCTCATGACCTCAAACTGCTGAATGACGCGCCGGAGCTCAAAACGACCGGTCGGGTCGTTACAGTTATACATACTGTCACGGCCCAATTCCCGAACCTGGTCGTGATGGCACCTCTCGTGAAGACAAGACCAGTCATTCAACCCAATTCATCCTTTTAAGACAATTAATTAACATAATTATAGTATAAACATGGTTTAATAATATCCAATAGCGGAAAGTATAGATAAAATACGGAAATCCAACCCAACTCAGCCCTAACAGGGGTGTCACAAGTCATGAGCTACTACAGAGTTTACTAAAATTCTACAAGGTATGGAATTAGGAACGACATCTGAAGATATCATAAATACAGAAGATAAGGGAGAAAACGGGTCTGCGAACGCCATGCAGCTACCTCGATAACTCCGATGAAAACTGAATAGCAGAAAACTCGCTCTATGCCTCAGAAATACCTGTACCTGCACACATGGTGCAGGGAGTAATGTGAGTACTCCGACCCAGTGAGTAATAAATATAAATAATAACTTAGGGTAAGAAAACATGTTAAGGCACACAACACTCTATACAGAAGCAGTGAAATCATTTAAAATAACAATTCAGTGAAACATCATGTGAAATTTCTTTAAAACCAGTAAAAACAGGTAATTTGGCAGTAAAATGACGAGTAGAAATCTACCTCTCGGGCTCAATATCAAAACAACGAGTAGAAATCTGCCCCTCGGGCTCAGTATCAAAATAATAAGTAGAAATCTGCCCCTCGAGCTCAGTATCAAAATAATAAGTAGAAATCTGCCCCTTGGGCTCAGTATCTCAGAATAGTATCAGCCCCTCGGGCTCAGTATCTCAGAACAGTATCAGCCCCTCAGGCTCAGAACAGTATGAAGCAACCAGTCAATTAAATAAGAGCACATAATTATTATGGCGGATAATGCAGATGAGGATTAAATGCATGAGTGCAATGCAATGCATATGACGGTACCCTCTGATACCCACTGCGACGTGCAGCCCGAGCCATCCATATTTATTTATCGTCGACGACGCTCACTGGGGGTGTGTACAGACTCCGGAGGGGCTCCTACAGCCCAAGCGCAATAACAAGCCATCTCGTGGCATCAATCAAGTCCTGGTCAGTCATTGTTACCTAACCAATTTATATCACACAGTGTCATTGTTACCACTGTTTCAAGTCACATCATACAGTGTCATTGTGTCACGACCCGGATTTCCCACCATCGGGTGCCGTGATGGCGCCTACTATCGGATCTAGGCAAGCCAAATATTTAAAACACATTTCCTGCTTTCTTTCAAACAATATAATAAACGAGACAAAATCTAAGCGGAAGACTTTAAATCTAAAGCAACTGAAAACCAAAAGTGCGGAAGTTTGAACCAAAATACTACCCAGAGTCTGGTGTCACTAGCTCACGGACTACTACAGAATACTACAATCAATGTCTGAAGGGAAAATACATCATGTTTGTCTGATACAAGATAAACAAACAAAAAAACATGGAAAGGGACTTCGGCCTGCGAACGCCAGCTAGGCTACCTCGAGAGTCCCTGGACTGAAGATAGCTCCCAGAAGTCCTACTGCTGCGGTCCGTAAGCTGCTCCCTGATCTGTGCACCAAAAATGCACAGAGTGTAGCATCAGCACAACCGACCCCATGTGCTGGTAAGTGCCTGGCCTAACCCCGGCGAAGTAGTGACGAGGCTAGACAGTACCTACCACAATTAACCTGTACAGATATATATACAACAAGTGCAAGAAAATAATAACAAGATAATACAAAGTAAAACTGGGAGGGGACATGCTATTGGGGAGTAACAGATAAAAATGAAATACGGCGTGCCACACGATCCCATAATATCATATATAAGTGGACGGCGTGCCACACGATCCCATAATATCATATATAAGTGGACGGCATGCCACACGATCCCATAATATCATATATAAGTGGACGGCGTGCCACACGATCCCATAATATCATATATAAGTGGACGGCGTGCCACACGATCCCATAATATCATATATAAGTGGACGGCGTACCACACGATCCCATAATATCATATATAAGTGGACGGCGTGCCACACGATCCCATAATATCATATATAAGTGGACGACGTGCCACACGATCCCATAATATCATATATAAGTGGACGGCGTGCCACACGATCCCATAATATCATATATAAGTGGACGACGTGCCACACGATCCCATAATATCATATATAAGTGGACGGCATGCCACACGATCCCATAATATCATATATAAGTGGACGGCGTGCCACACGATCCCATAATATAGATCGTAATATCTGACTTCATATAGTAGACCCCTTCGGGGGAGAATAACAACTCAATACCTTTAACCCGGCAAGGGTACAGCTAACAGCCCAAAATATCCCGACAAGGGAGAATATATATATATCAGTCTACACATCCCGGCAAGGGAGTATTCACAACACATTCTCCTTTTAAATCATTCTTCCTCAACCGTTCACATTATATGAAACTTATCAAATAAACAAGGAGCTTGTGTCACATTATTCGAATTAAAAGCAATCAAGACTCACGGTAATGCTAGACTCCGGTGCATAGATAATCGTCACCATGCCTATACACCGTACTCCTCATTAGCAAGTAGCAAATATCATCCTAATCCTATTCCCTTAAGCCAAAGTTAGAACAAACACTTACCTCGAATGCTCCAAACTCAACTCACGCTTCTAGTATAGCTTTACCTCTTGATTCCACCACCAATCCACTCGAATCTAGTCATAATTAACTTAATCACATTAATAATTACTAAATAAATCATCCCCAATGCATGAGAATAGATTTTTCAAGGTTTTTCCCAAAAAGGTCAAAAATACCCCCGGACCCACGTGGTCGAAACTCGAGGTTCGGACCAAAACCCGGTTACCCATTCCCCCATGAATCCCAATATATGATTTGTTTTTAAATCGGACCCCAAATTGAGGTCCAACTTCTCAATTTGTAGAAAACCTAGGTTCTACCCAAAACACTCAATTTTCCCCATGAAAATCTTTGATTTGAAGTTGAAATTATGTTAAAAGATGTTAAGGAATAAAGAAATTAAGTTAGAAATCACTTACCAATCGTTTTGGAGAAAATAAAGTTGTTTGGAAAATCGCCTCTTAGGTTTTAGGTTTTTGAAAAGTGAAAATGACTGAGATTTTCCGAACTTGTATACCTTTCTGAGGACCTGGCGCGGACCGCACAAAAATGTGTTGCGGCCGCGCCGAGTGGGAGAAAAATTGGGGCTTCTCTGAACCCATCCAGCGCGGACCGCACTGTTTTGGTGCGCGGCCGCGCTGGTTGACCTGAAACCCTAGCCCTCAGACTTAGCCACGCGGACCGCACAGAAAGGCATCGCGGCTCCAGCGCGGACCGCGCGGAAATGACCGCGGCCGCGCTGGTGTCTGCAACACCTCAACCTGCATTTTCTTAAGTCCAAGACCTCCTCGGGCTCATTCAAAACTCACCCGAGCCCTAGGGGGTCCAAACCAAACATGCACACAACCTTAAAAACATCTTACGGACTTACTCATGCGATCAAATCGCCAAAATAACATCATATACATAGGATCAAGCCTCAAACACATGATTTTCTTTCTTTAACTTTCATAACTCAAATTCTCCATTTTTAGTCTGAAACACATCATATGACGTCCGTTTTTAGCCAAACTTTACAGATAGTGCTTAACACATATTTAAGACTTGTACCGGGCGTCGGAACCAAAATACGAGCCCGATACCTATATTTTCTAACCCCTTTTTCATTTCAAATTTTCATATCAAATTTCAGAAAAACAATTTCTTTCAAAAATTCATTTCTCGGGCTTGGGACCTCAGAATTTGATTTCGGGCACATGCTCAAGTCCCATATTTTTCTACGGACCCTCCGGGACCGTCGAATCACAGGTCTGGGTCCGTTTACCCAAAATGTTGACCAAAGTCAACTTTATACATATTAATACCAAAATTCATCAAATGTTTCACATAATTCACATATTCTAACATAAAAACTTTCCAGCTACGCGCCGAAACTACGCACGCCAATCGAGGTAACTAAAAGTGAGGTTTTCAAGGCCTCGAAAGTGCGGAACAAGGAAGAACTACGGTGATGACCCTTCGGGTCGTCACATTCTCCACCTCTAAAACAACCGTTTGTCCTCGAACGGACAAAAGAAATAAGTACCTGAGTCGGGAAATAAATGAGGATAACGGCTCCGCATATCGGACTCGGACTCCTAGGTCGATGCCTCAGGAGGCTGACCTCTCCACTGAACACGCACCGAAGGAAAACTCTTCGACCTCAACTGTCGAACCTGCCGGTCTAGAATAGCCACCGGCTCCTCCTCATATGACAGATCCTTGTCCAATCGGACAGTGCTGAAATCCAAAACGTGCGATGGATCTCCGCGATACTTCCGGAGCATAGATACATGAAACACGGGATGCACAGCTGACAAGCTAGGTGGCAAGGCAAGTCTATAAGCCACCTCTCCCACACGATCAAGAATCTCAAATGGACCGATGAACCTAGGGCTGAGCTTGCCCTTCTTCCCAAATCTCATCACGCCCTTCATAGGCGATACACGGAGCAATACCCACTCACCGACCATGAAAGCAACATCTCTGACCTTGCGGTCTGCATAACTCTTCTGTCTGGACTGAGCTGTACGAAGTCTATCCTGAATAATCCTGACCTTGTCCAAGGCCTCCTGAACCAGATCCGTACCCAATAATCGAGCCTCTCCCAGCTCAAACCATCCAACTGGAGACCGACATCACCTACCATACAACGCCTCATACGGAGCCATCTGAATGCTGGACTGGTAGCTGTTGTTGTAGGCGAACTCTGCTAAAGGCAAAAACTGGTCCCACGAGCCTCCAAAATCAATGGCACAGGCTCGGAGCATGTCCTCAAGAATCTGAATAGTCCTCTCGGACTGACCGTCCGTCTGGAGATGAAATGTTGTACTCAACTCAACCTGGGTGCCCAACTCTCGCTGAACCGCTTTCCAAAAATGCGAGGTAAACTGCGTACCCCGATCCGAAATGATGGATAGCGGCACCCCATGAAGGCGAACAATCTCTCTGATATAAATCTTGGCTAACCTTTCGGACGAATAGGTGGCTGCAACAGGAACAAAATGCGCTGACTTGGTCGGCCTATCAACAATGACCCAAACTGCATCAAACTTTTTCCGAGTCATCGGGAGTCCAGTAACGAAATCCATGGTAATCCTCTCCCACTTCCACTCGGGAAGTGCAATCCTCTGAAATAGACCACCGGGTCTTTGATGCTCGTACTTAACCTGCTGACAATTCAAACACCGAGCCACGTGCGCAACGATGTCTTTCTTCATCGCCACCAACAGTGCTGCCTCAGATCCTGATACATCTTCGCGGCGCCCGGGTGAATAGAATATCGAGAACTGTGGGCCTCCGCTAAGATCAACTCTCGAATCCCATCAACATTGGGCACACAAACTCGCCCCTGCAATCTCAATACACCATCATCATCTAAGGTTACTTTCTTGGCACCTCCACGCTGCACCGTGTCTCTCAAGACACACAAATGGGGATCCTCAAACTGCCGCTCGCGGATATGCTCTAATAGTGAGGAACGAGCAACCGTGCATGCTAACACTCTGCTAGGCTCAGAAATATCCAACCTCACAAGACGATTGGCCAAGGCCCGTACATCCAAAGAAAGCGATCTCTGGCTGACTGGAATATAAGCAAGACTACCCATGCTGGCGGACTTCCTGCTCAATGCATCGGCCACTACATTGGCCTTCCCCGGGTGGTATAAGATAGTAACATCATAATCCTTTAGCAACTCTAACCACCTCCTCTGTCTCAAATTCAACTCTTTCTGCTTGAACATATACTGAAGACTCTTGTTATCAGTGTAAACCTCACACGTCACGCCATATAAGTAATGCCTCCAGATCTTTAGGGCATGAACAATGGCTGCCAACTCGAGATCATGAACCGGATAATTCTTCTCGTGGATCTTCAACTGCCTCGAAGCATAAGCAATGATCTTGCCTTCCTACATCAACACTGCACCAAGCCCAATACGAGACGCATCACAATAGACCGTATATGGCCTTGAACCTGTGGGCAAAACCAATACTGATGCCGTAGTCAGAGCCGTCTTGAGCTTTTGGAAGCTCGTCTCACACTCGTCCGACCACATGAACTGGGCACCCTTCTGGATCAATCTGGTCATAGGGGCTGCAATGGATGAAAACCCCTCCACGAACCGACGGTAGTAACCTGCTAACCCCAGGAAACTCCGAATATCCGTAGCTGAAGCTGGTCGAGGCCAGTTCTTGACTGTCTCTATCTTCTTCGGGTCTACCTGAATACCTACTCCTAATACGACATAACCCAGGAATGCGACCGAACTCAACCAAAACTCGCACTTTGAGAACTTAGCATACAACTGACTATCCTTTAGGGTCTAAAGGACCACTCTGAGGTGCTGCTCATGCTCCTCCTGACTGCGGGAGTATATAAGAATATCGTCAATGAAGACTATCACGAACAAGTCCAAATAAGGTCTGAACACTCGGTTCATCAACTCCATGAACGCTGCTGGGGCATTAGTCAATCCAAATGACATGACCAAAAACTCATAGTGCCCATACCGAGTGCGAAATGCTGTCTTAGGGACATCAGACGCCCTAATCCTCAGCTGGTGGTAGCCAGATCTCAAATCTATCTTTGAAAACACCCTCGCACCCTGAAGCTGGTCGAATAAATCGTCGATCCTCGGCAGTGGATACTTATTCTTAATTGTAACCTTGTTCAATTGTCTGTAATCGATGCACATTCTCATCGAACCATCCTTTTTCTTAACAAACAACACCGGCGCACCCCAAGGCGAAACACTGGGTCTAATGAAACCTTTCTCAAGCAAATCCCGCAGTTGTTCCTTTAACTCTTTCAACTCCGGTGGGGCCATACGATATGGCGGGATAGAAATGGGCTGAGTGCCCGGGGCCAAATCAATACAAAAGTCGATATCCCTGTCGGGCAGCATACCCAACAAGTCTGAAGGGAAAACCTCAGGAAACTCCCGAACAACGGGCACAAAATCAATAGAAGGGGCCTCCGTGCTAGAATCGCAAACATACGCCAAGTAGGCCAAACATCCCTTCTCGACCATACGCCAAGTTTTCACATACGAGATAACACTGCGGGTACAATGACCAGAAGTCCCCCTCCACTCTAAACGGGGTAAATCCGGTAAGGCTAAGGTTACGATTTTGGCATGGCAATCCAAGATAGCATGGTACGGGGATAACCAATCCATCCCCAATATAACATCGAAGTCGACCATGTCCAAAAGCAACAAATCAACACGGGTCTCAAGACCCCCAAACACTACGATACAAGAACGATGAACTTGGTCGACCACAATAGAATCACCCACCGGTGTTGACACATAAACAGGAATACTCAATGAGTCACTAGGCATAACCGAATAGGGTGCAAAATAGGACGACACATATGAATACGTAGATCCGGGATCAAATAGCACAGAAGCATCCCTATCACTGACCAGAATGGTACCTGTAATCACAGCATCTGATGACTCAGCCTCTGTCCTGGCTGGCAAAGCATAACAACGGGGCTGGGACCCACCTCCCTAAATCATATCCCTGGGACGATCTGCTGCTGGCTGACCCCTACCTCTAGCGGTCTGAGCTCCACCTCTAAGACCTTTACCTCCACCTTTATGTCGTCTACCCCCGCCTCTAGCTGGCTGGGCAGGCGGTGGGGCAACTGGTGCCTGGATCATCGGGCGAGAACCCTGCTGCTGCGAGCTGTTGGAAGCTCGAGGGCAATATCTGGCAATGTGACTCACATCGCCGCAAGTATAACAAGCCCTCGGCTGTTGAGAAAAACGAAGTGGTGGTGCACTGATAGGTGCTGATAGTGAACTAAAGAGCTGCTGATCAGAATACTGCGGCTGAGAACCACGACCACCTGGTGTACCATGAGAAGCCTGGAGAGCTGACTGAAAGGGCCTCGAAGGATGGCCTCTACCATAAGAATCCCTACCTCTAGACGAGGTACCACTGAATCTACCAGAATGACGGGGCCTCTTATCAGACCCATGACCACCTCCCTGAGCAAGTGCCATCTCTATCCGGCGGGCACCATCTGCCACCTTCTGAAATGAAATCTCACTACTGGCACTCATGGCTATCTGAACACGGATCGACTGGGACAACCCATCAATAAACCTCCGCACCCTCTCTCTATCAGTGGGGAGTATCACAATGACATGACGAGCAAGATCAATGAACCGGGTCTCATACTGGGTGACCGTCATAGGACCCTGCTGGAGACGCTCAAACTGCCTGCGAAGAGCATCTCGCTGAGTAACTGGAAGAAACTTCCCCAGAAATAACTCTGAAAACTGATCCCAGGTCAATGATGGCGACCCTGCTGGCCTGGCTAAACAGAAATCCCTCCACCAAGTCTTGGCGGATCCTGCCAGGCGAAAAGTGGTGAAGTCGACCCCATTGGTCTCTACAATACCCATAGTCCGTAGAACCTCATGACAGCTGAATATGAAATCCTGAGCATCCTCTGAAGGGGTGCCACTATATGTGGTTGTGAAGAGCTTGGTGAAACGATCAAGCCTCCACAAAGCATCCGCGGACATAGCCACACTATCGCTGGACTGAGCCGCAATACCTGGCTGGGCTGCCACAGCTGGCTGAACTGCCACGGCTGGCTGAACTGCTGGAACCTGAGCCTGAGGAGCTACCGGCTCTAGAGTACGAGTATCGGGAGTCTGAACTCCTCCCCCAGCCTGAGATGTGGTTGGAGCTACGGGAAGCAAACCCGCTCTAGAAATGCCCTCCATAAAGCCTACCAGTCGGAACAAAGCGTCCTGAAGCACTAGAGTGGCTATGAAACCCTCTGGGACCTGAGATGGGCCCACTAAAATAGCTGGGGTCGGAACCTCCTCCTCAAAATCGACCTGAGGCTCCGTCGCTAGAAATGCTGCTCGGGGCTGAGCTCTACCCCAGCCTCGGCCTCTGGCACGGCCTCGCCCTCGCCCTCTGCCCTTAATAGGGGCTGTTGCTGGGGGCTCAGGCTGTTGCACGGTAGAAGATGAAGCACGTGTCCTCGCCATCTGCGAAAGAACAGAGTGGAAAGACAATCAGTACTTGAGAAACAGAATCGCACGACAAGAATGAACAAGGTGAAGTTTTCCTAACTCAGTAGCCTCTGAGAGATAAATACAGACGTCTCCGTACCGATCCCTCAGACTCTACTGAACTTGTCCGTGAGTTGTGAGAGGTCAGCCTCCTGAGGCATCGACCTGGGAGTCCGAGTCCGATATGCGGAGCCGTTATCCTCATTTATTTCCTGACTCAAGTACTTCTTTCTTTTGTCCGTTCGAGGACGAATGGTTGTTTTAGAGGTGGAGAATGTGACGACCCGAAGGGTCATCACCATAGTTCTTCCTTGTTCCGCACGCCAATTGAGGCCCTACTATCGGAGCTAGGCAAGCCAAATATTTAAAACACCTTTCCTGGTTTCTTTCAAACAATATAATAAACGAGACAAAATCTAGGCGGAAGACTTTAAATCTAAAGCAACTGAAAACCAAAAGTGCGGAAGTTTGAACCAAAATGCTACCTAGAGTCTGGTGTCACTAGCTCACGGACTACTACAGAATACTATAATCAATGTCTGAAGGGAAAATACATCATGTTTGTCTGATACAAGATAAACAAACAAAAAAACATGGAAAGGGACTTCAGCCTGCGAACGCCAGCTAGGCTACCTCGAGAGTCCCTGGACTGAAGATAGCTCCCAGAAGTCCTACTGCTGCGGTCCGTAAGCTGCTCCTTGATCTGTGCACCAAAAATGCACAGAGTGTAGCATCAGCACAACCGACCCCATGTGCTGGTAAATGCCTGGCCTAACCCCGGCGAAGTAGTGATGAGGCTAGACAGTACCTACCACAATTAACCTGTACAGATATATATACAACAAGTGCAAGAAAACAATAATAAGATAATACAAAGTAAAACTGGGAGGGGACATGCTATCGGGGAGTAAAAGATAAAAATGAAATATCGGAAATAAATAGAAGAAACTCCGGTTTCCATGATATATATATATATATAGTGGACGGCGTGCCACACGATCCCATAATATCATATATAAGTGGACGACGTGCCACGCGATCCCATAATATCATATATAAGTGGACGATATGCCACACGATCCCATAATATCATATATAAGTGGACGGCGTGCCACACGATCCCATAATATCATATATAAGTGGACGGCATGCTACACGATCCCATAATATCATATATAAGTGGATGGCATGCCACACGATCCCATAATATCATATATAAGTGGACGGCGTGCCACACGATCCCATAATATCATATATAAGTGGACGGAGTGCCACACGATCCCATAATATCATATATAAGTGGACGGCATGCCACACGATCCCATAATATAGATCGTAATATCTGACTTCATATAGTAGACCCCTTCGGGGGAGAATAACAACTCAATACCTTTAACCCGGCAAGGGTACAGCTAACAGCCCAAAATATCCCGACAAGGGAGAATATATATATATATATATATATATATCAGTCTACACATCCCGGCAAGGGAGTATTCACAACACATTCTCCTTTTAAATCATTCTTCCTCAACCGTTCACATTATATGAAACTTATCAAATAAACAAGGAGCTTGTGTCACATTATTCGAATTAAAAGCAATCAAGACTCACGGTCATGCTAGACTCCGGTGCATAGATAACCGTCACCATGCCTATACACCGTACTCCACATTAGCAAGTAGCAAATATCATCCTAATCCTATTCCCTCAAGCCAAAGTTAGAACAAACACTTACCTCGAATGCTCCAAACTCAACTCACGCTTCTAGTATAGCTTTACCTCTTGATTCCACTACCAATCCGCTCGAATCTAGTCATAAGTTACTTAATCACATTAATAATTACTAAATGAATCATCCCCAATGCATGAGAATAGATTTTTCAAGGTTTTTCCCAAAAAGGTGAAAAATACCCCCGGACCCACGTGGTCGAAACTCGAGGTTTGGACCAAAACCCGGTTACCCATTCCCCCATGAATCCCAATATATGATTTGTTTTTAAATCGGACCCCAAATTGAGGTCCAACTTCTCAATTTGTAGAAAACCTAGGTTCTACCCAAAACACTCAATTTTCCCCATGAAAATCTTTGATTTGAAGTTGAAATTATGTTAAAAGATGTTAAGGAATAAAGAAATTAAGTTAGAAATCACTTACCAATCGTTTTGGAGAAAATAAAGTTGTTTGGAAAATCGCCTCTTAGGTTTTGGGTTTTTGAAAAGTGAAAATGACTGAGATTTTCCGAACTTGTATACCTTTCTGAGGACCTGGCGCGGACCGCACAAAAATGTGTTGCGGCCGCGCCGAGTGGGAGAAAAATTGGGGCTTCTCTGAACCCTTCCAGCGCGGACCGCACTGTTTTGGTGCGCGGCCGCGCTGGTTAACCTGAAACCCTAGCCCTCAGACTCAGCCACGCGGACCGCACAGAAAGGCATCGCGGCCGCGCGGCTCCAGCGCGGACCGCGCGGAAATGACCGCGGCCGCGCTGGTGTCTGCAACACCTGAACCTGCATTTTCTTAAGTCCAAGACCTCCTATGCTCCATTCAAAACTCACCCGAGCCCTCGGGGCTCCAAACCAAACATGCACACAACCTTAAAAACATCTTACGGACTTACTCGTGCGATCAAATCGCCAAAATAACATCATATACATAGGATCAAGCCTCAAACACATGATTTTCTTTCTTCAACTTTCATAACTCAAATTCTCCATTTTTAGTCTGAAACACGTCATATGACGTCCGTTTTTAGCCAAACTTTACAGATAGTGCTTAACACATATTTAAGACTTGTACCGGGCGTCGGAACCAAAATACGAGCCCGATACCTATATTTTCTAACCCCTTTTTCATTTCAAATTTTCATATCAAATTTCAGAAAAACAATTTCTTTCAAAAATTCATTTCTCGGGCTTGGGACCTCAGAATTTGATTCTGGGCACACGCCCAAGTCCCATATTTTTCTACGGACCCTCGGGACCGTCGAATCACAGGTCCGGTTCCGTTTACCCAAAATGTTGACCGAAGTCAACATTATGCATATTAATACCAAAATTCATCAAATGTTTCACATAATTCACATATTCTAACATAAAAACTTTCCGGCTACGCGCCCGAACTACACACGCCAATCGAGGCAACTAAAAGCGAGGTTTTCAAGGCCTCGAAAGTGCGGAACAAGGAAGAACTACGGTGATGACCTTTCGGGTCGTCACACATTGTTACCACTGTTTCAAATCACTGTTGCGGAGCGCAGCCCGATCCATGCTCAGTCCAGAAATCATAATAAGCCCCTTGGGCATTTGTAAAATAGTAGTTCTCAGCCCGAAATATCATTTAGAAATATCATTTAAGTTTTCAAATCTTAGAAAGATGGCTGAGTTTGCAAAACAGTATGTAAAACCTTGGACTAAGATCAAATGATATGCATGTATGAAAAAACAGTGATGTCAATCTCTGAAGGATTCAAATAATTGGCAAGAAGCCCAAATGTAACAATTAAATCCAAGTAGAAAATACGGTAAAAACATCTGTCGGGACGGACTAAGTCACAATCCCCAATGGTGCTCTACCCCACGTCCATTATCCGGCATGCAAGTCACCTCAATATAGCGTTACGATGTGAAATTCCGGGTTTCAAACCCTCAGGACATCATTTACATCAATTACTCACCTCAAACCGGCTACTTCTTTAGCTCGCGACGCCTTTGCCCCTCGAATTGGCCTCCACGTGCGTCGAATCTGCCCAAAATCACAACGAATATGTCGCATTATGCTAAAGGGACAATACCCAATCGAAAGCAATCGAAAAATATCAAAATTCACGAATTTGACAAAACCCGAGTCCCGGGCCCACGTCTCAAAACTCAGAAATTTTTATACCAAGATGTTCTTCGTCCTCTCACGAGTCCAAACATATAAAGAACACAAAAATCGGAGCTCGTTTGACCCTTCAAATCGACCCTAGAAAATCTCAAAAGCACAAGCCCTAAAACCCCACTTTTCTACTGATTTTCATGTTCTAATTCACATATAATCTTGTATTTAACTTGGAAATAAGTAGAAACAACTCACCTTTGATGCTTGATAAAATCCCCCTTGAAATTCTCTCCAAAATCATCCAAGCCAAATGAAAGAAATGAAAGAAATAAGCCAAATAAGGCAAATCCGTGTTTAAAGAATCTGCCCGTGCTTCGTCGAGTTGTACCTTGCACTTGTGCTATACAAGTTGTACATCCTATTAAAAAATTTTCTTGTCGGACACCTTCTGTTTAAACACCCATAACATCTTGTATAAATATCCAAATTACAAACGGTTTGAAGATTTAGAAACTAGACTCGAATATCTTTAATTTGATAGGTTTTACACCATATAACTCTTTATATATCTCGATATATGAGCTTCTAAAGTCGGCTCCCTGAAATCCGAAAATTCTGGAGAAACTGCTCCACTAGTCATCTTCAATCGATCATAACTTTCTCTACATATGTCCAAATTACGATTTATTTATCTTTCTGGAAACTAAACACGAAGGGCTACAACTTTCATTTTTAAATAATCCCAAAATTCCTTGTAGATCAAAATATATAGGCCTCCGAAGTACGCTCCACGACTGTACATTTGCTGTCCAAAGACAGCTTAGCAGCAGAAATTGCAGTAGCTTTTTCTTTTCTTTTTGGGTCCGAATTCCATTCCATTAACCTTCCGAAATCCACCCGAGGCCCTCGGGACCTTAACCAATTATATCAACATGTCCCACAATATTATTCAAACTTGTCCCAACCTTCGGGACACCCAAAATAACATCAAATCATCATCGGATTCAAGCCTATGAATCTCAAGAACTTTCAAATTCCATTTTGATCAAAAACCCAACCAAACCACGTCCGAATGACCTTAAATTTTGCAGACAAGTCCAAAATGATATAACGAAGCTACATCAACTCTCAGAATTCCATTCCGGCCCTCGGATCAAAATCTCACCTATCAACCGGAATTCGCCAAAATACTAACTTTGCCAATTCAAGCTTAATTCTACACCGGTCATCACAAAAATATTTCGGACACACTCCTAAGTCCCAAATCACCTAACGAAGCTATCCGAACCATAAAATTCGCATTTCGAGCCCTCTAACACATAAATCAATATTCGATTGACTTTTCCAACTTAAGCTTCCTTAAAAGAGACTAAGTGTCTCAAACCTTACCAAAACTAGTCCGAATGACTTCAAATTTTGCACACAAGTCACATTTGACATTACGGACTTGCACCAACTTTCGGAATCGCATGCCGACCTCGATATCAAAATTTTCACTTCCGGTCGAATTTTCCTCAAAAACCTTCAAATTTCTATATTTAGCCAAATGACTTCAAAATGACTTCCGGACATCCAAATTCACTTCCGATCACTCTCTCAACTCCAGAATCACCATACGGAGCTATTCCCAGACTCGGAATCCCAAACGGACATCTATAACTCTGAAATGCCTTCCAACCCAAATTTATGAAATTCTTCTAAAATACTAACTTCCACAATATACGCCGAAATGCTCACGGGTTATCCAAAACCAAATTCGGACATACGTTCAAGTCCGAAATCATCATACAAACATGCTGGAACTTTCAGATCCCAATTCCGAGGTCGTTTACTCAAAATTCCAATCTTAGCCATTTTCTTCAACTTAAGGTTGCCGCAATGAAAAGTTTCTTTCCAATTTGACTCCGAATTTCCCGAAATTCAACTCTGACCATACGTACAAGTCAATATACCTAAAATAAAGTTGTTCATGACTTCCAACTACTGAACGATGCGCTAGAGCTCAAAACGACCGGTCAGATCGTTACACATACACAACATAACATTAGTTAAATACTAAAGGAGTTTAATAGATTAGTCACCTCCATGCAGTCGACCAATTCTCTAATAGTTTTAACTTCTACCGTTCCAGTAGCCAACTCATCAGAAAGAGAATAACTACGCTAAGAAGGTATTTGACTGATCCTGGCAGAGTTAGCTTCATTCACACTTGCCAATCTGTATTTACGCAAGGTTGTATTACTTTTAACCATAAACAATTATTTGCATAGTATCCACATAAACTTAATTTATGAAATAACTAATCTGGACTTAAAATCAACAGCTTGAGGAAGATCCGGGTTAATCCAGAGCTTTGAGACATGCCAAGTATTACGCACAGAATATTTGCCTATATATAACTTTAGTTTCTGAACCAAAAAATTAACATAAAAAATTTATCCCATGTCATCAAAACAATAGAAATACCTTGAAATTTGTGAGCTTTTATCAACTGCATAACAACTATGACCGGCTGATGGGGTGATCCCTCTAAATGTGGCAAGATTTGGTCAACGAATTCTCCCCAAAATGTTGCCGAGATATTATTTCTCCTGTGTAATTTATATAACAACTTAATCAGACAATGATAAGTTATCATGTTAATATATAACAAAGTAATTCATAGACGCAATCTTACTCATGATCTTCAAGTTCCACATTCATATAAGTGCTTTTTTATCACCTTGGTTATGGGATTCTACTTCACCATAACTTATAACCTCTCCAATGACATCTATAATAATTTAAAAAAATGATCCGGAGAAAGTTGATAAGACATTCAAATAAAAGAAATGTGAATTGAATACTTACCGAAGAGTTCACTTTCTTCAACATCAATTTTGTTTATCAAATACTCATAAGGTTTTAAGTCGAAGATACTCACACCAAAAAGATGATCATTTGCTTCCTCTACAATCGTCTTATGAGTAAATGTCAACTTCAATTTATACCGCGTGTATTTAAGTTTCGTATAATTTGGTCCAACCACAAAGTTCTTCATAAAGTACAAACCCAATTCTTGTATCTTTGGTTTGAACATACGTATAAGAGACCGACCAACAGTCGCATGAATACGATCGCCCTAGAAAAAATAATCATAATTAATATTGAGTCAGACAAATACTCAGTTGTACAGTGTTGTCACAGAGTATATTAAACAGTGAAGCATCAATGGGTAAATCCTATATGTGAATGCTTGCCTTTCCAAAATAACACATACAACATATTAGATATCCCAAAAAGTTCTCGCACATAAAATACAAAATTGCAGATTAAGAGTTAGCATCATTTACACCTAATCTATATATATGGAAAAGCTGTATTCGAGGTATCTCCATCTAGATCATAAAAATTAAAATTGTAGTTGATTAAATACACGCGTAACCTAATGAATTTCATAGTACAAAGTAGCAGATGGAGATTGTAGTCAAATTATGGAAAAAAATAAATGCAACTAAAAAAGAATACACCTCTTCGTCTTGAATAATTAATTCAAGAGAGACGATGTTGTCTGGTTTGTCGCGGTCTGGAACGTACCACAATCTCACTATTCGTACCTTCAAATTCCAACTCATCTTGTTACTCGATATATTGTTGATATAGTCAAACGTCGTCATATTTGTTCTTAGAGAAAATTTGATAAGAGGATTGTCTGTAGTAAAATGTATATATATATTGGCATAATCTTTTTACTTGCTATAAATAAAAAAAATTCCATAAAAAGAGCCGTAAAATAGCTTCTAGGCCGAAAAAAGCTCTTATGAAATTTAGGGTTTATATATAGATTTACAAATCTTATGTAGTTTATATCGAAAAAAAGTTCTTATGAAATTACAATAGTCTACATTTAGGGTTTATATATAAAATTCCAAAATTAAGGAGGATATATATAAAATTCCAAAATTAAGGAGGATAAACATACCTTGATTGAGAATCCTTTCCATGTAGAAATCCCTAAATTTTAGTTAATAAAGATTCAGATCTGAGGAAGTGTTGCTTGAGTATGATTTTGTAGACATAACATTGGTTATTGTTGATGAGTATCTTCTTATCTTGAGATCATACGGTAAGCAATCTTGAAACCCGTTTTTTTAGGAAGACAAAGAGAATTGGGAATGTTTTTAGGAAGACAAAGAGATTAGATGGTAAATATGCTATGAAACCCATTTTTTTTAGGAAGGCAGAGATCACACGAATTTTTTTTACTTTTTAATATTTTTTGATTATTAAATAATAGTAATTTTACAAAACAGAGGCACTAATTTTGGGAGGATTGACTGTTTTTATTGCCGAAAATCAGGCAATAAATTTGGGATTGCTGATTGTTTGTAGACCGAAAAAATTTGTTACAACTTGGATTTTTAAGAAATTAATTTGCAATGTGTATGCTTAAAATCACACACAAACACACGCCGACATACATTATTTGCATTTTAATATACGTAATATAAAATAATAATAATAATAATAATAATAATAATAATAATAATAATAATAATAATAATAATAAAGTAGCAATACAGTGCACCATTGTCTTCGTTACTGCCGCATTGGGCTACAGTTATGCCTCGTAGGGCATTTACATTTCCTAGAGCAGGCAGCTTACAACATATACTAGTAAAAGTATTTCTTACATAATAAAAACCTTCCTGATCTTTGTGGGGCATCCACCACATAGTTTGGAGGTTTAACAAAAACACATAATTTATTTATGCTGGTCTGTTTAAGTGCTTCCTTAGCCAAAAGGTGTCCCACCAAGTTTCCTTCACGAAAATTATGCTTCAGCACGACTTCCCCCTTTGCATTGCTTTACCCATTAGTCACCTGCATTGTGAAATTAAATTTGCATAAGTAGCGTAGTTTGTATCAAGCATATGCATTACATAAGTTGCATCCGTCTCCATTTCGATGGGTAGTAGATTCTCCTGCAAAATTAGTTTGAGAGTTTGTTATAGAGCTTGTAATTTTACTTGGAGCGGAGTCAGTGCATATGTTTTGTTGTGGTAGCCGGTGATCCATTCCCCTTTGAAATTACGTAAAACTCCTCCCATGCCTCCAAGCATTGTTGAAAGCACTATCAATATTGATTTTGTACCATCCTTTTTGGGGAGGGTACCAAATTGTGTTAATATCTTTTTTAATCGTATATGTTGTTGGATTAGTAGCTAAGAACTTGAATTCTAATGCCAGCTTGATAATATTGTTTGAGTTAATTCCATGGGATGTGTTGTTTTAGTTGTTAAAGTTCCTATTATTCCAAATGACTCATAGCGTGAATGGAAATAATTCTTCCCATGATGTATGTTGATTGTGAGGTGTTATGTTAGCACCCTTTAGATGATCGATCGAGTGTACATTTTCATTATTGGCGGTGATTTTCTATCCCATCAATTCCCATAAGGATTTTGCAATATGACATTCCAAAAAAAATATGGCTTATGGATTCGTTTGAGGTTTTACAAACTGGACATACCGGATCGATATTTATTTCACACTTATAAAGGTAATCAGGGGTTGGGATTCTAACATGAAAGCATTTCCACATGAAGAATTTTATTTTGTTGGGGTACTTAAGCTCCCAAATCCAGTTGAAGTTTTTGTCATTATGCTCGTTATTTTCCCAAAGATTATAACAGGAGCTCATTGTGAAGATACCACTGTTATTGAGAGTCCATAAGGGAGAATTATTGTTTTGGTTAGGGGTTAAATCCACTGTTTTTATGTGATTAATGCTATCATTTGGGATTTTAAAGGAAATTTTTCCTAGGTAGCATTCTCTTGTTCCATCAATGTCTCCTTTTCTCAAACACGATTCCTCTTTATTTAAAGGACCTACGATATGTTCCCTAAGATTGTTGACCCTTGGGATCCAATTATTATCCCATATATTTAGAAGGGAGTTTTTGTCAACCGTCCATCGAATACCTTTGTTGCAATTGAGCCATCCTTTTAAGAGACTGTTCCAAGTGTGTGAGCTTGACTTTGTAGTTCCGTTGTTACTGTATTTGCTGATCAAGATTTTTGCCCATAGGGCAGATGGGTTATTAAGAGCTCTCCATGCTAGGCTGGTTAATATGGCAAGATTTTTTGACTTTGCTTTCCGGATGCAAAGGCCTCCAAGCTCCTTAGGTCTGGTAATAATATCCCATTTAATAAGATGCATTTTCCTTTTTCCCGTCGTGCTACCCCATATAAAATATCTTTGGATTTTGTCTATGGTGTTAAGAGTTTTTGCGGGGAGAACGGATAATTGCATTATATGGTTTGGGAGAGTGTTGAGGCGGCTAAAGTGCTTCTCCCAGCCATACTGAGCCACTTGGCATTCCAATTATTTAATTTGAACCTCATTCTATCTATAAGGAAATGGTAGTCTTTTGCTTTTGGCTTGCTATGAGTTATTGGAAAACCTAAGTACATTTCGAAGGAGTTGCTAATGTTAATATCGAAGAAGTTTGTGAGGGTATTTTTAATTTGTGGATGGCAATTCTTTGAAACCAATATTTTTCACTTGTTTTTATTGATGTTATGTCCTGAGAGGGTGCAAAAGTTATCCAAGCATTGTTGGATGGTGAGCATTATTTTATTATTTGCCTTCCCCATTAGGGTTAGGTCATCTGTGAAAATAATGTGGGATAGATACGGGCTGTTATGGTTTATTTTTACAGGATCCCACCTTCTTGTGTCTACATGGTTGTTAATCGTTTTTGAAAGCATGTCTATACAAAGGATAAAGAGGTAAGGGGACATAGGGTCTCCTAGCCTAATTCCTCTTGATGGGTAGAAAGTCTTTGATTTGATTCCATTAACAAGAATTAAAATATTACTCGTAGTTATGCAATTTAAGATTAGGGAGGAAATATTCGGAGGGAATTTGAAGAATTTTAATGTTCTATAGATGAAGGGCCTTTCCAGTTTATCGAAAGCTTTTTCTAGATCAATTTTAAGAACAAAACTTGGTTTGCCCTTAGACGTGTTTAACTTCCTAATGATTTCCTGAATGATAATAGAATTATCACTAGCCCGCCTATTTCTTAAGAAGCTAGCATGTTCTTGGCTAATAAGAAGATTTAGGAAGGGCTTGATACGATTTGCGATTATTTTAGTAATGATTTTTATATGGTATTGCAAAGACTTATAGGTCTAATTTTTTTTAGATTATTTGCATTATTAATTTTGGAGATTAGACATAAATAAGTATCATTTATGTCTGGGGGGATTTTTTTGTTTGAAAGACATTGTGGCAAAGGTTAATAACCTTACTACCCACTATGTGCCAATATTTTCAAAAAAAAGAAAGGGTGTAACCCATCCGAACCTGGACTTTGTATGGCTTGAAAGAGAAAACAGCCTTCCTAATTTCATGATTTCTAAGAGGTTTATCAAGGCTTGATAGATCAATAGTATGGAAATTCGGGGTATCATTTTTAATGTATGACCAGTTCAAATTGTCATGGGATGTTGTGAAGAGTTTAGCAAAAAAATTTATTGTGTGAGTCGTTATGGCATTTTGATCATCCAACCAGTTTCTATTATCATCTTTGAAATAGACAATGTTATTCCTCCTTCTTCTACTAGTAGTCTTTATATGAAAAAATCTAGTATTCGCATCATCATCATTTAGCCAATTTACTCTTGATCTTAGTTTTCAATAGTCCTCTTCAAGTTTGAGGATATCATTATATTCAACAATTAGTGACTCTTCAAGGTTACAAAGGAAATTACTAAACGGGTACTTAGGAGAATTCTGGATACCCTCTAATCGAGCTAGGATTTTCCTTTTTTTGTCGAAGATGCTACCAAAGGTGTTCCTTTTCCACTTAAGGACTGTAATTTTGAAAAACAAATTGTGCCTTCAATAAAGTCTCTACCATTCCAACTATTATAGACAATATTTATGAAGTCCAGATGAGAGCACCATATAGTTTCTATTCTAAAAGGTTCTCAATATTATTGTACATCTTATACCTAAGGGATATGAGGATAGGGTTATTGCCTGAGTGAGTTTTTGGTAGATGTGTGATGTTCATGTTGGGGTAATTCTCTAACCATTCCACATTCGAGTAGACCCTATCAGTGTTTCCATTATCAAGCCATTTTTCCTTCTCTGATGGTTTGATCAAGTGTATTTACACCCTTTGAAACCTAGGTAAACTAAGTTGCAATTGTTTAAACAATTAATTAAAGACTTGGCCCTATTTTGATTAATGGTTCTACCTCCAAATTTATCCTTGTGATCTATAACCTCATTGAAATCCCACAACCAACCATGGCCCTTTATACCTATTGGAAATATTTCTCAAATTACCCCATAGAACATTCATATCCAAAATATTGGTACTAGCATATAAAGCACTAAAAAGCCAAGGGATTTGTTTAAGTCTTACCTAGATCATAGCATGGATTTCCTGGCCACTCCTTGTGAAGTTGTTCACTGTTACCATATTATGATTCCACAAGATTACAAGGCCACCCGCTTGACCTATAGCTGGCATTTCGATCATTTCACTGAAGTCAAAGTCTTCCAAGATAGAGGTGTGGCTTGCCATTTTTGTTTCTAACTGAGCAACCATGCAAGGTCTGTGGATATCCATAAGCTCCCTAAAATTTCTTCTAAATTATTATTATTTGCACCTCTCACGTTCCAAATAATGAAGTTAGTTGCTTGATTCATTATTTGGGAGTTGGTTTGTTGGTTGTTGTTTAGAATGTCCCTCACTAGAGGTCCATTGGTCCTTCTTAGTGATGGTACTAGATTACCACGTTATTCCCCACCGTCAGATCCTGAGAAGGCCTTATGTCTAGTGAGCACTTGTATACTGTCACTGGACAACTGAAGATACACTTCTTGTCTAGTCTCTCCTAGAATATTAATATTTTTACCTCGTTGAAGCTTGAAAAAGCCACTGCTGGCTACCTTAGGTGAGGTAAGATCTCCTCCTCTTCTTCTTCTTCTTGTTGTTCTTCCTGATTTTCCATATTTGCAACCGATTGTTGATCCTCCATAGGGGCTGCATTGTGGTTGTGTGCCATTTGGTGTGCTTCGGTGTGCTTCCATCTGTTGAGTTATCCCTTGAGTGAAGGGTCAGTTCTTCCGGTGAAAAGAAAGGTAGAGTCAGTGGTACATTTTGTGGGATGTTGTTGTTAGAGTTGGTCGGTATGTTCCACATGTGGTGCATTTTTTGTATCAAGTTCTGGTTCATGAATGGAGCCAGTGGTTGCAATATGTTATTTATCCACATTCGGTTTATATAATTGCCCATTGCTAAGTTCATCCCCTCTAAGATGAGTTGATCTAGGTAGTGAGTATTTTGGATGATCAAAATGGACTCTTAGCCATTGATCTCCAAGTTGAAGGATATGGTATGTCCTATGAGTCCCAGCTCCACCCATAACTAAAGATGGTGGTTTGGTATGTTTGGTGGTTGGGCATAGATTACTGTATTTTGAGGGAAGTGGGGAGGGAGAGGTGGGAGATTGTTCATGTTTTGGTTCCGATAGACTCGGTACAATTGGATCAATCTGTACCTCTTTCTTAGTGTCATTGGAATCCTTGGCATTTTTTAGATCTTTCTATATAGCAAGAGTGTTAGTTAGAGAAATGGTAGTAGGGGTAGTAATGATTTGGTCTATTTACATGAATTTTGAAGGGTCTTGCGTGAAGGATTTATTAAGATCTTGTATGGATATTGTCATATCCACATGTCTTTTCCCATTTGTCATGTGTTCCTTTTGTAGTTGGTTAGTAGCAGAGGTTTTTGCATGTTGGTGATCTTGGGTTAATCCGTTGGCATTGTGGTAGGTTTGTTTTTTATCATTATTGTTAGAGTCTATAGTGTAGTGATTAGTAATGATAGGATTTTTGTAGTTATTGAGATTTTGATTAATAAAATCAATTTGAATGTCATTAGTAGTGCATGTAGGATTTGCCACATTTTGGCCACATGTTTGCTTCCAGTTTTTAGAGTCATGCAAGAGGCTAGTGATTTTTGGGTAACTAGTCTCATTTCCTAAAACCATGGGTTCTTCTTCAAGTAGAGCATATTTGTTGGTAAGATTTTTGGCACTATTAGCACTAAGGGAGGCAATGTAATTTGTGGAGTTCAAGTTAGGAAATTGTCTATGGTTACTAGTAGGCAAATCTGCATCCGCTAAGTATTGCTTATTGACATATTTTAGATGTTGAGTATCAATGTACTTACCCTTTGATGCATCATAAGTTCGAACATTTATACCTAGGACTTTTGGAGTGCCTGACATTGCTTTGGACTGGTTAAGTTCTCTGATCGTGCCTTTTTTGGGAATAGAAATCGTCTTCCACTCCTGATCTCTTTCTTGTTCAACTTGTAATGGGCATGGAATGGTGTGCTCTCCCTTTGCTTGGATTGGTTGAGAGTTGTAGGGACATTGATTTGTTACATGTTGTAGTCTTCCATAGGATTTGCATAATATATTTTCTCTTTTATATAGGATTTGTTACTTGTGTAATCCTACTAGTACTTGTGTTGGAACTGGTTGTTCTGATGGTATTTCAACACATAATCTGGTGTATCTCTCCCGTAAGGTGGCTAATGTACAGGCGTCCACCTTTAGTAGTTTCCCAATGGCATTGTCAATTTTCATTATGATGATTCCATCGTAAAATTCAGTAGGTAGTTGGGATAATCTTACCCACACCGCTGAATAACACCGCCGGGCTTGTTTAACCATAAAATTTGGTATCCATTTTTGAACTGAGAGGAAGAAACCATTAATAAACCAGGGGCCATTTTGAAGCACCTTTAGCATATTTTCCTCTTTGGCAAATTTTACAGTATAATAGTTTTCACCAAGATCAACGAGAGAAAAATTTTCTGTAGGTCTTCATAAGTCTTGGATCTTCTTCTTTAGGTTGTGCTGCATCAATCGTTTCCCCATAAGCTTTATGATGACCGAGTATTAAATACGTTGTCTATCAATGCCCGTTAAGATTATTTGATTTAAATCCTTTAACGAGTCACCTTCCACTCTAGCATCTTCTTCTGGGAATTGTATGTCCATAGGAAATGATGTGATATTATTTTGTGGGTTGGTAGAAAAAACTTCATCTTGTAGGAGTTTTTCCTTGTAGGAGGGATTTGAGAAGTTTGGTTGCATGATGTTATCTGAGGATTTTGGTGGAACATTTGTGTTATGTTTTCTTCCCCGTTGGTTTCCATCGGATTAAAAAGTTGATTAAGGAAAAAAATGGTTGGGAATTCTAGTGAGAAGTTGATCTCTCTCTCTAGGAGAATTAACGATGGCACGGAGCCTGAGTCAACTCATTAATGTTGTTTCATGTATAAATGCTACACCATTAGAAAAAATTAAATTCATAACAAAATTAGTATTTTAAATCATAACAAAATTGGTGGTTGATTAAAGATAACATAAGCATTACTAGTTTAAACTGGTATTCGCATTCAAATGTGATTGAATTATATATATAAAAGACGATCAAGCTTTGAAAAATGGTAATGTCTAGTTATATTTCTTCTTTAAGGTAAAGTCTAATGATAATGGTTCACGCAGTAAACGTTCTAGTGTGGTCTTATACTTGTTTCCTTGAGTAGACATCTAAATTATTACTTATAAATTACTCCCTCCATGTCAAATTAGATGATGTATTTTATTTTTTGGTATGTTCCAAAATAAATAACACATTTCTAAATTTAGAAAATAATTCAATTTTAAACTCTTCATTTTTACCCTTAATGAGAAATTTTTATAACTACACAAATGTCATGACCCCATAAAGCTTTTACCCCTTAAACTTTTAAGACCATAAATTTTCGAAAGTCGAAATTATTACTTATAAATTACTAACATAGGCGTCTAGACCTATGGTTGGTAAGCTCCTCCATCATCATTTAACAGATGTCAACGCTTTACTGAATTTTATTATTTTGAGGGAATTTTATTATTGAAATTGAAATCAATGATACTAAATTGAGTGAGAAGCTTAGAAACTGGGATAAGAACAAGTAAAAATTACTCTTTTCATTTTACTTTGTTTGTTATAGGTTGAGTTAACACAATATTTTATTAAAAGAAGATTTTTGAAATTTTTAATTCTAAATAATTCATAGCATTTGTGTAATTAGTTGAAACTTGTCATAAAAAAATTTAGAACTGTGTCATTTCTTACTTAATAAACTAATAAAAAACAATGTACAAACAAGATGAAACGAAATAAACATTAGAAAAAGGCTGACAATAATTAAAGTTTAAACTAGACAAATATTTGCGGGGGGTGCATTCAAGAATAGGGATCAGATTGGTAAAAGCTAGGCGCCCAGATTGTCGTAACCAGGCTTTGGGCTGTGACACCCTTCTCGCATATTTTATTTGCGAGCATCGACCACTCATCACATCCCCTTTAAACTTGCCTGAAGGATCATGCTTTTCCACAGCCCACTGCATCTATTCTTTATTCTATTCAATCAGCCTTCAGCTTTCTTCATTCTTCGATGTGGGAGTGTTACTTTCAAATTTTCTCACTCACTTCTGAATGATACAGAATAGGGGAGTGAGAAGCTCAAGACTCAACATCGAGAAATAAAAGATGTCATTTTGAGGACACGTTTCAAATTCAACATGCTTTTACTACATTTCACAAAATCATATAGGGATTGATTCCTTCTACAGAACTGTCGCAAACATTAAAGGTAGTTTGGTTGTCAAATAAAGTTAAGCAAGATGATATTACAAAGATTGTATATTGGAATTGTCTCTATTTTTAATGCATATGCAATTTAAGATGAATGCTTGGTTCATTGTAATGAAAATAGGTTATACATCTAAGTCTGTATTTGCCTCTACTGATATAATTTGACAATACTAAGTTTACGAAGCTCTTTAAAATACAGAGGTACCCAAATTAATATCTTAATTGCTTTAGGTAGCTTCTGTCTTAAAATGTCTGTTACGCCATTGTGATGGTGGGCTTGCTTCAGAAAAAGATTTCAGGTTAATTTCATGAGTCCGAAACCTAAATATTGTTGATTTTGACTTAAAATACGTTTTTAATATGTAAAAAAAAGTTACTTTTCTATATATAACGCGGTTTTAAACCGCGCTATACTTTAACGGCCAAAACACCGTCAAAGTGTAGCGCGGTTTAAAACCGCGTTATACTATAACACCTTTAATAACCGCATTTTCTACATAAGTGTTGGGTGGTGCAATGATTAAATGATAGCTGATAAGTTAGCTTTGGCCTTGAGGTGTTGGGTTCCTTTCCCTACACAAGCATTCCTTTATTTTCCTATTTTTTTTTCATTTTTCATTTCTTTTCATTATTTGGTTTAAGTATTTAGATATATAAATACTTTAATAGAAAAGCCTTTTATTATTTCTTTAAAAAATCAACCGACATTTTTAATAGTTGTTATTTTGTGCTATACGTAAAACAAAATTATTTTTTTCTCCTTTTATTTTCAAATTAGAATTATGAGTTTTATTTTATAGTTAAAATTTTCATAAGAGAATAATATATATAGTTTAATCTATTGGTTGAATTATTTTTTTTTAATATCTTTCTTTTTAAATGTGCATTCAAATTTAAAGACTAGTGTCAATTTCAAATGCACATATGCCTGCTAACTATTTTATTTTATTTATTCCTTTTCACATTAAATAATAAATTCCTTCAGCAAACAATATTGGCATATTTTGCTTATTCAGACAAAAACTTTATCTTTGATATAATATTATTTATAAAACTTATATCAAGGTATATAAAGGAAAAAAATGTCCACCAAGTAGAGTTTCCCTAATAACTTACATAATGAGAAGGAGAAAGATATATCGTATCACGATAATCCCCCAAAATAATTTCATACCTAATTAAAGTAAGTTGCTAACATTTTAACCATTTTATTCCTAATTTATTAGACTAAAGTAGGATTTCCTTAATTAATTTGTTTTTTCTTCTCTAAAATTTCTAATTTCCATAATCTAAGTCTTGCTAGTTTAGGCCATGAATTACAGCATATGTAAATGTAATCACGCTAATCATGAGAGTATTTTATGAAACAAGTAACTGTGATAATTAATATCCTCCGCTAGATCGTATGTGGATTTAGAATTTAAACTTTATGAGTTTAATTTTTAAGGTTCTTAGCATTGAACCCATTATATTTTTAAAAATTATGGGTTCATATATACTATTTGTTACAATTTTAGTGAATTTTACACATAAATTTATAGTTCAAATCGAAAATTATGAATTCAATTGAACCGATAGATTTAGTGCTACGTCCGCCCTGCACTAGATGAATATATGTTCGCACACTAGTCTACTGACAATTCTTTTAATTTATGGTACCTTCTAATTTTTTGGTTGTGTGCGTGAACATATTTTTTTATATCAAAAAATAAAATAATTCAACCAATAGATTAAATTATATATGTTATTCTCTTATGAAAATTTTAACTATAAAATAAAACTCATAATTCTAATTTGAAAATGAGAAAAAATAATTTTGTTTTACGTAAAGCACAAAAGAACAACTATTAAAAATGTCGGTTGATTTTTTAAAGAAATAATAAAAGGCTTTTCTATTAAAGTATTTATATCTAAATACTTAAACCAAATAATGAAAAGAAATAAAAAATAGGAAAATAAAGGAATGCTTGTATAAGGATTCGAACCCATCACCTCAATGCCAAAGCTAACTTCTAACACTTATATGTATAACGCGGTTTTAAACCGCGCTATACTTTAACGGTCAAAACACCGTTAAAGTATAGCACAGTTTAAAATCGCGTTATATATAGAAAAGTAACTTTTTTTACACATTAAAAACGTATTTTGAGTCAAAATCAATAACATTTAGGTTTCGGAATCTTAATTTCATAGCTATCCCGTGAGGTCGCCATTTTTTTTTTTCATTCTTTTACTTTGCTTCTGCTCTCCGATTTCCCCTGGATTTAGCTACGTTCTTCTCTTTGATTTTTTTTATTACTTTTCACCAAATTCAAATTTTGGAAACTCATGATGATCTAACTTGGTAAAAAATTACTCTCATGTTACAGTAAGATACTTACTCCAAATCTTCAAGATTCTCAACCTGACCTAAGAGCTCTTTTTTGAATATCAATATCTCCTTAAATAGAAGTTATGTAGTTAAGTTAGAAGCGTATCAACCGACACTTGAAAGAGAGAGAAACTCTCCCTTCTCTCTACATTCCCTATCTCCACTTTCATGGAAACTATCTCACTATCCACTCACCCAGCCTCCCAAATCCCACCCAAACCACCTGATATACAGCATAATTGTGAAGAAATTAATCCGCATATTCTTTCTACTAGTAGGGGAAATCAAATGATTGATGCAGAGAACTCCTCCTCACCAATCATGCTAGATAAAATACCTCAACCTCAAGGTTCTTCATATAAGGAAGCTCTTCTATTGGACACTATTAGCGGCCAAATTATTCAAAACCCCATGCAACCACAAACCACTCAAGTCTTTCCCACGCAACTAGACTATAATTCCTATGGTCTGCCTAGCCATATAACTAGTCCACAAAACACCATAGAATCAAATGATAACCTACAATTTTCCCTTTTCAGTAGGTGATCTTCAAAGGATATACCAACCATGAAAATATTCTCTTATTATTAAGCTCATGGGAAAACGTATCCTCCATCAATACCTCAGAAGGAAGATATACCAACTGTGAAAACCAAACGAAAATTTCACCCTAATGGATCTAGGGGCTGATTATTTCATAGTAAAATTCTCCAAAGAAGAGAATATGTCCAGAGCCCTCAATAACGGACCATGGTTTGTTAATGGCTATCACCTATGGGAACCTCATTTTGTAGCAAGTGAGGCAAAACAATTAAAATCAGCCGTGTGGATTCGATTACCACAACTTCCTATTGAATTTTATGACTTAACCATTCTTCAAAAAATAGGGAATACTATAGGTCGTCTATTGAGGATTGATGCCTGCACTTCCTCAAGTCTAAGAGGAAGATATGCTCGACTTTGTGTTTAAGTTCCTATGGACAAACCAGTAAAGTCATTCGTCTATATTGGAAATTACAAGCAACATATACACTATGAAGGGAAAAACTTTTTATGTATTAAATGTGGAAATTAGGTCATAACCAATTAAAATATTTAGTACCCTCACCACCCCATAAAGCCAATGATATCCAAGGAGGTATAACAGGACCTCAACAACAAGACTCCTCGATTGGGTAACTGTCACGTTTAGTAAGAAGAAGAAAGCCAATGGAGTAAATCAAGTCCACACTGCAAAAGGTAACAGTCAAGGTACACATATGAATCCATCTCGCACTGACACAGGTATGTCCTCCAAACCTCATAATGATCCCTACTATACCTCTAAAAATTTGAGTAAAGAACCATCCAATACTACTGGTAATATGCCAATGAATAAACAGTACAAGGAAAAAAATAGCTTCCTCAATACTGGAAAGAATCCAAACTTTTTTGAGGCTCTGAACTTAATAGAGCACATGGTTTTGGATGATGTTTTAGATGACAATCCGGATACAATCCCTATTGCCCAATGCATGGAAAGTAGAAAAGACAAAATTAAACATGTGTCAAGTAATACTCCCACATTGGAACCCTCATCGCAATCATTACAAGAAGTTTCCACTAAAGACAAACTTAGGAATGACTCGGTTGCCCCTAATCTAATGTACAATACTAGTACTAATCCAGATAACACTACTATCCCTATCCAATCTACATTACACATGGCCATGCATGCAAAGGGGGACGTCCAAATGGCAGAAAATTCAGAGTTCTTAGCAAACTCAATATCCTCTAAAGATATTATATATCAACACACGCTAAACCAATTACCGGACATGCATCAAAAGACCACTATTGAAATCAATAATCCTACAAAAGCTAAATCTCCTACTACCGGTATAAACATCATAAATACCATCCAAGACAACAATGTCAAGACTCCCACTATCAGCAAGAAGAAGGTTTCGATTGATTCACCTAACAAACCAACTCAGACCCTCTCAAATGGCCAACCCTCCACAACTACAGAACCAGCCCCTCTTCTTCACATCACCCCCTCAATCCCAGAACTACCAACCGACCTCTTGGCTAGAAGCAGGTCTCCTAGGCCATGCAATAACCTTCAATATTCATATCAATAGTCAGGAAATGGTAATAATAATACAGAATACTCGTTACCTAGCCCAACTAATAGCGGAGGGGATGTACTTGGCTATGAACAACTACACAAACCAAGCTTGGATCAACAACATTCTCCACCCCTTATCCCCACATATGAACCACACGTTGATCCAGGAAATACAGAGTCAATGGGACCTCCCTCAAACTCCCAACCAATATATCAATCTCCCAATGATTCTCCCCTTCTTCCCAGCAGAGGAGAGCATGATGATCAACCCAATCTTTATGCCATGGGGTCACCATGCATCCCAGGGAAACAACAATCTTCCAAACATGGCCCTGGTCAACCTAGATCCAATTATTCAAGCCAATGCTCCAAAACAAGGCCCTCCACAACCTCCAGTAGAGGAAGAAGAAGAACACCATCCACAAGGTACTCAACCGAGTGTAGAATTCTCAAGCCTAAACGAAGTAAAAATACTTCTCTTCCCTGAACTATGGAGCAAGAAATACATCTCCAGTTGCCCGAGCACCATGTACAAATGCTCAATGCATGTTCGTCCACCACAAGATCCCACCGTAGGAAAGCAAGCTATCATTCTAGTTCCATCAAGAAGGAGGATTCACAACTCAGTGGAAAGGGAGTCCACTGTGATCCAACCTCAATCCCCTCTAATGAATAGAGAAACCACTATTATATAATGGAACGTCCGAGGTGCTAATAATGATGATTTCCGTCATAACTTTAGGGATTTAATCGATACCCACAAACCTTGCTTGGTGGCTCTCTTGGAAACTAGGATGCATTTGCATACACCCCTCCTCCATGAATTTAATTTTTCTGAACTCATAGAGGTACCTGCTGAAGGCCAATCAGGAGGAATGGTTGTCCTCTACAACCATGACATAGTTACGGTTGAGCACTTCACCAGAAATGGTCAGGAGATCCATGCACTCCTTCAGGTTCGTCCTTTTAATTTTAATTGGCTTTTTACGGCTATTTACGCTAGTACTCAAGTTCAACATAGAGATATTATGTGGGAAAACATAAAAGCTATCTCACAAAATTATAAAGGTCTGTGGATGCTGGGGGGTGATTTAAATGATATTATTAGCACAAATGAAAAAATAGGAGGAAGACCTCTAAAGAAATATAGGGCAGCTAAAATATGGGACAATATCGACTCATGCAAGTTAATAGACCTTGGCTTCAATGGAAGTAAGTTTACTTGGTTCAATCATAGGAAGAAAAAAGGTTAATTATGGAAAGGTTAGACCGAGTCCTAGCTGATGACGACTGGGTAAAAAATTCCCTAATGTTACCATTACTCACCTCCCTAAGACACACTCGGATCATAAGCCTATCCTTGTTAAGCTCAATATTATTACTCACCACTGTGAAAATTTTTTTAGACTTGAAAATATTTGGTGTACTCATCCTAATTTTGGTAATATAGTTGCAAACCAATGGAAGAATAAAGATCTAATGGGGGCAACCAATTCCTTCACTACCTTTATTAAGAAATGGGGAAATGACCACTTTGGAAACATATTTAGGGAAAAAAAATTGCTTCTAGCCAGAATAAATGGCATACAAAAATCCCCTTATCTTTCCTCTAGTTCTTTCCTTCAAAGTTTAGAAAAAGATCTAATTACAAATTATAATAACATTCTCAAATTAGAGGAATACTATTGGAAGCTTAGATCTAGAATCACCTAGCTAAACGAAGGGGATGCAAATACTAGATTTTTTCAAATAAGTGCATCTAACCGGAGAAGAAAAAATCATATTAGCTTTTTTAAGAATAGTGAAGGAGTATGGATTGACAATCACCTTGACATTATTAACCATACCCTTGATCACTCCTCTAAGTTATTTTGCACTAGTCACACCCTTACAGATATGACTCACTTACTTCATAGCACAATTAGTTTCCATACAATAGATCTATCTGCTCTGGACAGACCCTTGATAGATGAAGAAATTAATAGTGCTATATTCTCATTCAAACCTTTTAAATCTCCCGGACCGGATGGTTTACATCTTTTTTTTTACCAAAAATATTGGAAGATAATAGGAGATTCAGTGAAGGTTTTTTGTCACAAAGTTTTTAAGGATAATGCAATTCCTCCAGAAATAAGCTCTACTTATATTTGCCTTATCCCCAAATTTCCTAATGCTAACAACCTCAATAATTTTCATCCTATAAGCCTATGTAATACTATTTACAAGATAATCACCAAAATTATTGCAAATAGGCTAAAACCTTTTCTAAACAATCTCATTAGTCCTATTCAATCTAGCTTCATAAAACATAGGAGAGCTAGTGACAATGCTATAATCATCCAAGAGCTCATTCACTCTTTCAAAAAAGCAAAAGGAAACAATGGGAAAATGTTAATAAAAATTGACCTTGAGAAGGCATTTGATAAACTTGAATGGTCCTTCATATACAAGACTCTTCTTTTCTTCAAGTTTCCTCCTAATATTTCTAAACTTATTATGTCATGTGTAGTGACTTCATCCACTTCTATTTTAGTAAATGGAACAAAAACTATGTTTTTTCAACCTAGTAGAGGAATTAGGCAAAGGGATCCTATGTCCCCCTATATTTTTATTCTATGCATGGAGATGTTATCAAACTATATAAATCACCTAGTAGATATAAGAAGTTGGGACCCTATCTCCCTTAGTAAAGACTGCCCCCAACTATCTCATTTGTTTTTTGCAGATGATTTGGTTCTAATAGGCAAAGCAAATAATAATACAACCTCTTCTATAAAATCTGCTCTTAGGCAATTTTGTGCCATCTCTGGGTAGACAATAAACGTTACAAAATCTTGGATAATATTTTTAGAAAATTGTGGTACGACAACTAGATCTAATATCTCTAAATTCCTTGGTATTAAGGAATGCAATTCTTTTGGGAAATATCTAGGTTTTTCCATCATTAGCAAAAACCTCAATCACAAAGACTACCAATTTATCATTGATACCATGAGGAGTAAGCTCTCAGGATGGAAATGTGACAAGCTTAACCTAGCCGGTAGATGCACCCTAATTACATCTACTCTAGCAAGTCTACCTGCTTACTACATGCAATATACTATGCTTCCCCCAAAAACCCTTAAGACTATTGACCAAATTCAAAGAAATTTCCTTTGGGGCTCAACCGAAAATAGGAAAAAATTACATCTAGTTAATTGGGGTATTGTTACTATACCTAAACAGGAAGGGGGGCTGGGGACTAAGGAAAGCTCGGTCAAAAAACATAACCCTACTAGCAAGTCTAGCATGGAGATTAGCAAACAATACCACTAATCTTTGGGCTTCAACACTTCTTAAAAAATACTCTCATAAGCCAAAAGATAAGGGCTCCTTCATTTGGAAAAGTGTGATCAGGGGATGGGAACTATGCCAAAAAGGTCTGTCTTGGACTATTCATAATTCTTCAACCCTCAACTTATGGGATAATAATTGGATAACCAACTCCAAAGCCCTTAGAAGCTATGTCATTGGCCCTTTAACTAAAGAGGAATCCTCCCTTAGGGTATTTGATATTAGAACTAGGAATAATTGGGATTTGGGTAATATTTCCTTAGATATCCCTAAGAAAATATATCTAAAATCCAATCAACTTTAATCCCCAATGACACCAAATCTGATTCTTTATCCTGGGATAGTAACTCAAACAGTCTATTTACGACCAAGTCTTGTTACGAACTTTTGGAAGGGAAAGTTCACCCTGAAATCAAAAGTGACTGGATCTGGGAATTGCACTGTACTAATAAAATTAAGCACTTTATGTGGCTATGCAACCTCAATAGATTGCCATGTAGAAAATACCTTTCCCATATTGGCATGAACATAGATAAAACATGTACTATTTGTCGTAAGGAACCTGAATCTCTTAAGCACATTTTTCTCGTATGCCCAAATGTTAAAACCCTTTTGGATAATCTGGGAACTGACACTTCCAATTCTCATCTTTCAAGCCAAACATGGCTTCATTCTCTCCAATTAAAAAGTCACATTATTCCCAATAAGTTAATCAATTGGAACACCTTGTTTCCCTTTATTATCTGGAATATAACAATATTAATAATACTACCATTCGCTCATCCCTCAGTAAGATCATTGATCAATCAATCGAATACATGTTACTTACAAATAAGGAGTCTAATTGGAATATGAAAGTCATTCTCACCATCAGTTGGACGAAACCTTGTAGGGGATGGTATAAACTAAACATAGATGGTGCCTATAATAAGGAAAAAGGTATATGAGGCATTGGAGGGGTCATAAGGAATGAGAAAGGGGACTGGCTAATTGGTTTTGCTTCAAAGATAAGTGTAAGAAATCCAGTTCTAGCGGAACTCATGGCTCTCTATGAAGGACTTTGTATTGCAAATAACAGGAAACTCTATCCGTTGGAAATAGAGATTGATGCTACATAGATAATCACTTTTATTCGTGATGGATGCAAAACTTATGATTTTATTATAAATTGTTGCAGGTTACTTCTGGAACAAAGGGACACCGTGGAAATGCATCACCTCTTCAGGCAGGGGAATGAAGTAGCTCACAAATTGGCAAAGCATGGAATGACCAGCTTAGTCTCAAATAAATTAGCATTTTGGTTGTATCCACCACCTTTTTGTCTTGGCCAGGATACTAGAAGACAAGTGTGATGAAGTTTGTGAAAAAATAATTTCTGTTAAGTATTGTAGAACTCTAGCTGCTATGGATAATTCGCATGCCATGCATGGGTTACCATCTATCCTTGATCATCATGATCAAAACTACTCCTGTAATGCTTAGTACTTATGTTTAATAAATAAGTATCTTTATGTTCAAAAAAAAAATTCCTTAAATAGTTGGTATGCCTTAAAAGAATTATAAATTTAGTAGCTTTCTGTATATTCAATAATTGAAAATTTTAAACTTAAGTAGGTTAACCGATGGTGAGGCCAAAAACTCAAATACCATCCTAAATGCATAAATACGATTGTAAGGGAAAGCATGACTAATATAATGTAGATTATCAAATTATTCACAAAGCTTTCTCATAGGTGCTCTGCTTGTGCAATTGATGAAAACACTTTTGTCTTTAATTAGCTTCATATTATCGGGATGTGTTGAATATATACCTTAAAATGTTTACCATGTAATCACGTTGCGAGTAATAAGGTCTATCATACAAGTTCACTAAGAAAAACTTATCCTTATCTCAAGAAGAAGAAAACAAAAGTTATTAACTCCACCTGTGTTTGAGTTATACAACAACGCATCCGATGCCAAGCCTAGAAAAGGAGGGGGGTACTGTCTATTATAAGTTAGATCATTCACTCCTCTCAGTGACAAAGGTTGATCTCTATCTTGGCTTGTAAAAATGTTAAAATTTGATTTTTTATTTTTTTTTCATTTGTGAAAAATCTGGAGTTGCATGAAATTTTTTGTATACTAATTGTAATCATTTTTATGTTAGGTTCAGCATCAGGTACAGTTAAATGCCATAATCCAGAGGCAGTGCCTGTCAGAAACAAAGGTTCATCTTGCTGTGAGCTTATAACAGCATTGACTGTTAATCCTTTCCTCAACTACTTTTTTCTGCTTCTCCAAAACTGCTTCTGCTTATCCTCAAAAGTACTTTTTTTCCTTCCAAAAGCTTGGCCAAACACCTCAATTTTTGGGCAAAAGTGCTTTTGGCAAAAAAAAAACACTTTTGGCCAAAAAGAAGCTTGGCCAAACAGGCTATAAGCATAGAAAAAAAAACTGCTTAGAGTATTTTTAATGTACACACTAAGTGTACTTATATAGGGAATATTAGGGTTAACTAATAACCATATTGGGCCTTAGAGCATCCCTTATGGGTGTACCCAATATTTCCTACATGTCCCACTCATACATAATGGGAGTGCTCATCTAGCTTGAGAAACATATTCTCAACGCATCTCCTCAATCATTCATACAGGGAAGTAGACCGTGCGACCAGCATACTGTGAGAGCTGAGTGTTATACATCTGTTAGGAGTATATAGCCTCTCGTCGAGCGCAAACTTGCAAGTAGATCATAAAGTATGCAGTACCCTAGATCATGTAAATCACATTTGATATAGTCTCAAAATCTCATATATCATTATTTCTTGTTTTCACAATCATAACTCATAAGTTATAATTGGCGCACCAGTGAATACAAATAAATGAGATTCCATCAATGATCTTCCTCTTCTCACGATTCCCTTAACATTAGTATGACTACTTTTCTAGTTATGCTCCGCTAGACCGAATCTGTATCCACGGTCTTTTGGAAACACACTAAGATAGCTAACATCACACTAAGTCTCAAGTATCTGATCAGAGTCTCTAAGGGTACAAAATCTTGAGTTATCATAAAAGCTCTGGGTCTCACACAATAATAAGTTGAGAATTGACTTATGTTAACCCAATTGGTCGACATTAGCACACATGGTATGAAACATGTGCTACAATATTTTCTCCTTTTTCTCAAGGAGAGTATGTCTTTATCTCATAAAGAATGTTGTGCAGATGATATTTAGACATCATAAGTATCTAAATTTGAGTTCTTTGATCTACAATATCATTTTTAACTCGCATCTGCCTCACAAAATAGACTAGGTGAACGTTTTTCACCCTAATGACCTTATGTCATTGTTTAAGCGACATTCTGATTTTAAGCGAATCGCTCTCAAATTATCCTTATGATATTTTTGCTTAAAATCATGTCTCATCTCCTCACATCACTAAGATAAGGAGGCGGTTTCCTGTGTGAGAAGGACAACCTCTTGTCTACTCGACATACTTATAAAAAAACAAATAATGCACATAACATTCAACGGTAAAAATATGTATGTATGCAAATCAACTTTATTGATAATCAAAGAACATCAGTTTGTGAACACGAAAAAATAAATAACAAAATAAAGTATCTTAGAGTCTACATAAGCCTTGAGACCTAGTGTGTCTCTCAAATGCATCTCTAGAAAAAGGCTTGGTCAATGGATCTGCTAACATATATTTTGTAGACACATACTTTACATCCATTACCTTGCGTTGTGATGACCTGGCCAGTCGTCTCATGAGTTACCCCTCTGTTTCCCCCATTTCTGCTTTTTTATGCTTCGTTATCCGTGTTTTATGGTATCGGGTTAGTCAGATCGAATCCGAAATGATTTTGGTAAGGTTTGAGACACTTAGTCTCTTGTAAGGGAGTTTGAGTTGGAAAAGTCAACCGGATGTTGACTTATGTGTTAAAGGCCTCATATGCGAGTTCCGATGGTTCGGTTAGCTATGGGAGGTGATTTATGGCTTAGGACCGTGATCGGAATAGGTTTTAGAGGGTTGGAGTAGTTTTAGGCTTAAATTGGCAAAGTTGATATTTTGGCGATTTCCGGTTGGTAGGAGAGATTTTGATATAGGGGTCGGAATGGAATTTCGAGAGTTGCAATAGCTTCGTCGTGTCATTTGGGATGTGTGTGTAAAATTTCAGGTCATTCGGACGTGGTTTGGTTGGATTTTTGATCGAAAGCGTACTTAGGAAGATTTTAGAAACTTAGGCATGAATCCGATGTGATTTGGTATATTTGATGTTGTTTGAGGCGTTTTGATGATTGGAACAAGTTTGAATAAGTTATTGGGTTATGTTTGTGCTTTTAGTTGAGGTCTGGGGGGCCTCGGGATGATTTCGGGTGGTTAATGGGGAAGTTGAGATGTATTGCAGCCGCTGAACTTTGTTACTTCTGGTGTTTTCGCACCTGCGGTTTGGGGACCGCAGGTGCGGCGCCGCACGTGCGGAAGTGGAGCCGCAGAAGCGGATTTGAGAGGAAGAGGCAGGAACCATAGATGCGGTAATTGAGCCGCACCTGCGGAGTCGCAAGTGCATAGACTGGATCGCAGATGCGGAATTGGTCCATTAAGTGATTTCCGCAGAAGCGGAGGATAGACCGCATATGTAGTACCACAGAAGCAGGTTTTTCACCGCAGATGCGGGTATCCTTAGGCAAAATGTATATATGTCTTCCTTCACGATTTTTGAAAGGTTTCACCATTTTTAAACACAGATTCGGGAGCTTTGGGCGATTTTGAAGAGAGAAATCAAGGAGACTTCGTTAAGGTAAGGATTGTGGACCTAAAACACATTTCTATGGTAGTATTCCATGGATTAAGGGTGTAATTAAAGGAATTAAAGGGCTAAAAATGGAGGATTAGGGCTTGAGTTTAAGAAGCCTTTGAAGGAGGATTTGAGGGGTCATTTGGACTACGATTTTAGTGTTCTTGATATGCATAGACTCGTGGGAAGACGAGAAATCTATTGATGTAAAAGTTTCTGAATTTCGAGACATGGGCCCGAGTGTTGGGTTTTGGTAATTTTGGGATTTTTGGTATTTTTCGATTGTTTTCTCTTGGGCTTCGTTCACTTGGCATATTTTGACGTCCTCGTTCTGATTTTGGATAGATTCGATGCGCGTGGAGGCCGATTCGAGAGGCAAAGGCGTCGCGGAGTAGTATTTCACCGATTTGAGGTAATTAACCTTTGTAAATTTGGAACTGAGGGTACGAAACCCCGGTATTTGACTTGTTTTGATAAACGCCGTGACGCACATGCTAGGTGACGAGCGTGTGGGCTTGCACCGGTAGGGATTGTGACTTGGCCCGTCCCGTAGCGACTATTGAGCTGCGTATTTGATTTGGAAACGTTATACTATTCTGTATTTTGGATAGTTATACTATTCTGTATTTTGGATAGTTATACTGTATTGTGGGTTGTATGCCATGTTTGGGCCTTGTGCTGACCTGTAGAAACCCTTAGGGGCATTTTGACTATTTTTCCTCACTATTACTTGCTAAAAAAATATCCTCAGTCATGTCTTGCCGGTTTAAATGTTTAAAACTGGTTTTATCTTTTCACTTCTAATTGTGAGGACTGTTTGGGCTGAGTTCCCTAATTTCTATTGTTGTGCTCGAGAGGTTGTGAGGTTAATGACTGAGAGAGGTTGAGAACCAAATAGTGAGGATATGATATGTATATATTATGGATCGGGCTACACGTCGCAGCAGATCGGGCTGCACGCCGTAGCGACACATATATTGGATCGGACTGCATGCCGCAGTGATATGTATATTGGATCGGGATGCGCGTCGCAGCAATATGACGCTTGGGCTGTAGGAGCCCCTCCGGAGTCTGTACACCCCCAGTGAGCGTAGTCGACTATAAATTACAGATCGGGCTGCATGCCGCAACGGTTACTATGATTTCTATTATTATGAGATACGAAAGAGCCGAGTGCTTAGAGTGAGTACTGTGTTACGAGAGTCGAGTCACGAGTGACTGAGAGGCTGCCCAAGGGGCCATATTCTGAGTGATTCCTTGCCCAAGAGGCCTTGTTATGATGTTTTCACTGATTTCACTCTTCTTTTAAATAAACCTCTGTTAGATATATTGCTAAGCAACTGACTTCAATGTTTTAAACTGAAATGTGATTCTATAATGAAAACTGATTTTTAAACTGTAAAGGTGACCTGATATTCTGTTGATTATCTAGTTATATATTTTTGAATTGCTCGTCACCACTTTCAGTCCTTATTTACTCTAGTTACTTACTGAGTTGGCATACTCACGTTACTCCCTACACCTTGTGTGCAGATCCAGGTGCCCGAGCGGCCGAGTGAGAGCTTTTAGCTATTCCAGTATTTGACGGAGATTTCAAGGTAGCTGCATGGTGTCCGCAGCCCTATTCTCTCCCTCTTATCTTATTATCTTTTACGCATTTCCTAGACTATTGATGTATTAGGTATTCAGACTTGTATTAGAGGCTCTAGACTCGTGACACCAGATTGTTGGGGCTGTGTAGTTTATTGTTATTTTGACTTTTTGCATATCTTTTGTGGCCTTAATGCTTATAATGAATTTGGTATCTAAAACTTGCATTAGAAAATGGCTTAATGTTATTAGAAAGAGGGTTGTTGTTATTGATTAGTTGGCTTGCCTAGTAATGTGATAGGCGCCATCACGACCGGGTTCGGGGATTGGGTCGTGACAAGTTGGTATCAGAGCCTAGGTTACTTAGGTCTCACGAGTCATGAGCAGGTTTAGTAGAGTCTCGCGGATCGGTATGGAGACGTCTGTATTTATCCTCGAGAGGCTGCAGAACCTTTAGGAAAAACTTCATATTCTTGAAATTCTTATCGTGCGTCCTTGATTCAGCTTGAAAAGTAACTCTTTGAATTCCTTCCACGCGTTCGTATGCGCGCACGAGCCCTCAGTATCGGATATGCATCGATGGCTTGTGATTTCCCCGATCAAGGGGCGAGATGTGATCTCTGTGCGTTGATGTTGGGCCAGTATGGAGGACTCGAGGCTAGATTTTTGTCTATAGCTTGAGCCCTGAGCTGTTGATTTTGTGAGCGCGTATTTCTGGATCCATATGTTCTGTTGTGTCCCTATTAAGGGAGGCGATGACTGGATAGTTATGTGATGAGTGTGATGTGACTGCGAGATGTATTCATGTGATTTGGAAGCGACGAGAAGGGTCTGTTGGAGGATAAAAGGACTATTAGGTGCTCGATTTTCATCTTGATTTGAGGTATAACCCTGAGTTGTGGGTGTGTGGAGAATCTTTTCATGTTTTCTAGATGGAAGTGAAGTAAATTTCATGTTGCGATATGAGTTCAGACTCTAGAAGATCAAGTGACTGCGTAACATTTATGACGGAGGAAGGTATAAAGAAATGCCAGTTTGAGGCAAAACAGGTGGGTTATCTCCTGCGGAGTGTTTTGAGGTTGTGTGATCCCTATGTTGTATGTTAGAAGATCTCATTTATAAGTGGAATATATGTGTTGCAATTTAAATTTGGGTCACTTAAGAGAGTGAGTTTAACTACTACGAGAGTGAATGCGAGATTTGTAGAAGATATAAAGTACCAGATGGTCTGTGTTCCACGAGCTTATGAAGGATTGAGTCTAATCTCACTATGGTATTATGACAACAATAAAGTATATGTGTTATGAGTTATTGTGTATGTTTCGATCTATGGCTTCGAGCCAAGTGGGGGAGTCTGTTACTGACTAATTGATTGCACGGTTATGTGCTATGTTGGTTCCAGTTTGAGGCGTTCGGGAGAATCAGTTATGGCTTACAAATATTTGAGATCGAGGATGGCTCGAGTAGAGGAAAAGGTTATGTTATGCTTCGTAGGTGTATGAGAATCACGGAATATCTTGAGTTGTTATGAGTGTGGAGAGATGGGCCACATGTGGAGGCAGTGCCCTTGTCGTCTTGTGAGTTCATCTCAGCAGAGGGGTCAGTCATCGGCTTTAGCGCCAGTTACTTCACCACCACCCGCCTAGCCAGCTAGGGGTGGAGGTCAGTCAGCTAAGGGTCGCCCTAGAGGGGGAGGTCGATCAGGTGGTGGTCAGGCCCGTTTCTATGCACTTCCAGGCAGACCCGATGCTATTGCTTCAGATGCTGTCATTACAGGTATTATCTCAGTCTACCACAAAGATGCCTCTGTATTATTTGATCCCGGTTCCACCTTTTCTTATGTGTCCTCATACTTTGCTCGTTATTTGGGTATGCCCCATGAGTTTCTTGCTTTACCTGTTCATGTATCTACCCCGGTGGGCGATACTGTTGTTGTAGATCATGTGTACTGGTCGTGTATGGTGACTATTGGGGGTCTAGAAACCCGAGTGGATCTATTACTACTGAGCATGGTGGATTTTGATGTCATTTTGGGCATGGATTGGTTATCTCCGTGTCGTGCTATTCTGGATTGTCATGCTAAGACATTCACATTGGCTATACCGGGTGTGTCACAGATCGAGTGACGAGGTGTGACTGATTATGTTCCCAGTAGAGTGATCTCATTCTTGAAAGCCCGGCGTATGGTTGGGAAGGGTTGTCTTTCGTATCTAGCCTATGTGAGGGATGTCAGTGCTGAGACTCCCAGTATTGATTCTGTTTTAGTTGTGAGGGATTTTTCCGATGTGTTTCCTGTAGACCTGTCGGGCATGCCACCGGATAGGTATATCGATTTTGGTATTGACCTGGTGCTGGGCACTCAGCCCATTTCTATTCTGTCGTATCGTATGGCACCAGCGGAGTTGAAAGAATTAAAGGAGTAGCTTCAGAAACTCCTGGATAAAGGGTTCATTCGGCCTAGTGTGTCACCTTGGGGTGCGCCAGTTCTATTTGTGAAGAAAAAGGATGGCACTATGAGGATGTGCATTGATTATAGACAATTGAACAAGGTAACAATCAAGAACAAGTATCTTTTGCCTCGCATTGATGATTTATTCGACCAGCTTCAAGGAGCGAGAGTGTTCTCCAAGATTGATCTCCGCTCAGGTTATCACTAGTTGAAGATCAAGGACTCGGATATTCTCAAGACGGCTTTCAGGACCAGATATGGTCATTATGAGTTATTGGTGATGTCCTTTGGGCTGACCAATGCCCCAGCAGCGTTCATGCATTTGATGAACAGTGTGTTCCGACCTTATCTTGACTCGTTTGTCATAGTCTTCATTGATGATATTCTGGTGTATTCGCGTTGTTAGGAGGAGCATTTGAGCGTTGTGTTACAGAGGTTGAGGGAGGAGAAGCTTTATGCAAAATTCTCCAAATATGAGTTCTGGCTCAGTTCAGTGGCTTTCTTGGGGCACATGGTGTCCAGCGAGGGTATTAAGGTTGATCCGAAGAAGATAGAGGAGGTTCAGAGTTGGCCCAGACTGTCCTCAGCTATAGAGATTCACAGCTTTCTTGGTTTGGCAGGCTATTATCGCTGGGTTGTTCAGGTATTCTCATCTATCGCATCGCCCTTGACCAAGTTAACTCAGAAGGGTGCTTCATTTGTATGGTCGGACGAGTGTGAGGAGAGCTTTTAGAAGCTCAAGACAACTTTGACCACAACTCCAGTGTTGGTTTTGCCAGCAGCTTCAGGTTTCATATACTGTGTATTGTGATGCTTCGAGAGTTGGGATTGGTTGTGTGTTGATGCAGGAGGGTAGAGTTATTGCTTATGCTTCTCGTCAGTTGAAGCCCCATGAGAAGAACTACCCCGTTCATGATTTGGAGTTGGCTGCCATAGTTCACGCTTTGAAGATTTGGAGGCATTACCTGTATGGCGTATCTTGTGAGGTGTTCACTGATCATCGCAGTCTTCAGCACTTGTTCAAACAGAAGGATCTCAATTTGAGGCAGCGGAGGTGGTTGGAGTTGCTTAAGGATTGTGATATCACTATATTGTACCATCCGGGAAAGGCCAATGTGGTGGCCGATGCTTTGAGCCGAAAGGCAGTGAGTATGGGGAGTTTGGCATATATTCCAGTTGGGGATAAATATTATGCTCCGCAATATTACGTCGATATTACGTCCCGTAGTGTTATATTACGACGATGTTGTACCCTGTAGTATTGTATGTTGAAGTTGTCGTAAGGTAATTGACATCAGTCTAAGGGAAAGATTATTTGGAGATTATAAGGATTATACTATTTCAAATGAGTGATGAGAAAATTCATGAAAGTGAGAGCGGAAGAAAGTCAAAGAAAATGAATTTTCGTCCAAGTTTGGCAAGTTGGGGGTACAATTTGGGCCGAGCGTTAATACCCCATATTTATGAACTAGTACTGTGCAAGGTACCATATGACCACGATAGTATAATATATAAAGTATATATGAAGTATTTAAAAAATAAATAATAATTAAGCACCCTCCCACGTGGCATAAAGCCACAATGTCCAAACATGACTCATAAGTCATTAATTCCATGTGGCTATATATGAAATAATGACTCAAAGCTAAGTATTAGAAAGACTTGTCCAATATGCCTCTAACCTTCATTTTAGTATCTTTGTTTGAACAAATTTTGTTACTTTGGCTTGAAACCAAATTGTAGCTAAAGCAGACCATTCAAATTTCAACCCAAATGATTCTTCAAGAATCATAAACGTTTTTCTTCTTAAATTTCAAACAAAGAAAATGTTGGAACTAAGTTAAGAAGTAGATTGCATCTCATTCTTTTTTGGTCTTAAAGCCAAAAGAACGCTAGAAGAAGAAGGAGATTTCGTTCCAATTTCAAAATCCAAGTATAAGTTCCGTTCAAGAATTTCGCAGAAGAAGATTTTTCCCTAATCCAGGTATGTTAAGGTTATCCCTTCTTTCTTTTGGCATGATCCATACGATATGAACGAAACGTGCAAATGCACAAATTCCATAAGTGACTCTACTCATAGAAGTAATAGAAATATCTATGTTCTTTAATTCCCATGTGTCATAATATTTTATCATCTGTTCATGGGTCTCAGAAAAATACGAAAGTTAAAAAGATGTTACTTTATGATATTGCTCAAGAGGCAAAGTGGTCTTATGACCTTCCGAATGATTTTATTGACATACATTTCATGCATTGCATTTATGTGCATTGACCTATGACCAGATGACGTTATATACGCGTATATATGTAAATATATGTATATGGAATGGGAAAAGGTTACGGCGTTATATACGCACCACCACCTGATCAGCTGGTATATGATGATGATGTTGCCCACAGTGGCCGAAATATGATTCAAACGGCGTTATATACGCATATATATATATGTAAGTATGATTCAAACGGCGTTATATACGCGTATATATGTATGTATATATGTATATGGGATATGGGAAAGGTTATGGCGTTATATACGCACCACCACCTGATCAGCTGGTATACGATGATGATTTTTCCCACAGTGGCCGATATGATATGATGGGATGCCCTCAGAGGCTGATGATATTATCAAACATGTACCTATGCACGACATGACATTCATACGCATATGCATGATGTTAAAAGTAATTTATGATTTGCAAAGTTATTCAGACTTACAGGTTGAGTCATGTACTCTATATGTTTTCTATATCTCTCATGTATTTATTTATGTGCCTTACATACTCAGTACATTATTCGTACTGACGTCCTTTTTGCCTGGGGATGCTGCGTTTCATCCCCGCAGGTCCCGATAGACAGGTCGAGAGCCCTCCAAGTAGGCTATCAGCTCAGCGGAAGATGTTGGTGCTCTCCATTTGCTTCGGAGTTGCTCGTTTGGTTAGTATGATTTAGACGTGTATTGTTTCGTATGGCGGGACTCTATCCCGACCCTTATGACATTTATGTATTCTTAGAGGCTTGTAGACCTATGTCGTGTACATAAAAGATTGTACGGCCTTGTCGGCCTATGTTTTGAGTTTATAAAGGATCACGTTGGCCTATTAGGCCCGTATGCATGTGTATATGATGATGTCTTAAGAAAGATACGTTACGTGGGTACTCGGTTGAGTAAGGTACCGGGTACCCGTCCCGGCCCATCGGTTTGAGTCGTGACAAAAGTGGTATCAGAGCAGTTCTATCCTAGGGAGTCTACAAGCCGTGTCTAGTAGAGTCTTGTTTATGGGTGTGTCGTGCACCACACTTATAAGCAGGAGGCTACATGACATTTAGGATTGTCACTCTTTCTTCTTACTCTAGATCGTGTGGTAGAGCTCACTTATAAGAATTCATATTTCGAGATTCTTTTTTTTTATTATTCGTAATAAGATGATACCTATATCCGGAAAAGGGGTTGGAAAGAGAGATAGTTGTGGAAGAGCTGAGTGAGAGGAATTGGATTTTTGTATGATGCTTACGATAAGTAAATGTGAGGTCTTTAGTAGACCATGGGTGTACTGAAAGGTGTAAGTTTCCTGATAAGAAGCCGTAAGGCAAGAATGTCTATCCATCTTTATGGTAAAAGACAATGAGAGATTAAGAAGATAAATGCAAGTTTCAACAAGCAAAAGAAGCAAAAGGAAGAAGAGTACGAGGCACGCAATTAATGAAGGCTAACAAGGTTTATAATTAAGGTAGAGGAACATAAGCTTTTGAGTTATATTCAATAGTAACAGAGGTATATACAATTGGTCGCAACCATTCCAGGTATGCCCTATGGAGATTAACAAAAGTAGTATAAGAAGATATGATGGATGAATTGATTGCGTCAGTTGACATTTCCGAAGGATATTGCAAATATGCTAATAGATCTCTTTATGAGACACTAGATGGTGCACTCTGAAATAGTGCAGCCAGATTTGAGTACTACGAAGACATGCACTATAAGCCTTGAAGAAATAAATATTACCTTAGTATGGCTCGCATCCCTAGTAAAGCGAAAACGTTAAGCAACTTGAAGAGCCACTGGATGGAGCAAAGGAAATCTAAAAGCAAAAGAATGTCGTATTGAAGTTTTCACAAGAAAAGGGATATGAAGAAATATTAGCAAAATAATGAGAAGAGAGATAAGGAAGCATTAGGAATAAGGTGTGATACATTGATAAAAACGGTAGAGTGTTACAAAACCTATTGTCAAATGAAGGAAGAGACGAAAGGTGATGGGCCTTAAGACAATAAAAGAATATGGGCCATAAGGTCATATCCCCATTTCGAGAAATAAGTTCGCAACTCTAACGCGATTACCAAGAGGAAAATTTAGACCCTAGAGTAATAGAAATTAATATGGACTGGTGAACAAGATAAACTAAATATGAATTAGGAACTGAGTGATTTGATAATAGTCAGCATCTTGAGAATTTCATATCATGTTGCGGCAATAATAGGACGGACCATAGAAGGAGATTCATGATAAATTCAGAGAATGGTCATTCAGGGAGACGCTTCCCTAGAGCAAGCAATGTGAGCAAAGTTAAGCTTAAGAGAATGTATGTTCCAGTTACGCTAAGTGTCACCCTCGCGAGTAAGGGAATGTTTCATCCTTGGTACAGGAGGATTGTCGCGAGGCGAGTAAGGATCATTGATGTTGAGAAACAACGCCAAAGATGAAGAGGTAAAACATCTATAGGTAGATCCTTGTGGCTTCAGCTTTTAGTACACCCCTAAAGGGGGGGAATATGGAGTGATGTGGCATTAAGTCAGAATTAAGTGGTTTTAGTGACTATGGAATGGTAAAGGAAGTAAAGGTTTCTGTCCGAGCTGTTATTAATAAATAAGGAGTCAGTGCGAGACGTAAGTTAAGACAAAGGAAATAACTCAAGAAAGATTATGAGGAATATTGATATGAGAATGGACCAACGAGTAGTTAGTAATTGGTCAGGAAAATCCCAGTTATGGCTAAATAGGAGGTTACAGACGAGTCATCAGATCATGTAAGATAAATGTAGTAGAACCCAACATGGAGAATTCAGCCTCAAAGAATATCATTATAATGCTTGAATATATTCAAACAAGTGTCGGGGTAGTTAAAGGTATTGTATGAGTGTTACGAGGATAAAAGAAAGTGACACTGGGAAGGCACTTAAAATATCAGTTCAGAAGCAACTATACAAGCACAAGGGCATGGAAGTAAGCAACTACGGATGATTATAGGCAAGTAAGGACATCAAGAAGGTCCGTAATAAGCTCACAGCTTTACCAGAGTCAAGGGTTCTCCCTAAGTACTACAACGAAAGACTAGCTGAAGAGATAAGAAAGAAAGCTTCAACCTAAGCACACCGACCTAAAGAGGAAATGGTCGTGTAACAACAATCTAGTAACAACATTGTAAGCATTCCAAAGGAAATTGGCACCTACTGTGGCTAATGAATGGGAAGTAAGAATTAAAAGTAATATTCGAGATCATATGAGTTGTATGAAAACTCTTTCAAGTGTGGACACTAAGATAAGCTAAGTATGGACGCAACAAGGGGCAGAAAGACCAGGAAAAGTAATAGCTTACGTTGAAAGAAAGCTAAGATGGAACAAAAGAATTATTTGATCAATGATCTAGAGTTAGTACGTTATGGATACACTCTAGATTTTGGAACATTATCCAGGCACCATATTTGTTGACAATCATACGGCCATAGAAGACTCTGGTATAAGTTAAAAGAAAGAATTAAGCCAAGGGCATAGACAAAGGATTAAATTGTTAGACGATTGTATCATGGATATTCCATAATGCCCATGAAAGGCTGAGGTAATAACTAATACCGTGAGCCACAGATCGGAAGATAGCTTAAGCCTACATAAAGGCTGATCAGAAGGAAGAGGAAACTAAAGAATTACATCACATAAGTAAATCAGGAGTCTGATTATTGGACCTAGTAAAATTATAGAAGTTGCACTGGAGAACATGAGAGAATCACTCTTAATATCAGATGTTCAAGAGAAATAACACAACAACTACAATCTATAATGGCTCTACAAGGAAGCCAGTTAGAAGAAGTACTAGCCTCATAAGAAGTTACTACGTAATTCCCACCGGATTGTGTATGTACCAGAGGTGCGAGTATTATAATAGAGCTTCAAGTTATGGACGTGAATTACATCTAGGTGGAAGGGAGGTTATGAAGGAGATAAAAGATATGATACGAGATTTTAAGTAAGGTAAAAGTGAACAACGTACGAGATACTCAAATGCAGAAAGTTGTAAATAGTCCATACTTCGGATAGAAGGTTATAAGCATGCGGGAATGAAAGCGGCATCGCCGGCGACATGTCTTCTAGCCTATGGTTTCTAAGTACTGAGAGATCCAGTTAAAAGAATAGAGAAAAGTTGGAGACGATGTGATGTCTCGCTTGACGTTCCAGAATAACATAAGGAAATCTATGGTGCAAGCAAGTTGAAGGAAAGTTCATAAATGGATATGTATAGGTTGCAAGCTAAAGTATGGTAGAGCGACAAAGTTTTAAAAAAACATGAGTAAGGATGAGGAAAGGCAAGTGAAAAGGTGACGAGAATGGATAAGTCTTTGGATTAAGCCCATGAAAACAAGAAGAGCAGACAATTTCTCTATGTTATACAAAGCTCACTATAGCCTTAATGAACTCAAAGGAGTCTAAGATTAATAGCATTTAGAAGGAATGAAATGCTGACCTGGTAATAAAATAAGGGTATAATGGTGACAAATATAGGATGATGTTTGGGGCCATCGATTGAATGAAGATTTAAAAAAAATAAGAGAAGGAGAAAAGATTTCGCTGGCGACACGAAATTAGGATACCCCCATAAGGTGAATCACAGTATGAAATACGATTATGAGAATCACTTCGAATATTCCTCAATACAACGTAAGCCCTAGCGGTAATGTATTATATAAGAAGTTTCAAGTTATCAGTGATATATTGTAGATAAATATTGAGGTGAATCAACAGTAGATGGACAAAAGTCACAAAGTATGAGATGAGATTGGACCGTTATTCTAAAGATGAGCAGTAATAAGGAAGCATAAAAGGACTTAAATTTATACATATGGTATAAGCAACGAGAGTAAGCTGGGATTTGATAACAGACGTTAGAAATGATAAATTAAACTAAGAATTATGCCAGTAAATTCATACGAATAGATAAATGGACCTATGCGATGAGATTTAACAATATTCATGAATTCAACAAAGTACCCAGCGAACAACTTCAGTATACTGATAGATTCCCAAAGGAACATCTTATTAAGATCTACATATAAAACCTAGATATTGGGCACACTTACAAGGTCAAAATCGTACAGGCTGCATGATGAAAGGTAGAAACAGTTATGATATTGGAAGGATTTCGATTACAAGTTATGGTGTGAGAAGGAGGCCTAAGGGGGGAGTGACCTGAACTTTAGATTTATTCACAGAACAACTACCTAAATGGCAAGGAAAGTATTGAGGTATTCACAAGAGCTATAAGTTATGAAAATAATAAGAGCATCAGTCAACATTCGAGGACAAATGTTCCAATTGGGGGAATGATGTTACACCTCGCAATATTACGTCGATATTACGTCCCGCAGTGTTATATTACGACAATGTTGCACCCTGTAGTATTGTACGTTGAAGTTGTCGTAAGGTAATTGATATCAGTCTAAGGGAAATATTATTTGGAGATTATAAGGATTATACTATTTCAAATGAGTGATGAGAAAATTTGTGAAAGTGAGAGCGGAAGAAAGTCAAAGAAAATGAATTTTTGTCCAAGTTTGGCATGTTGGGGGTACAATTCGGGCCGAGCGTTAATACCCCATATTTATGAACTAGTACCATGCAAGGTACCATATGACCACGGTAGTATAATATATAAAGTATATATGAAGTATTTTAAAAATAAATAATAATTAAGCACCCTCTCACGTGGCATAAAGCCACAATGTCCAAACATGACTCATAAGTCATTAATTCCATGTGGCTATATATGAAATAATGACTCAAAGCTAAGTCTTAGAAAGACTTGTCCAATATGCCTCTAACCTTCATTTTAGTATCTTTGTTTGAACAAATTTTGTTACTTTGGCTTGAAACCAAATTGTATCTAAAGCAGACCATTCAAATTTCAACCCAAATGATTCTTCAAGAATCATAAACGCTTTTCTTCGTAAATTTCAAACAAAGAATACGTTAGAACTAAGTTAAGAAGTAGATTGCATCTCATTCTTTTTTTGGTCTTAAAGCCAAAAGAACTCTAGAAGAAGAAGGAGATTTTGTTCCAATTTCAAAATCCAAGTATAAGTTCCATTCAAGAATTTCACAGAAGAAGATTCGTTCAAATAATTCAAAAAACAGGTATGTTAAGGTTATCCCTTCTTTCTTTTGGCATGATCCATACGATATGAACGAAACGTGAAAATGCACAAATTTCATAAGTGACTCTACTCATAGAAGTAATAGAAATATCTATGTTCTTTAATTCCCATGTGTCATAATATTTTATCATTTGTTCATGGGTCTCAGAAAAATAAGAAAGTTGAAAAGATGTTACTTTATGATATTGCTCAAGAGGCAAAATGGTCTTATGACCTTCTGAATGATTTTATTGACGTACATTTCATGCATTGCATTCATGTGCATTGACCCATGACCAGATGGCGTTATATACGCGTATATATGTAAATATATGTATATGGAATGGGAAAAGGTTACGGCGTTATATACGCACCACCACCTGATCAGCTGGTATATGATGATGATGTTGCCCACAGTGGCCGAAATATGATTCAAACGGCGTTATATACGCATATATATGTAAGTATGATTCAAATGGCGTTATATACGCGTATATATGTATGTATATATGTATATGGGATATGGGAAAGGTTATGGCGTTATATACGCACCACCACCTGATCAGCTGGTATACGATGATGATTTTTCCCACAGTGGCCGATATGATATGATGGGATGCCCTCAGAGGCTGATGATATTATGAAACATGTACCTATGCACGACATGACATTCATACGCATATGCATGATGTTAAAAGTAATTTATGATTTACAAAGTTATTCAGACTTACAGGTTGAGTCATGTACTCTATATGTCTTCCATATCTCTCATGTATTTATTTATCTGCCTTACATACTCAGTACATTATTCGTACTGACGTCCCTTTTGCCTGGGGATGCTGCGTTTCATGCCCGTAGGTCCCGATAGACAGGTCGAGAGCCCTCCAAGTAGGCTATCAGCTCAGTGGAAGATGTTGGTGCGCTCCCTTTGCTTCGGAGTTACTCGTTTGGTTAGTATGATTTAGACGTGTATTGTTTGGTATGGAAGGACTCTGTCCCGACCCTTATGACATTTATGTATTCTTAGAGGCTTGTAGATATATGTCATGTACATAAAAGATTATACGGCCTTGTCGGCCTATGTTTTGAGTTTATAAAGGATCACGTTGGCCTATTAGGCCGGTATGCATGTGTATATGATGGTGTATTAAGAAAGATACGTTACGTGGGTACTCGGTTTAGTAAGGTATCGGGTACCTGTCCCGGACCATCGGTTTGGGTCGTGACAATAAACCTCTTGCGATTGATGTTCAGGCCTTGGCCAATCGGTTCGTGAGGTTAGATGTTTCGGAGCCCATTCGGGTATTGGCTTATGTAGTTTCTCGGTCTTCCTTATATGATCGCATCAGAGAGCGCCAGTATGATGATCCACATTTACTTGTCCTTAAGGACAGAGTTCAGCATGATGATGCTAGAGATGTGACCATTGGTGATGATGGGGTGTTGAGGATGCAGGGCCAGATTTGTGTGCCCAATGTGAATGGGCTTCAGGAGTTGATTCTGGAGGAGGCCCATAGCTCACGGTATTCCATTCATCCGGGTGCCGCGAAGATGTATCGGGATTTGAGGCAGCAATATTGGTGGAGGAGAATGAAGAAAGACATTATAGGATTTTTAGCTCGGTGTCTCAATTGTCAACAGGTGAAATATGAGCATCAGAGACCGAGTGGCTTGCTTCAACGGATAGATATTCCCGAGTGGAAGTGGGAGAGGATCACTATGGACTTTGTTGTTTGACTTTTACGGACTTTGAGAAAGTTCGATGCTATTTGGGTGATTGTGGATCGGCTGACCAAGTCCGCGCACTTCATTCCTGTGTGTACTACCTATTCTTCAGAGCGGTTGGCAGAGATCTATATCTGGGAGATTGTTCGTTTGCATGATGTCCCAGTTTCCATCATTTCAGATAGGGGCACTCAGTTTATTTCGCAATTTTGGAGGTCTGTGCAGCGAGAGTTGGGTACTCAGGTTGAGTTAAGCACAACTTTTCACCCTCAGAAGGACGGGCAGTCCGAGCGCACTATTCTGATATTAGAGGACATGTTACGTGCTTATGTCATTGATTTCGGAGGGTCATGGGATCAGTTTCTACCGCTTGCAGAGTTTGCTTATAACAACAACTACCAATCGAGTATTCAGATGGCTTCATGTGAGGCTTTGTATGGGAGGTGGTGTAGATCTCCAGTTGGTTAGTTCGAGCCCGGTGAGGCTAGGCTATTGGGGACAGATTTGGTGCAGGATGCTTTCGAGAAGGTGAAGGTGATTCAGGAGAGGCCTCGTACAGTGCAATTGAGGCAAAAAAGTTATACTGACAGGAAGGTTCGAGATGTATCCTATATGGTTGGCGAGAAGGTCCTGCTAAGGAGATATATCCTATATGGTTGATGGGTCCGCGGTTCATTGGGCCTTTTGAGGTGCTTCGGAGGATTGGGGAGGTGGCTTATGATCTTGCTTTGCCACCCAGATTGTCGAGTGTGCATCCGGTATTTCATGTTTCTATGCTCCGGAAGTATATTAGGGATCCGTCTCATGTTTTGGATTTCAGCACGGTTCAGTTGGATGATGATTTTACCTACGATGTGGAGCCAGTAACTATTTTGGGTCGTCAGGTTCGAAAGTTAAGGTCAAAGGATATAGCTTCAGTGAAAGTACAGTGGAGAGGTCAGCCCGTGGAGGAGGCTACCTAGGAGACCGAGCGGGATATGCGAATCAGATATCCTCACCTATTTGAGGCGTCAGGTATGTTTCTTGATTCATTCGCGGATGAACGTTTGTTTAAGTTGGGGAGGATGTGATGACCCGGCCAGTCGTCTCATGAGTTACCGCTCTGTTTCCTCCATTTCTGCTTCTTTATGCTTCGTTATCTGTGTTTTATGGTATCGGGTTGGTTGCATCGAATCCGAAATAATTTTGGTAAGGTTTGAGATACTTAGTCTCTTGTAAGGGAGTTTGAGTTGGAAAAGTCAACCGGATGTTGACTTATGTGTTAGAGGGATCGGATGCGAGTTCTGATGGTTTGGTTAGCTTCGGGAGGTGAGTTATGGCTTAGGAGCGTGATCGGAATGGGTTTTGGAGGGTTGGAATAGTTTTAGGCTTGAATTGGCGAAGTTGATATTTTGGCGATTTCCGGTTGGTAGGCGAGATTTTGATATAGGGGTCGGAATGAAATTCCGAGAGTTGCAGTAGCTCCTCCGTGTCATTTGGGATGTGTGTGTAAAATTTTAGGCCATTCAGACGTGGTTTGGTTGGGTTTTTTATCAAAAGCTTATTTAGGAAGTTAGAAACTTAGGCATGAATCCGATGTGATTTGGTAGATTTGATGTTGTTTGAGGCGTTTTGATGATTGGAACAAGTTTTAATAAGGTATTGGGTTATGTTTGTGCTTTTGGTTGAGGTTCCGGGGGCCTCGGGATGATTTCGGGTGGTTAACGGGGAAGTTGAGATGTATTGCAGCTGCTGAACTTTGCTGCTTCTGAGGTTTTTGCACCTACGGTTTAGGTACCACAGGTGCGCCGCCGCACGTGCAGAAGTGGAGCCGCAGAAGAGGATTTGAGAGGAAGAGGCAGGAACCGCAGATGCGGTAATTGAACCGCACCTGCAGAGTCGCAGGTGCGTAGACTGGATCGTAGATGCGGAATTGGTCCGTTAAGTGATTTCCGCAGAAGCGGAGGAGAGACCGCATATGCGGTACTGCAGAAGCGGGGTTTTTACCACAGATATGGGTATCCCTGGGCAGAATGTATATATGTCTTCCTTCGCGATTTTTGAAGGGTTTCACCATTTTTAAACACGAATTCGGGAGCTTTGGGCGATTTTGAAGAGAGAAATCAAGGAGACTTCGTTAAGGTAAGGATTTTAGACCTAAAACACATTTCTATGGTAGTATTTCATGGATGAAGGCTGTAATTAAATGAATTAAAGGGCTAAAAATGGAGGATTAGGGCTAGAGTTTAAGAAGCCTTTGAAGGAGGATTTGAGGGGTCATTTGGACTCCGATTTTAGTGTTCTTGATATGCATAGACTCGTGGGGAGACAAGGAATCTATTGATGTAAAAATTTCTGAATTTCGAGATGTGGGCTCGGGGGTTGGGTTTTGGAAATTTTGAGATTTTTGGTATTTTTCGATTGCTTTCGCTTGGGCTTCGTTCACTTGGCATATTTTGACGTCCTCGTTCTGATTTTGGATAGATTCGACGCGCGTGAAATCCGATTCGAGGGGCAAAGGTGTCGCGGAGTAGTATTTCACCGGTTTGAGGTAAGTAACCATTGTAAATGTGGAACTGAGGGTACGAAACCCCGGTATTTGACTTGTTTTGATAAACCCCGTGACACACATGCTAGGTGACAAACGTGTGGGCGTGCATCGGTAGGGATTGTGACTTGGTCCGTCCCGTAGCGACTATTAAGCCGCGTATTTGATTTGGAAACGTTATATTATTCCGTATTTTGGATAGTTATACTGTATTATGGGATGTATGTCATGTTTGGGGCCTTGTGCCGACCTGTAGAAACCCTTAGGGGCATTTTAACTATTTTTCCTCACTATTACTTGCTAAAAACATATCCTCAGTCATGTCTTACCGGTTTAAATGCTTAAAACTAGTTTTATCTTTTCACTTCTAATTGTGAGGACTGTTTGGGTTGAGTTCCCTAATTTCTATTGTTGTGCCCGAGAGGCTGTGAGGTTAATGACTGAGAGAGGTTGAGAACCAAATAATGAGGATATGATATGTATATATTATTGATCGGGATGCACGCCGCAGCAGATCGGGCTGCACGCCGTAGCGACATATATATTGGATCGAGTTGCATGCCGCAGCAATATGTATATTGAATCGGGTTGTGCACCGCAACAATATGACGCTTGGGCTGTAGGAGCCCCTCCGGAGTCTGTACACCCCCAGTGAGCATAGTCGACTATAAATTACGGATCGGGCTGCACGCCGCAGCGGTTACTATGATTTCTATTGTTATGAGATACTAAAGAGCCGAGTGCTGGGGGTGAGTACTGTGTGACGAGAGTCGAGTCACGAGTGACTTAGAGGCTGCCCGAGGGGCCATATTCTGAGTGATTCCTTACCCGAGAGGCCTTGTTATGATGTTTTCACTGATTTCACTCTTCTTTTAAATAAGCCTTTGTTGGATATATTGCTAAGCAACTGACTTCAATGTTTTAAACTGGAAATTTGATTCTATAATGAAAACTGATTTTTAGACTGTAAAGGTGACCTGATATTCTATTAATTATCCAGTTATGTATTTTTTAATTGCTCATTACTGCTTTCAGTCCTTATTTACTCTAGTTACTTACTAAGTTTACATTCTTACGTTAGTCCCTACACCTTGTGTGCAGATCCAGGTGCCCGAGCGGCCGAGTGAGAGCTTTCAGTTGTTTCAGTATTTGACGGAGATTTTGAGGTAGCTGCATGCCGTCCGCAGCCCTATTCTCTCCCTCTTATCTTATTATCTTTTCCACATTTCCTAGACTATTGATGTATTAGGTATTCAGACTTGTATTAGAGGCTTTAGACTTGTGACACTAGATTGTTGGGGTTGTGTAGCTTGTTGTTATTTTGACTTTCCGCATATCTTTTGTGGCCTTAACGCTTATAATGAATTTGATATCTAAAACTTGCATTAGAAAATGGCTTAATGTTATTAGAAAGAGGGTTGTGGTTATTGATTAGTTGGCTTGCCTAGTAATGTGATAGGTGCCATCACGACCGGTATTTGGGGTCGTGACATGCGTCTAACCATGTCTCTCGCATAGTTATACTTGATATCTATATGTTTGGTTTTACAATGAAACTTTGGGTCCTTGGTGGAGGATATTGCAGCCTCACTGTCACAGTAGACTATTACTGGTTCAGTATTTTCAGTGATATCCAACAAGTGATCCAAGAACTTTCTCAATCAAATGGCTTCTTATGCTGCTAATGCGAGAGCCACGTATTCGGCTTCCATCGTAGATAGTGATACAGATGTTTCTTACTACTCAATGATATAGCGCCATCACCGAGTAAGAAAACATATCCTGAGGTAGACTTCCTCTCATCTAGATCTCCTCCATGATCAACATCACTATATCCAACTAATCGCAGATCCTTGCCTCCTTGATAACAAAGGGCATAATCAGCAGTTCCCTTCAGATATCTCATGATCCTCTTTAATGCTTGCCAATGTGCTAAACCTGGGTCAGTTTGATATCTACTTACCAAGCCAACTGCTTGACAGATATCAGATCTAGTGCACACCATAGCATACATTAGACTTCCAACTGCGCTCCTATAAGGAACTCGACTCATTCTTTCCGTCTCTCCAGGAGTCTTAGGACACATCTGACTTCCAAGGTATGACCTTTACTGATATGAGTTTTAACTGGGCTACTATTTTGCATATTAAATCATTCAAGAACTTTTCTAATGTAATTCTCTTGTGAAAGATACAATAGTTTCTTTGGACGATCTCGTGAAATATTAACTCCAAGAATATATGCAGCTTCACCCATATCTTTCATCTCAAATTAGGATGATAACCATGACTTTATCTCGGTTATAAACTCCTTATCATTTCCAGCTATAAGTATGTCATCTACATACAATGTTAAAATCACAAGCTTGTTTCTTGATCTCTTGGTATAAACGCAATGGTCTTCATCCATCATGGTAAAACCATTGGATACAAGAACATTTTGAAAGCGTATATACCACTGCCTTGAAGATTGTTTGAGGCCATAAATAGACTTCAAAAGTCTACAAACCTTTTGTTCGTGGCCCTTTTCAATGAAACACTCAGGTTGTTCCATATAGATTTCTTCATCTAGTTCTCCATTGAGAAAGGCAGTCTTTACATCCATCTGATGTAATTCAAGATCCAAGCTTGCAACAATATCTAGAACCAGGTGAACCGAGGTAAATCGTACAGCAGGCGAGAAAGTCTCTTCGTAGTCTATTCCTTTCTGTTGTGTATACCATTTCGCCACCAGTCGAGCCTTATATCTCTCAACTGTGCCATCAGCCTTGAGCCTAATTTTGAGAATCCATTTGCTCCCGATTGCTTTGCGTCCTTCAAGGAGTTCAACTAGTTCCCAAACTTTGTTGACTCTCATAGACTCCAATTCATCTTCCATTGCTTTTGTCCATTTATCCTTAGAAGGGCATGCGAGAGCCTCTTTTACATTTTTAGACTCGTTTTCTTCTTGTAGGAGCATCATAAATAGTTCTCTGCCTTCAATATCAAATCATCGGCGGGGAATCTTTTTCCTAGAACCACGTCTTACTTGTGATTCATCATTTTTCCCATTTGGATAAATGTTTCTCCCACTCGGATCAAGATCATTCATCCTGCTCCCACTTGGAACAAGATCTATCACCAGCTCACTCCCACTTGGAACAAGACCCATTTGGTCACTTCCACTAAAAGTAGAAGGATTACTTTCATTCGCATCTGATGATGAATGAGGTCTTTGATGAGAAACTAATTCATCATCTGCTAAAATTCTCCCACTCGAATGAAGTGATCCTTGTACTTCTTGATCCGTTATCTCAAACAAGGTTAGGTCTTGACCTACCTCTCCCTTCTTAGGGAACTCGTCCTCTAAGAATGTGATATCCCGTGATTCAAACTCAGTTACACTCCCACTATCTTGCTGACTTATAAACACATAACCCTTTGAGCTTTCAGAGTATCTTATAAAGATACTTTTCTTTCCCCTCGGGCCCAATTTGCCATATTTGTGAGAGAAATCATGTGTATAGGTAGCACAACCCCAAGGTCTTAATACACTTAGGTCGGCTTGTCTTCTAGTCCATAACTCATATGGAGTGGTAGTAACTGATTTTGTAGGCACTCGGTTAAGTACAAAGGTGGCAGTAAGCAATGCATCACCCCAGTAACTAATTGGAATGTTAGATTGAGCCATCATTGACGTGACCATTTCTAGGATCGTTCTGTTTCTTTTCTCCGCAACACCATTTTATTGTGGAGTATTTGGGATAGTCAATTGATGAACTGTTCCCTTTTCATCACATAAATTATTAAACTGAGTTGATAAATATTTACGACCACGATCAGTTCAAAGAGCTTTTATCTTCTTGTCTAATTGATTTTCCATTAAGCTTATATAACTTTTGAAGTAACTTATTGCTTCTGATTTGTGGAAAATCAAATAAACATAACTGAAATGGGTAAAGTCATCAATAAATGTGATGAAATAACTTGCTCCATGCCTAGCCCTAACATTTATAGGCCCACAGATGTTCGAATGGACTAATTGCAAAGGATATTCGGCTCTAGTCGCCTGACCAAAAGGTTTTCTTGCAGATTCTCCAGCTAGACAATTTTCACAAGTGGACAATTCCACGTGTTCAATGCTGGAAAGCAAACCTTGTTTTGCTAACCTTTGCATTCTTTGTTGGCCAATATGACCAAGTCTAGCATGACATATATTTACATCACTATCATATTTATGTGAAGAAACAAACATAGAAAAACTAGCATTATTATTAAATGAATCATAATCCAAATCCATAATAATTAAACCTCCAGTCACATGACTAAAACCAAATAAATTTGAACCAAAAGTCAACTTGGCTGAATTGCCATGACAAAATAAGTCAAATCCTAACTTAAGCAAAACTGAAACTGAAATAACATTCCGGCGAATTGTTGGTGCAAAGAGAACATCGTGTAGTATTAGGCCTCGACCACCACGCAGGACTAACTTGCATGTACCGATCCCTTCAACAACAACTTTATTATTGTTGCCTACATATATCCACTTTGCTCCACGTGGAGCTCGTGAAAATTCAACAAAGGCACTGTGTTCCCAAGCTATGTGGTCCGTTGCTCCTGAGTCTACAATCTACAAAGGATTAGATTTAGTTAGAAAAATAGAACTAGAAACACAAAGTTCACTAATTCGAGCATCGTGAAATACTTTTCTAGGAGGCTCAGAGCAATCTCTAGCATAGTGACCCTTCTTGTCACAATTATAGCATTTCACTTTAGCAACTTTCACACGTTTGGGACATTTGTTCTTGCTTTTTTCAGTCTTTGCTCTTTTAGCAGGCTGAACTTGAGGTGGCCCTCACTTCTTTCCCTAGTTCCTTTTCTTTGAATCACTCTTGGTTTTGGAGGTTGTTGCCATGTGCAACTCAGCTATTGGCTTTGCAGCCTCAAGTCGTTCCTCCTCTAACTCAAGGTGTCTCCGGACATTTTTCAGAGCTGTGATTCACTCATTATGGATCAAATGCATTTTCATATGATCTCAAGAACTAGGTAAAGAGCGTATGACAACTTGGATTTGTTGTTCATCAGTCAACACATGACCAACATCTTTCAACTCCCCGATAATATTTGTCATTTGCCTCAGATGTGTTTTCATTGAATATTCTTGGAGTTTCTTACATGAGTCAAATTTGATCGTTAAGGATCTCGGCCTTGCAGTGGAACAGGTACCACACCTTTTCCTCAAAACATTCCAAAGATCCATAGCTCTTTGGCGATCCTTAAACTCCCTTAGAATGTCATTATCTAAGGTGCTCAACAACGTAATACGAGAAATGAAGTTCTTTTTCTTCCAACTATCATAGGCTTCACGCTCATGCCTATGCTGAGCAGTGTTGCCTTCCTCAAGCTCATTCATGACATTGTTGATGGCTTCTAGAGCCTCTTGCTCCTCTAGCACATACTGGACTTTCAAGCTCCAGATTTCATAATTGTCACCATTGAGTTTCAACCCTTTGTTGAGCTCAACAACAATGTTTTTCGAAGCAGTAGTCATTCTATAACAAAATAAAAAATAATGTGAGGATCATGTAAAAAAAAAAATAACGCAAGGCACGATATTCTACATACATACATATTATGACACTAAACATCAATTGATTAAGTTAATAAACATATATATTAATTATGGAGTCGAAAGTTCACTATGTTCCCAATCATCGTTCAAAAATTAAAATATTATGAAAATTAACCTATTCAATTATCTAGCTAAGCGTCTTAATCATGTTTAAGACAACATAATCATCTATCATGATTTTACAATCTCATGTGATTCATAAGTTAACTAATAACTTATATTAGCATGCAAATAAAATTAATGTCAAACTAATTAATATTTATTGCATGCTATACAAATTCATATTAAATTTATTTTAATGTTAACCTAATTAACATATTATACATGTTAAACAAATTAACAAGTATTGTTAATATTAAACTAATTAATATTGATTTCATGCTAAATAAATTAATATAAAGCATGTGTTAAACTAATTAACCAAAGTAATGTTAAAACAATTAACATTTCAAGCATGTTAAACAAATTAACAAATAAATTTAATGTTAAACAAATTAATATTTTTTTAGCATGTTAAACAAATTAACAAATAAATTTAATGTTAAACAAATTAACATTTCAAGCAATTGAGATAATAAAGTAATTAAAATTTTCATAAAGGAATATAAATACTAAATTTATATTCTGAAAATTAAGTCCCTATGACTAATTTTCGAAATTTGGGATTTATTAAAAAAATAACAGAAGTTAATTTAAATTTTATTTAGGCCATTAGCCCAAAATAAAATGACAACTTTTAAAATGGGCCATAAGCCCAAATTCTTAAATGAAACTTTTTTCATCCTATACCATATATAAAACCTTATTACTAAAAATGTGCATAGTTTCATATTTACTCGCCATGTTCACAGTTATTTTACAAAATATATACCATTCATTAAATACCAATTATTAGGAGCTGATTCCTTCCTAATTAGGAGCGCTACAAATTTGGAACTAAATATTCTTCCAACTATTCCTATTTAGGCGCACTACAATTATGGAAGTAAATATTCTTCCAGATATTTTCCACCATTGACAACCATTAAAAAGCTTGAAAGCTTTGAATTCAAATTTGGGTTTTCAAAAATCATTATTTGTTTGGATTGGGTGTTGTTGAAAATAATCGGGAATATGGTTTGGAGTTTATATCTCAATTTTGAGGGGTTTTGGTGAAGATTAAACTTAGTTTTGACTGAATTTCAGATTGAAACTCGAAGAAGAAGAAGAAGACATATTGCAGAAATTATAGATAAATTGTAGATTATTTGTATTCTGATTGTAGATGCTTTATTTTCTGTTTTCACAAATAAAAAACGGCTTAAACTTCTACAAATCTTCTGGAAAAACGCAATTATGTCAAAAATCACAATTATGCTACAATTGAATGAGAATTGAGATATAAAAATTCAATGTACCCAGTTTGTAGATATTTTGTAGATAAATTATAGATTATTTGTATTCTAATTGTAGATGCTTTGTTTTCTGTTTTCACAAATCAAAAACGACTAAAACTTCTACAAATCTTCTGCAAAAAATACAATTATGTCGAAAATCCCAATTAAACTACAATCGAATGAGAATTGGGATATTAAAATTCAATATACCCAGTTTGTAGATATTTTATAGATAAATTGTAGATTATTTGTATTCTGATTGTAGATGCATTGTTTTCTGTTTACTAAAGCAACAATGTTCGGAGATTTCAGATTAGTTTTTTGTTAATAATTCTGCGGAGAATATTTGTATTAATTTTTCTAAGAAAGTAACTTTTTGGTCAAATAACATATTTGATTGGCCCTAAGTCCTAACTTTTAGCTTCTCAGAAAAGAGAAGGCTCTTTTATAAGAAGCTAACGGGATGGACTGGCCGCCGCTTCCCTTAAGCTTTATTTTCTGATTTCTCTCCAGACAGATCATGTTAAATGACTAACTTAATATCTGTAACTTTTTGTACTTTCAGAGAATGATGTATAACATCAAGTGAATAAATATTGTAATGAATTTTTTCTTATTACAACGAACCATGGGAAAAACTGCTTTTCCATAGATATAATCATTGTAAGAGGGTGAGGGTTTGAGAGAGAGAAACGTGGGAGGGGTGAGATATACTTACCTTGAATTAAGGAGGGATATACGCTGCATTAATTGAACCCTTAAAATACACTATGGTATAGAATTGATAATTTGGTATACTAAGTGTAATTAAGTCAAACCTTAAACAATGAGGGTAATAAGGTTTCCTATTAGAATAGGAATATAAAAATTCCTTCTTTTCTTAAATCTACTCACTTAATAAATTGCAGAAATTATTGCTTTTCGAAGTGGGCCTTTAGCCCATTAAAATTTGAGAATTTTTCACAAAGCACCATCTTTTAGTCTTAATTAGCCATTAATAGAAACCCTTTGCTATAATACGTCCTATAGATATCTTTTAAGCAATTATATAATGTATTTAATGTATTTAAGGTAGTGTATTTAATAATACAACAAAAATTAGCGGCGTACAAAAAGGAAATCCAGCTAATCCTGATATGTATTTACTTGCATTCAAACGTATGTAGCGCTAAATACGTAACGTATCTGCGCAATATCTGGATCGACGAAGATGTTAAAAACAGAAGGAAATCAAATCAATTCTGATTTCCCTAATTTTACTCAACAAACTTAAAAGTTATCCCATCAATCTGTATTCTTCTCAAAGTCAGAAATACAGAAACGTGAAAGAAGCGAAGAAACAGAGTAACTTGCTTCTATATTGTGCGATTTTCTTCTCCTCCTTATCGATTGCGACAAATTATATACAGAAGAAGGTATAACTCTTCTATATATATGGCAAGCTTGACAGTTTTGTTGCGTCATTCTGGAAAGTGGAACGATGAGGGCAATTATATCGACTTTTCCATTGAGGGAATACTGATTAAGGAGTATGCTTCCTTTAATGATCTAGTTGGTTCAATTTCTAATCAACTGGGTATAGATTTGAGCACAAATACCATTAAAATACAATACAATGTTGAAGGCAATCGCACGCCAATGGAAATACACAATGATATGGGTTACAGAGTGTATGTAAAATTGAAAAAAGAGAACAGAGAATTTGGGATGTATCCTCTGTGCATTACAACTATGGAAAAAGAGCTTATCTCCGGAGATGGTTTAAATCAAGGCGACATTGTGCAGATAGACGAAGCAGTTCAAATGTACGATTCCGATACAGATTATACCCTAGCTATAGAACTTGCCAATTCAGGAGAAGCGATTGGAGTGTTCGAACTCCACAAGGATTTGATAATTTCAAAAACTAATCAAAAGGAAGTTATGGCTGGACAAGTGTATAAGGATAAGGCTACATTGAAAGAGGTGATGAAGAATTATGCTATAGCTCAAAGGTTTCAATTCCGTGTTGATCGGTCTAATGCTGCCAGGTTTGATGTTTGTTTAACTTTGTTGTATTTAGTTGTAGTTGTGTGTTTCCTCCAGATGATGAACACCCTTGAAAATTTATATTTGTTTAGTGTTCTTAATAATATGTATTCAGGTGTATTTTACTATTGAAAAAATACAACAGTGGCTATGATTATTTTCATATTATGTCTATAATGTTACTAAGTGTTTGATTATTCATACGAATGTATTTAATTGTATTTATTGTATTTAATCACATCTAACATTGGAATTCGTTAGTATACAAAATTACATATACACAGATATCAATTTGGTACTTTATGAATAGGAAGTATATATGTCAGATTCGTTAAGTTGTCTGATGTTTGAACTTTTCTTTCCAGCTATGTATTAATATGTATTTCAGAAGATTGTGATTGGAGGTTTAAGGCTTGAAGCATTAACAAATCGGAATTATTCAAGGTGAGAGAATTCAATGACAACCATACATGTCCGCTGAAGGATAAAGTGTATGAGCAGCGGCAGGCTAGTAGCAGCTTTATAAGTGGTATTATAAGGACAAAGCTTACAAATCATAAGAGGAAATACACTCTGAGGGACATTATTGATGACGTGAAATCAGATCTAGGTGTTGATGTTAGCTACATGTTGGCGTGGAGGGTTAAAGAAAAGGCAATGAATTTTCTTAGAGGTGAACCGGTTGATTCATACAAAAAATTACCAGGATACTTATATACAATAGATAAGACATATCCAGGTTCTCACCTAAGAATTGAAAAATCGTCAAAGAATGAATTCATGTACGTGTATATATCATTGTATGCATTTATAAGGGGGTTTGATCATTGTAGACCAATTGTTGTAGTGGACGGAAGTCATCTAAAATCCTACTACACCGGGACATTCGTTTCTGCAAGCACGTTGGATGGGGCAGGTGAGTACCTCAATAATAATACAATTTGTTAATATTTAAATCATTGGAAAACATGTATTTAAAAACAATTATATTCAATTGTATTAAACAGGTCATATATTGCCACTAGCATACGGTGTTATTGATTCAGAGAACGATGCTGCTTGGACGTGGTTCTTTGAGCAATTCAAGATAGCATACGGTGTAAGGGAAAACATGTGCATTGTTTCGGATAGAAATGAGAGCATCATTAAATCTGTATCGAGAGTATATCCGGATTTACCGCATTGTGCTTGCATATGGCATCTATGGAATAACGTATACAAGAAATTCAAAAAGAGTCATGCCAAGTTGAGTGAGATATACTTCTTGATGGAAAAAGCATACACACAAACTGAATTTGATAGTCTGATGGAGAAGGTTGAGAAGGTAGATATTAGGGTGAAAGAATACTTAGAGTTAGCTGGTTACGTGGGCTAGGTTGTATGCACCTGTTAACAGGGGATGGACAATGACGTCAAATATCGCTGAGTCAATCAATGCAGCACTAGCTTCAGCAAGGGAATTGCCAATATATGACTTCCTCGAAGAACTTAGGAAGATGTTTGGTCGTTGGAATTGTAGTAACCGTAAAGAAGCTACTCAGACATACAAGACGCTTGGGAAAAAATACCAGAAAATGCTGGAGTTGAATGAGACCATGTGTACCCGTATGACTGTAAGTTAATTTTTATGGCATTGTTGTATACAACTGAATACATATTTTTTAGGCAGAACTATCCGTTAATTTTTATGAATATTTGCTTGAACTAGTAAATAATATAGATGAATACAGGTAAATACATGTTATTATTAAGACTGTATGCACGTGATAATGATTACAATGGAATTCAGGTGATTGATACAGTTTAAATTGATTGGAAATACCTGAATACAGTTGCTAAAAAAAGGTTGAATACAAATGCATACAAATGCAGACTGTAGAGTAATACAGTTGCATACAGTTGCTGGAATCAGCTGAATTTAACTGAAATTGGATGAAGTTGCAATTTTTGAAGTTGATAGTAACCATTTAACTCAGTAGTATATATTTGTTAATTCATGTAAATGTGTTCAAAACTTATATTTCTGTTTTTAAATGTAGGTGGTACCCTCAACTGAATACTTACATACTGTTAACGATGGTGGGTGGAATTACACAGTCTGCCTGCTCGAGAGAAAATGTGTTTGTGGGAGATTCCAAATTGATGAATTGCCATGCCCACATGCCTGGGCTGTATTGAAGAGCAAGTTTTTAATGCCTGAAGAATATTGCTCTAGCTATTACAAGCCAAGTACAATTGTAATGACATACGATGTGCCAGTATACCCGCTACCGGACAAAAATGACTGGAATATGCCAGAGCATGTTGCAGAGGAGGTTGTACTACCACCCAAATGGAAAAGACCTCCTGGAAGGCCAAAGAAGAAGCACGACAAAAATTTACGTGAATTGTTGTTGCCGAAAAATCAACATTCATGTAGCATATGTGGGCAGGGAGGACATAACAAGCGAACTTGTAGGAATGCTCCACGTAATAAATAGTTGTATTCTGATATGTATTGGTGACTCGACAATTTCTCAACACTTATTATGACATTATCATATATAATGAATTCTTTTTTCGAAGTAATATATTGTGGAATGACTTTCGTTAATATTTTCTGAATTTATTTAGTTGAAGTATTTTTATATATATAAATATATATGATTTGGCTGTGAGAGTATCTTAGTATAGTTGAATACAACTATATCAATTCCTTAATACAGGTGAATACAACATGTTGAACATAGTTGAATATAGGTTAATAATACAGTTTAATTCAATTGACTTTGGAGGAATACAATGTAATACAGTTGAATACAGATCTGGACAACTGGTTGAAATAGTTGAATTAAACTGACATTGGATGAATATAGGTAATTCAATTGTTCAATACATTTGAATACAATATGTTCAATAATGTTGACTATAGGTTAATACTACAGATCAATTAAATTGACTATAGCTGAATACATATGAAATCAGAGAAAAATACAGCTGAATACAGTTGAATAATACAACTAAATACAAGTTAATCAATATAACTTGTATTGTTTCTAGTCAATTCAAAGTTACATCTGAATGGATGCAGCTGAATATACTTGCATACCAACTGTAGACAACTGATAAATACACTTTAATACAACTGAATTGAACTGAATAATATAGATTAATACAATAAGCTAAACAGAATATTACAACTAAATACAATTGCTTAATACTGCAAGATAAAGCTGATCTTATGCAGTTGAATACAATTCAAAAATTGGCATTAACAAAAATCATTCAGCATACATAAAGTTTCAGAAATTGTAACTAACATGTGCGTTAACTAAAACCTGTTCAAGCAAACTTAACCAAATTTCAGCATGTAAGTAAATAGAATCTACGACCAAAACCACTACAATCAGTATCATTGTTCAAGCTAAACTCAAAAAAAAACTAAAGCTATTCTAAAACTATCTGCATCTTTGCCTCCGACTCAGAGATTTGCCTTTCAATCTTTGAAGGTGCTTCACTCTCGCTTATTACATCAGCATCTATCTTGCGCATAGCATAGTCTCATAACAGAGCACCATATCTTTGACGGAGAAGAGTGGCATCAAATGGTGTTTTTTGTGTAATCTCTCCAATAGTGCTCAGAAACTCCGCGAAGGCTGCAACATGCACTCCACAATCCCTAAACAATAATTGATTGAAACAGAATATAAAATAATTAATCCATATACAGTGTATAAAACATATAAGAATGATGATTGGATACTTATATGTTGCCCGCTTTCTGTTAAGGCAGATTTGGAACGAAGATAACTTCAAAAGGTTCGTTATGATCCTTGTTTGTGTATGCGGGATAAGCATACCAGTCAATGCCTTGACTATCTCTGTAAAATCCACTAATTGACTGATACAGAGGTAATAGCTTAGCTAGCTTTACAATCTCAGAGACTACGTATGCATCATGACCGGAAGACGTGTACGAGTCGTACACTTTGATACATCTATCTTTGAAAGTCACAACAACCAACACCCAATGAAGTTTTTCCTTCAAGTTCACTGGTATCAAGACATTATCCACTGTATGCCAGGGTACATTAGCATGCAATCTGTAGCCCCTAATATACTCACATACAACGTCTTCTTGTTTTGCTACATTAGCATTACTATCTGTATCTTCATACCTGTCATATATTTCTTCTATTCTTGTCTTGAATATACAATCAACAGTAGTAAACGTGAAGTCCCTATGCTAATTGTACTTGCCCATCTTTCGCAAATAGTAGAATATGACATCTATATGCTATAAACAAAAGAGGTTGGTAGATAGTGTGAGTTTATTTGCTTGAACTAAGAAATAATATATATGAATACCTCAATATAGATGCTAAAAAAAAGTTGAATACAAATGAATACAGAAAATAGAGGAATACACTGTAATACAGGTGAATACAACTGTATTCAGCTTATGAACTACAGTTGAATTCAAGTGACATTGAATGAATACAACTAATTCAATTCCTTAATATAGGTGAATACAACATGTAGAATAGAGTTGAATATAGGTTAATAACACAGTTCAATTCAACTGACTTTGGTGGAATACACTGTAATACAGTTGAATACAGATCTGGACAGTTGGTTGAAACAGTTGAATTTAACTGCCATTGGATGAATACATGTAATTCAATTGTTCAATATAGTTGAATACAATAGTTTCAATAAAGTTAACTATAGGTTAATAATACAGTTCAATTCAATTGACTATAGCTGAATACATAGGAAATCAGAGAAAAATACAGCTGAATACAGCTGAATAATACAACTAAATACAAGTTAATAAAACAACATGTTATTATTTAAAGATAAAATTATCATTTTTGGGAAAGACTCACATTGTCATCCCATAACTTCCCGTAAATGGATAGAAGGTAAAACCAGTTTTTGGAATCAACTTGATCAACTCCAAAATCCAATGGAATGTGAAGTATAGACTTGTTTTTATTGTAATGGTCGTCGAGATTACCTCTACAAGTATGATATAAAACTCATTATGTACATATCTTAAAAAAATGAAAACATAATACAATGAACGGGGGAAAACTCACTTCTGATCATGTCTTGCTAGAAGACCTTCACGAACCCACTTGTCATATTCTTGAATGAGTAACAGAGGATGTGGATCCGTTATTGGATCTTCCTCAAACGGGTGTCTTTTTTCAAAGATGAGTGTCAGCTTTACAGAGGAACATGCTGTAAATTGAATTTGTGTTTATGGACTACTATAAATGATTCAATCACGATGAATGCTGATTATTACGTTTGTAAAATCACTTACCTCCTGAGTCGAAGTTAGACTGACAAGGCGAAGAGTTCCATCTACTTGGTCGCCTATTTCGTTGAGGTTGCACTAGTGTGGCTTCATCTTTTTTTGCACTTGCGTGAACAACTATTCTAGTTTCTGGAATTTGACTGGGTAGAAACTTGTCGTCCAGTTCAAATTGAGAAACATAGAATTCTTTAGATACATCCTCTTGGTTTGTGGTAGATGGTATGATGGACGGTACCTCTGAAATAGTTTTCTGGTAGTTGTATGTATCATTGTTAGCATGGTAACTTAATGTTAGAAAAAAGATTAAATACATATAAGTAGCTAGTATACATTACAGAAAATGCAGATTAACCAAGCAGAATACATGTAAATACAGTTGAAATAAAAATAAATACGGAAGTTTAAAGTGATATTACAGATTAAGTGTAACACAGTTATGAATACATTTTAAAAAATATGCTCAATATGTTAAGATTTAAAAGTCAGAATACATATATATAGAGCTGAATAACAGTTAAATACATCAGTAAAATGGCTAGATTAAAACATATATGAATACAGCTAAATACATATGTTCAATATGATAACTGCTTTTATACCTCATTATTATCTCCGACATCTGTGTCAATGCCACCATCATGTCTCACTATGGGTTCAGTTTGCTGATTTTGTTGAAGTCGGTCTGAAAGCATCTTGAAGTTATCATTGATCAATGTCCTTAGAGACTTGAACTCTCCAACAACCTTAACAGTAAAAAATAGTTAGAAAAATACTAAAACACATAGCTATCAAACTTTATTGATTAATCGGTGGGTAAATACTCACGTATTCTTTGAATGATTTTAGGTCTTTCCTCAAAGAAGATACTTCCTCATTTTGGCCTTCTGGGAGCTGATGGTCATGCACAAGTTTATGTCCAATGTCAGAAACACAAACAGGAGGGACTTTGGGCTAATATTCTGGTTCTTTTGTAGGAATCTTGGGTTATTCCTTGACCTTCTTATGTGGAGGTGATGAAGATGGACCAACACTTTCAACATGTTTCTTCTTAGATTGAAGATTGGGTGTAGGAGAAAAGTCATCTGTATCCTATCCCGATTTGTCTGAATGCGCAGGAATAGGTATTTTCTCAATATCGGCGCACACTTGAGGAATCTGAAAAACAGCAAGCTCTATATCTAGAGGAGTGATGTCCTTGAACACAATCTGTGAACAAAAATAAGTTATGACTTAAAAAAACATATTAATGCATAACTGTATAATGCTATATTCAGGTGTATTTAACTCTGTTGTATTTAGAATGTATTAAAATGTATTAATATGCATGCAAGTATTCATGTATATAAGCTTATGAATCCAATGTATATTACAGTAGGCTTCCCCTCTAACTGAATGCAAATGTATGCAAATTATAGATGTATTTGTGTTCAATTATCTTCAGAATATTGATAAAATTTGTATATTACCGTGTTTCCGGTGTCTTTGAACATGCCTTTCGTCAGATAAAAAAATGTCTGCTGATTTCCGGTGGTTCTCCAATTGAGTATTCTGGGGACCACGTCGCAGACTCGGACTACAATTTTGGAATCAACAGAAGAACAGCACTCATAAAACCACACCTGCATAGCTAGGGGCATCCCAGCTATCCTGTAATACTTCTTCAAAGCATCCATCTTCTTGCTAATCGAGTTTATCAACATCTCAAATGCTTTAATACCCCAATGATATTCAGAATAGCGCCCACTCTCTACTAAGTCAAAATCTAGCCTCGGTATAGTTGCACTATTCTTCTCAGATGAAAATATAAAGGTGTGGATGAAATACAACAAAGATATCTTCAAAGCATCCTCATCATTGTCGGGGCCCCATGCCTTGTCATTGAAGCATTGTCTCAAGTGTTTCTTCTTTACAATATTAGCACTTCCAAAATAAGTCTCAATAAGCCGGTTAGGAGGAGTTTCACTAAACTCAAAATCTTCATCTTTACCTACACATTTGAGGCCAGTCACAAGCGCAAACTCCCTTAATGTGAAATGTAATTCAGTACCATTGACGTATACTGCAAATACATTGTTTGAAGTGCCATTTAACTGTCGAGCCATGAAGCATCTGAAGAGTTGATGTTGAACATTAAATCGCTTCATTTGAAGAAATGAGCCAAAACATGTATTGCCGAATTGTTGGAACTGATCGGGAGTAAGCTTATCTTTTAGCTGGGATACTATATCAGTGTTAGTGTAACTACTAATATGGGGTGCTAATTTTGGCTGGTGTTTCACAAACAAATCAATTCCCTGCAATGAACATTGAAAGATATATGTTAATACAGATGAATACATTGCAAAAATACATATTAAGATTTTTTGGAATACATGTAAGACATGATACAGTGACAAAGCCAAATGCATGTCAGACAACTACAAACACTTACAGAAAACTAGATACAGTGACAAGGCTAAATATATGCTAACATACTTTGTAACATACAAATATAATACAAAATACTTAAGATGAATACAACTGAATACATATGAATGCATATGAATACATTTGAGGTCAATCTGGACAATTGAATTATCGCAAATATACATTAGCAAACGCTAAATACACATGAATACATATGAATACAGGTAAGATTACATTAAAAATGAACTGTTGGAAACAACCAAATACATATGAATACATAAACATACTATAGAAGAAACAGAATACACTATACAAAAAGGTACAAAAATACAAGAAGATACATATGAATACAACAGAATACATGTAACAAATACCAATTACCTTTTGGTTTCTTGAATCTTTCATAGGTTTTTTCCTCTTTGAGCCAACTTGATTTTTGGTTTCTTTTGAAGCTTCATCAACTTGGACTTCTTTCAACTTGTCATTGTGTAATTTACTTCTTCTTTCATCAACTTTGGATGCTGATAAACCTGCAAAATCTTTCTCCGCTTGAGTCAGTTGCAACGAGAAAGAGGGCCCATCAAAATAGAGAATTTTGGTGGGTATACCTCTGGGTAGTCTGTTGAGTGGCGTTGCATCCGACATTAGAGAGAAAACTCAAAGAATCCTGGTGATTAACAATACAAATGGAAGATATATCAGAAAATTATGTAAATTCGCTAAAAAAACTTATAGAAACAAACTAATGAAAAAGCAATTTCGAAGTAGTTGAATTACCTACGGGGAGAAGATTTCCAAAATACAACTGTGAAGCTTGCGAAGAAGAATGGCGTGTGGGGCGATAATGGCGGAGGAAGGTTTTTGAAGTGTATGGAACGTGTGTTTGTGGGAGAAGAGGGAAAAGTGTATTGAAGAAGAGAGAGAAAAGCTGATGAGAGGAGATATACGCAAATTAGGTGAGAGAAAATAAAAAAAATGAGATAGAAAATATTTTGTAGCATATATTAAGCCTTAATTTTAGGATGGAACTAAATTTAAATTTTTTGCTATAAACTAAAAAGGGTATTTATAGAATGTAATATTTTAAAAGGGTATTTATAGAATATAAATAGGATACTAACCTATTCTATAGGTGGTAAAATTTCCATTTTAGAACATAGAAGAAACTCAAAATTTTAAGCCATTTTGAGATGGGTCTTTAACCCAATAATGTTGTTGTCAACTTCAGAGACAAGGAATTACGCCTTGTATCCTTTATTATGAAAGACTTATGAAAAGAAACCTTTATCTCCTTTTAGCATCAACAGCCGCAAAGATCTGGAGCACCAAACTCCATGAATATTCAATCTCTTTTGTTTTTTAATTAATAACATAAAATATTCTAACTATCTGTTTTGACTTGAAAGAAGAAATAAAACTTAGTTTCATCATCTTCTTCCCTTAAGTCCTTACAACCGTCAACTATGGAGCACAAAGCTCCAAATCTTAACTCTCTTTTTCTTGGCAGTGGCCAAACAAAATTGAAGCCTCTGCTTCTATTTTGGGAGAGAGAATCTTGGTCTATTCTTCTTCTTCTCCCCTTCATAGTCGCTGCTGGCTACCATTGTCGGAGCACCAAGCTCCATTTTTTTTTTGTTTTGGATCAATTTTGAAAAATTGATTAAAAAAATTATCAGATTAAGCTTGAACAAACATTGATTCAAAACTTCAAATCAATATCGAAAATTGTTGTCAATTACATCCAGAATATTAATAAAATATTCATAGATCTAAATTCAACTTACGTATATATTTTCTTCAATTCTAGAAACTGATTTCTATTTGAATTGATAAGAAAATATCATTCAAAAGTTGAATAGATTAACCACTTCCAATTGCACAGAAAATTCAAAATAAACAAACACATAGTTCTAGATACACATAGAAAAGAATTACAACTATTCTATCAATTTTTCGGATAGAAAAATCAGCCTGTGACTCTAATACCAATGAAGAAACACGCGATAATCTAAACACATTAGATAGTGCGTAAGTCGTAAAACAAGAACTTACTTGTTTTCGTGAAGCGGAAGCGAAAACAGATAGAATTATTGGTCGGCGGTGGTTGTCACGGTGTGTTGGAGCAACCCTAAAGTTTAATTTTGGGAGAAGACTAAGCGTAAAAAAAAATACTGTTCAGAGTATTTTTAATGTCAACACTAAATGTACTTATATAGGGAATATTAGGGTTAACTAAGAACCCTATTGGGCCTTAGAGAACCCTTTTATGGGTGGACCCAATATTTCCTACAAGTTGTGATGCCCACGACGGAGGGCAGGTCGAGTAGGACTGACAGGCTTGGCAAGCATCTGAAGAATAAGTGCATATGTTACCTTAGACGAATCCCATAACGGAATGGAAAGAGGAAAGTGAAGAGCTTTATAAGGCATGACACTAGTAGTTCACATGCTGTATAAGTTTTTGGGGATCGAGGTGGTGTAGCTCAAAAAACAAACTCGTATGGGCATAAGTCCAACGCAGACAATACGTACGTCATGGACTTGGGTCGTGACTTCAGATTGAAGTTACATTAAGATGTCTTTGTTTATTTCTTATCTTTGATTCTATATTTCTATCCAATAGTAACTTTGCAAAGTTTATTTACACAAATATTATTATTTCCTTCAGTTTTTATGTATGTATAGCCGTCTGTTGAATACCAGGAAACCCACACAACTTAAGAAAAATTATGGGTAGATTGGTCAAATTATTGATATTGTCTAACCTGACTTTCCAATGTCTCCACATTGTTTTAAAATTTAAAGTATTCAATTATTTGCATACTTTCCAATGTCTACACATTGTTTTAAAATTAAGAGTCGTCACTCAAAGAGGCGAATGTTGTATTACGCTCAAAAGTAGGAAGTTAAGGTATGTGAGTCTAACTCTCTATGTTTGGGAATGTTAATAATTCTCCCTACAATACGTCTGAGGCCGCAGTTTATGCTTTATGCATCTTTGGGCCTGAGGCCGCAATTATGTATACGTATACTTGGGCCTGAGGCCGCAATTTGTGCACATATATATATTGGGCCTGAGGCCGCAGTTTAATATTTAGATAAACATGTTGTTCATCATTCAGAAGAGGGAATATTCATATCCTTACTTTCTTTGTTCAGTTCACTTATCAGTTATTATTTTAGTTTCAGTTTCAACAGCTATAATTTCAGTTTCACCATTTATAATTCTTTCTTTTAGTTGCTTTATATACCAGTGCAATTCAAATGTACTGACGTCTCTTTTACCCCGGGGTCTGCATCTCACGATGCAGGTAATGATTTACAGGTTGACGATTCAGAGCGCTAGGATTCTCTGTAACGACCCGACCGGTCGTTTTGAGCATTTGCACTTCGCTCGCTAGTTCTCGAGCATGACTAGCCCCGTATGATGTAGTATGACTTATGTAAATTGTCGGTTTTGGTTTTCAGGTTAATCGGAGTAGATATGGAAGAATGATTCTCAGCATGAAGCTTTAAATTTGAAAGGTTTGACTAAGTCTTGAATTTTTAGTATTCGATCTCGGATTTGGATTTTTGTGATTTGGTTAGCTCTGTTAGGTGATTTTGTACTTGGAAGCGTGTCCGGAATATGATTTGGAGGTCCGTGGTAGAATTACGCTTGAATTGGCGAAATTGAAATTTTGGTATTTCTCTGTCGGCTGTAGAAATTTTGATATCGGGGTCGGAATGGAATTCTGGAAGTTGGAGTAGATCTGTAGCGTCATTTGTGATGCGTGTGCAAAATTTCGGGTCATTTGGACGAGGTTTGATAGGTTTCGGCATCGTTTGCAGAAATCGAAAGTTTAAAGGTTCTTAGGCTTGAATCCGAGAGTGATTTGGTGTTTTGATGTCATTTTTAGTGTTCTAAAGGTTTGAATAAGTTTGAATAGTGGTATATGACTTGTTGGTATTTTTGGTTAAGGTCGAGGGCCTCGGGATGAATTCGAATGGTTAACGGAAGGATTGGAACTTGGTTTGAGTAGCTCAAGTTGCTGCTTATGTCATTTCCGCACCTGCAGATTAGGGACCGCAGGTGCGAGGTCCGCAAAAAAGGTTATGTAGCGCAGGTTCACAACAGTGGTCGCAGGTGCGGTTTGGTCCCCGCATCTATGATGACCGTAGGTGCGGTCAGGCAACCGCATAAGCGGAAATGCCCTTTTAATGAGATTCTGTAGAAGCGAAGAAGTTTGCGCAGATGTGGCCCCGCAAATGCGTAATGGGGACCGCAGATGCGGAGGTGTTGGGCAGAATGTATATAAATGCTCCTTCGCAAATTTTTGGTCATTCTTCACCATTTTTGGCAGGGATTTGAGCTTTTGGCAGTGATTTTCAAGAGGATCAAGAATTTTTAGTGGGGTAAGTTACTTGGGCTTTATTATTTGTGTTTGTGATGATTTTTCTACTATTTAATTATGGAATTAGTGAGAATTTGAGGAGAAGTTGAAGGGGTTAGGGCTTGAGTTTTGGAGAGTTTTGATTGAGGATTTGAGGGACCATTTGAGATCGGATTTTTGATGATTTTGGTATGTATAGACTCAGGAGTGAAATGAGTTTCTAGTTTGCGATTTTTGTCGGATTCCGAGACGTGGGCCCGAGGGGGGCAGGTTTGGGTGAATTTCGGGATTTTGGTTTGAATTGATAGTTTTTCATTTGGAATTGATAGTTTTTCGTTTGGAATTGATTCTTTGTCCTATATTGATTGCGTTGCATTGCTTTTGGTTAGATTCGAGATGTTTGGAGGCCGATTACAGAGGCAAGGGCGTAACGAAGTAGGAATTGGCTTAGTTCGAGGTAAGTAATGCTTCTAAACTTGGTTCTGAGGGTTCAAAACCCCAAACATTGTGCTATATGATTCATATTGAGGAGACGCAAATGCCAAGTGACGGGCGTGTGGGCGTGCACCATAAGAATTGTGGCATGTTCATTTCATGGCATCGCTTAGTGACTCTTTCTTACTGATATCTGTGTTGTGATTATGTGATTAAGTAAAAGAAACTGTAAATCATGCTAATTATCATATTAGGGATTCATGCCAATACTGTTGAGACCCTAGTGGTCGTTTCTCACTGTCATCTCATTAGTTTAATTGATACTCTGTACTCAGTCTTGTTTATGCATATCATATTATGTCTCAGTCTCGGTTGTTATCATTTGGCACATCATATCATTCTTTCGGGCTAGTATTATGGCATCGTGAGCCCGTGTGTGTGAGACTGGAGAGTGATGACTGAGTGAGGCCGAGAGCCTGATTATGAGTAACAGTTATGGGATCGGGTTGCACGCCGAAGCAAATTATTGATTATGCCTTCGTTGGCTTGTTATAACGCTTGGGCTAAAAGGAGCCCCTCCAGAGTCCACACACCCCAGTGAGCGCAGGTGATATTATTGAGGGATGGATCTTCCCTGGACATAGATCTTGTCCGAAGTACTTATACCTGGAGATGGATCTTCTCCATAGGGCTGGAATGGCGTTACTCGCTATTGGATGACTGTTGTTAGTGATGTGTATATATTCCGGGATGGGGATCTTCCCTGGACCTTGTGAGCCATATACAGTACCGAGTGCTTGTGAGGTTGTTATTACTATTATATGGAGATGCATCTTCTCCATAGGCTGGAATGGTCTTCCTCAGTACTGAGTGACTGATGTCAGAGATGTATATATTCCGGGATGGATCTTCCCTGGGCCGTATGAGCCATATACAGTACTGAGTGGACGAGCATTTGAGATTGTGGGAACATGAGGCACTCAGCATGGTGCATTTCATATAGCATGTGTATTGGCATGTAGATGTAGCAGAGTTACACTTCCTTACCCCGTTCATACCTGCTCTATTTTACTGTTCGAGCTGTTTATTTAACTGAAAGCATGCCTATGTTTCTATACGTTATTTCTGTTACCTCTGATGAGGTTGAGTTTGTCACTACCTATTAGTCTAAAGGTTGGACTTGTTACTTACTGAGTTGGTGTATTCACGTTACCCCCTGCACCTTGTGTGCAGATCTAGGTACTTTTGGTCCTAGTGGCAGTCACTAATCAAGGATGCACGCTTGGGAGATTGTTGAGGTATCTGCATGACATTCGCAGATCTTCACCCTCCTTCTCTATTCTAGTTGTGTTTTCGTTGTATTTAGTAAACATTGTAGTAGACTATGTTATTTCTCTAGACGCTCATGTACTCCGTGACACCCTGGTTTTGGGCTGGTTGAATTGTGTTATGGATTTTGCTTATATTATGATCAGTCTATTTTCTTAAAGAATAAAAGTACTCTTCCGCAAATATTCTAGATTTTAGCATTCTTGTTGGTTTTTCGTTGAGTTGAGGCTGGCCTAGTTCCACGATAGGTGCCATCACGATGTATTGGGTTTTGGGTCATGACAAGTTGGTATCAGAGCCTAGGTTACATAGGTCTCACAGGTCATGAGTGAGTTTAGTGGAGTCTTGCGGATCGGTACGGAGATGTCTGTACTTATCTTCGAGAGGCTACAGAACGTTTAGGAAACATCACATTCTTGAATTTTTATCATGCGACATTGATTCAGCTTGTAATGTAACTCTTTGAATTCCTTCCACACGTTCGAATGTGCACATGAGCGCTCAGTATCAGCTATGAATCGATGGCTTGTAATTCCCTGAATGAGGGGCGAGATGTAATTTCTCTATGTTGATGTTGGGCCAGTCTGGAGGACTTAAGGCCGGGCTTTGCCTGTAGCTTGAGCACTGAGGTGCAGATTGTGTGAGCATGTGCTTTTGGATTTATATGTTCGGTAGTGTCCCTATTAGTAGGAGTGATGGATGGATGGCTACGTGATGAGTATGATATGACTACGAGATGTGTTCATATGATTTGAATGTAATGAGAAGGGTCTGCTTGAGGGTAGAAAGAACTATTTGGTGCTTGATTTCCATCTTAATTTGATGTATAGCCCCGAGTTAGGGGTGTGTTGAAGGATCTTTTCATGTTGTTTAGTTGGGGAGTGAGGTAGATTTTATATCATGATTTGAGTTTAGACTCAGGAAGATTAAGTGATTACGTGATGTTTATGACGGTGGAAGGGTATAAAGAAAAGTTAGTTTGAGGCGGGGCAGGTGGGTTATCTCATGCGGAGTGATCTGAAGTTTGTGTGAACCCGATGTTGTTTGTTGGGAGTCCTCTTTTACCAGTGAATCATATGTAGTACAATTTGAGTTTGGATCGCTTATGAGAATGGGCTTGTCTGTTACGAGGGTGAATGTGAGATTTGCAAATGATTTGAGGTATTAGATGGATTGTATTGCATGAGCTTACAAAGGATTTAGTTGAATCTCACTATGGTATTATGGCAATGATAGAGTATGGGCATTATGAGTTATTGTGTGTTTTGATTTATGGCTTTGAGCCAAGTGGGGGAGTCTACTATTGATCAGTTGATTACACAGTTATGTGTTGTATTGGTTTCAGTTTGAGGCATACTGGTGAATCAGTTGTGGCTTACAAAGGCTGAGATCGAGGATGACTCAAGTAAAGAAAAATTTTGGATAAGGGTGGTGTTATGCTTTATAGGGATATGAGAAATCGTGGATGAATTAGTTGTTGTTGTAAGGGATGTAACAGGTATGGAGTAGGATATCACTCGGCTGCTTAGAAGGATGGGTTACTTCCTTAGGTGTTGCTATACTAATGGGGCACAGGTCGTTCGGTTCATTTGATCAGTTTGATTGAAACCTGAGTAGAGCGGATGACTTTCGAGAATGGTTTTAATGGATTCAAGGTTTACATGTAATAATTGGAGATCTTCAGGATGTGTATTTGGCAAGAAACTGAGGTTTACGTTGGAGGGATTCTACATATCAGTATCAGCAAGGTGAGGGTAATGGCTTTAGATTCACAGGAAGTCTCTTCAGGGTAAGTATTTTGGATGTGGTGCTTTTGGGGATATTTAAAAGAGTATTCAGCGGCTTATGAACCTTAGGGCGATGTGATTTTATGCTTGGGTCTCGTGTGATGAGTCTAGGTTGAGGATTGTGGAGTTATGGCAAGGAGGGGTATCAATTTGAAGGTAATTCAAAAGGAACTCGGATGAATATGACAGCTTGGTAGTAGGTTGGATCGGCATGGTAAGGGATATGATTAGTTCTTTGGGTGCTTATGAGGTAATGAGTTTCTATAGGTGTTTAATGGCAATGCTTGTTTACCGTGAAAATGGTAATAATAATTAAATTTATTGATGAGACTCTAAAAATACGTGATCTATTTTTATGCTAGTTGTTAGAGCAGTTGATGCTAGATATGTGAAGCTTAACGACAGAATTACGAACTAAAGCAGAGTTATAATCAAACCGAGGGGTTAGCCGTCTGGGCCTCGGACTAGCCCATAAAGGGCCTCGAGGTCGATGCCTAAACTCGAGCTTGAGCTATCGGGGGTAATCGGGAAGGGACTAACAGTTAGGATATAATCAAAGGAGGATCTTTATGACCAATATCAAGCAATAAATGAAGAACAAGTACGAAAGCAACAAATGAAAATGGTAGTCTCGAGCAAGTAAGTTAGAGAGAAAAGAGAGGGAGAGTTGTTATTGATCTTGTGTAGAATAGTTGGAGCAACAGAGTTTACAAAGTGCCAAGGATCCCCCTTATATAGGAGGAGAAATCCAAGCATAGTACAAGATACATTAAATGATAAAGGAAGCGGGATGTGACAGCTAACTAGCTTCATTATGTAGACTCAGACCAGCGTTAGACTAGCCTGGTAGACTTAATCGGCCCCAGATGCATTCTTCAAAAGGCTCCCATGCCCGTCGGGGTCTCGGCCAACATTATCCCTAGGCCGGGTGTCGATAGATCTTGAGGGAGGTACCCAGTCCATGGTCTCGAGCCTCCGAGGCAACTCCTGAAGTACCTTATCAAAGAGAAATTGGTCCCCCCAATTTTGCCGTATACAAATAGTCCCCGCATTTCTTAGAGAGAAGTGACGAGAAACGATTTTGACATCCCACTCTATGGGCTCTCGTAATGACGTCATGCTGATGATGCAAGCCTCCATGAATACCAAAACGTTTCATCGTTTCACTTTTCCAGGGCCATCCGACGCGTCGTGATTTCTCGTTCTTCGGGGCCATAATGTCGCTGTTGATCTAGCTCCCATGAATGCATTGAATGTGCTTGTCGTTACATTTTTTGAGGGCGATAATGGCACCGTCGGTTACTTTGCCCCCTTTTTTCTATAAATGGGGCCTTTTGTGATCAGTTTTTCATTCAAGTATCCTCCGATATCTATCCATTCCTCCTTTCTTGCTATCTTTACTCTTTGTTGTTTACCATGTTTGAGGCCCATGGCCTTAAGATTTTATGGCGATATCAGGCGTGCTGCGGCCTATCTCCCGGAACTTCTCTAGTCGAGCGAGATCATGCTGCCTTTATGCTATTGTTGTTGTTGTTGTTGTCGTCTCCGCTGGCTCGGGGCGATGAAGCAGAGGACCAATTTCCTCCAACCTGAAGAAGTATTTGGATTATACACCGCTGCTCAAGAGGGGCTTGATGTTTTAAGTGTCAATACCACACAAGAGGGGGGGGGGGTAATTTGTGTGATACACAATTTTTGATCTAGAAGAACCAGGTTCTTTTAGGTGTTCTAACTACTGTTTGCGGAATTAAAAGTACATAAAATAAAGAACACAAAGATTTTTACGTGAAAAACACCTGGCTCAAAAGGTGAAAAAACTACGACCTACTACTTAGTTGGATTTTCCCAAACTTCCACTAAAATCACTGAGCCAAAACAACATTTACAAAAACTCTTTGTAAACCTAAGGATTAACTCTAATCCCGTTGTAGCACACAGCCTCAACTATTGCGACAACTTCAAGTTAGCTTATAACTTGAACACTCAAAGTACCTAATACAATTGCTTCTATGAAAGCTGGAAAGGTACAACTTTAAACCACCTACTACAATTGAACTAGAATAAGAAAAACCACAATGGAACTGATTCTTCTATCTCGTTCAAGTATCTTCAAGAGTGCACACTCAAATCTCAGATAAATTACTTGAAAAATCGCCTTGCTCTTTTGCTTTCAATTTAGTTTAACTTATGTGTTTGCGCAATGCCTGTAAAAGAGAACAATCACTATTATTTAATAGGTTAGAAATCAGAGTTTGATTGGGACTCAATTGCTGATCTTCTATCGTAGTTGAGTCCTTGAAGATCTCAAACTCCAACACTATCTTTTATACGGATTGTGTTCTCTTCATATAACGAGACCTTCTCCCCTTATCCAATATGTAACCTTTTCGATCAGATCAGGAGATATTGTTGATGACTTATCTTCTTCACGCTCATCTCTTTCACGTGCATCTCACATGTTTAGATCAAGACTGTGCTTCACAAGATGGACCTGGTCCATGACTGAGTTCATTTGTCATTCTTCAAAACTTTACCTGTTCCTGGGCCAACAAATTCCCCCTTTTTGATGATGACAAAATATGTGCTTTTTACTGATCAAAGAACCTGTAAGAACTCAGCTTAATCATCAACACTAAACTTAGAAAATTTACTTATCATCAAGGACCAGGTTAATTAGGTTATAAATATTACTTATTTCAGAATAATTTGTATAAAGTCACAATATTTAAAACACAATATCTCTTCCCCCTTTTGGCATCATCGAAAGGTTGCATACATAGTGTGAATCCCAGATATTAATAAGTACTCATGGCTACTGGGGCAACTGCAAGTGCAATCATGGTGCAATCATCAGTAATCAAACAAACATATTTAAACTATCAAGGTCAGAATAATCATTGAACAAGAGAAAATATCAGTTGTCATTGATAGAGATATGTTTCCACAAACAAACCACAAAAATAAAGAAAAACATTCAAACCATGAGCAAAAACAGAAAAATCCCTAATCTGGGTCACTGAGGTTACTAGAACTAGTTCAGGAGTCAGAAACTAGGAGTCCTAAGGCTTGGAGGAACTGGAGGGGTGAATTTGGAGAAGACTCAGTATATTCTGAAGAATTCCATCATTCTTCTCCTTTTGTTTTGCAAGCTCAATTCTGAGACCATCCCTCTCAACTTCCACTTCAACCACATGAGCCTGGAGCCTAGCAATTTCCGCATCCTTAGCTGCACATTCCTGAACCAAAGTCCTAACCTTGCTGTTGATGGGTGTCCTCAGGGATGAACCAGGTTCAACTGGGATGGCATTGACTGGATAGTCACAAGCAAGAAGAGTTTTGATGCCAAAGTGTTCTTTGCTTGAGGCCATTTCCCATTTCTTCAAAGGCACATTGAGCCTGTCCAAAACTGTGGTTAGTATGAAACCATATGGGATAGCATGAGCCTTGGAACCATTTATGACCCTGTCTAGCAGTTTGACTATGAGGGCAAGCCAATTGATTTGCTTTCCTCTCTCCAAGCACTCCATAAGAACCAAATCCATGTAGTTAGCAGTGTGCCTTCTCTCCTGTCTGGGCAATAAGCACTTGTTGACAAATTCAAACACAACCTGGTGCTCAGGCCTCATTTCACTTTTCTGCACAGCCCTGGCTTCAGTCACATTCTTTGAATCACAGAACCTTTTGGTGATTTCAAGGGCAGTGGGGAGGGAGTCCAGGAATGGCCATCTTTGTCTAGTATAGTCATCAAACCCTTCAGAGGGTATGTCCAGAATCTCTCCCAGTTTCACAGCATCAAACTGCACTTGAACTCCCTTCACCTGGCTACTGACAACTCCATCCTTAACAACAGCATTTGCCACAAATTCAATCAACTCATTTCTAGCTAGCCTACCTTCCATCTGAAGGACCATGTCCTTCCACCCCTGAGCAGCCAAAGAATCTACCAATCTCATCATTCCTGGTTCCACCAGGTCCTTCAACAATCTGCCTTTTAAGATTTTTCTTTTGCCAAAAATGGCAAGCTTGTCCTATTCCCTCTCAGATTCATTTTCTTCTTCTTCTTCTTCTTATTCTTCTTCTTCTTCTTCTTCTTCTTCTTCTTCTTCTTCTTCTTCTTCTTCTTCTTCTTCTTCTTCTTCTTCTTCTTCTTCTTCTTCTTCTTCTTCTTCTTCTTCTTCTTCAGATTCAGAAACTTTTGTTTGTTTAGCTTTCACTGCAGATCTTGTCCTCTTGGCTAGTGTGGGTTCAACAGCTACAGGCACAGAGGAAGACTTTGTGGAGGAAGTCTTGGGTTTCTTAGGCTTAGGTGTAGGAACCTTCACTTATGTACCCCTCTCTTGATGGACCAGTTCCATCTCCTCTGCCTCAACAGCCACTGAGGATTCTGCAATTTTTCCCTTTCCCTTATCCTTTTTCTTTTTCTTACTTTCTTCTAAAGCCTTTTGTAGATCAACTTCACTCTATTTTACCCTGCTTCATGTGGCTCTACCCCTAGGCACTGAAGAGGCAGTAGGTGTTGGGGACGAAACCTTTCTTTTCTTGGAAGACTTAGGAACATTTGGGGCTTTTACCATTCTACCTTTCTTTGGATCATAGCTTGCCCTAACCTTTTTCAGTAGATCAGCTAGGGTCTCTTCAGTAGATGAAACAAGTTCATCTCTCAGTTTGCTTAGATGAACCAACCCCTCAGCAGCTTCCCCAGAACCACTTCCCCCTAACTTCATGCCACTCTCTTCTAACCTCTCTTATGCAACCCCACATATAGCAAGAACTGCTCCCTTCCCTTTGCCCCTCTCTTCACCACATGCACCCTCTCTCGCATTTTCTTTTTCAGAATTCTTTTTACCTCCACTCCTACTCAACTCAGACAACTTAACATCCCTAATGGGTCCAACCAGAACAAACCTAGTCTCTAAGTTGTCAATCACAGATGAACTTACCTCAGTAGGGGTTTCTTGAATCTTTTCCGAGTCAGAAGACCCATGTCCTTCACCCTCAGTTGCAGATTGAAAATATTCAGACTCAAAGCTGGAGTCGGAATTTTGAGCTGGGCTTCTTTCACTTGGCTTGCTTTCAACCTTTCATTCAAAGTCTTCCTCAGAGCCCCAGATGCTACAGTTTTTTGAGCGAGCATTTTCTGCCTTCGTAACCTAGGTTTTGGAGATACACTGGGTGGAGTAGTCGAGGATGAATTTGAGGGAGAAGGTGGTGGAGGGGTTCCAGTAAGATCTTGTGGGTTAGACATGGTTGTTGATTTCTTGAGAGAATTTAGGAATTTTGGAGAGGAGGGCAATTGGAAGTGAAGAAGTATTTTTGACGGTTTTGGAATTATGATGAAGGATGGAGAAATGATGTGTATTTAAAAGAGAATTAGACAATTAATAGGTAACGACAACTTTTTCAGAGGTCAAATAGAAGTCTAATCAAACTAAAATTCCAGAATTTTAATGATAGATTTGGCTTCCCTAGACATTAGGCAAAACTTACGGTGTAGAGTTCTAGATGGACGAAACTGGTTCAATGCTTAACGGATATAATTTTCTAGGAATTTGACAAGTATAGGACTTCTGCTCATGATTGAATTATTAGTCTTTCTAATTGTGCAGAATATAGAAAACATACCTGAACTTTCATATGAAATCATACTGATGAACCAGGTTCTTCATTTTGAACTCTCTTGAGCATGCCTCAAATGCCATAATAGAGAAAACTTTTTGCAAGAGATCAGTGAATCATATAAACACATGGCACAAGAGTATACTAATTAAAGTATGAAGTTGAGTAAAAATTAATCTAGATATTTACACACATAGCCAAATATTTTTTTTGTTTTTTTTCCATTGTGCATTCTGAGCTGGACCTATTAGGTGATCTTAATCATCCCTAATTCCAACATGTTCCTCTCAAAGTTTTCTCTACTTAGTACTTTAGTGAAAATGTCAGCAATTTGCTTATCAGTAGCACAGAATTCTATGGAGATCAAACCTTTCTCAAAGTTATCTCTTAAGAAGTGGTGCCTAACATCTATGTGCTTAGTCCTCTTATGATGAACATGGTTCTTTGTCATACTTATAGCACTAATGTTATCATAGAATATAGGAATGCAACCAACTTCAATGCCAAAATCTACCAGCTGTTGTTTGATCCATAGCAATTGAGCACAACAAGAGGCAGCAACAACATACTCAGCTTCAACAGTGGATAAGGCCACTGAATTTTGCTTTTTAGTAGCCCATGACACAAGACATGAACCAAGGAAGTGTGCCATACCTGAGGTGCTTTTCCTATCCACTAGGAAACCTGCATAATCAACATCAGCATATCCTACTAGATTGAAATTACTACCTTTGGGGTACCAAAGACATAGATCAGTGGTGCCTTTCAGATATCTTAGTATCCTCTTGACAACAGTCAAGTGAGACTCCTTTGGATTTGCCTGAAAACGGGCAGAAAGCCCTACACTAAAAACAATGTCAGGTCTGCTGGCAGTAAGATACAAGAGTGAACCAATCATACCCCTATACAACTTTTGATCAACTGATGAACCATGTTCATCAATGTCTAATTTAGTGGTTGCAATGGGTGTGTCTATTTCTTTTGATTCTTTCATTTTAAACTTTTTGATAAGCTCTTTTGCATACTTCTGCTGATGGATCATGGTTCCATTAGGACTTTGTTTGATCTGCAAGACTAAGAAGAAGTTAAGCTCACCCATCATACTCATTTCAAACTCACTCCCCATTAATTTTGCAAAGTCCTTACTTAGCTTATTAGTGGTGGCCCCAAAGATTATGTCATCAACATATATTTGTACCACAAGGAGATCCTTACCTTTTTCCCTTAAGAATAAGGTACTGTCAATTTTATCTCTTTTGTAACCATGCTCCAGTAGGAATTTGGATAGTCATTCATACCATGCTCTTGGGGCCTGCTTGAGTCCATAGATAGCCTTGTCTAACTTGTACACATGCTCAGGACATTCTTTGCTCTCAAACCCTGGAGGTTTGTTTTACAAACACTTCTTCTTTCAGGTAACCATAGGCACTTTTGACATCCATCTGATGAAGAGTGAATTCCATGTGTGCTGCAAAGGCTATGGGGAGTCTATTTCCTCTAGTCTTGCAACTAGAGCAAAGTCTCATCATAATCTATGCCTTCCTCTTGGCTGTAACCTTGGACCACCAGTCTTGCCTTGTTTCTTGTAATGGTTCCATCTTCATCAAGTTTGTTTACGAAGACCCATTTTGTGCTAATAAATGATATGTCCTTGGGTCTTGGAACTACATGTCAAACTTGACTTCTCTCGAACTGATTAAGTTCATCTTGCATTGCATTCACCCAATTTGTATCCTGCAAAGCCTTAACAACATTTTTAGGCTCAATAAGAGATAAAAAGGCTTCAAAAGCACACAGATTCTTTAATTGTGATCTAGTTTTGACTCCAGATGTTGGATTAGTGATAATGTTCTCAATAGGATGAGAACTTTGATACTTGTGAGGTTTCACAATCAACTGGTTTCTGCTAGATGTTTCTCCCATGTTCTGTTGCTGAGGAACAGGGTCATGAACAATTCTTTTAGGGGATTTATTTCAATTCCTCCTTGATTAGTTCCCCCTGTTAGGTTGCCCTGGATGGAAGAACCCGTTCCATCACCTGCTCCTTCTTTTGGTGCCACTTTGACTTGTGCTGAGGCTTCAGTCAGATCCTTTACCAATCCAATGGCTTCATCTTCATGTTCCTGTCTCTCAGAAAGAATGTTAGTTTCATCAAATACTACATGTACACTTTCTTCTACACACAAAGTTCTTTTATTGAACACTTTATATGCTTTGCTATGTGAAGAATATCCCAAGAATACTCCCTTATCACTTCTGGGATCAAACTTACCTAGAGAGTCTTTTCCATTATTGTGCGCAAAGCACTTGCAACCAAATGCCCTAAGATGGGATATATTTGGTTTTCTCCCTTTAAGTAACTCATAGGGATTCTTCTCTACAAGAGGTCTAGTCATGCATTTATTGATAATGTAACATGCAGTGTTTACAGCCTCTACCCAGAAGCTATGGGCCAGTTTACTAGAAAGAAGCATAATCCTAGCCATGTCTTCAAGAGTCTTATTCTTTCTTTCAACTACTCCATTTTGTTGAGGTGTCCTAGAGGCAGAGATGTTATGATCTATACCATTTTCATCACAAAATTCAGCAAACTTAGCATTCTCAAATTCAGTTCCGTGATCAGACCTAATTGATGCAAGTTGATTTCCTAATTGTTTCTAAGTTTTTCTAACAAAGGCGGTAAACATGTCAAATGCTTCATCTTTAGATGTTAGAAATAGTACCCAGGTAAATCTAGAATAGTCATCAACAAGTACCATTACATACTTTTTTCCACCTCTGCTCATGGTTCTCATTGGACCACATAGATCCATATGGACCAGTTCCAACGACTTGGTTGTGCTTACCATTTTCTTGCTTTTGAAAGATGAACTTACCTGCTTCCCCCTTGCACAAGCCTCACAAACTTTGTCTTCCTTTTGAACTTGATGTTAGGTAACCCTATCACCAAGTCCTTAGAGACCAATTTGTTTAGCTGATTCAGACTGGCATGACCAAGTCTTTTGTGCCACAGGAGGGGATCATTATCCAGCACACTTAGGCAGGTTAGTTCATTTTCTGAGAGAGTGGACAAATATACAATGTAAATATTGTTAACTCTTTTTCCCTGCATAACAATCTTGTCAGTGGTAAGATTAATCACAAAGCATTTAGTAGAGGTGAATGCTACAAGGTTACCTCTGTCACACAGTTGTGACACACTAATAAGGCTGTATTTCAAGCCATCTATCAAGTAGACATTCTCAATGGAGTGAGAGTTTGTCTTACCTACCTTTCCAACCCCAATGATCTCACGTTTCTTCCCATTTCCAAAGGAGACATTGCCTCCCTTTAAGTCCTTAAGTGAAAGGAACTGGTTCTTGCTTCCAGTCATATGTTTTGAGCAGCCACTATCCATTTACATTTGGCTGCTTCCCTTCACTTGGACCTGCAAAAATAAATCAGGGGTTAGTCTTAGGAACCCAAACTAGTTTGGGTCCCTTTCTATGGGCAAATGGATAAATCAGATTCCTTCTAGCCCACCCATGCAACCTATTTTTTTCTTGAACAAAACTTTTGTTCTTTTGACTGGCCTTTTCTTTTGCATTACATTCATTTTTGTAATGGCCAATCTTGCCACAATGTGTGCAAATTTTGTTTTCAGGAAGAGTGAGATACTTGCTTTTAGGATCCCACTTAGGTGCTTGAGTCCCATAACCAAGTCCTCTTTTGTTGCTACTATGATGTTCGTGTAGCCAAGAGAGTGCATCAGAAGCCTTGTTCCATTTGCAAGTTTTATCTAGTTCATGTTTTACCTTCCCTAGATCTTTTTTTAATACTCTTATCTGCTCATCTTTCCTGTATAGCTCATCCTTCATTTTTCCTAAGTTTTCTTCTAGGGTGAGATGAGTGTGATCAGCTTTCTTCTTTCTTGTTCCTAGTTTCAATTTTAAGTTCTCAGACCTAAGTTCTAGGACACTATTGTCATGTTTAAGAACCTGGTTCTTCAACTCAGTATTTTCACTTTCACTCTCATTAGCCCTAGACTATAGATTTTTGCACTTGGCTTTTAGGATCATACATTCCCTAGATATCTCTTCCTTTTCATTGTTAATTATCTCAAACTCATCAATGAAATCCAGCAATAGCTCAAACAACCTTTCTTTAGACATGAATTTAATCTTGTCTTTGAGATGAAGAATACTTACCTCTTGTTCATCATCTGATTCTCCGATGGCCATAAGAGCTTGTTTATCTCCAGTTTCATCTTCTGAGTTCTCATCTGATGTTTCTTCCCAGGCAGCGACCATAGCCTTTGTTGATCCTTTGTTCCTTTTTGGTTGAACCTGTTCCTTCTTCCTGCTCCTTCGTTCAGCCCTTTCCTTCTTCCACTCAATTTCCCATTGAGGGCAGTTCTTGATCATGTGATCAGTCTTACCACACTTATAGCAGCCCTCATTGGTCTGTTTCTTAGGAGCCCTTGGTTTGTTGAAGGTTGTACCTCTTGAAGAACCCTTTCCTCTCATCAGGTATTTTTTGAAATTTCTAGTGATCATAGCCATTTCATCATCCTCCAGATCTGAACCTTTAGAAATTCTGAGAGCCAGACTCCTTTCCTTCTTGGGTGAATCCATTTTCATGGTTTGCCTTCTCAGTTCATAGGCAGTAAGGTTTCCAATTAGTTCATCCAGCTTGAGGGTAGCAATGTTCTTTGATTTCTGAATAACAGTGATTTTGCTTTCCCAAGAGACTAGCAGAACCCTTGTCAAAATCTTCTCAACTTTGTCTTCTTTAGGAATAATCCTTCCAAGAGATTTAAGTTCATTCGTCAGTGTGGTGAACCTTGTATACATCTCTTGGATGGTTTCTCCTTCCTTCATGGTGAATTTCTCATACTAGGAGTACAACAGTGTTCCTCTGGACCTCTTCACTTGAGGTGTTCCTTCATGAGCCACTTGCAAAGTGTCCCAGATTTCCTTAGCAGTAGTACAACTTTGAATTCTACCGTACTCATCTGGACCTAGTCCACACACAAGCCATTTCTTGGCCTTGGCATTTTTCTCCCACTTCTTCAGGTCTTCAGTAGTGCAGTCAGCCCTTGTCTTTGGCACATCCACTCCTTTAGTATTCTTCTTTGTCGTTGCTAGAGGACTATCAGTGACTATGTCCCAGAGTTCATAGTCTTCTCCTATGCTGTGATCCCTCATCCTGTTCTTCCACCAAGAATAGTACTGACCATTGAAAAGTGGAGGCCTAGAAGTGGATTGCCCTTCCCAGTTCCCAGGTGGTGAACTCATATTGATCTTTTCCTAAGGTGTTAGCCTCTTCAAGGATAACCTGGCTCTGATACCAATTGATGTTTTAAGCGTCAATACCACATAAGAGGGGGTGATTTGTGTGGTACCCAATTTTTGATCTAGAAGAACCAGGTTCTTCTAGGTGTTCTAACTACTACTGTTTGCAGAATTAAAAGTACATAAAATAAAGAACACAAAGATTTTTTACGTGGAAAACACCCGACTCAAAAGGTGAAAAATCCACGACCTACTACTCAGTAGGATTTTCCCCAACACTTCACTAAATCAATGATCCAAAATAGCATTTACAAAACTCTTTGTAAACCTAAGGATTACCTCTAATCCCGTTGTAGAAACCAACCTCTAACTATTGCGACAACTTCAAGTTAGCCTATAACTTGAACTCTACAACTTTAACCACCTACTACAATTGAACTAGAATAAGAAAAAACACAATGGAACTGGTTCTTCTATCTCGTTCAAGTAGCTTCAGGAGTGCACACTCAAATCTCACATAAATTGCTTGCAAAATCACCTTGCTCTTTTGCTTTCAATTTTGTTTAACTTCTGTATTTGTGCAATACCTGTAAAAGAGAACAATCACTGTTATTTAATAGGTTAGAAATCAGAGTTTGATTGGGACTCAATTGCTGATCTTCTATCGTAGTTAAGTCCTTGAAGATCTCAAACTCCAACACTATCTTTTATCTGGATTGTGTTCTTTTCATATAACGAGACCTTCTCCCCTAATCTAATATGCAACCTTTTCGATTATATCATGAGATATTGTTGATGACTTATCTTCTTCACGCTCATCTCCTTCACGCGCATCTCACATGTTTAGATCAAGACTGTGCTTCACAAGATGGACCTGGTCCATGACTGAGTTCATTTGTCATTCTTCAAAACTTTACCTATTCCTAGGCCAACAGGGCTCGGATTATACACCGCTGCTCACCCTCCTTCCTCGACTTGGCGCATTACACCCCCTTTGGATTCCTGGGGGTATGGCAGAACTATCTACTAAATGTATCCTCCCATGCCGGGGCAACATCTCAAGAAATGGCTTTATAATAGTAATACTGGCGAAGTTCATACAAGCCAGATTTTTCACCCAGCCACTTCTTGTCTCCTTTCGGATTCTCCTTTATCACTTTGCTCTTCTCCATCGCTTTCCCCTTCTACATCTTCCCTTTTGAAGATGCCATTCCGGGAGGGTCTAGATGTAGTCGAGATGAGACTCCCGAGGGGAATGGGCTTGGAAGATATTGTCTTTAAGGATGCGGGCTTGAGGAGATGATACCGAAAATGTCGCCATTGAGGACACACTTTTGAGGATAAGCTAGATTCTTAGGCTTTCATTGTATGTACACCCTTTTGCTTCTTCATTCCTGTGTAAGGATCCCCTTGCGAGCTTTTGTAATCATATGTAAGGACCCTTCGTGGGCCGTTGTAAGCAAATGTTTATGAATATAAAGACATTTTCTTAACTTCTGCCTTTAATATTTGCCTATTCCTTTATGTTTGCGGAGACTCCAAATGCACGGTCATGTTTGTTGCTGCTAATACTGAACCCGGATGCGAGTATTCCTTCCGGCCTTCGGTGGATGAAACCGATTTCTCGCGGGGTCTTTTGCAATTCCTTGGATTGAACCTGAATAGGGCCGATAGACTCGGGTCGCCGAGACTTTGACTTCGAGCAAAATGAGAATAATGTTTCGGGCCTCGGAGTCATGACTTACTAGTTAAGTTCCGTAGTAACCTTTGAGAAGAAATTTGCTTGGGGACCCGTGGGCCGGGGCTGCCTTTGATCTCTTGAGGGCAGTCCCCGAGCAAAGACTTGCTCGCACTCGGACAACCCGAAAGCGCATTTTAGTGTGAATAGCTTCATGGTGCTGTAGATAGATTTTGAAAGAGGGTTTGTCCGATCTTGGACGGCATCCGGAGCTAGGCCCATACGGGTAAAGTTCAAAAATGCTCATTTCTTGGGTGTCACCCTTGTGTTGGCGTAGGCGTTATCGGCTCCTTAGAGCGTAGCCTTATCTTGATTGAGGTCCTCGAGGCTGGGTACTGCCTCGGGACTGGAGAGGGTGTTATCGGCTAGCGTTCCCGACCGACTTTAAGGTAGGTGAATCGTCGCCGTCTTTTCCACATATAATATGAGGATGTTTCCACCTTCTCAGGGGTTACCCCGTTTTAAGCAGTTGTCATTTTCTTTCTATGCCAGCTTTTCGGTATTTCGGTATTAACACGCCTGCACATTTTCTCACTTTTTAGTTCTTCAACTTTGTGATCGCCATGGTGGCTATGCTGGGGTTTATCCGACAGGGAGGGGAGAGCTCTGCTCCCAGTTTTGGAGATCATTGGGGTCTGCTGACTTTGTGGTGTCGATCGATTACGCCCTTTGTTGTTGTTGTCGAGGACAATAGAGACCGGCTATGGACGAGTCGTTTTGCCTGGGTGCGGACCGCTGACATTATACCCTAGGAGCCTGTATCATTTATTGAAGAATGGGGCTATATCTTAAGTGGTGCGTCTCTTGATTTACTAGTTCTGCCTATGGCGAGAGCTGGTTTCTTAGTTGTGTCTTCCTTCCTTCTTCTGTAGTGGTTTCACGGGCGTCGGGCGACGTTCTTGACCTACCGGGCTTAGTCCGAGGATTTGGCGGCCCACTCGACCTGTGAGGAGAGCGAGTGGCGAGCTTTGTCCCGGGACAGATCGGAAGCAAAATATCATGGTAAGTACTGCGCTATTCCTTCCTTGCTATCACCTTACACCTCTTACTGAGTTTTCTTCTGTAGGCATCCAACAAGCTCGAGTCCAGACTACTTCTTTTTGGAGCTAGGCTCCAGAAAGCTCTGGATGAGGTAGGTCCCTTGGGCTCCTTTGCGAGGAGAATGAAGTTGAGTTGACACACTGGCGATATGAGGCGTATCGGAGCTCGAATTACGAGAGCTACTTGATGGAACAGGTAATTTCTCATCCCGGGCGGGTATGCATTTCACCTTTTAACTTCTCCGGTTAACCATTCGTCTATCCCAGTTGCAGAAAAAGACGGAGGCTCTAGAGCACCTTAGGGGTGAAGCCGACCAATTTAGGAATGACTGGCGAGCTAAGAGCTCAGATGCAGGCTCAAGCTTCAGAGAAGGAGGGTGCCTTGGCCAAAGTTCCTTCCTCCGAGGCCCAACTCATGACAATGCTTTAGTTCAAGCGGATATGATCACAAAGCTTGAATCTGAGCTTTCGAGGGTCAGGGCTAAGATCGTTGATGCTCGGGCTGAAGTAGCACTAAACCGGACTAAGGCTGATCAGGAGATGGCGATTTTTTTGAAAGATGTTACCGATGCCCAAGCTGAATTGAAGAGGGTCCTCGATCGTGAAGAGATGATCAAAGAATATGTTCGTTACAGATCCCGAAGAAGGGTTCTTGAGGAGATCGGTGCCAGGGGTTTTGTTCTCCCTAAAGAGCAGGCACGAGCGAGGACGGACGAGCGAGGACGGACGAGCATGATGCTCGATCATTCCTATCCGATGCCGAGAAAAGTGAAGATGAGGCTGGTAGGCCGTATCCCTCAGGGGTGGGGCGTAGACTCTACCACCTTGTTTGTGATATTTCCAGAGCGCGTTTGTAGATGGAGGACACACTTTTTTATGTATGTAAATAGAAGAGAACTTGAAGCTTTATTTCTTATGTGCCCCTTTCTGCTTCGTTTCTGACCAGGTGGACTGGTTTCGGAGTTGGTGAGAATCCTTAGATTCGTAATATGGCTCTAGGGCTCATCAGGCAGGCCCAGGGGCTCTTACGCGTTCGATCGATGCGACTTTTAGTGTAAGTTGGCATTAGAGCTGTTATGCTTTTGCTCAACTGTTTTGGGTTTAGTCTCCAAGTCGGGCTTTGGCTCGAGCCCATACGACCCTCAAGCTTTTGTGTTTGCATGGGCGGGTGACAATGGCTCTTACGCCTTGCCCTTGGGCATTTGTATTTTAACTGTTTTGGGTTCAGTCCCCGAGTCGGGTTACGACTCGGGTTCACTTGACCCTCAAGTTTTGTATTTTCGTGGGCTGTCGACAACGGCTATTACGCCTTGGGTCGAAACGACCTTTTATGCATGTGGCCCTAAGGCTTATGAAGCTGGTGACGATGGATCTTACGCTATGCCCTTAGGCATGTATAGTTAACTATTTTGGATCCGGTGTTTGAATCGGGTTACGACTCGAGCTCACTTTGACCCTCAAGCTTTCAAATTTTTAAGCTGGCGACAGTGGCTCTACGCTTTTGGTCGTTACGATCGTTTAGTGTGTGTAGCCCTGAGGCTCATTAGGCTGGCAACAATGGCATATGCAGGCTTTGTTTTCCTCTCGTTAAGGACTTTTGAAATGATTTTGCCTGACCTGTCATCGGTTCGGGAAGAACCTCGATTTCAAGTCATTTGCGGCAATGTTCGAGCACCTCGGAAGGTTTAGCTCATAGGCTGAGTAGCTCGAAGCCTTATGATTTGGAGCTGACATGGTCGAAGCTCTTTTGCCTATCGAGGGTAGCCTATTTAACCGATTCTTTTCGAAGAAGATTCGAAGTGATTGCCTATGATTTTATAGCGACGGTCGGGCGCCCCCGAATCGCGTTAATTTGGCTGGTGCAGCCGTATGACCATAGTCATTTGTGTTTGGCCGGAGCCATTTTTGATCCTGAGTGTAGTAGTTTAGGCGTCTACATCGAGGGTATGCCCTTTCAGAAGTCTTACAAATGCGACATATAGCCTAAACTTCGAGATTGAGTTTATGCCTGTAGTAAGGTCTTACAAAATTTTCATGCCTTTTGAGGTCTTATAGTTTTGTTGATACTTGGTACAATTATGATTCATTCTGGGTTAGCGTTCTGACCGCTTCGATTGGGCGTCTGCATGAAGGTTAGTCTAAAATACGAAATTAAAAAGGAGATGGCCATACCTTGATGTGAGATGCGCCGACGATGTTTTGAGAATCGATATGTTCCAATCACTCGAGATGAGGACGAGGTACGGTCCTTTATTTCGTTTAATCGGTCTTGATCGAGGGTGCGGCTCGATGACTTTATTACTCTTTTGTGGGCGGGGGTGCGAGCGCAGGTGCCACATCATGCACCACGAACATTTCCCTTGCCACATGTTGTTCCCCGTAGACGGTTTTAATTCCGTCCTTTTTCGGGAACTTCATCATTTGGTGAAGAGTGGATGGTACTGCTCTCATGCATTGTATCCACGGCCGTCCGAATAAGGCGTTATACCTTATGTCTCCGTCAATGACATGGAATTTGGCGTTTTGGGTCGTGCCAGCCACGGTGACTGGGAGGATAATTTCTCCTTTCGTTGTTTCACTTGCCATGTTGAATCCATTGAGGACTCGAGTGGCGGGCACGATTTGGTTGAGCAGTCCGAGCTGCTCTATCACCCTCGACCTGATAATGTTGGCCGGGATACCTGGATCCACGAGTACACGTTTTATTTGAAAAGAATTTACGAGGAAAGAAATTACTAGTGCGTCATTATGAGGTCGAGACAAGGTCTCGGTGCCTTCCTCGCTGAATGTGAGGGCGTCCTCGGGGATATATCCTCGGGTCTGCTTTTATCTGGTGATGGATATTTTTGTCCTTCTCATTACGGGTTCCTGCGGGGTTTCGACGCCTCCCATGATCATCTAGATGACATGTTGTGGCTCGTTTGCCTCGTTATTCTTGGTCGCTTCCCTTCCCCAGAACTAATTTTTGGCTCGATCACTAAGGAACTCCCGGAGATGTCCTTTGTTGAGTAGTTGAGCTACCTCCTCTCGTAGTTAGTGGCAATCCTCGGTTCTGTGGTCATGCGTGTTGTGAAACTCACACACCAAGTTGTAATTCCTTTGTGAAGGATCAGACTGTATAGGCCTAGGCCACTTGGCGTCTCTGATTTTACTGATGGCGAACATGATGTCCGACACATCGACGTTGAAGTTGTATTCTAACAAGTGAGGCACACTCGTTGGCACTATATTTCTATTGAATCTGGCTCTATTGATGAGTCCTCGAGGATCCTGTCCTCGATCCACTCTCCGATCATTGCGAGGTAGGTTGCGCCTAGGGGCGTTCCTCCGATCTTCGATGTACAACTGATATCTTTCTTTGTTTCATTTGGTTCATTTGCCAGGATCCTTCTTGGGTATACTGAGCCCGAGGGGGATCCCAACTGGTCATCCTCGGCCCTGATCTTCGACTGGTACCAGTTATGGACGTCTGACCAGGTCACAGATGGGTACTCGATCAGATTTTGTTTCAGCTGTTTTGAAGCCACCGAGCTTTGTTCATTTAGACCTTGAGTGAAGGCCTGCATTGCCCAGTCGTTGGAGACTAGCGGTAGCTCTATCCGTTCCATTTGAAAGTGAGACACGAATTCCCATAACATCTCGTTCTCCCTTTGCTTGATTTTGAAAACATCGGACTTCCTCGTTGCTACTTTGATGGCGCCGACATGTGCCTTTACAATTGAGTCTGCTAGCATGGCGAATGAATCTATGGAGTTAGGATCTAAGTTGTGATACCACTTCATGGCCCCCTTTGAGAGTGTTTCCCCGAATTTTTTCAGCAATACGAACTCGATCTCATCGTTTTTTATATCGTTGCCCTTTACCGCGTAGGTGTAGGCAGTAACGTGTTCATTGGGGTCTATGGTCCTGTTGTACTTAGGGAGTTCCGACATTCTAAACTTCTTTGGAATGGGTTTCGGGGCCGCTTCTTCGAGGAACAGATCTGGTCAACCCTGGAGTTGTAGGTCTCGACCTTCTTGTCGTTGGCTGCTATCATTTTCTTGCCCGATTCTATCCTTTTGGTGAGTTCCTCGAGCATTTTTACGATGGCGGGGTCGACTATCGATCCATTATTACTTGATCTCTCAGGTACCTTCTCGGCTGGGAGAGCTGTTCTCAGTGCTACCATGCTTGGAGTCTTCGGGTGGCTTTGTAGCTGAGCGATAGCCAACTGTTGTGCCTAAAAACATTTTAAAAATAACATGAAGGCTAACTTCCTGTTCTTCCCGAGCTGGGGTTCTTTGGGCTTCCTGTTGGTTGCCATGTTGTATGCTCCTGTCGGTGTGTGAGGTTTCGTCGACCTACTGTGCGTCATGCAAATCCGCATCTACTGGAATCGGTCCAGGCGCGTTGTGGGATTCTGTGGTGGCGCGCCAATAATTGGAACAGCCACACCGTTTTCACCGTGGTCTTCAAGGTTGTCGTTCTCGACTCTATTCACTGAGCCAGACATTTTGACCTGAAATTGAAGATCTTGAACAAGAAGAAATGTGAAAGATAACTTGCATTGTGTGATGAAACCAGCAAGAAAATAATCACTATTATTTTTAGCCCCACGGTGGGCGCCAAACTGTTTACCGTGAAAATGGTAATAACAATTAAATTTGTTGATGGGACTTTAAAAATACGTGATCTATTTTTATGCTAGTTGTTAGAGCAGTTGATGCTAGATATGTGAAGCTTAACGACGAAATACGAACTGAAACAGGGTTATAATCAAACCGAGGAGCTAGCTGTCCAGGCTCAGGCTGACCGGTGAAGGACCTTGAGGTCGATGCCTAGGCTCGGGCTCGAGCTATCGGGGGTAACCGGGAAGGGACTAACAATTAGAGTATAATTAAAGGAGGATCTTTATGGCCAATATCAAGCAATAAATGAAGAACAAGTATGAAAGCAATAAATGAAAGAGGTAGTCTCGAGCGAGTAAGTTAGAGAGACAAGAGAGAGAGAGTTGTTATTGATCTTGTGTAGAATAGTTGGAGCAAAAACAAAGTGCCAAGGATTCCCCTTATATAGGAGGAGGAATCCAAACATAGTTCAAGATACATTAAATGATAAAGGAAGCGGGATGAGACAGCTAACTAGCTTCATGATGTAGACTCGGACCAGCGTTAGACTAGCCTGGTAGACTTAACCGGCCCCGGATGCATTCTTCGGAAGCCTCCCATGCCCGTCGGGGTCTCGACCAACATTATCCCCAGGTCGGGTGTCAATAGATCTTGAGGGAGGTACCCGGTCCATGGTCTCGAGCCTCCAAGGCAATCTCCTGAAGTACCTTATCAACGATAAATTAGTCCCCCTGATTTCACCGTATAAATGCTCTTGGGTTTTGATGGCTTGCGTAGCTTGGTTGAGTTAAGAGGATTCAATCCTGACGGTTTGGTTTGGTGCAAATGGGATTCAGAGAGTTCTTGATGGTTTCTATCACGATTAGAGATGTATATTTTCTATTGGCGTGAGGAGCATGCGATGTATAGTGATTTTCTTCTAGATGGGGAGAAATGGAAAGTTCTTGGCTACTTGAGTATGTAGTTGCTTGTGGCTCGGAGCGGATTATGAAGTTCTCATAATTATCATAGGATGGCATAATATATGCGGTATGTTGTGTATGGTTGAGATTTGCATGTGTAAGGTCACGGTTCAGTTTTGAAAGGAATGTCATAAATTCATATACAGCATGGATAGTTCAGATGACTAGGTAAATGATACTACTAATTGGTGTGGCTTGATGAGGGTATACATTTCAGAAAGGGCAATGTATTTGAGTTAAGGATACTTCATTGGTATTGCGACACTCTCTTATTTGATCAACTGCTGATATTCAAGTCTCTTGGTGGCACAGAAGAATTATAGAAGTATTCCTCGTGGGATGATCGAGTATTAGAGGTGTGTTAAATATTTGGGCGGTGGAGTTGGGATCAGATATGGTGATTCATGTGCTTTATGTATTTAGAGATTGGGAGTTCTCATAAACAGGTTATTTCGTGGTTGTGGACTGTGAAGATATGGGCAAAGCTAGTCAGATGTTAGTATGTGCCATGATTCAGTCATTGTGAACTTTCGAAGAGTTATTTATCTATTGTGGTTGACCAGAGTTGATTTGGGGTTCATTGGTAGACTTAATATGGATGTGTATTCTACATCGGGTCGAATTAGTTGACTCTGAATTGCTATTGTCGAGGGGTGTGCCATTCGATTGTTGTTGAGGTTTTGTGTTCTGGAGCGATCTATGAGTTACCCTTCTATGTTATGAGGGGTTATGATTTATTGGTCATATGCACATATGGTGCAGTTCTATTGGGGTCTTATAGCGGAATTTGAGCGGGAAGAGTATTGGGTATTGCTTAGTGGATGTCGTATTGGTTATGTTCTTTCGGGTTTTCATGTGGTGTTATGTCATTTGCCTCTCCGTGGTTATGGTGATTCAATTCTGGTACTAGACATCAAATTGCGCGTGGTTGTTGATTTAGAGCATGGTGACTTGAGGTTTTTCATGTGGACCAGTGTTTGGATAGGGTCGCGCATTGCAGCGAAGTTATATGGAGGTATGATCCTTTGAGTTAGATTTGTATGTTCTGGTTCTACGATGTGTGATGGGTTCTTAGCATTGTGTGTGGTGGTACTGGTGAGCTTGCGGCACAGCTCTCTCATTTGAGTCATTTTCCATGATTTGAGTACATTTGGACTGTTGCTTATTGGTGGGCGGGTTTCACGGGTTGCAGCTTTAGATTGTATCGATGTGTCATGTCACTAGAGTAGTCGTGTTGGATGAGATGAGGTCATAGGGATTTAGAATGAATATTATCGGATTCGATTTCAGCATGTTGGCAGGATAGTGTCGGGATTCGGCCTAAAAATCCACTATGGTCCTTGCCGAAGGAGAGGGAGCTCTATGACTGGTTGATCTGAGGAATGGTTATGACTTTTTGCATGTTTCATTCATCATTGGCAGTATACGAAAGTGTTGGAATGACGTTTTGGTTTGATAAGAGGTTTATTACCGAAATTGGGTTGTTTGAGCAGCTGATGTGATTAGAAGTTATCACTATGAGTGTTTGAGTTGTGCGGTATATCATGTGATTTCATCTTGAGTTACGGATATGGGTTGATACAGCTTGTTTGGACTTATTCAATGTATAAATGCGAGATTCTGATCTTATAGATAATTTCGAAAGTGGAAATTTGTTTCTAAGGTTTATGGGCTTGGTTGGATTGCGAAATTTCAGTTATGTTATGCTATCGGACCTATATGGGATGGGGTGATGTGGGTCACCCCCGGGTATGTGCATAATGAGGATTCATGGCGATTTGATGGCTTTTGAAACAACTTTAGACACGTTCGAGGACGAACGTATGTTTAAGTGGGGGAGGATGTAACGACCCAACTGGTCATTTTGAGCATTTGCACTTCGCTCGCCGGTTCTTGGGCATGACTAGCCTCGTATGATGTAGTATGACTTATGTAAATCGTCGGTTTTGGTTTTCAGGTTAATCGGAGCAAATATGGAAGAATAATTTTCAGCTTGAAGCTTTAAATTTGAAATGTTTGATCAAGTCTTGACTTTTTAGTATTCGATCTCAGATTTTGATTTTTGTTATTTGGTTAGCTCCGTTAGGTGATTTTGGACTTGGGAGCGCGTCCGAAATGTGATTTGGAGGTCCGTGGTAGAATTAGGCTTGAATTGGCGAAATTGGAAATTTGGCATTTCTCTGTCGGTAGTGGAAATTTTTATATCGAGGTCGGAATGGAATTCTGGAAGTTGGAGTAGGTCTGTAGCGTCATTTGTGACGTGTGTACAAAATTTTAGGTCATTCGGACAAGGTTTGATAGGTTCCAGCATCGTTTGTAGAATTCAGAAGTTTAAAGGTTCTTAGGCTTGAATCTGAGGGTGATTTGGTGTTTTGATGTCATTTTTAGTGTTCTGAAGGTTTGAATAAGTTTGAATAGTGGTATATGACTTGTTGGTATTTTTGGTTGAGGTCTCGAGGGGCTCGGGATGAATTCAGATGGTTAACGGAAGGATTGGAACTTGGTTTGAGTAGCTGAAGTTGTCGCTTCTGTCATTTCCGCACCTGCGGATTGGGGACCGTAGGTGCGAGGTCCATAGAAGTGGTTATGTAGCGCAGGTGAGCAGCAGTGGTCGCAGGTGTGATTTGGTCCCCGCATCTGCGATGACCGCATGTGCGATGAGGCAACCGCAAAAGTGAAAATGCCCTATTAATGAGATTCCGCAAAAGCGGAAAGGTTTGTGCAGGTGCGGCCCTGCAGATGCGTAATGGGGACCACAGATGCGAAAGTGCTGGGCAGAATGTATATAAACGCTCCTTCACGAATTTTTGGTCATTCTTCTCCATTTTTGGTCCGGATTTGAGTTTTGGGCAGTGATTTTCAGGAGGAATCAAGGATTTTCAGTGGGGTAAGTTACTTGGGCTTTATTATTTGTGTTTGTGATGATTTTTCCACTGTTTAATTTTGGAATTAGTGAGAATTTGGGGAGAAGTTGATGGGGTTAGGGCTTGAGTTTCAGAGAGTTTTGATTGAGGATTTGAGTGACCATTTGAGATCGGTTTTTGATGATTTTGATATGTATAGACTCGGGAGTGAAAGGAGTTTCTAGTTGTGATTTTTGTCGGATTCCGAGACGTGGGCCCAGGGGGGGGGGAGGGGGAGTTTGGGTGAATTTCGGGATTTTGGTTTGAATTGGTAGTTTTTCGTTTGGAATTGATTCCTTGGCCTATATTGATTGCGTTGCATTGCTTTTGGTTAGATTCGAGACGTTTGGAGGTGCCGATTCTAGAGGCAAGGGCGTAGCGGAGTAGGAATTGGCTTGGTTCGAGGTAAGTAACGCTTCCAAACTTGGTTCTGAGGGTTCGAAACCCCGAATGTTGTGTTATATGATTCATATTGAGGTGACGCAAATGCAAAGTGACGGGCGTGTGGGCGTGCACCGTAGGAATTGTGGCCTGGTTCATTCCATGGCACCGCTTAGTGACTCTTTCTTACTGATATTTATGTTGTGATGTTGTGATTAAGTTAAAGAAACTGTAAATCATGCTAATTATCATGTTAGGGCTTCACGCCAATACTATTGAGACCCGAGTGGTCGTTTCTCACTGTCATCTCATTAGTTTAATTGATACTCTATACTTAGTCTTCTTTATGCATATCATATTATGTCTCAGTCTCGGTTGTTATCATTTGGCACATCATATCATTCTTTCGGGCTAGTAATATGGCATCGTGAGCCCGTGTGTATGAGACTGGAGAGTGATGACTGAGTGAGGCCGAGAGCCTGATTATGCGTGACAGTTATGGGATCGGGCTGCACGCCACAATAGATTATTGATTATGCCTTCATTGGCTTGTTATAGCGCTTGGGCTGAAAGGATCCCCTCCGGAGTCTACACACCCCCAGTGAGCGCAGGTGATATTATTAAGGGATGGATCTTCCTTGGACATGGATCTTGTCTGAAGTACTTATACCTGGAGATGGATCTTCTCCATAGGATTGGAATGGCCTTCCTCGGTACTGGATGACTGTTGTCAGTGATTTGTATATATTCCGGGATGGATCTTCCCTGGGCTGGAATGGTCTTCCTCAGTACTGAGTGACTGTTCTTGGAGATATATATATTCCGGGTGGATCTTCCCTAGGCCGTATGATCCATATACAGTACTGAGTGGACGAGTATTTGAGATTGTGGGCACATGAGGCACTCAGCATGGTGTATTTCATAAAGCATGTGCATTGGCATGTAGATGTAGCAGAGTTACACTTCTTTACCCCGTTCATACCTGCTCTGTTTTACTATTCGAGCTGTTTATTTAACTGAAAGCATGCCTACGTTTCTATACGTTATTTCTGTTACCTTTGATGAGGTTGAGCTCATCACTACCTATTAGTCCAAATGTTGGACTTGTTATTTACTGAGTTGGTGTACTCACGTTACCCCCAGCACCTTGTGTGCAGATCTAGGTACTTTCGGTCCCAGTGGCAGTCACTGATCGAGGTTGCACACTTGGGAGATTGTTGAGGTATCTGCATGGCATTCACAGATCTTCACCCTCCTTCTCTATTCTAGTTGTGTTTCCGTTGTATTCAGTAAACATAGTAGTAGACTATGTTATTTCTCTAGACGCTCATGTACTCTGTGACACCCTGGTTTTGGGCTGGTTGAATCGTGTTATGGATTTTACTTATATTATGATCAGTCTATTTTCTTAAAGGATAAAAGTACTCTTCCGCAAATATTCTAAATTTTAGCATTGTGGTTGGTTTTTCGTTGAGTTGACGATGGCCTAGTTCCACAATAGGCGCAATCACGACGTGTTGGGTTTTGGGTCGTGACATTCTCGTACCAGCTATTTGGGGATCCCCAGTTCTTTTAGGGAATTATCATTACCTTACAGTCTTCCGTATTTTTAGACAGTTACTATTTTCAGTACTTCATTAGAGGCTTCATAGACTAGAGTAACAGTTAGACAGAGTCACAGGCATTTCATGTTAAGCAATGTTGGCTTCAAATATACTTCAGACTTATGTTAGTGTTTCCGCACATTAATTTATATCATTCAGACTTTCAGTGTATCAACATGTGTTAGTTTATCCTCCACTTTCAGTATGTTATGATATCACATGTTGATTCATCTAGTCAGTTTGTTCGCTCGATCACAGTAGTCAGGCACCAAGTGTCGTGTTACGTCTATGCCCAGGTTTGGGGTATGAAAATCGTTGATGCCAATAAACAGCTGAACCAGCAAGGTGGAACTCCACCATACCACACACCTACGGGATCCTCTCAGCAGTCTCGTGGAAGTTCACCTGAAAGGTCTGTTTCATGCGCTGATGATCAGCAAGAAGATGACCAAACCGTAGAGCAGGATGCTCTAAAGCAATTGGTTGCGGAACACGTGAATAGTGCACTACTGGCTTTTGTCAGGGGATTACCCAATGCGACACAAACTCCTCCACTAGTTAATACAAAAACTTTGGAGAATCCGCGTTCAGGGTTTGATAATTATGGAAGTGGAGAAATTCCTAATGAATCTCGTGATGGAGGGTCAGGTATACCAAATAATTGTAATTTACAAAGTTTAGTGATAACTTTGCAGAAACAGTTGAAGGAGCAAATAGATCGTATAAAGCAAATACCTGGTGTGCCCCTCATAATCAAAGGGGTGGATATTGACAAGTATTCACAATAACCTTGGAGGCCAAGTGCAACACTTTTACCAATTCCCAAAAAGTTTAAAATGCCTGATATTTCCAAATATGATGGAACAACTGACCGTCGAGATCATGTAACTGAGTTCACTACCGGCATGAAAGGCAATGATTTAACTAGACATGAAATTGAATCGGTTTCGGTTAAAAAGTTTGGTGAAACACTCACAAAAGGAGCGTTAACGTGATGTTCTCTTTTACCTGAAAATTCTATTGATTCTTTTGCTGAGCTTGCAGATTCATTTATAAAAGCATATTCGAGAGCTCAAAGAGTTAAAAAAGGGATGGAATACATCTTTAAAGTTAAACAAGGGCGTACATAATTGCTCAGGGAATTCATAGATAAATTCCAGTGGGAGAGGATGATGTTGCCTCGAGTACCTAATAATTGGGTGGCTATGGCGTTTGTGAGAAACTTGAACAAGAAACGTTCAGAAGCCACAAGGAGGTTGAAAGAAAGTTTGCGAAAATTTCCTGCAACAACTTGGAACGATGTGTACAATAGGTACAATACGAAGTTGCGGATAGAAGAAGATACAGTCACACAACCAAGAGCCGATGAAAGACCAGGTTCGTGACGTTCAAAATCAGAGAGGAGGTCTAGTAAAAATAGGTATGAGCCGTACATGGGACCTTCATGGCGAGACTCTCGATCTAAATAAGAGAATGTGCGATTTGACTCATGATCAAGGCAAAAAGACGCGAGTTCTTCATCTAGGTTCAAAAAGAAGCGGGATGCCCGAAGAAATGATTCCAATATGCAAGGAAGAATAGGGGATTACAGATTTAACATCAGCACCTTCGAATTAGTGGTTGTTTTAAGAGGTATGGGGTATAAGGAGCGATGGCCAAAAGAAATGAGATCAGATCCAAGCAAAAGAAATTCAGATTTCTGGTGCGAGTTTCATAAGGATCATGGCCATGGAACAACAGATTGTAGGCTTTTGCAATGAGAGGTAGAACATTTATTGAAGTAGGGCTATCTTACTAATCTGTTTAGTGAGAAAGGGAGACAATCATACATGAAGAACAGATAGGAACCCCTAAAACCTCCATCACCAAAGAGAACAGTCAACATTATAACTGGAAGAGATGAGGTCAATGGAGTAATATATACAGTTGCAAAAAAGATGTCAAAAGTCACAGTCACTAACGAAAAGCGAGTTCACCAAGTCTTGGATGGTAACAGTTTAACATTCGACTTGATGATTCCTCACAACGATGCACTAGTTATATCTTTATTTGTACATGATACTAATGTAAACCGAGTTTTGATTGATCCAGAACATCATTTTAGCGAGGGAGGTGAATGAAATGCAAGCTAATGATAAGGTCATACCAAAATCACGGTCCTTATCTGGGTTTGATAATTCAAGTGTTGTTACAAAAAGGGAAGTTGTACTTACCATATTTACAGAAGGGGTCATCAAGAATACAAAGTTCCAGGTGATAGATGCGGGCATGGCCTATAATATAATTTTGAGAAGACCGTGGATTCATGATATGGGCATTTTACCATCCACATTGCATCAAGTTATCAAATTTTCTTCACTATGGAAATCTGTCAAATCCGTGGAGATCAACAAGATTTACGAAGTATCAATTCAGTGGTGATCGCAAGCACGGTAGCCAATGAACCAGATGCAAAATAGCAATTACAGAATTTAGTTGAGCACATTGCTGTGAAAACCTCAACTGAAGACACTCAAGGACAGACTGATGTCGACTCAAGACCCAACATGATCCAAGATCCAGAAGAAAATGAAAATATTAAAACAACTATGAAGGAGCTCGAAGCTATAATATTATTTGTCCACTGGCCAAACAGAGAAGTTTACATCGGAGCAAATCTGAGCCCAGAAATGAAAGGTAAGTTAACTGAATTTTTACGTGCCAACGCAGATTGCTTTGCATGGTCGCACTCAGATATGACAGGTATACCACCGGAGGTGATGACTCACAAGCTGAATGAGGATCCATTACACCCACCTGTCAAGCAGAAGAAAAGAAAGTAAGGGTCCTTCAAAAATCAGGTGATCTGGGATGAGGTACAAAAGCTTTTAAAAATTAGTTCAATACGAGAGGTAAAGTACCCTGACTGGTTAGCTAATACCATTGTGGTTCAAAAAAAGAATGAAAAATGGCGAGTTTGTGTAGACAATACTGATTTAAATAAGGCTTGTCCTAAAGATTCATTTCCTTTACCGCATATAGATCAGTTAATTGATTCTACTGCATGTCATGAAATTTAAGTTTTTTAGATATATATTCAGGATATAACCAAATAAAAATGGACTCTCTATATGAAGAAAAAACTTCGTTTATCACAAATAAGGGGACTTAATGTTACAAAGTCATGCCATTTGGCTTGAAAAATGCTGGAGCCACATATTAAAAATTGGTGACTAAAATGTTTCAAGAACATCTGGGAAAACCCAAGGAAGTCTACATAGACGATATGTTGGTCAAATTAACACAGGCGGGGGATCATTTTCAACACTTGTTAGACACCTTTGAGATTCTTCACAAGTACAATATGAAGTTAAACCCGGAAAAATGTGCTTTTGGTGTGGCTTCAGGTAAGTTTTTAGGTTTTCTTATTTCTAACAGAGGTATTGAAGTGAATACCGCACAGATCAAAGCTATTGAGGAAATACCAGATAAACTCATGAGCAATAAAGAAGTGCAGATATTAACAGGCATGATAACATCTCTAGGGATATTTATATCAAAGTCATTAGAAAAAAGTTTTAAATTCTTTTTTGTGCTGAAAAAAGCAAAACCAATTTGAATGGACTGGAGAGTGCCAACAAGCTCTCAAGGACCTAAAGTCGTATCTGTCAAATCTGCCTTTGTTAGCCAAACTCAAAGATGGTGAAAGATTGCTCATTTACCTCATTGTGTCAGAAGTAACGGTAAGTGCGGTGTTGGTACGAGAAGATAAAGGTAAACAATCCCTAATTTATTGTGTTAGTAAGTCATCACTAGATGCTGAGACACGGTATCCGCACCTAGAAAAGCTTGCTTTAGCATTAATTATGGCATCTAGGATGTTACGACCTTACTTTCAATGTCATCCTATTTCGGTTATAACTGCTTTCCCCCTAAGAAACCTACTGAATCAACAAGAATTATCAGGTAGATTAGCTGAATGAACAATAGAACTCAATGAGTATGATATCATATATCGGCCTAGAACTGCAATAAAATTGCAGGTGTTCGTAGCAGATTTTAGCATGAATTTAGTTCCTGAGGTAGAGAAGGAACTACAAGTGTTTACCGGAGCTAATCCAGGGACTTGGACCCTATTTACTGACGGTTCCTCAAATGTTAAAGGAGCAGGTTTAGGAATTATTTTAATTCCACCCTCAGGTGAAGTGATAAGACAAGCAATAAAATGTTATCCAATCACTAACAATGAGGCAGCGTATGAAGCTGTGATTGCAGGCTTGGAACTGGCACAAAAACTTGATATCGAACAAATTGTGATTAAAGGTTACTCACAGCTTGTGGTTAATCAAATACAGGGGACTTACGTGGCAAGAGAGATACAAATGCAACAATACCTGGAAAGGTACGAAAATTGCTTCAAACATGGAAAGTCGTGCAAATACCCAGGGAGGAAAAGGCAAAAGCAGGTCCATTGGCAAATCTTGCTTCTGTCGCGGATGTAACAAATGTAGAAAATGCCATTGTGATACATTTGTTTCATTTGGCACTCGATCAAATCAAGAGTGAGGTAAATTTCAATAATTTAACTTGGGATTGGAGAACGAATTTGTGAACTTTTTGCAATATGATATCTTTCTTAATGTAAGAAGAAATCACAATTGATATGGCTGAAAGCTACCTAGTATGCTTAATTCGTAAAAATTTATATCGTAAAATATTTGGTGGACCTTTAGCAAGGTGCCTCGAACCATCACAAATGGAGAATGTAGTGAGAGAAGTACATGAGAGGCATTGCGGCAATCACGCCGAGGGAAGATCGTGGGTGAAAACATTAATAAGGGCAGGATATTATTGGCCAAAAATGAAAGAAGCAGAAAACTTTGTAGCCAGGTGCGATAAATGTCAACGATATGCCAATAAAATGCACCGACCGACAGAGCTATTGCATTTAGTTATTTCACCATGGTCCTTCATGGGCATGGACATAGTAGGTTTGTTGCCTCAAGCTAAAGGAAAGGTACAATTTCTGTTAGTTTTAACAGATTATTTCTCAAAATGGGTAAAAGCATGCGCTTTTAAACAGGTGCGAGAAAAAGAAGTTAGGGATTTCATTTGGCGGAATATTATATGCCGATTTGGAGTTTCAGATTGTATGTGATAATGGCCCACAATCCATAGGCACGAAAATCACAGAATTCTTCCAAAGTTGGCAAATTAAATAAATTACTTCCGCACCTTATCACCCTGCGGCCAACAGATAAGCTGAATCAACAAATAAAGTTAACATCAATAACTTAAAGAAGATAATGGAAGAATCAAAAGGCAATTGGCCAGATGTATTACCAGGGGTGCTATAGGCTTACCGAACAACAGCAAAAACTAGTACGGGTAAGACTCCGTTTTCACTTGTATACGATGCAAAAGCTTTGATTCCGGTGGATAGAGGTGAACCAAGTATGAGGTACACTCATGCCACTGAAGCGGAAAATGAGGAAGAGCTACGGGTACATTTGGATTTGTTAGAAGAAAGAAGAGAAGCAGCATTAATTCGAATGGCGACTCAAAAACAGATGATTGAACGATATTATAACAGGAAAGCTAATTTAAGGTATTTCAAGATTGGGGACTTTGTCTTCAAAAAAGTGTTCCGGTCAATAAAAGTGGCAAATGCGGGAAAATTGAGTCCAAATTGGGAAGGCTCATATAGGGTTCGAGGCATCGCTGGAAAAGAAGAATATGAGTTGGAAACCATGGATGTCAAGGTATTACTGTCGAACTGGAATACAGTCCATGTGAAGAAGTATTACTTCTAAACGAGGACAATACCCACGGTCAGGTATCACACAAGTTTGATTTTTCTTTTGTTCTTTTGAATTTTACTAACCTTTTTAGATGATAGGTAAAGCTGGCATGTATCAAATGATGATATTAGACCTGAAAGATACGTGGAATACTGAATTATTCTCGGTCTAGGTTACAACTTTTCTGATGGGAAAACGGTTATGCAGTCATCATCTAAAAAATTATCTCCGAGTCTCGTTTGTATTTTCCTTTTCAAGGAAAGCACCAAAAGAAAGGAGTTGATCCAGCGTTTGAGATTTCATACTTCAATGATCCAACACTGGGGGACTATGCATATATAAGGTTACACAAGGAAGGAAAATGTATACCAAGGGCATAGTTCATCCTGAATCAAAACCTTGAAGAAACCCTTGAAAAGTTTTCAAAGGAGTTCCAACTCGTGAAAAGGATGCAAGATATTCTCACGAGCTTCTAAGTTAAGGCCATAAATTTAGTCGCTGGAAAATAGACCCGAATTTGTAAACCTACTACAATGAAAGAAGTTATGAAAGTGATGTATGAACAATTATGAATATGATATAGAAAATTTATTCATTTGAGAGTTCAAAAAATAAAACCTCCTTAAATTATTTCTCTTTTCATATCAACTTTACGTTTCATATGTTTGAACCAATATGAAGATGAGACCTCATCTCCATCAATGTCTCTAATAAAAAAGGGCCCTCTTTTATAAAAATACATGTATATCAAAGTCACGGTTTGTTAAAACACTTTAAGTGCAAGTGTAAGCTCAAATATTAAAAGGGCAAAAAAATAATATGCGACAAAAGTAATAAATATATTTATAACCCTAACGAACAAGGGCGATATTTATACCATAACCCCAAAAAAGACAGGGGCAGAAAAACCTTCCAAAAATTGTCCAAAAACATAAGGGAGTCCCAAAAAAAAACAAGCAAACAAACATTTTCAACAGATAAAGTCTAGAAATGGAAAAAGTTAAGGAGCATTATCAACGGGAGAAGAAGGATCAACTTGGGGAGAAGAGGGAACATAAGCTTCACCAGGAGCAAGTCCATCTCCATCACCCTTAGAACCTTCGTCTTTGGGGGTGGAAAAGCTTTGACGTTGCTGAGTCTGTTCAATTGTTTCTCTAGATTTAGCAATCTCAGTATTAAGGTCAAAACCTTTCTGACTGACTTCAGTTAAAGTCTCGAGGCGAGTGTTCAAAAAAGCCCAACTAACATCCAGTGATGACTTATTCTTGAGGGCTTCATAATCATTATTCCACTGTTTAATTTCAGCTTTCAACTCTTCTTTTTCTACTTATGAGGCTTCATATGCTGTTTTCAAAGGAGCGAGAGAACTTTCCAAGAACTAAATTTTACCTGTAGAGGAGCAGAGATTTTCTTGAGCTTGGGTAAGCGTCTGAACCAGTTCACCCACGTAAACCTCTTTTTGATTAAGGAGCTCTTTCAAACTCATTATCTCTTCAGTAGCCTTAGAAAGTTGTTTAGCAAAAGAGTATTCCAATCTATCCTTATCCTTCTCAACTTGACTAGAAGAAGCTTTTAGAACCCCTAACTCAGCGGATACCATTCTCATTTGCTGTTCCAAAGCTCCTTTCTCCTCTGCAATAACGTCCTTTTTTCAATTGAAGACATTTAAATTGTACTCTCCAGTTATCAGCCTTGACATACAATTCAATTAGTTGCTGGTTAGTCCAAGAGATTCTTTTCATAATCTCAGTGCCTGCCAAATTAATCTATAAAAAAAGGCAAAAGAAGAAGAGTTACGAATGAGGAAAAGGAAGGAAAGAAGTGTAAGTAAATTTATACCATAAGAGAAGAATGAACAATGTCATTCATTAAGGTCAAGGAACTGTGACCCTCCAACTTATTCTTCTCCACGGGTCCTAACAATGGCTTCAACCATACATCAACTTGTCTAGACTTCCTCAACAAATTTTCACCCTCGGGGATTTCAATTACAACTTTTTTCATTTCCCCCCTGCTGCTAGAAGGCTCAACTTCTACATCAGGAGCAGCAGCGGCAACAACTAGTGGGGTAACACTAGGTAAAGACACAGAGGGGTTAACAGCAGGTAAAAATGGTAGGGAAGCAAGTGGCAGTTCTTCAAAAATAGGCCTGGGGCCTTCTTCACCCACAAAGTTATAGGCGAATAGCCTTTCAAAAGGACTTGGGGGATTAGCTAAGTTACCAGCATCTTCATCAGAAATTTCTAAAGGAGCATTCTCTGGTTCATCAATGAGTTTGAAGGGAATCGAACTTGATGGGGGATCATGAGATACATGGGTTTCATCATTTGAAACCACGCGTCTTGTGACAAGTGATTTTCTCACCAAAGAACCTTCTTCTATATTCTCTTCATCATCAGACCCACGGGCTTCAACTGTTTTTCTCTTAGAGGAAGAAGCACTCAAAATCCATTCCTGAGTAAAACTTACAAAAAGCCTGGTTGATGGAACATATGCGGGACTCATGCCAAGAATAGCAAACCATAATAAAAAGAAAGGGTGTTGATACCCAATTTTTCCTATATTTTTTATATGCATAAATACCTTTAAAATAACATACTTTTTAAATGCATAAATACTTTCAAAATAGTATATATATATACATATATAAGCATGCACAAGGTTTTTATAATTTTTCTATAATTTTAAAGATTTTAAATTGCTTTATTTCCTTCCCTTTTACTCATAATCCCCAATAATTATCCCTCAAATTATTGTTGTGGTGATTTAGTCATTTAATTTCTATATTTATGCCAAAATATGGTTAAAATATTTTTTTTATTCATTTTTATCATTGCATTTTGTATTTTTAAAGCTAAATTGCATATAATTGCAATATTAGCCTTATTAATGTACAATTACGTTTTATATGCATAAAATGATATTCTATATTTTTAAAACATTAAAAATCTATTTTAAATCATTTTAGTACACAAAATTATTTTCCATGAATTATTTATTATTTATTATAAATTACATAGGGATAAATTGTCTATTTAAAATATAGCCAGATTGTATTTCAATCATAGCCTCAATTGAACCCACTACCCAGCCAATTTCAGGCTAAAATACTCGACCCAAACCCTGAACCCGCCTACCCGACCCAACACCAATTAAATCCTGGCCGTTGATCTGAGATATCAACGGCCCGTATTAGCCCTTACCTTTTTTAACTCTAAACGACCCCTAACCCTAATTCACTCTCCCAAATCTGCCGCCTCTGTATTCTCTCATCTCCTCTCCTCTCTTAGTAACTCAACCAAACCCTAGCCCTTCAAACCGTCGATCTCTCTTCTCCGGTGATCTCCCATCAACTCTTAAGCCTCCAATTGTTTCTCTAATGCCATGTTTGCCTCCTCTAAGGTCTTCAAGGGCCCAGGGCCACGCTGACTTTCACCTAGGGTTCGTCACTTGTCTGTTCTTGGCTACTCCAGTGTGATTTCAAGCAAAATCACGCTGTATTTGTTACGATCCTTGGGATTCTAAATAGGTTCTTTCATCTCTATTTGGGTTTCTTCTGAAACCCTAATTTCCGCCTACATCTCCTAGATTTGTACAAACTTAAAACGATTTGAGTTTGTTTCTTGGATATTTTACACTATCCTTGGAACTCTTGTAAAGAATCATGTGTTTTCAAGTGTTTTCACCTTCTTCTAAACAAATTAGGGTTTCAAAACTTCTTTTAAAACTTTGTTTGAACTGACTTTTATGTTTAAACTTCTATTTCTTGCATATTTCAACTGACTCTGTGATTTTACTACCTCTTCAACTCACTTATGTTAAAAGTCCTAATTTTGCTAGATTTCTTTATTTGGTTCTGTGTATTAGCATGACTGCTCGTTTCTTGTTTGAGTTTATATGACTATCTTGCTTCGAATATGTTCTTACTGAGTTTTTTGCCAAACTTATATCACCTCTATGTGTTTGTGTTTATCTTAACTGGTTAATACTTTCCTCTTTGCTTGCTATGTTTGGTTACTCCTATCGCACTCTTTTATATGCTAAAACTCTCTCTTTGATTAACTCTGACCTCCTTGTTTCTGGGCTTGATTTGAAAAACTTTCCTTTAGACCTTCGATTTTCTTGTTTAAACTTAGGAATCCATGTTACTCTCCTTAAATCAGTAATTTCGAATCCTTGATTCCATGATTTACTATATGTTGATTTTCGATTATTTCCATACTCTGCAACTTTATTTTGTTGTCTTACCTTGTTTGGTTAACCGAGTATTTTACTGATTCTTCATTAGTTGTTTCCTTAATTGAACCCCTATGTACTTACCCCTAATTGTCTATTTTGTACCGTATGCTCTGCTTGATTTCTTTTCTTAATCATTTCTGCCTATTACCGTTGGTTGATTACCCTTAATTAAAGGGGTGCTTGCATTGATCTGATTCTGATTAGTACTTGGTTCCATAATTACTATGCTACTATGATTCTTGCCTTATTTTTACCTAGTTTCGAACTACTATATATACACACTCTCTCATTAGCACAAACATATGAACACATTGGTTCAAAAACTCTCTTATGCTCTCTTTTCTCTAGTTATTTGTTATTGTTCTAAGTCAGCCAGCTGCAAGCCAAGGCTGATTACTCTACTCCCTTGCCCCTTAATCTGTGTTTACTACCTGCTTTACTGGTATGTTCCAATTTTATATGTTTCTCCTATTACTTCAATTTGTCATGTTTCCAATATGCTTTTACCTATGGTTTTGTTGTTCAACCTGCAATTAGCATGTCTACTTTGTTGTCTTCTATACTGCATACTATATACCCCTTAGGATCCCCTTCTAATATGTCTTAATGGGTATGTGTTTCCCTGATCCCTGGCATGCCCCCTTCCTGTATAAAGTAATTGGCTATCCTAAGCTTCTTGATTCTATTCATGCTATACTTTAAAAAGCCTTGACCCTCTTTTAAAGGCCTCTCTGGTTCTGTACCTATGCATATCTATGTTTACTATGTGCCCTATGCTTACCCCAAATCCCCATTACCCCCTAAGTGGATGTGTAGATATGTCTGACTTCATGTATTGAAGTACTAATGAACTTCTTCTAATTCTGTATTTGGTTTGGTTGATTGTTGATCACTTACTCCTTTTAAATTGTATTATTCAATAACTCTCTATGTGTTTTTACAAAACCATTTCAAGCCAATGTCTTTTAATATTGTTTTCCTACTGAAACATTTCAAACTATGTCAAGCACTCTCACCCTACTCCTAAGTCACTAGGTTCTGCTCCCTCCAGTGTGTGTACTGCCTTGGGATCCTCTTGAGAACCCTCTAAACTCTGGCGCACTGAGGCTGGCCCTTCCACACTGCGCTTAGTCAATTTGGTTACCAAGTCTAGGTGTGAGCACTGCCCGGGATCCTTGAGATCCTTAGGGAACTTTGACGCACCTAGACAATGACATTGTCTATAAAATTTGGGCATTTGAGGCTATTGGAGACTTTGGAAATATGGGCCTATTTGTAGGCTCCCTATAGAATAACTTCTTATTTTCTTCTACTTATGTAATTCATTCATATGGTCTGTAATAATTTGTAAATGAATATTTGGGCAACTAGTGAAAAGGATGGGTAGTTACATGTTTGTGGGGTAATACAGGTAGAAACCATGCCTATAGGACTTTATATTTTGCTATGTTTTGTCTTACCATGTTAGAAATCATGCCTATAGGTCTCAATAATAGAAATCATGTTTATAGGTCTTAAAACCATTATCACAAATAGATATCATGCCTATAGAACATGATCTAGTCCAACTTCTGTTATAATGAATGTTTACATGTGTTTTCATTTCTTATCATGCCTACCAGTTTCTAAAATTAGTTTTAAACAACTAGATAGCATGTCTATAGGGAACAACACCAGAAATTCTGCCTATAGATCTAAACTAGTTTAGTTTAAATAAATCAATCCACGATTAGTTCACTTCGAAATTAGTTTCATTAATGGTTTATTTTCCCTGAAACAAGTTCTTTCAAAAATTGCCTTAATCTACCATTAGATAGCATGCCTATAAGGATTCAAGAGTCTGGTTTTTAAAAACCTGCCTTGTTTTACTATATAAAACGTAGCTATCAGTATTCCGCATATAGGAAAGCCTATTTCGGTGACTTAATGTCTTTCTAATTTTAACAGGCTTTAAAAATTAGTAGACAAACTGATAGGTCCATTACTTCTAAGTTTTAAAATAAACTGCTTATCGTCTGTGTCTTGATATTCACTTAGATAGCATGCCTTAGGATACTATTTAATAAAAGGTCCTTATTTGTGTTTGAGTCGTGTTGCTTATGTGTGTTGTTTGAGGAGGTAATATTGAGCCTTTAATTACTCCTTTTTGTCTTATGTGCTAAGGTCCTAATTGTTCTTGCCTATCACCTTAGTATTTTCACATTTAAAACCTTAGGGGTCTGTCTAGAACTACCCATAGGTAGAGGTCCTAAAATTCCTCCAGGACCATTAAAAAGGGATGGGTAACAGCACGCAATAGAGATTGCTGACCAACGCTCGCTTTAATGACAACTAAGGGGGTGGGAAGGGTAGATATGAGATATGATGACTAAGTGCTAATGTCACGTGTAGCCCCTCATTGAGGAGTGTTTACCGGACATTGTGTGGGGTGATCGTATAGGCTAACTGTTGACATCCAATTTTGTCCCTCTTTCTTCCAAAATATTTATTTGAGCTTCTAGCATCACTTATTCGAGTAATTTTAACACCAAATTAGGCTTATTTTCTATTATTAAAATATTACTACTATTATTACTAATTATTGTAATTATAGTTATAATTATTATTTTTACCATCATCATCATTGGCATTCCAAAATTATTCTCGTTATCTAGTGTGAAAATCATACCCTTTCTCCTTATTTAATCAAATAGTAATATCTGCTTAATTCAACAATTACAAATAAATACTTAATATTATAGTATTTTATTAAAAAATTAGTGTAATAGTTATTTATTAAATCTCATAATATCTTCTAATTATTTTATTTATTTAAATACGAGCTATTATAATTTACTCTGTCATTCTAAGTATTTTAATGATTTGTTCAATATTATAATAAAATTTAATTCAAGCAAGAAGCCCAAAGAAAGTGCAAGGAAGAAGGAAATGGTTATTTTAACTTTGTCGATTATATTGGCTCAATCTATAGAAGTTAATCCTTAGCCTATTTAACATACAAATCATTTTTTATGATCCAGCCTAACACTTAAAATATGAGGGTTATTCATCAGCCCATTAAAGGGGCAGCCCAGCAAACCTATGCGTTACCCAAATACCTTCCATCCGTACAGCCCACACTATAAGACCAAGCCCGCCCGCATAAGACCTAATCAGTAACTTTTTCTTTGATTTTGTTTTAACGTGCTTCTTCACTATCTTCCTCTTTTGGTGAAAGCTCAACATCTACATAAGCCATGCCAGAGCTTTGACTTTCCAATTCGAGTAAGACTTTTGTCCCTCTTTTGAGATCACGTGAAGTCTGTAAATTGTGTCCAAAATCTCCAACGTTCAAATTCAAACGGGTATGTTGACCAAAATTCAAATCTGAATTAAAAAATCCTGCTCAAGAACCCTAACTTCTATCTATAAATATCTGCTTTGAAACTCATTTTTTGGAGGAGGTTGGCCGCCCTTTCTATCTCCCTTAACCCTCATTGTTTGGCTAACTATTCATAGTTATCTTCCTTCTTACTCTTAAAATCTAGCTTTAAGTTTTTTCGGCCTTTTGATCTCTATCTAGTCTATAGCCTTGCCAAAGCTTTTATTTTTATTTGTGTCTGCGTTTGACGATCTTCCAAAGGAGTTGAACGAAAGTCGGAGATAGTAGATCTTCTTGACGACGCCCCGTTCGCTGCCCACAAAAAGGTCAGTGACTTTAAATTTATCTCTTCTTATTATCTTCTGCTTAAGGTTTGAAATGAATATTTGTTTGATTTGAGTGCGAGATATGGATCAATTTAGTTTGTTTTGTTTGAAGAATTGTGGTTTAGTATCGTTTGTTTTAGATGTATACGTGTTAAGAGTTACTGCCTAAAAAATGAATATTGGGAAAGAATAAAATCCATGTCTAAACTTTAAATGAAGATTTGCATATGCCTTGTTAAAGAGTTAGAGAACATGCAACAAGCTCCAACATATAGGTGTAAGCTATTCCTGTTTTGTTTCTTCAATGTTATTACAGACCATTTTCATTTCTATTCCCCTTAACTACTTTTCATGAAGTCTGTATATGGTTTGGACATATGTACTAAATTAAGTCAGTCTAGCTTGTTAAATTTGGCTAAGTTTAAGGAACTAACTTGCAAGAGTATCCTATTACAAATACTTTTGCCATTGTAGGATACATCAATTTTAGTTTGGGCTAGAGCTATTTTAAATATTTATAATAGACAACAACTATAAACGGGTCTGGGAATTCTTTTTTACATGCTAAAGATCTTGGTTATATGAAGGCCTAAATGTGTTAATGTAGTTAAATGACTTGCTTACAAGTTCAACAGTTTATACTCGATTTATTTAACATTTTGGCGTGTCTTAGTTAGTGTTCTTACTCACTCTGGCTTCATAAGCGCGTTACTCTACTAGAATTTGTTATCCGGGATTGTAGAAAAGGATTTTTTTTTAGGAAGATCTAAATATCATTTGTCATAGGACTATAAGGTGTTTATTCGAACCATAAACTTCCTTTTAGACCCAATGCTTTAAGATTTTAAAATACTTTGTTGGGGACATAGCTTGTGGATTGTTGCAAAACCAAAGAAGGAATGATATGCTTATCTTTGGTGTTTGATTTTTGTATATTACATAGTACTAAATCTTCCCTCTAATTCTGTTTTCCTTTTCTTCCTTTCTTTGCATATGCACTTGGAGCAAATCATGGAGTCTTAAGCAAGACTCTCCCATACCCGTACGTGGAGTCGATGCCTCTCATTCCTTAGATGCACCGCATAGCAAGAAAACAAGTAAAACGCTTGGGGGCACCTATGACGTCCTTGTTCTTTTAATGCCATTCATTTTCATCTAACTTTTTGTGATTGTTAAATTGCTTGTGCATTTGGGTTTTATCTCAAGTTTGAGTTTAATCAGTTAGGTTCTTTGCTCTAGTACTAATATTACATAGGGTATGGTAATTAGAATAAGGATTCATCAATAATCTAATAACCTTTTCACTTATTTGTCATTAGAGTATTCATTTTCTGGTAAGCTTTAATGTTATACTTCAAACACCTTTTTATAAGAATTAAAATAGGTTTCAAAAGAATAAGCTAAGTACTGCTGGAAGTGCATATGCGAAACAATTTTTACCAACTCTTTTAGTCTATCTTTTCAATTCCACTTATTATATGTATCTATGCAAGTTATTTTTCAAATAGAGATAGCTACAAGGCTTATTTATCTACTGCTTAACTTGTCCCATTCTGATTATATAATAATACCAAATATTGACACCCAGCTATGAGTTTTAACAGCACTTATTCAGAAGCCTTGACTGATCTGGTGCACTTGCTTTTCAAATTTCAACTTACTTATTGTTTGGTCGTTTTTTTTTACAAATTACTGTTTTAACTAACATGCACATGTTTAGTTTTTATGAACTTTTTCCTTCATATACTCATAAAATGCCTACATGATGTACATATATACTTTAGCTTAATTAATCTAAGTTTGACCGGTTAACCTTTTTTAACAGATCTTAAAAGGTGCCTTACCCCTTCCTTTTGAGATAATTAGAACCCTTACCCATAATCTTAAGGTTAAGCAGACCATAAAACAGAGTTAATTTTAAGCACTACTTAGTTAAAATTGGTGTCCTAATTCAACGTTAAAATAATTAGGTGGCGACTCTCTTTAATTGATTAAACCTTCAGAATCACCAATATGTTATACTCTAGTTTGACCCGTGTTAAAATGGGGTATAACACTAACCAACGAAGGACTCCCCCTTTTCAAAATTCCTTTTGTTTAAACTTTGTTTTATAATACAACTTGTCCAAAACCTTTGTCTTATTATACAAACATGCTTTATTTGTAACTATTTGATTCAACTATTTATCTATTAATGGACTAATTCGTGAATATAAGTTCGGCCGGGACCCATAGTTGTGGACCAAGAGGGGTGCCTAACACCTTCCCCTCGAGGTCATTTCGAGCCCTTACCCTAATCTCTGGTAATGCAAACCAATCCAAGAGTTAATCGCTCTAGGTGCCCTAACGCACCATAACCCGTTAGGTGGCGACTCTTCAAATACCCAATTTCCAAAAGGAAATGAGTCATTACCCTCATGAATGTCGAAACCCGGACTTCTCTCTCTCCGCGGAGGGAAAAAGGGGGCACGACAGCATGGTGACTCTGTTGGGGATACCTTTAGGCTCTTACCATAATGAACTTATCTTTGTATGAATTAGTCCAAGCATGCTTTATCCCGTACCCTTCTCCCTTATTTGAATTTAACTGTCCATTTTCTTTTAAGCATTTATGGTTCTCTATCGCTGAAACTGACTTGTCTCTTTGTTTTCTTTCTCTTGTAACTGTCTTTCAATTATTTAAATGTTAAATTTATTTTTCCTACGTGAAAATACTTGACTACATGCTATTAATTGCTGCATAAATCATGCTCCGCATCATATTCCACTTGTGCGTATTAAATCCTACAACGCTTTAATGAGTGGTTGCACTCTTCCTATTTACTACCCTTAAATTTGGAAAGGATTATTTGCGGTAAAACCAGTCGATCAGCGGTGCAGTCGACGGTTTCGTGCCTTCCCCATCGAGTTGTCCGCTTGAGGGTACCAGTCTAAAACCCCATAGAAACCTTACTCTAAAATTGTGCATGCATCATGGTCAAACCTAGTCGGATTAGTTATGTTGTCCACGTAATGATCCTTTAAGATAAGCCTTATCCAAAGTCCATCGGGTTTTCCATAATCCCAACGGACACAACCACGTTCTATGCATTAATTTGGAGAATTAAGTGCCGATGTGTTGATCATAAATGTATAAATAGTCGAGTCTAGTGGGGGTAAGGTCTAACCCTTTTGTTTTGCAGAAATAAGGCACGAGGTCCCCAAATTCGGTATGGTTAGCAACATCCCACCATTGATGCTAGATTGGTGGGAGGACCTTTCCTCAAGTGAAAAGAAACTTGTGAAAAAGTACCTGGGTAACCTGCCTTCCTTGCTAGATATTGAGCAAAATAACAAGTTGATCGAAGCTGCCAACTTTATTCTAGGATAGTGAAAGGGCTGTGTTTTGTTTTGGCGACATAGAAATGACACCTCTTTTAGAGGAAATTGGAGGGCTTGCAGGATTGACTTGGGATAGTCCCGGGCTATTGGTACCAGAAAACCGTACGGGCAGGGGATTTTGAAGATGATGGGGCTGAAGAAGAATGTCGACCTAGTGTGCTTAAAAGAATCTTACATACCTTTAGAATACCTGTACGAGAGGTATGGCTATATCAAGTCTTTCCGTACTTACCATGATGAGATCTCTCTCACTTCTCTGGGTCACATCCACCGTAGAGTGTTTGTATTCATTGTGTGCTTCCTAGGCCTGATAGTGTTCCCAATGAATAAGGGAAGAATCCATATCAGGTTGGCCATGGTCGCCAAGATTCTGATGGAAGAGATTAATGGACAGACATACACCATAGTCCCCATGATCATAGCCGACATCTACAGGGCTCTGGAGCACTGTCAAAGAGGGTTCAAACATTTAGAGGGTTGCAATTTGTTGCTACAGTTATGGTTGCTGGAGCATTTCCAAAAGGGTCGCTATCGCCAAGAATTTCTGTGAAGGGCTTGGAACGACCATATTGCCTTCCATCACCCTAAGTAGATGACTTACATTCTAGACAAGTTTGCTCAGACGGAAAGTGCCAAAGAATGGGTAAAGTTCTTCGACAATCTAACCGAGGAACAGGTGCAGTGGATGTTTGAATGGTTCCCAACATACGAGTTTATTATCAGGTCCAGGGATGCTCCGCACTTGGTGCTAATCGGGTTGAGAGGAATATACCCATATGTCCCTATGTGAGTTATGAGGCAAGCAAGCAGAAAACAAGTTGTACCAAAGGTTGTCAAGATGAGTCATTTCAGGGCGGACTTCCAAGATTGTCCCTTACAAGTGCCAAGATCAGCACATGTGACACTGCAAAATCATTGTGGAGAAGAACACTATTGAGCCAGACAGGTACTATGCAAGGTGCGAGCCTCTTTACCTGGCATGGTTGGAAGACAATCTGAAAAGAATGGTGACACTGGGGGCCGGTCGAGGGAATAGAATCATAGATGAGGAAGCTGAAGCTCAAGTCAAATACAACAGGTTGCGCAAGAGGGTACACGACTCTGAGAATGAGCATCGGGAAATACATGAGAGGAATGTGAGGTTGATCGAGGAGTGGAAAGAGATGCAATCACTTCCAACAGAAAATTGGAATATCTGGAGCGAGGGGAATAGTGGAGCTGGAAGGCAAAGTCATAAAGAGGATTGAAAATTGCCAGAACGCTGAAGGAGCTGAAGGAGAACATTTGGCCAGAGCCTACTTGCTGTTGGGGCTGCGCGAGCTGGGGGATCTATATGATGGAGTCCGGAAGATCGAATCTGGGGAAGGTCCTTCTGGGATCAAATAGGCTAGATTTACTTGTTTTTCCTAAAAATGTAATAAGGCCAAGTGCCAGTAGTGACTTATTTTATTATTTTAGTGTCGTTTTGGGATTCGTCTATTTTTATATTATGAAATGAAGCATTTATTGGCATTTAAAGTTCTCCAAATCTATTTGTCGCTAGGCCTACCTCGGGCACAACGAGGTTCCCAAAGTAGGACACGAATTTAAATTTCCGCAATATGTATTTAAATACTGCAAGCATTTTAGAATCCTCACTGACTTGTTACCTTTTTGTTTTTTCTTTATTTTTTATTATTCTCATCCCCTTATGTTGGTTTACTCATACTGGCCTCATCAGCGTATCAAACCAAATCTAGAGGCCCTTCACCTTCTCCTCCTCCAAGCAACACAAAAGACAAATGAAAAACAAAAATGGACGACTTAAGTGGTATCCGAAAGGAGAATTTTGAGAACGCAGAAAACTCAGATGGCCGCAGTACTCCAGCCCCAAATAATTTAGTTTTGAGACTAGAACAAAAGATACTGGAATTGCAAGGAGAACTTGAGAAGGTTCGCAACTTGGCAAACTTTTCACTCACCCTCAATGTCTCTGATATCCAACAACAAAACACAAAGAATCCGACACCTCTTCAGAACACACAAAACCAACACCCACAAAATCCTCCCGCGCAAAATCAATACGCAACTCCACCCCAAAATATGAATCCATTTCCAATACCAACTCCACCACAACATCATCATCAACTAACTCAGTACCCACCAACCACCACTTACCACACTCCCCAAAACACACCACCACTCATTCCCGATCCCCAAAACTCCACCAATGATCATCACTACACCCAAGTTCCTGGCTCCCATCAAAGCAACCCCATATATGTGGAAACTATACCTCCCTCTACCCAACCAACCTCATATGCACCGGAATCCTCCGAGTAGGACATGCTCATTAAATACATGGCTGAAGAACTCAAGAAGTTAACAAGCCGAGTTCAAGGTGTTGAAGGCGATAGAGGAATAGAAGGTTTGAACTACGAAGATCTGTGCATGCAGCCGGATGTCGAACTGACAGAGGGGTACAAACCACCCATGTTCGAAATGTTCAATGGTATAGGTGATCCTAGGGTTCATATAAGGACCTATTGTGACAAGCTTGTCGGGGTCGGAAAAGATGAAAAGATCCAGATGAAGCTCTTTATGAGGGGCCTTACTGGGGATGCTTTTTCTTGGTATATCAGCCAAAATCCCAAGAAATGGTCCAATTGGGTAATCATGGCATCAGATTTCATGGACCGGTTCAGGTTCAACATAGAGAATGCACCGGATGTCTTCTACATTCAGAATCTTAAGAAGAAACCTACTGAGACTTTCCGCGAATATGCTACTCGTTGGAGGTCAGAAGCGGCCAAGGTCAGGCCCTCTTTGGACGAAGAACAAATGAATAAATTCTTCCTCAGGGCACAGGATCCACAATATTATGAGAGGTTCATGGTCATCGAAATCACAAGTTCTCCAACATCATCAAACTCGGAGAAAGAATCGAAGAAGGAATCAGGAGCGGGATGGTAACAAACTTCGAAGCACTGCAAGCCACGAATAAGGCACTACAATCAGGCGGTATATCAAAGAAGAGAGATGTGGGGCAGTAATGGTGGCCCAGGGCCTAAAATCTCCACTTATCTATCAAACACCTCCACCTCCATATCAAACACCTCCACCCGCATACCAAGCATCACCGCCTATATATCAACCTTCATCTCCCAGATATTCCCAACCAGTCACTGTCTATCACACTTATAACTCCCAACCATCCCACTTCCAAAACCACTAGCTCGCCAAAATTATCCAAGACCAAGACCCAACTTCGACCGCAAGCCGCCCAGATAATACACCTCCATTGCTGAGCCCACCGACCAACTGTATGAAAGGTTGAAAGTCGTATGTTACGTCACTCATGTTCCTGCTGTGGCATTAGAAAATCCATCCCAATGGGTCAATCCGAACAAAACTTGTGCGTAGCATTCTGGTATGAAAGGGAACACCACTGCTGAGTGCCGAACATTAAAGGATAAGATCCAGACGCTAATTGACAACAAGGTCATACAAGCAAAGGAAGCCGTACCTAATATCCGCAACAATCCCCTCCCTGATCATAGAGGTGATGGTGTACATGTGATAGAGATAAACGAAGAGTGGGACCCCGAGGGGTCGATCAGGCTTATTCAAGAAGGCAATGACTTTAAGGTTGTAGTCACACTTACTCCTATTATGGTTCAGACTCAGGCACCAATCGAGGTTGAGGTAACTGCATCAGTTCCATTTGAGGTGGAAGTGGCTCCGCCCGTAGCCCCCCCCGATCCATTTGAAGTAGAAGTGGTCACACCTTTCATTGTGACAATATCAACCACACCCCCCATTCAACTCAAAAGCAATACCTCAGCGGAAAGGGAAGGCCAAGGTAGAGGAATCTGACGCTGCACAAGGAATGGCTAGAACCGGAAGAGTCTATACACCCGAACACCTAGGAGGTTCAAGTAAGGAGGCCACTACTAGGCATCCTATCATTGAGACCGGGCCAGATGACCTGTGGAGGAAAGTTCAAGCAAAGGATTACTTTGTTGTTGACCATCTGAACAAAGTCCCTACTCAAATATCTATCCTGTCACTATTGCAGAAATCAGAGGCGCATAAGAATGCCTTAATGAGAGTGTTGAGCGAGGCTTATGTACCCAATAACATCACCGGCAGAGAAATGGCCAACATGGTTGGGCAAGTACTAGAAAGTCATAAGATCATCTTCCACGAAGATGAGCGTTCACCTGAAAAGGTTTCCATGAAATATAGGTAGGAAACATGAATGTGAAAGCCAAATATAGGTAAGATCATCTTGGTTGATGGAGGTTCAAGCCTAAATATTTGTCCATTAGACACTCTGAAAAGGTTGGACAAAGGTTTCCATGAAATATAGGTAGGAAACATGAATGTGAAAGCTTTCGATGGGTCCCAAAGGGCCACAATTAGGGAAATCAACCTTTTCTTGTGGATGGGGCCAACTTGGTTCGACGTCGAATTACAGGTACTCGACATACCAGCCTCATATAACCTTCTGTTGGGCCGACCATAGATCCATGCTGCCGAAGCTGTTCCTTCCACACTACATCAAGCCGTGAAGTTTGAATGGAACTGCCAGGAGGTAATCATTCCAGAGATGGAAGTAACCCCATCTACACTAGTCAAACCATCCCGGTCATTGGACATAGAAGAAGGCTATGAGGGAAAACCTATCATCACATTGAACGGGTCAATGTCGTTGAGAAGGATACATGGTGGAGTAACAAAATAGAAAGCATACTAGCATGGTCTGGATATGAACCCGACAAAGGGTTGGGAAAGAATATCCAAGGTATCACCAAACCAATACAGCTGAAAAATCATGGTACCACCTTTGGGCTCAGATACCAGTATACATGGCAAGAGTACAATGATTGGTCGCCTCCATGGTGTGGACCGTATTACCCTCTTGAGTAGCCAATGCCATGTTTGGAATAGGCTTTTCACCAGGCTGACACAATATAGGGGACTAGGAAGAAGAAGCACTAGCTGGGTTGAAGGATTTGTTCTTGGAGGATGAGGACATGGACTTTGGTGCCATAATTGAGGAGTAGGAGGAAAAAGGCCTCACTATTCATACTATGGGGAAGGGAGTTGTTCTCAGAAACTGGACCGCCACACCATCCCGAGCCTGTCGAGTCCCTGGGTAGCTTGGCAGAATTTACTTCTATAGCCGTTCTAGGCATTTAAAGTTTCCTGTAGTTTCATTTTAATCTTCACTTGTTTCAAAATAAATGCTCGATTCACCGAGCTGTGCTTTGTCTAGACAATTTTTCAAGTTTTAATAAAATGCATTTGCTCTTTATTATCCACTACTATCTTTACACTTTATCTTTCCACAGTAATATTATTACTTTTCCTGATGAACCAGTGACTGTGACATGTAATGAGGCAACGCAACATGAGAATAGTGATTCAGAGGGAGAAGATAAGATACCCGAGGAAATCGTCAGGGAGGTTGAAAATTTTGAAAATAAGCCTAAGTCCAATCTGGACGAGACTGAAGCAGTAAATTTGGGAGACGCCGAGACCGTTAAGGAAACCCGCATCAACATTCACTTGTCACCAACATAGAAGGAAGAGTACATTCATTTCCTAAAAGAGTATAAGGACATTTTCGCATGGTCATATAATGACATGACCGGTTTGAGCACCTCTATAGTGGCTCACAAGTTGCCTACTAATCCCATGTGTCCGCCAGTAAAACAGAAACTCAGAAAGTTCAAACCAGACATGAGCCTGAAAATCAAGGAGGAAGTTACCAAGCAGATCAAAGCCAAAGTTCTCAGGGTGGTTGAACATCCAACCTGGTTAGCTAACATTGTGCCAGTTCCAAAGAAGGACGGGACGGTCAGAGTAAGTGTTGACTATCGAGACTTAAACAGAGCAAGTCCCAAGGACGACTTTCCACTGCCAAACATACACATCCTGATCGATAACTGCGCTAAGCATGAACTCCAATCCTTTGTTGATTGCTTCGCGGGTTATCACCAGATTTGGATGGATGAAGAATATGCAGAAAAGCCAGCTTTTATTACACCATGGGGTGTATACTGTTACAAGATGATGGCATTTGGTTTGAAGAATGCTGGGGCCACTTACATGAGAGCCATAACAACCATCTTCCATAATATGATACACAAAGAAAGAGAAGTGTATGTGGACGATGTCATTATCAAATCCAAGAGGGCCACAGATCACATAGCGGACTTGAGAAAGTTCTTTGACAGGCTAAGGAGGTACAATGTAAAACTAAATCGCGCAAAGTGTGCCTTCGGGGTTCCCCCAGGAAAATTATTGGGATTCATCATCAGTCGTCAAGGGATCGAGCTGGATCCATATAAAGTCAAGGCTATTCAAGAGTTACCACCACCTAAGAGAAAAAAGGACGTGATGAGCTTCCTAGGAAGTCTCAACTATATCAGTCGCTTCATAGCACAGTCCATAGTCATATGTGAACCCATCTTCAAGATGCTGAGGAAAGATGTTGAAACAAGCTGGACAGAGGATTGTCAGAAAGCTTTTGACAAGATTAAGGAGTACCTGTCCACACCACCAGTTCTGGTCCCACCAGAACCAGGACGACCTTTGCTACTCTATATATCTGTATTAGATGGAGCATTCGGATGTATTTTGGGACAACATGACGAGACGGGAAGGAAAGAGCAAAACATATATTACTTGAGTAAGAAGTTCACACCTTATGAAGCACGGTATTCTCTGCTTGAACGCACTTGCTATGCTTTGACCTGGACAACCCATAAATTGAGGCATTACTTCTGTGCCTATACAACATACCTCATATCAAGGATGGACCTTTTGAAGTACATATTTCAGAAATACATGCCTACTGGGAAGTTGGCTAAATGGCAGATACTACTAAGTGAGTTCGATATCGTCTATGTAACTCAAAAGGCAGTCAAAGGACAAGCATTGGCAGATCACCTTGCTGAAAATCCGGTGCGACGAGAATACAAACACTTGAAAATGTATTTTCCTGATGAAGAAGTATCATTCGTATGAGAAGACATTACCGACGCATATGATGGTTAGAGGATGTTCTTTGACGGGGTCGCAAATTTCAAAGGAGTGGGCATTGGAGCAGTTTTGGTATCAAAAACGGGTCAACATTATCCGGTATCTACTAAACTCAGATTTCCTTGCACCAATAACATGGGAGAATATGAAGCCTGCATACTAGGTCTCAACATGGCAGTCAGCATGAATGTTCAGGAATTGCCGGTGATCGGTAATTTAGATTTGCTTGTGCACCAGGTACAAGGAGAGTGGGCCACCAAGAATTCCAAGATATTGCCATATCTGCACCATGTGCAGGAATTGAGAAAGAGGTTTACAAAGATAGAATTCCAGCATGTGCCCAGAGTTTAGAATGAGTTTGTCGGCGTATTAGCCACTTTGTCATCGATGATACAACATCCGGATAAGAACTACATTGATCCCATTCAGATGAGGATCCATAATCAGGAAACATATTGTGCTCATGTCGAAGAAGAAGCGGACGGAAAACCTTGGTTCCATGACATCAAAGAATATTTATCAAAAGAAAAATACCCGGAGCATGCAAATCACACTCAGAAACGCACGCTCCGGAGATTGTCGAATCACTTCTTCCACAGCGGAGGAAACTTGTACAGAAGAACTCCTGATTTGGGTTTACTAAGATGTGTTGACGCAAAGGAAGCTCTAAGCTACTTGAAGATGTGCATGCTGGGACCTGTGGTCCACACATGAATGGTTTCGTCTTGGCTAAGAAGATACTCAGAGCTGGTTGATGAACATGGAGACAGATTGCATCCAGTATGTCCGCAAATGCTTTCAATGTCAGGTACATGCCGACATGATAAAAGTGCCACCAAATGAGCTCAATAAAGCAAGCTCACCTTGGCCATTCGCCGCCTGGGGAATGGACGTTATTGGTCCAATTGAGCCCATTGCTTCAAATGGGCACAGATTTATTCTGGTAGCCATTGATTACTTCACAAAATGGGTAGAAGCTGCATCTTACAAAGTTGTGACTAAGAAAGTTGTCGCGGACTTTGTCAAGGATCGAATTGTTTGCCGATTCGGTGTTCCCGAATCCATTGTCCCTGATAATGCCACCAATCTCAATAGTGATCTGATGAAAGCTATGTGTGAAACTTTCAAAATCAAGCACAAGAATTCCACAATCTACAAACCTCAGATGAATGGAGCCTTAGAAGCCTCCAACAAAACTATTAAGAAGATACTAAGGAAAATGGTAGAGAACCACAAACAGTGGCATGAGAACTTACCCTTTGCTCTATTGGGGTACCGCACCACGGTTCGCACATCAACCGGGGCAATGCCCTATATGCTGGTTTATGGTACCGAGGCTATCATCCCAGCTGAGGTGGAGATTCCTTCTTTAAGAGTCATACAAGAAGCTGAACTTAGCGATGCAGAGTGGATAAGGAGTCGCTATGAACAATTGGCCCTTATCGATGGAAAGAGGATGAACGCAATATGTCACGGCCAACTTTATCAGAACATAATGTCCAAAGCTTTCAACAAAAGGGTCAAACCAAGACAGTTCGCCCCAGGGTAGTTGGTATTGAAGAAAATCTTCCCACATCAGGATGAAGCCAAAGGGAAATTCTCTCCCAACTGGCAAGGTCTGTACATAGTTCACAGGGTACTAACAGGAGGAGCACTCATACTTGTAGAAATGGACATAGAAGTTTGGCCAAAACCGATCAATTCAGACGCAGTCAAGAGATACTATGCTTAGACTATTTCACATTTCTTTTCTGATGTAATTGAACTACGCTTGACCTGATTCCCGTTTAAGAGGGGATACGTAGGCAGTCTTATGGGTTCGGTCATATCATAATAAAATTTTCATTTCCCCCAAGATCACAAACTGGGGCAGAATTTTGAGGAGGGTCCTCAAAATTCCGGAGCAAGTCCAGCCAACGCCATCACATGCCAGAAAGTCAGTAATCATTTAAGTAATCATTTGAGAAGGATTCTCAAAATTCTGAAAAGATCCAGCAAGATCCATTATCCACAAACGGTCAAAGATCACCCACCAAACTGGGGCAGAATTTTGAAGAGGACCCTCAAAATTCCATAAGAGAGCTGCAATATCTTTGAGATATGTCACAGTCACTAGTTCATCTAAATGTATCAATACATTTCTGAAATAACTCTATTTTTATCAAATTGTATATTTTTGAAAACTCTACTTCCATAACAGTCAGGTGTCGCCCAGGGAAACTCGAACGGCTTTCATAACGAAGCAAAGCAAGGCCGATAGACGAAGACACGAACCAACCTCCCCCCCTCCCCCCACAAAACTTACAATTTTTCTTTGAACGCAGGCACATTTAACGTAACGATAGCATTCGCAAAACATGTATACACAAAGATAATTCACTATCAATCAGGCCATCAGACATCAAATACATCTCCAGATAAGACATACACTACTATTATTTGTTGTTCGCTCTTTGCATGGGACTAATCCCTGTCCCCAATATTTGCATGAGGCTAATCCTTGCCTCCCCATTTGCATGAGGCTAATTCCTGCCTCTCATTTGCATGAGTCTAATCCTTCACTCCATCCTGCATGAGGCTAATCCATGCCTCCCATTTGCATGAGTCTAATTCTTGACTCCATCCTGCATGAGGCTAATCCATGCCTCCCATTTGCATGAGTCTAATCATTGACTTCATACTTGCATGAGGCTAATCCTTGACTCCATGAGGCTAATACTTGCCTCTCCAATTGCATGAGTCTAATCCTTGACTCCATGAGGCTAATCCTTGCCTCCCTATTTGCATGAGTCTAATCCTTGACTCCATGAGGCTAATCCTTGCCTCCCAATTTGCATGAGTCTAGTCCTTGACTCCGTGAGGCTAATCCTCGCCTCCATACCTGCATGAGGCTAATCCCTGCCTCCCTATTTGCACGAGGCTAATCCTTGCCTCCATACTTGCATGAGACTAATCCTTGCATCCATATTTGTATGAGGCTAATCCTTGCCTCCCCATCTGCACGGGACTAAGTGTTGTTCCTCTTTGCATAAATATTGCTCTATTTCTAGTACTATTTACTCGCTTTCCAATCGGGCTAAGCTCTGCCCTTCATTTCACAAAACTAAGCTTTGTCTTGTTAACATCATGACTATTGCATATCATGGGCTGAAATATCACCAATCTATCCAAAGGCGTCATAGTCTAAAGGCATCATCTTCATAGCCGGAAGACACCATGCTATGGCCTGAGGACCCCTCAAACTTGCATATCATTATTCAAAGGCGTCATGATTCAGAGGCACCATCTTCATGGCCCGAGAACATCATTTCATGGCCTGTGAGTCCCTCACCAAACAATTCATGGCCCAGGACGTCATGGTCTGAGGACGTCATCTTTGCTAATCCTTGCCTCCCAATTTGCATGAGTCTAGTCCTTGACTCCGTGAGGCTAATCCTCGCCTCCATACCTGCATGAGGCTAATCCCTGCCTCCCTATTTGCACGAGGCTAATCCTTGCCTCCATACTTGCATGAGGCTAATCCTTGCCTCCATATTTGTATGAGGCTAATCCTTGCCTCCCCATCTGCACGGGACTAAGTGTTGTTCCTCTTTGCATAAATATTGCTTTATTTCTAGTACTATTTACTCGCTTTCCAATCGGGCTAAGCTCTGCCCTTCATTTCACAAAACTAAGCTTTGTCTTGTTAACATCATGACTATTGCATATCATGGGCTGAAATATCACCAATCTATCCAAAGACGTCATAGTCTAAAGGCATCATCTTCATAGCCGGAAGACACCATGCTATGGCCTGAGGACCCCTCAAACTTGCATATCATTATTCAAAGGCGTCATGATTCAGAGGCACCATCTTCATGGCCCGAGAACATCATTTCATGGCCTGTGAGTCCCTCACCAAACAATTCATGGCCCAGGACGTCATGGTCTGAGGACGTCATCTTTAACCGTCCGAAGACAACCTTCATGGTCCAAAGGGAATTTGCATCATGTTTAATTTTTTTCCGCAAGTGCATGTTTGTAGCATCTCTTATCCGCAGGTAGCCACTAAGCAACCGCTATCCTAGAAGGATCAATCTCGCTCCAGTTCCTTCAACTATGCCGAGCTTCAACCGCTCGCCATAAGCACTTTGCATCTCGTGTCCGTTCTTGCAATAATTTCATCGGCATATTCTGCCAATGAATCCAGAACTACACGCGGCCTGATTCCTATCAAACCAGGGATATATAGGCAGCTCAAAGGCCAGAGCCTGACCTCTATCTTTCAAAACATCCCGCCCGGTCAAAATTGGCTATCATTTCTTTACCCTAAAACTCTTTCATCCTTCCCGGATAAAGATGGGCAGCTGTTGATACCCAATTTTTCTCTATATTTTTATATGCATAAATACCTTCAAAATAGAATATATATGCATGCACAAGGTTTTTATAATTTTTCTATAATTTTAAAGATTTTAAATTGATTTATTTCCTTCTCTTTTACTCATAAAATCCCCAATAATTATCCCTCAAATTATTGTTGTGGTGATTTAATCATTTAATTTCTATATTTATGCCAAAATATTGTTAAAATATTTTTTTATGCATTTTTATAATTGCATTTTGTATTTTTAAAGCTAAATTGCATATAATTACAATATTAGCCTTATTAATGTACAATTACGTTTTATATGCATAAAATGATCTTCTATATTTTTAAAACATTAAAAATTTATTTTAAATCATTTTAGTACATAAAATTATTTTCCAGAAATTATTTATTATAAATTATATAGGGATAAATTGGCTATTTAAAATATAGCCAGATTGTATTTCAATCATAGCCTCAATTGAACCCACTGCCCAGCCCAATTTCAGGCTAAAATACCCGACCCAAACCCTGAACCCGCCTACCCGACCCAGCCCAACTTATATCACTTCTATGTGTTTGTGTTCATCTTAACTGGTCAATACTTGCCTCTTTGCTTGCTATGTTTGGTTACTCCTATCTCACTCTTTTATATGCTAAAACTCTCTCTTTGATTGACTCTGAACTCCTTGTTTCTTGGCTTGATTTGAAAACTTTCCCTTTAGACCTTCGATTTTCTTGTTTAAACTTGGGAACCCATGTTGCTCTCCTTAAATCAGTAATTTTGAATCCTTGATTCCATGATTTACTATATGCTGATTTTCGATTATTTCCATACTCTGCAACTTTATTTTGTTTTCTTACCTTATTTGGTTAACTGAGTATTTTACCGATTCTTCATTAGTTGTTTCCTTAATTGAACCCCGATGTACTTACCCCTAATTTTCTATTTTGTACCGTATGCTCTACTTGATTTCTTTCCTTAATCATTTATGCCTATTACCGTTGGTTGATTACCCTTAATTAAAGGGGTACTTGCATTGATTTGATTTTGATTAGTACTTGGTTCCATAATTACTATGCTACTATGATTCTTGCCTTATTTTTACCTAGTTTTGAACTACTATATATACACACACTCTCATTAGCACAAACACACGAACACATTGGTTCAAAAGCTCTCTCACACACAAAACTCTCTTCTGCTCTCTTTTATCTAGTTACTTGCTATTGTTCTAAGTCAGCCGGCTGCAAGCCAAGGCTGATTACTCTACTCTCTTTCTCCTTACTCTGTGTTTACACTGGTATGTTCCAATTTTAATTCAAGTCCCAAAAACAATATGCTTCTCCTATTACTTCAATTTGTCATGTTTCTAATATGCTTTTACCTATGGTTTTGTTGTTCAACCTGTAATTAGCATGTCTACTTTGTTGTCTTCTATACTGCATGCTATATACCTTTTAGGATCCCCTTCTAGTATGTATTAATGTGTATGTGTTTCCCTGATCCCTGGCATGCCCCCTTCCTGTGTAAAGTAATTGGATATCCTAAGCTTCTTGATTTTATTCATGCTATACTTTAAAAAGCCTTGACCCCCTTTTAAGGGCCTTTATGGTTCTGTACCTATGTGTATCTATGTTTACTATGTGCCCTATACTTACCCCAAATCCCCATTACCCCCTAACTGGATGTGTGCACCTGTCTGACTTCATGTATTGAAGTGCTAATAAACTTCTTCTAATTCTGTATTTGGTTTGGTTGATTGTTGATCACTTACCCTTTTTAAATTGTATTATTCAATAACTCCCTATGTGTATTTACAAAACCATTTCAAGCTAATGTCTTTTAATACTGTTTTCCTACTGAAACCTTTCAAACTATGTCAAGCACTCTCACCCTACACCTAAGTCACTAGGTTCTGCCCCCTCCAGTGTGTGTACTGCCTTGGGATCCTCTTGAGAACCCTCTGAACTCTGGCACACTGAATCTAGCCCTTCCACATTGCACTTAGTCAATTTGGTTACCAAGTCTATGTGTGAGCACTGCCCAGGATCCTTGAGATCCTTAGGGAACTTTGACGCACCTAGACAATGACATTGTCTATGGAATTTGGGCATTTGAGGCTATTAGAGGCTTTGGAAATATGGACCTATTTGTAGGCTCCCTATAGAATAACTTTTTATTTTCTTATCTACTTATGTTCATTCATATGGTCTGTAATAATTTGTAAACGAATATTTGGGCAACGGTGGGTAGTTACATGTTTGTGGGATAATACGGGTAGAAACCATGCCTATAGGACTTTATATTTTGTTATGTTTTGCCTTGCCATGTTAGAAATCATGCCTATAGGTCTCAATAATAGAAATCATGTTTATAGGTCTTAAAATCAGTATCACAAATAGATACCATGCCTATAGAACATGATCCAGTCCAACTTCTGTTATAATGGATGTTTACATGTGTTTTCATTAGTTATCATGCCTACCAGTTTCTAAAATTAGTTTTAAACAACTAGATATAATGCCTATAGGGAACAACACCAGAAATTCTGCCTATAGATCTAAACTAGTTTAGTTTAAATAAATCAATCCACGATTAGTTCACTTCGAAATTAGTTTCATTAATGGTTTATTTTCCCTGAAACAAGTTCTTTCAAAAACTGCCTTAATCTACCATTAGACAGCATGCCTATAAGGATTCAAGAGTCTGTTTTTTAAAAACCTACCTTGTTTTACTATATAAAACGTAGCTATCAGTATTCCACGTATAGGCAAACCTATAGGGCGTTTTCAAAATCTTGCAACTCTGAAACTGTTTCGGTGGCTTAATGTCTTTCTAATTTTAACATGCTTTAAAAATCAGTAGGCAAACTGATAGGGCCATTACTTCTGAGTTTTAAAACAAACTGCCTATCTTCTGTGTCTTGATATTCACTTAGATAGCATGCCTTAGGATACTGTTTAATAAAAGGTTCTTATTTGTGTTTGAGTCGTGTTGCTTATGTGTGTTGTTTGAGGAGGTAAACTTGAGCCTTTAATTGCTCATTTTTTGTCTTATGTGCTAAGGTCCTAATTGTTCTTGCCTGTCGCCTTAGTATTTTTACCTTTAAAACCTTAGGGGTCTGTCTAGAACTACCCATAGGTAGAGGTCCTAAAATTTCTCCAGGACCATTAAGAAGGGACGGGTAATAGCACGCAATAGAGATCGCTGACCAACGCTCGCTTTAATGACCACTAAGGGGGTGAGAAGGGTAGATATGGGATATGATGACTAAGCGCTAATGTCACGTGTAGCCCCTCATTGATGAGTGTTTACCAGACATTGTGTGGGGCGATCCTATATGCTAACCAACCTAGGACTCCCCCTTTTCAAAATTCCTTTTGTTTAAACTTTGTTTTATAATACAACTTATCCAAAACCTTTGTCTTATTATACAAACGTGCTTTATTTGTAATTATTTGTTTCAAGTATTTATTTGTTAATGGACTAATTCGTAAATATAAGTTCGGTCGGGACCCACAATTGTGGACCAAGAGGGGTGTCTAACACCTTCCCCTCAAGGTCATTTCGAGCCCTTACCCTAATCTCTGGTAATGCAAACCAATCCAAGAGTTAATCGCTGTGGGTGCCCTAACGTACCATAACCCGTTAGGTGGCGACTCTTCAAATACCCAATTCCCAAAAGAAAATGAGTCATTACCATGAATGTCGAAACACAGACTTCTCTCTCTCCGCGGAGGGAAAAAAGGGGGCGCGACAAAGGGATGATGAAAAAATTAAGTAAAGAAGGAAAGAAACTGTGAGAATAAAGAGTACCATGAGTCTTTACTTTCTAGCCAAATTTCTGTGAAATAAATTTTCAAGATCTTTTGTCCATGGGAGCAGCAGTCAATATTTTTTCTACCCAAGCACGGAAATAAGGAATTTCTTCAAATACTTCCATGGATGTTGAAAAAATGAATATTTGATTACATAAAGGAACTCAAGGAATCAAAGGGAAAAAAAGACTTACGTGCAAAGTCCTTTTTTTTTGGAAAAAACATATTTTCTTCACCCACTAATCTACTAGTGGGGGCAGCAACAAAATGGGCTTACCTGCCACGGCCACGGTCATCCTCGGGGCTAACTAAAACCTTTTTACTTCTAGCCACGAGGGAAAAGACCCTTCACGAAACAGCTTGGGAGAGTAAAAATAAAGTAAGTGACGGAAGGTAAAAGGAGCGAAATCTAAATCCGACAAATAGCGAAGGCATGCTACTGCCTTCCACACAATGGGACCAATTTGGACAAGACAAACATTAAAATAGCGATAAAAAACGATGATCACTAGATCAATGGGAGGTTTAAACCTTAAAGTGAAAGGGTAAGTATAAATAAAAGAAAAGCCAGTATGGTAAGAAGTGATTCTTTGGTTGGCACCAAGAATTAAAACTGGGAAATCTGGTTTCCAATGACATTCTCGAGGAACCAAAGAAAGAAGACCAGAAGTGATTAAACTTGAGTAGAGTTCAATAGGGTTAAGGGAAGCCATAGAAAAAACTTGACTTTTCATGGTTTCACGATCTGATACAAAAGAAAACTCTTGAGGACCAATCTCAGAAACCGTAGGCGCACACATGTGTTCATTTTGGTCCCTATTTTTAGAAGAAGATCCAGGGGTTAAAGGAGCTCTAGGTCTAGAAGAAGATGGCCTGGCGGAACTACTTTGAGAAGTAGAACTACGAGTAGATAACGAACCAAGGCTGCAGAGTCTACTACCTCTCCTACTTCTAGTATGGGCAGTAGAAGGAGCAAGCTCATCGACGATCACAACTTTGGAAGGGTCTGGTATTGAAGAAGACATGTTTAATAGAGAAAATACAGAGGAAAGGTACACAAGTACGAAGGAAGGTTAAGATGATGGATACAGAGAAGAAGGAAGAAGGTTTCAAGCAATTAAAGAGGATGAAGTATTTATAAGGAGATGCAACCATCGTCAAAGTTGATCATTATGAAGTGTCATAACAGAACTGTCACTTCGTGACTGACGTAGCCGTAGAAAGAAACCCTAAAAAAGCGCTAAGAAACTGCAGAACCAATCATGTAAAGCCACGTAGCATGGGCATTAAATGAATGTGACATATGTTGCATCGATTCTTTGATCTCTAACGATAATAGAAATTTTACTTAATTAACTTATTTAGGAAAAAAACTAATTTTTAAGACACAGAGTGTTTACGTCCCAAACAACAATTCAAACTTTCATGTCTAGGAGATTAGGTGGGTAGGGTCGAGGGCGAGGGACGCGGACGGATATAAGCTTTGATACTCCGGAGTCCGGAAGGGTAAGAATGGAGTGGGTATCTTGGTGGATGGGGATCTTGGGGAGTCTTTGGTTGACGTTAAACGGGTGAATGATAGATTGATGGCTATTAAGTTGGTGGTTGGAGTGCACCTTTAACGTCGTTTGTACTTACGTGCCGCATGCGGGCCTGGATGAGGAGGTTAAACGACGCTTCTGTTGCTATTCAAAAGCACTTTTTCATCCTGGCCAAACACATCCAACTTCTAGAAAAGTAGTTTTTCTGATAAAAAAGTATTTTTCGCCTCCCAAAATCTTGGCCAAACGTGCGCTCAAATGATCATTGTACTGTCAAAAGAAATAATTTTCTTTAATTTTTTCCACTTCACTGTAACATTGTTCCACCTTACCGACGAAGAGTCCTATTTACAGGGAACAAACTTGGCCTCCACGCACTACTGAAAAATTGGTCTACGGTAACGCATGGAAAACCGTTCCAGTAGGTAGATAAACCGTTGCCGTAGCGATATTGGAACGGTTTACAGACCGTCACATTCGCTCGCGTGCCAATAGAGCTATTGGAACGGTTTTCATATCCGTTGCTATAGAGACGTCTATCGCAACGGGTTTTCCTTTCTATATTGGAACGATTATTCCTTCCAATTGGGACGGTTTAAAACCGTTACTATAATGTGTATGCAACGGCTCATAACCGTTTCCATATTATCTAATGCAACACTTTTGTAAGCTATTGTTACAGTTATTTATGGATATAACAACGGTCTCTTTAAGCTATTGTAACGGCTATTTTTGTATTGCTACGGTTTTAAATGCCTATTGGAACGGTTTAGAGGGCATTTTGGAACGGCTTACCGGATCTATTGGAACGGTTTACATCCTAATGGAACGCCATTTGTGTCCTATTGCATCGGTTCTGGTAGGCTATTGTAACATTTCATTTAAAACAGAAATATAGCTCCATATATATTTATATATATATAATAACACTAAAATTTAAATAAATCACAAAATGAAACTATTAATAATATAACTCGTCCAACAAGCTAATAATATCCATAAAAGCAAATGTTCTACCCCAAGTGCATAAGTTTAATACATTTCAAGATAGTAAGTTTCAAAATGTTAACAACAAAAGATTCTTAGAACATTCATCTATAGCAATTCAAAATTCATCTCAAGTAAGGTCTAGATCTTCATTGCATTCATCTTCTATTTCTTCATCTACTCCACCTACAAAAGAGGATAAATAAAGTCATTACCTTTCATCTGGAATGCCTAGACTAAATAAATTGATCCAAAAAGAAAAAGAAAATAATGGACATACAAGATGCTAGTCATGAGCCTAGCTCTTCTACAGAAACACCTTATCTAGACCCAAATTTGGACATTAAATGTACATGCAAGCTACTAAAAAAAAGAACAACACATCAAATTAATCCTGTTATAGGATTTAAAAGGAAAAGAAGTCCGTTTGCACACGTATAGCGTTAATTATATCATTATTATAATGTTGCAGTGGCCAGGAATTGAAACGGAGACAAAGATAGGTACATCAAGTTACCTTCCACCCATGAGTTAGCCGTAGCCGAGGGTAGTCTTTCAAGACATCATGGATGTATTATGCAACGACTGGCCAATTCTGTGGTCAAAATGAAGATCATTAGATGTCCGTTCTTTTGTTAACATGGGCAACTCCAGCATCCAGTTGACATTAAGAAAAAGCAACAAGAAAAGTTGGCACTCACATTTTCATCTACATTACGGTAATGTACAGAGGCACAAAACTTATGGTGCTCAACCTTCGCACCCTTAATGTCTTTAGTTTTCTCGACAAGGGTTTTAAAAACCTGCAAAGTAGTCAAACAAGTTAAGTTCACGTCTTAAATTACCTTTTTTTCTTTTCCGGCTGAAAGAAAGAGTCATATACTGGTTTGAAATGCTTTTTAGAGAAACCTTCTAAAGCACCTACCTCATCAATCATGGGTAAAAATTTACGAGCAGGCTGGAACATATTAATTTCCTTGCCCTGCTCAAAAAGAAATTGCAAGATTAGTTAGGAAATTGGGAAAGTAAGTCAGAAATTGAACTAGATAGCAATGTTTACAACAGAATGAAAGGATAGAGTCTGATAATGCAGCTAATATAATACCTGCTGATCAGTAGATTTAATACACTTTGAATCGTTAGTAGACGACATATTTTTGACTGGCAGCATGATGTCCATACCATGGCTACCGGCATAATAGAGTTCAGTTAGACCTACCAGCTCATAAACCTGAAACAATAAAGACACAAGTCACTACTGCAAATGAACAACAACAACAACAACCCCGTATAATCCCACTAGTAGGGACTGGGAGGGTAGTGTGTACGCAGACCTTACCCCTACCACGGGTAGAGAGGCTGTTTCCAAATAGACCCTCAGTATCCTTCCCACCAAGAACTCCCCACCTTGCTCTTGGGGTGACTCGAACTCATAACCCCTTGGTTAGAAGTGGCAATACATGCTAGTATAATAATTACAAAAATCAACGACCACAAAAACATAGCAGCTACTACAATTGCGACACAAAAGTTTAGTATGTTGTTTAAAGAAACCCCACGAGTTTTTGGACCTAAAATAAGGTGAGCATCTAAGTTTACTTATCTGAGTAAATCTGCTCTCATCAATGCAAAAAAATGAGAGTACCCCTCTCCTCATTGTTTTCCCATACTTTGATCCAATGACTGTAGTATTGCGATTGCAAGAGTTGAGGTTCAACTCATATCCACACGATCCACTACTGCAAATGAAGAGAGATATAAAAAGTACACGGTATCAACATTAATAAAATTACCAAAAAAGTTACCTTGTCATGTCTTCTTCCACTGATGATGGCTGTTGGGAATAGAGTCCCTTAAGTACGGGCTTCTTGTAATCTGGACAAGTCGTTCAGGCAGCCCGAAACCAGAACTGATATTCAAAACACCTTCAGGCAGCCCAGCCTGTTAATAATAACCAAGTATTAGAGATATTCCATACAATGGATAACTTGTAGAAAGTAGCAATAACAATGTGTTAAAAAGAAAAAGAGTTGTTGCAATTCCTCTTCAATTAGTATATACTTCAGTTTCTGATTATATAACACGATAAACTCATGGAAACAGAAGAAATACTTTAGTGACTATAGTATTAGAAGTAATGGAAATTTGGATACTACTTTAGTGACTATAGTATTAGAAGTAATGGAAATTTGGATACTACCTCCTGTAATAGATGTGCTACATAGAATGCAGATAATGGTGTCTGCTCAGCTGTCTTTAGCACGACAGTGTTGCCACAAGCTAAAGCATGTCCAATCTTCCAAGAAAACATGAGAAGAGGAAAATTCCATGGAATAATCTGACCCGCAACTTCAATTGGTTCATGCAACGTTTGAACATGATATGGTCCATCAGCAGGAATAGTCATATCGTGAATTTTATCTGTCCGGCCTGCAGAACCAATAGGAGATCATTAATATTTTCGAGACACGAAATAAGTGTTGATATACTTGCTTTCTCAGTTGGCTTTCTGACTTACCAGCATAATAACGGAGTAGACGTACAACCATTGGTACTTCAATCTTAGAAGCCTGTTCATATAGTTTCCCAGTATCCCAAGTCTCGAGCGTTGCAACTTGATCGTTATGTTTTTCGATCAGATCAGCAAGGCGCAACAATATCTTTGACCTTTCCTGCAGTTATGAAAGATGGAGAATTAGGCATAATGTGGCATACACAACCATTAACAGAGCATAAGACTGTGCTGAGAGATAAGAAGTGGATACATAAGCATTCATTTTAGGCCATGGTCCTTCGTCAAAAGCCTTACGAGCAGCAGCTACTGCCCGATTTATATCTTCTGCATCACCTTCAGCAACATGTGCAATTACCTCCCCAGTCCTGGGGTCGAGAGTCGGGAATGTTTTTCCTAAAATCCCAAGAAAATTAGCTCCATTGTAAAATAAATGGCCAACGTTGATATGGAAAAAGAGAACACTCTATTAGTGTGACAATATATTTACCTGATGCAGCATCAACAAATTGACCATTGATAAAAAGTTTAGTATGTTCCACATTGACAGCTGGTTTGATCGGTTCCTCAATAGCAGCCGCCGTGCTATATTGATAAGCAGCTATTCTGCCCAGATGGAATTTACTTCCTAAACAAAATAATTTTTTTCTCAGAATAATACTCTAAAATGTCTCCAGCTCTAACTAATTAGAGGGAAGGTATAACATCTAAAAATCCAATAGAGAAAGGAGTATCAATCCTTTTTCAAATGGAATTTTATCTCTTGTTCAACTTTGGGACAGACATGTATTTGGATATAAGATGTATAAATTACAAATCACATTTTGTGCAGTCATTACAATTTACAAGAATAACCAAATTACATCAAGTGATTCTTCACCAAAAAGAACATTTTGGCTTGCACAATTTAGTCGAGTCTCACGTTTACCTGGAACAAGTTACTTTTGTGACAAAACAACGTGGAGCAAACAAAGAAAAGGAAACATTTAATGTTAATAGGAGAAAATTTGACTTGAATCCTTTACAGATGATATATTAAGTTGGATTTAAATGCATTTCCATTTGAAGAAAACAGTAGACTCACTAAAAGGGACCAAAAGAAAACCACCAAATTTGTTCACTCTTTTCCAACACCTAGAAGGTGGTTTTCATTTACTTTCCTGTCATCATTCCATTTAAACCATTGACTTCCAAGGAAAAGGGAAAAAAGAGAGTGTAAAAATCACTATTTTTTGGTAAATCTTATGGGATGGATAGTCAAAAATTCAGAGGAGTCAACAACTCTATTGGGATGGATAGTCCATTTAAACTTTATTGACCACATATCCTCTAAGTGGCGTTTGAAGCCTTTAACTACCATTCTTCATGCCCAGTAATTAGATGAAAGAATATTAGTATCCCAAAATACTATCATGTGACCTAAAGTTGGAATTTTCAGCCAAAAACAAGAACATGCAGTCCAAATTGAGAAATAGATTCATACAATTGGTAAATACAGAGAGAGAAGAAAGGTTCTTACCACTCGATTTCTCAGCCGAGTTCGCCGGAGAAGGAGATTACGAAGAGCAGCAGTCGAGCGCGGCCTCAACTCGATTTGCTAATGAGGTCTCTTTGAAGGAAAACGAATTACCGCAGAAGGAACACGATTATTGACTCTGCAGAAAAACAGAAGCCTTAAAAAGCTGAGCTTAGTCTCTCTAAATCAATAGCGGAATCAGGCAGTGATGCAAAGGCTTCGTAATCTCGATCCCAACCGCGAAAGAGCTCTTGAATCCCGCAAACAACTCTCTAACTTCGCTATATTTTGGAATTTTGAGGTCTTTTTTGACTGATTTTCGCTAATTATGATCTGATTTGAAGGTGGTTTTGGGAGTATGGCAGGAGCTATTTTGGAGATGACTGGAGGAGAGACCCGCGATTGATTTATTAGGTATTTTTAGGGGTTTAGTGTATTTCATATTTTATTAGGTATAAAACTAAGAAAAAAAAATTAGCTGGTGGGCCGTTCCATTTTAGCGGGTATTAAAAATTTGGGTGAAAATAAAGAGGGAATTAATAACCGTAACAATAGAGATAACCGTTACCATAGATTGATTTATTGCTACGGTTATATAAGCGTTGCCATATTTACCTCGGAATGGTTTTTAGACTATGGCAACGGTTCAGTTACTAAGTGTCCCAGCAGTCCCAATAATTATTAGTAACGGTTACAACCGTAACAGACCACCTATAGCAATGGTTATAAAACCGTAGCAACAGAAAGCGTTGTCATAACTCCAATTTCTGGTAGTGACGCATATATAAAGGAAAAAGAGAAATGGAGGCCAGCCAATAAATCTCCACCACTCATTTCAAAACTTGCTGCCAAAGTATAAATCTCCACCACTCATTTTAAAACTTGCTGCCAAAGTATAAATCTCCACCACTCATTTTAAAACTTGCTGCCAAAGTATATTCACAGGCACATGCCTATTATCAAAGCTAGAATCGGTTGGACCCAACATTACGCTTATAGGAGCACACTCCAATCACTATAGCGCATTTAAATTAATGCTCGGTCAAAGTCAAATTACAAGGACTAAGGTTTAAAATAAAGCAATAAATATGACTAAACCATAATAATAATAATAATAATAATAATAATATATCCGTTTCAACTTATGTGAATCTATTTTTTTTTAGCTCATGCCAAAAAGAGTGATCATTTTTTATATTTGGAAACAATTTACCGTTATGCAATGACTTATAATCACACAAATATATGTGTATTATTTTACACTACAAGTTCAAAAAATTATATTTTTCTTAAACTCCGTGTCCAATCAAATATGTTCACATAAATTAAAACGGATGGAGTAAAAATAAATTAATTTTTCTTAAAATGATTAATTAAATATAACTCAACTATGAAGGAATAATACTTAATAAACAAATTAAATGAATAAAGACACAAACAAAACTACAGTTAGAGAGGGAAAAAGAAAGAAACTAAAGTTAGGTATAAAATGACGTTAAAAATTTTGGTCAGACAAAATTAGTTTTTTTTTTTTTTCGGCAGAAACCAATCCAAATTTAGTTTCAATTTTCTCATTCCCACTCGCATTATAATTACGGAAGTAGAACTCACCTCGGAATAGTCTATTTAAGCCTTGCCAAATGCCCTCTCTTCCTAATTCAAAGAAAAATCAAAATCGGTCTACCTTTTCTGATCACAAAGTTGGCAGAGACGAAATTAGGATGGCGTGTGATTTGAAGACGTGGGTTGGAGAGAAATTGAGGTCCCTAGGGTACAATTCAACGACGATAGAACTGGATATCGCTCATATTATTAGTGCATCTAAGAGATGTTCATCACCAGAGGATCTCGCAAATCAGTTTGTTGATACAGGAATGTTTTCATCCTGTGATGAAACTCGCGTAAGCCAGTTTGCTCAAGAAATTTTTGCCAGGGTTGATCGCAAAAATAGGACAAATGTGTATGTTCAACGAGAAAGAGAGGCCGCATTGTTGGCCAAGAAGCAGAAGACCTACACGCTTTTGGAGGCCGATGAAGACGACAACAATGTTCAAAGACGGGCGGTTAAGAGACGTACTGAAGAAGAAAAGGCTATGATTGAAAATTTGAGGAAAAAATCTAGACAAGAGTATTTGAAGAAACGGGAGCAGAAGAAGGTAGAGGAAATCAAATGTGATATCGAAGAAGAGGGACACTTATTTGAGGTGGACAAATTGACTGAATCAGAACAACGGGAATTAAGGTACAAGAAGGAAATTGTTGACCTAGTTACTAAAAAGCAGTGGTCAGAAGAAGAGGCGGATGTGTATAGGATTCCTGAAGAGTATGATAATTTTGAAGGTGGTAGTGTTAATCAGAAAAAGAGATTTTCTGTGACTACGCAACGTTACAAGGACGAACGGGAGATTCATCCACAACAAGCATGGGAGCAAAATCAGCTTGACAATGCAACACTTCATTTTGGATCAAAAGACAGAAAGACAACAGATTATCAATTTGTGTTTGAAAACCAAATTGATTTCTTAAAGGCAGCTGTGATGGATAGTGATGGTGTTAGTGTTAATGTTGATAAGCAGCAGCCTACCAGTGAGTCGTCAGTAAAAAAATCTAAACTTAACGAGGATAGGAAGGACCTACCAATTTATCCCTATAAGGATGCTTTGCTCCAAGCTGTTCAGGATCATCAGGTTCTTATTATAGTTGGAGAAACAGGTTCTGGGAAGACAACTCAAATACCTCAATATCTGCACGAGGCGGGTTATACTAAGAACGGTGGGAAGATTGGTTGTACTCAACCTCGTCGAGTTGCTGCAATGAGGGTTGCTGCACGAGTTTCTCATGAGATGAGAGTTAAACTCGGGCACCAAGTTGGTTATTCCATCCGTTTTGAAGACTGTACTTCTGAAAAAACTGTTCTGAAGTACATGACTGATGGAATGCTGCTAAGGGAGTTTCTTAGAGAGCCTGATTTGGCGAGCTATAGTGTCATCATGGTGGACGAGGCTCACGAAAGAACTTTGTCAACTGATGTTCTATTTGGCTTGGTTAAGGATGTTGCTCGTGCTCGCCCTGATCTCAAATTGCTTATTTCTAGTGCCACTCTGGATGCAGAAAAGTTCAGCGATTATTTTGATTGCGCTCCGATTTTTAAAATACCTGGAAGGCGGTTTCCTATTGACATACATCATACAAAAGCACCAATAGCAGATTACGTGGATGCAGCAGTAGTTACTGCCCTTCAAATCCATGCAACTCAACCACAGGGTGATGGTGATATATTAATTTTTTTGACGGGGCAGGAGGAGATTGAAACAGCCGAGAGTATCATTAAGCACCGGATAAAGGGTTTGGGAACAAAAATAGCAGAGCTGATAACTTGCCCAATATATGCAAACTTACCAACTGAACTACAAGCCAAGATATTTGAGCCCACTCCTGAAGGGGCTCGTAAGGTTGTCCTGGCTACAAATATAGCCGAGACATCTTTGACAATTGATGGGATTAAGTATGTTATTGATACAGGGTTTTGTAAGATCAAGTGTTACAACCCTCGGACAGGAACCGAGTCATTGCTGGTCGCTCCCATCTCGAAGGCGTCTGCCAATCAACGTGCTGGTCGCTCAGGACGAACAGGTCCTGGGAAGTGCTTCCGGTTATACACTGCACATAGCTACATGAACGATTTGGAAGATAACACAATTCCAGAAATACAAAGGACCAACCTTGCAAATATCGTGCTCTTACTCAAGAGCCTTGGGATTAAAGACTTGCTGAACTTTGACTTCATGGATCGTCCACCAACTGAAGCTCTACTTAAAGCCCTGGAGCTGTTGTTTGCGCTTGGTGCCCTTGATGAGGATGGTAAGTTAACCAAAGTGGGTGAAAAAATGGCTGAGTTTCCTCTGGATCCCATGCTATCCAAGATGATTGTTGCCTCTGACAAGTACAAGTGCTCTGCTGAGATAATAAGTATTGCTGCAATGCTTTCTGTGGGGAATTCAGTCTTCTATCGTCCAAAGGACAGACAAGACCAAGCTGACAACGCATGGATGAACTTTCACATAGGCAATGTGGGAGATCATATTGCTCTGCTTAAGGTTTACAATTCCTGGAAAGATACAAACTTTTCAACTCAATGGTGCTACGAGAATTATATCCAGGTCAGAAGCATGAAAATAGCTAGAGATATCCGAGATCAGTTAGAAGGCCTGCTGGAAAGGCTTGGAATTGAGTTGAATTCAAGTGTTAATGACTTGGAAGCAGTTAAGAAATCTATAATATCAGGATTCTTTCCCCACGCAGCAAGACTACAGAAGAATGGATCCTATCGAACTGTTAAGCATCCCCAGACAGGTCATATTCACCCCAGCTCAGGTTTATCACAGGTGCTTCCTAGATGGGTTGTCTACCATGAGCTGGTCCTGACAACTAAGGAGTACATGCGGCAGGTTACTGAATTGAAACCAGAATGGCTAGTAGAGGTAGCTCCCCACTACTATCAGTTGAAAGACGTTGAAGATTCTAGCTCAAAGAAAATGCCTCGTGGAATTGGCCTTGCATCTTTTAAATAGGTCTGCATTTTTATTGCATCTGTTGCTAATTTAGTTGATATCCAGACTATACATATATAGCCTTCATATAATACCCTATTTAGAAGATAACAGCTTCTTAAATCTTTTATAAAGCTACGTTACTGTGTTCATATCTGATGGATTATTGTATTTGCTATGTCCTTAAATTTTCAGTCTTCTGATGCTAAAACATTTTTCTTTTTTCCTTTGTGTATGTCATATGATTATTCTTTTGGACAATTTTTTGAGGATGCAAGGCAAATTACCGGAGATATCCTTGGTAGGGACTGTGTTCCAAAAGTTGCAGGTGGTACTGGAATATCAGAGAATGGTATGTGTACTGCAAATTAGTGTACATCATCGAACCTTTGCATAACATTCAAGAAAATCTTACTAACTGCTTTAAAGATGTATGACATCTATTTTATCTTACCTGATCAAAAAAATAAAAAGATGTATGACATCTATTTGGCATTCTACAAAAAGAAAGTGGAAAAAGGTAACAATAATAGTTTGATTGATTTTCCAAAATTATGGGCTTATTCTTTGTTTTATTTCCTTTTTTTTTGTTTTGTTTTTAATAGATAGGACTTGATACCTTATTTAGTGCAAAAGAACTCAAAAATGTTGCTACTTAATTAAAGAAGAAGACACTTTTTCAAGTACAATTATTAAGTAAAACTGAATGTCATGAATGGTGGATGATAACTTTCTCCTTTCCTCATGAGGTATAGACCCCGATCTAGCCTTGTTATATCCTAGAATGTGAGTTGTTCGGGAAATCATAGAAAAGTGAATTATATTAACGAATCATATTAGAATGCTTAAAGTGGTGCCAAGAAATGTGAATTAGTACCAATTGCTGACTACTTATAAAAAATAAAAAATAAATAATGGCTGACTATTGGATGTACAGACATGTAGCAGCTTTGATGCCTATTGATTGTAAGGAATCTAATTTTTTCTGATGCTCCGTGTAATTTTAGGCTCGAACTTCACAGTCAAATAAGCTGGAGTTCCATTTCTGTCCAGAAGATCCTTAACCAAACCCTGCTTTTGAGGAACTTAAGGATGGAAATTCCTTGTTAAAAGTCAAGAATAAAACGAAGGATGTCCAAGATGCTGGTAGTAGCTGTGGAATAGCAGTACAGGAGGTCCTGTTAATCACGAACAAGGAAAACTCTTTCTTTGAACATTCAGTAGCTGCAAGAAGATAAGTTGGTCTAGTATATATCTGTTGATGCTACTAAAGAAATTGAAGTGCAAACTACTTTTCTTGTCAAATCTTGAAGTGCACAATACTACTAAATTGCAGGAACATCTCTCGGCTTATCAACAAACTAATTTTCCTTTTGCATGCACAGTAATTGCGACTTCCAAAGTAATAAGCATGTCCTTGCCATTCATGCCGGTGTTGCACGAAGAAAAAGGAGAAACTACACGGAGGTGGAACCTAAAGTTTGCAGCTATTCTTTCATTTTCACTGCAATTTTAAAACGTGGGAAATGATCTGTTTGTTATACCTAATTTCTTGAGTTTATTGCTTGTAGAGAGGGCAGATCTTATGGATGTTGATTAAAGGAATTGATGAGTTTAGTAGTACCTCTGTTCTTCGTAAAAGATATGCACGAGAATATTTTATGCTTTTGCAATTTCAGTTTTCCACTTTCAGACATCGCAATGCATGTTTGTTGTTTACCTATGAACATTGCAACCATCGTGTCAACCTCTCGTCTTTGTCTCTCTTTCTGAGTTGCTCTTACTGGATAGATTGTTGCATTTTCTTATCTTCCTCCTCTGTCTTGTTGTCTCCTTTTGTATGTGGACTCAGGTACGAATAATTTACGTTCAATTTTTAGCATGCTTTTTGGTGTATTTTGAGGATTCACACAAATAACCCATAACCAACTGATCGACACTGGTGTTTCAAGGCAAATGAAGAGTCCATGAAGCATAAAACTATTGTTTATTTGATTCTGCTCATTTTCCTTATCTAACTTTAAAGCATTCTCTCCAATAGAGGTCGTATTTTTCTCTGTAATTACCGGCACATGTTGCTGGCTGTACTAAAAGAAACATCACCTGACCTTAGTTATCAAAAAGATACTCTTCATGAGAGGTTTACTGGAATGTTTCAGACATCTTGTACTTTCAGATTAAAAGCATAATAAAAGTGTGATCTCAAGAAAGAAGCAAGGGGGACTCGTCGGACAAAATTGAGAGGTAATTTTTTCTTCTTGTAAGGAAGAAGTCTCTCATATGAATTCTTTTTTTTTCTTTTAATTTCAGTGAGTACTTTTTTGCTTTTTCACATTCCTTGATCAAGGAAAGTGTATCATGTTTCCATGTGCGAGTACCTCCAGACCCTGGAGTATGATTTTTCATTCTTCAATCTAGCAGAGGTATATATAATTCTTCATTTTAGCCATGAAAGTTGCGGGCCGGTAGTGGATTATAGTTACAGTGCATGTTTAGAGTGAGGACATGCACACTTGGAAGCTTTAGGTTAAATTAAGGATACATTCAAACATACGCTAAAAATGTTGTGGTTGCTACATGGTTAACTAGAATACTGATTGTGTAAAACTTAGTATTGGGAGAGAGCATAAATAAGTTAATGTGAATAAGCAATGCTGAATGCTCTATCTGGCTACACTGCTGCTCCTTCCATTATTAACAAGCCTTCATTCTTGAAGAATGTTTCAGTCGAAAGTTTTAGGTTATTATCATGTTATGTTACCTAGGTAGAATATTTTCCACGCCTTCCTCTCTTTCTTAATCTTTTCTTATATTACATTGACAAATTTGGTAGGATTGGATGAAATCATTTGATCTTTTCTTTGTTTTATATTTTCATAGTCTTTGATATAATCTAATGATACAGCTATCAGATAATCTTCGCTGCTAATTTTTGAAGACCAGGAGAAACATTTCCCACTTTTCTTATGAACTACGAGTTGTTAAAGTAAATATCAGTGACATTCTGAGGTTGGGTTGTGAATCATCTTATAAGAGTTATATCTTGTTCTTTTTCTTACGATGGTTGCATGCCACTGGAATAAATGGAATTCTATCTGAAGCATGGTGGCTTCTTGATTTGGTTCTTTTGCCAAACTTGATTTTGCAAATCGAGCTATTTGCCACGACAAGTATACTTGCATCCCTATAATTTGAACAAAACCCAAAAGTCTGCTTCCAGCTTGTGTTTGCTCAAAATCTTTCAGCAATGGTATATAAGGTGTATGGAAGTTGGATCTCTAGTTTCTGGCGGATTATGATGAAAAAAGAAGTGGTCAGCATAGAGTTCGTGAACTGTTGTTGATTGAATCTTAAGCATGCCCCCACCCTCTCTCCAAACACTGTTGGGAACAGGTTCTTTATTTAGAGTCTTGTCCTATATTCATAAATTACTTGACTGATTCTTATATTGATGTGCAGAAATTTTTTCGAAAAGGCAGATGATATGATTGGAAAATGAACAAATTTATCTGTGGATTTTGATACTTCTAAGTTCTTTTATAGTCATTTTATTCCATATTGAAAAAGCTGAGCCTTTCTGTTAATAAGTCTTGTATCAGAAACAATTCAATTGTATCTTTGATGCATGATCACTTCGTATACAACAAAGCCCTTCAGAGTATTTCGCTGGATGTCTTATTTGAACCTACTCAAGTTATCCATTTGGAACCCTTAAAGGCTCTAACTATGGTGCATGCAGATCCTAAAATTTTAGTTTTTAAGAAACAAATGAGATTGTTGATAGTAGTTTGCATGAGCTTTTGTATCTTGGTGTGCTGGTAAGTAAAAGGTAGTAATTTTTATAGACCTTCTCGGTTCTCTCAGGTTTTGCTTCATAACTCCAACTTTTTCAATAGTTTACAATATTATACTTTTCAGTTTTCATCTTATTTTTATTTTTTCATAATAATTATTTAATGTATTTATCAATTATCATTAGAGAAAATTAGAACCTTCCTAAACTTATGCTCTTTCGATTAATTTATTTTACTAGAATGAAAAAGGTAATACCGTCAAATGTGCTTTCTTTTTTCGCTGTAGGATCAGCAATTCGTTCTTTTCCTTTTCCTCTTCAGTCTTCGCATAATCTTTTAGGTAAAAGCTATCACTCTTCACTTATTATTTCTGTAGCGCGAAAAACAAACACAAGGTAACTTTATTTCTAACCTTTTTGTAAAACTTGTCATTGCTTCGCTAATTCCCAAGATCATCACACTCAATTCCACCCTCTTGCACTTCTAAGCAAAAGCCTTTCTTTCATGTCATGCATGGTCTTTCACTGTATGGATTTTGAGTGGCACGTTGACTTCCATGAGGGGTAGGGCTAATTAGGAGGCTTTTATGTTTGGTCAAACTATCGAAATCTTCCTCAATTTTTTGCTACGTGTGTTGTACGTTATTTTTAATCATATAAAAAAAGATAGTTAATATTATTTGTAATTACATTATATTTATTTTCTGATGCACAAAAATATTATTAAGATCATATTCGCTTGATACTTCTTCATTTGAAAATGATGTTCATAGTATATATTCTTTTGTTATTCTTAGCCTTGTGAAAAAATATGTCATGACTAAAATAATTTTATATTCGGGATTGAGCCAATGATCATATGATGTATTATTATTATTATTATTATTATTATTATTATTATTATTATTATTATTATTATTATTATTATTAATTATTACATTAAAGTTCTACGCAAATTATAGGAGGCAAGAAGTTTCATTCATCAAAGGGCGAGACCTAACTATTTTGCTATCCCGTGGTAGAAAAAGAATAAGAAAAAGACACTTAAAGCCCCTTTTAAAGATTTAATGACCAAAATGCTCCCCCTCTTTTCTTTTCTTTTTTTTTTTTAAAAAAAAGAAAGATAAAAATGCCCTCTTTGAAGATTTTAAGAAGGGCATTTGCATTTATACCCGCTTTTTATGTCACATTTTAATTTGTGCCCGCTTTGCAAAAAAAATTGCAAGTGTACCCGCTTTTTTGCATAACTTCAGCACACGGGGCTGAAGTAGCAAAGGCAATCACGCAAAACATCAGCATTCTAGTAGCTGAGCCTGAAGTTCAGCTCTAGAGCTGAAGTTTTTGTTTTGTAACTGGCGAACTTTAGCTCTAGAGCTGAAGTTTCTGTGTTGTGACTGGGAAACTTCAGCTCTAGAGCTGAAGCTTGGATAAAATTAACTCTTATATGAAGCCGTTGGATTTGCTCCTCTCCATTGATCCAATTGATGAAGCCTTCACCAACTATTAGCATTCAACCATTTCTTTCAATTGTTGTATTGACAATGCAATTAACTATTTGTAAATCAAGTGCATTATTTCTCTGTTTCGTTGTTTTCACGTCAACGACTAAACAATATTAACCAGAAAATAAGCGCTATGTTTTACACAGAAATTGTATAATGATCGTGCTGACTACCCAATTCTTTTCCACAATATTCTGTACTTTAATTTTGTTTAGATAATTTTACTGAAGTTTTATAGAGTAATATGGTATCTGATCAGAGAGAACTCCTTGTTGGCATCTAGTTGTGATGAGATGGAGTTCATTTCTTTCAATTTGCTTGTTTGCATATTTCAGCTGTTTATTTCAGAAGAAGAAGAAAACGAAGGAGGAGGAGAAAGGGGGCTGAAGTTATTTAAGAATTTGGTACAAGTTAAACGTTTTTTAAAAAATGGGTATAGGTTAAATGGGGACGACCAAATAGGGCGCTCCGTGCAATTTTTACATTTTAAGACCAGGATGCCCCTCCTTTCTAAGCATAGCACCCTAAGCTTCACCAAAGGTCCTTCTCCTTCTTTTCTTTATTTTTTTCACTTTTTTTTTGTTGGTTTGTTTCATACTTTGTTGTTATTTTTTCACATTATTTTTTCTTTTTAATAAAATTATGCACTCTTATTTATCTTTTGTTAATTATTTTTTATATATATTTTTACTTTTAATTTTATTTATTTATTTTTATTCATTCTACTAGTAACCCTCTCGCCCTTTTTTACTTATTTTATTATCTTGATTTTTATTTTTTTGGTGTGTGTTTTTTTCTTTTCTTTTTTTAATTTTATTCTTTCCAATAAAATCTCTCCCTCCAAAATATTTTGTCGCTTTTTTCCTTTTCATCTTAAATTTTCAGTTATTTTTCAGTAAATTCTTCCGCCAAAAATTGTTATCACTTTTATTTTTATTTATTTTATAACTAACCGAGTCTTAAAATTTGAATTGGGATACTTTCTATACAATTACTAATTGATTATGATTACCGAGAGTTACCATTGTTGCACTTTTTGATTTTTTAAATTTTGTATTTAATATTTGTAGATATGTCTGTCGTTTTCTAAGAAATTTTAGTTTTTATTTTTTAAAGTAAAACCTGTTCGTTTAAAATATCTATCACTTTTTTTCTTTATAATTAATCCCTCAGCTTCAATTTAGATGAGACAGTTTCACTCGGCACAGAACTTAAGAGAGAAAAGAAGACTTTTAAAACTTGTGGTCTTAAAAGCTTAAGAGTAAAAGCTTTGTGGGGGCCAGGACATTTGTGCGGTTATAAAAGCTTCTCGTTAAGGGTAAAATGAGTAAAATAAAGAGTTTAAAGTTGAATTATTTTTAATTGTAGAAATATTTCGTTCTTTTTGAAACTGACTAATTGTGATGACCCAAAAGGCCATCTTATGTTTTAGAACTCGATTCCATGTTTCGAGTCTTCCAAAACCTCATTTTATTCCTCCTCGATTTGTGTATGCAGTGCGGGCGCGGTTCGAAAAAGGCTTTATGTGGAAATTTGAGAATAATAATAATGTTTGCCTTTAAAAGTGGATTTAGTTGACTTCGGTCAACGTTTTGAGTAAACAGATCCGGACTCGTACTTTGACAGTCCCGATGGGTTCGTATTGAAATATAGGACCTGGGCATATGCCCGGAATCGGATTCGGAGGTCCCTAGCCCGAGTAATGAATTTTTGTTAAAAATTGTAAGTCTGGAAATCTAATGATTTAAAGAATTTGATTAATATTTGATCTCATTGGTATCGGGCACGTATTTTAGTTCCAGAGCCCGATACAAATTTAAAATAATATTTAAGTCATGTATGTGAAATTGAGTAAAAATCGGAATTGATTTGACGTGATGCGGGCATCCGGTTGAGATTCAAAGTGTTCTTAAAAATTTCATGTGATTTGGTGTTAAATTCGTAGTTCTACATGTTATTTTGGGGATTTGATCGCATGAGCAAGTTCGTATGATTTTTTAAGACTTGTGTGAATGTTTGGTTTGGAGCCCCGAGGACTCGGGTGAGTTTCGGATAGGCTACGGAGTGTTTTGGACTTAAGAAAACTTGTTGGTATGCTTCAAATCTGCAGATCTCGCAAATGCGAGGTCTAGCTAATATGAGCCTCGCATTTGCGATGAATGTTCGTATTTGCGAGCATGGGAGGGGACTGGATAGTTCGCAATTGCGAAGAATAAGTTTGCATTTGCGGAAGTCCAAGTTTGCATTTACGACTGGAACTTCGCATTTGCGAAGGCTGCAGGAATGCGAGGGGTTCGCAATTGCGATGCTTTTCTCGCATTTGCGAGCTTCGTAAATTCAAAGCTCAGGTCGCAAATGCGACATCTGCAGCTGATAAGTTTTGACTTAGACGGGATTTTTCATTCATTCTCCCATTTTTCAAAACCTAGAACACAAGAGGCGATTTTCCAAAGACGTTTTCTTCCCCAAATCATAAGTAAGTGATTCTTAACTAGTTTCTTTCAATCTTTTACCTTTTTTTCCAAGATTTCATCTTAGAATCTAGGGTTTTTCATGGTAGAATTGGGATTTTTGGGTAGAAATTAGGGATTTCGAAATTTAGGGATTTAGACCTCAAATTGAGATCGGATTCCAAAACCAATTGTATATCCGGGCCCGAGGTGAATGGGTAATCGGGTTTTGGTCCGAATTTCAAATTTTGATCAAGCGGACCTGGGGTCGGTTTTTGACTTTTTGAGGAAAATATTGAAAAACTTATAATTATGCATTAAAATTGATTTCTTTAGCGATAATTGATGTTATTAAGTTAATTATGACTAGATGCGAATGGTTCGGAGGTGGAAACTAGAGGGAAAACGGTAATTGAGCTTTGAATTGGCCGTTGGATTGAGGTAAGTATTGTGTCTAACTTTGACCCGAGGGATTAGGGATCCCCGACTTACTTGCTATGTGAAAATCCATGTGTGTGACGTATATGTGAGGTTATGAGTACCTATGCGCCGCCAATTTATATGTTTAATTGTTCCCTTCTTGTTCTTAATATATTGTTCCCTGCCTTAACTGCTACTTGCTTATTGATATTTCCATGATCAGTTGCTACCTGTTGGATATTGTTTTCATTGTTAAATATACTGGATAGCACGTAGTTTCATTGTTTTATATTATTGGTTTAAGCTGGTTATCAATGTTTATTAGTATACTTTGGATTGGTTTCGCTGAGTAGTATGATTCGGGTGGAGTTACATAATTGTACCGCTTCCCATTTGTTCTAATTTGAGATGTAAATAATATGGAGAATTTTGAGTTAAATTGTGAAATTCCTATTCTTATTGTGTGATTGGTATTGATACGGTGGGATCGGGTTGCACACGGCAACAGGAGGAATAAGGGTGACATAATGAGAAGGAATAAGGATGAAATGTTATTATATGGTGGGATCGGGTTGTGCGCCGCAACAGGAGTAATAAGGGTGGGTGGGATCAGGTTGCACACTGCAACAGGAGGAATAAGGGTGGATTGATATGGAGTAATAAGGGTGAATATTCATATGGTTACTCATTATATGGTGGGATCGGGATGCTGATAACTACGGATTCTAGCCTAGCTTATACTTCTTTTTTTGCTTAAGTTTTGGATAAAAAATGTGTAGAAGTATTCCCAAAACTAACTTAGTGTGCTTGTTTGTAGTGTTTGGTCAAAATGAGGCAAGAAAGTCCTAACCAGCTCATAAAGAAGTGAAACCTGCACAAGTCCAAAGCTGAGCTAAAAGCGCTAACAGTGAAGAAATAGTTCGGTCATGGAAGTTGAACCGCTGAGGCGAACATAATTACGCTCTCAGCGGATTGAGGTTCAGAGAATGCAATTTTGGGCTCAACAAACACCGCTGACCGCGGTGAAATTACGCGGCAGCGGAATTATTGATGAGGTCGTGGTCTATATTCCGCTGAGGGCGAAAGTTAGAATCAGAGGACAACAGTTTTGGGCTCAGATGGAAAGCTCAGTCCGCAAACTTATTTTGCGGTCGCGGTTGAAGACTACGCTGAGGTAGTTGATTTTCTGCTCCCAGCGGAACCAAGTCCAGACCAAGCTCAGAAGAGAAGAAACGCGATTCGCGCTTGCTTTTGCGCGGCTGCGGAAGTCCCAGCACTGAGGCGCTCAATTTTACGCTGCCAGCGGAACCTCCGTAGGGACATTTTTGTCCAGTAATTTCAGTTGTGTATAAATAGATCTTTTTCAGATTTTTAGGGTATCGGTTGTTTTGTAGAGCACGTGAATAGCCGCTTTTTGCTTTGTAGAGTAATTTTAGAACATCTTTAGCAATTAATATTATATTTTACTTCTGTAATTACTTTTTATGGCTTATATTTCATCTCCATCTTTGATTTCTTCCTTGATTGTAAGTCACTTCCCTAGTGCCTTTTTACCAATTGAGAAAACACTTACAAAAATATTATACTTAGATTCATTTAAGCATTCATTAGCATTAAATTAGAATATAACAAACCCAAACATGTTTAGAAGTATAACTAAGAACAATGTACATAGCTAGATTGGATAGAAATACTATTCCAAACCAATATTAACTCTTTGTGGATTCGATCCCGACCTTTCAAGTAAAAGCTGCATCGATTACTCTTGCCATTCTATAGTGGTATAGGGTTGGAACCGATCACTTTTTGGCGCCGTTGCCGGGGAGTTAAACAGTTTTGGCTATCTATCTGACTAGTTGTGTGTCTTGTTTTTCTTTCCTTCTGTTTTACTAACTTGTTTGAGTTAATCGATTCAGGTACAAAATGACAAACAATGATCCTATCGGAAATGTTATCCCGAGGGAGGAGGTAGATGATAATGGTGATGATGAGGTGCCTCTAGTACCTCAAGGTCAAATAAGAGGCCACCAGGCCAATGAAAACATTCCAGACCCTCCCCTAGTTCCTCCACGAGTGGATCCTCGGGTGCTTCCAAATAAAGGGTACGCAAGTGCAATTGTCCCACCTCGGATCCAGGCGGGCAATTTCCAAATTACAAATGTTATGCTGACTTTATTGGAGCAACGAGGGTACTTCACAGGTGCTCCCCATCAGAATACATATAAACATCTTAAAGGTTTTTTGGATACCTGCTGGGGAAGCAAACATACAAATGTGTTGGAGGATGCATTGAGATTGAGATTGTTCCCTTTCTCACTTAGAGGGAAAGCTTTGGACTGGCTCGAAAGACTTCCCAACTATTCCATCACTACGTGGAATGAGTTAATGGACAAGTTTATAGCTAAGTTTTTCTCGCCAGGACATATGGTGACATTGAGAGATGAGATCCTGGCCTTCAAACAGGAACCTAACGAACCACTTCATGAGATCTGGGAAAGGTATCAGACGATGGTGAAAGAACGTCCGAACAATGACATAACCGAAGCAATGATCCAGCAAAATTCTACCGTGGCATTAATACGACTAATCAGTGCGTATTGAACCAGCTAGCATGGGAAAACTTTATGAACACACCATATGTTGAGGCGTGTGAGATTTTGGATGAGATGGCAGATACCTCCTCGGCTTGGCAAAGTCGAGCTAATGTGCCACAAGGTGATCCCACTGTCATTCACTTGCACAAAGAGCTTCACGACCATGGCCAAGCAATAGCAGAGTTAACTACAACAATGAACCAATTGCAACACGTTCAAGCGCCAAGGCAAGTAAATGCCATGGAAGGGGTAAACATGTTGGTCAACAAGAGGAGACAGTCTAGTCAACAAGTGCAAAGCAATCAAGATCAGTTGGATCAAGGTGGTAGTGGCTACAACCAGGATGATGGGTATTGTGAGCAAAGTGAAGAGGTTTTGTATGCCAACAACTATCAAGGACAACAGGGCAATGTTCCAAACCAATAACAACAATGGAGATCGCAAGGGAATAATCAGAATTGGGGCAACCAAGGCCAAGGAAATTGGAACAATAACAACAACAATTCCAACAATTGGGGGAACAACAATCAAAACTGGGGCCTACAACAACAATTCTGGTGGCAACAACAACCAAGAAGGTTGGAATAATGGTAATCAAGGTAATCGGGGGCCAGGTTTTCAAAGGCCTCTAATGTTTCAACAACCTAAAAATCCGCCTCTTTTTCCGTCCCAAGGTCCAAGTTCGTCAAACAATGAGATGGGAAGGACTGAGTCGATGTATGAACAAATGATAAAAAAGAACACCGACTCTGATGCCCAATTGGCATCCCATAATACTTCTATTCGCAATCTAGAGGTTCAACTTGGCAAGATTTCGCAATCTTTGAACACTCGCCCTAAGAGGGCACTACCTAGTGACACGGTAGTAAACCCGAAGGGTAGGAACAATACCGGCCATGCAATGGCGGTTGTAGACATGTGATTTTTGACTCTCCCCAATATTTTTATATGTTAGCATGTAAATATTTAATTTAGGCATAATATAGCTATTTCAACTCATTTTGACTCTTTTACTTTATTTTCTATTAGAAATAATAATTAAAAAAATACTTTCCATTATTAGTTAATTTTAGTTTATCTTAAATTTGATAAAATTGAAAAAAATAGACAAAAGAAAATGTCACATGGGTTTAAATTAAGATGTACGTAGTATAAGTGGTTAATACGTAGTATTTTTGCTTTTCTCAAACTTTTCGTTACTGTGCAAAGTTTCTGTGTTATTTTCTTTTAATTTAATTAACTAGTTATATTTTGATATTTCAAAATTTTCTCCTACCAAGTTCAAGAAACGAAGGTCCAGTTAGTTTTTTTTTTATTTTATTTTTATTCTTTTTCTTTAACAAACTTCTGGAACCTCACGTTATTTTTTTTTAAGAAAAAGCATACACAGTACACATTCATGCAAATTCACTCTAATATTTGACCACCCTCATTCATTATCTCACCACTTGCACACTCCATACAATTCAATGACTTCACACTCACACCCCATTCAATTCAATGTCCTCAAACTCACACTCCATTCTTTCACATTATAGTGCACACTCACGATTTAAAAATGATACCCACCAATTTTTGTTTGACACTTTTTCAACGCATGATCCCACACAAATCTTCTTTTCCAACATAATCAAAATTCATCTGCACACATTATATATATAATTCACTTACATTTGGAAAGAAGAGAGGATATCAGATTTGAGACCCATTCCCTTCCAAAAAAAGAGCAACGACGCTCTCTGAAGAATGACAAAAAATAGTGCCGATCCCCTCCCATCATCTTCTTTCGGCTCTTCTTCAATCTTGATTAGATAGAACTTTATTTATTTCATTTACACCTAGACTCACTCATACAAAACTTCACAAACACACAACAAATACATTTAAAAAATTTGGGTGCCATTTCCATCACAAGGGGACCTTTTCCTCACATCTCTATTTGGATCTGTAAGTCTAAAGCACCTACTCCTTCTTTAGCCGTTGTTTCCCCTCTCAAATGCCACCATGAAATCCTCCTATCTTCCACCATATTCAGCTAAAAATAAATAGCAAAAATGCAGCAGCTCCGAGAGCTGAGTTCGGGGTCGGCGTCGAGTTTCTCTGTTTGGGTCTCGGTCGTGGTCTGTTTGTGCGAGAGCTTAGCAGTTCATAACTCCTTATGTATTGAAGATTATATATCAACTATTAAAAGGTCTGTTTCAATCACTTTCTTCCCTTCTCATGTTTTCATGTTCGTGACTAGTTTGGCATATTTGCAAGCGAATTGATTTAACAAGTTATATCATGCTTCATTAGTCATTTATTTTGTTGGATGTTATAAGTTGTTGGCTCTAATATAAATTCATGTAAGATTAATTTGTTGGGTTTGAATTACTGTTAATTAGCGTTATATCCTGTTAGTTTATCTTATTTGGAGATTTTTTTATATATATAGTTTGTGTGTTGTTTATGTGAGCAATGAGGACTTCATTGTTAAAAGGCAAGAACTCATCGAACAGTTAGACCATTAGTTATTCTAGTTTCATATTCTGAGGACATGACATTGGGTGCATAATTATGGGAGACATTCTGTGTAAAGTTTGCTATTGCTAAATGGTTGTTAAGTAATGTTTTTCAGTTGGTCTTTTGTTATGATAGTATACATTGTAAACGAACAAAAAGTAGGCAAAAAATAGATATTGTCTTACAACAATTTATAAAATTGGATTTGCATGGAAAGTGTTTTCGTTACTGGTTTTGGTTTTTGCTTTATGAAAGCATAAATATTGAATGATGATTGGATAATAATAATACTAATGATTATTAGCTTTACAAGGATATATATGAGAAAATTTTGGAAAATATATACTGCTTGTGGATGGAACGTTTAAGAAGCTACAGTCATAGATTCTTTTTATTATTTAGTACATAGAATATAATTTTCAATCATAATCCGTGGCCCTCGCTTAATTAATATTTTTATCCTTAGAAATTGAGGCGCGTCATTTAGCGAATTTTTCATGGCCCTCGCAAAGTTGAAAGTGCGTAGTGGCTTTAGGTGCGTTATTTTAATAATTTACCTTCCTAAACTCGGGTGCGCATTTATGTGACCCAAATCCAAATCTCAACAACGTTAGATAAAATGTGTTGCAAACCGCTGGTGCATTTATGTAGCGTGGCTTACGATGTGTTTTAAATAATTTTGAATTTTTCCCGAAATATTAAAAGCGGCTAAAATAATAGCACCTTTTACTTTTGCTTTTGCTTTGCTTTTGACTATTATACTCCATGTCAGGTGTTGTTGTGGTCCTATATACATAATGCTTTCATTTCACCTTGTAATATTTGTAATATGATTTGCAGATCAGTACAAAGTATTTTTTTTTATTTTTATTCATTGATTGCTCCTACTTTTGAAAGTGGGTCTTTGCTTTTAGTTTTGATTCTTTTTAGAATAAAAAAGAAGAAAGCAAATTTATAGTACTAACATTTATATCATTTTATTGTGTTAGTTAAAACACTGAATAATGCCTTATTTTCTTAGTGCCTAACCTTTTTATGATATGGTACAATTGTTGAATCATATTAGAGCCGTGTTTCTTTTTTGTTTGTTTGTTACATGTCCTTTTTGTGGTATAATATAACATACTTCATTCCGTGCGCACAACTTTCGATTACCCGGAAATTTAGGCAATTCTTTCCTTATTTTAGAATAGTATTTTGTATTAGGATTGAATTGGTCCTAACGACAACAATGAAAAGGCGATTTAATATATTATTGTGATTATGTGTACGTTCGCGTAACATAATTACGAATTCCATTCTAAAAAAATCGAGGTATGTATTCTGGCAACTTCGATCAAAATTTTCTTTAATAATTAATAAAGCATTAATTAATTATGGACACGTTCACGTGACGTGATTTTTAATGCGCCAAAATAAAAGAGTATACGTACGCGTAACTCATTTCTTTGATTACGAATAATTCAAGTAATTTAAAAGCGGTAAAAAGATAATCGCACATAGGTTTTAAAAATGAGTAGTTAAACAATTTAAGCCAAGTATAAACTGCTAAGCAATCGTGCTAGAACCACGGTATCTGGGGGTGCCTAACACCTTCCCTCGGGTTAACAGAATTCCTTATTCAGAATTTCTAGTTCGCAGACTTCAAAAGGAAAGTCAAACTTCCTCGACTCGGGATTTTAAACCGGTGACTTGGGACACTATAAAATTATCCCAAGTGGCGACTCTGAAAATAAATAAAATAATCTCATTTCGAATAATGTCACTTAAATTGGAAAAACTCTCCAAATACCCCTCGGGTGTGTAAAAAAGAGGTGTGACAGCTCTGGCGACTCTGCTGGGGAAGAGAACCCAGAACTTCTGGTTCAGGGTTCAGAATTCGAGCTTAGAATAATTGTTATATTGGCTTTATTTGTTAATCTAATTTTATTTACATGATTGGGCCTAATGTGCTAAGTGTTGCTTTTTACCGCTTCGATATTGGTGAACTGTATATAAACTGTTACGAAACCGTTCCTCTTTCTGAGTCTTCTGAATTTATGGTGCACACGTGCGTGTGGCCCACCTTTCTTTTAGAAGTCATACCAAATAGAATGAAGTTGGGTCAAGTAACTAGGCCGGGTAGACTTTCGTGCTCCCGATACGTTGCCTCCACTTCGGCTCGAGCTGTCCGCTTGGGTAAGTCGGGTTTAGAACAATATACCCCAGGTTTTACACTTAGAATAACTCAGCTTCATGCCGGATCCCTAGTAGGAACATTTGATTGCATCATGTGCATTTGACTTTGGAGATTCAACACAGGGGATGGGTCTGTCTAGGACAGGTGTACCCGAAACGAAAAGACCATCCTGATGCATCTTAATTGCTACTTGTGCATTCATTGGTTTTGGATTTGCATGTTGACCGACTTATAGGGAGAAAGTTAGAGAAGGAAAATCAATGTGAGAACCGAGAGAGAAAATTGTCTGTTTTTGAAAAAACAATTTCCAAAATATATTGAAATTCTGCCGAATTTTTTTTTAAAAAAAAAAGAAGAAAATTTTGTGTTTCTTTTAAGAGTGGTCTTTTTTATTACGAACTACATAAGTTTGATTTTCACCGGATGTGAGATACGTAGGCAACTCACATCGGGCCCAGCTATTTTTGAAAAAAAAAGAAATAAATGAAAAATTAATAATCACAAAACTGTGGGTACATAAATGTCATTGTTTTGCCATAAATAAGGCGATGCCATTCTTGTCCAAAATTTTGCCAAATATCCCCAAAAGGGTGCCGGAAGGCCATTTTTGCAAGAACAACCGCCTTTGGTCATTTTTCAAAATTTCTGGCCGGTTAGCAAATACAGCCTTTAAATATTCTTCATCGAAGTGATGAAAGGCCATATTGATAAAGCAAGATATTTTTATGAATTTTTTAGAAATAGTGATGATTTTTGCGTCAAAATGAGTCTTGATTTTTTTAAAAAAATTAAAATCACTCATAGGTACAAAATGAGCACTATCCAGAACCCACCATTCACAGATGTAGATGAGTTTCTATTTCAGCTTCAGATGTGGTGGTATGAATTAGGAGGAGATGGTTAGGAATGGGTCACTAAGTATTTGGGAGCTCTCACAGATATTATGAAAGTTAAACCACGCGATGATTTGATTGCGGTACTAGTGACTTTTTGGGACCCTGTTCACAATGTCTTTCGCTTCTCTGATTTTGAGCGTACTCCCACTTTAGAAGAAATAGCTGGATATTCCGATTTTGATGGAGATTTGAGAAACCAGAATCTCATATTCCCAAAGGCCCCCTCTGTACACCGATTCTTTGGTCTTCTGAATATCAGTAATCAAATCAGTAAAAGCAACGTTGTTAAAGGGTGTTGTTCTTTCAACTTCCTATATTCAAGGCTCGGAAAGCCGGATGGGTTTGAAATTCATGAAAAGGGCCTTACTAACAAACAAAGCAAGGACACCTGGTAGATTCACCGTCGTTTCGCTTTCATAGTGGCTTTTCTGGGAATCATGGTCTTCCCAAACAAAGAGCGGACGATTGATATTCGCATAGCCAGAGTCGTACAAGTCCTCACTACCAAAGAGCATCACACTCTTGCCCCGATCATTCTCTCAGACATTTATCGGGCATTGACTTTGTGTAAGTCCGGAGCAAAATTCTTCGAAGGGTGCAATATTTTGTTGCAAATGTGGTTGACTGAACATCTTCGACATCACCCCAAGTTCATGCAATATGGTCATAGAAGAGACAATTTCATTAAGAGTTATGAAGAAAGAATAAAAGATTATAAATCTCCAGAAGGGGTGGAAGCCTGGATATCCCACCTAAGATCTTTAATTGCAAGTCACATTGAGTGGACTTTGGGATGGCTCCCGGTAAAAGAGGTAATATACATGTCGGTCTTAAAGAGTTATTTGATGTTGTTGGGTTTGAAGAGTGCCCAGCTGTATGCACCACAGAGAGTTCTAAGACAGCTAGGGAGATACCAAGTGGTGCCTGATGATGAAGATTTGAGTGTGCAAGTGATTGAGCTACACCCCGAAGCCACACTCCCTGAGGCTTTAATCCAGCTAATTTGGAATAGTTGTCTATACTTGAAAGATGATACCCAAGTTCCAGATCCTGCGAAAAGTGAGTTAGATCCAGGTTATGCTAGGTGGTTTGAGAAAAGATCTCGTGTGGATGATGCACCAGAACCCGATCCCAGAAGGCCCATAAAAAGACCACATATCCAAGCCTTTGATGACAAAATCCAAGAACGGTTAGGTTGGGGTGAAAAGGAAAAGGGGTACAAAGCAACTATTCATGCCTTAGAAGAAAGCCTGAGGAACCTCAATTTTGAGAAAAACTTACAAGCACAAGAAGCAGAAGGTGAAAAGAAGAGTCTGATTTGCGAGAATAAAACTCTCCGCGCTCAGTTTCAACAGATGAAGAAAGCCTCTGAAGCGCCAGTGAGAAGTTGGAAAGATCAGAAAATCATTGCCAATCTGATGGAACGGATGCAAGATTATGACTCCATTTTGGCAAAAACCGAAAAGGCGTCAGACAAAGCTAAGGAAAAAATCATACAGTTAAATGAGAAGGCCAAATCTAGTAAAGAACACCAAGTAATAAGATTTGAAGAAGAAATGGCTCAATTCGAAAAAAGAGAAGGATCATTGGATACATTCAAAGGCTCAGCTCCATGCACAATTGGAAGAAATGAGAAGGTACAACAGAGAACATTAGCATGCAGATATTGATAGGGAGAGAGCACAGGCAAGACTCGAGCAGGCCAGACTTCGGGCTCAATTGGAGTAGGCTTTAGATCGCGAGGGACACATAAGAGATATATCCTTCACTCGCCAACAACAATTACAAAATCAAGATCAGAATCTCCAAGATTTCAGAGCACAAATCCATGATTTGGCCGTTTATACCTCTCAAAGTTATGTGAACTGCCAGGGGATGGATTATGAGAGGTTTTTGGAGCATGCGCCTACTTTTGCCTGTCATCTTGCAGTAGAGTTAGAGAGGATGTACCATATATTAGGGGGTCAGCCGAGTCAAGCCCCACCCTGAGCAGATGTTCCAGTGATTGAAAGCAAAAGATTGTGGAGTGAAGTATAGTCATAATTGTTAGAACTTTTCATATAATAGTCATGTTTTAGTTTGAGTCCATGTTGAGTCTTTTAAACCATTTTCTTAATGTGTTGTCCAAATGTAATATCATTTCTGTCATTGTGCTATTTTGTTTGTAAAAATAAATAAAAATAATAATAATTGTTTCCACCAGAACTACGTTCGGTCTGATTCATGCGGGGTCATGATACGTAGGCAATCTCTATAGGATTAGACCATAACCAAAAGGAAAATAGGCATGAGTGACAGTAAAAGGAGATGTCATAAATAAGAAAAAGCTGGGATGATACAAGCAATCAAGCAAATGCATGATAGAAATGACTAATTGCCTAGGTATTCCTATGTGCGGTTGCTTATTTGTTAAAACTCTAATCACTAACAAGTTTGGTTTATGTTTCCAGAATTCAAGTAGTTAGTTCACCTAAGCATACTGGCAACCCACCCATACCAAACCAGATCCAAAGGTAAAATAATCACGTCTATCCCAGATGTAGACACCAGTGTCATCGAAGGAGAAGAGTTGGACGTTAACGCCATGAAAGAAGAGATGTACAAATTGAAACAACAAATGGCCGAAATGTATCAGGCCTGGGCTAAAGGACAACCGCCATCCGCTTACCCGGCTAACCCTACCTTCACTCCACCACCGGCTCAAACTCAGGATCATCCTGCCACTGATCTATCCCCGAGCTTTCCCATTTACCAACACTATCGGGGCACCACTTCTCATACACCACAATCTCCACCCCCTAAACCAATTCCATACCCTCCTCCACCAGTAACTCTTGTCTTCGTAACACCTCCACCAGCTACACTCCACAAATCTCCTAGCGAGCCTATGTTCCAGGCCCAGGACAACCAATACTACCCCTCGGAGCCCACTTTCAAAGCTCCAGAAACCCATTCCTATACTCCTCGCTTTGACCTCCCGATAGAAGCTGATAAACCAGTCAAAAATCCCGAACAGGAGGAGGTGTTCAGGAAAGTTAAAAGCTTAGAACAATCATTCAGAGACATGCGGGGATTGGGAGGGCAAGTAAGCGTGGCCTACAAGGACCTATATCTGTTCCCGAATGTGCAATTACCGGCAGGTTTCAAGATGCCCAAGTTCGATCTATACAATAGGTACGGTGATCTAGTAGCCCACTTGAGGGGTTTTTGTAGCAAGATGAGGGCAGCGAGAGGAAAAGATGAATTGTTAATGGCTTACTTCAGTCAGAGTTTGAGTGGATCAGCATTGGAATGGTATACCCGCCAAGACTATGGAAGATGGTACACATGGGATGATCTGGCGTAAGCATTTGCTTGTCACTTCCAATACAATCTTGAGATCATTCCAGATCGACTGTCCTTGAATAAACTGGAGAAGAAGCACAGTAAAAGATTCAGAGAATATGGTTTCCGATGGAGGGAGCAAGTAGCAAGAGTAGATCCCCCAATGAAGGAAAGTGAGATGGTAGATTACTTCCTATAAGCTTTGGAGCCTACTTATTATGGTCATTTGGTCTCAGCTGTGGGAAAGTCATTCAACAAAGTGGTAAAGATGGGGGGCATGGTAGAAGAAGGCCTCAAGTCGAATAAAATCATGAGCTATTCGGCTATCAAAGCGACTACTCAGGCTATTCAGGGCGGCATATGAGGGATTGGGAAAAAGAAGAGAGAGGAAGCAACAATGGTTGATTCAGGAACTTGGTCCGGATCCATAGGTTCACCTTACCACTACAATCAACCTCGACCCCACCAACAAACTTATCACCACAATCCACCCCAACACTACTATCCCCTACCAGACCCTTATTTTCCGTCCACCATGCACAAGCATACAACCAACCTCCTGCCCACACTCAATGGCGTGCTCCCGTCCTACAAAGTACTTATCCACATCCACGAGCCTACCAAAACACTCCCGGACCAAGTTTCCGGCCTAGTCAAGCATTCAAGGGTGAAAGGTTGCAAAAAAAAAGAAAACCTTTACTCCGTTGGGAGGATCATACACTAGTCTGTCCCACAGGCTAAAACAGCTAGATATGCTAAGGCTGATACAGTCCAAACTGCCAAATCCTCCTCCAAAGAATCTTGACTATACTGTCAGTTGTGAGTATAGTTCTGGTACTCCGGGTCATGATACAGAGAAGTGCTGGCACTTGAAAAGTGCGATACAGGAGCTTATTGATACCAATAGAATTGAAGTTCAAGCACCCGAGGCGCCCAATATTAATGGGAATCCAATTCCAGCCCACCAGGAGGCAAATATGATCGAAATAGTGCATGCGGAGGGAGAGCCCAAGAAGCCATCACAGACCGTCATGATGATTCAGTCTAGTGGAGTCAAGACAGATGAACAATCAACAGGTGAGAAGTTGGTGCTCAAGCCGAGCAAAAAGAGTGTTGAGCCAGTTGTGGCAGTTGAGAAAGGGTCTTCGATCAAGGTTGCAACGAAATAGAAAGGGATAAAGGTGATTGTACCAGGAGCGGTCAGCCAACCTGTCATAATCGTGGAAGGTGCCCACGCAGATCGAGTTATTATCAAGCCAGTAACCTAGTTACCAATAATCAACAGCAAGGCCGTTCCTTGGAATTATGAACAAGTGGTTGCGATGTACAAAAATAAGGAAGCCAAAGAAGAAGTCTGTGAAGCACATGGTTTAACTCATTTGGGAAGGTGTTTTACTCCCGAGGAGTTAAGAAGAGCAAAAGATAATCCGACACTGGTAAAGAAAGCCGTAATTGAAGAGGAAGAAGAAGAGTTTTTGAGGAAAATGAAAGTGCAGGACTATTCAGTTGTAGAGCAGTTGAGGAAAATGCCTGCTCAGATCTCATTGCTCTCATTGCTAATCTATTCAGATGAGCACCGTCAGTCACTGATGAAAATCTTGAATGAGGCCCATGTTCCCGACAAGATCTCGGTAAACCATCTGGAGAAGATAGCAAACAAAATATTTGAGGTAAACAGAGTTACTTTCTCCGATTATGAGTTGCCCGTAGAGGGTACCGAGCATAATAGGGCACTTTATCTGACGGTAAAGTGCGAAGATTCTATGGTTACCAGAGTTCTGGTCGACAATAGGTCTAGTGCGAACATTTGCCCTCTATCCACGTTGAACAAGCTGAAAGTGAACAATGATAGAATTTACAAGAATTGCATTTGTGTTCCGGGGTTCGACGGCGGGGGCAAAGATTCAGTAGGTGATATAATACTGGAATTGACAATAGGGCCCGTTGAGTTCACTATGGAATTCCAAGTGTTGGACGTGGCAGTTTCTTACAATCTTTTGCTAGGGCGACCCTGGATTCATGCCGCCAAGGCAGTACCGTCTACTTTGCATCAGATGGTTAAATTTGAATGGGACAGACAGGAAATTGTGGTGCACGGTGAGGATAATATGTGTGCCCAAAGTGATGCCATCATACCTTTCATCGAAGTTGAAGACGACAAAGGGCCATGGGTATATCAGGTATTTGATGCAGTATCAGTTGAAAAGATCCTAGAGGGGAAAATCATTCCAGTTCCTAAAGTAACAGCCGCGTCAGTCATGGTGGTTTCTGAGATGTTGAAGAATCGCTTCATACCTGGCAAGGGCTTGGGTGCTTCATTGAAGGGCATCGTACAGCCAGTGTCTCTGCCCAAAAACTTAGATACCTTTGGTTTGGGGTTTAAGCCCACAGCTGCGGATGTAAGAAGAGCTAGAAAGTTGAGGCAAATGGCGTGGGTCCTTCCAAAGCCCATCCCGTGCTATCTAGATCATTTGTTAGGCCCAGTGCCAGAAAGTGCCCAACAGCAACGATTCCCGTTTCATTGATTGATGTTGATGGAGATTTAGATAAGGAGTTCGAGAGGTTGTTCAGTGATGTTAACATGGTGGAAACTGGAGAAGGATCAAGTCAAGCGGATGTGCAATTCATTGGGCCAAGTGCAAAGATCAGTAATTAGGAAGCTACTCCTCTTCCTACTCGGAATGAGCTTTGGTAGTGGGATTTGATTTTTCTTTCAGTTTATTTGGATTATTCCAGGGTTCTAATCCAGATTCTATGTTTCGTCCATTTGGATGTGTTAAACCTCGTTATATTTAAGACTCAATGAAATGCAATTTCCCCTTTGTCATTCCTGATAATTTCCTTTTTGTTTTTCTTTTCTTTTCTTTTCTGTACAATTCTTTTTACCCTGGCTCTAATGACATGGCATGCATAAGGAATCCTCAGCCCAGTCTTAAAAATCAATCTGATTCCGAAATAATAGTTCAAGAAGTAGATTGTGACTACGAATCAGAATACGATGAGGATGAAGCCTTCGAAGAGATTAGTAAGGAGTTAATTCACTTCGAAGAAAAACCCAAACCCAACCTGAATAAAACATAAGCCGTCAATTTAGGGGATATAGATAATATCAGAGAGACTAAAATAAGTGTCCATCTCGGGCCAAAGATCCGGGAAGAATTAATCAAAGCACTCATCGAATACAAAATTGTTTCTGCATGGTCGTATGATGACATGCCGGTTTGAGCACTGATTTAGTGGTCCACAAATTTCCCACTGATCCAGGGTTTCCTCCCGTCAAGCAAAAGTTGAGGAAATTCAAAACTGATATGAGTGTGAAGATTAAAGAAAAAATCACCAAGCAGTTGGATGCAAAGGTTATTCGAGTTACTCGATATCCTATTTGGTTGGCTAATGTCGTGCATGTGTCGAAGAAGGACGGCAAAATCAGAGTATGCGTCGATTACCGCAATCTTAACAAAGCAAGTCCGAAGGATAACTTCCCCTACCCAATATCCATATTTTGATCGATAATTGAGCCAAGTGTGAGATTGGATCTTTTGTGGATTGCTATGCCGGGTATCATCAGATTCTAATGGATGAAGAAGATGCAGAAAAGACGACATTCATCACGCCATGGGGAACTTATTGCTATCGGGTAATGCCATTTGGTTTGAAGAACGTTGGGGCAACTTACATGAGGGCGATGACTACTGTGTTTCATAATATGATACACAAAGAGATTGAGGTATATGTAGATGATGTGATCATAAAATCAAAGCATCAGGCCGACCACGTTGGGGATTTGAGGAAATTCTTCCAGAGGCTTCGCAGGTACAACCTCAAGCTTAATCCTACCAAGTGCGCATTTGGTGTTCCATCCGGAAAGCTGTTGGGGTTCATAGTCAGCCGTCGAGGCATTGATTTGGACCCGTCAAAGATCAAAGTTATCCAAGAATTGCCGCTTCTAAGGAACAAGACTGAGGTGATGAGTCTGTTAGGGAGGTTGAACTACATCAGCAGTTTTATTACTCAGCTCACGACAACTTGTGAGCCTATTTTCAAGTTGCTGAAGAAGGATGATGCGGTCAAGTGGACGGATGAGTGTCAAGAAGCATTCGATAAGATAAAAGGATACTTTTCAAACCCACCCGTGCTGGTTCCACCAAAACCAGAGAGACCTTTGATTCTTTACTTAACAGTCTTGGAAAATTCATTTGGCTGTGTACTGGGGTAGCATGACATCACCGGCAGAAAGGAACATGACATCTACTATCTTAGCAAGAAGTTCACGGCTTATGAGGTTAAGTACACTCATCTGGAAAGGACATGTTGCGCCCTAACTTAGGTGGCTCAGAAATTGAAACATTATTTGTCATCCTACACTACTTACCTTATTTCGCGCTTGGATCCGTTGAAGTATATCTTTCAAAAGCCTATGCCGACAGGAAGACTTGTGAAGTGGAACATTTTGCTCACAGAGTTTGACATCATCTATGTGACTCGGACTGCGATAAAAGCCCAAGCATTGGCCGATCATTTGGCCGAGAACCCGGTCGATGATGAGTACGAGCCATTAAAAACTTATTTTCCCGATGAGGAGGTGATGCATATTGATAAACTGGAGCAAATTGAAAAACTAGGCTGGAAACTTTTCTTTGATGGGGCTGCCAACATGAAAGGAGTTGGAATAGGGGCTGTGCTCATTTCTGAAACAGGACATCACTACCCTGTTACGGCTCAGCTTCGGTTCTATTGTACCAACAATATGGCTGAATACTGTAGACATGTGATTTTTGACCCTCCCCGAGATTTTTCATATTTTAGCATGTAAATATTTAATTTAGGCCTAATATAGCATCAAATTCAAGAAGAATGGGAAACATGAGATTTGAAGCTCATACCGTACCGACAATGTTTACATGATCTTTGTCAACGGTTTCGATCAGTGGAGTTCAGGCATATTCCGAGGGTCCATAATGAGGTTGCCGATGCTTTGGCTACCCTGGCATCAATGTTACACCATCCGGACAAAGCGTATGTCGATCCTCTGCATATTCAAGTCCGAGATCAGCATGCTTACTGTAACATGGTAGAAGAAGAACTTGATGGTGAACCGTGGTTCCACGATATCAGGGAGTACATCAGAATTGGGATATATCCAGTACAAGCCACGAGGGTCAAAAGAGAACAATTCGACGGATGGCAAGTAGGGTTTTCTTAAGTGGAGGAGTTTTGTATAAAAGAACTCTAGACCTTGGATTGTTAAGATGCATAGATGCTAGACAAGCTATGTCTATCATATCCGAAGTACATTCGGGTGTCTACGAACCACATATGAGCAGATATGTGCTGGCAAAGAAAATTCTTCGAGCAGGTTATTATTGTCTCACCATGGAGCGAGATTGTATCAGTTTTGTGCGCAAATGTCATCAGTTCCAAGTACATGGAGATTTAATTCATTCTCAGCCATCCGAGTTGCGTACAATGTCCGCACCATGGACCTTCGTTGCTTGGGGTATGGATGTCATTGGACCAATTGAGCCAACAACATCCAATGGGCACAGATTCTTCTGGTAGCCATTGATTATTTCACCAAGTGGGTTGAGGCCAAAACTTTCAAATCGGTGACCAAGAAAGCAGTGGTCGATTTTGTTCACTCAAATATCATCTGTCGATTTGGAATCCCAAAGGTGATCATCACGGATAATGGTGCTAATCTTAACAGTAATTTGATGAAAGAGGTATGTCAACAGTTTAAGATTACACATCGCAATTCTACCCCATATCGTCCCAAGGCGAATGGAGCAGTCGAGGCAGCCAACAAAAATATAAAAAAGATACTTCGAAAAATGGTAGAAGGTTCCAGGCAATGGCATGAAAAATTACCATTTGCATTGCTGGGTTATCGCACTACTATCCGTACTTCAGTATGTGCAACTCCTTATTTGTTGGTATATGGCACTAAAGCAGTAATACCTACAGAAGTTAAAATCTCGTCCTTTCGGATTGTCGCTGAGGCTGAGATTGATGATGATGATGAGTGGGTCAAAACCCGTTTGGAGAAGTTGAACATGATTGATGAAAAAAGATTGGCAGAAGTATGTCATACCCAATTATATCAAAAGAGAATAGCAAGAGCATACAACAAAAAGGTGCGACCCCGGAAGTTTGAAGTAGGTCGGCAAGTGCTGAAGCGTATTCTTCCACACCAGGTTGAAGCAAAAGGCAAGTTCACCCCAAATTGGCAAAGGTCATTCATTGTGACCAGAGTATTGTCCAATGGTGCTTTATGTTTAACAGATATCGAAGGAAAATGCATAGACATGGCTATCAATTCTGATGCAGTCAAGAGATATTATGTATGATTTCTTTGGTATATTTGTTGATTGTTTGCATTTGGCATTGGTTCGAAGATTGGAATGATGAAGACAATTTGTTCTACTATCTAAACACTTTACCCTTTGTTTCCTCCTTCTGAGCCGTATTTGTTTCTTTCATACCCCTCTTTTAGAATCAATAACAAAAAGAAAAGGAAAAGAAAGAAAAAAAAAAGTGAAAAAAGAAAGTATAACAACAAGGAAATTCCGGTGTGAACTACGTTTGACCTGATTCCTGTTAAGGATACGTAGGCAGCCTCACGGCTTGGTCATAGTAAAATAAAAGTAAAAAGATCCCCAAGCAAGAAACTAGGGCAGAAGTTGTATTTGTAATAAGAAATGTGATTCCAAAAGTTGTAATTCTGAACCATTTGAAGTTGTTTTGAGCCCGTTTTATACCCTTTTCTTTCCAAACATATCCAAAAACCCACATGGTTGTCCAAAGAAAGACCTCCCGATCAGTCTTAGAAAGATGCCAAATCAAACAAGTAAAGAGAATTCATATCAGGGGCAACACTCCGGTTTAATCAAGAGAAATCAAAAAATGAGAGAGTCTTATTGGTGAAAACCCTCATGGTCACCATAAGGCGACGAAAGATGAGAGAAAGTAAAAATGAGAGAGTCTTATCGGTGAAAACCTTCACAAGCACCATGAGACGACAAGTAATCGAGGAATTAACAAATGAGAGAGGTTTGTCGGTGAAAACCCTTCAGGGCACTGCAAGTCGAACAAGGTCCGTAAGTTGGCGAAAAGTAAATTGAGTTGTGGAAATCTTGGATTACAAAGTAAAACAATTGGAAAGGAGATTGGTTAAATAGACTGGGCTGATTAATCCAAACTGCATACCATGATCATCATTGTCAGTGACTCCCCTCAGATAAGTTTCTTTTCCTATCTCCAACAGTCATCCAAATTTGGATTTTTCTTCTTTATTCTTAATTCCCAAAATCATCGCATTTCATTGTTGTTAATTTTAATCCTCTAAAGCTCTTCCAAGGTTAGCCTTGTAAGAAGGAATTTCAGAGTTTACTACCAATTTCGAAATTGCACAAAGCAAAATATGGCTAGAACATGCCGGAGATAATATGATTAAAAGTGGGACATAGGGTGTAAGCAAAAGTTATATCGGTGGAATGGTTCAGTAATGTCGTGGGAGATGTACGGGTTCAGGCAGAAAGGTCAGAAGTGGATAACAATAGTTGGGGGATCCTACAGTTAAGGATCAATTAGAAGGTCAAAACAATCTTTCGACCAGTTCGAGGCAGTCGGTCGAAGCAAAGCATGGCAAAGAGAAAATCATCCCCAGCAAGAATGCCACAACTAACCACCATGTTTTAAACTGACAAGATTTTCTTTGATTTGAAACAAGGGAAAAGATGGCATTTGTTTTAGGAAATCATCCATAAGGAGAACAAGTACCAGGCAGGTTTGATTGTAGAATTCTCATGACCCTCCTAGAAAATGGGACCTAGTTTAAAAATCGAAACAATCGTAAATAGCAAAATCTAGCATAAATGTACCCCAAAGGAATATAAGTTGGTTTCAAAGTTTGCATGTTTAAGATAGGATTCAATTAGGAGTTCTCAGGGCCCTCCTGGATAATGGGACTTAACTTTAATTCGAAATATTCATGAGTACAATATCTATCATAAGCTCTACTTTGTGAAAATATAAGTTGGTTTGAATTTTTCATTTTTTAAGACAAGACTCAATTCGAAACTTTAGGACCCTCCTGGAAAATGGGACCTAGGTTAAAATCCAAAATAATCATAAGTAGTAAATATAGGACAAATGTGCACCAAAAGGAATATAAGTTGGCTTCAAAGTTCGCATAAGAGTTTTCAGGACCCACCTGAATAATGGGACGTAACTTTAAGTATTCCATTAGATAAGTAAGTGTTGTTATAAGAGAGTACAGTTTAGCGTTGAACTTGTCATTCGTAAGATAAGCTTTAATTCGAAATTTTAGGACTCTCCTGGATAATGGGATGCAGCTTTAAGACTGTCTTAGATAACAAGATATGACGGAAGTCATACCTCTAAAAAATATAATGTAGCTTTGGAAACTTACTAGAGATTTTCAGGACCCTCCTGGATAATGGGATATAGCTTGTAGATTGTTAAAGATATTTGGTAAAAGGATTCAATTAACACTTACATATGCGCCCGACTACCAAATTGGGGCAGAAAATTTTCTTTTGTTGTCTATTTTGCTGAAGTCAGATGCACGTCCGAAGAATAGGGAAGAACAACACAGATATTAAAGATAAAAATCAGAGCATGACCAAGTAATCAGGGGCCACCTAGAGAACAAGGGAAAACAAATCAAGTTTCAAGGAAGATTGGCACAAGTATTGGTAATCAGGCGCCCACCTGGAGAAACGAGGGAGAACAAATCAAAGAAAGGCAGTTGCAAGAAGAAGATGATTCAAATTTCAGAAATTAGGCATCCACCTGGAGAACAAGGAAAAGCAGTTAAAAATTCAGTAATCAGGCATCCACATGGAGAACAAAGAAAGACAGTTGAAATATCAATAATCAGGCATCCACCTGGAGAACAAGGAACAACAGATAAAGTATCAACAATCAGGCATCCACCTAGAGAACAAGGAACAACAGTTGAAGTATCGGCAATTAGGCGTCCACCTGGAGAACAAGGAAAAGCAGTTGAAGATTCAGTAATCAGGCGTCCACCTAGAGAACAAGGAACAACAGTTCAAGTTTCAGCAATGAGGCGCCCACCTGGAGAGCAAGGGAGAACAGTTCAAGTTTCAGCTTTCAAGTTCTTACTGATATTTGGAGCTCACCTAGAGAACAAGGGAATACATTTCAAGTTTCAGTAGTCAGGAGCCCACCTGGAGAACAAGGGAATACATTTCAAGTTTCAGCAGCCAGGAGCCCACCTGAAGAACAAGGGAATGCAATTCAAGCTTCAACAATCAGGCTCCCACCTGGAGAGCAAAGGAATACACTTCAAGTTTCGGCAATCAGGCGCCCACTTGGAGAGCAAGGGAATACAATTCAAATTTCAAATAATCAGGAGCCCGCCCGGAGAACAGAGGAAAGGAAACAATAGTCAAAGGAAGACATTTAAAAGGTTCAGCAATCAGGTACCCGCCTGGAGAAAAAGGGAAAGCATTTCAAAAAATACCATTCAAGTCAGCCACAAAGGAACTTCTGAAGAAAATACAAGTCAACAAGGCAACAACAGTCACAAAACCAAGTTTGAAAATAAATCTTTGTAAAGCATAGATTATAGCTTAGTCTAGCTTCTTCATTTTGTCATGGTGTAATAAGGAGGTCAGTACGCAGAATCAGCAGCAGCAGCAGTAACAGTGAAACCACAGCTTCATGGTAGTCCCAGCTACCGAAACTTCCCGAACTACACGTGACCTGATTCCTTTATAGACAAGGATATGTAGGCAGCTCAGATACCAATGCTCGGTCGTATTTCCATTTTCTCTTAGTTTTAGTCCCTCCAAATAAGGGTCGGGTCAAAAAACCTGTCTAGTCATTCTTTGTCTGAAAATTCTTCGCGTTTCCAGTCAAAGAGGGGCAGCTGTAGACATGTGATTTTTGGCCCTCCCCAATATTTTTATATTTTAGCATGTAAATATTTAATTTAAGCATAATATAGCTATTTCAACTCATTTTGACTATTTCACTTTATTTTCTCTTAGAAATAATAATTAAAAAAAATACTTTCCATTATTAGTTAATTTTAGTTTATCTTAACTTTGATAAAATTGAAAAAAATAGACAAAAGAAAATGTCACATGGGTTTAAATTAAGATGTACGTAGTATAAGTGGTTAATACATAGTATTTTTGCTTTTCTCAAAAACATTTCGTTACCGTGCAAAGTTTATGTGTTATTTTCTTTTAATTTAATTAACTAGTTATATTTTGATATTTCAAAATTTTCTCCTGCCAAGTTCAAGAAACAAAGGTCCCGTTAGTTTTTTTTTATTTTAATTTTGTTCTTTTTCTTTAACAAACTTCTGGAACCTCACGTTATTTTTTTAAGAAAAAGCATACACAGTACACATTCTTGCAAATTCACTCTAATATTAGACCACCCACATTCATCATCTCACCATTTGCACACTCCATTCAATTCAATGACTTCACACTCACACCCTATTCAATTCAATGCCCTCAAACTCACACTCCATTCTTTCACATTATAGTGCATACTCACGATTTAAAAATGACACCCACCAATTTTTGTTTGACACTTTTTCAACGCATGAGCCCACACAAATCTTCTTTTCCAACATAATCAAAATCCATCTGCACACATTATATATATAATCCACTTACATTTGGAAAGAAGAGAGGATATCAGATTTGAGACCCATTCCCTTCCAAAAAAAAGAGCAACGACGCTCTCTGGCGAATGACAAAAAATAATGTCGATCCCCTCCCATCATCTTCTTTCGGCTCTTCTTCAATCTTGATTAGATAGAACTTTCTTTATTTCATTTACACCTAGACTCACTCATACAAAACTTCACAAACACACAACAAATACATTTAAAAAATCTGGGTGCCATTTCCATCACAAGGGGACTTTTTCCTCACATCTCTGTTTGGATTTGTAAGCCTAAAAATAGCAACTACTCCTTCTTTAGCCGTTGTTTCCCCTCCCAAATGACACCATGAAATCCTCCTATCTTCCACCATATCCAGCTAAAAATAAATAGCAAAAACGCAGCAACTCCGAGAGCTGAGTTCGGGGTCGGCGTCGAGCTTCTCTGTTTGGGTCTCGGTCGTGGTCTGTTTGTGCGAGAGCTTAGCAGTTCGTTACCCCTTATGTATTGAAGATTATATTTCAACTATTAAAAGGTCTGTTTCAATCACTTTCTTCCCTTCTCATGTTTTTATGTTCGTGACTAGTTCGGCATATTTGCAAGCGAATTGATTTAACAAGTTATATCATGCTTCATTAGTCATTTATTTTGTTGGATGCTATAAGTCGTTGGCTCTAATATAAGTTCATGTAGGCTTAATTTGTTGAGTTTGAATTGCTGTTAATTAGCATTATATTCTGTTAGTTTATCTTATTTGGAGTTTTTTTTATATAGTTTGTGTGTTGTTTATGTGAGCAGTGAAGACTTCATTGTTAAAAGTCAAGAACTCATCGAACAGTTAGACCAGTAGTTATTCTAGCTTCATATTCTGAGGGCATGACATTGGGTGCATAATCATGGGAGACATTCTGTGTAACGTTTTCTATTGCTAAATGGTTGTTAAGTAATGTTTTTCAGTTGGTCTTTTGTTATGATAGTATACATTGGAAACGAACTAAAAGTAGGCAAAAAATGGATATTGTCTTACAACAATTTATAAAATTGGATTTGCATGGAAAGTGTTTTCGTTACTGGTTTTGGTTTTTGCTTTATGAAAGCATAAATATTGAATGATGATTGGATAATAATAATACTAATGATTATTAGCTTTACAAGGATATATATGAGAAAATTTTGGAAAATATCTACTGCTTGTGGATGGAACATTTAAGAAGCTACATGCATAGATTTTTTTTTATTATTTAGTACATAAAATATAATTTTCAATCATAACCCGTGGCCCTCGCTTAATTAATATTTTTATCCTTAGAAATTGAGGCCCATCATTTAGCGAATTTTTTCATGGCCCTCGCAAAGTTGAAAGTGTGTAGTGGCTTTAGACGCGTTATTTTAATAATTTTCCTTCCTAAACTCGGGTGCGCATTTATGTGACCCAAATCCAAATCTCAACAACGTTAGATAAAATGTGTTGCGAACCGCTGGTGCATTTATGTAGCGTTGCTTACGATGTGTTTTAAATAATTTTGAATTTTTCCCGAAATATTAAAAACGGCTAAAACAATAGCACCTTTTGCTTTTGCTTTTGCTTTTGCATTTGACTATTATACTCCATGTCAGGTGCTGTTGTGGTCCTATACACATAATGCTTTCATTTCACCTTGTAATATTTGTAATATGATTTGCAAATCAGTAGAAAGTATTTTTTTTTTTATTCATTGATTGCTCCTACTTTTGAAAGTGGGTCTCTGCTTTTAGTTTTGATTTTTTTTAGAATAAAAAAGAAGAAAGCAAATTTATAGTACTAACATTTATATCGTTTTATTGTGTTAGTTAAAACACCAAATAATGCCTTATTTTCATAGTGCCTAACCATTTTATGATATGATACAATTGTTGAATCATATTAGAGCCGTGTTTCTTTTTTATTTGTTTGTTACATGTCCTTTTCGTGGTATAATATAATATACTTAATTCCGTGTGCACAACTTTTGATTACCCAGAAATTTAGGTAATTCTTTCCTTATTTTAGAATAGTATTTTGTATTAGGATTGAATTGGTCCTAACGACAATAATGAAAAGGCGATTTAATATATTATTGTGATTATGTATACGTGCGCGTAACATAATTATGAATTCCGTTCTAAAAAAAATCGAGGTATGCGTTCACGCAACTTCGATCAAATTTTTCTTTACTTATTAATAAAGCGTTAATTAATTGTCGACACATTCACGTGACATGATTTTTAACGCGCCAAAATAAAAGAGTATACGTACGCGTAACTCAATTCTTTGATTACCAATAATTCAAGTAATTTAAAAGCGGTAAAAAGATTATCGCACATAGGTCTTAAAAATGAGTAGTTAAATAATTTAAGCTAAGTATAAATTGCTAAGAGACCGTGCTAGAACCACGGAAACCGGGGGTGCCTAACATCTTCCCTCGGGTTAACAGAATTCCTTATTCAGAATTTCTGGTTCGCAAACTTCAAAAGGAAAGTCAAACTTCCTCGACTTGGGATTTTAAATCGGTGACTTGGGACACTATAAAATTATCCCAAGTGGCGACTTGAAAATAAATAAAATAATCTCATTTCGAATAATGTCACTTAAATTGAAAAAACTTCCCATATACCCCTCGGGTGTGTAAAAAGGAGGTGTGACAGCGGTGACCACTAGGAGCGGTAGAGGTGGTGAAGCAAGTACCTCCAAGCAAAAGCAAGTTGTGAGTGATGATGTTGAAGTGCAAAATGATGATGATTCTATAGTTGTTGGGCAAGTGAGTGAAGAGAAGTTGGATGGTGAGGTGAGAATTGATATTCAGGATATTGAGGAGGAGACTCAAAATGACGTGAACCCGTCTAGGGAACACGTTATAAACATACCGAAAATGGTTATGCCTAAAGCCAAAGCTCCTTTGCCAAGGCCTCCTCCACCTTACCCTCAAAGACTTGAAAAGCAGAAAAGTAAAAACCAGTTCAAGAAGTTTATTGAGATGATGAAAAGTTTGTCGATCAATGTGTCCTTGGTGGAAGCTCTTGAGCAAATGCTGGGATACGCCAAGTTTATGAAAGACCTGGTAACTAAAAAGAGATCTATGGATTCTGAGACCATCAAAATGACTCATCAATTGAGTGCTATTGTGCACTCGATGGCTCCAAAGCTTGAAGATCCCGGTGTATTTACCATTACATATACCATTGAGAGTGCGGATTTTGCAAAGGCATTGTGTGATTTGGGAGCTAGTATAAATTTGATGCCTTACTCCATGTTCAGAACTTTGGGTATTGGTCAATCGAGAGCTACCTCCATGAGATTGCAAATGGCCGATAGAACAATGAAGAGACCGTTTGGTATTATTGATGATGTTCTTGTCTGGGTGGACAAGTTTATTTTGCCTGCTATTTGTGATTTTGGACTGCGAAGTCGACTATGAGGTGTTGATAATATTGGAAAGACCTTTCCTTGCAACAGGGAAGGCATTGGTTGATGTGGAAGCAGGGAAGCTTGCCTTCCGGATGAGTGACGAAAAAGTTGTCTTCCATGTGTGTAAATCAATGAGGCAACCGAATAGTACTAAGGTTTGTTCTTTTGTGGATCATGTGACGGAGGTGATAGTTGATGACACGAGTGCCATGATCAATGTGTAGGATCCTTTGGAAGCGGCATTGTTGAACTATGATGTGACCGAGGATGAAGACCGGGTAGAGTGTGTCAATGACTTACACGGAATGGGTTCTTACTCCTATGAGCCCCGTAAACTCTCCTTGGATCTTGAGAACAGAAAGACTCTACCACCAAAGCCCTCCATCGAGGAACCTCTCGTGTTGGAGTTGAAGCCTTTACTTCCACACCTCAGGTATGAATTCTTGGGCCCTTGTTCAATTTTACCTGTTATTCTTTCTTCTTGCCTTACTAACGTGCAGGTAGATGCCACTCTTGAGGTGCTTCAAAGAAGGAAGAGGGCAATTGGATGGACTTTAGCTGACATTCGGGGGATAAGCCCCGCCTTTTGCATGCACAATATTATACTTGAGGATGATGCCAAGCCCTCCGTGGAATATCAAAGGAGGTTGAACGAATACAACAGGTCCTCAAGAAGGAAGTTATCAAGTGGCTAGATGCAGGGGTTGTGTATCCCATCTCGGATAGTGTGAGCACGTGATTTTTGCCCTACAAGAACTACTCCCAAAAATTCAAAATAAAATAATTTTGTGTTGCTTGTGATTTATTTGTACTTGTCTGTGCATGTTTATATTTACGTTAATTAAGAAAAATACAAAAAAATATGTGTTGCATGTGCATTTAGGATTTAATTTTATAAGTAGGAATTAATTAAACAATATTTGGATTTGCGAGAATGAAAGTCACAAAAAATATGTACTTGGCATTTTTTTTAGCATTTAACCTCCAACTGTGCGATTTTATTTTAGTTGGTATTTAATGGTGTGATAATTGTTATTAGAAGACAATTAAATTTAATAAGTTAACTTGGTTTATAATTTTAGAAAATAATTTAGGAAAAAATAAAAGAAAAGAGGAAGGAAATAAATCTGGGCCAATTTAATTAATTTCCCAAGCCCAAACACCCAACCCACCAGAAACCAGCCCAAATCACCCTTAGCTGGCCCAATCGACCAAGCCAACCAAATGACGTCGTATGGCCATGTTCAATCTGAACCGTCGATCTCCTAAGATCAAACGGTCAAGTCCACCCCCAGCATCGAAGAAACGACGTCGTCTCAAGCCTGTCGATCCAGGCCGTTCATTTCATTTGATCCAACAGCCGCAAATCGCCCCCATGCACCGACCCATTCCCGTCTAAAGACCGATCCGGTCTCGAGGTAAATAAAGCGACGTCATTTCCATTAATGAATGGATCCAAGCCGTTGATCTCATCAGATCGAGCGGCCTGGATTCATTCCGCCCCTTCATATATATACTTCAAACCATACCCCCCCCCCCAAAACCAAACCCCCCTCACCCCATCGTCTCTCTCAGACCCCTCAGAGACGACCCCTCAAAACCCTAGCCGCCACCAAATCCCTTCACCGTAAACCCGGCGGCAACGATGCCGGTGACCACAAAATTCACACCCCTGAACCTTCTAACCACCCTCAACACAAATCCCTACCCCTTTAACCTCGAATCATCCCGGTTTGTTTCGAATCTTCAATCGAAGATTCGAGCAAAACCCTAAACCTACCCAACCAGTCCCAAGTTCACACCTCAGCTCCACCTGACCTCCCTCATTCCCAAACCACCCCTACTTTGGCTTGAATCTTGCTAGAACTGGGAAAATTTTAAATCTATTGAAGGACCCTAGAGAGCCGAAACCTGGAACCTGTCCGAGTAAAGGGGAGATTTGAGGTCTTAACCGACTTTAGTCGAGCGTTCTCAGTCGAGAACACTCGATTAAGGTCCGTTTTGGCTTCAAAGTTTCAAGACGAAGTTCAGACTAAAACAGATGGGGTTTGGTCTGAAGTTTCGAGGTATTTCTTTTGTTTGCCTTTTTCTTTTGTTGTTGTTTTATTTCTGACTGATTAGTTCGTCATTTAGGTCAATTAATCCTCCTCCTCTTTCGGACCTTTTTCCGGTCCAGTTTTTCTCATCTTGGTCGATTGGCATGTGTTGAATCAATTAAATGGTCTCGTCGATTGACCCGTTCATGTCTGTAGTTCAGTTGTTCTCCTCAAGTTATTGGTTGTTGTTTTATCCTCCGACCTTTGTATTTTCAGCCTCAGGGCTCATAGCCAGTATACTTGTTGTTCCAGCATTTTGTTCGAGGTTAATTTAGAGTTATATTTGTTCCGAATATAGATAGCTTACTCTCATGCATCTATGTGAATCAATTTCTTGACCTTAATAGTCCAGTCTGACCATTGTCCTGAATCATTGAATCCCCATCTTGGTTGAAATGCTGTTGGATTTGATTTGAGTTCAATTGATGATTAAGTTTAATGATTCGAATCTGCTTGTTTGTTCTGCTGAGCTTGTTCTGATATGAATCTAACCTTTGTTGAATTGTCCTAATGTTGTTGATTGAGAGTTAGTTTCATGTATCTAATTAGTCAATTGATAGGCTTAAATTGGCTATAGCTGAGGTTTCATACAGGTTTAAAGTGATTGGGGTAGGATAGTAATCACAGGGGTTTAAGGGGATAATTTGGGACTTAAAAGTTTAAAAGTGTTTGGTTTAAGTGTTCTGTCCAGTAAGTGCTAAGGTAACATTAAATTAATGCATTTGTTTAAGTGCTAATGGGGAACAAAACATAATAGTAGGGGAAGGCTTAAAAGGGATTGATTAAAATATGTTGCCCATGCTTGTTTGAACATTAAATAAGGAAAGGACAAGGGATAATGAGGAAAAACATACTCTAGTGGAATTAAAAGAAGATCATGGGCAGAATTAGTTTCTTAATTCTGCCTGAGTGCTCTTGAGAGCTGGCAAGGTCAGTTGTTTGGGTATAAGTGGGAGATTTTGGACAGAGTTGAGGGGGGTCCTTTTTTGGTCTTGGAGAGGGTCTGTCTTTTGATCAGTGGAGAGAGTTTCAGAGTTTTGAGAGTTCTTTTGAAAGGCAGTCAGTTTTGGAACTAATTTCGAAAGCTTAAAGTCAGGTTTTGAGAGTTTAAAAGATCAGTTTTTGTAGTAGAATCTGGGCTTGACTCAAGCTCGGTTGAGTCTGTTTGTGGCTGTCTGGAACGTCAAATTGCTGCTGTGAACTGCTGTTGTATTGCTGTTCGTATTACTGCTGCTGCTGATCTTTCTTCTACTTTATTTCTGTTCCAATCCCAGGTACACAGCTTGACTTCAATAATTGTGAAGCTGAAATGTAAAGGATGAACTTGTAATTGAAGCCTGAAGATTTTAATTTAATTCAGTTTCTGATTTGTATATTTGAACATTTTTGTTCATTAAGGATGTTTAGACTCATGTTTATAGTCTCGTTGGCTGAACTGAACTGGGCTATGCAATAACTGGATTATAGGCTATTATAGCTTAGTTTTCTTGGATTGGTTTTCCCAGTAAATCACCAATTGTAGTTAATTCCTTGTTAGCTGGTTCTTGCACCTGTTGGGTACTGGTTGTAGCCAAATTCATGGTACAGAGTAGTTCATGACTAGTCATAGTAAATTTTGTGTTAAAGACCTTTGTGAATCTGTTTAGCGTAGTATAAGATAGAACTTGGAGTGGCTATTTTGTTTCATTCTCGACAGGTAATTTAAATATGACCAGGCTGTATAGGGATTGTAGTAGACTGCCAAAACTTCCCTGGATGGTTTACTACGGCTGTATTGTGTGACTTGATTTCAGTAGTTCTTTTAGAACCTTAGTTAAAAGGCCTACCTTGAATGTTTTAGTTCAGTAGTTATAAAATAGGTTTGAATGGTTTTTAGTCTCAATGTGTCTTTCAGCAGCTCTATTAAAAAACCGTGAATCATTAAAGTGGTTAGTGTTAGTTTATTTTTTTTATTATGACAGTTCTCAAGCATTGATTCGCTTCAATAATTGTAAAAACAAGTTCAAATAGTTTCGGATTTCATATAGTTCACTTCCGTATCCCAATAGTTTAAAATGCCAAGTTAATCGAGTACTAGTTCAGTACTGATAATGTAAATAAAGTACTGTTTGGGTCTGGGCCATCAGACGATTCATTTGTAGCTGATTGGGCTGCCCAGATTCGTGTTGCGATGTTCTCGTCTAGGCTCGAACCCCGGGCTCGTTGGGCTGCAAATGTCCTTGTAGGCCCAATGTTGGAGGCAACCTTCCTCATAGTAAGGTTGTCGACGTGTTAATTAATTAGGGCCTTTTCTTTAATTTTTAGAGACAAAATAAAAATAGCAAATCATAGTCGCTTTTAGGTTTTGCCTTTTAAATAATAAATGAGACGAGCCTCACCAAACAAAAATACATAAATTGCGGGGCCCTTAATAAATGGTTAAAAATGAATCATTTAGAATTCGGGATGGGCCGTTTAGTGAATTTCACGGCCCTCCCCAAAGATAACAACGCGCTAGTCATTTTAGACGCGCTTTTAATAATTTACTTTCTTAAACTCGGGTGCACATTTATGTGACCCAAATCCAAATCTCAACGGAGTCGAAATGTGTTAATAACCACGGGTGTATTGATGTGATGTGGTTCGAGATGTGTTTTCACGACGTTGCAATTCTCGTTAAAAAAAAATAATAATAATAATAAAAGCGGTAAAAAGATAAAATTTGCACATAGGTTCAACATGTATTAAAATCATATAAATAAGCCGAATATGACATTTGAGCGACCGTGCTAGAACCACGGAACTCGGGAATGCCTAACACCTTCTCCCGGGTTAACATAATTCCTTATCCGGATTTCTGGCTCGCGGACTGTAATACAGAGTCAATCTTTTCCTCGATTCGGGATTCAACCGGTGATTTGGGACACCATAAATATCCCAAGTGGCGACTCTGAATTAAATAATAAATCTCGTTTTGATTGTCCTTTAATTGGAAAAACTCTCCTACTCCCCTGCGGGTGCAAGTGAAAAAAGGAGGTGTGACAGCTCTGGCGACTCTGCTGGGGATAACACCGGAATTTCTGGTTCAGGGTTCAGAATTCGAGCTTTAAATAATTGTTATAACTGGCTTGCTTTATCTGATTTTTTTTACATGTTTGGGCCTAATGTGCTAAGTGATGCTTTTTACCGCTTTGATATTATCTGAACTGCATATAAACTGCTACGAAGTCCTTCTCTTTTCATCTTCGGGGATGTGCTCGCTGGTCGAGACTCTCTTTTCTATTAGTGTCATACCTTGAAATAAGAAAGAGGCTCGGACAAGTTACTAAGCGGATGGCCTTTTGGTTCCCGGTACGTAGCCCCCTCCTCGACTCGAGTTGTCCGCTCGAGTATACAGTCTAGAACAAATACCCAGGTTATGAACCTAGAATAACTTAGCTTCATGTCGGATCCCTAGTAGGAACATTTGTTTGCATCACGTACATTTGACTTTGGAGGCTCAACACAAGGGTTGGGTCTGTCTAGGACAGGTGTACCAAAAATGACAAAAGACCATCCTGATACATCTTACTTGCTACTTGTGCATTTGTTTGCTTCGGACTTGCATGCTGACCGGTTTTTTATATTTTGAGGAAAGAGAGATAGAGGTACGAAGGTTAAAAAGAGTTAATCGCTTGTTTTGAAAAAAAACAATGTCCAAATAGTGTCGAAACTCTGCCGAATTTTTGAGAAAATGAAAAAAAAAAAGAGGAAAAAATATAGTTTTATTCGCCAATGAAAAGAGTTTGGTTTTCAAAAGAAGTTTGTTTTATCAGCCCGAACTACGTCAGTTTGATTCTCACAGGGTGTGAGATACGTAGGCAACCCTCATCGGGTCCAACTTCACTTTTTGCGAAATTAGCCAAAAGAACAAAAAATTTATTTGAAAATAATTAGAGTGATGTCATTCTTGCTAGAAATAGCCGAATGTCCCTAAAAGGGCGCCGGAAGGCCATTTTTGCAAGAATAGCCGCATGCGGTCATTTTTTTAGGCTTTCACCGGTTAGCCGACACAGCCTTAAAATCTTCAACCCCGAGGTGCTGAAAGGCCGTATTGGCAAAACCGGGTCTTATTTTAAATGAAAAAAAGAAGAGAAAAGTGTCCATGTTATCTTTGAGTCAATTGAATCGTGATTTTTGCTTAACCACCCTAATAAATGTGCAGAATGAGCACAAGTCAGAATTTGCACGTAACAATTGTGAACAAGATCCCTTTGGAGTTGCACATGTGGTGGGATGACTTGGGCGAATCAGGGCGCGACACAGTCAATCTATACCTGGGAGGCCTCACTGGGTTGCTGAAGATTAATCCTAGGGGGGATATCATAAAGGCCTTGGTCGCATTCTGGGACCCGGCTCACAATGTATTTCATTTCTCAGATTTTGAACTTACCCCAACATTGGAAGAAATAGCCGGATACATCGGGGGTCCCAAGGTTCCTCTGAGACACCAGTACCTGATTGCTCCAAGGGCCGTAGCCGTACACAGGTTCCTAGACTCTTTGAAAATAAGTAGGGGGTCCACAATCCAGACTTGGCAGCTGGTTTTTGTACTTTGCGGTTTATATACAACAGATATGGCCACATAGGGGGGTTCAACAAGCAGGAAAACAAAATTTGTAGCAAAGGAAACCGCCTTAAGTGGGAAGAACATAGGTGTTTTGCATTCATGGTAGCCTTTTTGGGACTCCTGGTGTATCCTAGAAAAGACGGGAACATTGACATACGAGTATCTGGGGTTGTCAGCACTTTACTTACTCAGGCCAACAGCACCCTCGCACCCATGATAGTAGCTGAAATCTTCCGCGCTCTCACAGCCTGCAAAGCCGGGGGAGACTTTTTTGAGGGGTGCAACGCATTGTTGCAGATGTGGATGATCGAACACCTATGTCGTTATCCTCAATTTATGAGTTATGGGTCGACGGAGAAAACGTGCATAGAGGAATTTCCTACGAGGGTTGACGGAATCAGCTTACCAGAAGGGGTCACAGAATGGATAGCACGCCTCCGTTCTGTCACTGCCAGCCAAATAGAGTGGACATTTGGATGGCTACCTGCGGATGAAATCATATATATGCCAGCCACTGGACCCCATTTCCTTTTGATGGGGCTCAGGAGTATCGAGCCCTATGCCCCTTATCGAGTTTTGAGGAAGTTGGGGAGATGCCAAATAGTTCCGAAAGATGAAGATCTTAGTGGCCAAGTAGTCGAGATCGGGCCCAACGGACAATTTCATGAAGCAGCAGTCCGACAAATTTGGAGTGAGTGTCAATACTTAACAGCAAATACATGTGTACGTGATCGGTCCAAGGGTGAAGTTTTGCCGGGATACCTTGCTTGGTTTAGGAGAGAAAACGAGTTTGTGAGACCGGCCAAAAGACCCCATCTCCAGGAGTTCGTCAAGGCATCGCAAGAACAGTGGGATTGGTTGGCTAAAGAAGAGAGTTACAGGGCAGAAATAGGCAAGCTGAAGCAACAGATTAGAGACCTAGAATTTGAAAATAATCTGCAAGTTGACGCCGATCAGGGAGAAAAGAACAAATTGGCCCAAGAAAATGAGGCGCTGAAAGCCCAAATCCGACAAATGAGGATAGATGCTGACAACCAACAAAGGAGTCGATCGGATGAGCGGTTAATAAAAGGGTTGAAAAAGAAATCAGTGAGTGCCGAAATGATTTGAAGCAATCTGAGGGTACCATAGCATCACTCCAGGCACAATGGGCAAAAAGAATAAAAGAGCGCACATAGTACTTACAGCAGGCAAGGAAAGATTATGAAAAGACCATTGTCAGTCTAAAAAGGAAGGTGACCACCCTAGAGAGCAAGGCGGCTAAACAAGCCAAGGCTTTTGAAACCGAAAGTAAACACTGCTATAATCTAATGGCCTCGATGGAAGATGAAATACAGCAGTTACAGAAATGACATCTGCATGATTCTCGGGTTTTGAAGGCTAGAGGGGATCAGATAGAACACCTACTCCTAGAGAAAGACCGAACCAGGGACAAAATTTTGACTATTGCTCATGCTATTACCAGGAAATACCGGGTGTGTGAAAACATGACCCGCACTACTTTCTTCTCGACTGTGATGATATTTGTGAAGCAAATTATGTATGAATTGGAACAGCTGGAAAGGGACCTTACACCTAAACCCGCGGTGAGGCCGAATGACGCCCCGCGGGCACCCAAATTTAAAACTTTAATGTGTTCATAGTTTGAATCTGCATTTTCTTTTTCTTAGAGTCTGTTGTCTGTTAGAGTCTATTTTTTCTTTTGCATCAGAGTCTGTCCGAAGTTATTGCATTCGTACTTGGTTTGGTTTCGAGACTGTTATTTTCCTTTCCACAAGCATCTGATTTGTAATAGAATGTTTATTAATGAAAAATCGAAAATTTCCAAAAAAAAATTCTCTTTGCTTTTTGCACTTATATGTGACAGAACTACGCACGGTCTGATTCATGCAGGGACATGATACGTAGGCAATCTCTATAGGATTCGACCACCACTAAAAAAGAAAAAGGGGAAAATGAAAAATAAATAAAGAAGGACAGAATAAAGGAAGCTTAAAAGAAGGGGCACAATTATGAAAGGCCGGAATGGCACACGCAACCGAAGCAAACGCATGATAGAAAATGGTTAATTGCCTAGGTGCATTGCATCCCAACATGTAATTGCATATGTGTTAAACTCTAAAACTAACAAAGTTGTTGTTGTCCAGAGAATTCAAGCAGTTAGTTTATTTAGAAGATACTGGCACATTATCATTACCAAACCAGATCGAAGGGACCAATACCGGAAATCATGTCTATCCCAGATGTCGACACTAGTGTTGAGGTAGAGGAGTTGGATGTCTATAAAATGAAAGAGGAGATGCTCAAGCTTAAGCAACAGATGGCTGAAATGTACCAGGCCTAGTCCAAAGGGCAATCACCGCCAGCTTACCCAGCCAACCCGGCTTTTACCCCACCATTAGCTCAGTCTCAGGATCATCCCACCACCAATCCAGGTTTTCCCATTTATCAGCACTACCATGGCACTACTTCTCATACGCCACAAGCTCCACCACCAAAATCAATTCCATACCCTCCTCCACTAGTCACCCCTATCTTTGTGGCATCTCCACCAGCCGCACTCCATAAATCCCCGAGTGAACCTATGTTCCAAGCTCAGGACAACCAGTATTACCCCCCGGAGCTCACCTTCAAAGCGCTCGAAACCTATCCATATGATCCACATTCTGACCTACCGGGGAAAATAGAAAAACCGGCCAGAAATCCTGAACAGGAAGAGATGTTCAGAAAAATGAAAAGCATAGAACAATCCTTCAAGGATATGAGAGGGTTAGGAGGTCAGGTAAGTGTAGCTTACTAAGACTTGTGTTTGTTCCCAGATGTACAACTACCGGTGGGGTTCAAAATGCCCAAATTCGACTTGTACAATGAACACGGTGATCCGGTGGCTCATCTGAGAGGTTTTTGTAGCAAGATGAGGGGAGCATGCGGAAGAGATGAATTATTGATGGCGTATTTCAGCCAAAGTTTAAGTGGGTCGGCGTTAGAATGGTACACCAGACAAGATCATAGCAGGTGGTACACATGCGACGATTTGGCCCAAGCATTCGCTTGTCACTTTCAATATAATCTTGAGATCATTCCGGACCGACTGTCCCTAACCAAACTGGAAAAGAAGCATAGTGAAAGCTTTAGAGAATATGGTTTCCGGTGGAGTGAGCAGGCAGCAAGGGTAGATCCCCCAATGAAAGAGAGCGAGATGGTTGATTACTTTTTGCAGGCTTTGGAGCCGACCTACTTTGGACATCTAGTGTACGCAATTGGCAAATCTTTTAATGAGGTTGTAAAAATGGGAGGCATGGTCGAGGAGGGGCTTAAGTCCAACAAGATCATGAGTTATTCAGCGATCAAGGCAACCACCCAGGCCATTCAAAGTGGCACTGGGGTGTAATTGGGAAGAAAAAGAAAGAAGATGTCACGACTATTGAGTCCGGAGCCTGGTTCGGATCTAGAGGCCCGTCACCCTACTATAGTCAATCACGACCCTACCACCAAAATTACCCCCACACTTCATATAGCCCTCCACAACACTACTACCCACAACCAGATCTCCATTTTTCCGTCCATCATGCACAAGCCTATACCCAAACCCCGGCACACGCACAATGGCGTGCGCCGGCTCCATAAAATCCATACCCAGCTCCACAAAACACATATCCACCCCCAAGGGACTACAGAAATCCCCCCGGGACAGGTTTCTGACCAAACCAAGCCCTCAAGAATGAGAGGGCACAGAAGCAAAAACTTTCACTCCACTGGGGGAATCATATACCTGTCTTTTCCACAGATTGAGGCAGTTGGGCATGTTGAATCCAATTGAGCCTAAAATGCCAAATCCTCCCCCTAGAAATCTTGACCACTCAGTGAGCTGTGAGTACTGTTCCGGGGTCCCTGAGCATGATATAGAGAAGTGTTGGAAGTTAAAAATAGATGTGCAAGAGCTTATTAATACTCATCGGATCGAGGTTCAAGCCCTAGAAGCACCAAATATCAATCAGAACCCACTTCCAACTCACCATGAGACACACATGATTAAGTTGATACACAAAGAGGGGGAGCCCATGAAGCCCTCACAGACGGTAATGATGATTCGTTCCAGCGAAACCAGCTCAAAGGAAAAAGTAACCAGTGGGAATTCAGTGGTCCAGTTGAGAGGGGTAGATGATAAGCCAGCGGTGGTAGCCGAGAGAGGGTCGTCAAGCATTGTTGCAGTGAAACCAGAGAAAGTTAAAGTGGTAGTGCCAGGGGTCGCAAGTAAACCTATTGTGGTCGTGAAGGGTGCTCGCACAGAGCCTGTTATTATAAAACCAGTAACTCAGCTTCCAGTAATCAACAGCAAGGCTATTCCTTGGAATTATGAACGAGTGACGGTGATCTACAAGGGGAAAGAAGTCAAGGAAGAAGTTTGTGAAGCGCAAGGTTTGACTCACTCAGGAAGGTGTTTCTCTCCCGAGGAATTAAGAAGAGCTAAAATAATCCAACGCCGGTAAAGAAAGCGGTAACTAAAGAAGAGGCAGAGGAATTTTTGAGGAAAATAAAAGTGCATGACTATTCTATTGTAGAGCAGTAGAGGAAAACGCCCTCTCAGATCTCGTTACTCTCGTTGCTAATCCATTTAGATGAGCACCGTCAGTCACTGATGAAAATCCTGAATGAGGCCCATGTTCCCGACAAGATCTCGGTAAACCATCTGTAAAAGATAGCCAACAAGATTTTTGAAGTAAACAGAGTCACTTTTTCCGATGATGAATTGTCGGTAGAGGGTACTGAGCATAACAAAGCCCTTTACCTGACAGTGAAATGCGAGGACGCCGTAGTTACCTGGGTATTGGTTGACAATGGTTCAAGTGCAAACATTTGTCCTCTCTCCACTCTAAGCAAGCTGAAAGTAGAAGAGGAGAGGATCCATAAGAACAATATATATGTGCGGGGATTCGACGGCGGAGGAAAAGACTCAGTCGGGGATATAATGTTGGAGCTGACCATAGGTCCAGTAGAATTCACAATGGAATTCCAAGTGCTGGATATCATCATTTCCTACAATTTGCTGTTAGGGCGACTGTGGATTCACGCAGCTAAAGCAGTGCTATCAACACTCCATCAGATGGTCAAGTTTGAATGGGACAGACAGGAAATAGTGGTGCACGGCGAAGTTAATTCGTGTGCTCACAACATCACCATTGTACCTTTCATTGAAGTGGAAGATGACAAGGGACCATGGGTCTACCAAGTTACTGACGCAATGTCAGTCGAGAAAGTTACAGAAGGGAAGTGTATCCCAAGTCCGAAGATAAACGCCGCATCAGTCATGGTAGCATATGAAATGCTGAAGAATGGTTTTGTACCAGGAAAGGGTTTGGGATCAGAGTTGCAAGGCATCATACAGCCCGTATCTCTTCCTGAAAACTTGGGAACATTTGGTCTAGGATTCAAGCCCACCGCCGCAGATATAAAAAGAGCCAGGAAATTGAAACAGAGGGCATGGGTCCTTCCAAAGCCGGTCCCACGTCTTTCCAGATCATTTGTCAAGTCCGGTACAAGGAGTCGCCCAGTGACAGCAATTCCCAGTTCTGTGATTAATCCTGAAAAGGAGCTGATTGAAAGATTTGAGAAGTTGTTTGACACTGTGAATATGGTGGAAATTGGAGAGGGTTCTAGCAACACGGAGGTGCAATTGGTCGGACCAAAAACAAAGCTTAATTGGAAGGCTACTCCTCTCCCTACTCGGAAGGAGTCTTGGTAGTTTGCTTTGATTTTCCTTTAAGTCTGTACGGATTATTCCAGGGTTGTAATCCAAATTTCGTTTTTTTGTTTTGTTTTTCTTTTCAGTCTGTTTGAGTGTGCAAACTTTGTTATCTTTTATCATTCAATGAAATACAATTTCCCTTTCTTCATTCCTGATGGTTTTCCTTTTTGTTTTCTTTTTTATACAGTTCTTTTTACGCTAGTTCTAGTGACGTGGTATGCATAAGGAATCCTCAGCCCAGTCTTAAAAATCAATCTGATTCTGAAATGCTAGTTCAAGAAGTAGATTGTGGTTACAAATCAAAATACGAGGATGAGGATGAATCCTTCGAAGAGATTAGTAAGGAGTTAATTCACTTTGAAGAAAAACCCAAACCCAACCTAAATGACACAGAAGCCGTCAATTTAGGGGACACAGACAATGTCCGAGAGACTAAAATAAGTGTCCACCTCGAGCCAAAAATCCGGGAGGAGTTAGTCAAAGCACTCATCGAGTACAAAGATATTTTTGCATGGTCATATGACGACATGCCGGGTTTGAGCACTGATTTAGTGGTCCACAAATTGCCTACTGATCCAGCATTCTCTCCCATCAAGCAAAAGTTGAGGAAGTTCAAGACTGATATGAGTGTGAAGATTAAAGAAGAGGTTACCAAACAGTTGGATGCAAAGGTTATCCGGGTCACCCGATATCCTGTTTGGTTGGCTAATGTCGTGCCTGTGCCGAAGAAGGATGGCAAGATCAGAGTATGCGTCGATTACCGCAATCTCAACAAAGCAAGTTCGAAGGATAACTTCCTTCTACCCAATATCCACATTCTGATTGACAATTGTTCCAAGCACAAGATTGGATCTTTTGTGGATTGCTATGTCGGGTATCATCAGATTCTAATGGATGAAGAAGATGCAGAAAAAATGGTGTTCATCACGCCATGGGGGATGTATTGCTACCGGGTAATGCCATTTGGTTTGAAGAATGCTGGGGCAACTTATGTGAGAGCAATGACTACTGTATTTCATGATATGATACACAAGGAGATTGAGGTATACATAGATGATGTGATCATAAAATCAAAGCATCAGGCCGACCACGTCGAGGATTTGAGAAAATTCTTCCAGAGGCTTCACAGGTACAACCTCAAGCTTAACCCCGCCAAGTGTGCATTTGGTGTTCCATCCGGAAAGCTGTTAGGATTCATAGTCAGTCGGCGAGGCATCGAGTTGGACCCATCAAAGATCAAAGCCATACAAGAATTTCCCCCTCCGAGGAACAAGACTGAAGTGATGAGTCTGTTAGGAAGACTGAAGTGATGAGTCTGTTAGGAAGACTGAACTACATCAGCAGGTTTATTGCTCAGCTCATGACAACTTGTGAGCCTATTTTCAAGTTGTTAAGGAAGGACGATGCGATCAAGTGGACTGATGAGTGTCAAGAAGCGTTTGACAAGATAAAAGGTTACTTGACAAACCCACCCGTGCTGGTTCCGCCAGAACCAGGAAGACCTTTGATTCTTTATTTGACAGATTTGGAAAATTCATTTGGTTGTGTACTGGGGCAGCATGACGTCACAGGCAGGAAAGAACAATCCATCTATTATCTTAGCAAAAAGTTCACAGCTTACGAGGTTAAGTACACTCACCTGGAAAGGACATGTTGCGCCCTAACTTGGGTGGCACAGAAATTGAAACATTATTTGTCATCCTACACTACTTACCTCATTTCGCGTTTGGATCCGTTGAAGTATATCTTTCAAAAGCCTATGCCGATAGGAAGACTCGCAAAATGGCATATTTTTCTCACAGAGTTTGACATAATCTATGTGACTTGGACGGCGATGAAAGCCCAAGCATTGGCCGATCATTTGGCCGAAAACCTGGTCGATGAAGAGTATGAGCCACTAAGGACTTACTTTCCTGATGAAGAGGTGATGCATATTGATGAACTAGAACAGGCTGAAAAATCAAGCTGGAAACTTTTCTTTGATGGGGCTGCTAACATGAAAGGAGTCGGAATAGGAGTTGTGCTTATTTCTGAAACAGGGCATCACTATCCTGTTACGGCTCAGCTTCATTTTTATTGCACCAATAATATGGCCGAATACGAGGCATGCATTTTGGGTATGAAGCTAGCTGCAGACATGAATGTCCGGGAAGTTCTAGTCTTGGGAGACTTGGATCTTCTGGTGCACCAAATTCAAGGAGAATGGGAAACTCGAGATCTGAAGCTCATACCGTACCGACAATGCTTGCATGATCTTTGTCAACGGTTTAGATCAGTGGAGTTCAGGCATATTCCAAGGGTCCATAATGAGGTCGCTGATGCTTTGGCTACCCTAGCGTCAATGCTGCACCATCCGGACAAAGCCTATGTCGATCTTTTGCACATTCAAGTACGAGATCAGCATGCTTACTGCAACATGATTGAAGAAGAATTGGATGGTGAATTGTGGTTCCATGATAAGGAATACATCAGAATGGGAATATACCCAGTGCAAGCCACGGGGGATCAAAAGAGAACAATTCGACGGTTGGCAAGCAGATTTTTCTTGAGTGGAGGAGTTTTGTACAAAAGAACACCAGACCTAGGATTGTTAAGATGCATAGATGCTAGACAAGCTACATCTGTCATGTCTGAAGTACATTCAGGAGTCTGTGGACCACATATGAGCGGATATGTGTTGGCAAAGAAAATACTCCGAGCAGGTTATTATTGGCTCACCATGGAGCGAGATTGTATTAGTTTTGTGCGCAAATGTCATCAGTACCAGATACACAGAGATTTGATTCATTCTACACCATCGGAGTTACACACAATGTCAGCGCCATGGCCCTTCGTCGCTTGGGGCATGGATATCATTGGACCAATTGAGCCAGCAGCATCCAACGGGCATAGGTTCATTCTGGTAGCCATTGATTATTTCACCAAATGGGTTGAGGCCAACACTTTCAAGTCTGTGACCAAGAAGCAGTGGTCGATTTTGTTCACTCACATATCATCTGTCGATTTGGAATCCCGAAGGTGATCATCACAGATAACGGTGCTAATCTTAACAGCAATTTGATGAAAGAAGTATGTCAACAGTTTAAGATTACACACCGCAATTCTACCCCATATCGTCCCAAGGTGAATGGAGCAGTTGAGGCAGCCAACAAAAACATAAAGAAGATACTTCGGAAAATGGTAGAAGATTCTAGGCAGTGGCATGAAAAATTACTATTTGCGTTGCTGGGTTATTGCACTACTGTCCATACTTCGGTAGGTGTAACTCCTTATTTGTTGGTATATGGAACTGAAGCATTAATACCGGCGGAAGTTGAAATCCCATCCATTCGGATTGTCGCTGAGGCTGAGATTGATTATGATGAGTGGGTCAAAACCCGTTTGGAGCAGTTGAACTTGATTGACGAAAAGAGGTTGGCAGCTGTGTGCCTTGGCCAGTTATATCAAAAAAGAATGGCAAGAGCATACAACAAAAAGGTGCGTCCCCGGAAGTTTGAAGTGGGCCAGCAAGTGCTGAAACGCATCCTTCCACATCAGGCTGAGGCAAAAGGCAAGTTTTCCCCGAATTGGCAAGGGCCATTCATTGTAACCAGAGTATTGTCCAATGGTGCTTTATGTTTAACAGATATCGAAGGAAAATGCATAGACATGGCTATCAATTCTGATGCAGTAAAAAGATATTATGTATGATTTCTTTGGTACAATTGTTGATTGTTTGTATTTGGCATTATTTCGAAGATTGAAATGACGAAGGCAATTTGTTCTACTATCTAAACACTTTACCCTTTGTTCCCCTTTTTGAGCCTTATTTATTTCTTTCATACCCCTCTTTTGGAATCAATAACGAAAAAGAGAGAAAAGAAAGAAAAGAAGCAAAAAAATATAACAACAGGGAAATTCAGTGTGAACTACATTTGACCTGATCCCTGTTAAGGGTACGTAGGCAGCTTTACGGCTCGGTCATAGTAAAATAAAAGTCGGAATATCCCCAAGCAAGAAACTGGGGCAGAGGTTGTATTTGTAATAAGAAATGTGATTCCAAAAGTTGTAATCTTAAACCCATGTCAAATTATTTTGAGCCTTTGATACCCTTTCTTTCTAATCCCATCCAAAAGCCCACATTACGGTCCAAAGAAAGACCTTCTGATCAGTTTTTCGAGAGATGACAAGTCGAACAAACAGAAGTGATTCATATCAGGATAATACTCCGGTCCAAGCAGGGAAAATAATGAAAATGAGAGAGTCTTAGTGGTGAAAACCTTCACAGGCACCATAAGGCGACGAAAGTTGAGAGAAATAAAATGAAAGAGTCTTATTGGTGAAAAACTTCACAGGCACCATAAGGCGACGAGAGTCGAGAGAAATGAGAGAGTCTTATCAGTGAAAACCCCTCGAAGGGCACTATAAGGCGACAAGGAATTGAAAGTGGACAAATGAGGTAAGGTTGACAGAAATGATCCGTCGAGGCATCAAGCCGAACAAAGATGTTGATTCGGCAAAAGAGTTGAGTTGCAGGACCGTTTTGAAAGGCAAAGTAAGGCCATCAGAAAGATGGATTGATATAATAGACTGGGTTGATTAATCCGAAATGCACGACATGATCATTGAGATCGGTTATACCATTCAGATAAGTCCTTTTCCTTTTCTTCTCTTCAAACAATTCTTTAGGAAGAATTTTCTTTTTATCTTTGGAAGTCATCATCTTTCATTTCTTTTGGTTAAAGATTTTTTTATATATATAGTAGTTTGTTTTTGAGAAGGATTTTCGGAGCTTACTACCAGTTTCCAATATGGTGCAAAGTAAAATGTGGATAGGACAGGCTGAAGATAACGTGACGGGACAAAAACGACGTCATTATAAGACCAAATGATGGATTACTCTAAGATGTCGTGGAAAGTATGGAGTAAAAGTGGAAAACAACGGTTGAGAAGTTGGTGAATACAGAAGTATCAAGAAGGTCGAAAGTTACCAGCCAAGTTTCAAGATAGCCGAACAACGCAGAGCATGGAAAAAGAAAAAGGGAAAACCATCCCCAGCAGAAACGCCCCCCACATTTTAAACTAACAAATTTTCTTTGATTGGAAGCAGGGACAGGAAATGTTATTGATGACGGAAAGACATGCCACAAGAAAGATTGTCAAACTGGGGCAGAAATTTTTTTTTCATTTCGAAAATTTTCTGGAAGTCTAACACAAGTTTTGAGGGAAGCAATATCCCCAGCAGTTTTCGGAAGAAGGCAATACAAGTTTTAAAGAAAGCAATTTCGGGAGGAAGATAACACAAGTCTTAAGGGAAGTAGTTCCAGAGGAAGGAAAACACGAGCTTTAAGGGAAGTAGTCTTTGAAGGAGGAGAATAATATATTTTTGAATGAAACACCGGTGTTATCCCCAGCAGTTTTCAGAGAAAAGAAATGCCAGTTTTGAGGAAAGCAGTTCTGAAAGAAGATAATTTAAGTTAGAAGGAAAATGCTTAAGGAGGCAAGGGAGAACAATGCCAATGTTATATTTTAAGAGTTAGTTGAAGTCAGGAGCCCGCCTGGAGAATGGAGGTATTACATTTCGAAAGAGTAGTTGAAGTCAGGAGCCCGCCGGGAGAATGGAGGTGTTATATTTTTAAAGAGTAGTTGAAGTCAGGAGCCCGCCTGGAGAATGGAGGTGTTATATTTTTAAGGAGTAGTTGAAGTCAGGAGCTCGCCTGGAGAATGGTGGTATTACATTTCGAAAGAGTAGTTGAAGTCAGGAGCCCACCTGGAGAATGGAGGTATTACATTTCGAAGAAGCTTTTGAAGTCAGGAGCCCGCCTGGAGAATGGAGGTGTTATATTTTTAAGAAGTAGTTGAAGTCAGGAGCCCGCCTGGAGAATGGAGGTATTACATTTCGAAGAAGCTGTTGAAGTCAAGAGGCCGCCTGGAGAATGGAGGTGTTGTATTTTTAAGAAGTAGTTGAAGTCAGGAGCCCGCCTGGAGAATGGAGGGGTTATATTTTTAAGAAGTTGTTGAAGTCAGGAGCCCACCTGGAGAATGGAGGTGTTATATTTTAAGGTTTATTGAAGTCAGGAGCCCGCCTGGAGAATAGAGGCATTATCTTTTTAAGTGGTAGTGGAAGTCAGGAGCCCACCCGGAGAGCGGAGGGTTGCAACAAAGATCCCCGGCATAAAGTAAAGTTCAGAAGTTGGAAGGAAGGCAACACTAGTCAGAAAAATGCAATCCAAGCTTCGAAGGAAAAATAATTCGAAGCTCACAAGAAGGAAATAAGCAGTTCAAATTCGACGATCAAGAGAAGATTACGAGTCAAGACAGAAAGAAAAAAAAACATCAGAGGAAACACCAGTCACCAAGACGTCAAAGCAACAAGAGACACAAGAGCACGGTTGAAGATCTAGATAAGATTTTGTAATTCATAGACTATAGTTTAATCTAGCTTCTTGTTTTCTTTTAGCATGGTGTAATAAGGAGGTCAGTGAGTAGCGGTAGCAGCAGCAATAGCAGTAACAATAAAACCACAGCTCCATGGTAGTCTCAGCTACCAAAATCTCCCGAACTATATTGACCTGATTCCCTTTTAACCAGGGATATGTAGGAAACCTTTGAAGTAGAGGTTCGGTCAAATCTTTCAAAAATGCTTCACACGGAGTAGCCGAACGGGCAAAAAATCGCTCGTATCCGCTCATTTTAACTTTGCACGGGAACTCTTCATGTTTCCGGAAAAAGAGGGGCAGTTGTGAGCACGTGATTTTTGCCCTACAAGAACTACTCCCAAAAATTCAAAATAAAATAGTTTTGTGTTGCTTGTGATTTATTTGTACTTGTCTGTGCATGTTTATTTTTAATTAAGAAAAATACAAAAAAAATATGTGTTGCATGTACATTTAGGATTTAATTTTACAAGTAGGAATTAATTAAACAATATTTGGATTTGCGAGAATGAAAATCACAAAAAATATGTACTTGGCATTTTTTTTAGTATTTAACCTCCGATTATGCGATTTTATTTTAGTTGGTATTTAATGGTGTGATAATTGTTATTAGAAGATAATTAGTTTTTAATAAGTTAACTTGGTTTATAATTTTAGAAAATAATTTAGGAAGAAAATAAAAGAAAAGGAAAAGAAAAGAGGAAGGAAATAAATCTGGGCCAATTTAATTAATTTCTCGAGCCCAAACACCCAACCCACCAGAAACCAGCCCAAATCATCCTTATCTGGCCCAATCGACCAAGCCAACCAAACGACGTCGTATGGCCATGTTCAATCTAAACCGTCGATCTCCTAAGATCAAACGGTCCAGTCCACCCCCAGCATCGAAGAAATGACGTCGTCTCAAGCCTGTCGATCCAGGCCGTTCATTTCATTTGATCCAACGGCCGCAAATTGCCCCCATGCCCCGACCCATTCCCGTCTAAAGACCGATCCGGTCTCGAGGTAAATAAAGCGATGTCGTTTCCATTAATGAATGGATCCAAACCGTTGATCTCATCAGATCGAGCGGTCTGGATTCATTCCGCCCCTTCATATATATACTTCAAACCATACCCCACCCCCCAAACCAAACCCCCCTCGCCCCATCGTCTCTCTCAGACCCCTCAGAGACGACCCCTTGAAACCTTAGCTACCACCAAATCCCTTCACCGTAAACCCGGCGGCAACGATGCTGGTGACCACGAAATTCACACCCCTGAACCTTCTAACCACCCTCAGCACAAATCCCTACCCCTTTAACCTCGAATCATCCCGGTTTGTTTCGAATCTTCAATCGAAGATTCGAGCAAAACGCTAAACCTACCCAACCAGTCCCAAGTTCACAGCCCAGCTCCACCTGACCTCCCTCGTTCCCAAACCACCCCTACTTTGGCTCGAATCTTGCTAGAACTGGGAGAATTTTAAATCTATTGAAGGACCCTAGAGAGCCGAAACCTGGAAACTGTCCGAGTAAAGAGGAGATTTGAGGTCTTAACCGACTTTAGTCGAGCGTTCTCAGTCGAGAACACTCGATTAAGGTCCGTTTTGGCTTCAAAGTTTAAAGGCGAAGTTCAGACTGAAACGGATAGGGTTTGGTCTGATGTTTCGAGGTATTTCTTTTGTTTGCCTTTTTCTTTTGTTGTTGTTTTATTTCTGACTGATTAGTTCATCATTTTGGTCAATTAATCCTCCTCCTCTTTCAGACCTTTTTCAAGTCCAGTTTTTCTCATCTTGGTCGATTGGTGTGTGTTGAATCAATTAAATGGTCTCATCGATTGACCCGTTCATGTCTGTAGTTCAGTTGTTCTCCTCAAGTTATTGGTTGTTGTTTTATCTTCCGACCTTTGTATTTTCAGCCTCAGGGCTTATAGCCAGTATACTTGTTGTTCCAGCATTTTGTTCGAGGTTAATTTAGAGTTATATTTGTTCCGAATATAGATAGCTTACTCTCATGCATCTGTGTGAATCAATTTCTTGACCTTAATAGTCCAGTCTGACCATTGTCCTGAATCATTGAATCCCCATCTTGGTTGAAATGCTGTTGGATTTGATTTGAGTTCAATTGATGATTAAGTTTGATGATTCGAATCTGCTTGTTTGTTCTGCTGAGCTTGTTCTGATATGAATCTAACCTTTGTTGAATTGTCCTAATGTTGTTGATTGAGAGTTAGTTTCATGTTTCTAATTAGTCAATTGATAGGCTTAAATTGGCTATAGCTGAGGTTTCATACAGGTTTAAAGTGATTGGGGTAGGATAGTAATCACAGGGGTTTAAGGGGATAATTTGGGACTTAAAAGTTTAAAAGTGTTTGGTTTAAGTGTTCTGTCCAGTAAGTGCTAAGGTAACATTAAATTAATGCATTTGTTTAAGTGCTAATGGGGAACAAAACATAATGGTAGGGGAAGGCTTAAAAGGGATTGATTAAAATATGTTGCTCATGCCTGTTTGAACATTAAATAAGGAAAGGACAAGGGATAATGGGGAAAAACATACTCTAGTGGAATTAAAAGAAGATCATGGGCAGAATTAGTTTCTTAATTCTGCCTGAGTGCTCTTGAGAGCTGGCAAGGTCAGTTGTTTGGGTATAAGTGGGAGATTTTGGACAGAGTTGAGGGGGGTCCTTTTTTGGTCTTGGAGAGGGTCTGTCTTTTGATCAGTGGAGAGAGTTTCAGAGTTTTGAGAGTTCTTTTGAAAGGCAGTCAATTTTGGAACTAATTTCGAAAGCTTAAAGTCAGGTTTTGAGAGTTTAAAAGATCAGTTTTTGTAGTAGAATCTGGGCTTGACTCAAGCTCGGTTGAGTCTGTTTGTGGCTGTCTGGAACGTCATTTTACTGTTGTGAACTGCTGTTGTATTGCTGTTCGTATTACTGCTGCTGATGATCTTTCTTCTACTTTATTTCTATTCCAATCCCAGGTACACAGCTTGACTTCAATAATTTGTAAGCTGAAATGTAAAGGATGAACTTGTAATTGAAGCCTGAAGATTTTAATTTAATTCATTTTCTGATTTGTATATTTGAATGTTTTTGTTCATTAAGATGTTTAGACTCATGTTTATAGTCTCATTGGCTTAACTGAACTGGGCTATGCAATAACTGGATTATAGGCTATTATAGCTTAGTTTTCTTGGATTGGTTTCCCAGTAAATCACCAATTGTAGTTAATTCCTTGTTAGATGGTTCTTGCACCTGTTGGATACTGGTTGTAGCCAAATTCATGGTACAGAGTAGTTCATGACTAGTCATAGTTAATTTCGTGTTAAAGACCTTTGTGAATCCGTTTAGTGTAGTATAAGATAGAACTTGGAGTGGCTATTTTGTTTCATTCTCGACAGGTAATTTAAATATGACCAGGCTGTATAGGGATTGTAGTAGACTGCCAAAACTTCCCTGGATGGTTTACTACGGCTGTATTGTGTGACTTGATTTCAGTAGTTCTTTTAGAACCTTAGTTAAAAGGCCTACCTTGAATGTTTTAGTTCAGTAGTTATAAAATAGGTTTGAATGGTTTTTAGTCTCAATGTGTCCTTCAGCAGCTCTATTAAAAAATCGTGAATCATTAAAGTGGTTAGTGTTAGTTTATTTTTTTTATTATGACAGTTCTCAAGCATTGATTCGCTTCAATAATTGTAAAAACAAGTTCAAATAGCTACGGATTTCATATAGTTCACTTCCGTATCCCAATAGTTTAAAATGCCAAGTTAATCGAGTACTAGTTCAGTACTGATAATGTAAATAAAGTACTATTTGGGTCTGGGCCATCAGACGATTCGTTTGTAGCTGATTGGGCTGCCCAGATTCGTGTCGCGATGTTCCCGTCCAGGCTCGAACCCCGGGCTCGTTGGGCTGCAAATGTCCTTGTAGGCCCAATGTCGGAGGCAACCTTCCTTATAGTAAGTTTGTCGACGTGTTAATTAATTAGGGCCTTTTCTTTATTTTTTAGAGAGAAAATAAAAATAGCAAATCATAGTCGCTTTTAGGTTTTGCCTTTTAAATAATAAATGAGACGAGTCTCGCCAAACAAAAATACATAAATTGCGGGGCCCTTAATAAATGGTTAAAAATGAAACATTTAGAATTCGGGATGGGCCGTTTAGTGAATTTCACGGCCCTCCCCAAAGATCACAACGCGCTAGTCATTTTAGATGCGCTTTTAATAATTTACTTTCTTAAACTCGGGTGCACATTTATGTGACCCAAATCCAAATCTCAACGGAGTCGAAATGTTTCAATAACCACGGGTGCATTGATGTGACGTAGTTCGAGATGTGTTTTCACGACGTTGAAATTCTCATTAAAAAATAATAATAATAATAATAAAAGCGGTAAAAAGATAAAATTTACACATAGGTTCAACATGTATTAAAATCAGATAAATAAACCGAATATGACATTTGAGCGCGGAACTCGTGAATGCCTAAGACCTTCTCCCGGGTTAACAGAATTTCTTATCCGGATTTCTGGTTCGCGGACTATAATACAGAGTCAACCTTTTCCTCGATTCGGTATTCAACCGGTGACTTGGGACACCATAAATATCCCAAGTGGCGACTCTAAATTAAATAATAAATCCCGTTTCGATTGTCCTTTAATTAGAAAAACTCTCCTACGCCCCTGCGGGCGCACGTAAAAAAAGGAGGTGTGACAGATAGTTCTTGGACTTCACCGGTACAATGTGTGCCAAAAAAGGGGAGTATGAATGTGATCACAAATGAGAAAAATGAGTTGATACCGACTAGGACTATCACCGGATAGAGGGTATGCATGGACTATCGGAAGCTGAACAAAGTCACCCGCAAAGATCATTTTCCATTGCCCTTTCTTAACCAAATGCTGAATAGACTTGCTGGGCGTTCCTACTATTACTTTCTGTATGGGTACTCAGGTTACAACCAGATTATGATTGCACCAGAGGCCCAAGATAAAACTACCTTCACATGTCTGTATGGCACCTTTGCATTTTCCAGGATGCCATTTGGATTGTGTAATGCACCGGCTACCTTTTAGCGGTGTATGATGGCTATATTTACTAACATGGTGGAGGACTTTTTGGAAGTGTTCATGGATGATTTCAGTGTTGTGGGTGACGTATTTGAAGAATGTTTGAGTAATCTTAATAAAGTGTTGGTCCGATGTGAGGAGACAAATCTAGTGCTTAATTGGGAAAAGTGTCACTTTATGGCCGAGGAGGGCATTGTCCTTGGTCATAGGATCTCAAAAAACGGTATAGAAGTGGAAAAAGCGAAGATTGAAGTGATCTCAAAACTCCTTCCTCCTACTTCCGTCAAAAGAGTGAGGAGCTTTCTTGGGCATACGGGGTTCTACCGAAGGTTCATCAAGGACTTCTCCAAGGTAGTAAGCCCCTTGTGCAAATTGTTGGAGAATGATGCAAAGTTTGTATTTAATGATGAGTGCATGAAAGCTTTTGAGCTTCTCAAGTAAAAATTGACAACCACTCCCATTATTACCGCAACCAATTGGAACTTACCTTTTGAGCTCATGTGTGATGCAAGTGATGTTGCGGTAGGAGTGGTCTTGGGTCGAAGAGTAAACAAGATGTTTCACCCGGTGTATTATGCAAGCAAAACAATGAATGATGCTCAAGTAAATTACACGATGACGGAAAAATAGTTGCTAGCAATTGTGTTTGCCATGGAGAAGTTTAGGCCTTATATCATGGGAGCCAAGGTGATAGTTCATACTGGCCATGCTGCACTCCGCTACTTGATGACAAAGAAGGATTCTAAGGCTCGGTGGTAGAGATGGGTTCTATTGTTTCAAGAGTTTGACCTTGAGATTATTGATCGAAAAGGGTGTAAAAACCAAGTGGCGGGCCACTTGTCCCACTTGGAGGAGGAGAGGAGGCCCCGGGATGGCCTCAAAATTAATGATTCAATCCCTGATGAGCAACTCCTCTCTATATCTGTGAATAGCATGCCTTGGTTTGCGGATGTTGCCAACTTTCTTATGATCGACATTGTCCTGTGTGAGCTCTCTTCTAACCAAAGGAAGAAGCTTAAACAGGATAGCTTGGACTACAACTGGGACGAGCCTTATTTGTTCAAGATTTATAATGATGGTGTGATCCGGAGATGTGTTCCGGAAGAGGAGCAAATGAGTATTCTTGATGCTTATCATTACTTTCCCTACTGTGGTCATCATGGTGGGGTGAGGACTGCTTCAAAGGTGCTTACCTAATACTTTTAGCATCAAAACTATAAGAAAACTATTTATCCGGAAGCTTGGTTCTAATATTGGCCCGCTCTTTTCATTTAATAGACAATTGAAGATGGGAAAATTCAAAATGGTATGCCTATGTTGAAAAACTTTCGGCATTTTATCAAACACCCAAAAAGCACACGTGGTATTAAGCTTCAAACTTTCACTATGCTCGTTTATTGCATGCTGTAAATATTATAGGAGCAAAACAAAACAAGCAATTTTCTTCCTTTTAGAAAAAAATATGACCATTATAAGGTAAGCAAATGCATAAATTCAAGTATAATTGCTTCAAATAGCGCTATTCTAAGCATTTTTCATCCAAAAAATTACACATAGTCATAACACCGCCAGCTAAATATAGGGAAACAAAAAATAAAAGAGAGACGAGGAAAACTTCAAATAGTTTACGAACCTTAAGAAATCTTGTGACAAGCGTCGACTGGGAGAAAAATTGGGACCAGCGTATCACTGTGGTTTTTATTAGCCGACATTGTATAAGGATGCGGGTGAGCTTGTGAAGAGATGTGATGAGTGTTAGAGAGTTGGTGGAATTTCAAAGAAGGATGAAATGCCTCTCACCACTATTCTTGAGGTTGACATATTTAACGTGTGGGGCATTGACTTCATGGGGCCTTTTGTGAGTTCATGTGGCAACACGTACATTGTGGTGGACATTGATTATGTTTCCAAGTGGGTTGAGGACGTGGCTTTACCCAACAACGAAGCTCGAAGTGTAGTGGTGTTTCTCAAGAAGAATATCTTCACACGGTTTGGTACTCCTCGGGCGATCATCAGTGATGGGGGTTCTCATTTCTACAATAAGGCATTTGACATTGTGCTTGCAAGGTATGGTGTCAATCACAAGGTATCAACCCCTTACCATCCTCAAGCTACTGGGCAAGTTGAGGTTTCCAATAGGGAGATAAAGAGCATATTTTCAAAAACTGTCAATGCAAATAGGACTAACTGGTCAAAGAAATTGGATGAAGCTTTGTGGGCTTACAGGACTGCTTAGAAGATTCCAATTGGTATGTCTCCATACCGGTTGGTATTTGGGAAAGTGTACCATCTTTCGGTTGAGTTAGAACACAAGGCCATGTGGGCGCTAAAAAAGTTGAATCTTGAGTGGGATGTTGCAGCAAATCTCTAGGTAGAGCAATTCAATGAACTTGATGAGTTCCGGTTTCATGCCTATTCTAGCTCGTCCTTGTATAAGGAAAAGATGAAGTACTTACATGAAAAATATGCACAGAGAAAGGTATTCAAGTAGGGTGACTTGGTTCTCTTATTCAACTCTCGGTTACGACTGTTTCCGGGAAAGCTCAAGTCAAAATGGAGTGGCCCTTTTGAAGTGGTACATGTGACTCCATTTGGTGCTCTTGATTTGAAAAATAAAAATGGTGAAGTTTTCAGAGTTAATGGGCACCGAGTCAAGCACTGCCTGGTAAAATTTGATGACAGCCACGTGGTGGCAATGATCCATCTAAAATGATTGATGGTAACTTGAGTCGTGTTGCGGCGTTAAATCAGGCGATTCTTGGGAGGCAACCCATGTGTTTTTCTTCTTAGTGTATGATTTATTTTGGACTAACTAGTTATGAGATGTGTGTAGGAATGATTGATGTAGTGCATGACAATACTGGAAAAATTTGGCTCAAGTCTGTAACTGGATCGCTGACCGCTAATGGCATGAAAAATTGCCACTAATACCTTTTTTTTCACTATCAAATTTTTTCATCTATTTTTCTTTACTGATTCTTTTAACACCAATACTAATGACCTTTCATTGATTGTGTATGCAGAAAATGGTTAAATCTAGAGGTGGCAGTGAGAAATAAAAAGGGAAAGCAGAGTCCTTTCGGGGTAGGGAACGAGGTCAAATCAAGTTACCCCTAGCACTATGGCAATCCATTGGGAAACTGCGGAAGGATATCAAAGCTGCGGACAGAGTCGCATCCCACTCCGAGGGAAGTGATTATGTTCCTTCCCAGGAAGCCTCAGAGGGTTACTTATGTACCAGACTTTCCAAGGAGATTTCGATTGAGAGACGTGCCTACACCCCCAGCTTCAGCTACTTCTCCTGCTTCTTCTGAGTCGTCTGATGGCTCAGAGAACAGTGGTGAGTCCTCAGCATCAACCTCTCCTACAGCCTCTCCCCATAGACTGAAGCACATTGATGTAGATGTTGAGACACCGGATGATGGGAGAGGGGGTGATACCCAGACTGGAGGATTGGAGAGGACACGTAACCCGGTGGTGTGGCAGGAAAGGTTTGTTAGTGAAAAAGCCTACCATAAATTCCAGGATTGGTGGCCCCAGAGGTCGCTCATACTTAAGCATCAATTTATAGAAAGGGATCTTCTGCCCCACAACCCCAGTGTGAAGTGGCAATTTGATGAAAGAGTGGGGTGAAAACACTTCACAAGCAAACTCCACGATGCCAATGAGCACTTAGTGAAAGAGTTTTATGCCAATGTCGCCCATATCAAAAAAGGCACATTTGTGACCAAGGTGCGGAACTTGAAGATTAAATTTGATGGGAAGACTCTGAACTACTATGCCGGATTCAATGATGAGGATGAGTCGTTGTACTTGGAAAAGGTGGCCACGGATGAGTTGGCCCATCTGTGGTTGGCATCAATAATTGCTCTCCCGGGGACCACTCCAGCTTGGTTGATAGCGGGGGTCCCAATCTATAGGAACACCCTGAGCTTCGAGGCGAAGGGTTGGGAGACGTTCATGTGCAGCTGACTAGACCCCACTACTCATGACAGTGATATGACGGTTTCCCGAGCGATTATAGTGGCGGCAATCATGGCGGGGTACCCGATCAATGTCGGGAATATCATGTCTAGGGTGATCACCAGAGTGGTCAACAAAAATGAGAGCTCCTACCTGTTCCCTAACTTCCTCACTATGTACTTAGAGGATCAGGAAGTCGCGGGACGGGATTTTGATACAAAGGTGAAACCCAAGAGGGCCTTCTCATGGTACAGTTTTCAGGGTCCACGCAACCCCAAGTCAAAAGGAAAAACCTCCACTTCCATTGGCCAGTCTGAAGAGCTAGCAATGGTGGCTACTGGTTCCGAGCCTCCTACTACCATACCATAGCCTTCTGCCGGACCATCTACTTCCATGCCTACTGCGGTGCTGTCTTCATCAGCTTACCTTCTCACTGCACTGAGGATTAACCAGACAGTGTCCAGCATCAACAACTGGATGCAGGCAGCTACATCAAAGTTGTCTGTCATATCCAGCACAGTGGTAGCTCAGGCAGTTCCAGCTCAGCCCAGGTGCCAGGTTCCGTAGAGGAATCACTAAAGGAGCTTCTCAACAACCAGAAGAAGCTCCTGGACAACCAGAAGCTGATTATGGATGCATTGGAGGTACAGGGAAAGACAATCATGGACCTGAGCAAGAAGACAAAGAAGATGAAGAAGATGAAGAAGACTCGGCCTTCCAAGGAGTAGATGAAGCTGCTGAGGAAGGAGGTGGACAAGATTAGATCGGCTGGGCACATTCCATTGGAGCTATTATTAGAGAACCCAATTCCAGCATCTCAGGCAGAGCAGGTACCGGAGCAAGAGGCTGATAGAGAGCCTAGGAGGAGAGGGGTAATTCCCCAGACTGATAACCTGGAGATACAGCTGGAAGACCCCGAGGGAGGTGACCCAGGGACCCAGCCACAGGACCCCACTAGTGTTCTGGACCCCATGCAGACAGAGGACCCATAGAGAGCTTTTTTTACTCTCTAACCCCTCATTGATCTTATTTTCTGCTTTTAGCATTGAGGGCAATGCTAGTTTTTATTCGGAGGAGTGGTCCTATTTTGATGATTTGAACTGGATTGTAATTATGATAATTATTTTTCTTTATTGTTATTTTTCAATTTCGGTATGTATATAAAGTTACTTTTCCATGTATATATTCATTCCCCGTTATGTATATTCGTCTAAATCCCCTATTGTACATATTCAGTTTACTTTTTGTATTTTACTTTATAACTTTTTTTGCAATTTTCTTTAATAGCATAGCTTCTTATTTCATTTAGTAGTTTCTTTTTTCAATTTATAGCTTCTTACTTTTACAAGTTTTGGTGATCAATAAGCCTTTGATTTTCTTAATGTCACGGTTCTTTCCAAAGGTGAAGTTTGTGTGAACCAGGTGGCTCTTCCTGATGATGGATGGCATGACAACCTTCTTAAGGGTTTGAGTCTTTTTTTGTGTGTATAAATAGTAGCAAGTGAACAAAAGTGTCTTAGGCAAAGCTTCACTTGGGTCTAACACATTTACTTTTAACCTTATGGTTAGAAACAAATTGATGTGTAAAGGATGGTGATTAGGGGTGTGCATTCGATTTATCGATTCGATTTTGACCCTTATCGATAATTACTTATCGATTATCGATTTGTACATATGCTTATCGTTATCGTTTCAATAAGGTTTCGATTTTTTCGATTTTAATTTATCGATTTTTGGGGCTTATCGATTACGCCAATAAGAAAATTTAAGGGATTCCACGGAAAGTATATCGCTATAAACACGCCTTGAAATTGTAACAAAGGCACGGAGAGAGAGAGAGGGAGAAACGTACTATTGAAGTTGCCGGAGTACGCCGGAGTTCACTTTCTCTGCTGGGTTTGCAGTTCGCGGGAGAGAGGGAGAAAGGTAAAAGCGGCGCTGAAGTTCACTTCCTCAGGAAATAATAGAGAATTTGAAATTTGAAGGATCACAAGCATAAGGCTTTGTCTTGAAGTACTAAAGATAGAATTTGGACGTTATGGAATTAGAGAATTTGAAATTTATGCAATATATAAGAAAACCATTGCAAAAACAGTACACATGTTTATACACGAATATGGAATTACTTTTAAAATTGTTCAACTTATAAGATACAGATAAACTTGTTCTTTGCATCGTTCATTAACAATTAACATGAGAAGAACCAAACCATAAAACAACTCTTACAGGCTTAAAGAAACTAAAGTATATGATACAATAACAGAAAGTATCATTACTATATAAAAAACCAAAAAAGAGATTGAAAAATGAAAACAATACCTCAGATACAAGAGCAGAAGAGGCAGTTCCACATTTGTGTGGCTCCACGGAAAGAAGAGTCTCTATGAGTGAGACTGCACTTTTGGTTAGATCTTTAAAGGTGTCCCCATCAAGGAAATAATGGGTAAAAGCGCCGGAGTTCACTTCCTCGTCAAATAATAGGGTTAGGAACTTAGGGTAAAGGAAATGGTATTATAAAATAAGGGCATATTTATCTTTTTAGTATATCTTATCGGTTTATCGATAAACCAATAACTGAAGAGGACAAAATCGAAATCGAAATGGATAACTCGATAAGGAAAATTTCGAAATCGAAATCGATAAACCGATAACAAATAATCGATTCGATTTATTGATAAACCGATTCGAATGCACACCCCTAATGGTGATAGTTGTGACCTTTAGACTCTTGTGTTGACTAAATAATCATCGAGTAATTTTTCGGGACCATTTGTGTTGCTCAAATCTTAGCTAAGGTTGTTGTGGGCCCTCGACTCTGTCTCTTTAGCAATCCAATAGCTTGTGTGGCGAGGTATTGATTTGCAAGTCCAAGTCTCATACCAATAAGTCTAGAACTTGCCCTGAATGTTTGTCTAGGCGAAATCCTAAGTATAGCTCGACTTGAAAAGTGATTATAGTCTCTCCTTGATCCAAATTGAGACTTGAAAGAATCCATAGCCCATCAAATATGATATCCCTAGTCAACCCCGTTGAGTCATAGCCCGTGTTCTTTAAATAACCATGATACAAGCCTTTATCCGTTCTAAAATGACCCTTTCTTGGCACCCGATTTTTCCTTAGCACAATTGGCAAAAGTATAAGTTTGGGGGGAGAGACGAGGAATGCAAAAGTGATAGAAGGTGCAAAATGAAGAAAAGGGAAGGCAAAAAGAAAAAAAGAAAGAAAAGCCAACAAGTCAAAAAGAAAATGAACAATGTAGCAAAAATGAAGGAATTCAATAAAAGCGAAGATGAAAGGCTTGGAATGATTAGAAAGGAGAAAAAGAATTGACATGAACAAGAAAGAGTGATAATGTGTCTCTATAGTCCCCTAGGGAAGAAGTAAAAAACTCAAAAAGTCAATAAAATGTAAGCCGAAATGAAGAAAATGAAGTGCTTAAGGAAAGATGAAACCTTCATAGACCAATATATCCTACCTTGAACCAAAAGCCTTTATTACATTCCCACAAAAGCCCTATATGATCTTGAATTGAGTGAGCTTACATTAGTGGTGATTCACATAAGGGGCAAGCTTATGGTACTTAGAGCCAGACTTGTGGCCTTCCTTTGAGAGAGATGAGTGTAATTTTCCTCAATCCTTGTTCTAAGTGTTACAATCTTAAGTGAGGTTTGCATATGGAGAGTCGAGGAGTAAGCGTTTGGGTTCCACAGCGACCTATATAGTAGAGCGAGCTTCCCTGATGAGTTAAGTCATCTCTTGAAGCTCTTGTGTCCCACTAGAGTCATAGTGCTGAAAAGGTTGTGTATTATTGATAATACATTTGTGTTGAGGATAATTGTTAGTCCCAATTTATGCTTGTTGAAGTCACCTTAAAATATCTGAAATTCTTCTTTCTTTTACCTTGTAGAGGTAGGAATTACTTTATTTGCTTGAGGACAAGCAAAAACTTAAGTTTGGGAGAGATGATAACTACGGATTCTAGCTTATCTTATACTCCTTTTTATGCTTAAGTTTTGGATAAAAAATATGTAGAAGTATTCCCAAACTAACTTATTGTGCTTGTTTGTAGTGTTTGGTCAAAATGAGGCAAGAAAGTCATAACCAACTCATAAAGGAGTGAAATCTGCACAAGTCCAAAGCTGAGCTAAAAGCGTTGACGGCGAAGAAATAGTGCGGCCACGGAAGTTGAACCGCTAAGGCGAACATAATTACGCTCTCAGCAAATTGAGGTTCAGATAATGCAATTTTGGGCTCAACAAACACCGCTGACCACGATGAAATTGTGCGGCAGCGAAATTATTGACGCGGCCGCAGTCCATATTCTGCTGAGGGCGGAAGTTAGAATCAGAGGACTACAGTATTGGGCTTAGATGGAAAGCGCGGTCCACGAACTTATTTCGCGACCACGGTTGAAGACTACGCTGAGGAGGTTGATTTTTCGCTCCCAGTGGAACCAAGTCTAGACCAAGTTCAGAAGAGAACAAACGCGGTCCGCGCTTGCTTTTGCACGGTCGCGGAAGTCCCAACGTTGAGGCGCTCAATTTTAAGCTGTCAGCGGGGCCTCAGTAGGGGCATTTTTGTCCAGTAATTTCAACTGTGTACAAAAAAGATCTTTTTTAGATTTTTAGGGTATCTGTTATTTTGTAGAGCACGTGAACATTCGCTTTTTGCTTTTTAGAGTAATTTTAGAACATCTTTAGCAATTAATCTTAAATTTTACTGCTGTAATTACTTTTTATGGCTTATATTTCATCTTCATCTTTGATTTCTTTCTTGATTGTAAGTCATTTTCATAGTGCCTTTTTACCAATTGAGAAAACCCTTACAAAAATATTATACTTAGATTCATTTCAACATTCATTAGCATTAAATTAGAATATAACAAACCCAAACATGTTTGGAAGTATAACTAAGAACAACGCACATAGCTAGATTGGATAGAAACCCGATTCCAAACCAATATTAACTCTCTGTGAATTTGATCCCGACCTTTCGGGTAAAAGCTGCATCGACCACTCTTGTCATTCTATAGTGGTATAGGGTTGGAGCCGATCAGATGCTCATCGCATCAGTTTTGCGTTTATGTATTTTTCCTCTACTGTGCAAGTTATTCTACGGTTTTGCATTTTACTTAAAGATTGGTTATGGCTGGATACTGGAGTTCTATATTTGTTCCTTGCAAGTTATTATTTCATTTTGTTCAGTATTTCTTTCTGTTTTATTACACATTATATACAAGTTATATTGTAATTGCCCCGCCATAGCATCGTCACTTTCTCGTCGAGGTTAGGCTCGGTACTTACCAGTACATGGGGTCGGTGGTACTAATACTGCACTCTGCACTTTTTGTGCAGATTTCGGAGTAGACAGTAGGGGTGTTCATCGGTCGGTACGGTGCGGTATTTAGACATTTTGGTTCAGTATTTTTGGTATTCGGTTTCTTAAAATCCAATACCAATACTGTACCTAATTAAATTCGGTATGGTTCGGTTTTTCTCCTTTCGGTTTCGGTTTATTCGGTTCGGTAACTTCGGTTTATTCGGTTTGAATACTAACTAGTGCATAAAGCCATACACTCTAATATTCTTAATTAAAGTACTCAAAAATACAAAAATGAAAATGTTTGTTAACAAAACTTTTGTCCAAAACTAGCAAATATTGACCCAAATAGAGAAAATTGTATACAAAAGAATATTTGATCATTAGAAATATCTTGTTACTTGTTTAGAGTTAATTGATGAACTTTGAGAATAAAGGAAAATAAAATTTTACATTTCTTATATTTATGTTATAATTGATAATATGTGTTTTGTGTAATATAATATATATTTCGGTATGGTATCGGTATTTCGGTATTTTATTTTAAAATACCAAATACCATACCTAATACCAATTTTTTTAAAAACTTAAACCAAGTACCAAAATATCGTATACCAAATACCAAAATTTTCGATTTCGGTACGGTAATTTGTTATTTACCAAATTATGCCTGGCCCTAGTAGACAGTGGCTGATTGAGAGATTGGCTTCAGGTTACTCAGTTCAGAGACCCAAGGTAGACCTGCAGGCGTCCACAGGCCCTGGCGTCCCCTTCTACACTTCTATATTTCTGTTTTCTTTCTTTTGAAATAGTTGTAATTCCTTCAAACCAGTGTTTGTAGATAATTCTAGTATGTTCGTGAGTTGTGACACCGGATTCTGGATAGTAATAGTGACAATATCGGTTATAGTATTTATATATAAAGAAAATGTTTACTTACTTCCGCAATTATTTCCACTTGTTTAAGTTTGTTCACTCATAATCATTGAAATGTAAAGGAAATTGGTTAATCACACTCTAACATTGGCTTGCCTAGTAAGTGTGATGTTAGGCGTCATCACGGTCTCGAGGGTGGGAAATCCGGGTCGTGACACTAATAAGAAAAGTGTGTCATCTAAATTGAAATAAAGGAAGTATTATTTTTTATCTTAGTTTCTTCTATATTTTTTCAGAAAAATTTCTCTGTTAGAATTTTTATTACTTTATTCCACTTTATTTTTATGTTGTTCTTTCTAGATAGATAATCTAGTCTTAAAATTAATGTTGGAATACTTTCAACACAATCATTAATCGATTATAGTTATCGATAGTTATGGTGTCACTGTTTTATATTTTTAGATGACTTTTTTGCAATTTTTTTAAGAAATTTAGGCTTTTTTAAATCAAAAGCATGTCACTCTTTTTTTAACTTTTTTGTTCTTTCTAGTTAAATCAGTGAATCCTAAAATTTGGTAAATTATATTAATTGTGATATACCAATGTGTAGTATACTAAGAATACTTAAGAGTGTAATGAGCCGACCGGTCGTGTTACTTTCTAAATCCATGTTTCCCTACTTAAGACTTCAAGTATGTGATTTTACTGTATTATGACTTGCGAGGATGGTTGATTTGATTTTGGAAGGGTCCGGATTGAAATCGGAACACTTAGTTCATTAATAGTGGCCTAAGATGGCCAAGTGTGACTTGAGTCAATATTTTGAGTAAATGACCTAGAAACGGGGATTTGATAATTTCAATAGGTTCGTATGATGATTTTGGACTTGGGCGTTTGTTTGGATCGAGTTTTTGGTGATCTGGGAGTATTTCGACGCTTAATGTTGAAAGTTGGCGCCTTGAAGGTTTTAGAGTTTCTTAAATTTGGTTTCAAGTAGACTTTGATGTTAAATATATGTGTTGGGTATTCCGAGCCTGGAATATGTTCATATGGTAATTTATGACTTGTGCGCAAAATTTGGCGTCATTCTGAGTTGTCTAAGTATGATTCATCGCATTCGGAGCTAGTTGAAAATGTTTGAAGTTCATAAGTTGATGAATTTGTTTTTAGGGTATGATTCTTAGTTTCGATGTTGTTTTATTGTTTCGAGGCTTCAAGCAGGTTCGTATTATGTTTATGAACTTGTTGGTTCATTAGGGCGGGGTTCCGGTGGCTCGGGTGTGTTTCGGACCACCCGGAGTTAAGTCAAAATTGCAAAAAATCTGCTGGTGATTTCCTTCTTTGCGAACGCGGAAAAGCCTCGTGTTCATGATGAAGGATTTAGGGCGGGGTGATTTCTTCTTCGCATTCGCGATCACTTGGTCGTGTTCGCAAGGGTTTAAGACATGTGGCCTTCACTTTTGTGGTAGGACGTCCACGTTCGCATAAAAGGGAAAAGAGCCTGGGGTCAGTAGGTCGTTGCCCTTCGCATTCGCAAAGCTTGGGCTGGGCTAGCCTTCGTGATCGCGAGTACTTGGACGCATTTGCGAAGGGCTTTTTCTGAGCCTTGGCAATTTTTCCTTCGCGATCGCAAAGAAGGATCGATGGGCAGTAGCTTTGTTAAAGCACAGGACTTATGCTCATATTTTACATTTCTCTTAACTCTTGGCCGATTTTGGAGTTTTTTAGAGAGGGATTTTCTCCTAGCATCTTGAAGTAAGTAATTTCTACATAATGTGAGTTTAATACATAGATTATGGGTAGATTTTAATATAGAAATTGTAGGAATCATGGGTTTATGATGAAAAATTTAAGTTTTGGTAAAAATGGGATTAGACACGAAATTGACTATGGAATTGAGTATAAATTATATATTTGAGTTCATAAGGTTATGGGTAACATCTATCTACAAAAAATTTCGAAATCCGGACACGTGGACCCAAGGTGACTATTAGGAATTTTTCGAATTTGGATTGGTAATTACTCTAATAGTTAAATTATGAACTTTTGAGCATATATTGATTAGTTTGTACGACCTTTGGCTAGTTTCGGATTGCTCGTCGGTGATTTGAGGCAATTAGTGTGATTAAAGAGCCGAGTAGTGAACTTGGAATCGAGGTAAGTCTTTTGCCTAACCTTGTAAGTGGGAATTATCCTTGTAGATCTTTAAATTGTTATTTGTTAATAATTTTTTATGCTACGTACGCACGAAGTGACAAGAGTCCGTACGTAGTAAAATCATGGTTATGTCCGGGTAGATTTAGGACTTTACCATGCCACACTCGTATTATTTGAACCCAACTTGTTAGTTTAATTAATTGAATTTATAATTAAAATTTATTTTGAAAATTTTGCAAGACCGAGCTTCATTATCTTGAGTTTTGGCAGAATATTTGAATTATTGGCAGAAATTATGCCTTTTTGAGTACTATTCTTGTATTGTAGTCGTTGACTGTAGCTTGCCGAGTTTCTCTATTACGGTAGATCGGGTCGAACGCAGTGGTAGCATATATGAGATGCATCTATGGTTTGCGTTGGTCGACCCTCGACATTGTACACGATTATTCTGGATCGGTCTGTACGACCTCGACATAACTCGAGCGTAATATCGCTAGGATTACGATTATATTTGATATTTTCTTTATGACTTGACAATTGATAATTACTTGATGGCTCCTATTTGTTTAAAATGGCATGTGATAATTGAGATTTTAAATTGATATTTTGTTAAGGAATTATTTGTTTATTGTTTTCCCGTTCTATTGTTACTGTTGTATTTCATGCCTACTTATAATTCCTGCTCATTGTTTATTGACCACTAGTAAGTGTCGATGTCGACCCCTCGTCACTATTTCTTCGAGGTTAGACTAGATACTTACTGGGTACATGTTGTTTACGTACTCATGTTATATTTCTGCACAAATTGTGCTCGGTTCTGAGGAAGGTACATTTGGTACTCGTTCGGGCGTGTATCCACATTACCCGAAGGCCTAGTGGTGAGCTACTCTCCCTTGCTCTAATATGCACCACCCAGAGTCTCCTTCCTGTTGCATTTTATATTCCTGTCTATTTTACTTCAGACAGTAATTGTAGTGGTTTGTATATTCTACTAGATTGCTCGTGCACTTGTAACACCAGATTTTGAGAAATTCTAGTAGATATTTATGATTTTTGCCTATTAATATCACCATTTCACTCTTATGTTTTATTTTTATGCTTTAAATCACCATAGCTTTTTATACTTGTTTTTCTTATTAAATAAAATTTATGACTTTAAAAGTAATAAAATAAATAATTAAATAGATTAGTTCACCGTTGGCTTGCCTAACGGCGACGTTGGGTGTCATCATGGCCTATAGTGAGTAATGGGTCGTGACAAAGAGTACCATGATTCAACAGCAATTATGATATATCAATATGTAATTTACCAAGAATATTGGGTATACCATTTAACGTACTCTAACAAAGTATATCATGATTTAACACTAATCATGATATACCAATGTACATTATATCAAAGAATATAGAGAATACCAGAACTTAATACTAATCGTGGTATACCAAAAATATTTGGTATACTATCTAACATACTCAAATAAGTATACCACGATTCAACAGTAATCATGATATCAATATGTATTATACCAAAAATATTAAAAATTTGATATAATACGCTAATCAAGGTATACAATGTGTAGTATACCAAGAATACTAAGAGTATCATGATTCAATGGTAATCATGGTATACAAATATAGTATACCAAAAATATTCAATATATCATTTAACTTACTCAAACAAAGTACACGATGATTCAACATTAAACATGTTATACCAAAGTGTAGTATACCGAAAATATTGAGAATATCATATTCTACACTAATCATGATATATCAATGTGTAATATGCCAAGGATCTTAAATATACCATGTAATATAGTTGTGAGCACGTGATTTTTGCCCCACATGAATTACTCCAAAAAGAATTTCCAAAATTAGATTTTTATCTAATTATTTGCTAAAATTAGGAATTACTGTGCAATTTGCCTGAGTGTTTGCATATTTTGTGCATATTTAAATTTTATTAATGCATTGAAAATACAAAAAATATATCATCTGCATTTAAAATTTAGTTTTACATTTTTAGATTAATTAAGTAAATTGTCGTCTTACAAAAATGAAAAATCCCAAAAAATAACGTATTTTTTGCATTTTAGTGTTTAATGTCAAAATTGTGTGATTTTCTTGGTATTTAATTATTGGTGATAATTATTATTTAGATATAATTAAGTTAATTTGATAGAATGATTTGGTTTGGGGATTAATATTTTAATTTTGAGGAGAAAATAGTTTTGAAATAAATAGGAAAAGAAAAGAATAAAAGAGAAATCAGAATTCTTGGGCCATGTTTAATTAATTCAAGGCCGAATAAAATTACCCCAAAACTCGTCCGGTCCAGGCCCAAACCCCGTTCCCTACCCGGTCCGCCCCTACCAGAACCAAACGACTTCGTTTGGACACGCTTTGATCAGGGCCACCGATTTCCATTGATCCAAAGGATGAGAACCAAAATCCCTTTTTAATATACCCTAACCCCCTTTGAACCCCCCCCCCCCAAACCCGTCTCTCACACCCCCCTTTCATCTCCAAAACCCCTTCACCTCTGAAAACCCAAGAGACGCCGCCACCCTTTTCCACCGCCCTAAACCCGGCGGCGCCGGTTCCGTTCACCACCAAAAATACACCACAGAACCACCACGACCCCCTCTTTACAAATCCCAGATTAGTTTCCTTCAAATCTTTCTAGAACCCCTCGAATATTAGATCCAAATTCAAGCTCTAAAAATTCAAAACTCGATATGATCAAAACTGGTGGCATGCATCGACTCGAGAAGGCCGATTCACTACAAAATTGATGTCATTCGCTCTTTCTTGACAGAGAAAAGCGATTGGTATCGGTTTTGTATGAATCAAGTTATTAGATTTTAACTTCAAGTCTAGCCAGGTGAGTTCTATTTTCTATTGACTAGTTCATTCTTCTTTTCTTATCTTCTTCTTCTTCTTCTTCTTCTTCTAGCCCTGTTCTAATGGTCTGCTCTTGGTCTGAGTGTTCGAATAATTCCAAACTCAGTTTTGTTTTTCTTTTATATCAATTTAAGGATCGTTTGTTAGTTTTTCAGTTTTGTTTTTTAAAAAAAAATTAATTACGGTTAAATTGCTGCACTTTTATTTTTAGGTTATGGCATGATAATTATTAGCTTATTTAGTCTTGGTTGAATTTTAGTTATTTTGTTTGTTTCTTTTAGCTTTGGGCCGATTGAGAGCATTTGGCTCTGAAGTCCGATTGAAATTGGATATGCTTTGCTGTCTTTCTCTGAATTGGATTTGGACATTGAAATTTGAAGCCCAAGACCTGGGCTATACAGACCCACACCAAGTCAATTTGGGTCACTCTGACCCATGTTTGGTCTGTTTTCTGAAATAATAACAGGGTCATGGGGGTAATTTGGGTAGTCTAGCCTAAGGGAACCTCAATAATTGAATTAGGTGACTGCTAATAAGTGATAAGGTTTAGAAAGGGCACTACTAAATTAAATTATAAGCACTAAGTTAGTGGATAGTTAAAAATAAAAAAGTTGACTGGTAGTGGAGAGAATACTAACTTAATGCCTATTTCAAGGGCTGTTGGGGATAGAAATAAAAGGACATAGTTTAGAGGTGAAAAAAAAAGAAATTTGGAAAAGAGAACTTAAGAACATAGAGAGAATTCACTGGAGACACTAATAGAGATAATTGAAAGGAAACTGAAAAGAAAACTCGGAAATGGCCTTAAGTTTCCTGCATTTCCTTGTTGAAAGCCACTCAAATTCTGTTTGGTTTTTGTGTTCTTGGTTACTTAGAATTTCCGAAAGCTTCAAAGATCCTGCATCTGATTTAAGATAGCTCAAATTCCATTGTTTCTAAAATCTGGTTTCGAGCTATTGCTACTACTGTTACATTGCTGATCTGCTGTGTCGTATCCATTGACCCTCATTTACTTCTTGTTTTCCTCTTATTTCTTAGGTATATTACTTAATTCCTCCTAATGTAAAGTTTGCTTCATGTTTGATATGGAAAACTGGAAGTTTAGAGCATAATATCAGCTTGTTTCTTCTATTATAGTGTAGCTTTACTTTTTATGAAACTATGAGTAGTTGGTGCATATTCTCCCTCTTGGTGATAGCACTCATTGAGAGTTGAATTTGGTTCAAGAATTAGCAAAGAAATTCAATGTTCTGTTTAATATTTCATAGTTAAAATTTGGTATTGTATAACTGAATATTTTCATGATTCTAAACTCTTATGGAGGTTCGTTTAACATTAAGTTTAATCAAGTTTGGATATAACTTGTATCCCTTTTGCTTGGACTCTTAATTGAAGCTGTTGTCAGCCTTTTCAAATACTGAAATTGGGTTTTGTTTGGATGTGAATGATCCTAGAGTGGTTTAGACTTGGTGGCATCAGTAATAGATAAGGGTTCTGGTTTGATTTAATTAGTTAGAACTGTTTGGCCTTTAGTTTATGTCTAAATGCATCTCAATATAGATCTTTGGTTTAATCCATTTGGTTCAAGTTGGTTTTCTTCTAGTAATCTTGCCAAATTTGTTCGGTTCAGTAGCTTAGCTTTATATTAGTTTAATGAGTTTGCCTGGTGCATTATATCCTGCTGAGTAATTTCAAAAATCATGTTGAAAGTTGTATTTGGTTTTATCTGATGAGGGATCAGTCCTTTAGCAAGTATCTTGAGGTTAAATGTTGTGTAATTAAAAGTCTTCTGGGAAAGTTGGGTGCATAGCTTATTTGGTTGCATACGTAGTTAGATCATGCCAAATGGTATAAATTGTGTATGTATCTTCTTGCTAAGCAATGCATATGGTTATTACAGCATGTTACCTTGTAATTCAATAGTGTCATATTCATGTAATAAGTGATTGAATTCTTTTTAAGTAGTAATCAATATGACTCGTGCTTAGAATAAAGGAAAATGATCCAAGTAGCCTTAAAATACGAGCTATGCATTGATTCATTTGTAATGCAGAAATGCGTTAGTTTAAAATAGACTTTAGGACTTACATCTATTGGATAGACCCATAAGATTCTACTTAACATTACGCATGGAAATAGGCTCAAATTATACTGAGAATGTCACATAATTGTCCCTGTATAATTAACCAAAACAATTGTCAAAGGGTAGTTCGTTAGAAAAAGCCGTATTGGGTTTGTATTCTTAATTTGGTATACCCTTATGTCCCTGGGACTCAGTCTTCTGGTTAATAACATATGCTGACCAAGGTCCATCAGTTATTAAACAGGCTTGAACTCTTGGTAAAAAATAGTAGAATCACATTAAGCCTCTCCTTAATCAATTAATTGGTTTTTTTAAAAAAATAAAATTGAGGTGCGCCGCGCCAAATATAATCCCAAATGCGTGGTCCTCACTTAATTATATCCCTTAAAATTCTTAGAATTTGAGGCGTGCCATTTAGCAAATTTCCATGGCCCTCGCAAAATTAAAAACGCGTAGTTACTTTAGGCGCGCTATTTAATAATTTACCTTCCTAAACTCGGGTGCGCATTTATGTGACCCAAATCCAAATCTCAATGTTAGCTGAAATGTATTGCGAACTACGGGTGCATTTATGTGACGTGGTTTGAAACATATTTTAAATGACGTTGCAATCTTCCTTTAATTAATTAAATAAAAGCGGTTTAAAGTAAAAATACACATAGGTTTATAATGGTTTTAAAATCAGATAATTGAACCATTTATAACAGTTTAGCAACCGTGCTAGAACCACGGAACTCGGAAATGCCTAACACCTTCTCTCGGGTTAACAGAATTCCTTACCCGGATTTCTGGTTCGCGGACTGTTAAACAGAGTCATTCTTTTCCTCGATTCAGGATTTTAAACCGGTGATTTGCGACACCATAAATTATCTCAAGTGGCAATTCTGAATTTTAATAAATATCATCCCATTTTGATTGTCACTTAAATTGGAAAAAACTCTCATACACCCTTCGGGTGTATAGGAAAAAGGAGGTGTGACAGCTCTGGCGACTCTGCTGGGGACGAACCCAGAATCTCTGGTTTAGGGTTCAAAATTCGAGCTTAGATAAATTGTTATATTTGGCTTTATATGATTTTGTTACATGTTTGGGCCTAATGTACTAAATGTTGCTTTTTACCGCTTTGATATTATCTGAACTGTATATATAAACTGCTATGAAATCCCTCTATTCTCTCTCTTGAGGAGTGCATGTTGGTCGTGACTTCTTTCTGTTAGTGTCGTATTCCAAATAGAACGAGGTTTGGACAAGTTGCAAAGCCGGATGATCTTTTGGTTACCGGTACGCAGCCCCCCATCGGCTCGAATTGTCAGCTCGGGTAAGCCAGGTCTAGAACAAATAAACCCAGGTTTTAAACCTAGTATAACAAAATCTCATGCCGGATCCCTAGTAGGAACGTTTGTCTGCATCACATGCATTTTGACTTTGGAGACTCAACACAGGGGTTGGGTCTATCTAGGACAGGTGTACCAAAAATGAAAAAGACCATCCTGATGCATCTTACTTGCTACTTGTGCATTTATTTGCTTCGGATTTGCATGTTGACCGGCTTTTGAATTAAAGGAAAGAGTTTGGAAAAGAAAATAGCAGTATGAGGGCTAAGGGAGGTAACTACCTGTTTTGAAAACCTATATCCCAAAATATACCGAAATTCTGCCAAAAATTTGAAAAGAAAAAAAAAACAAAAAGAGAATTTTTATTGTTTTCAAGGAAAAAAAGTTGGTTTTTTGTTTTGTCAAAATTGCCCGAACTACGCCAGTTTGATTCTCACCGGATGTGGGATACGTAGGAAACCACCATCGGGTCCAACTATCCTTTTTGCAAAATAGCCCAAAAAACTATTTTTCATTTGAAAATAATTAAAGTAATGACATTCTTGTCAAAAATAGTCGAATGTCTCCAAAAGGGCGCCGGAAGGTTGCTTTTGCAAGAACATCCACCTTTGGTCATTTTTCAAAGTTTTGACTGGTTAGCCGACATAGCCTTAAAATCTTCGTTCTCAAAATGCTGAAAGGCCGTATTTGCAAAATCGGGTTTTATTTTATTTTGAAAAAAAAATGTGTGTTAATTTTATTTTTGAGTCAAATAAGTCTTAATTTTTGCCTAAACACCCTAATAAACATGCAGAATGAGCACGAGTCAGAATTTGCCGGTAACAGTTATGAACAAAATCTCTTTGGAGTTGCATATGTGGTGGAAAGATCTGGGCAAGTCAGAGCAAGATAAGGTCAATCTGCATTTGGGAGGTCTCACCGGGTTAATGAAGATAAGGCCTAGGGGAGACATCATAAAGGAGTTGGTCACATTTTGGGACCCGGCTCACAACGTCTTGCATTTCTCGGATTTTGAACTCACACCCACCTTGGAAGAGATTGCAGGTTACATGGGAAGTACTTAAGGTCGGAGGCATAAGTATCCGATCTCTCCAAGAGCCGTTAACTCTCACAAATTCATGGATTTGTTAAAAATAAGCAAGGAAGTCCCATATTCCGAGTTGGAGGGTGGTTTTTCCACTCTACATTTTATATACCGGAGGTCCGGGCATATAGGAGGGTTCAATGATCTGGAAAACGGGGTTTGTAGCAAAGGAAACCAAGCAAAATGGGATGAACATAGGCATTTTGCTTTCATGGAAGCTTTCTTAGGCCTTGTGGTGTTTCCCCGGAAAGATGGGAATATCGATCTGCGGGTGCCTGGAGTCGTCAAAGTCTTAATTACCAATTCCAAGAGCACCCTTGCCCCTATGATAATATCTGAGATATATCGAGCTCTTACAGCTTGTAAAGCTAGGGCATATTTCTTCGAGGGATGCAATTTTCTACTACAAATGTGGATGATCGAACACCTGTGTCACCACCCTCAGTATATGAGTTATGGGTCAGCAGAAAAAAGTTGCATTGAAGAGTTCGACACAAGGATTTCAGGGTTCAAGTTACTGGAGGGTTTTGGAGAATGGATAGCCCGCCTTCGTGCTATCACTACGGGACAAATAGAATGGACACTGAGTTGGCTTCCTGTTGAAGAAATTGTATATATACCCGCCATTGGTCCTTACTTCCTCCTAATGGGTCTTCGAGGTATTCAGCCTTACGCTCCCTACCGAGTGATGAGACAATTGGGAAGGTGCCAGGTGATGCATCCAGATGAAGATCTCAGTATTTAAGAGGTTGAGATTAGCTCCGACGGCCAATTTCACGAAGAAATAGTTCGTTCTATTTGGAACGAGTGCCAATATTTGACGGCGAGCACTCGAGTGCGGGACCTATCTAGAGGCGAGGTCTCACCCGCCTATCTTGCCTGGTATAGAAAGAAGAACACTGCAAGGTCCGAACCAGAAAGACCGGCCAAAAAACCGCACATTCAGGAATTCGTCGAGGCATCGCAAGAACCGTGGGCTTGGTTGGCCAAAGAAAATGAGTACAAGGCCACAATAGGAAATCTAGAAAAGCAAGTCAAAGACCTTCAATTCGAGAATGGCTTACAAGCAGCGGCAGATGAGGGTGAAAAGAAAAGGCTAGCCAAAAAAAATGAGGCCCTTCGAGCCCAGATTCAGAAAATGAAAATAGCAGCAGAAAATCCCGTCAGAAGTGCCAAAGATGAAAATCTCATAGATAACCTGAGGCAGAAAGTGGGTGAATATAGTTTTGATCTGAACAAAGCAGAAGGTAAATTATCCATGGCTCGAAAGCAATTGGCTAAAATTGCGGAGGAACGAGCACACCCGGTTAAACAATTAAAAGAAAGGTATGACAATGAGGTTGCGGGGTTAAAGAAAAGGGTCGTCACCATTGAGGACAAAATGATCAAATAAGCGAATGAATTCAAGGCTGAAAGAAAACATTGTTATATAGAAATGGCACAGTTGAAAAGAGATTTGCAACAACTTCAAGAACAAAATCAAGCAGCCGAACAAACTCTGGAAGCCAGGGCACGGCAGATTGGGCATTTGTTGCAAGAAAAGGGTGTCATAAGAGAGAGAGTCAGAAAGATCGCCGACTACATCACAATGAAGTGCAGTAGTTGTGAGGATATGACTAGATCTATGTTTTTCGCCACTGTGATGACCTTTGTCCACCGGATAATGGAAAGTCTCTACCACCTCCAAGGGGATTTAGTACGTCGGCCCGAGGCGAGACCGAATGATGTCCTGCGGACCCTAGGAACAGTTGAGGCACTGATGTATTTGTGATTTTCACTTGAGTCTGTATTTTTTTCTATTGGAGTCTGTTAGTTTGTTTTCAAACCTGTATTTTCTTCTGTTGTAATATGTTGGCTTGTTTTTCCTTTCATCAAAGTCCGTTAGTTTGAGTCGTTATAATCAAGATAGTTGCTTTTTGTGAAAATTCGAACATCCCAAAAAAAAGGTTTTGTTACTTGTACACTAGAACTACGCTCGGTCTGATTCATGCGGGGTCATGATACGTAGGCAATCTTCATAGGATTCGACCACAACCAAAAGAAAAGAATAAAATGGAAAAAGAAAAAAAAAAGGGAATAAAAGATAGGCGTGAGTAATAATAAAAGGGAAAGGTCAGGAAAAGCCGGGATGACACAAGCAACCAAGCAAATACATGATAGAAATGACTAATTGCCTAGGTGCATTGCATTCCTATGTGTGGTCGCTTATTTGTTAAAACTCTAATCAGTAACAAGTTTGGTTGTTATTCTTAGAATTCAAGCAGTTAGTTAACCTAAGCATACTGGCAACCCACCCATACCAAACCAGATCCAAAGGAGAAATAATCATGTCTATCCCAGATGTAGACACCAGTGTCATCGAAGGAGAAGAGTTGGACGTTAACGCCATGAAAGAAGAGATGTACAAATTGAAACAACAAATGGCCGAAATGTATCAGGCCTGGGCTAAAGGACAACCGCCATCCGCTTACCCGGCTAACCCTACCTTCACTCCACCACCGGCTCAAACTCAGGATCATCCTGCCACTGATCTATCCCCGAGCTTTCCCATTTACCAACACTACCGGGGCACCACTTCTCATACACCACAATATCCATCCCCTAAACCAATTCCATACCCTCCTCCACCAGTAACTTCTATCTTCACAGCACCTACACCAGCTACACTCCACAAATCTCCTAGCGAGCCTATGTTCCAGGCCCAGGACAACCAATATTACCCTTCGGAGCCCACTTTCAAAGCTCTAGAAACCCATTCCTATACTCCTCGCTTTGACCTCCCGATAGAAGCTGATAAACCAGTCAAAAATCCCGAACAGGAGGAGATGTTCAGGAAAGTTAAAAGCTTAGAACAATCATTCAGAGACATGCAGGGATTGGGAGGGCAAGTAAGCGTGGCCTACAAGGACCTATGTCCGTTCCCGAATGTGCGATTACCGGTAAGTTTCAAGATGCCCAAGTTCGACCTATACAATGGGCACGGTGATCCAGTAGCCCACTTGAGGGATTTTTGCAGCAAGATGAGGGGAGCGGGAGGAAAAGATGAATTGTTAATGGCTTACTTCAGTCAGAGTTTGAGTGGATCAGCATTGGAATGGTATACCCGCCAAGACCATGGAAGATGGTACACATGGGATGATCTGGCGCAAGCATTTGCTTGTCACTTCCAATACAATCTTGAGATCATTCCAGATCGACTGTCCTTGACTAAACTGGAGAAGAAGCACAGTGAAAGCTTCAGAGAATATGGTTTCCGATGGAGGGAGCAAGCAACAAGAGTAGATCCCCCAATGAAGGAAAGTGAGATGGTAGATTACTTCCTACAGGCTTTGGAACCTACTTACTATGGCCATTTGGTCTCAGCTGTGGGAAAGTCATTCAACGAAGTGGTAAATATGGGGGGCATGGTAGAAGAGGGCCTCAAGTCGAATAAAATCATGAGCTATTCGGCTATCAAAGCGACTACTCAGGCTATTCAGGGTGGCATAGGAAGGATTGGGAAAAAGAAGAGAGAGGAAGCAACAATGGTTGATTTAGTAACTTGGTCTGGATCCAGAGGTTCACCCTTACCACTACAATCAACCTCGACCCCACCAACAAACTTATCACCACAATCCACCCCAACACTATTATCCCCCACCAAAACCTCATTTTTCCGTCCACCATGCACAAGCATACAACCAACCTCCTGTCCACACTCAATGGCGTGCTCCCGTCCTACAAAATACTTATCCACATCCACGAGCCTACCAAAACACTCCCGGACCAAGTTTCCGGCCTAGTCAAGCATTCAAAGGTGAAAGGTTGCAGAAAAAGAAAACCTTTACTCCGTTGGGAGAATCATACACTAGTCTGTTCCACAGGCTAAAACAGCTAGATATGCTAAGGCCGATACAGTTCAAACTGCCAAATCCTCCTCCAAAGAATCTTGACTATACTGTTAGCTGTGAGTATTGTTCTGGTACTCCGAGTCATGATACAGAGAAGTGTTGGCACTTGAAAAGTGCGATACAAGAGCTTATTGATACCAATAGAATTGAAATTCAAGCTCCCGAGGCGCCCAATATTAACAGGAATCCAATGCCAGCCCACCAGGAGGAAAATATGATCAAAATAGTACATGCGGAGGGAGATCGCAAGAAGCCATCACAGACCATCATGATGATTCGGTCTAGTGGAGTCAAGACAGATGAACAATCAGCAGGTGAGAAGTTGGTGCTCAAGCCGAGCAAAAAGAGTGTTGAGCCAGCTGTGGCAGTTGAGAAAGGGTCTTCGAGCAAGGTTGCAACGAAACAGGAAGGGATAAAGATGATTGTACCAGGAGCGGTCATCCAACCTGTCATAATCGTGGAAGGTGCCCGCACAGATCGGGTTATTATCAACCCAGTAACCCAGTTACCAATAATCAACAGCAAGGTCGTTCCTTGGAATTATGAACGAGTGGTAGTGATGTACAAAGGGAAGGAAGTCAAAGAAGAAGTCTGTGAAGCACAGGGTTTAACTCGCTCGAGAAGGTGTTTTACTCCCGAAGAGTTAAGAAGAGCAAAAGATAATCCGGCACTGGTAAAAAAAGTCGTAACTAAAGAGGAAGCGGAAGAGTTTTTGAGGAAAATGAAAGTGCAGGACTATTCAATTGTAGAGCAGTTGAGGAAAACGCCAGCTCAGATCTCATTGCTCTCATTGCTAATCCATTCAAATGAGCACTGTCAGTCGCTGATGAAAATCTTGAATGAGGCACATGTTCCCGACAAGATCTCGGTAAACCATCTGGAGAAGATAGCAAACAAAATATTTGAGGTAAACAGAGTTACTTTCTCTGATGATGAGTTGCCCGTGGAGGGTACCGAGCATAATAGGGCACTTTATCTGACGGTAAAGTGCAAAGATTCTATGGTTACCAGAGTTCTGACAATGGGTCTAGTGCGAACATTTGCCCTCTCTCCACGTTGAACAAGCTGAAAGTGGACAATGATAGAATTCACAAGAATAGCATTTGTGTTCGGGGGTTCGACGGCGGGGGCAAAGATTCAGTAGGTGATATAATACTGGAATTGACAATAGGGACCATTGAGTTCACTATGGAATTCCAAGTGTTAGACGTGGCAGTTTCTTACAATCTTTTGCTAGGACGACCCTGGATTCATGCCGCCAAGGCAGTATCGTCTACTTTGCATCAGATGGTTAAATTTGAATGGGACAGACATGAAATTGTGGTGCACGGTGAGGATAATATGTGTGCCCAAGTGATGCCAGCATACCTTTCATTGAAGTTGAAGACGACAAAGGGCCATGGGTATATCAGGTCTTTGATGCAGTATTAGTTGAAAAGATCCTAGAGGGGAAAAGCATTCCAGTTCCTAAAGTAACAGCCGCATCAATCATGGTGGTTTCTGAGATGTTGAAGAATGGCTTCATACCTGGCAAGGGTTTGGGTGCTTCATTGTAGGGCATCATACAGCTAGTGTCTCTGCCCAAAAACTTAGATACCTTTGGTTTGGGGTTTAAGCCCACAGTTGCAAATGTAAGAAGAGCTAGAAAGTTGATGCAAAGGGCGTGGGTCCTTCCAAAGCCCATCCTGCGGCTATCTAGATCATTTGTTAGGCCCAGTGCCAGAAAGTGACCAACAACAACGGTTCCCATTTCATTGATTGATATGGATGGAGATTTAGATAAAGGGTTCGAGAGGTTGTTCAGTGATGTTAACATGGTGGAAACTGGAGAAGGATCAAGTCAAGCGGATGTGCAATTCATTGGGCCAAGTGCAAAGATCAGTAATTGGGAAGCTACTCCTCTTCCTACTCGGAAGGAGCTTTGGTAGTGGGCTTTGATTTTTCTTTCAGTTTATTTGGATTATTCCAGGGTTGTAATCCAGATTCTATGTTCCGTCCATTTGGATGTGTTAAACCTTGTTATCTTTAAGACTCAATGAAATGCAATTTCCCCTTTCTTTGTCATTCCTGATAATTTCCTTTTTGTTTTTCTTTTCTTTTCTGTACAGTTCTTTTTATTCTGGCTCTAATGACATGGCATGCATAAGGAATCCTTAGCCCAGTCTTAAAAATCAATCTGATTCCAAAATAATAGTTCAAGAAGTAGATTGTGACTACGAATCAGAATACGATGAAGATGAAGCCTTCGAAGAGATTAGTAAGGAGTTAATTCACTTCGAAGAAAAACCCAAACCCGACCTGAATGAAACAGAAGCCGTCAATTTAGGGGATACAGATAATATCAGAGAGACTAAAATAAGTGTCCATCTCGAGCCAAAGATCCGGGAAGAATTAATCAAAGCACTCATCGAATACAAAGATGTTTTTGCATGGTCGTATGACGACATGCCAGGTTTGAGCACTGATTTAGTGGTCCACAAATTGCACACTGATCCAGCATTTTCTCCCGTCAAGCAAAAGTTGAGGAAATTCAAAACTGATATGAGTGTGAAGATTAAAGAAGAAATCACCAAGCAGTTGGATGTAAAGGTTATTCGGGTCACTCGATATCCTGTTTGGTTGGCTAATGTCGTGCATGTGCCGAAGAAGGACGGCAAAATCAGAGTATGCGTCGATTACCGCAATCTTAACAAAGCAAGTCCGAAGGATAACTTCCCCTACCCAATATCCATATTTTGATCGATAATTGTGCCAAGCGTGAGATTGGATCTTTTGTGGATTGATATGTCGGGTATCATCAGATTCTAATGGATGAAGAAGATGTAGAAAAGACGGCATTCATCACGCCATGGGGAACTTATTGCTACCAGGTAATGCCATTTGGTTTGAAGAACGCTGGGGCAATTTACATGAGGGCGATGACTACTGTGTTTTATGATATGATACACAAAGAGATTGAGGTATACGTAGATGATATGATCATAAAATCAAAGCATCAGGCCAACCACGTTGGGTATTTGAGGAAATTCTTCTAGAGGCTTCGCAGGTACAACCTCAAGCTTAATCCTTCCAAGTGCGCATTTGGTGTTCCATCCGAAAAGTTGTTGGGGTTCATAGTTAGCCGTCGAGGCATTGAATTGGACCCGTCAAAGATCAAAGTTATCCAAGAATTACCGCTTTCGAGGAACAAGACTGAGGTGATGAGTTTGTTAGGGAGGTTGAATTACATCAGCAGGTTTATTGCTCAGCTCATGACAACTTGTGAGCCTATTTTCAAGTTGTTAAGGAAGGACGATGCGATCAAGTGGACTGATGAGTGTCAAGAAGCGTTTGACAAGATAAAAGGTTACTTGACAAACCCACCCGTGCTGGTTCCGCCAGAACCAGGAAGACCTTTGATTCTTTATTTGACAGACTTGGAAAATTCATTTGGTTGTGTACTGGGGCAGCATGACGTCACAGGCAGGAAAGAACAATCCATCTATTATCTTAGCAAAAAGTTCACAGCTTACGAGGTTAAGTACACTCACCTGGAAAGGACATGTTGCGCCCTAACTTGGGTGGCACAGAAATTGAAACATTATTTGTCATCCTACACTACTTACCTCATTTCGTGTTTGGATCTATTGAAGTATATCTTTCAAAAGCCTATGCCGATAAGAAGACTTGCGAAGTGGCAGATTTTGTTCATAGAGTTTGACATCATCTATGTGACTCGGACTGCGATGAAAGCCCAAGCATTGACCGATCATTTGGCCGAGAACCCGGTCGATGATGAGTACGAGCCATTGAAAACTTATTTTTCCGATGAGGAGGTGATGCATATTGATGAACTGGAGCAAATTGAAAAGCCAGGCTGGAAACTTTTCTTTGATGGGGCTGCCAACATAAAAGGAGTTGGAATAGGGGCTGTGCTCATTTCTGAAACAGGGCATCACTACCCTGTTACGACTCAGCTTCGGTTCTATTGTACCAACAATATGGCTGAGTACGAGGCATGTATTTTGGGTCTAAGGCTAGCTGCAGACATGGATGTACAGGAAGTCTTGGTCTTGGGAGACTCAGATCTTCTGGTACATCAAATTCAAGGAGAATAGGAAACACGATATTTGAAGCTCATACCGTACCGATAATGTTTGCATGATCTTTGTCAACGATTTCGATCAGTGGAGTTCAGGCATATTCCGAGGGTCCATAATGAGGTTGCTGATGCTTTGGCTACCCTGGCATCAATGTTACACCATCCGGACAAAACTTATGTTGATCCTCTGCATATTCAAGTCCGAGATCAGCATGCTTAGTGTAACATGGTAGATGAAGAACTTGATGGTAAACCGTGGTTCTACAATATCAGGGAGTACATCAGAATGGGGATATATCCAGTGCAAGCCACGGGGGATCAAAAGAGAACAATTCGACATATGGCAAGTGGGTTTTTCTTAAGTAGAGGAGTTTTGTATAAAAGAACTCTAGACCTTGGATTGTTAAGATGCATAGATGCTAGACAAGCTACAGCTATCATATCCGAAGTATATTGGGGTATCTGCAGACCACATATGAGCGGATATGTGCTGGCAAAGAAAATTTTCCGAGAAGGTTATTATTGGCTCACCATGGAGCGAGATTGTATCAGTTTTGTGCGCAAATGTCATCAGTGCCAAGTACATGGAGATTTAATTCATTCTCCGCCATCCGAGTTGCACATAATGTCCGCACCATGGCCCTTCGTTTCTTGGGGTATGGATGTCATTAGACCAATTGAGCCAGCAGCATCCAATGGGCACAGATTTATTTTGGTAGCCATTGATTATTTCACCAAGTGGGTTGAGGCCAAAACTTTCAAATCGGTGACCAAGAAAGCAGTGGTCGATTTTGTTCACTCAAATATCATCTGTCGATTCAAAATCTCAAAGGTGATCATCACGGATAATGGTGCTAATCTTAACAGTAATTTGATGAAAGAGGTATGTCAACAGTTTAAGATTACACATCACAATTCTACCCCATATCGTCCCAAGGCGAATGGAGCAGTCGAGGCAGCCAACAAAAATATAAAGAAGATACTTCGGAAAATGGTAGAAGGTTCCGGGCAATGGCATGAAAAATTAATATTTGCGTTGCTGGGTTATCGCACTACTATCCGTACTTCAGTAGGTGCAACTCCTTATTTGTTGGTATATGGCACTGAAGCAGTAATACCTGTAAAAGATGAAATCCCGTCCATTCGGATTGTCGCTGAGGCTGAGATTGATGATGATGAGTGGGTCAAAACCCGTTTGGAGCAGTTGAACTTGATTGATGAAAAAAAGATTGGCAGCAGTATGTCATGGCCAGTTATATCAAAAGAGAATGGCAAGAGCATACAACAAAAGGTGCGACCCCGGAAGTTTGAAGTAGGTCAGCAAGTGCTGAAGCGTATTCTCCCACACCAGGTTGAAGCAAAAGGCAAGTTCGCCCCAAATTGGCAAGGGACATTCATTGTGACCAGAGTATTGTCCAATGGTGCTTTATGTTTAACAGATATCGAAGGAAAATGCATAGACATGGCTATTAATTCTGATGCAGTCAAGAGATATTATGTATGATTTCTTTGGTATATTTGTTGATTGTTTGTATTTGGCATTGGTTTGAAGATTGGAATGACGAAGGTAATTTGTTCTGCTATCTAAACATTTTACCCTTTGTTTCCCCCTTTTGAGCCGTATTTGTTTCTTTCATACCCCTCTTTTAGAATCAATAACAAAAAGAAAAGGAAAAGATAGAAAAAGAAGAAAAAAAAGAAGTGAAAAAAGAAAGTATAACAACAAGGAAATTCCGGTGTGAACTACGTTTGACCTGATTCCTGTTAAGGATACGTAGGCAGCCTCACGGCTCGGTCATAGTAAAATAAAAGTAAAAAGATCCCCAAGCAAGAAACTAGGGCAGAAGTTGTGTTTGTAATAAGAAATGTGATTCCAAAAGTTGTAATTCTGAACCATTTGAAGTTGTTTTGAGCCCGTTTTATACCCTTTTTCTTTCCAAACATATCCAAAAACCCACATGGTTGTCCAAAGAAAGACCTCCCGATCAGTCTTAGAAAGATGCCAAATCAAACAAGTAAAGAGAATTCATATCAGGGGCAACACTCTGGTTTAATCAAGAGAAATCAAAAAATGAGAGAGTCTTATTGGTGAAAACCCTCATGGGCACCATAAGGCGACGAAAGATGAGAGAAAGTAAAAATGAGAGAGTCTTATCGGTGAAAACCTTCGCGGGCACAATGAGGCGACAAAAGCTGAAAGAAATTAAAAATGAGAGAGTCTTATCGGTGAAAACCTTCGCGGGCATCATGAGGCGACAAGGAATTGAGGAATAAAAAATGAGAAAAGTTTGTCGGTGAAAACCCTTCAGGGTACTGCAAGTCGAACAAGGTCCGTAAGTTGGCGAAAAGTAAAAAATTGGGTTGTGGAAATCTAGGAGCACAAAGTAAAACAATTGGAAAGGAGATTGGTTAAATAGACTGGGCTGATTAATCCAAAATGCATACCATGATCATTGGTGCCAATGAATCCACTCAGATAAGTTTCTTTTCCTATCTTCAACAGTCATCCAAATTTGGATTTTCTTCTTTATTCTTAATTCTCAAAACGTTTCATTTCATTGCTGTTAACTTTACTCCTCTAAAGCTCTTCCAAGGTTAGTCTTGTTTCAACTTATAAGAAGGAATGTCAAAGTGTACTACCAGATTCAAAATTGCACAAAGCAAAATGCGGCTAAGACATGTTAGAGATAGTATGATGAAAAGTGGGACATAGGGTGTAAGCAAAAGCTATATCAGTGGAATGGTTCAGTAATGTCGTGAGAGATGTACGAGTTCAGGCAGAAAGGTCAGAAGGAGAGAACAACAGTTGGGGGATCCTGCAGTTAAGGATCAGCCAGAAGGTCAAAACAATCTTTCGACCAGTTCAAGGCAGTCGGTCGAAGCAAAGCATGGCAAAGAGAAAACCATCCCCAGCAAGAATGCCACAACTAACTGCCACGTTTTAAACTGACAAGATTTTCTTTGATTTGAAACAGGGGCAAAGAAGGCATTTGTTTTAGGAAGTACCCTATAAGGAAAGCAAGTACCATGCAGGTTTGATCGCAGAATTCTCAGGACCCTCCTGGAAAATGGGACTTAGTTTAAAATTCAAAATAATCATGAGTAGCGAAATTTGGCATAAATGCACCCCAAAGGATTATAAGTGGAGCTACGAAGTTTGCATGTCTAAGGTACACTTTGGACATTACCCCAGAGGCCTCGGATTTCAAAGTAATTTGGGGAGACTCTCATAGCCTCTATCCCTCGGGTTGGCCAACTAAGGGACCAAAAAGAACCCGCTTCCGCTTTACTTCCTCAAGAAAGAAGAAACATCATCTTTTTCCACCTTTTTACCCCATGAGAACAAAGATTCTGACTTCTCTTCTTTCCCAGACTGATGATTATGATTTTCTGCTTCCTCAACTTTTTTCCCAAGCAGAAACACCATCTTTTTCTACCCTTTTACCCCGTGAGAACAAAGATTCTGACTTCTCTTCTTTCCCAGACTGATGATTATGATTTTCTGCTTCCTCAACCTTTTTCCCCCAAGAAGAAATACCATCTTTTTCCACCTTTTCCCCCGATTTAATTGGAAATTTTTAGGACCCTCCTAGATAATGGGACTTAGCTTTAATTCGAAATATTCATGAGTACAATATCTAGCATAAGCTCTACTTTGTGAAAATATAAGTTGGTTTGAATTTTTCATTTTTTAAGACAAGGCTCAATTCGAAACTTCAGGACCCTTCTGGAAAATGGGACCTAGGTTAAAATCCAAAACAATCATAAGTAGTAAATATAGGACAAATGTGCACCAAAAGGGATATAAGTTGGCTTCAAAGTTCGAATAAGAGTTTTCAGGACCCACCTGAATAATGGGACGTAACTTTAAGCATTCCATTAGATAAGTAAGTGTTGTTATAAGAGAGTACAGTTTAGCGTTGAAATTGTCATTCGTAAGATAAGCTTTAATTCGAAATTTCAGGACCCTCCTGGATAATGGGATGTAGCTTTAAGATTGTCTTAAGTAACAAGATTCGACGGAAATCATACCCCTAAAAAATATAATGTAGCTTTGAAAACTTGCTAGAGATTTTCATGACCCTCCTGGATATTGGGATATAGCTTGCAGATTGTTAGAGATGCTTGGTAAAAGGATTCAATTAACACTTACAGATGCGCCCGGTTACCAAATAGGGGCAGAAAATTTTCTTTGGTTTTGTCTATTTTGTTGAAAGTCAGATACCCGTCTGAAGAACAGGGAAGAGCAACACAGATGTTAAGGACAAAAAGCAGCTCAGGATCAAATAATCAGGAGCCCACCTGGAGAACAAGGGGAAAACAAATCAAGTTTCAAGGAACAACAGTTGAAGTATCAGCAATCAGGCGTCCACCTGGAGAACAAGGAACAACAGTTGAAGTATCAGTAATTAGGCGCCCACCTGGAGAACAAGGAACAACAGTTGAAGTATCAGTAATCAGGCGCCCACCTGGAGAACAAGGGGAAAAACAATTCAAGTTTGAGTAATCAGGAGCCCGCCTATAGAACAGAGGATAGGCAACAATGGTCAAAGGAAGACATTTAAAGGTTCAGCAATGAGGTGCCCACCTGGAGGAAAGAGAAAGCATCTCAAGAAAACAATTCAAGTCAGCAGCAAAGAAACTTCCGTTAGAAAGCACAAGTCAATGAGGCAACAAGAATCACAAGATCAAGCTTGAGAAGTATAGAGTAGATCTTTGTAATGCATAGATCATATTTTAGTCTAGATTCTTTATTTTTGTCATGGTGTAATAAGGAGGTCAGTAAGCAGTAGCAGCAACAACAACAGTAAAATCACAGCTTCATGGTATTCCCAGCTACCGAAACTTCCCGAACTACATTGACCTAATTCCTTTATAGCCAAGGATATGTAGGAAACATTTGAAGCAGAGGTTTGGTCAAATCTTTCAAAAATGCTTCCCCGGGGTATTCAAACGGGCAAAAATCGCTCGTATCCGCTCACTTTATCTTTGCACGAAAACTCTTCATGTTTCCGGACAAAGAGGGGCAGCTGTGAGCACGTGATTTTTGCCTCACATGAATTACTCCAAAATGAATTTCCAAAATTAGATTTTTATCTAATTATTTGCTAAAATTAGGAATTACTGTGCAATTTGCCCGAGTGTTTGCATATTTTGTGCATATTTAAATTTTATTAATGCATTGAAAATACAAAAAATATAGCATCTGCATTTAGAATTTAGTTTTACATTTCTAGATTAATTAAGTAAATTGTCGTCTTACAAAAATGAAAAATCCCAAAAAATAACGTATTTTTTGCATTTTAGTGTTTAATGTCAAAATTGTGTGATTTTCTTGGTATTTAATTATTGGTGATAATTATTATTTAGAGATAATTAATTTAATTTGATAGAATGATTTGGTTTGGGGATTAATTAAGTTTTTATTTTAATTTTGAGAAGAAAATAGTTTTGAAATAAATAGGAAAAGAAAAGAATAAAAGAGAAATCAGAATTCTTGGGCCATGTTTAATTAATTCAAAACTAAAATCAAATTACCCCAAAACCCGTCCGGTCCAGGCCCAAAACCCGTTCCCTACTCGGTCCGCCCCTACCAGAACCAAACGACGTCATTTGGACACGCTTTGATCAGGGCCGTCGATTTCCATTGATCCAACGGATGAGAACCAAAATCCCTTTTTAATATACCCTAACCCCCTTTGAACCCCCCCTTTGAACACCCCAAACTCGTCTCTCACACCCCCCTTCATCTCCCAAACCCCTTCACCTCTGAAAACCCTACCAACGCCGCCACCCTTTTCCACTGCCCTAAACCCGGCGGTGCCAGTTCCGTTCACCACCAAAAATACACCACAGAACCACCACGACCCCCTCTTTACAAATCCCAGATTAGTTTCCTTCAAATCTTTCTAGAACCCCTCGAATATTAGATCCAAATTCAAGCTCTAAAAATTCAAAACTCGATACGATCAAAACTGGTGGCATGCATCGACTCGAGAAGGCCGATTCACTACAAAATTGATGCCATTCGCTCTTTCTTGACAGAGAAAAGCGATTGGTATCAGTTTTGTATGAATCAAGTTATTAGATTTTAACTTCGAGTCTAGCCAGGTGAGTTCTATTTTCTATTGACTAGTTCATTCTTCTTTTCTTATCTTCTTCTTCTTCTTCTAGCCCTGTTCTAATGGTCTGCTCTTGGTCTGAGTGTTCGAATAATTTCGAACTCAGTTTTGTTTTTCTTTTATATCAATTTAAGGATCGTTTGTTAGTTTTTTAGTTTTGTTTTTTTAAAAAAAAAATTAATTACGGTTAAATTGCTGCACTTTTATTTTTAGGTTATGGCATGATACTTATTAGCTTATTTAGTCTTGGTTGAATTTTAGTTATTTTGTTTGTTTCTTTTAGCTTTGGGCCGATTGAGAGCATTTGGCTCTGAGGTCCGATTGAAATTGGATATGCTTTGCTATCTTTCTCTGAATTGGATTTGGACACTGAAATTTGAAGCCGAAGACCTGGGCTATACAGACCCACACCAAGTCAATTTGGGTCAATCTAACCCATGTTTGGTCTGTTTTCTGAAATAATAACAGGGTCATGGGGGTAATTTGGGTAGTCTAGCCTAAAGGAACCTCAATAATTGAATTAGGTGGTTGCTAATAAGTGATAAGGTTTAGAAAGGGTACTACTAAATTAAATTATAAGCACTAAGTTAGTGGATAGTTAAAAATAAAAAAGTTGACTGGTAGTGGAGAGAACACTAACTTAATGCCTATTTCAAGGGCTGTTGGGGATAGAAATAAAGGGGCAGAGTTTAGAGGTGAAAAAAAAGAAATTTGGAAAAGAGAACTTAAGAACATAGAGAGAATTCACTGGAGACACTGATAGAGATAGTTGAAAGGAAACTGAAAAGAAAACTCGAAAATAGCCTTAAGTTTCCTGCATTTCCTTGTTGAAAGCCACTCAAATTCTGTTTGGTTTTTGTGTTCTTGGTTACTTAGAATTTCCGAAAGCTTCAAAGATCCTGTATCTGATTTAAGATAGCTCAAATTCCATTGTTTCTAAAATCTAGTTTCGAGCTGTTGCTACTACTGTTACATTGCTGATCTGTTGTGTCGTATCCATTGACCCTCATTTACTTCTTGTTTTCCTCTTATTTCTCAGGTATATTACTTAATTCCTCCTAATGTAAAGTTTGCTTCATGTCTGATATGGAAAACTGGAAGTTTAGAGCATAATATCAGCTTGTTTCTTCTATTATAGTGTAGCTTTACTTTTTATGAAACTATGAGTGGTTGGTGCATATTCTCCCTCTTGGTGATAGCACTCATTGAGAGTTGAATTTGGTTCAAGAATTAGCAAAGAATTTCAATGTTCTATTTAATATTTCATAGTTAAAGTTTGGTATTGTATAACTGAATCTTTTCATGATTCTAAACTCTTATGGAGGTTCGTTTAACATTAAGTTTAATCAAGTTTGGATATAACTTGTATCCCTTTTGCTTGGACTCTTAATTGAAGCTGTTGTCAGCCTTTTCAAATACTGAAAATGGGTTTTGTTTGGATGTGAATGATCCTAGAGTGGTTTAGACTTGGTGGCATCAGTAATAGATAAGGGTTCTGGTTTGATTTAATTAGTTAGAACTGTTTGGCCTTCAGTTTATGTCTAAATGCATCTCAATATAGATCTTTGGTTTAATCCATTAAGTTCAAGTTCGTTTTCTTCTAGTAATCTTGCCAAATTTGCTCGGTTCAGTAGCTTAGCTTTATTTTAGTTTAATGAGTTTGCCTGGTGCATTATATCCTGCTGAGTAATGTCAAAAATTATGTTGAAAGTTGTATTTGGTTTTATCTGATGAAGGATCAGTCCTCTAGCAAGTATCTTGAGGTTAAATGTTTTGTAATTAAAAGTCTTCTAGGAAAGTTGGGTGCATAGCTTATTTGGTTGCATACGTAGTTAGATCATGCCAAATGGTATAAATTGTGTATGTATATTCTTGCTAAGCAATGCATATGGTTATTACAACATGTTACCTTGTAATTCAATAGTGTCATATTCATGTAATGAGTGATCGAATTCTTTTTAAGTAGTAATCAATATGACTCGTGCTTAGAATAAAGGAAAATGATCCAAGTTGCCTTAAAATACGAGCTATGCATTGATTCATTTGTAATGCAGAAATGTGTTAGTTTAAAATAGACTTTAGGACTTACATCCACTGGATAGACCCATAAGATTCTACTTAACATTACGCATGGAAATAGGCTCAAATTATACTGAGAATCTCACATAATTGTCCCTGTATAATTAACCGAGGGTAGTTCGTTGGCAAAAGCCGTATTGGGTTTGTATTCTTAATTTGGTATACCCTCATGTCCCTGGGACTCAGTCTTCTGGTTAATAACATATGCTGACCAAGGTCCATCAGCTATTAAACAGGCTTGAACTCTTGGTAAAAAATAGTAGAATCACATTAAGCCTCTCCTTAATCAATTAATTGTTTTTTTTTTAAACATAAAATTGAGGTGCGTCGCGCCAAATATAATCCCAAATGCGTGGTCCTCACTTAATTATATTCCTTAAAATTCTTAGAATTTGAGGCGTGCCATTTAGCAAATTTCCATGGCCCTCGTAAAATTAAAAATGCGTAGTTACTTTAGGCACGTTATTTAATAATTTACCTTCCTAAACTCGGGTGCGCATTTATGTGACCCAAATCCAAATCTCAACGTTAGCTGAAATGTATTGCGAACTACGGGTGTATTTATGTGACGTGGTTTGAAACATATTTTAAATGACGTTGCAATCTTCCTTTAATTAATTAAATAAAAGCGGTTTAAAGTAAAAATACACATAGGTTTATAATGGTTTTAAAATCAGATAATTGAACCATTTATAACAGTTTAGCGACCGTGCTAGAACCACGGAACTCGGGAATGCCTAACACCTTCTCTCGGATTAACAGAATTCCTTACCCGGATTTCTGGTTCGCGGACTGTTAAACAGAGTCATTCTTTTCCTCGATTCGGGATTTTAAACCGGTGACTTGGGACACCATAAATTATCCCAAGTGGCGACTCTGGATTTTAATAAATATCATCCCATTTCGATTGTCACTTAAATTGGAAAAAACTCCCTTACACCCTTCGGGTGTATAGGAAAAAGGAAGTGTGACAATAGTCAAATAAAGTATACCATGATTCAACATTAATCATGGTATACCAATTTGTAGTATTCCAAGAATATCAGAAATATTAATTACATACTCGAATAAAGTATATCATGATTCAATAGTATTCATAGTATACTTTGTAGTATACCAAAAATATCAGGAATACTATTAATATATTCAAATAAAGGATATCATAATACAACAGTAACTATGGTATACTTTGTAGTATATTAATAATATTAAAAATACTATAATTCAACAATAATCATGGTATACGAACATGTAGTATACCAAGAATTTTGGGATTATCATTTAACATACTCAAACAATGTATACTATGATTCAATAGTAATTATGGTATACCAACAAATAGTATACCAAGAGTACCAGGGCTATCATGATTGTTGTATCATGGTTTACCAAGAAGATTGAAAGTACCATTGAACTCTTTTGAATTGTAATTTAATCGTAATCAAGATATATTATATAGTATACTTGGTGTAACATGCAGTATACCAAAGAATATTATGAATACCATTTAATATATTCAAACAAATTATAACATGATTCACAAGTGATCATGATATTGTAGTTTACTATATAAGAAATTGAGAATATCATTTAAAAGTAAGAAAATGCTTGATAACATTATAAAATCTTTTATTAACAAGTGAAATAATATACTAACTACAATAATACAAACAAATATGCAGTCTTGGTATCATTTTAACTCTCTTTAATATTGTGAGCATGTGATTTTTGCTCTATATAAATTACTCCTATAAAATCCAAGAAAATAGATTTTTTCTTATTATTTGCCATTTTTATATGAATTTTATAGGATTTTTATTAATTGTTTGTATTTTTGTGCACGTTTAATCTTTTATTAAAATCATGAAAAATGCCAAAAAAATACCATGCATTGCGTTTAGGTTTGTTTTTACATTTTTTGGAATTATTTAGTAATTATTGGTTTTATTAAAAAATAAAAATCACAAAAAATAGCTCATTTTTACCTTTTAATTTTTAGATTATTGATTTTTCTCTTTTAATTTAGGATTAAGCAACTTTTATAATTATTGTAATTAGGTGATTAGTTTAATTTTACAATTTAGATTAACCTAGGATTTTAATTTAGGTTTTTAATTAAAGAAAAAGGAAAAGAAAAATAAAAGAAAAGGAAATAAAGGGGCTAATTGAAAAGATTGGATTTGTTTTGAAATTGGGCTACTTTTTAATGCCAAAATCGTTCTCAAACTTACCTAGACCTAGGCCCAAACCATCCTTACCCGGTCCATCTCCCTATAGTCCAAAACGATCCCATTTTGTCCCTTCCTAATCACAGTCATTGGATCTCTATGATCTAACGGCTCTGAACTCGCCTCTCATCAACTATATGCCTGTCCTAAAATTAGTCAACCCCCCCCCCAAACCCCTAAACTCAGCTCATTTTTGTCTCTTACCCTCCCAGATGAGAAACCCTAGCCGCCCCATCTTACCTTCGTCGTCTCCGCCGTGGTTCGCCGGCCGGAAATCACCTCATGGTGCGGACCACCTCCAAACCCCCCAAATTCACACCCCATGACCCTGATGTCCTCCCAAACACCATCCTACTAACCATTTCCCCCAAATCTTCACCCGTTTGTTCGAATATTAGATCGAAATCGAAATCCCCAAAAACCTAGTTTACCCAAATCGCCCCAAATTAACACTCTATAATCCTTGCACCCCTATGAACCTTAAACCACCCTTAGCCCCCTTGAATCAGCCCCAGTCTCGTCGAATTTCAAATCCAAGATTTCGGAACCCTAATTTTCTTTCACTTTCAAAATTTTCGGAAGTTTTTGGGGATTTTGAACGCAAGACTTCTATGAATTCATTGCCCTTAATAAGAGCAGTTCATTCATGGTTGTCTAAAGTTCATTCGTACTCTGAGAATTTGGGTCATAATTCGAAGGCGTTTTCAGTTTTATTATTGGAAGAATCAAGTGATAGGTAATTTCTTGCAACTCTTTCTTTAGTTTTCTTCTAGTTTTGGTCGTTTCCCCTTTTCTGTTAATTGCCTTGATTAGTCGTATGATTTAGGGTATTTTCTCTTTTCTTCTGTTTGTTAGTTTCATTATTTGCATGTTTAGATTTCATCAGTAGGGATTTAATTTGCATGTTTAGTTTTCTGATAACTTTGTTCCGTTTTGTTTTGGTTTTTTTTCCTTTCATGATTATTCTTCTCTCAAGTTTGTTTTCAGTATCCTTTAGTTTAATCAGGATAGAATTGATGGTAATTAATTGCCTATTTCAGCTTTACCCTAATTCAGCCTGGCCTTAGTTAAATTAGTCTGATTTTGAGTAGCTTTTTTGAATCTGAGTTTGATTGTCTACATGTTTTAATTGATTTTAAGCTTAGGCTTGAGCTTCTGAACAGCCATTTAAACCTTAGTTTAAATTCAGAAACTGAAATGCAATAGCTTTAGGCAACTTAATCACTTGGCTAAAAGCCTTAAAATGGTTGTAATTGATTTTAAAATCAGAACATAGGGTAAAATTAAATAGGCAGTAATTAAAGGGGTAAAAATGGACTTTCACATAGGCTAAATATCAGAATCTTCTAGACTTTTCACAGTTGTCTCTGTCCTTAGCCTAAAATGCTGATATTGGATAAGGAAAAGGACAGACAGCTGTAAAAGATGCTATAATATTCTGGTTTTCAGAAGAAAAAAATAGGTTAGAATATGCCTTTTTGATGCCTTTTGGTACACTCTATAAAAGAGAAATATTCCCTCACTCACACACATTCAGCCTTATTCTCGACCTAAAAAGTTCTGAAAAACAGATTCAACATCATTTTTACTGGACAAAAGTTCTCTTTTCTTTTCTGAAAGAAGATCAAATTTCAGAAATTTAGAAAACATTCAAAAACTTCTTATTCTTGGTTTTCACACACTGGAAATATGGTTTGAGGTGGAGGATTTTCTGGGTTCTTTTAGCTGGATTTTCTAGTTTCAAAACTGTCTTGATTTTGGTTCAAACTTCTAATTTCTTTGGGCTACTGTTACTGTTATTTGATTTCTGCTCCTTCAAGCTTCAGCTAGTTTTCTTTGTTCATTTGCTCACTTGTTGTTTTATTATTGTTTGCTCAAGGTACTATGCTTGACCCTTTTCATGTAATGCTCTTATTTGAAATGATATGAAACTAAAGTTACTAGAATTCATATGATAATTGGCTTGTTGATTGTGTTGATTGGAGTTGATTAGTTTTTTAATTCATAAGCTTTTGATTTGGCCAGTTTGTTTAAAAGAACCTTGTAGTTTCTTTTTTAGAAGTAACTTTGTGTGAAGATGTCTTTTGGTCACATGGCTGTAATCTGCAGATTTGGCCACCAGTTGGCCCAAATTGGCGAGATCTAAGCTAAAGATAAGATTCCGCTGGTTAAAGTTATGCTGAAACTAGTATTTTCTATGTGGTGGATCAGTTTGTGATGGACAAATCATGTCCAAAAGAGGCAAGGATTTACTTGGGGTAGCTGAAAAATGTAATAGAGTAGTTTACATAATAGTTTACGGATTAATAGATCTGAAGTAGCATGATTGGGATTTTCTGGAAAAAAAATCTTCTTTCATTTGTTATTTATTCAGGACTGTAATAAAATCAAATTTTTATATCATGTTAAAGGTTAAATATTTCCTTTAGGAGTACATTTGTTTGACATTCTATTGTCACCATTGTGGTGGAACAGGCCAAGTTATGAGCCCTATCCGTAAGGATAAAGGGTTGTCCTCTAATTCAAATGGGCTGAAGTTATGAGTAAGCCCAGATGAAAAATACTAAGGAATCTGAGCTTAGGCCATTGGGCCTGAGCCACAAACCTGAAAATTCTCCTTTCACCCGTAAAGGTTTTCCCTATATAGTCATGTTGTAAATATATATGTTGCAAACCATGTAATCAATTGATGCATTAGAATTATGTTGCATATCATGACTTTATTTTTTTTAAAAAAAAGCAAGTTGATTGTTGCAAATATGTGAGTATTGGTTAAAAGTAGAGGTGAATAGGCCCAGCTAGAACCCAAATAGTAACTGGGCGTGCCTATTACATGTCCAATATGGGCCAGCTTTGTTCAAACGGATTTCGGACCAGCAATGGCCTGCTGAGGCTCTTTCGTTTGTTGGGGCCAGGTCTTAAGCCCAAAAACAACTTTTCAAAGTTGATTTTTTTTTCAAATTTAGTAATGAACTCCCAGGCCTAAGGCCTCTTCTTTTTTAAGAATTAATTTAGGGCTAGCCTTCCCATACTTTAGTTAAAAGACTCTTAGTTCGAATTTCAAATTAGGATCCAAATACAAGTATCTCTAGTCTTAACTTAATGAAATACACTCCTTTTGTTAAAATAAGTTGAGGTGTGCCATACACAAATAAAAATTCATAAAGTTATGGCCCTCACATTAGTATTAACCTAGATATTAAATAACCATAACACTCGAAGTTTGCTTTAGGCTCGACTTAGACTAGTATTGTGATTATGTATACGTTCCCGTATCATAATTGCGAGTTTAATTCTAAAAAGTAACTCGAGGGATGCGTTCGCGCAACTTCAACCAAACTTTTTTTAATAAAATAAACAAAGTGTTATTAATTGTGAACACGTTCGCGTGACATGATTTTTGACGCGCCAAAAGAAAAGAGTATACATATGCGTAACTCAATACTTTAATTACGAAAAATCAAGTGATTAAAAGCGGTGAAAGATAAATGTGCATAGGTCCTAAAAATGAGTAGTTAAACAACTTAAGACAAGTATAAATCGCTAAGCGACCGTGCTAGAACCACAGAACCCGAAAATGCTTAACACCTTCTCCCGGGTTCACAGAATTCCTTATCTAGAATTTCTGGTTCGCAGACTTTTAAAATAAAGTCGAAACTTCCTCGATTTGGGATTTAAAATAAACCGGTGACTTGAGACACCATAAATTATCCCAAGTGGCGACTCTGATAAATTAATTAATCCCATTTCGAATAATGTCACCTTAACTGGAAAAACTCCCATATACCCTCGGGGTGTAAAAAAGGAGGTGTGACAAATATGCTGAAATATTTTTTGCTACTTTGATTACAAATCATTAAAAATGTAAAACGTATAAAGAATGGAAAAGTATATTACTAAATTCAATTTTTTGAAAAATAATTAGTAAACTAAATTTGTATAAGCACAAGAATTGGGCACACCCCCACTTAGCAAATCAGCGTTAAAGTATATTTTGTTATAAATATATTATATTATGGATGTTCATTTAGTACTCCATTGTAAATAAGCTTCCTGAAGAAACTTATTCATATGGGACTCCACCGTAAATATGTTTATCTATTTAGTACTCTATTGGAAATAAGCTTCCTGAAGAAGCTTATCACTTCGGTACCCGGTTATGGATAAATATTACCTCCGGTAGAAGATTATCCATACTGGGTATAATAAGCTTATTATTTCAGTACCCAGTTATGGATAAACATTACCCCAGTAGAAGATTATCCATATCGGGTATAATAAGCTTATCCTTTCAGTACTCCGTTGTGGATAAACATTCCTCTCAGTAGAAGATTATCCATATCTGGTATAGTAGCAGCTTATGCAACAGCTTCCTTTATTCTATAAATAGAAGAGATTTCAGTTCATTATGTACATCAGTTTGAATTCGAATAATATAACAGTTTCTCTCTATACTTGTCTTTACTTTACAGTCTTTATTTTATAACATGTTATCAGCACGAGACTCTGACATCTCGAGCAAATACTTTAAAAGTATTAGAGATAAGAACTTTCTTTTCCTAAATAATGTCAAACCTTTCTAAAACTTGAATTTGTAGCTCTGGATATATTGGGCAAAATCTACATGTCTTGGGTGCTTGATGCTGAAATTCATCTTGATGCGATGGGTCTGGCAGACACCATCAATGATAAAAATCAGGCATCAAACCAAGATCGTGCCAAAGCAATGATATTCCTACGCCATCACCTTGATGAGGGCCTGAAAATGGAATATCTCACTATTAAAGATCCAGTCATACTGTGGAATAATTTGAAAGATAGATATGACCACCTGAAGATGGTCGTTCTTCCACAGGCACGTTATGATTGGACTCATCTAAGGCTACAAGATTTTAAATCTATCAGTGAGTATAATTCTGTTATGTTCAGAATTATTTCCCAATTGAAATTATGTGGTGATAATATTACTGATCATGATATGTTGGAGAAAACTTTCACCACTTTTCATGCCTCGAATTTGCTCCTGCAGCAGCAATATCGAGAGATGGGATTTAAAAAGTATTCTGAACTTATCTCACATCTTCTTATAGCAGAGCAACATAATGGGCTATTAATGAAAAATCATGAAAGCCGACCTATTGGTTCTTGTCCATTCCCTGAAGTGAATAAGACGAACTTCCACCAAGCTAAACGTGGAAGAGGTCGTGGCCCCAATCGTGGTCATGGCTGTGGTCGGGGAAGAAACCCCAATCATGGTAATAATAATGCACCAAAGAAGCCTCCTCACCACCAGCAGTGGAAAAGAAAGGAACAAAAGCATGAAGCGGTGCAAGCGCCAAAATGCAGAAAATGCATGCTATAGATGTGAAGGAAAAGGGCACTGGTCACGTACGTGACGTACGCCAAAGCACCTGGTTGAGCTTTATCAAGCCTCCCTGAAGAAGACAGAGAAAAATGCTGAAGCAAATTTTATTTCTGAAGATAATTTAGACTTCATGCATTTGGATGTAGCTGATTACTTTGCACTCCCAGAAGGAGAAACAAGTCATGTAATCGGTAGTGAATCTGTAGAAATGTAAATATTTTAATTTTTATTGTTTGTAATAGATAGTATGGTTATGTAATTGTTGTACATAAATAAAAGTTATGCTTTGATAATGATGTTTACTATAATATATTTTATTTATGTTATTTTGAAGAATATGGATAACCCTCAAATTATGTTTGGATCAAAGACAAATCATGAAGATATTTGTGTTATTGATAGTGGAACAACTCATGCCATATTCAACGATCAGAAATACTTTTCTTATTTGCATAAGGAAAAAGCAAATGTTTCACCAATTTCTGGTAATATAAGTTTGATTGAAGGCTCCGGAAGAGCCATAATATTTCTGTCTAAGGGAACAAAACTTATTATAGACAATGCATTATTCTCCTCCAAGTCCCGAAGAAACTTGTTGAGTTTTATAGATATCCGCCGAAATGGGTATCATGTTGAGACAATAGATGAAATGAACAGGGAATATCTTTGTATTACAAAGAATATTTCTGGCTAGAAATGCATTGTAGAAAAGTTACCAACTTTATCTTCTGGCTTATACTATTCAAAAATTAGTACAATTGAAGCACACTCTATCGTAAATCAGAAGTTTACGGATTCAAATACTTTTGTGCTTTGGCATGGCCGTTTGGGCCATCCCGGATCAATAATGATGAGACGAATTACTGAAAATTCGAGTGGGCATCCATTAAAGAACTTGAAGATTCTTACAAATGACGAATTTTCTTGTGATGCTTGTTATCAAGGAAAAATGATCACTAGACCATCACCAATGAAGGTTGGTATTGAATCCCCTGCCTTTTTAGAGCGTATTCATGGGGATATATGTGGACCTATTCACCCACCAAGTGGGTTGTTTAGATATTTTATGGTCTTAATAGATGCATCTTCAAGATGGTCTCATGTGTGCCTACTATCATCTCGCAACCTGGCGTTTGCAAAGCTATTAGCCCAAATAATTCGATTAAGGGCACAATTCCCAGATTATCCTATAAAGGCTATTCGCCTTGATAATGCTGGAGAATTCTCATCTCAAGATTTTGATGATTATTGCCTATCCGTTGGGATAAAAATTGAACATCCTGTAGCTTATGTTCATACTCAAAATGGCCTTGCAGAGTCATTTATTAAACGCCTGCAATTGATAGCAAGACCACTACTTATGAAAATAAAATTGCCCACTACTGCTTGGGGCCATGCTATCTTGCATGCAGCATCACTTATCCGTCTCAGACTGACACATTATAATAAATATTCTCCATCACAATTAGTTTTTGGTCATGAACCAAATATTGCCCATCTACGAATTTTCGGATGTGCTGTATATGTGTCAGTAGCACCACCACAACGTAGTAAGATGGGACCACAAAGAAGGATAGGAATATATGTTTGGTTTGAATCACCCTCTATTATTCTCTATCTTGAACCATTGACAGGAAATTTATTTACTGCTCGATTTGCAGATTGTCGGTTTGATGAAACAAATTTTCCACAATTAGGGGGAGAGAAAAAGGAAATCAAAAGAGAAATTGTGTGAAAAATTTCATTATTATCTCACTTTGATCGTCGTACCCCTATATGTAATCAGGAGGTCCAGAAGATCATCCATTTACAGAATATAGCAAATCAAATGCCAGACAAATTTACTGATTTGAAAAGGATAACTAAGTCACATATCCCAGCAGCGAATGTGCATATCCGAATTGATGTCCCAGTAGGACCATCTACTAGCATAAGAGATAGTGAACCTAAAGCACGCCTGAAGCATGGTAGGCCTTTGGGTTCTAAGGATCGAAATCCTCGAAAAAGAAAATCGACAAATGATCAAAACGATACTATGAAGGGATCTCCTGAAGAGACCCAAAATTTGATTAGTTCTGAGATTCCTGAAAAAATCAATGAACCCGAAGCTCATGTGAGTGAGGAACTTTTAATAAGTTCGATCGGTGATGGGATTAATTTAAATTGATCTGAAATAGTGGTGGATAATATTTTTGCATATAATGTTGCACTTAATATTATGAAAGATAGTGAGGGTCTTGAACCTCGATTCGTCGAAGAATGTCGACAAAGATCTGATTGGCCAAAATGGCAAGAGGCAATTCAATCAGAGTTGAAGTCACTTGCTAAAAGAGAGGTCTTTGGACCAGTAGTCCAAACACCTGTTGGTATAAAACCAGTTGGTCATAAATGGGTTTTTGTGCGAAAAAAGAATGATAAAAATGAAGTTGAAAGATACAAAGCTCGTTGTTGATACCTAATTTTTCCCTAAGTATTTTTTTTACACTCAAAATACTTTCAAAATAACATATATGTGCATACATAAGCATGCCCAAGTGTTTTGGTATTTTTCCCAAATTTTTAAAGACTTTCAAAACTAATTTATTGTCTATTTTAGTAGCGCAAAATCCATAATTATTCCCAAAATCATCATTTTGGTGAATAATTTATTTATTTCTCATATTTACACCAAAATATAATTAAGGTAATTTTTGCATATTTTTACAAATTTATTTGGTAGTTAAAAGTTAAATTGCATGTAATTGCATAACAACATTTCATAATTATTAAATTATTTTCAGTATTTTTAAATTAATACTTATACCTTATTAATTAGTTCAGTGCTTTTAATTTGTTTTAAAAATCATTTTAACTATTTTATATAAAATTAAAAGGGAAAACTGGCTATTTGACATTTAGCCTCATCTCATTGCAATTATAACCCATTCAGATTTCAATTTTAGCCCTCAAGTTACCCAGTCCTAACCCCAATTGGACCGACCCATATTTTCAACCCGGCCCAGCTCCGATTTAATCTGAGCCATTGATCAAATGAGATCAACGGCCCAGATTTGCTTGCCTTAATTAAATCCAATTCCCCCCCCAGACCCTTCATTTCCACGAGATTCTCTATCTCTCTTTATATCGTCTCTTACTCTCCCTTATCTCTAGAACCTTCTGGTTCTCTCTTCTTCTCCGATGAACTCACCGCCTCTCCGACCACCTCTAGCCTCACCCCCTTCGACCACCAGTCGCCGTGAAACCTTACCTCATTGATTCCCTCTATCGGTGAGACCCCAGAAGCCTCCGCCATACAAGATGGTCACTGAAGTCTTGGTCTGGTTTGTCTCCAGCCTTTCTCTGATGGGTTTTGGTCCGATGGTGCTATGGACACCATTATTGTTGAGTTGCACATCCAGGTTTCTCTTATCTCTCACTGGTTTCTTACGAAACCCTAATCTCGACCCAAACCTCTTAAATCTCTGTGTTTTTAACGATTTTTAACTCACACCTTTATGTTTTACACTACTCTCTACTCGATCTTTACGATTGTTCAAGTTTTAAATGTTTTCGTTCCCTTTTTCAAACTAGGGTTTCTGAACCCCTTTTCGAAATCACTTTATCCTTCTGATTTTGAGTACTATATGTTTGTGTTTGTATTATTTGCTGGTTTGTGTGATCTTCTGGTTTGTTCTCCGAGTTCTATGCTTTAATTTTTGTTGTTAGGGTTCCAACCTTCTACTGTTTCTGTGAATTCTTGCTTAGGGTTCTCTGATTTTCATGCCTATTGTGTTTTATAGGTCTAATTGTTCATCGTTTACCAAATATTCTGCTGATTTTGTGCATCTCTTCGAATCCTTGATTTGTATATGTTTTCCTTAGAAGTTTTACACTGATTTTTGAATCACTTCCTTATTCGTGAAATGCTCTCCTTACTCAGTACTGATTCCTTGTGACTTTCAATTTCATCCGTGATTCTTTGAACTAATTTGTATGCACAATATGCTATCCTTATACTTTCCTTACTTGAAATATTCTGTATTTAGTCCTTATCACATGCATCATACTCTTACTACTCCTATTATGGAAATACCAGTCTTGCAAATAATAATTTCCTTATGTGATACAATTTGTACCCGTTTGAACTATGACTCCCTAACTGAAGAGAGTCCGAGGCTTTAATTGATTCTAATAGGTATTATTTCCATAACTATGATCAGTCTATACGTGTTACCTTATTTTTTACTTGTTTTCAAAAACTATAAATAGTCTACCCTCTCTTTGGCATAACACGAACAATCACTGTTCTGAACTCTCTCTTACACACATAAGCATCTTCACTACTCTCTCTCTCTCTTATTTTTTCTACACATTCTCTCACTTCTACTGGTTACCCAGCTGACTGAAAGCCAAGATTGAGTAGCTTGTTACTCTACTGCTGAATTGCTCTGCTTCTCTTGGTCTGCATACACTCCTGCTCTACTTCCCTGCACACCACAACTCTATATTATCTTACTCTTGACTGGTATGTCTCCTATTTGATTTACAGTTTCCAAAACAACATGTTTTTATGTGTATTGCACTTCCTCTTGTTTCTTTTTATGCTTCTACTTATGGTTCTGCTGTTCTCATTGCAATTAGCATGTCTCTGTGTTAATTGATGTGTCTATCTTTCCCTTAATTCAGCATGCCTACTACTTCCTTTATTTTTCTAATGCATGTTCTTCCTTACCCCAGTACAATTATCAGCATGTAACCCTGAACCTCTTTGGTAAAAATGTTGTCACTACCTAAATTCTGAAATGTTTTTCTCTGATGACTATGTATGTGAAACTATGCTCTTACATGTGAACTACTTGTCCCCATGCCCCCCTGTCCCCCGTTTGTGTTTGTTTCCCTGAACTATGTGTGATGCTTTAATTTTGAGATTGTCTTACTCATCTCCTCACAAAAACTGTCGTACTCTTCTATTTTTTCAAGAACCGATTCTATATGGATCATGTTAAACTGTTTTCTTCTCTCAACTCAATTTCTTAAAAAACTCTATCACAGACTCTCACTACTCTTAGAAAATAGTTTCTGCCCCCTTTCGTGTAAGCATTGCTTTGGGTATCTATGAATACCCACTGAACTTTGATGCACAAGGCTGGTAATTCCACACTGCACTTGTCCAATATTTTTTGGTAAATGTTTGGGTGCTGGTATTGGCTAGGGACCCAATGGGGCCCTAGGGAGCTTTGTTGCACCCAGACCATGGCTGTGAATCTCGAAAGATGTGAGACTAGAAGATTGGGCCTGGTTGAAGGCTCCCTATAGAATAACTTCTTATTTTTCTTTATTATTGTAATTCAACTATCATGGTTTGTAATAACTTGTAAACAACTGATTGGGGTTGAATAGTGAAATTGGGAGGGGTTATGCATGCTTAGTTTAACTAATAGGTAGAAAACATGCTTATAGGACTTTACTTACTTGTTTGTGCAATAGATATCATATATAGGACATGCATCTCATATAGTAGTAATCCTGTTTTAGACTCTTTACTTTCAACTTGTTGTCATACTCATTTTGTAATCACGACTAGCTAATAACTAACGAATAACTGTTAAAATAACTGGTGCATTCTTACTGGCATTTAGAGACCATGTTTTAGGACTTTTATGTGCATTAGAAACCATGTTACTTAGGGTCTTTATTTTTGTCCGAGTTGCAATTTGCTAAACGCCTCGCCAATATATTTAATCTAATAGTACAAGTCTAGTTAACTGCGTTCTTTTAAAATTGGGATTAATATGCATGCTCACCTTTAAGATAAGTAGGCAATACATACGACGCCTAGGCAAGCTTTAGGCATGTATGTATCTGTTCTATCATGTTTTCCACTGGGTTATCTTTCCTGTCCAGAATCGTGCTACTTTTTCTACGACTTATCAGGATACTGCATCTTTAATGCCTCTACTATATTTTCAAAGGGTGTTTTAACAAGTCTGTCTATACTTTCACTAATTCCTAAACTGCTGTCACTTATTCCTTTTCTTTTAAAAAAATCTCTTATCTTTGAGACCTTAAATGTGTTAGAGACGTGCTAACTACATGCTTACTTGTGGAGGGATTTGTGAGCCTCTTATTTGCCTTTGTATGTTTCCTTTATGTGTAGTCCTACTTGTTATGTATGTCGCCTAGCATTTTGTCCTTTAAACCTAAGGGTTCAGCCTAGTCCTTACCCTATAGGAATAGTGGTCCTAAATACCCTCTAGGACTTATAGGATGGGACGGGTACAGCACGCAATAAGCTTTCGTGACCCAATCACGCGTTTAAACCCCTTAACGGGGTGGGAAGGGTAGAATATGGATATGATGATCGATGCGTTAATATCACGTGTGACCCCTCTTTTGAGGAGTGATTGTTGGATATTGCATTGAAGTGATCCATATTAATCATAAACCTAGGACCTCCTTCCCTTTATTTGCTTGCATCTTTTCTTGTAAAACTCTTCAAATTCCTTTTTCATAAATTTCTGCCCTCTCTACTTGTCTTCAAAAGTTTTCAACCTAATTGCAATGTTATATGCGAGTCCTTATTTGAGCCTTGAGTGTTTACTTGTAAAGTCACAATTGTAGCATGGCCGGGAACCATACTTGTGGATCCTGAGGGGTGCCTAACACCTTCCCCTCGGGATAATTTCTAGCCCTTACCCTAATCTCTGGTCTTTTCATCTCAAACTCTTTCTTAAAGTGTCCTAATGCACTATAATCATTAGGTGACGACTCTTCAACTTCTAAACCCAATTCTCGAAAGGGAATAGAGTTGTCCTCCCAATGTCGTATACCCGATTTTGACCCGTAGAAAAAGGGGGCGTCGACACTTGCCTTGTTGCACAAGGATTCTCACAACGACTTGGAGTCGATTTTGATGAAACATATTCACCTGTTATGGATGCCATAACATTTCGATATCTCATTAGTTTAGCACTACATGAAAAGCTTGAAATACATCTAATGGATGTAGTTACATCTTATCTGTACGGTTCACTTGATAATGAAATTTATGTGAAAATCTCTGAAGGATTTAAAATGCCTGAAGCAAAATCTCAAGAAATGTATTCAATCATATTACAAAGATCTTTGTACGGTTTAAAGCAATCTTGGCGCATGTGGTATAATCGCCTTAGTGAATATTTGCTGAAAGAAGGTTACATAAATGATGTTATTTGTCCATGTATTTTTATAAAGGAAATGGCATCAGAATTTGTTATACTTGTTGTTTATGTTGATGACATAAATCTTGTTGGAACTCCACAAGAGCTCCAAAAGGCAATTGAATATCTTAAGAAAGAATTTGAGATGAAAGATCTTGGAAAGACAAAACTTTGTCTTGGTCTGCAAATTGAACATTTAGCAGACAGGATCTTTATCCATCAATCTGCCTATACAGAAAGGGTCTTAAAACGCTTTTATATGGACAAAGCGCACCCATTGAGTACACCAATGGTTGTTCGATCACTTGAAGTGAATAAGGATTTGTTCCGACCTCCAGAAGAGGACGAGGAACTCCTTGGTCCCGAAGTACCCTATCTCAGTGCAATTGGTGCACTAATGTATCTTGCTAATGCTACAAGGCCAGACATAGCATTTTCTGTTAATTTACTAGCAAGATATAGTTCTTCTCATACACGGAGACATTGGAACGGTCTTAAGCATATATTGCGATATCTAAAGGGAACTCTTGATATGGGTTTGTTTTATGCTAACAAAGATAGTGCAGACCTTGTTGGTTATGCAGATGCAGGTTATTTATCTGATCCCCATAAAACTCGATCTCAAACCGGCTACGTATTTACATATGGAGGTACTGTCATATCATGGCGCTCCACAAAGCAATCTATTGTTGCTACTTCTTCAAATCACGCTGAGATAATATCTATTCATGAAGCAAGTAGGGAATGCATATGGTTGAGATCAGTAATTTATTTTATTCGAGAAAAATGTGGTTTGGAATGTGAGAAAAGACCCACAATTTTATACGAAGACAATGTTGCATGCATAGCACAATTGAAGGGAGGATTTATAAAAGGAGATAGAACGAAGCACATTTCACCAAAATTATTTTACACACACGATCTTCAGAAAAGTGGTGACATTGATGTGCAACAAATCCGTTCAAGTGATAATCCAGCAGATTTATTCACTAAATCTTTGTCAACTTCAACTTTTGAGAAGATGGTATACAAGATTGGAATGCAGAGACTCAAATATTTGAAACAAGGTTTTCATCAGGGGGAGTGAAATACGCGATGCACTATTTTTCCCTTACTAAGGTTTTTTCCCATGGGGTTTTCCTTATAAGGTTTTTAATGAGGCACCTAGCAATGCGTCTTACTAAATATGTGTACTCTTTTTCCTTCGCTGGGATTTTTTTCCCACGTGATTTTTCTTAGGAAGGTTTTAATGAGGCACATTATCTTTTAATGAACATCCAAGGGGGAGTGTTATAAATATATTATATTAGGGATGTTCATTTAGTACTCCATTGTAAATAAGCTTCCTGAAGAAACTTATCCATATGGGACTCCACCGTAAATATGTTTATCTATTTAGTACTCTATTGGAAATAAGCTTCCTGAAGAAGCTTATCACTTCGGTACCCGGTTATGGATAAATATTACCCCCGGTAGAAGATTATCCATACCGGGTATAATAAGCTTATTATTTCAGTACCCAGTTATGGATAAACATTACCCCAGTAGAAGATTATCCATATCGGGTATAATAAGCTTATCCTTTCAGTACTCCGTTGTAGATAAACATTCCTCTTAGTAGAAGATTATCCATATCTGGTATAGTAGCAGCTTACACAACAGCTTCATTTCTTCTATAAGTAGAAGAGATTTCAGTTCATTATGTACATCGAATTCGAATAATATAACAGTTTCTCTCTATACTTGTCTTTACTTTACAGTCTTTATTTTATAACATATTTGTCTTCTTTCAAGCAAATATTAACAATTTATAAGTTTTTTTATTTATTAAAATATATACTTTTACTTTAAAGAAGTGAGAACCAATTTCGTCATTTTTTCGACTCTCTTCTCTCTCATGCGTTCAGTGCACGTTAGCTAACGCTACGCCAGAATCGTCCATGTCAAGAGGGCGGGGGCGGGGGCGGGGGCGGGGGCGGGGGCGAGGGCGAGGGCGAGGGCGAGGACGAGGACGAGGACGAGGACGACGACGAGGAAGACCTAAGAAAGTCCCATTTGTTGCTTTTGGGAGCTTAGTGGGAGCTCGTGTACGAGCAGAGGAAGCTCGACCTACGATAACAGCAATTACCCCAATACAGATAATGGATGATATGAGAACTAATGCAATGGGATCTACAGCAAATCCTAAAACAATGGCTCCGCGATTACACCTAAGCGAGAGATTGTCTCCTAGCTCTGAAGGAGAAAACCCCCAAATTGTAAACCCTAGGTCATTTGAGGGACTGCAAATTGATTATCCTAAGCCAATTGAAGGGATTACAATGACCATGGCTACAAAGGAAACATAAATGGTTAAGGAAACAGAAGTAATTGCAGCAAAAATTACACAACAACCATTGGTAGGACTGCTACAGTAACCAATGGAACAGTGAAAGATGCAGAACAAGATAATCAAAAGCGACCAGAAGATCCGAAACAGATGAGGACATGGACTAATCTGTTTAAAGGTAATAGGTCAGCTGCTAATGGCATGTCCCTTTCTTATATCCCTCCCCAACTGGTAGATGGCCAACTAGTAGTGCAATTGGAAGATGTAGCACCAGAGGAAGAGAAATGGAGATGTGCGTTAATATAGATTATATTATTGGTGAGATCCCTAGGTATAATGCAATGTGTTGTTACATTAATCAAAATTGATCTAATGTTGCTACTCCTAATATTTATTATCATTAAGAAGGCTACTATGTGCTAAAGTTTCAATCTATTACTGATATACATGTTATTTTCTATGTTGAGTCATACACAATAAACAATAGACCGATTATCTTGAAACCTTGGACTCCTGAGTTTGACTTCAGCAATGAATTTCCAGCTGACATTCCTCTTTGGGTAAAATTCCCTAACCTACCAATGAGTTGCTGGAAAATAAGTCAACAACAACAACAACAAGTCATTAAGCATAATTTCTAATATCTCAGGCACACCTTTATATGCTGATGAATGTACTACTAAACATACAAGGATTTCTTATGCAAGAATGCTAATAGAAGTAAATGTGAGTCGAACCTTGCCTGATGAAGTCACTATGATTGATCCAAAAGGAAGGAAGTTTCAGCAACATGTAACCTATGATTGGAAGCCTATGTTTCGTGCTAAGTGCAGGTTATTGGTCATAGTTGTCAAAACAGAGCCAAACCTCTAGTGCAACATCAACAAAGAAAGAGAACATATAACAAACCTGTCACATATGAATGGAGATATAAGGGCCCTATAGGTGCAGCGGCAGAGCAAAATACAGTACCAAAACAGTCCCTTCAGCAGAAGAGTAAGCAAGAGGATCCTAAGCAGAAGAGGATAATAGCTGAGTGTGAACTGAGACCATCAAATCTTGAACAAAGACTAGAAAGTTCACGACCAAATGGAACAAAGACACACCAATCAGAAGAGGAAAGAGGAAATAATGTCATGCAACATTCAGAGGGTAGAACTAGTATAAGCCCAGCTTTTAACCTGCAAAACTTTCCTGAGCTTAGAGCAACACCTGCAAAGCATGGGTCAGAACCAAGTAAAAGGGGGCACAGTGAAAACAAATTCATACTCCTGGACAGGGGTAGGGATCCAAACCTTACTTTATAAAGTGGTTATTTTGGAATGTTAGAGGAGTTAATAAGAGGTATATGAATTGAGGAATTACATGAAGACCAATAACATCAAACTAGCTGGATTAGTAGAGACACGAGTTAAAGAACATTAAGTCCAAAAGATCAGACAGCACTTGTAAGAATGCACCTGCTTCTATCCACTTGGAAAAGTAATTAGTTAAAATAAGCAGGAACTTTACATGTCCCCGGGCCTACACTATCCATTTCTCATTTCATGAAAGAAACATAGTGAGCACTGAGTGAAGTGGTTCAGCTAGTTGAGGCAATCAATGCGCAAATAGTTGACACTTGCCTCATCTCCTGATGAACCTAGTCGTGTCTATTTTCTATTCTAGGCCAATAGTACCGGACTCTTTTTAGTTTTTCGACAAGTGATCTATCTCCGAAATGGTTGTCACAATGCCCTTCATGGAATTCCTACATTACATAGTCTGCGTCTGCAGGACATAAGCACTTAACAACGAAATGCCGAACATCTCAAATTCGGAGTTATCGAGCAGCCTTCTTGTCTTCGGTGAAGGCTCTGTTGTGCAAGTAATCTTCTATATTATATTAAAAGGAGAGTAGTTTGCAATGTGATTAAGCCAAGTGACAAGATAAAATGAAGTCACTTGGCAATTTTAAGACAACATAAAAAATTTGAATTATAAATAGAAAAATATTTAATGAAAGTAGTAGTTCAAGATTTTCTGTAAATTGAAAATTATACAAAAAATTTAATTACACTAGAAAGAAAAAAGATAAACTTTCTTAAACATCAATTCGGCTAACAAAAATATTCTCAGAATCTGTAGGTATCCCTTTTTTTTTTAGAAAGAATCATTAAAATTTTGTTTGGTATATTACACATTAATTTTAAGTTGAAATATTAATTCTATATTTAGTACACGCTTTGTATCTGACCTTATTTGCGAATAATATACACTAATAGATATATCATATATATTACTATAAGTATTTTTAATTAAATTTTGTGTATAATTTAGTTATGATAGGAATTCTTTTTTAAGAAAAACTTAATTAAATAAATATTTTGTATCTAAATAAATATTTTGTATCTTACATCTATATTATATTAAAGGAAATAGACTAAAAAAGATCATATAATACTCAAAGCCAAATATTTTAAGATTTAAACAAAAAAAATGTTCTCTTTTGACAACCTGTAGGACGTAATACACAAAAATGAATGCATAAAATGTTCTCTTTTGAGAACCTGTTGGACGTAAAAGGAGAGTAATTTGATTTAATTTGTGTTTAATTCAATTATGGAAGGTATTCTTTTTTGAGAAAGAATCAATTAAAATTTCGTTTTCAGAAAATTATTTATAAGATAAGAAAACACTTAAATATATATATAGTATTATATTATATTATATTAAAAGGAATGTAGTGAGGCATGACATTAAGCCAAGTGGCATATTCAGAAAATGTCACTTAGAAATAGTACATGGAGAAATAATCTAAATAGAAATATTTCTACTTAGTATTTTAAGACATAATCTAAATAGATTTTTAGACAAATTTAATAAGGATTAAAATAATTTAAATTTGGTCAAATTTAATTTATAGTAGAAATCTATATTATATTAAAAGGAGAGTAGTTTGCAATGTGGTTAAGCCAAGTGGCAAGCTAAAATGAAGTCACTCGGCAATTTTAAGACAATATAAAAAATTTGGATTATAAATGGAAAAATATTTAATGAAATTAGTAGTTCAAGATTTTTTGTAAATTGAAAATTATACACAGAATTTAATTACACTAGAAAGAAAAAAAAAATAAACTTTCTTAAGCATCAATTCGGCTAACAAAAATATTCTCAGAATCTGTAGGTATCCTTTTTTTTAGAAAGATTCATTAAAATTTCGTTTGGTATATTACACATTAATTTTAAGTTGAAATATTAATTCTATATTTAGTACACGCTTTGTATCTGACCTTATTTGCGAATAATATACATTAATACATATATCATATACATTACTATAAGTATTTTTAATTAAATTTTGTGTATAATTTAGTTATGGTAGGAATTCTTTTTTAAGAAAGACTTAATTAAATAAATATTTTGTATCTTACATCTATATTATATTAAAGGAAATAGACTAAAAAAGATCATAAAATACTCAAAGCCAAATATTTTAAGATTTAAACAAAAAATGTTCTCTTTTGATAACCTGTTGAACGTAATACACAAAAATGAATGCATAAAATGTTCTCTTTTGAGAACCTGTGGACGTAAAAGGAGAGTAGTTTGATTTAATTTGTGTCTAATTCAATTATGGTCGGTATTCTTTTTTGAGAAAGAATCAATTAAGAATTTCATTTTCAGAAAGTTATTTATAAGATAAGAAAACACTTAAATATATATATAGTATTATATTATATTATATTAAAAGGAATGTAGTGAGGCATGACATTAAGCCAAGTGGCATATTCAGAAAATGTCACTTAGAAGTAGTACATGGAGAAATAATCTAAATAGAAATATTTCTACTTAGTATTTTAAGACATAATCTAAATAGATTTTTAGACAAATTTAATAAGGATTAAAACAACTTAAATTTGATCAAATTTAATTTATGGTAGAAATCAATTAAAATTGACTCACATTCTTATACTAAATAAATTTTGATAGCTTTCCAAATATAATTATTAACAAACCACTTGATCTGCTTTCTTTCATTTCATAATTTTATTATTTTTAGAAATAGTGCATGGAGAAATAAAATGATAGTGAAAATATTATCAATAAATATAATGTGTTCAAACAAATAAGAAATTAACTTTTATGATTAATAATAAAATGAGTGTGGGAGAAATAGATATTAAATTAAACAAGCTAATGAAAGCCACATAACAATGTAATAATATTATTTATTGAATAATAGAATAGCAAAAATAAGGAATAAATAAAGAGAAATTAATAAAAACTTTCATCATAAAGAAAAATGATAAAACTTATTTAAATTTGAGATGAGAAAGTTGTTATTTATCTATTATGATAAGAAAGATGATATTGTGGATAATACCACACAACTTATGTCTAACAGATAAAATAAGAACTTAAAAATATTAAAAATAGTGTGAGAATATTTATGCTAAGAATTAGTTTAGAAAATAAAATAAAGTGAAATAAAATATTTAAAAATACTATTGATAAATTTAAAAAACTTAAGAATTCAAGCAATATTTTTAAAATAAATAGATATTTATTTTAAGATTAAAAAATTTCTAAATTTATCTGTATTATATTAAAGGATAGTAATTGATAATAATACTAAATAAAGTGGCAAATTAATTAAAAGTCGTATAAAACTGTGATAATATCATATATTTGATAACATAATAGCAAAAGTAAAAAAATAATTAAAAATTAAATATTAGAAATGAAAGGAAAAGACTATTTTGCTTAATATTAGAAAGTTCTTAAATTTATGATGAGAATGCTCAAACTATGGATATGACCACAAAAAATTAAAGTCTTACTAGATAAGAATTAAAATTTAAAAAAAATAAAATAAATATCTAATATAAGTAATTTTACTAACTAAAATTAAAAGTAAAATTTTGTATCTTGAAACTAAAAGAGATTTTTTTATTGCATGTAATACAAAAACTAAATATAAAAAACTTAATAGATCTGAAATATAATAATCAAGGAACTTATATATTAATATTTTATACTAATCAAAGTTACAACTTAAAGTCAAATATGATATTATTTTGATTATAGGTAAAATATTAATTAAAAATTTCTTAGTAGGGAAGAGACTGTATAAAGAAAAAAATAGATATAATGTGAGAATATATTAAATTAATTTAAAATAAAATAAATTAAATAATTGAATAATATTCCAAAATATTATTTATAGATTTCAATAGTAAAATAGTTTCGAGTAAGAGGATAAAAGCGTAAAATATATTAAATTTCAAGAATAAAAAAATAATATTTATCGATAATTATTAAAAGGATAATAAGCAAAATATTAAGTCAATTAGTAAGCCGAAAAACTCACATGAAAGTATAATAATATTAAATAATAAATAATTTAATAACTATAAGCAAAGAAAAAAAATTGTGTAAAATTTAAAAGAATAAGACTTATTTAAGCTTTAGACAAAAAAAAAATAAACTACTATTGAGAATTTTATTAAAATAATATAATTTAATATGTATAAACGAGACAAATCACCACATGACATAGTTAGTAATTTTTAATATTGATAACGAAACGAAATTCAAGTACTAAAATTAACCCATTGGATTATAGAAATATAGATAAAGAAAATAGGTTATCCAATATGAGATTTGCGAAATGGTTTCATGTCTTGCTTCTTAATTAATATCTAATGATTATCTATAAATTTAATCTGAAAGGTTTATATTTTAAAGTTATTTATACATAATTCAAATAATCCAAATCACAATCCGATATGATTTGTGTGCGCCCATCATACGGGTACTAATACTAGTTAATTAATTTATTAAGCCAGCCCAAATTAGGTTGGTTATTTTACCTCATTTTTTGGCTTGATTGATGGAGGAATGGAAAAATATCCGACAGAGTTGGTTTTGGACCCGGTGATGTCGGCAGCAGATTCGAGGTTGGCCAGAGTATCTACTTTTGCATTTTCTTCCCGGGCTATTTGCATTTCCTTTCACTCATTGAAGGAGTTACGTAACTCTGGCCAACTACTGTTGCATGCGAGCTTCACATACTACATAAGTCCCTTTTACTTGGTTCACCACTAATTAAGAGGCGTTCTTTAGCTTTATGCACTCTGCCCCTAGCCCCCAGGCTAATTCGAATCCTGCGACAACAACCTCATACTTGGCCTCATTATTATTTATAGAATAGAACTTGAGAGACTATCGTACAATTTATTTTGATGGTCTAATAAGCGAGTCCGGACCTTTTAGATGATTCGTCCTAGGTCTTGGAATCGCTTCGAAAGTAATAATTGCTTCCTTCTCTGCTTCGAAGAGTATGCTCATATTAAAATCAGCAACAAAGTCCGCTAGAACCAAGGACTTGATGGCAGTATAGAGTTGATATGAAATATCATAGGCACACCAACTCGACTGTCCACTTAGCGAGCTACACCAAGAGTTCCTGATTATGCAAGGTACTCCATAATGATAAAGTAGTGACCACAAAAATAAGATGACACTGAAAGTAAGGTTTTAATTTTCGTGTGTCACACTTCCTTTTCCTATCCCGGGAAGGGTATAAGAGAGTTTTTTCCAATTTAAGTGACAATCGAAACAGGATTATCTTTATTTAAAAATTAGAGCCGCCACTTGGAATAATTTATGCTGTCCCAAGTCACCGGTTTTAAAATCTCGAATCGAGAAAATATTGACTCTGTTTTACAGTCTGCGAACACAGAAATCCGGGTAAGGAATTCTGTTAACCTGGGAGAAGGTGTTAGGTATTCCCAGATTCCGTAGTTTTAGCACGGTCGCTCAACTATTATTAATGGCCTATTTATCTAATTTTAAAACATCTTTGAAACCTATGAGCATTTTTATTCCTTTTAAACCGCTTTTAATAATCCAATTGTTATATAACTAATTATTTGATTACACATTGCGAATCATGTCATGGGAACCGTACCCACGATCCACAACGTGATTATTTTATTAACAAGATTAAATTGTGGCCGGGTCACATAAATGTACCCCCGGATTTTTAGAAACTAAATGTCACGACCACGTCACGGGAACCGTACCCGTAGCTATGACAATTATTTAATTAAACGCGCCTAAAGCAAACTACGAAAGTTCAAGGCATTTCCGTACTAATTTTTGTATTTATGTGAGGGCCATATGTTATGGATTTTATTTGCGTATGACGCACCTCAATTTATTTAAAAGAAAAGGTTTGTATATTTTTTTGAAGGCAAACTAAAGATATTCCTACTTATATCTAATTTTTAAAAAAACAAATATCACAACTACGTCATGGGAATCGTACTCGTAATTGTAATAATTTAATTATGTGCCTAAAGCAAACTACGAGATTCATTTTTTTTAGTGTCTAAGTTATAAATATGAGGGCCTTAGGCTATATGATTCAAACGTATGAATGGCACGCTTTCAAACTATTAAATTAAATGAACTACGGATATTCATGTTAAAACTAATTGAATTAGGTGTCACAACTACGTTACGGGAACCGTACCCGTAGCAATGACGATTAAGAAAATAGAAATAAAATTACCTAAAGTAAATAAAACTCGTTTCATGCTCATCTTCTTTTAACTTCATTTCATGTATTTGGCCGAGCCCAATTCCTAAACATGAAAATAATTATCAAATGGGTTGGTTATGCCCCCAATCTCATGACAAAACAACCATTCAAATGAATATTAAACAAAGTAATTATCCAGACTATACAAACTGAAAGAAAAAGATAATCCCAGTAAACTCAACAAATAAGCCACGGGAACACATCTCTATGCCATGGTGTCAAATTACATAACTTGGCATGCTAACTGAACATGAACAAATATCAAACTAATTTCAATTAGAAGACCCATACTGGCTAGGCAATGCTGCACTCTTACTTTGGATTCCCGCCCCAACCCCTCATTAACTTAATCATGTTAAATTCATCATGGTCAATTTTGATTCACCTAAGTAACAATCTGCTTGCTCGTCAATTTACAGGATATTGGAGCAGTTCGACTAATCCAAATGTTAATTAAGAAAGCTCACAGAACCTTCACAAGGCATTTCACTAAGTGATTGTCGACAAAAAAGAAACACGAGAAAGACTTCAACTCGAGTTCTCATTTCAAGATATAAAAACTCTCAAACTTCATGACACCAGTGGTACCTTCTAATGACATTTAAACATGACGAACTTGAAGAATAATTATGAAGGATTCACGTCAAAGCACCCAGACTGCCTAGGCAGTACTTTCATGAACATGAACATTAACTTGTGTGGCCTACTTACTCCTTTGGTTCGATTAAACCAAGTAACCTAAAAGATAAAGGCTGTCATGAAAGTGAAGGAAGATTTTCAAACATGGAGAAACTTGGAGAATTAGAATGACTACTAGTCTGGCCCTACTGTTCAAGTCATAGTCGAATGGTCGAAGGAAAATGAGTACTAGTTTAGACATCAAAGCAGCATACTTTCAGAACCCAACCAACCAATTGGTAAAACCAAAAAAAACCAACAAAACAACATATGAAGAGGTTAAGGATCAGAATTAGCGATGACAAAACCAAAACATGAATTAAAGCCATCAAAAGAGCTGCTTAGGCATTCTACAACTCAACTCGGGTCAAACTCCTTGGTTCATTCTTAGCCAAATTCAAAATTACAGGGCATTGAGCAAAACTGCATTAGCAACTTATATTAAATTCTGTTTTTAATAAGCTCAATGGTAGAAATAACTGTTGGAAACATGAACCTCAACCCCTGTGGCCTTAGAGACGAAACTAAATGTGTGTCAACTCACTAATTCAAAAATGAACCAAGCACATTAATTACTTAATGCCCAAACTTCAGCTAAAACCAACATAAATGATCAAACAAGCAGGCTTCAAACTTAAAAGTTTCACGAATCTGTTTCAGTGCTCGAATTTAACAAAACAAACGGATGAGTTTGTACAACTGAAGCCACTGTATCAATGCATACAAACAGTTATCCAGCATAGAACCAACAAGAAATACAAGCAGACCTGAATCAAGGCCCAAAGGGCTCAACAGTTAACCAAAAGAAAACGAGCATTGACTTTCATGGTTTTAAAAACAAAATCGTGACAGAAATGAACACATGACACCAAATCACGATCAGTGACAAATGGAGAAGAAATGAACCTGGGATCAGTAACACCTCCGATTTACTTTGCTTAAACGCTAATTACAAATGAAATCCAAAAGCTAATACTAATCCCAACAACAACAGAATCGAGTAGAAATCAAAAGCTTGGACAGCAACAAACTCAACAACTCTCAATCGAGCACCATTTTCAAACAGCTTCCAGCCTAGAAAGAAAGGACGGACTATATTTTTTTTTGATTTTCATTTTTTTTTTTAAAAGTAATTGAAAATGAAAACAAATTCAAAGAACAATGAATATTTTTCTTTATATATCTTTCTCTTGTTCTGGAAAAACTAAGCCAAAATTAGAAACGACGAAGAAGAAGAATCACTTTTTAACCCTAGCCTTTCTGCCAAAAAAAAAAGTCCCCCCTCCAGAAAATCCTATGCCCTCTTTATATATCTATTACCTCCAGGTTCTTTCTCTCTCTTCTTCAAACGGATAAGGCTCTTCTCAAAAAACGAGCACACGATGAATGTGGGGCTCGGATACCGAGATCGATCCGACGCCTCTCACTCATCCAACGCACTTCTTCTAGAGCCTTCTAATCGCGTGAAGTAGCTCGAAATCGAGCGAGTGAGGGGGGATCTGGGAGAATCTTTGGGTGTCAGAAACCGTTACGAAATAGCAAGAGGAGAGAAGAAGGGAACACGTGGTGTGAGTTTGTATTCACTCGCATGACTTTTGTCGAGTTTTGGGAACGAATTTGGGCGAGAACGATGGTGAACAGTAATATAGCGCCGCTTCTTCTGAACTTTTAGGATTTAGGGTTCATTTCAGGGCAAATACATGAGGCTCATATGCGAAGGTTTGTGGGGCGGGTCGGTTTAAAGGGTCAGGTCCGATTTCCTTGGGCTGTTTTGGAGGGGATGTGGGCTGGGGATTAAATGGATGAAATGTTTGGGCTTCAGGTCTTTTAGTTTGGCCCAAATTCGGGTTTTGCTCAAGATTTTCCCCTTTTCTTTTGTTTTTCTTTTCTTTCTTTAATTAATAAAATCCTAAAATTAACTCCTAAATTAATCTAAGTTATAAAATTCAACTAATTTCCTAGTCACAATAATTGTAAAATTACTTAGTCCTAAATCAAAAGGAAAAATCAATAGACTAAAATTAAAAGGTGTAAAATGAGCTATTTTTGTGATTTTCGTGTTTTAATAAAAGAAATAATTTACTAATTAATTTCAAAAATGTAAAATCAAACCTAAATGCAATGCATGGTATTTTGGTATTTTTTTTTTAATTTTTTATGGAAATTAAATATGCACAAAAATGCAAATAATTAGTAAAATTTTACAAAAAATCCTATAAAATTGCAAAAATTGGAAATAATTTTTTTTTCTTTTATTTTATGGGAATAATTCATATAGGGCAAAAATCACGTGCTCACAGCTGCCCCTCTTTGCTCGAAAACACAAAGAGTTTTCGTTCAAAGATAAAGTGAGCTGATACGAGCGATTTTTGCACATTTGAATACTCCGTGGGAAGCATTTTTGAAAGATTTGACCGCACCTTGCTTCCAAGGTTGACTACATATACTTGGCCATAAAGGAATCATATCAGTGTAGTTCGGGGAGTTTCGGTAGCTGGGACTACTAGGAAGCTGTGATTTCACTGTTGTTGTTGTTGTTGTTGTTGCTGCTGCTATTACTTGCTGAACTCCTTATTACACCAAGACAAAAATAAAAGAAGCTAGACTGAACTATGATCTATGAATTACAAGAATCCTATCTATACATCTTCAAACTTGATCTTGCAATTTTTGTTGCTCCATTGACTTGCACTCTCCCGGTGAGCTTCCTTTGTTGCTGACTTGAATTGTATTCTGAAGTGAATTCCCTTATTCTCCGGGTGGGCGTCCGATTGCCGATACTTTCAATTGTATTCCCTTGTTCTTCATGGGGGCGATTGATTACCAAAACTTGAATTGTATTCCATTTATTACCTTAAACTATTTTTCCTTGAATCCTGTGTTGTCTTCCTTTGAAACTTGAACTGCTTTCCTTGTTCTCCAGGTGGGTGCTTGATTGCCAAAACTTTAACCGTATTCCCTTGCTCTCTAGGTGGGTACCTGATTGCCAAAACATTAACTGTATTCCCTTGCTCTCTAGGTGGACGCCTGTATTCCCTTGCCCTCCAGGTGGGCGCCTGATTACCAAAACTTTAGTTGTATTCCCTTGCTCTCCAGGTGGGCGCCTGATTTCCAACACTTGCACTATTTTTCCTTGAGACTTCAACTGCTTCGCCTCATTCTCCAGGTGGGTGCCTGATTTCCAACACTTGCCCTGCTTTTCCCTCGAAACTTGACTTGTTTCCCTTGTTCTCCAGGTGGGCTCCTGATTGCTGACCTTGAACCATCTTCCTTTGAACATTGCCGCTTTCCCCTTTGTTCTCCAGGTAGGTGCCTGATTTCCAATACTTGAATTGTATTCCTTTCCTCTAAAACTTGAATTGTTTTCCCTTATTTTCCAGGTGGGCTCCTGATTACCAACACTTGAATTGTTTTCCCTTTGTTCTCCAGGTGGGCTCCTGATTACCAACATTTGGATTGTTTTCCTTTTGTTCTCCAGGTGGGCCCCTGATTACCAACACTTGAATTGTTTTCCTTTTGTTCTCTAAGTGGGCTCCTGATTACCAACACTTGAATTGCTTCCTCTGAAACTGCTGCTTTCCCTTCATTCTCCAAGTGGGTGCCTGATTTCCAACACTTGAACTATTTTTCCTTTGTTCTCCAGGTGGGCTCCTGATTACTAACACTTTAACTGCTTTGTATTCTTGAAACTCGTGTTGTCTTCCCTTATTTTTCAGGTGGGCACCTGATTTCAACAAAACAAAAGAAATTTTCCTGCCCCAGTTTGGTATTGGGAACATCTGTGAGTGTTAACCGATTCTTGTTATCAAAATAAATTCTAAACTAAATTCCCTTATCCTAAAAATTTCAAACCAAGTCTCATCTCAAAAGTGAAAAACTTTAAATGCTGAATTATACTTTCCAAAGTAGAACTTACGCTAAATCTTGTTATCTACGAAGGTATTGAAATTTAACTAGATCCCATTATCCAAGAGGGTCCTGAAAATTAAAATCAAATCTCATCTTAAGGGTGAAAACTTCAGAGCTAAATTCAACTTCTTAACTGTGAAACTTATGCTAAATCGCATCATCTAATGGAGGTCTTAAACTAAGTCCCATTATTTAGGGGGGTCCTGAAAATTTCAAATTGAATCTCATCCTAAGCATGAAAACTTCAAAGCCAACTTATATTTCCACAAGGTAGACCCTATGCTAGATCTTGTTACTCATGAATGTTTTGAATTTTAACTAAGTCCCATTCTGCAGGAGGGTCCTGAGTATTTACGGTCGAACATGTCAGTACTTGCTTTCCTTATGGAGGTTTCTTCGAAACAAATGAAATTTTCTACCCCTATTTCAAATCAGAGAAAATCTTGTCAGTTTAAAAATGTGGTGGTTAGTTTGTGGCATTCTTGCTGAAGGTGGCCTCCCCATTGCGGTGCTTTGCTCCAACTGGCTGCTTTGAACTGGCCAAGAATGGTTTGACTTCTAACTGAATCTTAACTGCAGGACCCTGAACGACCTAAATGCTCTACACCCAACTTGTTGTTTTACATTTCTGTCCTTCCAATTTGAACCTCTATATCTTCCCCAAAATTTACAAACCACCCGACCGCTTGAACTTTCATTAACACTATACTTTCATTTTTGCATCATGCTATTTCTCGCATGCTTTGGCCGCACTTTGCTTCGTGCAATTTGACAGTTGGTAGTAAGCTTTGCAATCCTTTATTTTGCTTAGCAAGTTTAACATTGAAAGAGCTCTAGAGGGATAAACCCAAAAGGAAATGAAATGCAATGACTTTGAGAGTTATGAATAGAGAAGAAAAATCAAAACAGAAGGACTGCTTGAGGAAGTAAAAGAAAATGGACTTATCTGAGTGAAGCCGCTAGCACCAATGATCATGACATGCATTTCAGATTAATCAGCCCAGCATATTCAACCAATCACCTTTCAGTTGTCATACTTTATGCCCCGGGATTTTCATAACCCAATTTCTCCGCCAAATCACTGACCTTGTTCGGCTCGCGGTGCCCTGAAGGGTTTTCACCAACAAACCTATCTCATTTGTTCATCTCTAAATTCATCGTCGCCTTACGGTGCCCATGAGGGTTTTCACCAGTAAGACTCTCTCATTTTTTAATTTCTCTCAGCTTTCCATCGCCTTGCGGTGCCCATGAGGATTTTCACCAATAAGAATCTCTCATTTTTTATTTTTTCTCGCTTAGACCGGAGTGTTGCCCCTGATATGAATCACACTTCTACTTGCTCGACTTGGCATCTCTCGAAGACTGATCGGAAGGTCTTTCTTTGGACCGTAATGTGGGCTTTTGGATAGGGTTAGAAAGAAAGGATATCACAAAGACTCAAAACAAACTGAATGGGTTCAAGATTACAACTTTTGGAATCAGATTTCTTACAACAAACTACAACTTTCTGCCCCAGTTTCTTTGCTTGGGGAGTTTTGGATTTTATTTTGATAGGACCGAACCGTGAGGCTACATACGTATCCTTTAAAGGAATCAGGTCGAACATAGTTCATGTCATAGGAATTGCTTTGCTGTTGTTACTTTCCTCTTTTCTTTTTCTTTTTTTTCTTCTTCTATTTTTTTTCTTCTTTTTTTCACTCTTTTTCATTCTTTTCTTTCTCTTTTTCTCTTATATTTTTCTTTTTTCTTTCCCCCTTTTTTTTCTTCACTTTCCTTTTGTGTCCGTGTTTCCGAATTTTGCTACTGATTACAAAAGAGGGGTATGAAAGGAAATAAATAAGGCTCAAAGGGGTGTCAAGGGATAAAGTGCTTAGATAGCAGAATAAAACGCCTTCGTCATTCCAATCTTCAAAATATGCCAAGTACAAACAACAATTTAGACAAACCAAAGAAATCATACATAATATCTTTTAACTACATCAAAATTGATAGCCATATCTACACATTTGCCTTTTACATATGTTAAATATAAAGCACCATTGGACAACACTCTCGTTACGATGAACAACCCTTGCCAATTTGGGGCGAACTTGCCTTTCGCTTCTGCCTGATGTGAAAGGATGCGTTTCAATACTTGCTGACCCACTTCAAATTTCCACGGACGCACCTTCTTGTTGTATGCTCTTGCCATTCTCTTTTGATACAATTGGCCATGACACACTGCTGCCAATCTTTTCTCATCAATCTAACTCAATTGCTCCAAACGGGTTTTAACCCACTCATCATCATCAATTTCGGCCTCAGCAACAATACGAAGGGATGGGATTTCAACTTCCATGGGTATCACTACTTCAGTGCCATATACCAACAAATAAGGAGTTGCATCTACTGAAGTGCGGACAGTAGTGCAATAACCCAACAGAGCAAAGGGCAACTTCTCATGCCATTGCTTGGAACCTTGTACCATTTTCCGAAGAGTTTTTTTATGTTCTTGTTGGCTGCCTCGACTGCTCCATTCGCCTTGGGGCGTTATGGGGTGGAATTTTGATGCGTAATCTTAAACTGTTGACACACTTCCTTCATCAGATGACTATTAAGATTAGCATCATTGTCTGTGATGATGACCTTTGGTATTTCGAACCGACAAATGATATTCGAATGAACAAAGTCGACCACTACCTTCTTGGTCATAGATTTGAAAGTTTTAGCTTCAACCCACTTAGTGAAATAGTCAATGACCACCAAAATGAACATGTGCCCATTGGATGCTGCTGGCTCAATTGGTCCGATGACATACATACCCCAAGCAACAAAGGGCAATGGTGTGGACATTGTGTGCAATTCAGATGGCGAAGAATGAATCAAATCTCCGTGTACTTGGAACCGATGACACTTGTGCACAAAACTGATACAATCTCGCTCCATAGTGAGCCAATAATAACCTGCTCGAAGAATTTTCTTTGCCAGAACAAACCCACTCATATGCGGCTCGTAAACTCTGGAATGTACTTCAGTCATGATAGTCGTGGCTTGCTTTGCGTCGATGCATCTCAACAGCCCAAGATTCAGAGTTCTTTTGTACAAGACTCCCCCACTCAAGAAAAATCCACTAGCCAAACACCGAATTGTTCTCTTTTGATCATATGTGGCTTGCACCGGATATACCCCCATCCTGATATACTCCCTGATATCATGGAACCACGGTTCACCATCAAGTTCTTCCTCAACTACATTACAGTAGGCATGCTGATCACGAACTTGAATATGTAGAGGGTCGACATAAGCTTTGTCCGGGTGGTGCAACATTGACGCCAAGGTAGCCAATGCATCGACAACCTCATTATGGATCCTTGGAATATGCCTGAACTCTATTGATCAAAACCGTTGACAAAGATCATGCAGACATTGTCGATACGGTATAAGCTTTATATCTCGTATCTCCCATTCTCCTTGAATCTAGTGCACCAGAAGGTCCGAGTCTCCCAAGATCAAGACTTCATGGATTCCCATATCTACAGCTAGCCTTGTCCTAGAATGCATGCCTCATACTCAGCCATGTTGTTGGTATAATAGAAACGAAGCTGGGTCGTAACAGGGTAGTGATGCCCTATCTCAGAAATAAGCACGACCCCTATTTCGACACCTTTCATGTTAGCGGCCCCCGTCAAAAAAAGTTTCTAACCTAGTTTTTCAACCTGCTGCGCCTCGTCAATATACATCACTTCCTCATCGGGAAAATAAGTTCTCAATGGCTCATATTCTTCATCCACCGGGTTCTTGGCCAAGTGATCGGCCAAAGCTTGGGCTTTCATCGTCGTCCGAGTCACATATACGATGTCAAACTCCGTGAGCAAGATTTGCCACTTTGCAAGCCTTCCTGTGGGCATGGGCTTCTAAAATATATACTTTAGAGGGTCCAGGTGAGAGATGAGTTAAGTGGTGTATGATGACAAATAATGCTTCAACTTTTGTGCTACCCAAGTCAGGGCGCAACATGTCCTCTGAAGGGGAGTATACTTAACCTCATAAGATGTGAACTTCTTGCTAAGATAATAGATGGCTTGCTCTTTCTTACTGGTGATGTCATGCTGACCCAATACATATCCAAATGAATTATCCAAGACTGTCAAATAAAGAATCAAATGTCTCCCTGGTTTTGGTGGGACCAACACAAGTGGATTCGACAAATACTCTTTGATCTTATCGAATGCTTCCTGGCACTCATCAGTACATTTGACCGCATCATCCTTATTTAGCAACTTAAAGATGGGCTCACAAGTTGTCGTGAGCTGAGCAATAAACCTGCTGATGTAGTTCAGTCTCCCAAGCAGACTCATCACCTAGGTCTTATTCTTTGGTGGTGGTAATTCCTGGATAGCCTTGATCTTTGACGGATCCAACTCAATGCCCCGCCGACTGACTATGAATCCCAACAGTTTCCCGGATGGAACACCAAATGCATACTTTCCAGGATTGAGCTTAAGATTGTACCTGCAGAGCCTCTGGAAAAACTTTCTTAAATCTTTGACGTGGTCAGACTGCTTCCTGGACTTTATGATCACGTTATCCACGTAAACCTCGATCTCCTTGTGTATCATGTCGTGGAATATGATAGTTATTGCCCTCATGTAAGTTGCCCCAGCATTTTTCAAACCAAAAGGCATGACCCAGTAGTAATATGTTCCCTACGGCGTGATGAATGTCGTCTTTTCCGAATCTTCCTTGTCCATTAAAATTTGATGATACCCCGCATAGCAGTTCACAAAAGATCCAATCTCATGCTTGGCACAATTATCGATCAAAATATAGATATTTGGCAGTGGAAAGTTATCCTTTGGACTTGCTTTGTTGAGATCACGATAGTCAACATATACTCTGGACTTACCATCTTTCTTTGGGACTGGCACAATATTGGCTAACCACGTGGGATACCGCGTGACTCGAATGACCTTTGCATCAAGCTGCTTTGTGACTTCTTCTTTAATCTTCACACTCATATCGGATTTGAACTTTCTCAACTTCTTTTTGACGGGAGGGAATGCTGGATCAATTGGCAATTTGTGGACCACCAAATCGGTACTCAAGCCCGGCATGTCATCATACGACCACACAAAAATATCCTTATACTCGAACAATGCTTTAATTATTCTTCCTTGATTTGCGGTTCAAGATGGACACTTATCTTAGTTTCTCTAACATTATTTGGATCCCCTAGATTGATTGCTTCCGTTTCATTCAAATTAGGCTTGAATTTTTCTTCAAAATGACTTAGTTCCTTACAAATCTCTTCAAAGGCCTCATCCTCATCATATTCTAATTCATCATCACACTCTATTTCTTGGATTATTATTTCAGAATTAGATTGACTTTTAAGACTGGGCCGAAGATTCCTCATGCATGTCATGTCATTGAAACCAACATAAAAAGAACTTTACAGAGAAGAAAAGAAAACAAAAATAAAACTATTAGGAGTGATGGAAAGAGAAATTGCATTTCATTAAAATAAAGGATAACAGAGTTTGTACATCAACAAGCAGAAAATAAAAGTCTGGGTCACAACCCTGGAATGACCCAGATAGAAAGGAAAATAAAACAAACTACCAAGACTCCTTCCGGGTGGGGAGAGGAGTAGCCTTCCAATTGCTAAGCTTTGCACTCGGGCGGACGAAATGCACGTCCGCTTTGCTAGAACCTTCTCTAACTTCCACCATGTTCACATCATCAAACAACCTCTGGAACCTTTCAATTAACTCCTTATCAATGTCAACCACAGAACTTGGAACTGTCGTCACTGGGCGTTTCCTGGCATCGGGCTTGAAAAAAGACCTGGAGAGGCGCGAAATAGGCTTTGGAATTACCCACGCCTTATGTTACAACCTTTTAGCCCTTTTTACCTCTGCCGTTGTAGGTTTGAATCCAAGACCAAACGTACCCAAATTTTTAGGGAGGGACATTGGCTGTATGATACCCTTCAGGGATGCACCCAGACCTTTACTTGGCACAAAACCATTTTTCAACATTTCAGAGGCCACCATAACTGATGCAGAAGTTATCTTTGGAGTTGGAACACATTTCCCCTCTGGAACCTTCTTGACCGACACTGTTTCAAAAACTTGATAGACCCAAGGCCCTTTATCATCTTCAGCCTCAATAAACGGGACAGATGCATCACTATGAGCACATAAGTTATCTTCACAATGCACGGCGATCTCCTGTCTATCCCATTCGAACTTGACCATCTGGTGTAGAGTGGACGGGACTGCTTTGGCGGCATGAATCCAAGGTCGACCTAACAGCAAATTGTAAGAGATGACTACGTCCAGCACCTGGAACTCCATGGTGAATTCCACCGGTCCTATTGTCAATTCAAGCACTATATCACCAATCGAGTCTTTCCCTCCACCGTCAAAACCTCGAATACAAATGTTGTTCTTGTAAATCCTCTCATCATCAACTTTCAACTTGTTCAAAGTAGAGAGGGGGCAAATGTTTGCACTGGAACCATTGTCAACTAACACCCTGGTAACCACAGAATCTTCATATTTTACCGTAAGATAGAGAGCTTTGATGTGTTCAGTACCTTCCACAGGCAACTCATCATCAGAGAAAGTGACCCTGTTCACCTCGCGATTTTTTCCAGATGGTTCACTGAAATTTTGTCAGGAACATGAGCTTCGTTCAGAATTTTCATCAGGGACCGACGATGCTCATCCAAGTGGATTAACAATGACAGCAAGGAAATCTGAGCGGGCGTCTTTTTCAACTACTCCACAATAGAATAATCTTGTACCTTAATTTTTCTCAGAAAATCCTCCGCCTCTTCTTTAGTGACTGCTTTCTTTACTAGGACTGGATTCTCTCTGGATATTTTAGCTTTCCTTAACTATTTTGGGGCAAAGCATTTCCCCGAACGAGTTAATCCTTGGGCCTCATTGACTTCTTCTTTCACCTCCTTTCCCTTATAGGTCACTATCACTCATTCATAGTTCTATGGGATAGCCTTGTTGTTGATTACCGGCAACTGGGTTACAGGCTTGATGATGACAGGATCTGTACAGGCACCCTCTACAATTATGACAAGCTTGTTTGCCAACCCTGACACAACCACTTTTGACTTTTCTCGCTTTGATACAATATCACTTGGAGATCTTTTCTTAACTACCATAGATGGTTCGCCATTTGTCATGCTCAACTTGTTCACTGATCCTTCAACCATTGTTTTTTCCATTGACTTGACCTCACTGGACCGAATCATCATGCCGGATTGTGAAGGCTTCTTGGGATCCCCCTCCCTTGTGTATTATCTCGATCATGTTTGTTTCCTGATGGGCTGGAAATGGGTTCTGGTTGATGTTGGGTGCCTCTGATTTTGGACTTCAATCCGGTTTGTGTCAATGAGCTCCTGGATGGCATTTTTCAAGTGTCAACACTTCTCCGTATCATGTCCCAGAGTACCAGAACAATATTCACAGCTTACGGAGTAATCAAAATTCTTTGGAGGAGGGTTTGGCAATTTCGACTCAATTGGCCTCGGCATATCCAACTGCCTCAATCTATGGAACAAACTGGTATAAGACTCCCCCAACAGGGTGAAAGTTTTCTTCTGCTGCAACCTTTCATTTTTGAATGCTGGATTAGGTCAGAAATCTGGGCCAGCAGGGTTTGGTAGGCTCGTGGGGGTGGGCAAGCATTTTGTGGAGCTGGGTAGGTGTTTTGTGGGACTGGAGCACGCCATTGTGCGTAGGCAGGAGGTTGAGTATATGTTTGGGCATGGTGGACAGAAATATGAGGGTCTGGTGATGGGAAATAGTGTTGGGGTGGATTATATGAGGGTTGGGTATAGGTTCGGTAATGGGGTCGAGGCTTGGTATAATGGTGTGATAGGCCCCTAGGTCCAAACCATGATCCTGATTCAACTGTTGCCACATCTTCTTTCAGATCACTCATCCAGTACCATTTTGAATGGCTTGGGTAGTTGACTTGATGGCCGAGTAGCTCATAATTTTGCTTGACTTAAGCCCTTCTTCCACCATGCCACCCATCTTCACTACCTCGTTGAAAAACTTGCCTATGGCCGATATCAGATGGCCAAAGTAAGTGGGCTCCAGAGCCTGCAGAAAGTATTCCACCATTTCGCTCTCCTCCATCGGGGGGTTAACTCTTGCCACTTGTTCTCTCCAGCGAAAACCATATTCTCTGAAACTTTCACTAGACTTCTTCTCAATTTTAATCAAAGACAAACGATCTGGAACAATCTCGATGTTGTACTGGAAATTACGAGCGAATGCTTGGGCCAAATTATCCCAGGTATACCATCTGCTATGATCTTGACGAGTGTGCCACTCCAATGCCGAAGTATGCCATCAATAGCTCATCTTTCCCACTAGCTCCTCTCATTCTACTGTAGAATACCCTCAAGTGGGCCACCGGGTCTCTGTGCCCATCATATAGATCAAATTTAGGCATCTTGAATCCCACCGGCAGTTGAACATCGGGAAATAGACACAAATCCTTATAGGCTATGTCACCTGGCCTCCCAATCCCTGCATGTTTCTGAATGACTGCTCGAGGCTTCTTACCTTCCTAAACATATCCTCCTGCTCTAGGGTTTTAGGTGGTTTCTCAGTCTCGATAGAGAGGTCGAAACGAGGAGTATAAGAGTAATGCTCTGGGGCCTTGAAAGTGGGCTCCGGGGGATAGTATTGGTTATCCCGGTTCTGGAATAAGGGCTCACTAGAGGATCAATGGAGTGTAGTGGGTGGGGGTGCCACAAAAATAGGGGTGGCTGGTAGAGTAGGGTATGGGACTGGTTTAGGTGGTGGTGCTTATGGGGTTTGGAAAGTGGTTCCTTGGTAGTGGTGGTAAATAGGGAAGCCTGGAGATGAATCAGCAGTGGGAAGTTCTTAGGATTAAGCCAGCGGCAGGAAGAAAGCAGGGTTGGCGGGGTATGATGGTGGTGGATGCCCTTTCAACCATGCCTGGTACATCTCTGCCATCTGGTGTTTCAACTTATATAACTCCTCTTTCAGATTAATATCATACTCTTCCCCCTCTCTTGACAGATCAATAACACTTGCATCCAGTTCTTGGTTAGCCATGATCAACTTGTCTTTGGACCTGGTATTGTACGGGTGAGCTGCCAGAATGCCACACAAACTAACCACCTGCCTGAACTTGATGACAACAACAAACTTGTTAGCGATTAAGGGCTTTACAGATAGGCAACCGCACGTTGGGGATGCAATGAACCTAAGCGGTTAACCATTTCTATTATGCATTTGAACGGCTGCTTGCGTCATCCCGGCTTTCACTAATTGCAATTTCTTTTCCTCACTATTTTTCATTCCTGCTTTTTCTTGCTTGACTCTTGTTTTTATCCTTTTATTCTCTCATTTTTCCTCTCTTGTTTTTCACAATTTTTCTTGTTTTCCTCTCTCTTTTTCCTCTTTTCATTTCGGGGTTATGATCGAATCCTATGGGAATTGCCTACGTATCAGGACATCGTATGAATAAGAGCAAGCGTAGTTCTGGGAATGTGTTCGAAATAAAACAAAACATTTTTTTTTGAATTTTCAAATTTTTATAAGATAAACAAAACATCTTGATTACGACAACTCCCCCTACAGATTTAAATATAAAGACTAACAGACTCGATGAGTGGACTAACAACTTCAAAAGAAAACTAAAAATATAGACTCGAAATGAACTAACAAACTGACAATACAAACTTGAAAATAAACTAACAAAACAGACTCGAACAAACAAAGTAAAGAATACATAAGTGCTTCAACTGCTGCTCCAGTTGGCCTTGCTGCGGGCCCTTGCGCCATGTCTTCTTGGAGGCGAAACAAGTCATCCATGATCTATTGGACAAAAATCATAACTGAAGCAAAGAACGTGGATCTGGTCATGTCTTCACACTCATTACACTTCATCACAATGTAGTCCGCAATTCTCCTGACCCGTTCCCTAATAATACCCTTCTCCTGTAACAACCGTCCGATCTACTGAGATCTGACATCCAAAACTTGTTCAGCTGTGTGATATTGCTCTTGAAGCTGCTGCAAGTCTTTCTCTAGCTGTGACATCAGTGTATAGCACCGTTCCCTTTCTGCTTTGAAATCTTTTACCTGCTTGGTCATTTTGTTCTCAAGGACGATGATCTTTTCTTCAACCCCATGACTCCATTGTCATATTTCTCTTTTAACTGTTAAACCAAGCATGCTCGTTCCTCTGCATTCTTGGACAATTTTGTTTGAGCCCTTGCCAGTTCGCCCTCGGCCTTGTTCAGATCAAAACCATATTCACCCACTTTCTGCCTAAGGCTACTTATAAGTTTTTCATCTTTTGCACTTCTAGCGGGGTTTTTGGTTGCTTTTTCATTTCCTGAATTTGGGCTCGGAGGGCCTCATTTTCTTTTTCTAGCTTTTTCTTTTCACCGTCATCCGTAGCGGCTTGCAAACCATTCTCAAATTGAAGATCTCTAACTTGCTTTTCCAGCTTGCTTATGGTGGCCCTATACTCATTTTCTTTGGCCAACCAATCTCATTGTTCCTATGATGCTTCGACAAATTCTTAAAGATGGGGTCTTTTGGCTGGTCTTCCAAACTCAACACTTCTTTTGTACCATGCGAGGTAACCGGGCGAGACTTCACCCTTGGATAGATCACGCATTTGGGTGTTTGCTGTCAAGTACTGACACTCACTCTAGATCTAGCGAACTGTCGCTTCATGAGACTGACCATCAGAATTGATCTCGACTACCTGAGTACTAAGGTCTTCATCCTTTGAAACTATTTGACATCTCCCCAGCTGTCTCAAAACCTGGTAGGGGGCGTAAGGTTGTATACTTATGAGACCCATCAAGAGGAAGTGAGGACCGGTAGCAGGCATGTATATGATTTCATCAGTAGGAAGCCAACCCAACTTCCATTCTATTTTATTGGCAGTGACAGAGCGGAGGCAAGATATCCATTCTGCGACCCCTTCTGGCATGTTGAACCCATCGACCCTTGTATAAAACTCCTATATGAAGCTTTTCCCCGTTGACCCATGGTTCATGTACTGGGGACAATGACATAGATGCTCAGTCATCTACATTTGTAGCAACAAGTTACACCCTTCGAAAAAGTCTACTCCGGCTTTGCAGGCTGTGAGAGCTCGGAATATTTCAGACACTATCATGGGTGCGAGGGTGCTTTTGGCCTGGGTAAGCAAAGTGTTGACGATCCCGGCTACTCGTACATCGATATTCCTAAAAATACTACCATGAAGGTGAAGCATCTATGCTCTTCCCATTTTAGTTGTTTCCTTTTGCTCTCCGGGTTTTCGAATCCCCGTATGTATCCGTACCGCTGATATATGAACTGTGGAGTAGAAAACCCAACTACCAAATCTGCATATTGGACCCCCCTGCTTATTTTTAGCAAAGCAAAAAACTTGTGAGGGGTGACGGCTCTCGGGGCAACCAAGTATTTATGTCTCAAAGCTTCGGTACTCCCAACATAACCAGCTATCTCTTCTAAAGTGGGTGTGAGTTTAAAGTCCGAGAAATGAAACACGTTGTGGGCTAGATCCCAGAATGTAACCAATGCTTTTATTATATCTCCTCTAGGCCTGATCTTCAATAACCCGGTGAGACCCCCCAAGTACTGGTTGACCATATCTCGTCCCAATTTTCCCAGATCTTCCTACCACATGTACAGTTCCAAAGGAATCTTGGTCATGACTTTCATTGGCAAGTTTTGACTCATGCTTATTCTGCACATTTAGATTAGGGTGATCGGTTTACACACAAAATAAATCTCATTTGAAAAACTAACAAAAGGGGTTATTTTTTTGCAAAAATCAAGAAATCAGGGCTATTTGGCGAATGCGGCCCTTCAACATTTTGAAATGGAAGTTTTTAGGGTTGTGCTCGCTAGGTGGCCAAAATTTGACAAAACACAATCAGCGGCTATTCTTGCAAAAACAACCTTCTGGCGTCCCGTTGGGACATTCGGCTATTTAGACAAGAACGGCATCACTCACTTTACGACGACACTTCATATATTTTTCAAAATTTTCAAAAAGCGGGCCTGGACCCCATGAGGGTTGCCTACGTATCCCACATCCGGTGAGAATCAAACCCGCGTAGTTCGGCCAATTTTGACACAACTGAAAAAATAAAAACACTTTGAAATGATTTTTAAACAAATTAAATGCACAGGTAGCACATAAAAATGCATCAGGTTGGTCTTTTATTTTCGGGTACGCCTGTCCTAGACGGACCCAACCCCTTTGTTGAGTCCCCAAAGTCAAATGCATATGATGCAAACAAGCGTTACTAATAGGGATCCAGCATGAGGCTGAGTTATTCTAAGTTCAAAACGTGGGTATGTTGTTCTAAACTTGTGTACCCAAGCGGACAACTCGAGCCGAGGGAGGGCTACGTACCGGGAACCAAAAGGCCATCCGGCTTTGTAACTTGTCCGAGCCTCTTGCTAATTTAAGGTATGACACTAACAGAAAAGGAGTCATGCCAACATGCACATCCCCGAAGATGAGAAGAGAAGGGTTTCGTAGTAGTTTATATACAGTTCAGATAATATCAAAGCGGTAGAAAGCGACATTTAGCACATTAGGACCAAAAATGTAATAAAACCAGATAATAAATAAAGCCAAATATAATAATTATTCTAAGCTCAAATTCTTGAACTCTGAACCAGAGATTCTGGGTTCGATCCCCAGCAGAGTCGCCAGAGTTGTCACACCTCCTTTTTCCTACCCCCGGAAGGGTATAAGGGAGATTTTTCCAATTTAAGTGACAATCGAAACGGGATTATCTTTATTAAAATTTAGAGTCACCACTTGAGATAATTTATGGTGTCCCAAGTCACCGGTTTTAAAATCCCGAATCGAGGAAAGATTGACTCTGTTTTACAGTCCGCGACACAAAAATCCAGGTAAGAAATTCTGCTAACCCGGGAGAAGGTGTTAGGCATTCTCGGGTTTTGTGGTTTTAGCATGGTCGCTCAACTATTATTAATGGCCTATTTATCTAATTTTGAAACATCTTTGAAACCTATGTGCATTTTTATGCCTTTTAAACCGCTTTTAATAATCCAATTGCTATACAACTGATTATTTGATTACACATTGCAAATCATGTCACGAGAACCGTACCCACGATCCACAACGTGATTATTTTTTAAACAAGATTAAATTGTGACCGGGTCACATAAATGTACCCTCGGATTTTTAGAAACTAAATATCACGACCACGTCACGGGAACCGTACCCACAACTATGACAATTATTTAATTAAATGGGCCTAAAGCAAACTACAAAAGTTCAAGGCATTTTTTGTACCTATTTTTTGTATTTATGTGAGAGCCATATGTTATGGAATTTATTTGCGTATGACGCACCTCAATTTATTCAAAAGAAAAGGTTTGTATATATTTTTTGAAGGCAAACTAAAGATATTCCTACATATCTAATTTTTAAAAACCTAAGTATCACAACCACGTCACGGGAACCGTACCCGTAGTTGTAATAATTTAATTACGTGCCTAAAGCAAACTACGAGATTCATTTTTTAGTGTCTAAGTTATAAATATGAGGGCCATAGGCTATATGATTCAAACGTATGAATGGCACGCCTCCAAAGTATTCAATTAAATGAACTATAGATATTCATGTTAAAACTAATTGAATTAGGTGTCACAACTACGTTACGGGAACCGTACCCGTAGTTATGACGATTATGAAAATAGAAATAAAATTAACTAAAGTAAATAAAACTCGTTTCATGCTCATCTTCTTTTAACTTCATTTCATGTATTTGGCCGAGCCCAATTCCTAAACATGGAAATAATGGGCTGGTTATGCCCCCATTCTCATGACAAAACAACCATTCAAATGAATATTAAACAAAGTAATTATCCAGACTATACAAACTGAAAGAAAAAGATAATCCCAGCAAACTCAACAAATAAGCCACGCGAACATATCTCTATGCCATGATGTCAAATTACATAATTTGGCATGCTAACTGAACATGAACAAATATTAAACTAATTTCAATTAAAAAACTCATACTGGCTAGGCAATGCTGCACTCTAACTTTGGATTCTCGCCTCAACCCCTCATTAACTTAATCATGTTAAATTCATCATGGTCAACTTTGGTTCACCTAAGTAACAATATGCTTACTCGTCAATTTACAGGACATTGAAGCAGTTCGGTTGATCCAAATGTTAATTAAGAAAGCTCATAGAACCTTCACAAGGCATTTCACTAAGTGATTGTCGAAAAAAAGAAACAGGAGAAAAACTTCAACTCGAGTTCTCATTTCAAGATATAAAAACTCTCAAACTTCATGACACCAGTGGTACCTTCTAATGACATTTAAATATGACGAACTTGAAAAATAATGATGAAGGATTCACGTCAAAGCACCCAGACTGCCTAGGCAGGACTTTCGTGAACATGGACATTCACTTGTGTGGCCTACTTACTCCTCTGGTTCGATTAAACCAAGTAACCTAAAAGATAAAGGCTGTCATGAAAGTGAAGGAAGATTTTCAAACATGGAGAAACTTGGAGAATTAGAATGAGTATTGTTCTGTCCCTATTGTTCAAGTCATAGTCGAATAGTCGAAGGAAAATGAGTACTAGTTTATACATCAAAGCAGCATACTTTCAGAACCCAACCAAATAATTGGTAAAACCAAAAAAAACAACAAAACAACATCTGAAGAGGTTAAGGATCAGAATTAGCAACGACAAAACCAAAACATGAATCAAACCCATCAAAAGAGCTACTTAGGCATTCTACAACTCAACTTGGGTCAAACTCCTTGGTTCATTCTTAGCCAAATTCAAAATTACAGGGCATTGAGCAAAACTGCATTAGCAACTTATGTTAAATTCTGTTTTAATAAGCTCAAGGGCAGAAATAACTGTTGGAAACATGAACCTCAACCCTTGTGGCCTTAGAGACGAAACTGAATGTATGTCGACTCACTAATTCAAAAATGAACCTAGCACATCAATTACTTAATGCTCAAACTTCAGCTAAAACCAACATAAATGATCAAACAAGCAGGCTTCAAACTTAAAAGTTTCACGAATCTATTTCAGTTCTTGAATTTAACAAAATAAACGGACGAGTTTGTACAACTGAAGCCACTGTATCAATGCATACAAAAAGTTATCCAGCATAGAACCAACAAGAAACACAGGCAGACCTGAATCAAGGCCCAAAGGGCTCAGTAGTTAACCAAAAGAAAACGAGTATTGACTTTCATGGTTTTAAAAACAAAATCGTGACAGAAATGAACACATGACACCAAATCACGATCAATGAAAAATGGAGAAGAAATGAACCTGGGATCAGTAACACTCCGATTTACTTTGCTTAAACGCTAATTACAAATGAAATCCAGAACCTAATATTAATCCCAACAGCAACAGAATCGAGTAGAAATCAGAAGCTTGGACAACAACAAACTCAGCAACTCTCAATCGAGCACCATTTTCAAATAGCTTCCAGCCTAGAAAGAAAGGACGGACTATATATTTTTTGATTTTACTTTTTTGAAAAAGCAATCGAAAATGAAAACAAATTGAAAGAACAATGAGAATTTTTCTCTATATATCTTCTCTCTTGTTCTAGAAAAACTAAGCCAAAACTAGAAACGACAAAGAAGAATAATCACTTTTTAACCCTTGATGCACCGGAGAATTTCGGCACATTTAATACAAATTGCTTAGATTTTAGCTTGTTTTAGATGCAATTATCTTTTATACTTATGTAATTTTAGTATTTTTGCAGTGTATGAGGTTTAAGGACTTAAGAGCATGGAAATGAATTCAAAAAGCCACAAAAAACAAGAAAAGAACAAAAGGCATCGCAAATGTAGATATGCGATTGCAAATCCAACATGTGAACCGCAGAATGCACAAGAGAATCACAAACCACAATAGATTTCTGGGCAAAGTCCAGTGCAAGAAATGCGGTCCAATCTGCGATCGCATAACCTGTTTGCGAGCCGCATAATGGATCGCAAACTCCAAAGCATACGGCTTTCTGGATGTAGATGATGATATCTATACAGATGGGTTGCTGGTTGGGCCGGTTCGATGGCTCTGTATGAATTAGCGGTTTTTGATCCTTCTGATCCTGTTCTTGATCCAATGTGGATTACGATTAAAAGGAACAATCTCAAATAGACCAAGATCCAATTTCGGGTCATTTCTTGGTGAACATGATCTGCCATAATCTCTTATTAGTTGATACCTCAAAGGGACTTTAAGAACCAAAAAGGAGTCATGAAGCTTTAATTACTGAATCGCTTCCCAACGGTCTGTTCCGGGTTTGTTTAGATCTGATTATAAATTATGTTTCAGGAAAGATCCGGCATAGTTTTATACGGATACTGCCAGGAGATAGAGTCAAAATTGAAGTAAGTCCTTATGATAAAACGTTCGAATAATTTGAATCAACTTGAAAAAAGAATTCAATTATTCTTAAATTATTCAATTAGATAATAATTGAATAATTTAAGACATGAAGATTGCTGAAGGTAGAAAATGTGACGCGAAATGCAATCGCAGATTTGCAATGCGGACCGCAAAACATCAATATGATGAAGGCCTAGAAACTAGGGTTTGAAGATGCAATGGTTATGTCAAGAATGCGGACCGCATGTCTGTTATGCGACAGATATGCGGTCGCATATTTAACCGGAAAGGGTATTTCTGTCCAAATTTTATCCCGAGTTTTGACCCATTATAAATATATTTATTGGGGTTTTGTGGGGGCATCTTGTTTGATTTTGGAGCTAAAATACAAGGCTTTCATATTCCTCTCTTTTGGAAGTTTTTGGGTCAAGAATCTTTCACTTTGTAAGCTTTATGACATTAAATATTATCTTCCTTTTGTATTTTAGTATGTGTAGCTAACTTTAAATACTAAGGTTGTGGACCCTAAATGGGTGTTATATTAATGGGTGTTTAACATTGAATATATGTATAATGGTTGGTTGATATTTATTTACTTCTTATTCTTCATTTATTGTTGGTGGTTGCAAACATTAACTAGTGCCATTAAATTCTTACTTTACTTGGGAAAGTGGGTTGGAATTTGGTAGAAGTAAATATCAAAGACTCAAGGCTTTAAACCTTGTTTAATAGAATCGCTTAGGAATAAGTGGGTTTTATTTGGCATATATTAATTATTCTTAATTGCAACTCTTTTATATTTGGAAAAATCGTAAAGAGGGAATACTACCCAACTATTGGAAAATATTGGGTAGTCATTTAGAAATCATTTGCATATCAAAAGAACCTTCCATTAGAAATATATCATATTAATACCGATAGCATTACACTTCATTGAAGGGCGCACAACCTTGGTTTCTTTAATCAAATTATTTACACTCTCAATATCACAATTAGTTATTTCACTAAACTAATCTCAATTCATATTCTTGTTACTATTAACCGCGTAGAATTACGACTTTGGTCAAGTAACACAGTATTCGAGTAACCTTTTCACACCTATTCCCTGTGGGATTCGACCCCAACCTTGTTGGGTTATTGTATTTGACACCGACCGCCTTACACTATTTAATTAAAGTGTAATTTGAGCGTATCAAATTTTGGCATCGTTGCTGGGGAATACGATTTTGAAATTACTAATCAGTGTGTGCTTTACTTTACATCTTAGTCTATTCTATCACACTTTGCTTGTTTTGCTTGGTGTTGATAGGAAAACATGGCCGAATATGAAGAAGAAATGGAGGCGGAAATGGAAGAAAATCCTTTTGCGGACATAGAGGAGTATATTGAGTATACAAATGCTATTGTACCTCCGGCCGTTGGAGCTGAAACTTTCAAGGTGGAACATGGTTTAATCCTTATGCTCAAAGCGGAGGGGTTTTTCAGGAATTCCACTGATAATGATCCGACACAACATCTTAGAAACTTCTTGGGCATGTGTACGATGCATAAGCAGAACAACGTCTTGGATAATGCTTTAAGGTTGAGGTGCTTCAATTACTCACTAGCTGGGGACGCAAGGAAATGACTTCAGAATATGCCACCAAACTCCATTCATTCTTGGCCTGAACTTGTCCGGGCATTCTTAGCTAAATGGTTCCCGCAAAGTAAGAATTCTGAGCTCCGGGATAAAATATTCTTTTTCAAGAAAGTACTGGGAGAACATCTACATGAGGCATGGGATCAGTTCAAGTTATACTTGGTGAGGTTTCCCAACCATGATTTTCCGGATTCTATCTTGTTGGAAAAATTCTACATGGGCTTGGATCCTATGAACCAATCTATAGCTAAAAATGCAGCTGACGGATCTTTCATGGACAAATTATTCGCAAGGGTCATACAAATACTTGACAAAATGGCGAAGCATAATCAAGCATGGCACTCAAAGGACACCACAAGTGGAATTGCATATGGGTCTCCTTCCTTGACCACCATGATCAAGGAAAACTAAGAAATGGATTAAGTGATTGCAGGGCTTGCCATAAATGTCAATGTGTTGACAAAAATGTTCACAGAAATCCAGACGAAGAAAGTAAATGTGGTGGAAGATGTGCAACCCTTATCAAATGAGGACTTTGAGGAGGCAAACTATGTCAACAACTCGCAAGGTGGCCATCAAAGGCAACAACACCAAGGTCAAGGACAACAAAATCAATGGAGGCCTCACCCACAAGGGAAAGGCAGCCAACAATGGAGAAATGACCAAGGCGGCTCAAATCAATGTAATTGGAACAACAACAACAACTTCCCAAATCGGAGCTCAAACCCCTATGTTCCAACAAAGGGTCAATATTCAAATCAAGGTTCCTCAAGTGAGTCTAACTTGGAAGACGTGCTTGAATGGGTATTGCAAAATCAAGAGAAGTCCGACACTTCTATGAGGAATATGACCGAGCTTGTTGGTTCTCATACTGCATCCATTCAAAAATTGGAGATGCAAATGAGAGACCTCTCTAGGGAACAAAATCCGAAGCAAAAAAGGACACTTCCAAGTGACACAATTGCGAACCCCAAGGGTAGTGGGAGTGGTCCAACTTCTCATGTCATGGTGATTACTACTCGGAGTGGGAAGGTACTACAAGGAGGGAGTGAACAAGTGGTTGAAGTTGAAGAGTCCAAACATGAAGTTGAGGTTGATGATCCAAGGGTTGTTGAAGTTGAAAAGGTTCCGAAAGAGTTTAAAGTGCAACAAAAAAATCGGGACGAGGTAAAGAAAAGGTAAAAGAGACACCAAAAACTCTGCCACCTATTCCTAGACCTCCTCCTCCATTCTCTCAAAGACTTGCTAGGAAGGTTATTGATAGCAAACTCGAAAGGTTCTATGACATTCTCAAGCAATTATCGGTGAATATTCCATTTGTGGAAGCATTTCAAGAGATGTCGGGTTTTGCTAAATATTTAAAAGATTTGATCACCAAGAAGATAACCACCAAAAATGAAGTGGTGAATGTGACTCACCGGGTTAGTTCTATCATTGCAACATCTACCGTTCAAAAGAAAGAAGACCCGGGAGCTTTCACCATTCCTTGTACTATTGGGCCACATGATTTTGCAAGAGCCCTTTATGATAATGGGGCTAGCATCAACTTGATGCCTCTTGCCATTTACAAGCAGACAGGGTTAGGTATGCCAAGGCCTACAAGTATGAGATTGCAAATGGCCGATCGTTCCATAAAGAGACCGGTGGGAATTGTTGATGATGTACTTGTTAAAGTGGGAAAGTTTCATTTACCCGCCGATTTCGTAATTCTTGATTGTGCGGTTGACAAAGAGATCCCTATCATTTTGGGGAGACCATTCCTAGCCAGAAGAAGAGCACAAATGGATTCGGAACGGAATGAGATCAAATTTCGTGTGAATGATGAAAAGGTCACATTCCAAGAAATCAAGGGTATGAAACTACCACATGAATATAAGAGTATCTCGGTGATTGATTTTGTTGATGAAGTGGAAGATGCGGTTGAAATGAAGATGGAAGAACAATGCCTAGGTGAGGCGTTGGCGGCTATTTTGGTGAACTTTGATGGTGAAGATATGGAAGGATATATGGAATCGGTAAATGCATTGGAGGGGCTTGGGTCCTACACTTATGCTCCAAAGAAGCTCTCTCTCGACTTGGAGAATAGAGCCACTCCTCCCGCAAAGCCTTCTATTATTGAGCCACCGTAACTAGAGCTCAAACCACTTCCACCACACTTGAGGTATAAATTTCTTGGCTCAAATGATACTTTACCGGTAATCGTTTCTTCTTTGTTGAATGATGTGCAGGTAGAACAATTGTTGGAAGTCTTGAAGGAGCATAGGAAAGCTATTGGATGGACAATTGCGGATATTCGAGGGATTCCCCTTGGAATTTGCAAACACAAGATCCAATTGGAGAGTGAGACGAAACCAAGTGTGGAACATCAACGACGATTGAACCCGTCCATGCAAGAGATGGTAAAGAAAGAAATCATCAAGTGGTTGGATGTCGGGGTAGTCTACCCCATTGTCGATAGTTCTTGGGTGAGCCTGGTACAACGTGTGCCAAAAAAAAGGAGTGATCACCGTGGTTGAAAATAATAAAAATGAGCTCATCCCAACAAGAACGGTGACTGGATGGAGGGTGTGCATGGATTATCGAAAGCTCAACAGTGCCACATGCAAAGACCATTTCCCTATGCCTTTTATTGATCAAATGCTTGATCGGCTAGTGGGAAGGTCATTCAATTGCTTTCTTGATGGATATTCCAGGTACAACCAAATCAACATCACATTGGAAGATCAAGAGAAGACAACATTCACTTGCTCTTATGGGACTTTTTCTTTTAGTCGGATGACATTTGGTTTGTGTAATGCTCCGACTACTTTTCAAAGATGTATGATGTCTATTTTCTCTGACATGGTGGAGGATTTTTTAGAGGTTTTCATGGACGACTTCTTAGTGGTAGGTGACTCTTTTGAGCATTGTCTTAACAATCTTAAACAAGTGCTTAAGAGATGTGAAGAGACCAACCTTGTGCTCAATTGGGAGAAATGTCATTTCATGGTGGATGAAGGTATTGTATTGGGGCATAAAATTTCAAAACATGGCATAGAGGTTGACCGGGCTAAGATCGAGATTATTTCCAAGCTTCCTCCACCTACTTCCGCTAAAGGTGTTCGAAGTTTCTTGGGCCATGCCGGGTTCTATAGGCGTTTCATCAAGGATTTCTCCAAGATTGCAAATCCTATGTGCAAACTCCTTGAGAAAGATGCCAAATTTGTGTTTGACGAGAAATTCCTCAAAGCCTTTGAGGAATTGAAGCAAAGGCTCACCACGGCAGCTATTATTGTCACACTCGATTGGTCTTTTCCTTTCGAGCTCATGTGTGACGCCAGTGGTGTAGCTATTGGAGCAATGCTTGGCCAACATCACAACAAGGTTCTCCACCCGATCTATTATGCAAGCAAGACACTCAATGGGGCGCAAATGAATTATATGGTAACTGAACAAGAACTTCTTGCCGTTGTCTATGCCTTTGAGAAGTTTCAGGCTTATCTGTTGGGATCCAAGGTGATAGTGTACACAGATCATGCTGCTCTTCGCTATCTCATGTCAAAAAAGTATGCAAAGCCTAGGTTGATTCGATGGGTCTTGTTGTTGCAAGAATTTGACTTCGAGGTCAAGGATCGCAAGGGAACTCAAAATCAAGTAGCGGATCATTTATCAAGGCTAGAAGAGGCAGGGAGGCCAAAGGGAGATATTGAAATCAACGATGCATTCCCGGATGAACACATATTGGAACTATCTAGCACTTTTGCTCCTTGGTATGCCGATATTATCAACTACTTGGTTAGTGACCTTATTCCGGATGGATTGGAATCCTATCAAAAGAAAAAGGTTTTGAGAGATTATCGGCAATACTATTGGGAAGAACCATTCTTGTTCCGTGTTTGTGCTGATAATATCATCAGAATGTGTGTTTCAGAAGAAGAGATTATGTCAATTCTAAAGGCATGCCACGACTCACCGATGGGGGTCATCATGGGGGAAATCAAACTGCATCTAAGGTGCTTGAATATGGTTACTATTGGCCGTCAATCTATCATGATGCCAATCAATTGGTCAAGGCTTGTGACCAATGTCAAAGGCAAGGATCAATCTCCAAGAGGCATGAAATGCCAATGCATTTTGTGATTGAGATAGAAATCTTTGACGTGTGGGGAATTGATTTTATGGGTCCCTTTGTAAGCTCTTGTGGGATGAAATACATCGTGGTGGTAAATGTCTCTCCTTTTGGAGCTGTAGAACTAGAATCGGAGGATGGGCTCTGAACCTTCAAAGTGAATGGCCAGCGAGTCAAGAACTACTTGGGCACAAATGGAAATTTGGTGGAGCAGCTAGATCTCAAAGATGGTCTGTACCCGACCAATGAGTGAATCCAAAGGAACGCCAACTTCGTCGTGCCGCGACGTTAAATCAAGCGCTTCATGGGAGGCAAATGTTGTAACACCTTTTTTGGCCTTTAAGTTTTTAATTTTTGTTAGATAGATTTAATTGAGCAATTTAAAGTGTGTGTTAGAGCGCAGGGGATTCAAAAGATCATAACACGGGATAAGATTTCATGAAAAAGGGAAGAAAAATCACCTTGGGTAGTTTGCTACACATATGCAGTCCCATTTTCACTATGCGGACTGCATTTTGGTCGCAAACCAACAGAGTGTGTTTGGCTAAAATTGGTGATATAAATGCGACAAGTTGGTGCACTTTGCAGACCGCATTTCCACAATGCGATCGCATAGTGCACCGCATTTGTGGCCCTCCAGCAACTCTCTTGATTCCACCGCATAACACTTATGCAGTCGCATAGTGTGTTATGCGGTGACTTACATACCGCAAATTGTTCAGGTATACCCCTTGCATCTCTTCATTCAAAACAAACAAAAAGAAATTTTTTATTTATTTTATCAGAAACAAAACAAAACGAAAAAAAAAGAAGAGAAAAGGAACGAAGAAGGCAAAACGACTAGTGCGTGAACTAATCTTCCAAATGTGCTCATAAACCCGTCACTGGTATGTTTTCCTTGTCCCAATTCCATTATTGCCAGCTTTAGTTTGTGTATTTGTTCTTGTTTTTTTCTTTTTTTCTTTTTCGGTTGTTGTTTCATTTCTCTTTTTCTTTCTTTCTTCTTGATTATGTTTTGTAGTTAGATGTATGTTCATAATGTGATGTTGGTTAAGTAATATGTTTTAGGGTGCTGGGTAGTAAAAATTAGGACCGCCATTGTTGAGGGTTGAGTTCAATCGTTGGGACGATGAAGTCTGTGACTCGCATAATCAAAATGCGGTCCGCATTTCTGCCGCATAGGTAAAACCTAGCTGGCTGAGGAAGATGACCAAATGCGGAGACTTTGCGATCGCAAAATTGATATGCGGACTGCAAAGCCACCGCGTACTGACACAGAATACCCAGTTTAATAACATGCTTTCTGCGGCCATTTTGCGATCGCATTTCCTACTTTGCGGTGGAATTTGCGATCGCATTCTGTGATTTTGTTTTCTGATCAATCAGGTATGCGATGGTTATGCAAACTGCATAGTGGTTATGCGATCCCATAACCCATCGCATACTTAGATCATTCAAAGAGCTTGCAAGTTTGCGACAAGTTTGTGGTCCGCATAGTGGTTATGCGACCGAATAACCTGTCGCATTCTTAATTTTTTTTTAGTTTTTCTGTTTTCTTTTCATTGTTGTCTACCATGCCGCTCACATTTGACTTCTATGCAGATATGGCTCCAAAGAAACATACAGCCTCCTCCCAAAAAAGGGCATCCTCTAGTCATCAAACTCAACAAGCAAAACGTCCTTGACCAGACCCTACTACTACACGTCCCTCCCAGTCTGATAAGGAGTAGACCTTGCCTGAAGTTGACCTACAGGCTGAGGCAAGAAGGAAATGAGGAGATGACTCCCAGCTCAGGTTTGGGGTCGAAGGGTCCAGGGAGCTTTATAGAGAAGGGTTGAACAAACAAAAAATCCTGGCCGAAAAACAACTGAGTATGAATGGGCTACAAGAGTAGTACCCCCACATCTGGGAGAACATCAAGGCAAGAAAATGGGAGAGCTTCACGGAGATGCCTGATGAATATAATGAAACCATTTTCCATGAGCTTTATGCCTTTTATGGAGCCTCCAAAACTGCTCATCACAAGCACAACAGGGTTTTCTGTGACACTATGCTAGTTCAGGAGAAGAGTGTGTTCTGCAGTGATGAGACTATCAACGAATTCTACATCCCTGACTGGAGCCCGGGCACAGCTGAGTACCATGCCAAGTAGGTAAACCGGGAGAATGAGCGGAGTTGGATAGCATATGTGATAGCAAAGGGGACCCCTGCCTAGATCAACCCTGTACACAAAATATACAAGGAGGATCTCACCCGAGAGGGTCGATTTTGGCTTAGCTTTGTCACTTCTCGACTGATACCGTCAAGAATTGAGACTGATATAGGCATTGAGAAAGCTCTTCTCATTGCCTGCATTATGGCGGGAATCATGATCGATGTGGGTGCTCTTATCTTCCGGGAGTTAGGGATTCGAGCAAAGCAGGTAGACACATCACTTCCATTCCCCTATTTGATCACAGCCCTCTATAAGGCTATGAAAGACCCTACCATGCCACACACTGACAAGATAGGGAAGTCGTTTAAGGATATTGATATCACACACATAAATAATGTTGTTTCTCCCCCAGAGTTTCAGACTCAGGGTCTAGTTGATGTAGAGCCTTTAGATTCCCAAACTCTTGTGTCCCCTCAGGTTCCAGTTGCATCCACTTCTACTTCACAGCCTGCCTCTCAGTCCACCACTGCTCAGCCTTCTGCTGCACTGCCAACCATCTCGAGGCTTGGTCTCATTGCTCAACATGCCAATGCTAAGGTAGACCAGCTTATGAAGAATTTTCCCACCCTCATCAGACAGGCCTTGACCCATATACAGTCCCCAGTGACAGGACTCCAACAACGACAAACAACTTATAGGGATTGCCTGCAACAACTTAAGTTGAGGGTTGAGAAGATAGAGCGAGGTGGGGTTAGTGACTTGCCTAGGCTCCGGGAGGAAGTTTACACTATGAAGACTGACCTCCACAAGATGCAGACTTTGGAGTTCGATCTATCATCCTTCCTGCCCAAGGACGGTGAGCAGGGAGCAGACACAGCAACACCAGGATTGGGCCTTGACTTCTCCACTCTGATGACAGATATTGCACCTCTGACTGCCAGGGCTTCCCAGCCTCCACCTCCTCCTGCACATATTGAGCTTCCTTCAGAGGAGGATTTCGGACATTCTACAAATTCAGAGGGTGAGGGGGTAGACGAGGGAGAGAATGAGGAGGATTCATGGTCCATGGAGGATGATGGTCCTCAGGAGAAGGGCAAGCAAATTGTTGCCTCTACAGTCGAGGATGAGGAACAAGCTGCAATTCAGATAGCAATACAACATTCGCTAGTAGATATGGTCGCCCCTGCAGATCCATCGGCCACTCAGCCATCAGCGGGCGAGGCTAGCAACTCACAGGCCCCAGCTCCAGCATTGGGTCAGCCAAATATCCCTCCTCCATCAGTGGAGGTCACTCCTCAGGCCGAGATCTCATCGGTCCCAGCTTCAGTATCAGAGGGTGACCCCACCATCACTCAGTAGGCTTCCGACTCCCATAGCGTTTAGTGTACCTCAGGGAGCCCCTAAACTCTATTTTATGTTCTTATGCATTGGGGACAATGCATGCTTTTTAGTTGGGGGTAGTAGCCTTGTATATATTTTTGTGAAATTGGCAACTGTTGTACATGTTTATGTTTTTGTGCTATAAGCAAACTTATGTACTCATTTGTATTTCGTGATTCTGTATATATTGGTGTTTTGTGATTTCCGTACATAAGTTATGTTATCCTTGTGTATACTAAAAAACAAAACAAAACAAAAATAAGTAGATAGTTGTCCATCTTTAGTAATTAGCAATGAATTCCCCTTGGTTTTTCTTCGTCGGGTTCTTTTCCAAGGGTGTAATAGTAGAACTAGGACAGTAGAATGAAGCATATTGACCCGGTTGGTGTACTTGTTTAGTTTCAAGCATGTGTGTTGTATATAGCATATACCCTTCCATTAATATATTTAAAAAAAGATATAAACTGTGTGAATTTGAGGCTCGCTCTGTGACTCTATGTCTACCTAGAGTTATATATGTATATATGATGAAAGCTTTGAGTTGCCAAGTGTTGACTCGAGGGCTTCAAACTATGTAAGCCAAACAGTTCGTGTGCCATGTGTGTGAGTTCTTTGTGTAAATAATTCTTCTATTTACTTCTGCCATCTAGAACTTCCACGGTTGGTTTTTCGATGCTTATAATAATTACATTTGGTTGGAGAAATGACCTTAGGCAGTCTTTGTGATTTTTGGAAAACCAGTTAGCCTTTCAAGCCACCTATTGTGCAGATAGTATCACTAGTCACTCCATTTGAGCATTTAACCTTTTCTTTGGCTACCTCCTTACAAACCTTTTCCTTTTTGTGAAATAATTCCCTCTTTTGAACCCGTCCCTCCTTGAACATTGATAATGAGGCTAAAAGCCTAAGTTGGGAGTGTGGTGTCAGGCCGGAAATTGGCAAGGTTGTGAAATGAGCGTAGGAGAGTGTACCTCAAAATGTGAAACAACTCAAGCTCCAAAAGCAAAATATAAAAAAAAAAGAGAAAAAGAAAAAAAAAAGGTATAAGAGTTGTGAGTATTTATACAGAAGGAGCCTTGAAGAGAATAAAAGAGGTAGTTGAGGTGGCTAAATGGTGGAAAATTTGAAGCTAATGAAGGCTATGTGGTTTGAAAAGAAGCAAAGAGCACAAGAAAGAAAAATGTGATTAGTGTTCAAGGAGGGTGTAGTCACTTGTACCCAAATGCTTATCCGACCCTTCCCTAAACCTACATTACAAGCTTAAAAAGTCCTTATGGGATCTCCAACCGAGCGTTCTTAGAATAAAGTGATGAATTAAAATAAGGGCAAGCCTATGGTATGGTATGTTGTAACACTTGAAACTCTTTTTTAGGGTGAGTGTATTTGTGAATTCGTCCGTTTTTGTTGTCATTCTAAATATTGTGATTTTGGGACTTTCTTTCTAAGTGAGGGCACATGAATTGTGAGGTTGGACAAAAGTTGAGTTTTTGAGTCAAATGCAAGTGCACTCACCTAAGGGTAATATTTTGTCACATTGTTTGAGGCTCAAAGTTTCACAAGTTGATTAGTTTCCTTGTATATATTGATGGTTCAATAAGGGTGGAACAATCGAAAATGCATGCTTGTAGTACTAACAACAAACATCGTCCATGGTCACTATTATTTCATATCTTGTAGATGGAGTCTAGAATATGATAGTGTTGTCTTAGTTGCTTGAGGACATGCAAGAGTTTAAGTTGGGGGTGTTGATGTGCCAGAGAATTTCGGCACATTTGATACAAATTGCTTAGATTTTAGCTTGTTTTAGATGCAATTATCTTTTATACTTACGTAATTTTAGTGTTTTTGCAATGTATGAGGTTTAAGGACTTAAGGGCATGGAAATGAATTCAAAAAGCCACAAAAAGACAAGAAAAGAGCAAAAAGGCATCGCAAATGTAGATATGCGATCGCAAATCCAACATGCGAGCCGCAGAATGCACAAGGGAATCGCAAACCACAATAGATTTCTGGGCAAAGTTCAGTGCAAGAAATGCGGTCCAATCTGCGATCACATAACCTATTTGCGAGCTACATAATGGATCGCAAACTCGACATGAAGATTGTTGAAGGTAGAAAATGCGACACGAAATACGATCGCAGATCTGCAATGCAGACCGCAAAACATCAATAAGATGAAGGCTTGGAAGCTAGGGTTTGAAGATGCGATGGTTATGTCAAGAATGTGGACCGCATGTCTGTTATGCGACAGATATGTGGTCGCATATTTAACCGGAAAGGGTATTTTTGTCCAAATCTTGTCCCGAGTATTGACCCACTATAAGTAGATTTATTGGGGTTTTGTGGGGGCATCTTGTCTGATTTTGGAGCTACAATACAAGGCTTTAATATTCCTCTCTTTTGGAAGCTTTTGGGTCAAGAATCTTTCACTTTGTAAGCTTTATGGCATTAAATATTCTCTTCCTTTTGTATTTTAATATGTGTAGCTAACTTTAAATACTAAGGTTGTGGACCCTAAATGGGTGTTATGTTAATGAGTGTTTAACATTAAATATATGTATAATGGTTGGTTGATATTTATTTATTTCTCATTCTTCATTTATTGTTGGTGGTTGCAAACATTAACAAGTGCCATTAAATTCTTACTTTGCTTGGGAAAGTGGTTGGAATTTGGTAGAAGTAAATATCAAAGACTCAAGGCTTTAAACCTTGTTTAATAGAATCGCTTAGGAATAAGTGGGTTTTATTTGGCATATATTGATTATTCTTAATTACAACTCTTTTATATTTGAAAAAATCATAAAGAGGAAATACTACCCAACTATTGGAAAATATTGGGTAGTCATTTAGAAATCATTTGCATATCAAAAGAACCTTCCATTAGAAATATATCATATTAATACCGATAGCGTTACACTTCATTGAAGGGTACACAATTTTGGTTTCTTTAATCAAATTATTTACACTCTCAATATCACAATTAGTTATTTCATTAAACCAATCTCAATTCATATTCTTGTTACTATTAACCGAATAGAATTACGACTTTAGTCAAGTAACACACTATTCGAGTAACCTTTTCACACATATTCCCTGTGGGATTCGACCCCAACCTTGTTGGATTATTATATTTGACACCGACCGCCTTACACTATTTAATTAAAGTGTAATTTGAGCGTATCAAAGCCTTTCTGCCAAAAAAATCTCCCAAACCCCCCCCCCTCCAGAAAATCCTATGCCGTCTTTATATAGTTCTTACCTCCAGGTTCCTTCTCTCACTTCTTCAAACGGATAAGGATCTTCTCAAAAATGAGCACACGATGAATGTGGGGCTCGAATTGACCGAGATCGATCCGATGCCTCTCACTTATCCAACGCACGTCTTCTAGAGCCTTCTAATCGCGTGAAGTAGCTCGAAATCGAGCGAGTGAGGGGGGATCTCTGGGTGTCAGAAACCATTACAAAATGGCAAGAGGAGAGAAAGAGGGAACGCATGGTATGAGTTTGTATTCACTCGCCTGACTTTTGGCGAGTTTTGGAAATGAATTTGGGCGAGAACGATGGCGAACAGTACTATTGCGTCGTTTCTTCTGAGTTTTTGGGTTCATTTCAGGGCAAATACATGAGGCTCGTATGCGAAGGTTTGTGGGGTGAGTCGGTTTAAAGGGTCAGGCCTGATTTCATTGGGCTGGTTTGGAGGGGATGTGGGTTGGGGATTAAATGGGTGAAATGTTTGGGCTTCAGGTCTTTTAGCTTGGCCCAATTCGGGTTTTGCCCAAGACTTTCCCCTTTTCTTTTGTTTTTCTTTTCTTTTTTTAATTAATAAAATCCTAAAATTAACTCCTAAATTAATCTAAGTTGTAAAATTAAACTAATTGCCTTGTCACAATAATTATAAACTTACTTAGTCCTAAATCAAAAGGAAAAATCAATAGACTAAAATTAAAAGGTGTAAAATGAGCTATTTTGTGATTTTCGTGTTTTAGTAAAAGAAATAATTACTAATTAATTCCAAAAAAGTAAAATCAAACCTAAATGCAATGCATGGTATTTTGGTATATTTTTGTTGATTTTTTATGGAAAGTAAATATGCACAAAAATGCAAATAATTAGTAAAATTCTACAAAAAATCCTATAAAATTGCAAAAATTGGAAAAAAATTATTTTCTTATATTTTATGGGAGTAATTCATATAGGGCAAAAATCACGTGCTCACATTGTGCACCTGCTATGAGTGCTAATGCTAGCTTTTCTAAGTGTGCATACCTGATTTCGGCCTCTAAAAGTGTTTTACCGATATAATAAATCAAATATTATGTACCTTTCCCATACGAGCATGACACTTATCGTAACCTCGAACACCACCCGGTAAATCAACAGTTCTTTGCCTTCTAGAGGTTTGGCTAAAAATGGTGAGTTCGTCAGTACTCTTCAAATTCTTTAGGGCTTGTTGACGTTTCCGAGTCCAGTTGAAATTCTTTGCTTTTCCAACACTAGTAATAGTTTGTGGCATCACTCCGATGATCGAGATATAAATCGACCGAGGGCGACTATCCAGCCTGTTAGTTGCATTTTTTTCCTGTAGGTCAGCATGTCTGGTATGTCTTTAATAGCTTTAATCTGGGTTGGGTTGACCTCGATTACGATGTTGGACACTAGGAAGCCGAGGAATTTACCCAATGCTACTCTGAAAGCATATTTTTTTTGGATTCAACTTTATGTTGTATTTCGAAAGGGTAGCAAACATCTCTTTTAAGTGGTTCAAATGGTTCTCCGTCTGTAATGATTTGATGAGCATGTTGTCGATATATACTTCCATAAACTTCTTGATGCAATCTTTGAATATTTTGTTGACTAGCCTTTGATATGTGGCTCCCGCATTTTTCAAGTCGAACGACATAACGTTGTAGCAATAAGTCCCTTTTTTGTAATGAAGGATGTCTTCTCTTGATCTTCTAGGTTTATCTGAATCTGATTGTAGCCGGTATGCATCTATAGAACTCAACAATTCCTTGCCTGTAGTGGCATCTATCCATATGGGGCAAAATGGAAGGAGTCTTTAGGACACACCTTATTTAAGTATGAGTAGCTAATACTCACCCTCCACTTGCTATTCTTTTTTGTGCGACCATAGGGTTTGCTAATCATTAGGTATTTTACCTTTCTTATCAAACCAATATTCAATAGTTTGGAAATTTCGCCGTTGATGACTTATATTTCGATGTAGCCCTTGCTTTAGCTTTTTCTGTTTGACAGCTCGGTAGTTGTGATCTATGTTGAGCTTGTGGGTCATAACTTCTAGGGGAATCCCTGTCATGTCTATATGCGATCAAGCGAAACAATATGTGTTATCATGTAAAAATTCAATCAACTTATGTTTATGCTCAGAGTTTAGCCCTTAACCAATGTAAACTTTCCTCTCCAACCAACGGACCAAGAGAATCACTTTTTCCAAATCCTCGGTGGTTGACTTTTAAGCATTCATATCCTCTGGCTCAATAATCTTGTTAGCATATGTGTCATTTTGTGGTTCAGAGGCTCCTGACTTAGTTCTAATAGTGGGTCCTCGACGCTTCAGGACTCGGGCTGTTTTGGTTGTTATTCGATTGGTTTATCTTTGGAGAGGGCGTTCATAACGTCAATCTAGTTGACCTCTTAGGATGCTCTTTATTCTCCTCAATTTTTTTAGATACCCCACTTTGATATGAATTTGATTACTTGATGCAATATTGATGGGACAACAACTATTTCGTGAATCCATGGGCTCCCTAATATAACTTTGTAGGCTATGTCTCCGGCCATTACTCAGAATAAGTTTCTTTGACCATTCCATCTACAAAGGTTGTCAAAATCACTTCTCCTCTGGTCATCATACTGGAATTGTTGAAACCGGAGATTATGCACGCCTTCGGGATGATCTGACTTGTGAGTTGCATTTCTTCGTTCGCTCGCATTGGATGATATTTACTGAACTACATGGATTCATCAAAACTCTTCTAATATTAGTGTCTAAAATACATAAAGTTATTCCCAAGGCATTATTGTAAGGTATGACCATGTTATCTGCATCCTCATCGTCGAAGGTAATGCTCTCTCCAGACAGCATCTACCAAGTCCATTTTTCATGTGAGACGACACTTTTGCAAACTTCTTTTCTAATGTGAAGGCCACACTATTCACTTCTTCTCCTCTAAATATAACGTTGACTACCCTTTTCGACTATGGAACACGGGACAGCTCCTCCTTTATCATGTTCTTTATGTATGAATCTTTCCTTTTTTGCTAAAGAGTTCAGTGAGATATCCCTATTTGAGAAGATGATCTATCTCATTCTGTAAGAATCTGCAATTGGTTATCTTGTGATCATTATCGTTATGGAATTCGCACCAGAATTCCTAGCTCCACTTGCTCGTGTCATTCTTTGTCTCCTTTGGACATCTCACCTTATCTCCCATGTCTTTGAGTACCTCCACCAATTCAATGATGCTAACATTAAAGTTATATCCATGTAGCATTAGCCGAAGGTGATAGTCATTGATTTTGATGTTTTTCAGCTCCTTCCCCGCTTGATGTGGCGCTATATCATTCCTCCACCCGGAATTCCTGTCTTCTCGAACCGGCCTTGGCCTCCTATCACTATCTAGGTGAATGGGTCTAGAATATGGGTTGCACCGGACCTTGGAGTCTCGATGTATGGGTTCATCTCGTCTACCGGCTACTTTAGACTGATGGTTGTACTTGGTCATCTCCCTTCGGTCAAATCCGGGAAATGCTAAGATATCATCTTTTATTCGAAGCTTAGTGTTGTATTTTTGATATACGTCATTCCACGTCTTGGCCGTGAATTCCCACAGGCTCTCCCTCAATTCCTTTAAGGCTTCAAAACTATTTGGGTTCAAATTTCTGGTGAAGGCCATGGATACCTAATTATCTGGAACCTTGGGAAGTAGCATCCTCTCCCTTTGGAATTGATCTATGAAGTTTTGGAGAACCTCTATTCTTCCCTGCAAGATTTTTAAGATGCCTTTCTCCTATTTCTCTACCTTTGCACTTAGAGTGCGCGTTGATAAAAACATTTACAAGTTTAGCAAAAGAGCGAATAGAAATTTTAGTTAAATAGGAATACCATATTAGGTCTCCCTTTGTCAGAGTTTCCTCGAACTTCAGGACAAGCACCGGTCCAATTTCTTCCATTGTGAGGTTGTTTTCTTTGATCTCGGTTGTGTAAGCCATGATTATGGGTCACAATTTCTGTCGTACTTCAGGATATTCAGAATCTAGAACTTTTTTGGAATTGGCAGTGGGGTCGTGCTCGATTTCCATGTCTATTGAGAGTATTTTTATATTGATTCCTTTGATAACGGGTGGAACTCCTAGTATCTGCTCGATCCTCTCATTCTGTTCCTTAACTTATTACTGTAGGTTAGCATTAAACTCTGTAATTTAGCATTTTCAGACGTACTTGAGCTCATGGATCCAACATCGTTGAGGAGTCTCCCTATCGTCGAATCTCTTAGTTTAGAGTTTGGGGTTTTCATGTCGATGTGATCCCTAAAAAGTAGGGTTGGAGTTGCTACCTTAGTACGACTCATCAGGACCCTCAATGCCTCTCGATCTAGCATTCAACTCATATTGGTGATCAGAAATTCTTTCATTGTTTCTTTCAATCTTCGTTGTTCTTAACCCCTACTAAGAGATCTTGCAGGTGAGTTGTTCCTGGAGCGAGATGACGAGGATCAAATTGGCTAATCATTTGGAGTTCGTGTCCCGTCAACCTATTCTACTGGTTGAGCATTGGAAGTTGGAACCCACGGGCTGGCTGTTGACCCCAGACATGGTATTTCATTTGAAGAGACAATTAACAAGTGAGAATAACGAAGAGTCAAAAAAATAGTAATGTGACTTTGGATCAAGCGTTCAATTGCTAGGGTTGGGTGTCGAACCGTTTAACCCAAAACTGGTTTTAGATTAAACAATTAAATTTATATTTTCAATGCCTCTAGCAATGAGATTGATCCAAAGCATATACATGAAATAAATATTAAATATGAATAAGATAAAATAACATAGAGGTAAAGAAGATCTTATTGATTGTAAGTCTCAAGGGGATGCAATAATTGAATGAGATACAATCCCGAAGATAATTAGGCAACATTGCTAATGAATACAGAATCAACTCAATGAAAATACTAGAGAATGTTAATTCACTACTACAAATAAGACCTTTAGCGGCAATACAAAATGGCTTTAGCGGCAATAATAATAGTCTCTATATCTTTTACCGGCCATTAGCCTTTTGCCGCTGAAACTGGGGTCGGCAAAGCCTTTAGAGGCTATTCTCGCAAAAGCTGGTAAACGGTATATTTTATTGCCGCTAAGTTATTATCTTTAACGGCAATTATTTGCGACAATTATAATGGCTACTAAATCCAATCCAAAACGGCTAATTATACTTCTTTAGCGTCCATTATTATAGCCGCTACAGTCAAAATAATTGCCGCTAAAGCAATTATTTGTGGCAATTATAATGGCTACTAAATCCAATCCAAACAGCTAATTATACTTCTTTAGCATCTATTTTTTATAGTTGCTAAATTAAAAATAACTGCCTCTAAAAGTTCACATCTTTAATGACAATTATTTTGTGGAAATTAAAATGACTAGAGTATTCCTTCTAAAAACATCTTAGTTTGCCCTTTTATCTTCCATTCTAATGGCTAATATGTTTAACTAAATTGCCGTTAAAAGTCAATATCTTTAACGGCATTTGTTTTACATCAATTATAAATAGTTTAGCCACAATTAATAACAGTTACTATATTCGTACATAATATGACTCAAATAATGAAATATATTAATATTAATTAAAAAACATTATGTATCTCATTAATCTTAACAAACAAAAGGAAGTACTAATCAAAAATATTAATATCACAGTAACTTAAAACATAAAAATATATTGTATAGACTACATAGCTAATGTCATTATATAACTAATCGAAATGATGGTCTTCAAATGATTTCCGCAACTTTTCCTCATTTTGAAATCTTTCACGCGCTAAATTATCTAACATCAGACGGTATGACCTGAAATTATAAAATAATTGTGTCAAAAGATAAAGTATAATGTGTAAAAACAACTTGAATCCAAAAGGAGAATGTTAAATACAGAAATATGCAGCAAAACCAACCATTCATCTAAGGCAACATTTACAGAAGCTAAGAACTCTCAAAAAATTGTATTTAAGCAGACTAAGTCTCATAGTATTTGCTCACTTTATGGTATGGTGAGGTTGACAGAGGTTGGTACTACTACTGCTGAGCAATTCTCTAATGACCAGAACCAGGCAACTAAGGGTGCAAAAATAACTGTTGCTACTGCTGAAGTTGGTGCAGAAACAGTTGTTACTGCTGATGCTATTACTGTTGAAGCTGGGACAAGAAAGAACACAACTAGGGATGGCTGGAAATAAGTGGTGCGATCTTCAAGTAGGCAAGGTAACTCTCCAGTTGTAGAAAATACGCAGCAGCAGTTAACTTTTCCAGTTGTGCGATAGAATATCGCAAAAGCTATCATAACTCAAAATGTTTTTTATGCACTTACACACGAGGAGGATGTTAGAATTAACTTACCATCCTTTGGAGATGATAACGTGCAGCAGCTAATTCTGCCTCGTCCTAGCAGTGAGGATCATGCCCAACACATTGATGCTTCGAGTAAAAATTTGGGTGTTCGACAAGTTGCATTAATGATCAGCTTGGCAGAGGTGTTAAAAGGTGATTGTGTACCTATTTCTAGCACTCCTAGGCTACAATTTTCCAGTCCACAAGTGGAGAAAATCATCAAGGAATGTTAGATTGAAATGATGCTGAATGCCAATCATATGGTCAAGCACACATTGGTCACCTTGAACACATCGGCGCATGAGATCCCGTTTCAATCGGTGGAGTCATTTGGTGAGCATGAAGGTGAATCTGGGCAGTTACTACTGTCCACATGGAATGACAATTATGTCATGAGAAGTCAAGCTTCAACGATGGAGGACAGTGATAGCCGTGGACAACATGACCATGATCTAGTTCGTGTTGTGTTGTCAAGAACCAAAACATGGGATGAACAAGTAAAGAAAGATGAGGATGATTATGTAGAAGACAGTGAAGAGCATGAGGATGAAGGAGATAGCCTACCTTCAAGTAGCTCACCAAGGATCTAAACAACAACACTATTTCCACTTCTCCTAAGAAGAAGTTGAGCCCGTTGGCGCCTGATTTTGTGCCTTCAAGCAAGGCTATGATTTCAGACTGTCACAATCCGGATTTTTCACCCTCGGGAGTCGTGATGGCGCTTACTCGTAGAAGCTAGGCAAGCCACAAAATATAGAAATTCTAACTCTTTTATTTTAATCCTTTTATCAACTTGAATTAACAAGTAATCAACAATTTAAAGATAAACGATAACAGAATAAGCGGAAGACTTAAACAGATACAAATGATCAAAATCAATATTACAATGCCAATATACTGCTCTACCTAGAATCTGGTGTCACAATATTCACGAACTGTCTATGAGTACTACATACAAATGTCTGAAAAAAGGAAAGATAGTCTGTCTCGGAAACAAGTGAAGACAGAACGTATAATTGGATAGAAGAGAACGTCGGGCCCGCGGACGCCTGCAAGACTACCTCGGGATCTCTGGATGGACTGAAGGCTGGCTCCCCAAGTGTTACTGTCCCAATTATACTCCGGTATCTGCACAGAGTACAAAGTGTAGCATCAGCACAACCGACTCCATGTGTTGGTAAGTGTCTGACCTAACCCCGGTGAGGTAGTGACGAGGCTAGGACCAGACTCCAGATAAACTTGTGCAGTTCAAATATATACAGCGGGAAAGAAAATACAGAAATAAACAAGTAGAGATGGGAGGGGGAAACATGCGTTGGGGAATAGTAGGTAAAATAGAATATCAAGAGGATTATAAAGGAATCAAAATCTAACCACTAACAAGAATAAGGAATGCAAAGGCAGATTTCACTTTATTTTCACATCTTGTTACAGGCGTGCAACCCGATCCCATTTCTTGTATCTCGTAGCAGGCGTGCCACCCGCTCACCTTTCATGTATCTTATGGTAGGCGTACCACCCTCTCCCATTTCATTATATCTTATGGTAGGCATACCACCCGCTCCCATTTCATTATATCTTGTGGTAGGCATACCACCCGCTCCCATTTACAAGCCAACAATAATCGCAAGGAATCTCGGCAAGAGAACAATAATATCAAACAAACATTCTGGCAAGGGAACAATTATATCTCAACACTATCCCGGCAAGGGAACAATAATATCTCAACAATACCCCGGCAAGGGAACAATAATATCTCAACAATATCCCGGCAAGGGAACAATAATATCAGACAAACATCCCGGCAAGGGAACAATGATGATAATAACATGTGAGGCATAATAAACCACGACGAAGTCATAACAATTTATAATACAAGACCCACGTGCATGCTTGACACCGACGTATAGATACTCGTCACCATGCCTATACGTCGTACTACACAATTAACACGTAGCAAATAGACACAACTCTTAATCCCTCAAGCTAAGGTTAGACCAAACACTTACCTCGAACTTCCACGGCCAGCTCAAGCCTCAAACACCGCTTTTCCTTTCGAATTCGGCTCCAAATCAATTGTATCTAGACATAATCGACTTAATAACATCAATAAATGCTAAACAATCCAATTCTAAATGCTTAATTATAGCTTTCCAATCACTCTTCCCAAAAAGTCAAAAATTGACCCCGGGCACGCTTGGTCAAAACACGAGGTTCAGACCAAAACCCGATCACCCATTCACCCACGAGCCCGAATATATAATTAGTTCTAAAATTCGACCCCAAAATGAGGTCCAAATCACAAAGAATCAAAAAGCCCTAATTCTACCCAAATCCCTAATTTTCTACCCTTAAGAACATGATTTAAGCCTAGAAATCTAATGGGTGTTAATGGAAATTGAAGAAAATGAGTCTAAGATTACATACCTATGAATTTGTGGTGGAATCCCCTTTCAAAAATCACCCAATTTGGAGTTTAGATGAAGAAGTTATGAGTTTTGGAAGAAATCCCGTAATGGCTACTGTTTCTGGACTTTTAAAATAACTGGGCGAAATTGGTCATTGCATTTGCGAAAAGCCCATCACGTTCGCGATGTGTTAGGTCTGGCAGACCTTCGCATTCACGGAATATGACACGCGTTTGCGGAGCTTTGGCTTCTCAAGCCTACGCGTTCGCGGGCCAGTGGCCGCATTCGCGGTGCACAAAATGGTGACCCCTCCCCAGACCTTTAACCTTACGCGTTCGCGAGTGCATGGACGCGTTCACGAAGGGTATTCCTTCCTTAGCCTTGCATTCGCGTCTCAAGCTTCGTGTTCGCGAAGAAGAAATCTGGCACCTGGGAGATTTGCCTTACGCGTTCGCGAGAGGAACCACGCGAACGCATAGAGTAAAATCCATGGGCACTGAACAACAAAAATCTGCAACTTTTTGAGTTCTAAAAACCTTCCGAAACACACTCGAGCCCTCGGGGCTCAACCAACATACATACTAACTCAATAACATCATACAAACTTATCCATGCAATCAAATCGCCAAAATAACCTCAATAACAACGAATTAAACCTCAAAATCGATGAAATATTTCAAAACTTCTTAAAGCATCAAACTTTGCATTTATGGTCAGAATCACATCAAACGGATTCCGTTTCTTACCAAACTTCACAGAGTTATCTTAAATCACATATAAGACATGAATCGGGCACCAGAACCAAAATACGGACCCGATACCAACATGTTCTAATCAAAATTCATTTCAAATTCCTTTAAAAAATTTCAGAAAATAATTTCCTTTAAAAAATTCATTTCTTAGGCTTGGGACCTCGGAATTCGATTCCGGTCATATGGCCAAGTCCCATATTTTCCTACGGACCCTCCGGGACCGTCAAATCACGGATCCGGGTCCGTTTACCCAAAACGTTGACCGAAGTCAAATTAACTCATTTTATAGTCAAAATTTATCATTTTCCACAGATTTTCACATATAAGCTTTCCAGCTACCCGCCCGGACTGCACACGCACATCGAGGTGATGCTAAAAAAAGGTTTTTAAGGTCTCGGAGCGCAGAATTCAATTTAGAAACAAGTGATGATTTCCTCTAAAACAACTGTTCATCCTCGAACGGACATAAGAAGGAAGTACCTAAGTCAGGGAAAAGATAGGGATAACGGCTCCGCATATCGGACTCGGACTCCCAGGTCGATGCCTCAGCAGGCTGACCTCTCCACTGAACACGAACAGAAGGAAAACTCTTCGATCTCAACTGACGAACCTGTCGGTCTAGGATAGCTACCGACTCCTCCTCAGAAGACAAGTCATTGTCCAACTGGACAGTGCTGAAATCTAACACATGGGATGGATCGCCGTGATTCTTCCGAAGCATGGATACATGAAACGCTAGATGCACGGCTGATAAGCTCGGCGGCAATGCAAGTCTATAAGCCACCTCTCCCACTCGATCAAGAATCTCAAACGGGCCAATGAACCTAGGGCTAAGCTTGCCCTTCTTCCCAAATCTCATCACGCCCTTCATAGGCGACACGCGAAGCAATACCCACTCACCGACCATGAAAGCCAAATCTCGAACCTTGCGGTCGGCATAACTCTTTTGCCTGGACTAAGCTGTACGAAGTCTATCCTGAATAATCCTGACCTTGCCGAAGGCCTCCTGAACCAGATCTGTACCCAACAACCGAGCCTCTCCCTACTCAAACCATCCAACCGGAGACCGACACCACCTACCATACAAAGCCTCATAAGGAGCCATCTAGATACTCGACTAGTAACTGTTGTTGTAGGCAAACTTTGCTAAAGGCAAAAACTGATCCCACGAGCCTCCAAAGTCAATGACAGAAGCCTGGAGCATATCCTCCAAAATCTAAATAGTCCACTCGGACTGCCTGTCCGTCTGGGGATGAAATAATGTGCTCAACTCAATCCGTATGCCAAACTCTCGCTGAATTGCGCTCTAGAAATGTGAGGTAAACTGCGTACCTCGGTCCGAAATGATAGACACGGGCACACCATAAAGACGAACAATCTCCAAAATATAGATCTCAGCTAACCTCTCGGATGAATAATAGACTGCCACAAGAATGAAATGTGCTGACTTGGTCAGCCTATCAACAGTGACCCACACTGCGTCGAACTTCCTCCGAATCTCTGGGAGTCCAACAACAAAATCCATAGTGACCCGCTCCCACTTCCACTTGGGAAGCTCAATCCTCTGAAACAAACCACCAGGCCTCTAATATCATACTTAACCTGCTGACAATTCAAATACCGAGCCACATATGCAACGATATCCTTCTTCATTATCCGCCACCAATAATGCTGCCGCAATTCCCGATACATCTTCGCGGCGCCCAGATGAATAGAGTATTGGGAGCTATGGGCCTCCTCTAAAATAAACTCTCGGAACCCATCCACATTAGGCATACAAACTCGACCCTGAAATCTCAAAACTCCATCATCATATAAGGTAACCTGCTTGGCACCTCCACACTGCACCGTGTCTCTAAGGATACGCAAATGGGGATCATCATACTATCAATCTCGGATGTGCTCCAATAATGAAGAACGAGCAACTATGAAAGCTAAGACACGACTGGACTCAGAAACATCCAACCTCACGAACTGATTGGCCAAAGCCTGAACATCCAAAGCAAGCGGTCTCTCACCGACCGGAATATAAGCAAGACTTCCCATACTGGCTAACTTCCTACTCAAAGCATCGGCCACCACATTGGCCTTTCCCGGATGATATAAGATAGTGATATCATAATCTTTCAACAACTCCAACCACCTCCTCTGCCTCAAATTCAACTCCTTTTGCTTGAACAGATACTGAAGACTCTTGTGATCCATGAACACCTCACATGCCATGCCATACAGACAATGGCTCCAAATCTTTAAAGCATGAACAATGGCTGCCAACACCAAATCATGAATTGGATAGTTCTTCTCATGAATCTTCAACTGCTGCGAAGCATAGGCAATGACCTTGCCACCCTGCATCAACACTGCACCAAGTCCAATATGAGATGCATCACAATAAACTGTATAAGGCCCTGAACCTATGGGCAAAACCAACACTGGTGCCGTAGTCAGAGCTGTCTTGAGCTTCTGAAAGCTCACCTCACACTCGTCCGACCACCTGAACTGGGCACCCTTCTGGGTCAACCTGGTCATCGGGGCTGCGATAGATGAAAACCCCTCTACGAACCGATGATAGTAGCCTGCCAATCCCAAGAAACTCTGAATCTTTGTAGCTGATGCTGGTCTAGGCCAGTTCTTGACTGCCTCAATATTCTTCGGATCAACCTGAATACCCTCTACTGATACCACATGACCTAGAAATGCAACTAAACTTAACCAGAACTCGCACTTCGAGAATTTAGCATATAACTAACTATCCCTCAAGGTCTGAAGAACCACTCTAAGATATTGCTCGTGCTCCTCCCGGCTGCGGGAATAAATCAAAATATCATCAATGAAGACTATCACTAATGAGTCCAAATAAGGCATGAACACTCGGTTCATCAAATACATAAAAGTTGCTGGGGCATTTGTCAACCCAAATGACATCACCAAGAACTCATAGTGCCCGTACCGAGTGCGAAAAGCTATCTTAGGGACATCGGATGCCCTAACCCTTAATTGATAGTAGCCAGATCTCAAGTCGATCTTCGAAAATACCTTGGCACCCTGAAGCTGATCAAACAAATCATCAATCCTCGGCAGTGGGTACTTATTCTTGATTGTAACCTTGTTCAATTGCCGGTGTTCAATACACATTCTCATCGATCCGTCCTTCTTCTTAACAAACAACACCGGCGCACCCCAAGGCGAAACACTCGGCCTAATGAAACCCTCCTCAAGTAAGTCCTGCAACTGTTCCTTCAACTCTTTCAACTCAGGCAGGGCCATACGATACGATGGGATAGAAATGGGCTGAGTGCCCGGAGCCAAATCAATGCAAAATTCAATATCCCTGTCGGGCAGCATACCCGGCAGGTCTGAAGGGAATACCTCAGGAAACTCACGAACAATGGGCACAGAATCAATAGAAGGAATCTCAGCACTAGAATTACGAACATATGCAAAATAGGCCAAACACCCTTTCTCGACCATGCGCCGAGCTTTCACATAAGAGATAACACTATGGGTAGAATGGCTAGGAGTCCCTCTCTACTCTAAAAGAGGCAAACCCGGTAAAGCTAAGGTCATAGTCTTGGCATGACAGTCCAAGATAGCGTGGTAAGGTGATAACCAGTCCATTCCCAATATAACATTGAAATCAACCATGTCTAGAAGCAACGAATCTACACGAGTCTCAAGACCCCCAATCACAACTATACATGAACGATGGACTCGATCTACCAAAATAGTATCACCCACCGATGTAGACATATAAAAAAGATCACTCAAAAAATCACTAGGCATAACCAGATACGGTGCAAAATAGGATGACACGTACGAGTACGTAGACCCTAGATCAAATAACACTGAAGCATCTCTATCACAAATCAAAATCATACCTATAATAACTACATCTGAAGCCTCAGCCTCGGGCCTGGCTGGGAGAGCATAACATCGGGGTTGGGCCCTACCACCCTGAACTACATCTTTGGGACGACCTGCTGCTGGCTAGCCTCCACTTCTAGCGGTCTGAGCTCCACCTCTAGCACCTCTACCTCTACCTCTAACACCTCTACCCCCACCTTTGGCTAGTTGGGTGGCCTGTGGAACACCTGGTGCCTGAACCATAGCACCGGAATCCTGATGCGGAGAACTGCTCGAAGCTCGAGGGTAATACCTAGCAATGTGCCTCGTGTCGCCACAAGTAAAACAAGCCCTCGGCTACTGGGGCTGACGATCCTCGAAACTCTGAAGCGGGGGTGCACTATAGGAGCTAGTGGTGCACTATAGGACTATTGATCAGAATACTGCATCTGAGGACCACAACCACCTGAAGCACCGTGAGAAACCTGAAGTATCGACTGAAAAGGCCTAGGAGGAGGGCCTCTACCATACGAATACCTACCTCTAGACGAGGTACCACTAAATCTGCCTGAATGATGGGGCCTCTTATCCGATCCATGACCACCTCCCTATGATAGAACCATCTCCACTCTCCGGGCCACATTGGCCGCCTTCTGGAAAAATATCTCACCCCAGTCTCCCTAGCCATTTGAAGACGAATCGACTGAATAAGACCATCAATAAACCTCCTCACCCCCCCTCTCTCTCTCCCTCTCTCGGTGGGAAGTATGATAAGAGCATGACGAGCCAAGTCGATGAATCTGGTCTCATACTGGGTAACAGTCATAGAACCTTGCTGGAGACAAACTACCTCTGATAGGCCTCTCTCTGAGCAATGGGGAGAAACTTCTCCAGAAATAGCTATGTAAACTGCTCCCAAGTCAAGGCTGGCAATCCGGCTGGTCTAGCCACGCAATAATCTCTCCACCAAGTCTTGGCAGATCCAAACAAGCAAAATATAGCAAAATCGACCCCATTGGTCTCAACGATCCTCATGTTTCTGAGAACCTCATGGCAGCTGTCTAGATAATCCTAGGATCCTCGGTAGATGCACTGCTGAAAGTGGTAGTGAAGAGCTTGATGAACCTATCCTGCCTCCACAAAGCATCGGCAAACATAGCTTCTCCATCACCGGTCTGAGCTACCACACCCGGCTGAACTACTCTAATTGGTTGAACCGCTGGAGTCTGAATCTGGGGAGCTACCTGCTCCAGAGTGCGAGTAGCAGGAGTTTGGGCTCCTCCTCCAGCCTGAGAGATAGCTGGTGCTACAGGAAGCATGTCTGCTTGGGTGACACTCTCCATAAGGCCCACTAGATGGACCAGAGCATCCTAAAGAACTGGGGTGGCAATAAACCCCTCTAGAACCTGAGCTGGGCCTACCAAAACTGTTGGGGCCAGAACCTCATCATTAAAGTCAACTTGAGGCTTCGCCACTGTTGCTACTGCTCGGGGTTGAACTCTGCCCCTACCTCGGCCTCGCCCTCTGCCCCTTGTGGGAGCTGTTGTTGGGGGCTCGGGCTGTTGAGCGGTGGATGAGGAAGCGTGTGTTCTCTCCATCTGCAAAAGAACAAAGTAGAAATTCAATTAGCATTGAGAAATAAAACCGCACGACAAAAAAGAACAAATGTAAAGTTTTCCTAACTGTGTAACCTTTGGGGGATAAATACAGACGTCTCTGTACCGATCCCTCAGACTCTACTAAGCTTGTCAGTGAATTGTGAGACCTATGTAACCTAGAGTTCTGATACCAACTTGTCACGACCCAGATTTCCCACACTCGAGAGTTGTGATGGCGCCTACTCGTAGAAGCTAGGCAAGCCACGAAATATAGAAATTCTAAGTCTTTCATTTTAATCCTTTTATCAACTTGAATTAACAAGTAATCAACAATTTAAAGATTAACAATAACAGAATAAGCGGAAGACTTAAACAACTACAAATGATCAAAATCAGTACTATAATGCCAATATACTCCTCTACCCGGAATCTGGTGTCACAATATTCACGGACTGCCTATGAGCACTACATATAAATGTCTGAAAAAGGAAATACAGTCTATCTCGGAAACAAGTGAGGACAGAACGTATAATTGGATAGAAGAGAACGCCGAACCTACGGACGCCTGCAGGACTACCTCGGGATCTCTAGATGGACTGAAGGCTGGCTCCCCAAGTGCTACTGTCCCAATGCTGCTCCGGTATCTGCACAGAGTGCAGAGTGTAGCATCAGCACAACCGACCCCATATGCTGGTAAGTGCTTGGCCTAACCCCGACGAGGTAGTGACGAGGCTAGGACTAGACTCCAGATAAACCTGTGCAGTTCAAATATATACAGCGGGAAAGAAAATACAGAAATAAACAAGTAGAGATGGGAGGGGGAAACATGCATTGGGGAATAGCAGGTAAAACAGAATATCAAGAGGACTATAAAAGAATCAAAATCCAACCACTAACAAGAATAAGGAATGCAAAGGCAGATTTCACTTTATTTTCACATCTTATTACATGTGTGCAAACCCGATCCCATTTCCTGTAACTCGTGACAGGCAGCTCCCCTTTCATGTATCTTGTGGTAGGCGTACCACCCGCTCCCATTTCATTATATCTTGTGGTAGGCGTACCACCCGCTCCCATTTCATTATATCTTGTGGTAGGCATACCACCCGCTCCCATTTACAAGCCAATAATAACCGCAAGGAATCCCGACAAGGGAACAATAATATCAAACAAATATCCTGGCAAGGGAACAATTATATCTCAACACTATCCCGACAAGGGAACAATAATATCTCAACAATATTCCGGCAGGGGAACAATAATATCTCAACAATATCCCGGCAAGGGAACAATAATATCAGACAAACATCCCGGCAAGGGAACAATGATGATAATAACATGTGAGGCACAATAAACCACGACGGAGTCATAACAATTTATAATACAAAACCCACGTGCATGCTTGACACCGACGTATAGATACTCGTCACCATGCCTATACGTTGTACTCCATAATTAACACGTAGAAAATAGACACAACTCCTAATCCCTCAAGCTAAGGTTAGACCAAACACTTACCTCGAACTTCCACGGCCAACTCAAGCCTCAAACACCGCTTTCCCTTTCGAATTCGGCTCCAAATCAATTGTATCTAGACATAATCGACTTTATAACATCAATAAACAATTAAGAATCCAATTCCAAATGCTTAATTATAGCTTTTTAATCATTCTTCCCAAAAAGTCAAAAATTAACCTCGGGCCCGCTTGGTCAAAACATGAGGTTCAGACCAAAACCCGATCACTCATTCACCCACGAGCCCGAATATATAATTAGTTCTAAAATTCGACCCCAAAACGAGGTCCAAATCACAAATAATCAAAAAGCCCTAACTCTACCCAAATCCCTAATTTTCTATCCTTAAGAACATGATTTAAGCCTAGAAATCTAATGGGTGTTAATGAAAATTGAAGAAAATGAGTCTAAGATTATATACCTATGAATTGGTGGTGGAATCCTCTTTCAAAAATCGCCCAATTTGGAGTTTAGATGAAGAAGTTATGAGTTTTGGAAGAAATCCCGTAATGGCTACTGTTTCTGGACTTTTAAAATAACTGGGCGAAATTGGTCATCGCGTTCGCGATGAGTTAGGTCTGACAGACCTTCGTGTTCGCGGAAGACGGCTTGCGTTCGCGGAGCTTTGGCTCCTCAAACCTACGCGTTCGCGGTGCACAAAATGGTGACCCCTCCCCAGGCCTTTAACCTTACGCGTTCGCGAGTGCATGGATGCGTTCGCGAAGGGTATTCCCCCCTCAGCCTTATGTTCGCGTCTCAAACTTCACGTTCGCGAAGAAGAAATCTGGCACCTGGGAGATTTGCCTTATGCGCTCGCAAGAGGGACCACGCGAACGTGAAGAGTAACATCCCTGGGCACTGAACAGTAAAAACTTGCAACTTTTGAGTTCCAAAAACCTTCCGAAACACACCCGAGCCCTCGGGGATCAAAACCAAACATATGTACTAACTCAATAACATCGTACGAACTTATCCGTGCCGTCAAATCGCCAAAATAACCTCAATAACAACGAGTTAAACCTCAAAATCGATGAAATATTTCAAAACTTCTTAAAGCATCAAACTTTGTATTTACGGTCCGAATCATGTCAAACGGATTCCGTTTCATACAAAACTTAACAGAGCTATCTTAAATCACATATAAGACCTATAGCGGGCACCAAAAGCAAAATACAGGCCCGATACCAACATGTTCTAATCAAAATTAATTTCAAATTCCTTTAAACAATTTCAGAAAATAATTTCCTTTAAAAAATTCATTTCTCGGGCTTGGGACCTCGGAATTCGATTCCGGGCATACGCTCAAGTCCCATATTTTCCTAGTCCGGATCCTTTTACCCAAAACGTTGACCGAAGTCAAATTAACTTATTTTATAGTCAAAATTTATCATTTTCCATAAATTTTCACATATAAGCTATCCGGCTACGCGCCCGGACTGCACACACAAATCGAGGTGATGCTAAAAGAGGTTTTGAAGGCCTCGGAGCACAGAATTCAATTTAGAGGGTCATCACACAGACCATGATAGGGCACTTTTGGATAGTCCAACACCACATAAAATTGCATACTCAGATGGTTCAAAGACGAATGCACAAGGGCTAGAATTATCAGGTAAGAACAATATTTCAAATGCATAATTTCAAGCTTCCACAGTTAAACCTATTGGCAAAGTGAATGAAGGGGTTGCTACTAGGTATTTGACGTCAAGGTATTTGAATTAGCTGTGCAAGCAACTCGTTTAGATGCTACTGTAGTTATTGCATCAGGTGTTGGGCAAATTCCTAATTCCAGTAATGTACTAATACAAGTAATGTACTAACAAGATTTTCTAATTCCAGCTATTCCAATTGATAACTGTAGTAATTATTTCCATGAGGCACTCTAGTTAAAACTAGCAGAACCAGAACACACGTTATGTAAGCCAATTTACTGTCATGTCATCACATATTGAAAAAATCAAAGTACTGCAAAGAGCTTCAAAACAATTGTCTCGGGAGTTTCCTACAAAAATCTTGTCTAATTTGTTGAAACCAAACATGTACATCAAATTATAACCAAAACAAATTCGCAAAATAATGCTCTATAGTTCAAATAGGAAGAAATTAAGTAGTAAGTCAAGTTGGCAAGAAAGATACGTGAAAAACGATTAAGTCGACCGGATGGTATAGTTGGGAAAATGGTAGTTTCTCACAACCTTTGCGACATCAACAATAATGAGGGAAATATAAAAGCAAGAAGCATCCAAGGTAAGCCTAAATACAACAACAAATTAATAAAAATCGAAGGAAGAAAACTCAAATAATAGCGACGAAAGGACAAAGATGAGTAGTACCATGAGGAGGTTGAGCATTTTCAGCAACACTAGGCATCTTTGATGTTTGTGGCACTCGTTCATGTCCACTATTGGCATTAATGATCTAACAAATATTAACATGTTAGATAAAAATACTTTTATATAATTAGAATTTCATTAAAAATGTCTAAAGCTTATTAAATGGAGTTACTTGTTCACCTGAGGTGTCATTGCTACTTTGAGGCATAGATGCATCAGGAGCATATTTGCGCCTGAGTTATCTCATTTGGAGTAATTCTGATTGCATCACTCCTGATTTTGTTTCATCATATTTATTTCTTCATTTTGTTTCTCCTTTAACTCGATTATCTTCTGTTCTAACCTTTGTATAACCTCATTAGAAGAATCATCTGCAATGATATTTTTCTGGACTAGAAATCTGGAAAGAGAACATATGCAGAGACCTCCACATTAGCAACCCAAGTATTTTGGTATAACCTTGTATCTTAAGATTCTTGATTTATTTCTTCAAGTTCTCTTTATGTGTTCTCTTTACCGTTAAAAGAATAAGACAATACAAATTGCTATCAAAGAGACTACTCAATCCCTTGCATCGAAATTAGAAGAAAACATCAGCACTCAGCACATGAAATATTAAGAGAAATAACTAAAATCTCAACCACCCTCCCCCAAAAATAATCTACAATTATGTAGAAAAGATACTAAGAAGACAATCGTATATGAAACTTTTAAAAGAACATAGATACTTTTGAGATTGAGTGGAAGATTTCTTATGTGAACTTTTAAGTACTTAACTCTTTACTAATGAAAAATACAATATTTTATGTGCAAACATGTTGAAAGACACATGCATGCAACCTAATGCAGTATAAATTTATGAATGGTTAAAGGGACAAATATGTACATGTGCATATTTATTTGCTGGCATAATAAGGACTACTTTCACGAAGCAGTTAACACCATAGTGCTTGCTCTTAACTGGTGACTCTAATGGCTGATACTAACATATTTGACCAATATTGATAGGCTCAAAGTAAATCCAAAATACTAATGACTGCACAATATTTGTTTATGCCCACCAGAAAATAAAGATTTATCTACAAACGGCAAATAACCTTTCCTTCCATATATTTCTCAATCATGTCTATGGATAGATGCTAAACAAAACCATGATCAGCCTGATTCTACCATCTTAAGAAAATTCAAGTCAAAAAAAGATCCAATTGACAACCATTTCACTTGATTAAGACTAGATACACAGACTCATTCATTATCCACCATTCCAATATTGAGACGCGGCGAAAAATAGTTTCAGGGGCCTTTATTTGATATATCGACACTATGAAGCAAACAATCCTATCTTTCTATTAGTGAAGACAATTCATTAGATGAAGCAGGAAGAAGAGAGCAATAAGTGTCATGTTGCTAGGCGAAGCAGCCCGGATGTTGCATCCTAAATGGCAAAAATCCAGTAGCCGAAAGCATCGCCAGCTTACTCTCTGACCCCAGTAACATGGGCCACGGAGCTACTTCAACAATTCTCATGTTTATAGATTGAAAGGAAAAGGATCCCAGGAAATGTATTTGAACCTAATTCTTTCGAAATTTTCTATTCCAATCAACGACTTCTAACAAGATGATATTGGTAACCAAAAGATCTCGAAATCAAACATGACGAACTCCCACTTCAAAATTTCCATTTGGAAGAGGCATACAGCGCAATGCATCATCAATATCCCTGCATCCTGCGTCGCGAAAAAGCAAAATTCTGTCTTAGATTGATATCACATGTAGAAAGTACCTCTCATCTATACTGACATAAACTAAATGCGGGCACTACAGTTAAATGGAAGATGCAAACCACAGTTAAATTTGGAAACATACCAGGAGGATCCACACTACATATATGTAGATGACGCAAATCCTGTCTAATAGGATTTGTCAAATCTTGAGGAGATACAAACCAAGGTAACGGCGGCAAGCATGCCAACACTTGAGCAGAAAATGGTCTAGCATCTATATCATTCTCTATTAATACCACCTAAAGTGATTACAGAACAAATTTAGGCATGACTATTATTTATCAACATCAACAAATAAATAAAATTCTAATAATTTAAGCATGTAAAATAATATAAAGGTAGCTACAAGCAAAGGACAAGAACGCCCTTAGCAATTGAAGGTTTTCAACAAAAAGCCACAATAGAGAAACAACAAACAGTCTCAAAAGTACATGACAGAAAAGGTAGAGAAGGATAATCAGTTTAATTTTAAAGAGAACGAATGACATTTTACCACATACCTCTATTTCAGTATCCCTATCACCTATTTCTCCAACTGTCCTGACATAGTGACCGGGTTGATATTGGGACAAACGATCCCATGAATCAACCGCAATGATAATCCACTTATCCAGCAAATTTCCCAATTGACGAGTTTGTATCCGTATCTTAGGGATTTTTCGGTTCTTGGATACAAATAAGGCATGGGCAAGACCAATATTACCTCCTGGAATTGGCATTGGCTCTAAGGATCCACAGTAACTGTAAGGACAAAATCAATCATATACCAGATAAATGAAGACTTTGTTAATAGTGGGAACTAGATAAAGCAATTTTAAGAAGTACGAGTTCGGTGATAGTGGATAGAATCCATAGACCATAGAATTGCAGGATTAGTTGAAGGGGCAGAATTTTCCAATCCCGTGCTACTTTGCAAACGGTTAGGTAAACCGAGCCTTGGGCACCACTCAATCTTAAAGATACCACAAGAGGTAAGAAATAGTCACTAGAGAGATGAGTGACGCCTGAAAAGGCACCAGAGAAAGAAGCGGCATCTGAACTATCCTGAGAGAAGGAGCAATGCCTTGAACGGTCGTGGGGAGAGCAGCGCACCAGATTGTGTAAGCCGTCTGCTAGTAGCATAAGTTATGTAAATTGCCACCAAAACTGAAGATGCTCCGATACGATGTATGTGAAATGGATCTTGGACCTAACTCAATCTCAAAAGTTAGCTCAAGAGCTAAATCCAAGACCATAAAAGATTACTTAAACCAAACATGACAAGAAAGAGACAAAGTAAATAAACTTGAAAATTTCATCAAATTATGCAAAGCCTAAAAGGGTATGAACTTTTTAACTATACGACAATGATTGCAGTGACATACATGGGGCTGAATCGATATGTAATATTTTTCTATTTATAAGCAAATCATAGTCATCATAGAACAAACATGTAAATATGAAAAAGACATCTAGCTAAAGACAACTTGTCGATTTTCACCAAATTGGTTCATAAACTTTTTAAGAAAAGAATTATTAAACTTATAAATTATACAACTTTTTAAGACTGGAAATCTAATTATTACTACCAACAAACTAGTGGGTACTGACTGTCGAAGGATTCTGACTATTGCTAACAGCCCAAGCTATTTCTTAACAAACGACTGAACTACTGTGGTTGAGATGTCCTATTGGAGATTGAGCTTTTATATGGTGAAAAGTAGCCATAGGAAATATACAGAGGAACCAATTTATAAAACAACATCAGAACATAAGAGGAATCAATTCAATCAATCGATTATCAATCTAACAACAAACAAATATCACTAACGACTTAGCAAACACACAAAAAAGCAATACTTTCACAAATTCACAACCTATTTAATAATCTACACCCAAACCTGACCTCTTAAAATCAAATTTTCCTAAGCAAATATAAGTTCCTAAGATGCAATGTCTATCATATCATTGTATGAATTAGAATAAGCAATCATTTCTTACCATGATAGAAAAGAAACAAAAATACGATAGCTTGTGTACCTTACTTTAGTTACTAGCTTAATGAAATTCTCTCTTAAGGATGGAATTCTGTACTACTACTCTAACTAAAACCTTAAATGTTTTGATAAGTATAGGTTCATAATCATTTAAAAATTATTGCAAGAATGCTATTTCTTTTAACTCAATAGTACACTAATTTATAGATTATTCATAACTGTTGCTCTAGCAAACCTCACACCCATGACATGGACCTTTAACATGGAAAAGAATAAGTCTTGACAATAGATAGATTTTGCAATCAGAAAGATATCTCAGCGGTACTCTATATATTTATATTCTTTATCTAAGAACTTAACAAAGTTCAATCTAATATATGAATAGCCGAGGGCCTGTTTTACACCATTTGAAGGTCATTCTTAAAGTAACAAAGGGCGTCCATGCTTATTAAAAGATCTGAAAATCTATGTCCATGCTACATATATCGTTTCATTCAGAACACGAATCCCATGTACAAGAACATTAACCTCGGCAACTATTTGAGTTTCTTTCCCAAAAATTGGTTTATAACATAAGAGAAATTTAGATATAAGAGATAAGCGGCCGAAACAAACTTCCTAAATCAGGATTTTCTACATCCAAATAATAACATGACTTTTACCAGATTAATATACACAGAATCTATTGTAAATCAATCGACAAGAATCAATCCAAAATTTACTGTAAATCGATTGCAAGCGACTGATTTAACCGGGGAAAAAGAGAAGTTAACAAGGGAAGAAGATGGACGGGCACTACGGCAGGCTGTTGATGCAACAACGAGTTGGGAACTGATTTACTGTAAATCAATCGACCAACATCAATACAAAATCTACTGTAAATCGATTGGAAGAAGAGAAGTTAATTTATTGTAAATCGATTCTACTGTAAATCGATTGTAAATCGAAGAGAACAGAAGAGAATTTACCTGGAAAAAGATAGGCTGCCATTGACACACTCGTACTGTCGTTGACACATTGTAAATCACATTACCGTTGAAGCAGTAGCGAGTTAGGTTTTTTCGGCAGTGAAGTCGATTCAAGATAGAAATCGATTCTACTATAAATCGATTCTACTGTAAATCGAAGAGAAGAGAATTTACCTGGGAAAAAGATGGGCTGCCGTTGACGCACTCGCACTGCCGTTGACACACCGTTGACGCAACAACGAGTTAGGATTTTTCAGCAGTGATTTAGGATTCGATGTTTTATTGTTTTTCGTTCAACTGGGGAGTGAGTTAGTTTTTTCGTCCTACTGTTTTCTAATTGGGGAGGAAAACGATAAAATGTATCAAAAAATTAGAGGGAAATATTTTCTCTTTTTGGTGGGGAGGGATAGTTAAAATAATAAAAGATTAATTTAAATTAGCAATTTTTTAGTGGCAATTATTTTTTATTGCCGGTAAAAGGATATCTTTTACTGGCTAATGGTCATATGCCGCTAATATTTAAACTTAAAGAATTTATTAGCGATCATTGCCTTATTGCCGCTAAATAATTGCTGCCAAAGGCCTTTTTTGTAGTATTGTAATTGCTTTCAGATGAGCTTTATAAATGATATAAGTAGGATATATATAGTCGAATGGAGCGTTGTTGTTTCGAGCTTTAAGTTAGCATTTTATGGGTTCAATTAGTGGGAGAACGAGATCTTTGCTAATGGGAAACGCTTTGACGTAAAGGTCGGTAGCCACGATCTCTAGTGGGATCCGGGTGCGGTTGACTGCGCCTTCAAGTATGTTTGACCTGCTTTGGGCGCTCGTTCCTTCGATTACTTCTGCTTTAGAATAAAAAGGGTGGCTTCGACCATAGCTCCTATGCGTCCTTATCCTAACTTCAGAACTTCATCCTCCATATGTCTTCATTTTAACGTGCCACATGGTGGGGCCGAATTTCACCAATACAGTTGTAGTTCAACAATTGAGTGCTCATACTTCAGGTGCATTTTCGTACCAAAAAAGTTTGATTTAGTGTACGCATCTCACGCTGTCAGAGATTCCCGTAGGTTCAAAAATGTACTAAAGTTCGAAAAGCAAATCGGAGAACACACTGGATCTTTTTGCAATGAAAGAAGAATAAGCAAGGAGTCATCGCTAACACAAGCAACAAGCAATGATGTCATAACTTCCTTCGTCAATGCTGGAGTTTTCTTCACGTTTTACTTGAAAATCTAGCTACTGTAAATTGTATTCATTCGTCGAAGAACTTTCTTGTTGTTCAATACAAGAAAGATCATCGGTCACACATTTTATATTATGAAGAAAGTCAATTCAGTTTTAAAGTCAAAAATCTAGTATATTTTTTCACCTGTTAAGAGTCATGAGCTCTATTATAATATGCTGCAATTTAACATGTAGGGTTTTTTGAACTCCAGTATAGTCTACTAGAGTTTCATTTGTCTAATTTTTGAAATTCAACACCGATTACTAGAGTTATTCTATGTTTTGGTTGGGGCTATTTTTGTCCCAATTTTTTCCCGTGTGAAAAAAGTGGCAAAATATTAATAGCTTTTTTAATATTGACTAAACTCTAATAATAATGGTTAAAAGTGGCTATTTTTTATTTTCTCCCGTAAATTTCGATGACTCTCTAAAGTCTAAATAGCAGTAATCAAATGACGACATTTGCAATTTGCGCCTAAAAAATCAATTAATTATGCCACATCCGAGCTGAACCTACAAATTGGTTAATCAAGTGATGGCCAGGCCTGTAAATATAAGATAAAGAGAGTAAAAAACACGGTAGTATTTGTTTTCACCTTTTTGTCACTTAAAACAGATCCGGAGCCGGAGGTGGTGGAACGGTCTGCACTCTGAACCCCCTTCCCAGTCTTTCTTCCATTTTCAGATCTCTCTGGGTTTCCCGACGAGATCTCAACAATTCCTCTTTTGCTGTCCTAATGTTTTAAAAAGAAGAACACTTTCATCGTAGATATTCAGATCGAGTGCCACAGGATCGCATTGATGCTTTCAAATTGATCCCGTTGATTAAAGATCTCTGTAGGTCAGGCGAAAACCAATAAAAAAAAAGAGAAAATGACTGGTGGAGCTGCGGGAGGTTTCATAACTCGAGCATTGGAATCAATGCTCAAGGAGTGTTCCAATAAAAAGTTTTCTGCTCTCCAAACAGCTATTCAATCCTATATTGGTATTGTATCTTCCTTTTCTTTTACTTGTTTTTATTCATGTTTGATTTTGTCAACCTATTGCATTTGAATTTGGAGGTAGCTTCACGCTTTTTCTGTTTTGCTGCACTTATGAGTGACAGGGGCGGCCCTACAAATGTTGCGGCCTAAAGCCAAACTTTACCCCGGGGCCTTAACTTTTTAATTTTTTTAAATTATTTATTTGAAGTCTATTTTTTTAAGCTTTTCTTAGATACAAAGTTATTAATAATTTTCTTATAATTAATAACTTCTAATAAGTATTTCTCAATTGACAATATAGCTAATTCATTTGACCTTTCTTGTGACATTGTTGTTCTTAGGTAAGATTTTATCAATTTTAATTTTGAAAACTTCTTTCCGCTGAAGCGACCATAACATGAGTTATGGACACTATTCCATAAGCAATTTAGGCATTTAGAAAAGAATTAAATCTTTTTATTTGATTAAGTGTATCAATTAAATTGTTATCTTCTAATTGTATTATTTTCTTAATACTTTTAATTCAGAAAATAAATCTAGACCATCAATATCGAATTGATTATTATGCTTTAAGGAACATTCAAGATTAAGGCAATATATTTTTCAAATTTTCAACATCTAGTGATCTTAGTTTTTACTGTCAAATACAAAACTAAAAATATTTTCATATGTTTCGAATTGTTCAAATCTATTTTGAAATGAAAAAATAACCTTGCATATTATGTATAAAAGTAATCAACTCTAAAAGACTCTTCGAAAGATTTTGAGATTTCATTATCAACATTCGCATCAAATTGTTACTTGCTATATATCATACGTTTCTTACGAAATTTGCGTTCGATATCCATTTCAAATACAATTTCCTTGGTAGAAATCATAGCAGTTGCAAATCCTTCTTCTCTATATTTGATTAAGAAAGAAATCAAAGTTTTTCACTTTACATAATTAACTCTTTTTTAAATTTATACATAGTCTATTAGGTGTAACAAAAAAATGGGGCCCCTCACAAATATGAGGCCTAAAACAGTTGCTTTACTTGCTTTATGGAAAGGCCGCCCCTGATGAGTGATTAGATGGAAAATGGAATTTAACCTTATGTGGCTTAATTGTAATTACATTTCGATGATGTTTAATTTGACTAAGTGGATTAATATTGTCATTATTGTACTCTTGACCTGAGGTAAGTTAACTTAGTTGCAATTTGACATTATAAGTACTAATGCCCCATTTTGACAATATTTGATTGAAGTTGATAAAACGAACATTAGAAGCTAAGTTAAAAAAGAGTATTTTGAAGTTGAAATTGTGTTCAAGCATGAATTTTCACTTGAAGATAAGTGAAGTTTTGTGAGTGAAAACCATTACTCATCAAACTAGTTTTTTCAACTTCGAATTCTCTATTTTAAGTTGAAGATTAAATATTTAGCAAAATTGAAATATTATTTGCAAAATCCAAATGCTTAGTTTGTGTGGTGATTCTTGTATTATTGTTAAACTTATGTTTCACTTTAAACAAGTATGCACTTAACCTTTTCCATATTCGCTTGAACCCAATAGGCCTTGTCGCTTTTTGCTCTTTTTGCTTTTAAACCATTGTGAATGAATAACAATGAACGACTACATGGAAGGGACACTCCATAGCACCTGTTGGACGTAGTTCAGGGTTGGATATGATTAGGTGCTTGCATCGGTAATAAGTGAAGAGTGGTGTGGAATCGATGTAGTAGAGGTTACTTTAAAGAGTACAAGGAGTTATTTTATCTTTCTTAGGGATTATGTTTTAAAAGCATATGTTTCCCAAAAAAAAAAAGGAGAAAGGAAATATGGAGGTAGATGCATAAATAAAATGGTTTCTAGAACCTAATGTTGGATGGTTGAGGAAGCCATGTGAATCTATGTTTCCCCTTAGCCACCTTAGTTCTGAGGTGTACGGAAAAGATTTCTGATGGATCATGCCATGAGAGTTCGTAAATTGAGGAAGTTGAATAGAAATATTCTTATACATTATGATCACGCCAAACTCTAGTGCTAAAAAGGATAAGCGGTCTCTGCAAATCATAATCCGGTCTAAGAATCCAGAGTCGAATCCCACAGAGAACTAAGGCTTAGCTACAATTGTTCAGTATCACTAAGAAGACAAGCTTGAACAATTCCTAAGTTAAAAAAACTAAGAGTTTTATTTTTAACTAATTAACTAACAAATATTAAAAGCAGTAAAATTATCTACTAAAGATACTAAGGGTTGTGGATACGATTGGAAAAGACATAGAGTTATGATTTTCCCACCTTTCGAAATCCTTTCCGCTACGTTTCCTAGAATTCCGCTTAATTATTCTCTACTGGCCTCAAGCACTTGGCTTATCGTAATTCTCTCTCGAGCAACTACAATAATTTACTAGTCATATTCTCTCGAATTACGCTAACTCGCACTTTCTCACCGTTCACTATGACCACGTCAAAGTTTCGTTATCTCTAATCCCACTTTTAAACACTCCGTATTGATCTCTCATATACCTTAGGAGTGACGTTGTTCGACAACCACCTAAATACATATTCTTTTTTGAGTAACATATAATGAATATGTACAATTGATGGCCATTTAATCAATTGAAATAAGCACGTAGTTGAACAAGTAGAGAAATAAAAAGGCTCAATTATATTAAACGTATCAAAAATTCATCCTCCAAGAAGTTCAGTCACAACCCTAGATTAGAAGTTTAGGTATTTATGCTAGTATGTAAAAATACAAGGCTAGAATTCATAAAATTGGGAAATAGGAAAAAAGAAGAAAGGAAACGCGAATTGAACCCTTTTCCTTGCTCCAAGCATATGTTCTTGCCTATCCAAAGTCTTTTGTCACTCCAAAATAGTGTCTCTCCCCTTCAAAAAGATGTTTTAGGATGTATTATATTAATTAAGGTTTGTATGTGGCGAAACTAATCAATCCAATCTCGGATAAGAATGCTAAAATCTGCATCTACACTCGCGCATTGCGCGCTCGCAGATAAGATCCCAGCCATTGAGTTTTTTTTTTCATTCCGCGAAGCGATCTGCGCTTTCTCTTCACTTTACTGTTTTGTGCACTTAATTGTCTCCTTTTGCGAGTCTATTTTCGTGCTATGCACGAGGTTGGACGAGCTCCTAGTTCTTTCCATCTCCACCTTTTTGCAACAAATTGTCATCTTTTGATCACTTATCATCCAAACTTACTCCTACACACAAGAAACACGTAATGAACATATTTCAATTCAAAAGCCATGTAATCTCTCGCAACTCACACTATGAATGAGATGAAAATACACTAAAAAACATGCAGTTTTGGTCATTTATCACATTAGTATTACAAAATTTTAATATAAACTCGGTTGTACTAGTGCATAAAATTTTAGGAAAGTAGGGAATAAATTTTCATTAAGGAAAATCCAATTGCACCTGGAATAAAATAATTAGTGAAACTAACAACATAGTGGAAACTAAAATGGAATTAACTTGATTAAGATTCCAAACATCATAATGAACTGCAGAAATTCTACCATTGGATTTTGCGAGAAGTGGAATGAGCATGTTAACCAAGTTGATAGAACGCTTAATTTATGATAGAGAAGTTTGATAAAACATACACTATATTCTGAAGATCGGATAAATTAGGATTCCCCTCCATGAAGCAATATCTCCTGAAATTTGACAATTGAACAACTTGGGGATGATTCTGAAAGATTTGAGGTTGTTATATCTATGTGACTTACGCTCATTTCTAATCACTCATCCTACATAGCAATGTAGTACCACAACAATGTTATTAAAAAAGATTTTTGAGCAATTATGTGTTTGAGACAAATGACTAACTAAAATGAGATTAAAAGAATAATTAGGAACATGAAGGACAAAGTATAAAGTCAAGATTAGAAGATGGGAGCTCGATCTACTATTGTTATGTTATCATCACAATCTATTGGCAGATATGATTGTCGAAAGATATTGATTATTGATAATAAAAGTTAATAGGTCAAAGAGATTTATTATCGTTGATATGATTAGAAGTTCCTAAGTCAATAACCTAAGGTCCGAGAGTTGAGTATTGAAAAACAGAAGGTAACATGATTATGAGTTTGATGAGCAATAGAAACTATTTATGAAATGACTACTTAAGTGCCTTTTATTAAGAGTACTCATCATCATCTATCTGGGATAGGAAATCTTACAACCAATCAAATTGCAATTTTTTTTTTTGTTCTTGGAACCAAAAAATTGCCAAATTCAATCAACATGTTTACAAATATTTTTTTTCCTTGATGGTGGGCTTGCAAGTGCTACCACTATCCAAACACTTGGAGAGGCTTTTTTTTCCAGTTCGACAAAATACTCGACTCGAAGATCAACAATGATTGGGATACAGGTAGATCTAGAGGATTTGAACTTGTTACCTTTAAGTGTGAGCACTCCATGAGGGATGCTATTCGAGGAATGAATACAGTGCTCTTCCTTTCAAGCCTTCTAAGTTTTGCCTTACCGTCTATAGACCTTATCTCATTAATCTTTTATTTTCTCTCAGGATTTAGTTTGAGTTGCTCTCTTTGTATGTTTAGTTCCGTCTGCTTGAGTTTCAATTGGAAACAGAACCTCGACAGTCGTAACATCGTTGTGAACGAAAGTGGTGGCAACTGTTGATCAACACAACCTACCTCCAATGGAAAAGTACCTAACTTCTTTTCACACGTTTTCAATATATCATCCCAAATTGCTGTGGCTTTTGCCTTCGCACCCACAAGAATGCCCAGATATTTAACTGGGAAAGAGCCAATGTTGCAACCCAATTTTCCAGTGCCTTCCTGTAGATTGGGGATATCATTCATGGGGTAAAGAACCCTCTCTGCAAAAGTTTATATGGATCTCAGACACTGCTTAAAGAAACAAGAATATTAGAAACTCTGAGATAAGGAGTTGTGCCCTATTTGGTTCCCAAAAATTAAAGAGTCATATGCATAACGAAGATGAGTGAGGTGTAAATCCGCCTGGTTCCTCAAATTGGAACTGAAATCCTGAATTCACCCCTTAAGCCTTGCTGTAGTTAATATCTTGCTCAAACTTTCCTCAGCCAATTTGATTGATACGAACTCTATTACTTAACCGCCTATTCTGACAACTCCTTTGGTTGGCCTGTAGACTTGGCTTGTAGAATGTAACCTTCCTGTTTTTTTTTTTCTTTGTGGTTTGACAATAATGGGGTATTTTGGGAGTGTAGATGTGCAATGAAACTAGAGGAAATTGTAGAACAGAAATTGTTGCTCGTCTTATGTTTTTTATATTACCATTGGAGGATATTTTCTCCACACCTATTTCTTCTGATATTCTTTTAGCATATATCTTCGTTTCTAGTTCAAACGTAAGCTGAATACATACACATACACTTAAACTTGTCTGAATTTTTCATATAGCCATCTAAATTAAGCTTGTGGCTATTGAACACCTGATCTATGCATGATGTGTGCCTACATGGCACATAGAGTGGATATCACATTTATTGAGCGCATGAACGTGGAAAAAATAAGCTGACATGTATTTTCTTCTTCCTCATCTAATTTTCCTTATCTCTCATCTCTCTCAACTCCTTCGGATGAGCTTGAGCCGAGGGTCTTTCGGAAACAGCCTCTCTACTCCTTCGGGGTAGGGGTAAGGTCTGCGCACACACTACTCTCCCTAGACCCCACTAGTGGGATTTTACTGGGTTGTTGTTGATGTTGTTGTCTCATCTCTCTCAACAAAATAAAACCCATCTTCCATTTTGTTCTTCATGATGATCAGAACTCGCCCAAAACACACATCTTCCTTCCTCTGATTGTCTTGTTCTTTTTTGGGGCTTTTGCATTAATGAAAAAATTCCTGCAGTAAAAGAAACAAAAACTTCTCCCTCTCCACTACATGATTTCACTGGGTGGATTTGCAATTATGATTTCCGCTGGTTTTCTTGCTCTAGCTAATGATTTATATTCCTGCAATTATTTTGGTTTTTGGTATTGCTTAGATTACTCGATTTTTAGATTTGGAGTTCAGTTCTCTTCAGATCGAGATCAGTTTCGAAGAAGAGGAGAAATTACTCTGAACATGGCCTACAACTTCAACTCCATCAGAACTAATTAGCTTCACTTCTCAATCTTGACACGGATTGTGCAAAACCCTAAGACCTGATCACAAATCTTCTTCTTTATCATTTGGTCAGACTTTGGGTGTTTCTTTCCCTTACATGGTGGTGGTATATCTTAGAGACTGAAAACTGAAAGTTCATAGATTGATATATTTTGAAGACGTTAAAGGCTGGTTATAGGCATTATCTCAATTGGTGAGTGTTTTTTGTTAGTTTGTTGGTGGATCTCGTTTCAATGGTGAAAAAGACGAGAATACGTTGTTCTGGGGAAGATGAAGAATAATCTGGTAGGGGAGTTGAAAAGATCAATATTTTCTTCTTTTTTGGCTCAAAAATTATTTTTCTCTTTTTCCTTTGGAAAAAAGCCAAGTATCTTTCCTTCATTGGCTTTCTTGCCACGTTAGTGGCGAGTGAACTATACATATTATATTCTCTTATCAGTTTTTAAGCATAAATTAGGTGTTCACTAGGTCACAAGCTTAGTTTGGGTGGCTAAATGAAAATTTTGACATGTTTAAGTGTATGTCTATGTATTTGGCCTTAAAAATATACTCATCATCAAGTACTCCTTCTTTTCTTCTTTTATCCTGGATCATGGAGCTCCACAACCCTGCGTGAACGCTGGATGCTTTGTGCATCGGGCTGTCCTTTTTCATAGAGCTCCACGACAAGATTGACCTAATAAGATTATTTAGTATTTTAGTGCCTTCATCAGCCTTCTCAAAGCTCTTGCATAAGCCGTACTGTTGTAGACCAACCCGGACCTTTAGGAATTGAACTTGGCCACCAAGATGCAGACGTACAATAACAATGAAAGAAGGATGGTTATTGTTTTTTCATGATACATGTTGAGTTGACATGACTTGGGTAATCTTGTCTCTCAGTGCTGGAGTGGTAACACTTGGTCCATTTCATTTAGAAGAGATAGTTTTGAATGGCAAATCTCCAGAATTGCTCTCCTATTGAAAGATTTAGAGATGGTATCCCTCAATGATCAAGTGGAGGGTTGTTTGGTATGGAATGGACAACAGAATGGCAAATTTACGGTAAAAGCATGCTACAAGACCCTCAATAGTGGGGAGTTAGCTCTAGCAATTGGCCATGTAAGCAACTGTAGAAATCTAAATACTAAAGCCCCATATGAAGTTAAATGTTTCATGTGGTTGGTGGCTCATGATGCATGCCTTACTCATAACAATCTATGGAGAAGAGGAGTGTTGTTATGCAACAGGTGTTTCATTTGTAATAGAAAAATGAAAAGTGGCAGCCATCTATTTTTGCTTTGCTCAGTGGCTGGTCAAATTTGGACATTATTCTTTCATCTTTTCAAGATTACAACTGTTCTACCTTATACAGTCAAAGATTTAGTAAGCTGCTGGAATGCCAGGGGCATTAGTAAACCATTAAAGAAGATTTGGAACACAATCCCTGCGTATATATGCTGGAGTATATGGAAGGAAAGAAATGTGAGATGCTTTGAAGGGAAGAAAGTTAGTGTACAGCTACTTAAATACAACTGTTTATGGCTTTTGGCTTGTTGGTGTAATTTTTAGTATGTAAAGGATGAAAATAGTATGTTAGATTTCATAGACTCTTTAAAAGATTAGGACCTTCTTTTTGTGTGCAGATATCCTTCTTTTTTGCAATTGTACAGAAGGGTAACTGTCTCTTGTACTGTCTTAGCACCAAGTTGGTGCTAAGTTGTTGCATTTTCAATACACAATCTACTTACCTTCTCAAAAAATAATTTTTTTTTTTGCCGAGATGGCCAATGAACATCAGACACAAGGCTGCTGTTAGTATTCATTGGCAATTACAACAACATTTGATTCTTGGCTTCTTCCACATCTATTACTATATTGTACCCCCTGTGTCCATTTCTTCGTTGTACGATGCTGGCAGTAACAGGGGACTTTTGGGACTGGATGAGCTATCCATTGCCATGAAAGTATCGACACACTCAACGTGAAATGCGTGTTTCATAATAACTTGGAAATTTCGCTGAGTTCATTCTTGTTCAGGCAAATGGGCGACTATGGAGGACCCCATTTGTTTAGCCTTTTTTTGGGATTTGTTAGATTTAAAAGCCACATGGCTTTGTTTCATACACTATTTTGCCACGTCGGAGTGAAACTCATGTTTTTTATCTTTTCACTAGTTAGAGTGAAGAGTTTAATAGGCACATTTTGGACATATGTTAGGCGTCTAATGGGAAACAACCTTAGTTTAGGCGTCTAAATGGAAAAACATTGCAGCTGCTTTACAGTCTGTGTTTGGCCTATTAAAAATCAGCATTGTTGAATTATGTAGATTTTGTTGCATTTGTCTTCTATATTTGTGTGCTTGTCTGTATCTGGTCATTTGCATGTCTTTATGCTAAATTTGTTATTGAATTGCTTGTTTTGGAACACTTTTCTGCCTCTGGCCCTTGTTAAAATGAAGTAATTCTTCTGATTTTAATGCGTATTGCAACTCCATCTGCTTTACAGACAATTCAAAAGCATTTAATCAGCAAAGCTTACCCACTGAGGGTGATGCAGCATCGTCAGCTGTAGACCAGAGGTGAGTGATATCACATCGTTTCCTCTTATATACTTTATCTTCCAACTGTCAACTGCAAGTTCTTCAGTTTCCTTCTATTATTAGCTCAGCTCATATATTGTTTTCAATGTCATGCCATTGAAAAATTACCTTAGCTTATCAGATTTGATTGGCTAGTCTGTGAGCAATGGGTAATCTACTGTTCAGAATGCTACATGATTTTTTTGGGTAGAAATGAGATCACAGTTTCATTTTTGGATACTGTTTCTAATCCATTAGTTGACTGGGCCAAGCCTCTAGTTCTATTATTCTTTTCTTCAATTTTTCTAACTCGATATGTCTTGTAAATTAATGCTCGTGGAATCACCTGTCTTGCAGTTCTGCTACTGATACAGAAGCTCCGAAAAATGAATCAGTGTCAGTTAACTCAACTACTGCTTCACCTAGTGGTGAGGGTACAGAACAGGTCAGTAGGTCAGCAAGCGAAAGTGGTACGATAGTGACAGCTTTAGCTCAGGCTGGCAATACTTTAAGCGAAGCACAGGCAGAACTCGTGTTAAATCCACTACGGCTTGCTTTTGAGACGAAGAATGGAAAAATCATGGAGCTTGCTTTGGATTGTCTTCATGTAGGTCCTTGATGCTATTGTTTAGTGCTCTTTTGGGCCCTGGCACTTGGAAATTTATTTTTCGTTATTATTTAGGCTAGGCATCTTTAGTTTTTTCATTTTATTGAAATTTCTTGCCATCATCCAGGTTACAAACTTAGGTAGATGACTGGAGCTTAAAGAGGGGGAGGGGACTGATTACTATTGAACTGCAGCTATTTAATTTGATTTAAACATCTGTCATGTACCTCATTTTGCTCTTTATTTGTTTCCCTCCTCATGGTTGAGTCATTTGTACCAGTCTTTCTAGTACCTGTCTTATATAAATGCCTGATTGAACATGAATAACTTACTTGTATATTCCAATCATTGCGTATTGAAACAACAGATGTCTTTGTATTTTCTTACGTTGAAGATTTAAGAACATTGTTGTGGGTGCTCAAAGATCCTCATAAAGTTTATCTAAATTTCACGGAATAAATCTCTGTTGATATCTGCAGAAACTCATTGCATACGATCATTTAGAGGGAGATCTTGGTTTGGATGGTGGGAAAAATGTGACACTATTTACAGACATCCTGAACAGGGTCTGCGGTTGTGTGGATAATTTATCACCCGATAGGTAGAAACCTCTTCTATTTAGATTTTTTCTTGAGTATATTTCCTTTATGTTAAGTTATGAGGAAACTGTATCCACCTGTTAGATATATGCCTCTTTTATTTGATATATTTATTCAATGTATATGGAGTGATAAACTTTTTGATGAATTCTATGCAGTACAACTCTTCAGGTTTTGAAGGTACTTCTTACTGCTGTAGCATCCACCAAGTTTAGAGGTATGCAACTTTTGAAAGAGAGATTCCTTTCTTCTCTTTCTTTTTTCTTAATTACTCTCCAGTCTAGTCCCAACTTACTTGACCCCCATCCATCTTAAGTTCGTCCCCAATTTCCTTGACTGGTTTCCTAAATGTGAAAGTTTTATATCAGTAGAAATCCAACTCTGCATAAATTGCTACTTCGTTTGTCCCATCTATCTTTCAATTTTGCAATGTCCCATAATTTTGACACCATTCATTTTCATGACCTTCGATAAGTCAAATTTCTTTTTGTAGTTAAAATCTGAACTTTTATGTTACATCGCTATATCAATTATTAGTTTAAAATTTTCTTCTACTACTATTAACAAAATATATTAGTTAAATTAATTTGTTAAACTCCATGTCAAATCAAAATCCATATAAAATGAGATAGAGTTGTCATATAAGAGGAGATTGAGTAGTATTCTTCTCACAAAAAGATGAGATGGAGTAGTATTATATTACACTCCATTATCTCCTTTTATCTACCACTATTACCATCTCGATGAGTCATCTAGTTTGTCCTTGGCTTCTATTTTTTATAATAAAAAGTTGTAACTTGCAGTCCTTTTTTGTTTCCAACAACAAAATAACAACTATTCCTAAACTCCAACCTAGTTGGAGTTTGTTGTATGAATCCTCGCTACCTATTCATTCCATGTGGACCTCTTTCAATATTCAATAATTTAGAGTTTCTGTGTCTTTTTACAAAGATACAAACTTCTAAGCAAACTAAAAAGACTCCGGGCAAATATTGGGCCTAATGTAAGTGTGTCGACATGATCATGCCTTAATCCCAACTAGTTGGTAATGCTTATAATAAAACTTTACTTCCGTTATGTTTTATTTTTCGTTAAGCCTGCAGCGACTCCAAAGATTTTAGGTCTTTAGGACAACTTCCTTCCATGTATCAATCATCATGTTCTTGCACCTATCAACCTGTGCATTTGGAGGTATACATAGGACATGACAAAACAATCTCTAGCGAGCTTCTCTCATTTAATCCTCTATATGTGCTACATGTAACTTCTGTTAGATGTGATAATTTCTCATCTTGTCTAATTGTTTATGATCGCACATCCATCTAAACATTCACATTTCGAAGACACTCATCTTGTGGATATTATTGGGACTTGGGGGCCCAATATTTGATCACATATGACATTGTTGATCTTACAATCGTTCTATAAAACTTGTCTTTCACTTTGGTAAGTATCCTCTTACCGTAGAACACTCTCGCAGCAGTTCTCTACTTCAACTATCCTATTTTAGTTCTAAATGATACATCTGATCTATGCGAATTTCCAATCTTGTCTAATCTGGTATGATTACACATCTATCCTTTTCTACGATACTTGTCTTGTGGATATGTTGGACCTTGAAGATCCAACATTAACACTATTGGACTTACAATTGTTTTATAGAATTTATCTTTCACTTTGGTAGATATTCTCTTATCGCAAAATACTCTCATAAAACTGCCCCTTAACCATCCTATTTTAATTCCATATGATACATTTCATCTACTATACCATTTTCCTGGAACATTACGACTAGGTATTGGAATTATCAACAATTAGGCACCACAATTCTATCTAATATCCCCTCACTTCACGTTTCTTAAGTTAACTAAACTTGCATGGAACATATGTCTTCTATTTATTCTAGAATTCTTATGCTCTAAACTTCTATTGTCCATGCAAAATCTTTGCTAATATGAGCTAATATTACTTTTTTTCACCCCATCTTTTTCTGATGTCTTTTAGAAATATACTCTATCTATGCTGTAAAAGATTGTTTTGGTTTTTTTTGGTTCTGTCACAAAATGGTGCCAATTTCCTTGAAATGAGAGCTCTATTACCTTTCAAAATATCATCCAAAAAGTTAATGCTTTTCTCTAACTGTGTTCACATATGTTCCCTGTTAACTTTTCTTAAATTTCTATTTAAAATGATAAATTTATACTTGCATGTACACACCTTTATCTAAATTTAATACAATTGGATATTGTTTGAACCTTAAAAATAAATAATTAAACTAAATAGTTGGATGTTTGATGTTTGCTTTCTAGATTTCTCAATAACTTTTTCTAATTATGAGATCTCATACTACATAGCATTCTCTGTTAACTGTTCTTAAATTTACATTTAAAATGATAAATTTTACTTGCATGTACGCACCTTTATCTAAATCTAATATAATTGGATATTGTTTGAACCTTAAAAGATAAATAATTAAATGAAGTTAGTTTGATGTTTGCTTTCTAGTAAAATTTTCTAATTATGAGATCTCATATTACATGGCATTCTTTTCTTTTTTTCTATTGGTATTTACGTTCTGAAGCGATTTCGAAAATGGGGTCTTATGTATCAAAGAGTAGTCAAACCACTGGTTGGCTGTTTTTTCTCTAATATATTCCAAAATTAGGTGTTAAACAGAAAGCCTCAAATCTTCTTCTAGCAAATACTAAACTAAAGATTTCAGCTGTTTTCTTATCCTCCGTGCTAGACCAAACTGGGATTGTTATCTGGGACAAAGGCAGCATAATTTTTAAGTGTATTACTAACTTTTACTCAGATAATCCATTTACTGATAAATTTTGTAGCATACATGGTTTGTTCAATGCAATATGCAAATAACATAGAAAAGTCTAAGGGACCTGCTTGGACTTTCAGCACAAAGCGTGACTGAAATGAACGCTTTACTGAACATAAGTGCATGCCAAAAAATTAAGTACCAAGTAATGCAGCAAAAACATAACAATGTACACTATCAACAATGTTATAGACTAAAGAATTGAAGAAAACTACGACTGAACATATGAAGTAAAACTCAAATTCAGCCATTGTATGTTTCTCATTCAAATGTGAAAATGCTGTTTTAAGTTCAAAGTGGTGATTAGTTTTCTCATCGGAGAAGGGTCAAAACTGTCCTTTTACTATTTGGTATAGAACATATATCCTCCATTAAAAGTTGGTATCAGAACTACCCTGCCGTGACCAATTTGGCTTGCTTATACACTCGACTCACATACTTAATTTTTGGATATTTTTAAAATTTAAATGTTTTTTTCGTCCAAATTACCCCTCTTTTTACTAGAGCCCCCTCCCCTCCCTCACTTTTACATCTGACCACATGCCCCTGATTTTGTTTTACTTTTTTATTTTTTTTCTTCTCTTTTATTTTCTTACTCTTTCTTTTTCATTTCTTTTCAACCTCCATCAGTGGCACACTCCATCAACACCACCCCTCAACCACTATAGCACCATTGCTCCACCACCCTTTTCTTTACTACTCCTCTCTCCCTACCTAATTTTCTTCTAAAATACTTCCTTTATCACCATTGCATGCCTCTCCTTTAGCTCTCTCTCTAGATTTTTACCCTCATCTTTATCTTCTACAACTTCTCCAACTTTAGCCATAGACGTTGTACCATCTTTTTCACCCCTCATTATTGTCGGAACACCGCCCTATCTCCTCCAATACCTCCTCTCCACCGTCACCCTTTCTTCATTGTTCCGCCACCCAAAAGCTCCCTCACCTCCAAAAAATCAACCATCATAGTTCACTACCAATTGAGATCATTGATCATAGTCCACTTCCAACCAAGAGGTTGTGAGTTCAAGTCTCCCCAAGAGCAAGGTGGGAAGTTCTTGGAGGGAAGGATGTCAGGGGTCTATTTGGAAACAACCTCTCTACCCCAGGGTAGGGGTAAGGTCTGCGCACACACTACCCTCCCCAGACCTCACTAAGTGAGATTATACTGGGTTGTTGTTGTTGTTGTTGTTGGTCTTTAGTAGAAACCATTGAAATACTATTATACTTCCAACCGACGAGCTTCACTACTTCCAAGGTTGAGATCCGACTGAAAAAAAAATTCCAAAGAAAATGCTCAATCATTTGCCATTGATGGAGATTGAAGAGAGAGGAAGAAGAAAGAAAAGAGGATGAAAGAGAAGAAAAAAAGAAATTAAAAAAAAAACAATTTGGTTCAAAGATGCTGAACTATGTGAGGAAGAAGAAGAGAAAAAAAGGTAAAATTTAAATAGGGGCTAGCGGTTGGGTGTAACCACTAGGGAGGGGAGGGGATCTCTTAAAAAGAGAGGGGACAAGTTATTAATTGGGACATGTGGCATTTTTTGAAATTTAAAATTACAAAAACTAAGTCTGCTAGTCGAAAAGGGTATAAGTGAGCCAAATTGGTCACGGCAGGGGTAGTTTTGATATCAACTTTTAATGGAGGGTATAATTGTTCTATATCAGATAATACAAGGACAGTTTTGATCCTTTTCCGGTTTTCTTTTCCCCTCTGAAAGATAGTCTGTGAGCATTGAGTTGCACATGTAAGTGCCTTGGTGCTTGTACTAAAGTTCTGCCTAAGCGAGCGAGACATAGCACTCAACCTGCACTATGTTTTGTCTAAGCGAGCGAGACATAGCTCTCAACCTGCACTATGCATAGTTTCATGACTTAACTGTCCTCAAGCGGGCATTTAGCAACATTTTTCCAATGTAACTGAGAGAGTACTACATTTCGGGATACCTTAGTGTGTCCCCCTTCGTAAAGCTATTGCCTAGAACATTGATCAGTTATTGCTTGTATGCACTAAAAATTGAAGGGAGTGGGATCTCTCTGTAATTGGCAGGCAGGAGACCTTACACATTTTTTCTATGTATGCTTTGTCAAAAAATGCAGTACACGGGGAATCGTTGCTCGGAGTTATTAGGGTGTGTTACAATATTGCTCTTAACAGGTATTGGCTTAATACTTTATCTGAAGGTGATTAAGCTTTAATTTCAATTGAAGCTAATAATGTCTCTGCTTTGTCTGTTTAGCAAAAGTCCAATAAACCAAGCAACATCAAAAGCCATGCTAACTCAGATGCTTAGCATTGTATTCAGACGGATGGAAAATGATCTGGTATGTGAATGAATCGTGAACTGAACCGGTTTTTTGTTTCTTCTTTGGGATGCTTTTTTTTTTGGGGGGGGGGGGGATGGGGAACCATGAATTTACTATATAGACCCTTAATAACTTCTTGCAATTCAGGTTTCTAGTTCATCTGGATCTGTTGCTCGCCAAGAAACTACTGATACTAATGGGTCAAACGTAAAGGTTGAGGAAGTGTCATGTAATGATCCGGAAAATGAAGAAATAACACAAGGGGAAGATGCAGCTAACATTATTCAGGCTAAAGATACATCTGTTGCATCAGTTGAGGAACTTCAAAGTTTCGTTGGTGGTGCTGATATTAAGGTGTTTTGCATACTATCTGAAACTTCATTCTTACTAACGCCATTACAGTATTGTCATGTAAAAGCTTATGATAAGTACCTATTATAATTTCTCATTGGAATGTAGGGTTTAGAGGCTGCTCTTGAGAAAGCCGTGCAGCTTGAAGATGGTGAAAAGGTCACAAGGTATGTATTCAGGGTTGAGGACATGATTCTTGTAAAGCAAACATGTTTTGCGGTGATGTTTAACTACATTTTACAAATTGTGTGACAATTTATAACTTTAACCAGAGGAATTGAGCTCGAAAGCATGAGTCCTGGACAGCATGATGCCTTACTTCTTTTCCGAACCCTTTGCAAGGTTTGCATGACTTGTCATTGATGCAAGGTAGTTAGGAAATCTGTGGACTTTGTTTTGATAGAAACGAGTTTGCAGATGGGCATAAAGGAAGACAATGATGAAGTTACTGTTAAGACACGCATTTTGTCCTTGGAGCTACTTCAGGTAAGCATTCTTTTACGGCCTGTTTGATTGTTGTTTCCTATCGTTTCCCAGTGTATTGTTTTATATTGTGTTTTATTGTGGTGTTTGAAATTATGTTTGGATAGGTTGTATTGTTTATAGTTGTTAATAACATTTTTCTTGCTTGGTTTGACTGTATTGCACTGTACAATAACTACTAAGTTTACTAAAATGCCCTTAATTACTGTAGATGTTGAACTTATCAACGATTGAAAACTAAAAAACTGATGATCTTTGTCAAGAAAGTAGCAAGGAGTATAACACGGAAAAGTTTTATTAATTATGTCTAAAGTTTTATACTATGCCCTATTTATATACAGTGATTACATAATACTAGGTATCTACTTCTCGATGTAGGATACTATATATTACTAACTATTTAACACTCCCCCTAAAGCCGGTGCATATAAATTATATGTACTGAGCTTGTTACAGATGTAACTAATACGAGAATTAGTAAGAGACTTAGTGAAAATATCTGCAAGCTGATCATTTGACTTCACAAACTTTGTAACAATACCTCCTGAGAGAATCTTTTCTCTGACAAGTGACAGTCGATCTCAATGTGTTTAGTCCTCTCATGGAACACAGGATTTGACGCAATATAAAGAGCAACTTGATTATCACACACCAGTTCCATCTTGCTGATTCCTCCGAACTTCAACTCCTTGAGCAACTGCTTGACCCAAACTAGCTCACACGTTGCCATAGCCATGGCCCGATATTTAGCTTCGGCGCTAGATCGAGCAACTACATTCTGTTTCTTGCTTTTCCAAGAGACCAAATTACCTCCTACTAGAACACAATATCTAGACGTAGAACGTCTATGAGAAGGTGATCCTGCCCAATCAGCATTTGTGTACCCAACAATCTGCTAGTGGCCTCGATCCTCGCATAGTAATCCTTTGCCTGGAGCTGACTTTATATACCGAAGAATGCGAACAACTGCATCCCAGTGACTATCACATGGAGAATCCATAAACTGACTTACACACTCACAGGAAAAGAAATGTCAGGTGTGAGGTAATTCAATTTGCCAACCAACCTCCTATATCTCGCAGGATCGCTAAGAGGCTCTCCCTGTGTTGGCAGAAGCTTAACATTTGGATCCATAGGAGTGTCAACAGGTCTGCATCCCATCATTCATGTCTTCTCAAGAATATCTAAGGCATACTTCCTCTGTGAAATAACAGTACCCGAGCTAGACTGATAGCCTGTTTGGCCAAGCTTCTTTTTGGCCAAAAGTGCTTTTTTTTTTTGGCCAAAAGCACTTTTGGCAAAAAATTGAGGTGTTTGGCCAAGCTTTTGGAAGGAAAAAAAGTGCTTTTGAGGAGAAGCAGAAGCAGTTTTGGAGAAGCAGAAAAAAGTAGCTTCTCTCCAAAAGCACTTTTTTGAGAAGCACTTTTGAAAAAAATATACTTAGAAGCAGTTTTTTAAAGCTTGGCTAAATACTAATTGCTGCTCAGAAGTGCTTTTCAAATTAATTAGCCAAACACAAACTACTTCTCACCAAAAGTACTTTTGAAAACAGCATTTTTGAAAAAAAGCACTTCTCAAAATAAGCTGATTTTTGCAGCTTGGCCAAACGGGCTATGAGCAACCACAATATCTAGAAAATACTTCAATCTGCCCAAATCCTTAGTCTGAAAGTGCTGAAAGAGATGCTGCTTCAGATTTGGTAATACCATCCTGATCATTGCCAGTAATAACAATATCATCAATATAAACCAGCAGCTAAATACATAAATTAGGAGCAGAATGCCGATAAAACACAGAGTGATCAGCTTCACTACAAGTTATGCCGAACTCCTGAATAAATGTGCTGAATTCAGTGTTATTAAAGGTGAAAAGCGCAATAAAAGCTCTAAGGCCTATTGGGCTTTAAGCGCAAAGCGCCAAACAAAGCGTAGGCTTTAATGAAGAAAGCCGCAATTGGAAAAAAAAACTACAAATATGTATGTGTAGTCCAAGACTAATATCTATAAACATGAATATTAAATATATGAACAAAGAAATTGAAGAAATTTACGATAAAGTGAAATATCAATTGTTTAGTGTTGACTTTTCAGGATTACACTTATTGGCTAGGAAAAATATGCCTTAGAGCCTTGATGATAGCACTAAAGCGCCCGTTGAGCAAGGCGAAGTGCTCAACCTATTTTGAGCCTCGCTTTAGGGCTTAAGCACGCCTTTGATAACGCTAGCTAAACTTACCAAACCAAGCTCGAGGAGACTGTGTCAAACCATAGAGGTGACCTGCAAAATCGGCATACAAGACCACTAGACTTCCCCTGAGCAACAAAACCAGACAGTTGCTCCATATAAACTTTTTCCTCAAGATCACCGTGGAGAAGAACATTCTTAATGTCTAACTTAAACCGAACAACATCCTTAGACAAAAAGAGGCGAACAAATGCTACTTTAGCCACGGGAGAGAAAGTGTCACTATTACCAAACCCAAATATCTGGGTGTATCCTTTTGCAACAAGATGAGCCTTAAGCCAATCAACCTGGCCATACGGGCCGACTTTGACTGCATAAACCCAACGACAACCAATAATAGACTTACCTGAAGGAAGAAGAACAAGCTCCCAATTGCCACTTGCATGTAAAGCAGACATCTTATCAACCATAGCCTGTCGCCATCCTGGATGAGATAGTACCTCACCAGTAGACTTAGGCATGGAAACAATGGACAAAGATGATACAAAATCATAATAAGGTGATGACTGGCGATGGTAACTTAAAACGACATAATGGGGATTAGGATTAAGTGTGGATCGTACACCTTTTCGAAGTGCAATTGGTGGACTAGGATGAGACAAGTCCGCAGTAGGTGCAGAATTTGATGCAGGACGTGAATCATCTAGGCCTGATGCTAGACGTAGATGACGATGATAAGTCAAGAGTGATGGCCTTGTGGCTGGGGATGTAGGAGGAGATTGTGAATACATAATATTCGACAAAAGTGATTTATTACCCGAGATATGATCAGAAGCTCTTGAGTCCATGACCTACGGTCCAAGAGTACTAGACTGAGAAACACAAGCAAAAGAATTATCAGCAACAGGAGTATCACTCTAAGCAACTGAGGCTACTTGTGGAGTTGTTTGCTTACTGGGTCAATACTGAAGGATTTCATTATATTCCCCTCCAGATAAAGAAAATCCCTGATTACCTATAGTCTCGGTCTGAGCAACATGAGCGTTTCTAGGTGGTTGACCATGTAAAGAATAACACTTTTCACGAGTGTGTTCAAGTTTATTACAATAAGAACACTTGGGTCGAGATCTCCCAAAACAACCTCCTCCTCGTCGATTCTCCATAGCCTGAGATGTTCGATTTTCCATTGTCTGAGATGCGAGAATAGAAGAATCAACAGTTGGTGGTGAGACCATTGTGTGACTAGGTGGCGCAACAAGACGAAGCAATCGAGAGAATAGTTCATCAACTGTAGGGACCGAAAGACTAGCCAAAATTTGGTCTCTCACCGAGTCAAGGTTATTAGGCAGTCCAGCAAGTGTAAGAACTAGAAACATTTCTGTGATTGCTTTTGTTGTTTTTCAGTACTAGCAGTGACTGATATCAACTTCTCAAATTCCTCCATAACTACCTGCACCTGTCCCAGTAGGTAGACATATCCAACTCCTGTTTCTTTAAGTTTGTCATTCGAAATATCACATCATAAAAACGAGATGTCATTAGTGTATGAAGTATGAGCCTTCTCCCAAACTGAATAACATGTCTGGAATGGACGAAACAAAGGCGTTATCTTGGAATTAATCGATTACGACAACAAACTACATAATTGAGCATCAAATTTCTCCCGGAGTGCTTTGGCTTTTTCATTTCCATCACTAGTCTTCTTGGTTAGGTGATCTTGAACACCTTGACCCTTGCACCATAACTCAACAGAAGAAGCCCAGTCTAAGTGGTTTGAACTTCCCATTAAGGGTTCCGAAGTAATCATCAAACTTGAATTTCTAGAACCCGTGCTTTTAGAACCAAAAACATCAAGTCCCAAAGACATTGTTGGACCAAATAGCACAGACAATGAAGAACAATAAAAAGCTCATAGGAACAGTGAAGAAAAAACACTCTCTCGTCGAAAACTGAATCGTCGTCAGAATCTGCAAATAGTCGCGGCAAATACAAAAAGTTGTCGGAATTTGGTGTAACTTGGACTGGTAGGCTCGGAATCACCTCGCGAGCCAACTGTCCCAAAGGAGTTTCGCCAAAAACTGGCTGGAAAAGGGCTCACGTGCCAACGCGTGTGACAGACGCGTTGCTGGCGCCAGAGGTTCTGGCGCGTGGCAGGTCTTCTGCCGGTATGGTTTCTTCGGCTTTGGTCCCCGGAGCCTTCCAAGCATGTTGGTGGTGTTGGTTTTAGCACGACACTCACCAAAAGGAAGTGACACGATCAGATCGGGAAAAAGTCGCCGAAAGTTGATGCACAACGACTGTCCGACCTTTCCGGAGTTTCTCAAGGGTGCTCTGATACCATGTGAGAAGTATAACACGGAAAAGTTTTATTAATTATGTCTAAAGTGTTGTATAATGCACTATTTATATACAATGATTACATAATAATAGGTTTCTACTTCCCAATGTGGGACACTATACATTACTAACTATTTAACACTCCCCTATAGCTCATTTCAACCTCGATGGGCATATCATGATTTTCGATCACATTTCATGTTGGGTATACAAGATTTAAGTTAACGTGCAATTTTGTTCTGAAAAAATGAAAAAAATGAAAAATTGAGTTTGCAAACTCATTTTTTGAAATCGTCAGAACAGACATTGCCTAAAAACTTGTAAAAACAGCATTTGCAATCTAAAGCTCACTGGAGATAGACCAGAAATAACTAGTCAACTTACTGTAGTTATGTCACCACTAACACTAGAAACATTAAGAAAATATTAATTATTTAACGCAACCGGTTGTTGGAATGTTAAAGTTTCTTTCAGTCTCTCTTTTGTGTTTCTACTTTCTATTATTAGCTACACAAAACCAAAGCTAGAGTGATAGATTGGGCTTTCCATTTTTCATAACCAATTCAAGGCTAGCAAATCCAAGTCCCTAAAAGAAAATCAGAAAAGCTGCAGTTGTCCATTCTGAAGCGAACCAGAGCAGTAAGGCGATGAACTCCAAACTGCACAACATGAGAAGTTAAGGCTTGAAGTTGTAAAATGAAAGCGGTTTAACACAATTGCTATCTCGTTTGAAGCTGGGAATATGTTAGTTCGTAGTCCAAAATATAAAAAGGAAAAAAGAAAAACATTCTCATATATTCAGTTCTTTGATCTACGTAGGAAACTAGGAGTTGGTGGTTGACTTATCCGAAAAAGTTTCAGAGAATATAACTAGGATTTGCTGTAAATTCGCCAAATACTTTTTCCATTTTTAAAATCAAGTATCACTGGAAAGGCTGTCGAATTGGTTTAATTTGGATCCGATGTTATTGGCGACCTTCAAAATGCTTTTCTAGCCCTAAGTATGTTTTACTGGATATCTTTTTAAAGCGTTTTTCTTGTATAAATGTTGGCATCTTCTGTTCCATCTTGTTGTCTATTTCTTCATCACCGGGATCTGTTCCAGTGTAAATCTTAACATCATACCCTTGACCTCTTAGGTGCAATTGACAGGAATCCTCGTCTTCCACTAAATATTTTTGCATAATCTAATTTGCAGGGTCTTTTGGAGGGAGTTAGTGACTCTTTCACAAAAAACTTTCAGTTTATGGACTCCGTCAAGGCTTATCTTTCATATGTTTTACTAAGAGCATCAGTTTCACAATCACCTACCATCTTCCAGGTTAGCCATTTTGCTTTCTGAAACTATGCGCCCATGCTTTTAATGTCTTTTTTCTTTCGAAACTCTTCGATGTTTAAATTACTAATAGTTGTGCACATAATTTGACAGTATGCTACAGGAATTTTCTCGGTCCTTTTGTTGCGATTCAGGGAATGTCTCAAGGTATGCTGTGTATGCACTTCCTATTGAAGATTGAGGTATATATTTCAAAATTTTGAGAGGTTTGCAAATTATAAAATTTATTTTCAGGGTGAAATTGGTATTTTCTTTCCCTTAATTGTCCTACGTCCACTGGATGGCACAGATCTGAATGCGAAAATGAGTGTTCCACGGTATGATTTTTGTTTAAATGAGAATAGTTTCTAATTACATAACTGTTATACTTGATTTGTTAACCTCATTGTGCCTTTTACTTTTTCCAATAGATATATTTACACCAAACTATGCACGGGATACTCAGTATTCTCAGTTTTCATGTTGTTTATGACAGTGGCGTACCCAGACTTTTATGCAAGCCGGTTCAGACATATATATTGAAGTTCTCAAAAATAATCGACAACAAAAGTGACACTTAATTAACAAACAAACATGTTTACCTAGTGCTTTTTATTGTGGTTCGTAACAAAACCCTAAAAGAAAATTTGCCCAAAGCTCTTTATTTCGTTTTCAAGCTACACTGTTTTTCCAAAAAAAGAAAAAAAGAAGAAAAAGAACACTATATATATAAATAGAACCATTTACCTTTACAATTTAACATTTTGTTGAACTTTAGAAAATTTTACTCTAACAAACATCTGTTTGATGATATTAAAAATACTAAAGTCTACTTATTTATTAATTTTAATTTAATTTGCACTAACACTTAACAAAAAAAAAACAATAGAAGAGCTAAGCAAAATTAAAAAATTCATATAGAAATTCCAAAATGGAACGACACTAAGTAAACAGTAAAAGATAGAAAAGAAGAAGTGCAAGGACAAAAACTGTCAGATAAGCTGTCCAACATTTTGAGAAAGAGAGAAAGAAACCAAAAACAATTGTAGCTTGGATTCGAACCCGCGACCATCACAAAGTTTGAACCCGCTTGGACCATCCGATCAAAGCACAACTTTGTTTAAGTGGTTCAACCGCTTTAATCTTATACAGATGTTTTTCTTTGAAAAATAATTTTCACATAAAAATAGTAAAAAATATTTACGAAGTGGGTTCAGTTGAACCCGCTTCAACCAATGTGGGTCCGCCCTTGGTTTATGACCTTTATACATTTGAAGGACAACACAATGATGTTGCTAAACTTGACTGACAACACTAAAGTAGAAAAAATATATTCAGAGATGTAATAGTTCAACTTACCATCCAATCTCCCATAGCAGCTTGGATGTACACTAAAGGTTCTCGTCTCGAAAGGAGCTTGACATTAGGGTCCATAGGTGAGTCAATTGACAGATGCTCAATCATGTTGGTTTCCTTTATGATGTCCAGAGCATATTTCTCTTATGAGATGAGCATACCAGATTTACCGATATGTCCAAAAAGTATTTAGTTGTTCCAAGGTCTTTGATCTGGAAGTGAGTAAAGTGCCTTGGTATCTCAAACTTTCTTGGTCATCTCCTGTAATAATTCTCATGTACACAAGCAACAACTTACGGAAACTGACCTTGTGTAGAGCGCTGATATAAAATGGTCTGATCCAAACTGCTGAACCACAGAATTGAAATGTCCAACCTAAGCTAGTAAGGACTCTTTCAGATTATGGAGTGACCGTTGCCTTCACATACTAGACCTTTCTTTCCTTAGGCACAAAGTTAGATGGTTGCTCCATATAGACCTCTTCATTAAATGTTACCTTGGAGAAATACATTCTTGATATCATACCAGTAGAGATGCCAAATGTAGTTGCTGGCTTTGCGTGCTACCACGTGGATAGTTTGGAGGGAGCCGGACAGGAGCCTTTGACCGAGTGGAGAACTCCCTTCACCTTTGTTTGATGTATATTTGTGCTCACAGGATGCATGCACCAGTGTAGATGAGCTGATATGTTTATATGGATAAACTGAATTCTGATTGTTTGGTAACAAATTAATTTCTGATTGTCTGATTATCATCTTTATCGGGGAATCTATTATCTTTTGCTATTGATTAAGCTTATTAAAATTGCAAAGAAGCTGACCATGTGTTATGTCTACTAAGAAAGATCACATGATCTAAAATCTTCAAATAAGCAGAAAATATGGAAATGATATCTTGTGGTGCAGTAGATAATGGAGAAGATTCTTAATGGCAAAGAAGGAAGGATAAATACCAAAAGCATTATATTTCCCATGTGAATCAACACAGCATGGGAAAATGAATCTACAAAAGGCTGTCTCGTTTCGTCTGAGCCATGAGGCATAAAGTAACTAGAGAAAACTCTTTAGAGACCCATACTTACAAATATAGTTGAACTTCCTCAAATATTCTGAGTTAAAAAGATTGCTAAATTTACACTTTTGACTTGTCAAAATTTTTTAAAAAGAAAACTTAAGTGCCAACTCTAAACACTGTAGTATGACTATAACTGCTTAATTGCTACTAATAATCACTTCAACTTATCAAAAACAGAAAAAACCTAAGCCCTAACTCGAAACAATGATAAAACATATAAACGTTAAAAAACAATATAAAACCTTGAAATCCCAACCTAAATATACAGGTTGAATCAGACCTCTAAATTTCTACTTCTATACCGCAAACCTAATGTAGCCCGCTTATATGATGTGTCTTTTTTTTTTTTTCTTTTACTTGTTTGAATGGAAAGTGTACACATTATCTTGGATAAGATATCAGTCACAGGCTAGTTTTTTCACAAATCTCGAATATTAACTTTTTGTACAAGTATGGCATTCGGGGTGTAATCATGATTATAAAAGTTATATTTGATGGCACCACACCAGCATTAGATTGTTTAAAGCTGTTCAAATTAATGTCTTTTGTTTAGCACCCAGGAAAATAGTCTTGTGCTATTATTAAACAAAGTAGATAGATGGATTACCTTGTTCTTGTGTTAATAACCACATGCATGCAAACTAGTACAACAACATTACAGTCTTTGTCGTAACTGTTTTTACAGGATGCTAGAGAAAGTTTGCAAGAATCCTCAGATGCTTGTTGACCTTTATGTGAACTATGATTGTGATCTCCAAGCACCTAATTTGTTTGAACGAATGGTCTCTCTCTCTCTCTCTCTCTCTCTCTCTATTTCTGTCTCTGAAAGAGGTTGGCTTTGCTATGTCTTTGTTTTGTAACAACTGTATGACCTAAATATCCTCATGTGTTTCTGTTATAGGTTACCACATTATCTAAAATTGCACAAGGAACACAAAATACTGAGCCAAGTTCAGTTGCTACATCCCAGATAGCATCAATCAAAGCATCTTCTCTTCAGGCATCTCTTTATAATACCTTCTTCTTGAGTTATCGGTGGAATTTCAATATTATACTTAACCCTTACACTTTCGTTTCTGATCTCGTCCTTTACAGTGTCTTGTAAATGTGCTAAAATCTCTTGTCGACTGGGAGAAGTGTTGGACAGAGTCAGAAAGGCTGCACAACAGGAATCAGTCTTCTGAAGAAGAAACTTCAAAAGGAGACCCTGATAAGATGAGAGACGTGGATGATTTGCCTAGTAACTTTGAGAAATTGAAGGCCCACAAATCTACTGTTGAAGCAGCTATATCTGAAGTATGTCTTTTTGGCCAATTCTCACCGAAAGTTATCAGCTTTTGAGGCTGCTGTTTTACTATCTATTTGGATAAAGTATCTATTTTGCTGCGTTTTGCATACTGGTATGTGCTTGGGCTGGACTATTAGTGTTTGTTTCTTCGAAATAATGCAGTTCAATCGAAAACCCACTAAGGGAATTGAACATCTAATATCAAATGGGCTGGTTGAAAACTCACCTACTTCAGTTGCTCAATTTCTCAGAAGTACTCCTAGCTTGGACAAGGTAAAGTACCATCTATGTCCTTTGTGTTCCCGTTTTGCCTTTTAATTGACTTGAATAGAAATTCTAACTATACTGGAGTTTCAGGCTATGATTGGTGACTACTTGGGCCAGCATGAGGAGTTTCCTGTTGCTGTCATGCATGCTTATGTTGACTCAATGAATTTTTCTGGAATGAAATTTGATTTGGCAATTCGTGAGTTTCTTAAAGGGTTTCGGCTTCCAGGGGAAGCTCAGAAGATAGATCGCATTATGGAAAAGTTTGCAGAGCGGTAAGGCATTTATTTGAAGTTCCCAATATCATTAAGATGTTGTCCTTTTGTGAATACATTATGCACATGTTTGCCGAGCAATGGGAATTTGTACCTGTTTTTCATTCTTTGAGATATTGTCCTTCTGTGATATACTTTTGAAAGATGAGTAACCACTAACAAGATAAGACTGCAGAGGATAAACAAAAAAACAAAGTAATTGAGAGTCTTTCAACATGATTGATCTCTTCGCCAGCTCATACTTTTTGTCTAGAGAAATAGTGGATCTCCTTCTGCATCATGTCTGAGTCCTCAAATAAACTGATCTACGGAGTTCTGCCTAGTGCAGTAAACAAGTAACAAAGCTTGTCATTTATCAAAAGAAAAAACTTTTCTAGAAACGTTGATGTTGTGGTTGTCCTTTGTGGCATAGGATTAGAGATTAGAACTATTTTTGTGGACAAACATGTATCTGAATTTATGTCATGTTGAGTAGCAAAAAATTGGAGAAAAATAAGTGCCAATGATCAAAGCTGTTCATTCTAGATGAGGACTTGAAACTGGTATATACTTAGCCACTTGGTTTCTGCAAAAGGTGTTTCTGAAACACGTGATGGATTAGTTACTTGCTCTGGTAATCCATATCTATCACTCATGACAATGTCTATTGACAGTTACTGTGCAGATAATCCTGGTCTATTCAAGAATGCAGACACAGCGTATGTTCTAGCATATGCAGTTATAATGCTGAATACTGATGCTCACAACCCGATGGTCTGGCCAAAAATGTCAAAGGATGATTTTGTACGTATGAATGCCACTGATGAAGCAGAAGATTGTGCTCCAAAGGAACTTTTGGAGGAGATCTATGATTCAATTGTTAAAGAGGAGATAAAGATGAAAGATGATCCTACTGGCCTCGCGAAAAGTAGCAAGCAGAAGCCTGAATCTGAGGAGAGAGGACGCCTTGTCAATATTCTCAATCTTGCACTGCCTAGAAGCAGATCTTCAATTGACCCAAAATCCGAAAGCGAGGCTATCATCAAGCAAACACAGGCTATTTTCCGAAATCAAGCAGGAAAAAGAGGAGTCTTTTATACTTCACATAATATCAAACTTGTACGTCCAATGATTGAAGCTCTAGGGTGGCCGCTGCTCGCCACTTTAGCTGTTCTTATGGAGGAAGGAGATAATAAAGCACGTGTTGGTGTTTGCATGGAAGGATTTAAAACCGGAATACACATCACACATGTTCTTGGAATGGACACCATGCGATACGCATTTTTGACGACTCTTCTTAGGTAATCTTTGGCCGTGTCTGTTAATTTCACTCTTTCAGTGTAATAAAGAGTTATAATCAAGGCTGCTTGGACCAAGTTAGTATTTAATTCCCAAAGTTAGCTTTTTTGTCTTCTAGATTCTGGGCAGGGTCAGGTGGAGTGGATTTGGTGATGGAGGAGGATAAAATTTATGCTTTCCAGATTAGATATTGAAACAGCTTTTGCACTTTCATTGCAGACTTAATCTTTTACATGTACCAAGGGATATGAAAAGTAAAAATGTGGAAGCACTACGGACTCTGTTGACTATATGTGATTCAGATGCTGAAGCTTTGCAAGATACATGGATTGCGGTGCTTGAGTGCATTTCCCGGCTTGAGTTTATAGTAACTAATCCTTCAATGGCAGCAACAGTTATGCAAGGATCTAACCAAATTTCCAGAGATGCTCTGCTTCAATCTCTTAGAGACTTGACTGGAAAACCTACTGAGCAAGTGTTTGTGAATAGTGTTAAACTGCCCAGTGAATCAGTGGTTGAATTTTTCAGTGGTTTGTGTAAAGTCTCAGCTGAGGAATTAAGACAATATCCTGCACGTGTTTTCAGCTTGCAAAAACTTGTTGAGATCAGCTATTACAACATGGCTCGCATACGAATGGTAATAGCTCCACCCATTTAAGTGCTAGTAGTGTTGGGTAAATTTTTGACATTGACATGACAGGTGATTTGGTTGTACTATTTAGTTATCCATCTCTTTACCTCTTGTTGCCTAGTGCTACTCAACGCTAATGACAAATAATGCTTAGTTCAGTTCTGGATTGTGGCTCAACGGATGATTATATTAAAACTTAAATGTATTAGAAATATGTAATTTATTGTGCTTGTGGAATTATTCTCTTTGCCCTTGATTTACTTAGGGGACACTAACAAAATCAACAATTTGTTATACTCATCAATGTATAGTTCTAATCTATTCTTTTTCATATCTTCTTATTTCAAATGAATATATATTTGAATTTTATGACGATTGTACGTGTCTTTGGTTGTTTTATTCTGCAGGAGTGTAATATATTTGTGTTACTTATCAGAAAAAGAGTGCAATATATTTATATTAGTGCCAAAGTGGAGCTCACTCGAATGTATGGCTATCAATGCATTTCAATCTTTTTTTAACACGTTAGAAAGTGAAAATTGGACCAATTTTACTCTTCTGCTATGCACTTCTTTATATATTTTGCAGAGACAACAGGAACATGAAACAACTAGCTTGGAATCCACTTGAAATGGAAGCAATTATTTTGATAAAAGGAATAATGTTGTAAACTAAAAATGATGGACGGGAACATTCTTAATAAGCATTAATTTATTTGAATAGAAAGTTATATCTTTTGATAGCAATGGTGTCCACACCGACTTGCTTGCACTTCGACTATTCCATATGGTCCTTGCTACCTTCCACCAGCAAAGCTATTTGGTATACATTTGCTTTTCTGAATATTAGTTGATTTATTTGATTGCGTAAAGAACCTTATGAGTTATGAGCAAAAGTGGGTGTGTTTCCACCTCTAATAGCCAATTGGATGATTAGTATTAATAATTCTTTGAAGTTCATTTAGCTATGGAGCTGCATCTCTTGTGGCACAATAGGAATCAGCTTAATATTGATAACTAGATGGTGCATACTTTTGTAAGTGCCAGTGAATTAATTCATTGATGATAACCGCCTCGCATCTCCCTAATAGGTTGTCTATAATGACTTTCCAGGTTTGGGCAAGAATATGGTCTGTTCTGGCTACTCATTTTATTTTTGCTGGGAGCCATCCTGAAGAAAAAGTTGCTATGTATGCCATAGATTCTCTTCGGCAACTTGGTATGAAGTATTTGGAGCGCGCTGAACTTGCCAATTTTACCTTCCAGAATGATATTTTAAAACCGTTTGTCGTTCTTATGAGAAGCAGTCGAAGTGAAACTATAAGGAGACTCATTGTGGATTGCATTGTGCAAGTATGTGTGCTTCATTTCTTTTTCCTTAGTTTCTTGGCTTACTTTTGTTTGAAAATATACTAATTCCTACTTGGTAGCAGATGATAAAGTCAAAGGTAGGAAGTATTAAGTCTGGTTGGCGAAGTGTGTTCATGATATTCACAGCTGCTGCAGATGATGATCTAGAGCCAATTGTTGAAAGTGCTTTTGAGAATGTTGAGCAGGGTATGGATCGGTTCATTCTATTTTAAAATTTCTTCTGTATGCTTCTCACTTTTCAGATTCCATTATGGAAGATTTCGTTGTAGTCTGAACATTGAAATAATCTTGCAGTTATATTGGAGCACTTTGATCAAGTAGTTGGAGATTGCTTCATGGACTGTGTCAATTGCTTGATCAGATTTGCAAACAACAAGACCTCTCACAGAATCAGCTTGAAAGCAATTGCACTACTTCGCATTTGTGAGGATCGTCTTGCAGAGGTTTGTCATCTGGGCTTCCACCTACTTGTCGATTCCATTTTCTTTGTTATTTGGTCTTCAATTTATTGTTATAAGTATGTAAATATGGCTTATGACAGCTGATTTTCCGCGTAACGGGACCTAAGATAATTGTGAAAATTAACCTTAAATTTTAAAATGTTGTAAGAATCACTAAAATGGAGTATCTCAGAAAGTCTATCTATTTTAAAATGAATAAAATATATCTAATTATGATAAATGGGATACGTGCGATATTTTTGATAACTCTTTTCAGGTGTAATATGTAGATATCTTCTCTTATTTTAGATAACCATCTACATGCTTGCGATTTAACGCTCAGTTGAGTTTTCAATGCTCTGTTATTCCCTATAGAAGTTGCATAAGTTTATGCTGATCTTACTCGGTGTGGAAATGAATTTCAGGGCCTTATACCCGGTGGTGCTTTGAAGCCCGTTGACACCAGTGAAGATGTGACTTACGATGTCACAGAGCATTTTTGGTTCCCAATGCTGGCTGGTCTATCTGATCTGACCTCTGATCCTAGACCAGAGGTCAGAAACTGTGCACTTGAGGTTCTATTCGATTTGCTGAACGAGAGAGGTGGCAAATTTTCATCCACATTTTGGGAGAACATTTTCCACCGCGTGCTATTTCCCATTTTTGATCATGTAAGACATGCTGGAAAAGAGAATCTGAGCTCTACTGATGAATGGCCGCGTGAAAGTAGCATTCATTCACTCCAACTGCTGTGCAACCTGTTCAACACTTTTTACAAGGTATGATGATTGGTTGCCAAGGAATGGGTATATTACTATCATGTTTATTAGCTGCAACTTCTGAAGGCCTATGTTGTGCGGACTCTCCAAAATTCTGCCGCAATCCTCCAAAAGTGCACTACTTTTGGAGGAACCTTCATGCATCCGGCGACATTTTCGGAGAGTCCGAGAAACATAGCTGAAGGCTAGATTATCCTAAATTGTTACATATAAAGTGGTCAAGTCCAATATCTGACCGTCTAAATGAGTAATTATTTGCGAAATGACTTGGGTATGTGTTACTGAAATGTATGATTGGCATCTTCTAACTCGTTTCTTATCTCCCAGATCGTACTATGCGGGGGTGTTTCCCCTGTTATGTCTGTGTTGTCTCTTCCAAGTATGCTTTAGCATTTGCTTGATATCTAATACCTTTCGACTATTGTAACCATGCACTTGCATCATATCCTTTGGCCAACGTTCTCCAATTTAGATGTTTGCTTCATTGTGTAATCAAGTATTTGTATCAATTGATAAGCATGTTGCCCGATTAACTGACATCTAGCTTAGTTACATTTGCAACTTTACTAGGCTTTACCGGTGTGCCAATTGATCTATAAAACAAAACTAATGTGTCAATCCAAGTACTTTGTACCCATTTGGTGGACCTCAACCTTTGCGAACATAGATTGCTTGTAAACTCGGCCTTCTTATGCCCCTTTCCTAGGGAAATGTTGTCTTTAATTTTGTGCGCCATATGTAGCTTACCTTAAGTTGCTTACTTATTGAAGTATTGGTCGAAGATGCTTAAGTTTCTGATCAAAGGAAACAACATAATTTAATTTTGTACATCTGCTACAATTTCCTGCCATCCATATAGAATATCATGGATTGCTTTAGAATAGTATTAGGAGAACTGTTGAAGATGAATTTGAACAAGAAAAGGTTAAGCTTTTCTCTTTTGTTGACCACGATAAATAGTGCCATGAGCTGTAACTTGGAAAGAAAGGAGTGCTACTTGCGCAATGACTACTAATGAATTATTCATGCTACTACAGCCAAATTCACCTTCTCTCAAGATCAATTTTGTGCTAGCAGCATGTTCCATTTGTGATGCTTTTGCTTAACTCCAAAAAGCTACTAATTCGCTTTTGATCATTTCAGTTTCTTCAAGCTTACTTCGCTCTTGTTGTTAGAAAAAAACAAAAAGCTTACTTCTCTCTCGTAATTGCTTGAGAAAGTTAGAATGTCTAGGGACATACATGTTCCTATTTGACTTAGGCAAATTTGCGGTCTCACTACGTACGGATATTCACCTTCAATTATAAATGGCATGTGCATAGTTGGACTTTAATGGAGGAGGTTCCACTTCGTTGGTTTTTACGGTTTATAAAGAATCATTTGCTTTTTATCAAACACAAGTTTCTATTGCACTTCCCGTCAAACTCAAGGTGGTCTAACAACTTCAGTTTGCAAATAAAAACTAGAAATTCAAGTTGAGTATGTTGGAAAAAATTACTGTTGAAGGAACAGTAGTTTGGATAGTATTATTGAAATAGTATTGCCAGAACAAAATTGACTTGGTGCTGCCATAAGACTAAGCGGTGGCGCTACCATAAAATCATGAGATATGACCAAACTTGAAGACATGTATGATGATATCATGCTAGCTTGGCCATGATAGTTTCTTTTCTGCACAAGGACACGACACTAATGGGGATGAAGTGGTTGTTGTTTCAAAAGGTCAGCTGACGTGGGCTTCTAACTGGAACAATGTAGACTACTGACTTGACCTGTCAACTGACTTATATTGCTAATGTGATATGTTGGTTGACATAGTTTCATAACTAGACAAATGTGTAGTATTGGTTTGTGGGTCAAATGAGGTGGAAGGATAGCATTAGCCCTTGACAATTCATGTTGCATGAGGCACGTAGAATAAACCACGGAAAAAGATGTTGGAAAACATGGTAGGAAATGGACCAGAATAGTAATGTTATATAAAGAGAGAAAAACTTTGGTTGGGCGACGATGTAAAGCCTCCTCCAGTAAGCGAACGTTAATTGGGTCTCTACAAAGATCATTGAAACTTTGATACCATGTGAAAAGCAAAGAGAGGAGAGAAAATCTCTGCATGCAAGAGAGCTCCTTATACAGAAGTTGAGTTACATGAATATGGAAAGTTTCCTAGTTTGTTGGAAATTTCACTTATTAGACATGATCATTAGGAATATTTGAATATTGTAGTGGTTCTCTTGAATCATAGCACTAATAAGGACGTTGATGGAACTGCTAGCAGCCACAACTTGGGACAAACTCAACTAAAGCGAACCAATTTTCAGCCACTTACTAGAAGTGGGGTGGTTCCCAGATATACCAAACTGGATTTTCCTACTTTTGATGGTTCTACAGATTCGTTAATTTGGCTACATCGATGCGAGAAGTTTTTCTCTAATCAGCATATACGTGAGGAAGACAAGATGGGATTAGCTACATTCCATATGCTAGGTAAGGCACAATTATGGTACCATCATCTAGAGTTTGAGAATCCTTCCATGAGTTGGGTAGAATTGAAGGATTGTTGCACTCTCTGTTTCGGACCACCCGCCCGAAGCAATCCCCTGGGAGAGCTGTCAACTTGAAACAAACAGACTCAGTTGAGGAATACTGACGACTGTTCCAGGAACGCTTGGCACTAGCAAGCAAGGATGTTCGCATTGATCAACAAGTAAGCTTGTTCACTGTTGGGTTGGCTGATTACATCCGGCTAGATGTGGAACTACAGGACCCACAAGATTTGGCTCATGCTATGAATTTAGCTAGGGCATTTGAAAAGAAACAAATAATGTTGAAGGAAGTAACGACACGAAAAAGGGGCTTGGCAGAGCAATAAGAACAATTTTTCTCCCAACATAGAAACTTCTGTACCTCCTTTCAACGGGCAGCATTGCATTAGGGGGAAATAAAGAAGCAAAATCAGTAAGTTCATCAATCCCTTTCATAAAAATATTATCCAGAGCAAAAATGGCAAAACGAAGGGCAAAGGGCTTATGTTATAATTGTGACGACCCTTACACAGTTGGGCATAAATATAAGAAACTTTTTTGGCTGGAGTTGGCGGATTCTGGAAGCTACCGCTGAAGTTGAGTCCGAACCTGCTATTTCTTTGCATGCCATTATAGGTAAAAAAAGTGCAGAAACCATGCAAGCAAGGGCTGTTATACGAGAGCAATCACTACTGGGTTTGGTAGATTCTGGAAGTACACTTAACTTCATCAGTTTAACATCTACCCAACTCTTAAACATACATCCTCAATTTCAGTCAAGTGTTACTGTTTCAGTTGCTAATGATGATAAGGTTCAAAGCAAAGGAATGTGCCAAACAGTATCATTTTCCATTGATACTGCTTTTATTGTTGACTTCATTATCATTCCTTTGCCTGACATTGATATGGTGCTAGGTGTTAAACGGTTATGAACCTTGGGGCCAATCCTTTGGGACTTCGCTACACTCACCATGAGTTTTGTTTTTAAATGTCGATCAAATTGTCTTGTGAGACCCGCCTTGCACCATTTATCAACTCGATTTAATTCAAGATTTAGGCAAGTTTTGCTACAAATTAGAGGAATTGTTTGCTGAATTATTTCACGAACCTCCAGGGGTGCCCCCTTTATGAAATTGTGATCACTGAATCTCTTTGGACCTAGAACTGGACCAGTGGTTGTGTGACCCTATAGTTATCCACATTTGCAGAAGGATGAGATTGAAAGACAATGCACATAGATGTTACAACAAGGGATCGTTTGGCGTATTAGATCACCGTTTTCATCACCAGTTTTACTAGTCAAGAAGCATGATGGTACTTGGTGATTTTGTGTTGATTATCAGGAGCTTAATGACAAAACTATCAAGGAGAAGTTCCCTATTCCTGTGGTGGAGGAACTATTAGAGGAATTATATGGATCCAAGTACTTCATAAAGCTGGATCTAAAATCTGGTTATCATCAGGTTCGCATGAATCCACCAGATATTGATAAATCAGCTTTTCACACATATCATGGGCATTTTGAATTTCGTCTTGCCTCTTGGATTGTCCAATGCTTCTTCAAGGTTCCAAGCACTCATGAACCGATGAACGATGTCTTCAATGTACGCCTATGTAAGTTTGTGTTGGTTTTCTTCGACGATATTTTAATCTATAGCAAGACATGGGAGGATCATTTGTATCATTTGCGTGTGGTTTTTGACATGTTACGTGCCCATCGTCTCTATATGAAACAATCAAAGTGCTCCTTTGGTGATACCCAAGTAGCATATCTTGGTCATGTGATTTCTGCGACAGGTGTGTCTCAGTAGATGTAAACAAAATACAAGCACTTACAGACTAGCCTCAACCATAGTCAATTACTTCTTTGAGGGGATTTTTGGGTTTAACTGGATACCAACGCCGATTTATAAGGGATTATGCGTTATTGGCAGCATTATTGACATGCATCTTAAACGAAACTCTTTCCACTGGAGTGACAAGGCACTGACTCCTTGTACCGAATTAAAAAAGCACTTGTTTCTGCCCTGGTATTGCAATTGCTGAATTTTGAGGAATAATATCCTTCTGGTGGAGGTATTAGGGATGTTCTTCAACAAAACAACCATCCAATTGCTTTTTTCAACCGACAGTTGGTGGAGCGCCACCACAAATTTAGTGGCCTACGAGCGAGAATTGATTGGGTTAGCCACGACTGTACAACATTGGCATCCATACCTTTGGGGGAGAGCCTTTTTTATTCATATTGACCGCTATAGTCTGAAGTATTTGCTTGAACAACGGATTGACACTTCCTCCCAGCAATATTGGATTACGAAACTTAGGGGCTTCGAATTTTGTTTGGAATACCATGCTGGCCATTTGACCAAGGCTGTTGAGGGGAGGTTTTGTATGCCATCAACCAACCTCGCTCCTTGTTATTAGATGCTATTCGCGAGGAAGTTAAAAAATAATGAATCATTACAAAAATTATGTTCCCAAATTGTAGCTGTTGAGTCCCACATCGACAATTAAGGGACGAGTGGTCTCCTTATATGGACTTGGGCAATCATCACCTCTTGAGCTAGCTTTTGGGGTTAAGTTAGGCCCAAGGTCCATTTAACAATAGCAAAGGAGATGGACAATGTTTGGGTTCGTTCATGATGCTCTCATTCTTTATAAAGGTCGAATTTATTTGCTACCTTCTTCTCCCTTAATTGCAATGGTCTTGTCTCGTTATCATGATTGTGCACATGAAGAGGTTCAGAAGACTTCCGAACGAGTGCACAATAATTTTTGTTGGAAAGCTATGAAGTCCAACATTGCTGAATATGTGGCAGCTTGTCTGATTTGTTAACGCCACAAGAGTGAAAATCTAAGTCCAACCAGGTTGCTTCAGCCCTTGGCACATCCTGCGCAGATTTGGGCTGATATCTCCATGGACTTCATTGATGGGCTACTTAACGTTTGGGGGAAAACGATTTTGATTGTGGTGGTGGATCGATTTTTAAAATATTCTCATTTCATCCCTATGGCACATCCTTGTACAGCTCCACGAGTGGCACATATTTTTTTTTAAAATATTGTGCGTTTACATGGGTTGCCAGAATCTATTACTAGTGATAGGGATGTATTTTTCACCAGTCACTTTTTGAGGGAACTTTTTCGTTTGTGCGGGACTAAGCCTGCATTCTGTTCATCTTATCATCCTCAATTGGATGGTTAGATGAAGGTTGTCAACCACAATATTGAAATGTACTTGCGGTGTCTTGTGGGTGATCGTCCTCAACGCTGGGGTTGATTGCAGTGTTATCAAAAGCGAAAGCGCAAAAAAGCTCTAATGTCTGTTGGGGCTTTAAGCGCAAAGCGTAAGTAAAGCATGGGCTTTAATGAAAAAAGGCGCAAATTGAGAAAAATTACAAATTTGTATGTGTAGTCCAAGACTAATATCTATAAGTATGAATACCTAATATATGGATAAAGAAATTGAAGAAAATTTACGATAAAGTGAAATATCAATTGTTTAGTGTCACCTCTTCAGGATTACACACATTGGCAAGAAAAAGTATGACTTAGAGCCTTGATGACAACACTGAAGCACCCACTAAGTGAGGAGAAGCGCTCAACATGTTTTGAGCCTTGCTTCAGGGCTTAAGCACGGTTTAAGCGCTTTTGATACACTAGTTGATTGGATTCTTTGGGCAGAATATTGCTACAATACTTCTTTTCATACAGCTCTTCAGACTTCGCCGTTCAAGGTCGTCTATGGCCTCGAACAACCAAGATTATTGTCCTCTATACCTAGATCTGCTTGAGTAGAGGCAATTGATCAAGCCTTGCTTGACCGAGATGTGGTTTTGGCAAAAATTAAGACTCGATTACAGCAGGCTCAATCTCGAATGAAAGAGTATTATGATAAAGAGCATCGAAAGGTGGAATATGCACCGGGAGCATTTGTTTGGCTTCGTTTGCAGCTTTATAAACAACGTTCTCTTGCTGGTCAGCTTCACCACAAACTTTCTCCCAAGTTTTATGGGTCATTTCAAATTTTGAAATGCATTGGGATTGTTGCTTATGAGTTAAAGTTGCCTGAAGATTCTGAGCTTCATAATGTTTTTCATGTTTCTCTTCTTAAGCCTTTGAAAGGTGCAGCACATGCGTCTACACTAGCATTACCTCCTACAACTGATGGTCGGGTTGTGCCAACCCCAGGCTTTGTTTTGCGTGCTCGCCTTAACCGTGGAACATGGGAAGTTTTGGTTGAGTGGGCTGGTTTGGATGCAACTGAGGCTACTTGGGAATGTGTAGACCAGTTTCGACAAGTTTATCTTGAATTTGCGCATGAGGACAAGTTCTTTCTTCCGGAGGAGGGAGATGTTATAGACTCATTTGTGGGACGTGTCTATGCTAGGCGCAATAAGTGAATTCAGTATTTCAATAGGCCTAGGTCTCTTATTTTAGTAGTTATTTATTTTCTGTTTAATTATTTTCTAGAATAGGTTTCTCTACGTACTTCTGTTTTTATGAAGCTTAAATTATAAGTTTCCTACTCTTGTAATAATAACTTATAAGTCTAGTCCTATTTAACAGAAACGAAAGGAATAAAACCCTGAGCCACCTTTTATCATAGAACTACAGAGGATTGGAGTTATTCCGAACGAGCTCTAGGGTTTCAAACTCCCTTCGACGAGTTTGATTGTTTATTCACAATAGGTAGATTAAGGAATCGAAATAAGGAAAAAGGGGCAGCTAATCACTATGACACGATCTATATCGCGGGACCTTAACATTATACCATCTCAAGCAACATTTGTCATTTTTTCCTCAATGTGTGCTACTTGCGCTTTCTACCGAATGTGGTCATTTTTAATCTTCTCAAATATTGTATGACCAATCTACCTTAGCATCCGCATCTCCGACAATTCATCTTGTGGATATGTTGGACTTTAGAGGCCCAACGTTCACTCCTGTATAACATGGTTGGTTTTATAACTTTTCTATAGAACTTGCCGTTCAGTTTACTTGAGCTCTCAATTGTTGCCTCTGACTCTGTTGTTGTTGCAGTTCATACCAAATATTGGTATTTGATTAGGTGTCTCATGTTGAAACTTGAAAGTATACTGTGATGTGTATTGTGCACACAAATCCTCTGTTATTTATGTTGCAGTTCATTCCCTATAGTGAAATTTGTTTAGGAGTCTCATGTTTAGGTTTACTGCTGTGTGTTTTGCATACAGATCATTTGTAATTTATTTACATTCTGAGGTCTTATTTTAAAGATATACAACAGTGTAAATAACATTTCGATTTAGTACAAGCCTACAACAGCAGATTATGTTTTATGTTAAACAGCAGACTGGTATTTGGTTCTTTTTCCACAATTCAATGTATGATATACATTTTTTATGCCCTTTTCTTTTATGAGGAAGAACTGTGGAATTGATCATGTGATATTCTTTACTAAAGCATGCTATCTCTATTTTCTGACTTTTGAAATTTGAGCGTTTTCTTGTAGAATGTGTGTTTCATGCTTCCCCCACTGCTGGGTTTGCTGTTAGATTGTGCCCAAAAAAGTGATCAGTCTGTAGTTGCCATCTCTCTTGGTGCATTAGTGCATCTTATTGAAGTTGGTGGACACCAATTTAGTTACAATGATTGGGATACCTTGCTGGAAAGCATCAGGTGCAATTCCACTTTTATTAAGTTGTCTGATCTTTCTTTATTCTTTCTGGTTGGCTATTTTGTGCTCATGATATAGTTGGTCTATTGTATGTACCAGAAATGCTTCATATGCAACGCAACCCCTTGAACTTCTCAATGATTTGGGTTTTGAGAACTCAAAGCATCATACAGTATTGGTAAGAAATCTAGAGATCATAACTGCTGATAATGAATCCCCAACTTTTGCTAATATTGAGTCATTGGATAATATCAGCATAACATTGCTGAAAATGGAAATGGTGGTGGCCATTCATCAGACTTGCTGGACGACAATCGTGGAACGGACTCCCGTGCTGATTTGGATGAAACAGGAGGTTGCCACTGAGGAAATTATCCATTTTCATTGTTTCCTAATGGAATTATATTGCAAATAATTAAAGAGAAATGTCTTTATAGGTATGCCCTCACCTTCTGGGAGATTAGAGAAACCTACTGTTCCAGAAGGTCTTGAGCGTAGTCAAACAATAGGACAGAAAATTATGGGAAATATGATGGACAACCGCTTCATCAGAAGTTTCACTTCTAAACCAAAAATTCAGGCTTCTGATAATTTGCCAACTTCACCATCAAAGGTATTGCGTCATTTTGGGCTAATTTGCTGTCCTCACTGTTGTATGTAAATTGGAAATGTTTAAGAAAAAAGTTTATTTGTCAAAATCCAGTGAACAATGGAGCCCATGAGGTTTCTCTTAATAGAATTCTCAAATTAGAAATCCCTTTTGTATGAACTTAACAACATATTAAGTACACAATTCAGGTTTTCGTTGGTCACTATGTTAATGCACATGTATGCAGACCTGTCTCTGTTAACTCGAAGCTCACATGCGATACCAGTATGATGTGTTATGTGATGGTTAATAGTAAGATTTTCTGTAAAATTGCAAATAAGTTGTCATTTACTTACTAATATACTCTTATAATACAAAGGGCTATTGTTCCGTTTACTGCATTAATCAAGATTTTTTTCTCTAGTCAAACTACGATATTCAATCAGGAAACTTCTTAACAGTACTTGTTATATTGATATCCTTTCTTATCAAAAAGAGGATGATTCTAATGTTTCAAGAAGTATCCTGCCAAAGGTGTTTTGTTTTTCTTTTCTCACATTTTCTAAGGGGAATACTTCCAGTGGATGTCTTATTTGATATCCTTTCTTGTATCTTCATCATTCCAAGAAAGTATTATAAAAGGTGAATATGTTTGTTACATTTGTTATTGCAATGCAATAGTAACTTGTTTGCTTAGCTATTTTACACTTCGATTGGGTATATCATTTTCTGTTATTTTGATTTGTTTCTGCTGTTTACTACTCTATCTGATGTATAGTTATTAGCTGATGATACGGAGCCTGAGGCAAGAGATGAGGATGAAAGTTCAATGTTGGCTACTATTAGGAGCAAATGCATCACACAGTTGCTACTTCTCAGCGCTATTGATAGCATTCAGGTATTGCTCATGCTTTTAACAGCGGGTACTAAGATCGTCTTTCCAGTGCTAGTATAGAAATCATTGGAGCTGTTGCAAATTGCAATATCTTCTGATATTGATAAAATATGTGTTTTGATGCTTAGTTGACAACAGTCTGGTAAAAATCCTCTCTTTACCAGTCATCGACTACCCTTATTTTGTTCCCTGTCAGATTACAATTATTTGGCTTAGAGAACTTCAAGTGCCATTTCTGTATTATAGTCTTATAGAGATGACAAAGGTCTTGCTTGATTCAAATTTGTAGTTTCCACGTTTGTTGTCAAACATTGCAGTTTCCATATTGAAATTTACCCTCAATGTGTAATGCTACCTCATTTGTAAGACAGCTCTTTCAGGTATTTTTATGAGCACATAAATATTGATTTGCTGTTTTACTATTTTTTTGTTGGAAATCTCACCACTTTTGAGGATAAAATTTTCAATTTCCACAGGGAAATCAATAAAGCTAAGGGATGGAAATTTTTTGAAGTATAATCATTCAATGTTTTCTAATTCCCCCCCAAAATGAGAAAATGTGCCAAATATAACATCAAATATGGTTTTTTCTTCTTTCTCAATATATGGCACCATAGAGGGTTGTGTGCAATAGAAACTATTGAAGAAAATGAGAGAAGAAATCATCTCTGAATTGAATGATCCTTAAATCTTGATGAGTGAAAAATGGCAATACCTAAATGGAAATGATCTTATACTATTTACATGGATCCTTCACTTGGCTTGAAATGCCTTTATTGAATGGGTGCGGGCACTGATTCTTCAGAATTGGCTATTAGTTAGCAAAAATCTGCACCTGTAGATTTATAATACATAAATAAAACTTTTAGATTTTTATTTTTCATTTTGAAAATAACCAAACTCGTATAGAACAGCTAAATTTCCGTCGTGTATATATTCGGGGATTGGCATTTGGAATGATGAAAGAGCATTGGTTCAACTTAAAATTATATTATAGATACAAAAGTTGTGCAATTTTTCAGTCCGTCCAGCTGGCTTGTCCTAACCTTGCCCCATTTTGCATGGCAATAGCTGATTATATATGGAGTTTAAAGGCTTTCTACTTATATTAGTTTTTGGATTTTGCCCTTATTTTCCCCTGAAGAATGATTAAAGTACAATTCCCTATTATTAGGGTGAAATTGGAATTAGTTATCTGTATATGGAAAGTTGTTACAGTTTGTTAATCACTCACTAGGAATTTGATTTATCTTCTGATTGCAATGTATCGTTTAAGTCATTAACTGAATAAACTGATTCAGACAAGACATTTTATATTCAAAAAATCTGGTAAGTCATAATTTTTGAATTTTTCATTACAAGTTAGGTGCAACACATGTCTTCTGGTAGTAATCAATTGAGATAATGGAAGGAACAAGAAACTTAAAAGCATTCACAACTTAAAAGAGTTTTGAACAGATTGACTACTTAAGAGTTTTGACTAGGGGTGGCAAATAGGCTATTTGGGCTGGTCAAGATAGGTTGCCTCATTAAATCGGTCATTGCCCAACCCTGTCCAAATTTCACTTGGGTCAAGATGGGCTGGGTCAAGATGGGCTAAACAATGGGTTGTTACCCAACCCGCCCAAATTGGCCCAAAACTTTGCAATATTCTCAACCTTTAAAACAAGCATGTACTATGTTCTGGAGAGAAATCATAAAACAGAATTTCTCTCTCTACTTTCTTTGAGCTCTCAGGCACACTCCCCGAGGAGCCTGAGAAAAAGGAATCTTGAGAATCCATAAACACCATTAGCACGGATATTCAATTCCGACCGACCCTCTGAAAACAGCTCCGACAAACAACCCCGCACGCGCCGCCACGCGCGGCTCTTTTCCGGCGAGGCAAACCCCACGCGCCGACGCGTGAGCTCAACCCCGGCCAATTTTCAAAATTTTCGTTTTGGACAGAACACTCGCTGGGAAATTCCGAGCACATCCATACATTTAGTTCTGAATTCCGACAACTTTTATTTTTTCCGGTGGCGGGGAACCTTTCTCTGTTCAGAAATTTCGGGTTCTTTTCTTCTTTGTCAAGCTTTAAAGCTCACTGTGATAACTTCTAAACAACCCCTAAAATTCCAGAACCTGAACAGTTGTTTTGTACAATATGGGAGACAACAGGATATATTTCAACGCAGGATTCAAATCTTTTGACATCACCAGATGGAACTCCAATAAAGACATTTGGTTTGAATGGGTGGAGAGAAGCCGCAACATGATGAGAAGATCATCCATGGGTAGAAAGGCAATGGAATGGATATGCTTTACACTTAAAGAAGCGTCGACAGATCAAAATAATCTAGTGAAGAGATGGAAGTACAAGGAGCAATTGACAGAACATTTCTGCACTAGGAAATTTAACACCCATGGAAGATATATGAGTATTCTCTCACTGAAGGGAGAAGGGAGGTCAGTGATTATAATCCCAGAGTTAACTTTGAATTCTGGTTGGAAAGACATAGCAGCTAAGATAGAGAGATTCATATATCAGACCATCAAGTCGAATCCCATAGTACCACCTAAAAACACTGTGGACAATTTCCCTTATGCCCAAGCAGTTAAGGAGAGTAAATGGCAATCCAATACGCTTCGAGAGGCAAGGGTCAGCACGAGCAATGGCGGTATCTCTGTTCTGGACCCTATTGGAGGAGAGGACACAGGCTTACTAAAAAGATGCATTATCGGGTCTTTTGGGGAAGAAATCAATGAGAGACCCACTTTAGCAGACATAAGGCGATGGGCTAGTGCGTCATGGAACAAAGCATACGGAGTAAACATTTATGAAATGACAGGAAACATGTTTCTTTTTGAATTTCCAAACAGATTCATGGCAGAGCAGGTTGTGCAAGGAGAATGGAGATGGAAAAAATTCAAGCTTCATCTGGATTGGTGGAATCATACTGCCGGTTGCATTCCAAACTCACAAATTGAGGAAACATGCTGGATTAGAGCCATGGGGATTCCTGTACATCTATGGTCACAAAAGATCTTCAAAGAAATAGGAGATCTTTGTGGGGGTTGGCTAGCTACAGAAGAAGAAACTGATCTCAAAAACCACCTCAAGTGGGCAAGAATCAAAATTGCTGGTGATGGCAGGAAGACTCCCAACGAGGTGGGGATTGTAAGAGACGGTACCAAATTTTTCATCCCAATCTGGGCTGAAAGAAAGACACGGTATGAGCTAAACAATGGTAAAGGAAAGGCAAGTGGTCAATTTACACAAGGTTCAACTTCGTTGAATCAAAACAGTAGAGGGTCAAAAGTCAAGCTGAAATCCTATGACCCCGATATGGCTGCACAAGTCATTTTTAATGACCTCTCGTGTAAGCTCTCTGATACTGGGCTGAAGCCTTATATCGAGGAAATGGGAGGACCTTCTCACTCGGGAGCAAAAGAGTCATCTCCAGGGGAGCAAAACCTTAATGTGAATCGTCAAAGTATGCAAAAGGAAACAATTTCCAGTTGCAGTCAGCCAGAAGGTGGAGTAGATTTAGCAAGACTGAAACAGAAGGAAGGGGAGCAAAGCATAAACTTAAAGATGGGGAATGATCACGTGGGATGTACTTTGGAACATCTAAAGCAATGTAGCCCTATTCAAGTGTGGGAAATTGAGGAGGTGAATCCTTTAGCAGTTCAGCAACACAATCCTTTATTGGATAAAGACATGGATGCAACAATATGGGTCCATCAAAATATGATCAAATTGGGGAAAATGTTTGGAGTAGATTTCCAAGGACATGAAGAAGAAGCACTGGAATTGTTAATGCAAATTGACAGCTGCAGACAGGTTAGAAGGGTGGAGTCAGAGTTGGAGGTGAAGAAACAAAGATTCAAAGGATCACTGGAATTAAAGGGTTTGACTTCTTTCGATGTCAAATTCAAGAGTGACGGGAAAAGGAGTAGGGGAAGAGATCTTTCAATTATTTCTATATGAGGATCAAAGTAATTTCCTGGAATGTAAGGGGTCTAAATGATAAGAAGAGAAGGGAGATAATAAAAAGTCAAGTGCAGAATTGGAGGGCAGACATTATTTGCATGCAAGAAACAAAAGTCGAGGGGGATATAGAGGAAATAGTCAGGCAAATATGGGGTGGTAGATGGGTTAGGTATGCAAGTTTAGAAGCTAGCGGCACGAGAGGGGGGATTTTGATGTTATGGGATTGCAGAGTATGGAAAGGGGAGGTGTTACAGATTGGTGCATACACTTTGACATGCAAGTTTGACGCTCTTCTACAGAATTTTCAATGTCACATAACAGGAGTGTATGCCCCAAATTGTAGAATAGAAAGGAAAAAAGTATGGAGTGAAATTGGTGCAGTGAGGGGATTGATGGAAGGTCCTTGGGCGGTTTGTGGCGATTTTAACGTTACAAGGTACTCTTCTGAAAAACGGGAATGCTCAAGGAGGTCCAGAGCGATGGTAGAGTTTTCGGATTTTATAGAAGATATGGAGCTGATAGATCTTCGACTTGAAGGAGGAAACTATACTTGGTTCAAAGGGGACAATCATACAGCGGCTTCAAGAATTGATAGATTTCTCATTTCAGAAGAATGGGATGTAAGACTCAGAAACATCAAGCAAACTATCCTACAAAGGCTGATTTCGGACCATTCACCTGCGGTGTGTGGGAACAAGCTAAATCATATTTCAAGTTTGAAAATTGGTGGCTAAATGTGGAAGGTTTTGAGGACAGAATTAGAGAGTGGTGGGGATCTTTTGAATTCTCAGGAAGACCTGATTACATTTTAGCTTGCAAGTTAAAAGCTCTCAAGGGCAAGCTAAAAGGATGGAGCAGAAGTTACGAAGGCAATCTGGGACTGCAGAAATCAAAATTGCTAAGTCAATTAGCAGATTTTGAGACAACGCAACAACTAAGAGCGTTGACAGAGGAGGAATCAGTCAGGAAAGCAGCTACTCTAATGGAGATTGAGGTGCAACTCAAGAATGAAGAAAGTGCATGGAGACAAAAATCAAGAGCTTTGTGGCTCAAAGAAGGGGATAGGAATACAAAATTTTTCCATCGGACTGCAAATGCACGCAAGAGAAACAACAACATTGACCAAATAATGATTCGACATGAAGTAATCGAGGATCCAGAAAGAATAGAGAACGAGATTATTGAATTCTACAAGGAGCTATACACAGAACCTGAACAGTGGAGACCAACAGTCAATTTCGAAAATACTACAAGCATGTCTGAATCGGAAAGGGAGTCTTTACAAAGTAACTTTGAGGAACAAGAAGTGCTGAGCAGCCTGAAGATGTGTGCAAGTGACAAGGCTCCAGGTCCAGATGGATACACAATGGGTTTTTTCAGAAAGTGTTGGGACATTTTGAAGGAAGATATCATGGCGGCTTTTAACAACTTCCATTCACAGGAGATGTTTGAGAAAAGCTTCAATGCAACATATATAGCATTGATTCCAAAGAGGACAGGTGCGAAAGAATTGAGAGATTTCAGACCGATCAGTCTGATAGGGAGCTTCTACAAACTGCTCTCAAAAGTCTTAACTGAAAGACTTAAGAGGGTGGTTGGGAAACTTGTTGATGCTCAACAAATGGCGTTCATCAAAGGAAGACAAATAATTGATGCAGTGATGATTGCCAATGAAGCTGTGGATTCAAGAATAAAAAAGAAAGAACCTGGAATCTTATGCAAATTGGATATCGAGAAGGCCTATGATCATGTGAACTGGAGCTTCCTACTAAGAATGTTAGAACAAATGGGTTTTGGGCAAAAATGGATTAGATGGATGAAATTTTGCATATCTACTGTGAAATTCTCCATTCTTATAAATGGAAGTACTAAAGGTTATTTTCACTCACACAGAGGTCTCAGACAAGGTGATCCTCTATCTCCCTTTTTATTCATCATAGCCATGGAAGGATTGAACAACATGATCAAAACGGCTAAAGTCAGTGGTTGGGTTAAAGGTTTTGAGGTAAACAGGAGTGGGGCTAACAATCTAGAGATCACACATCTCCAATATGCTGATGATACTCTAGTCTTCTGTGATGCTGAAAAAGACCAACTTAGATTCTTAAGGATCATTTTGGTTTTATTTGAAGGTGTATCAGGATTACACATTAATTGGAGAAAGAGCAACATTTTTCCCATTAATGAAGTTAACAACATGGGGCAACTGACTCAAATATTGGGAGGAGAAGTTGGGTCCCTACCAACTGTTTACCTGGGGATGCCTCTTGGTGCAAGATCCAAATCAAAAGAAATCTGGAATTCAGTCATAGAAAAGTGTGAGAAGAAGTTGTCAAGATGGAAATCGCAGTATCTATCATTGGGGGGTAGGCTAGTTCTAATCAACTCAGTATTAGACTCTCTACCTACTTACATGATGTCTTTGTTCCCAATTCCATCAGGCATTTTACAGAGATTGGACAAACTCCGAAGAACATTCCTCTGGCAAGGCAATAAGGAGAAAAAGGTCTTCCATTTGGTCAATTGGAAGACAACAACAATGGATAAAAAACAAGGTGGATTAGGGATAAGGAATTTGAAGAATCAAAGCAAGGCTCTTAGAATTAAATGGTTATGGAAGTACTCTAAAGAACCCCAATCTTTATGGGTCAAAGTGATCAAAGCCAAGTATGGTGAAGAAAACAACTGGGTGTCAAAAAAAGTCAGTACATCATATGGAGTAAGTGTGTGGAAATCAATCAGAGAACTTTGGCCAATAATGAAGAATCACTCCTCCATAAGAGTGAACAACGGAAGGAACACATCATTTTGGAATGATAACTGGCTAGGAATGGGAAGCTTAAAGGAAAGATACCCAGATATGTTCGGTTTAGCACAAAACCAGCATAAGACAATCGCTGATATGAGGAGTTGTCAAGGATGGGAAATAGCTCTAAGAAGACAGCTGAATGACTGGGAGATAACAAGACTAACTGAACTCTACAAAGAGCTGGAAGCATTTACAGAACTACAGGAAGGTTTGGATTCAATATGGTGGAAGAGGTACAACAAAGGGATTTACCGAGTGAAGGATGCATATAAGATTTTGAATCATGATAATCAACAGGTAGATACATGGCCTTGGAAACATATATGGAAAACAAAGATTCCATACAAGGTAGCATGCTTTACTTGGCTACTAGCAAAGGAGGCGGTTTTAACCCAGGATAATCTCATAAAAAGGGGAATTTCTATGTGTTCAAGATGTTTTTTGTGTGGGGAAAATGCAGAAACTGTCAACCATCTGTTTCTACACTGCAAGATTACAGACCAACTATGAAAAATCTTTATTAGTCTTAGGGGTATCTCATGGTCAATGCCATTCAGGATTAAAGATGTCATATATAGCTGGGAAGAAGCTGGAGCTGAAGCAACTAGTAGAGATAGATGGAGGACTGTTCCGGCATGTATTTGGTGGACAGTCTGGAGAGAAAGGAATACTAGATGTTTTGAAGATAGAAGCAACTCAATGCAGAAGATCAAACTCAATTGTATTCTTCTATTTTGTTTTTGGTGCAAACAGATGTACACAGAAGATACATTGACAATCATAGACATTCTAGGATCCTGCTAGGTCTCAAATTAGAATATCTATAAATTCTCTCTATGTAAATTTGGTTTTTAGTGCAACCTATGTACTGATTGTTATAATATATACAATAGTTACCAATTCAAAAAAAAAAAAAAAACAAGCATGTATAAAAATTAACTTATGTTTTTGAATAAATGTCAATTCATGCCAAATGATTTCTTTCCTCGATTTCGATTTAGAATTTTATTTGATAGTTCTTCATCTTTTAATACTAACAAAGATCATAATAATAAAAAAGTAGTAAAATTAGACCTTCTCACCCACCCCCGTCCCCCACCCTAACAGAAATATTATTTAGAGTACTTTCTTTTAATGTTGTAGATATAGTATTTTTGTTTTCATTTCAACAAAATGAATATTTTCTTTTTATGATGTAGAAAGTTCTTTCATTTCAATAAAATAAGTATTTTTTTTTCATGTTTCAACAAAAAGAATAATTTCTTTTCGTGATGTTAAAAAAGTATTTTCTTTTTCACAAAATGAGTACTATCTTTTCCTGTTGTAGAAAAAGTATTTTCTTTTATTTCAACAAAAAGAATATTTTCTTTTCATGTTGTAGAAAAAGTATTTTCTTCCATTTCAATAAAATTAGTAATTTCTTTATGAGGATATCAACCAAACATGGGAAAATTAGAAAATATTTTCCAGAACATGGGTCAAGGTAGAACTCTAAGATTGAACATTTCCATGGGTCAAGGTTGGGCATCATCATGGGTCCATTTGGGCTGATGATTCTAGATGGGTTAACATGGGCTAGCCCAAAACAGCCCATTTGCAAAATCATTCTAGCATAAAGCCATTAAAGCTTGGGCGGGTTGGGCGGGTCAAATGGGTTTGGGTTAGTTTTGCCACCCCTAAGTTTGACAGACATGCATAGGAGGACACTTGTAAACCTGCTATGATCTTGCCTACTATATGATGTGAGAACTGTGAATATACTGCATTCTGAACATGATGGAGTGTCTTCTTGGCAGCTGTAGCTATTACCTATAGTTTGTTTTCGAGTGGCAGTCGTTTTTTTCAAATGGGTTGGGAGTCTCTGGATTTCAGATTTCAGTTCCATGAGCCACTTTAACCATAAAGCAAACTTTATAGTGCATTTGTGAAAATATTTTTCTGCTCCTCTTATTTCTCCTTTTTGATGTGTTTCAAACATGCAGAAGAAATACTGGAACAAGTTGAAGCCAACACACAAGATAACTATAATGGACATTTTGTTCTCTGTGTTAGAGTTTGCTGCATCATATAATTCTTATTCCAATCTCAGATTGCGGATGCGCCAAATACCTGCTGAAAGGTTGGCATCAGTTCCTATGTTATTTCCACAAATTCTTTTCTCCTCCCGTTAGACCTATATTTCTCAAATTGCTAGCATCTTGTGTGTTGATTTAGCTAATTGTTGGACAGGCCACCATTTAATCTTCTCCGGCAGGAATTAGCAGGGACTTCCATCTATCTTGATATCTTACAAAAGACAACAGATGGGATTAATTCTATAAGGGAAGAATCAACTGAGACCACAGTTGCTCAGAAGGGAAATAGTTTGATGAATAATGATGCAGCTCCTAACGATAAGTTTCAACAGTCGGGATCAATTGAAGAAGATAAGTTTCAACAAATTGCAGAAGAGAAACTGGTGTCATTTTGTGGACAGGTTCTGAGGGAGGCATCTGACTTCCAGTCCTGCACGGCGGAGAGTGCTAATATGGATGTTCATCGAGTTCTGGAATTGCGTTCTCCGATCATTGTTAAGGTAGGGAGTGCATGATTTCTTGAAGTTTCTAGTTTTGTCTTTATTGTCATTTAACTGCTTTCAATTAATTAGCACAGTAATATTTAGTAGCTCACTTATAGTAAACCACTTTTTTTCCCTTTGTAAGTTGTAAAGATACATAACTATTAATACATAATTGAACAAATGGAAGTGTGTCCTTTATAGTAGTTTAAGCTTTTAGATGAGGTGGTCACACAATTTAACGTGGTAGCAGAGCGGAGAGGTTTTAGGTTCAAGTCCTACTACCACCACCATTAACAAAGAGTATTTCTGCACACTTGGTCTAATAAAAAGAATTAGGCTTTCACATGAGGGTGTGGTTAAGAAATAATTAAATAAATGGAAGTGTCCCGCTCTCATTGTTTACGCTTTTGGATGATGAAGTCGCACGATTCAACAAGAAACACGTTTTATGATTGCAATATATGGCTATGTTGGTAGTGCCACAACCGAGATAGAGGTTTAGAATTATTCTCAGCCAACAAGCTGTAATTTATGATGTACAACTCTGATATCCTTGCTAGGGTATCTACTCATCAATTATTCCAAACTTGGAAGATGCTGCTTCTCATACCAAAGTTGTGGTTTTGCTCACATTACCAATTCTGTTAACCCAATTGACCATCAGTCTTTGTCAGCATCATTTCCTTTATTGTTAAGATATTATAACCTTGAAAATATTGTGGTTTCTAATGGTACTTGTTTCCTTTTGGACATATTTCTCATTTTTTCTAACAGAAAAAGGTTGTGTTGGAAAAATAGAGCCCTGTTCCTCACTTCCTATCAAAATCATTGAAACTCTCATTTTGAAGATTTTATTTCATTCTGAATTTCTTTTCTCCTTCTGACATAATTATTATTTTAAATTCATGAGGTACTGATGCATTGATGGTACTTCTTGGTTTGTGCTGGATTTTCACTTTTCTGAGTTCCGCCATACATTAAATTTCTGTTTGCTTCTCTGGAGTTTTGGAATTCATACAATTGGATTCTGATTTCAGTAGTGGTTTTTTGATTTCTCATGCATTTTTTTATTCTAATTGTTTTTCAGGTGCTGAGGGGTATGTGCTTTATGAACAGCCAAATATTCAGGAGTCACCTTAGAGAGTTCTATCCTTTGATTACTAAACTTGTATGCTGTGATCAGGTAATCTCATCCCTAAAATGTTAATATACAAAAGAAGTAAATTAATTTCTGAATATTAGCTCTGACTTAAGAAGCGCATTCTGCAATGGCAATAACATATTAGTTGATCTTATAATGATCGTGGTTAATGTGGGGGTTGCACGTGAAATTACTCTCCACATTGCTTGTAATGTGACCCTTTGTGCTTTAGTTTATTGCAAAAGATCAACCTACTGAATAGAACTTGTAGCAATGAATTTATTACTCCCTATCACAAGTAATGCGACTCTTTCTGTTTTGGTTTATTGGAGAAGATCCACCTACTGGTTCTGAAGATAAATTGGATTATATATGTTAATTAGTTAGTTATGTATAGTGTCCCACATCGGGAAGTAGATACCTATTATTATGTAATCACTGTATATAAATAGGGTTGTACAACACTTTAATTAATAATAAGATTTTTCTCCCGTGCATTTTTACATGGTATCAGAGCTAGTGTGAGAGATTCATCGCTGTGCAAAAATACTAGCGACTCCGGGAAAGAAAAACAAAAAACAGTCACTGCGCTAATTCCGGTGGTTATCCGGCGTCAATCCTTCTTCAGTTGGTGCTGTGCAAAAACCAACACCACCACAAGGTTAAGAATCCTCCGGCGAGCAAACCCCAGCAAGAATCTCCGGCAAAGGAGATCTCACGCACTCACACGCGCTTTCAGAAGCGAGAGATCTGCCGGCGCGTTTGTCCCACGCGCCGGCGCGTGCAGCTATTTCCGGCCATTTTCTGGCAGACCTTCTTGAGGAAAGTTTGGTTGCAAGGTGTTTTCGAGGCCACCCATCCATGTTACACCAAAATTCGACGACTTTTTTATTTTTCCGGCATGAACAATGAGTTTTCCGGCGCAATATTATAATAGCATTCGTATCAGAAGCCTTTAACTCACAATCCGTTGGATCCAATGCATTGAATTCAATCCATATGGTTTCTTTACCGGATTATATTGAGTTCGTTCAGTACAAAGCATGCAAACAAACACATTCAGGGATAGCTTCCGTTGTTCAAACAGATAGTAACGTGACTTGTGTCTCCCAATCTTCAACCTCTGAGTCTTGGGTCATTAATTCAGGTGCATCTGATCATATTTCTGGTAACAAATCTCTTTTCACTAGTATTTCATATTCTCAATCTCTTCCAACAGTCACACTGGCCAATGGGTCTCAAACCATGACAACTGCAATAGGTCAAGCAAGCCCACTTTCTTCCTTACGTTTAGATTCAACTCTTTATGTTCCTAATAGTCTTTTTAATCTCATAGCCGTTAGTCGCTTAGCCAAATCACTTAAATGCGTTATTATATTTCCTGATGACCTTGTTTTTATACAGGAACATAGTACGGGGCGGATCATCGGTACCGGGCGTGAATCAGATGGACTTTATTACCTTATCCTTGCAAAATCACATGGACTCACATCTTGTCTTCCTTCAATAACTTGTCTTGTTACCGATTCACCAGATTTATTACATAAACGGTTGGGACATCCCAATTTGTCAAAACTTTAGAAAATGGTACCTGGTTTATCTCACTTGTCCACTCTAGAGTGTGAGTCATGTCAGCTTGTTAAGCATAACAGCTCCCATTTCCCTCGGCGTCTTGATAATCGAGCAGAGTCACCTTTTACTTTAATCCATTCAGATGTTTGGGGTCCTAGTCGAGTCAGTTGCCTTGGGATTCCGCTACTTTGTCAGTTTCATTGATGATTATTCCAAGTGCACTTGGATATTTCGGATGAAAAATCGGTCTGAGTTGTTTTCTATTTTCCAGAACTTCCAGGCTAAAATTCAAAATCAATTTGGAGTTTCTATCCGCACATTTCGTAGTGATAATGCCCTAGAGTATTTGTCTAACTCATTTCAGCAGTTTATGAACTCTCATGAGATTATTATCAAACATCTTGTCCGTACACATCTCAACAAAATGGGGTAGCTGAAAGAAAGAATAGACATCTTATTGAAACTGCACATACCCTACTCATACAATCTCATGTACCGTTGTGTTTTTGGGGAGATGCAGTTCTTACATCTTGCTATCTTATTAATCGTATGCCATTTTCAGCTATCCAAAATCAAGTGTCATTCTCTGTCCTGTTTCCCCACTTACCTTTGTTCTCTCTTCAACCCTGTGTCTTTGGAAACACGTGTTTTGTTCATAACCTTACTTTAGGAAAAGATAAATTAGCTTCTCGTGCTCTTAAGTGCGTATTTCTGGGTTACTCGAGAACGCAAAAGGGGTATCGATGCTATTCTCCTGACCTCCAGCGGTACCTTATGTCCGCTGATGTTACCTTCTTTGAAACCCAATCATACTTCACAGGTCCAGGTAATCACTTAGATATTTCTGAGGTGGTACCGGTTCATCTTTTGGAGATTCAGTCATTATCTCCCATTCATCTTCCTCTACAGCTCCAATTGCAGCTCCACCACCTACAGCTCCAGTTGCAGCTCCACTACCTATAGCTCCAGTTGCAGCTCCACTACCTATAGCTCCAGTTCTACCACCTATAGTTCCAGTTACACCATCTAGTCCAGTTCAACCTTCTGCAGCTCTACCACTCTTGACTTATCATCGTTGTCCACGTCCAGCATCAGGCCCAGGTGATTCACGTCCTGCATCATATTCTACACCTAATGTGGACTTGTCTCCTCTTAGTCAACCAATTGCACTCCGCAAAGGTGTACGATCCACACTTAATCCTAATCCCACTATGTTGGTTTAAGTTATCGTCGTCTGTCATCACCTCATTATGCTTTTATATCATCTTTGTCCACTGTTTCTATCCCTAAGTCTACAGGTGAGGCACTATCTCATCCAGGATGACGACATGTTATGATTGAGGAGATGTCTGCTTTACATGCGAGTGGCACTTGGGAGCTTGTTCCTCTTCCTTCAGGTAAGTCTACTGTTGGTTGTCGTTGGGTATATGCGGTCAAAGTTGGTCGGGATGGCCAGGTTGATCGGCTTAAGGCTCGTCTTGTTGCAAAAGAATCCACTCAGATTTTTTGGCTTGATTATAGTGACACTTTCTCTCCCGTGGCTAAAGTGGCATCTGTTCGTCTCTTTTTGTCCATGGATGTTGTACGTCATTGGCCTCTTTATCAGTTAATCATTAAGAATGCTTTTCTCCACGGTGATCTTGAGGAAGAAGTTTATATGGAGCAACCACCTGATTTTGTTGCTCAGGGGGAGTCTAGTGGTCTTGTATGCCGATTGCGCAGGTCACTATATGGTTTGAAACAGTCTCCCTGAACTTGGTTTGGTAAGTTTAGCATAGTTATTCAGGAGTTCGGTAGACTCGTACTGAAGCTGATCACTCTGTGTTTTATCGGCATTCTGCTCCTAATCTGTGTATTTATATGGTGGTTTATGTTGAAGATATTGTTATTACTGGCAATGATCAGGATGGTATTACTAATCTGAAGCAGCATCTCTTTCAGCACCTCTAGACTAAGGATCTGGGCAGATTGAAGTATTTTCTAGGTATTGAGGTCGCTCAGTTTAGCTCAGGTATTGTTATTTCACAACGGAAGTATGCCTTAGACATTCTTGAGGAGACTGGAATGATGGGTTGCAGACCTGTTGGCACTCGTATGGATCTGAATGCTAAGCTTCTGCCTGGATAGGGGGAGCCTCTTAGATATCCTACGAGATGTAGGAGGTTGGTTGGCAAATTGAATTACCTCACAGTGACTAGACCAGACATTTCTTTTCCGGTGAGTGTTGTAAGGCAGTTTATGGATTCTCCCTGTGATAGTCACTGGGATGCAGTTCACATTCTTCGGTATATGAAGTCAGCTCTAGGCAAAGGGTTACTATTCGAGGATCGAGGCCACAGGCAGATTGTTGGATACACAGATGCTGATTGGGCAGGATCACCTTCTGATAGACGTTCTACGTCTGGATATTGTGTTCTAGTAGGAGGTAATTTGGTCACTTGGAAGAGCAAGAAACAGAATGTAGTTGCTCGATCTAGTACCGAAGCCGAATATCGAGCCATGGCTAGGGCAACATGTGAGCTAGTTTGGGTCAAGCAGTTGCTCAAGGAGTTGAAGTTCGGAGAAATCAACAAGATGAAACTGGTGTGTGATAATTAAGTTGCTCTTCATATTGCGTCAAATCCGGTGTTTCATGAGAGGACTAAATACATTGAGATCGATTGTCACTTTGTCAATGAAAAGATGCTCTCAGGAGATATTGTTACAAATTTTGTAAAGTCGAATGATCAACTAACAAATATTTTCACTAAGTCTCTTACTGGTTCTCGTATTAGTTACATCTGTAACAAGCTCGGTACATATGATTTATATGCACTGGCTTGAGGGGGAGTGTTAAGTAGTTAGTCATGTATATAGTGTCCTACATCGCGAAGTAGATACCTGTTATTATGTAATCACTGTATATAAATAGGGTTGTACAACACTTTAATTAATAATAAGATTTTTCTCCCATGCATTCTCACAATATAGAACTAAAACTTATAGCAATGAATTTCTTTGTTTTCAACCATGATTTCCATTAAACATCATACCTTTTTCTGTAACACCTTAGACAAAAGACAAGAGAGATGTTGCGTATATAAGGAAGCAAAGCCTTAGACCATAGTTTCACGTTTTAAAGCCGTGCAATCCTAGGCTCAAACTGGAATATATATATATATACTAGTCTCAAGGTACGCGCGATGCACATGTATTCTATCTCAATGAGTGCTAATTTATTTAAAATTCGTGTTTAAATAATAAAATAAAAGTATAAGTTCCTAAAGATAATTATATATGTTAAATGTGCATAATAACTCAATAAATAAAGAAGCTCTCGTAAAAATCCTCAATCATAAGTCAATAATTCAACTTAAAATTTATTTCAGTTTAATAATATTATAACTTTAGTTTCACAAGTTATCATGCTTCCTTTTTCAGTTTCAGCAAGAACAAGTCCTTAAAAACCTTATAATTTTAATTTTACAAGCTATCATGCTTCCTTTTTCAGTCAGCAAGAACAAATCCTTAAAAACCTAAATAGTGCTGAAGGATAACTTAAAATATATAATCAGGCAACTAATAATCTACAACTTTCATATGATCACAAAATCAAATTAAATAGCAATAAAAAAATACATTTAAAAGGATACTAAAGCAAGCTTGTGAGAGAATGTATAATTGAAAGAAGACTTTTCCATGACATATTAACTCCAGAGAATGACTTAGAATTAGAATTGAAAAAAGAGTAGTCCGGTGAATAAGGCATCCCGCATAATTTAAGTGAATGATTTATATAAAGTAAAATTTTAATATTTTAAAGTTCTAAGTATTAGAAATTTTAGTCCAAATAATAAAAAAAATTAATAAGTAAAATTTTTATTAATTTTAAACTTCTAAAAATTATAAAAATAATTAAATGACTTATTAAATGAAGTATTTTTATATAATAATTAACATTAATTTGGAGGGACTTCAGATTTTCTTTTTTGCTTGTAAAGATCAAGTTTAAAATGGAAAAAAGCGTTAGTTTTAAATTTTAGTCTTTTATTATAGGTATTTTATTAAATAATCTAGAATTGAAAATATAATAAGCACATTATCTCTTATTAATAAAAGAAATGGAAAACAAACGTGATAAAAGTAAGTCCTATAAATTAGGATTCATACCTATTTTAAACAAGGAAGTATTTAATATACAAAATATAGTTAATTTTGAAGTCCTAAATTTTAGGCAAATAACTTGTATTACTATTTTATCCAATATATAATATTTTTTTAAAGGGTAAAAAAGGCGAACGATATTTCGTTAAGGGCCTTCGTGCTTTTAATATAGTATATATATATATATATATATATATATATATAACTCAAACATAATAGCTAGTTAGAGGTTTCTTTCTTGGATCTGCGTACTTCAACGTCTCACCTGCATTTATTTATTCAATCTTTAATTTAGGCTTGACAGGGTTTGTTCGATCTCTAACTAAGGATTGACTAAGTAGGAACCTTAGTCTTTAGGATCAATTGCATCCTTCTTAAGGCTACTATCAATGTTAGTTTCATGATACACCGACTTCATGTTTTTGGCTGAAAAAGGAGGTTGTCAGAGGCACATTATTACATGTTTATAAGTTTAACGATGTAAATGCAGCAAACTGTAGTTTTTTTTTTTTTTTTTGGAGTTGGGGGGGGGGGGGGGGGGCTGTTTCTTTAACATTAAGGACTTGTTGCAGTTAACTTTATTTTTTAATTCAACTTAGATAGAATGCAAAAAAGGGCTTCCAGCATGACTTTTCATGACTTGTACTACATCAATACTAGAAATTACTGCTACCTCAATGGTTGTGCCATCATAGAGTGCTATCATATTTCCTTTTCCCCTTTTCTTTTGGCGATGAAGTACACTACAGTACTATTGTAACTTTTATGAACATTACTCGTCAAACATGACAATATTAATTCATAGGCTTTAATTTTCATTCTTTTGGGATCCTTTACCTCATTACATTCAACACTGACTTTTATAGGGTGCTTGTTAGAAGATATTTGGTTGGAGAGCAAGCAAAAGGACTTTTGAAACTTACTGCTAATAAAATATTAATAAATGTATGGATTCTGATTCTCTAACTAACTTTTAACTAAAGGAAAAACAAACTGCTAACACAGATGATTTTTGTTGCCCTCTTTAAATATCTTGTGCATTCTTAGTAATTGAAGGAAGAAAGGGGGTCTTAGTAATTGACGAAGGGCAAAAATTACAAGGTCTGACACAAACTTCTATCTATTCTTCAGATTCTTCTTTTGGCCACAAGAAGAGTTAAATGTTGCCCTCTATTTTTTGCTTCTCCTAAGTGATTGGCTTACACTCCTTTAACCTTTAAGTTCAGTTTCCTGTTAATGCTAGTGGTTACTCACTTTCCTTTTTCTGCTTGCATGCTATTAAAGTAATAGTTTTATGTGGATATTTGAGAGATCTAATAAATTGAATGGTTATGGCACAAGTATAATTTCAAAATTTGATGTTAGCCGTCGATTTCCGCAATTCCTATTGCTAATGGTCTATTCTACTTCAGATGGATGTACGTGGATCCCTTGCAGATCTTTTTAACATGCAGTTGAACCCGCTGTTGGCTTAAGACGTATGGAGAGCCAAGTGAGACGGGATCTTCTATGAAGAGCTTGGGAGAGGTTGGAGTAATAATTGATGTACTGCAGCTGTAATACTTTTCTCTACTGCTTTTCTCAGCATCTCATATTTTAATAGTTTCTTCAGGTTAGATTTAAGGGGTTATAGAACAATCTCCCTCCTGGAATATGATCCCGTTCACACTTTATGGATGTACATCGTTATTAAAATGACAATTGACCATCATTTGGCCTCACAGGGGAGGCCGGCACGATAAAAAGCCTCTACATGTGATGTCCAAAAAATGTAAACATGTAATTTAGTAAATTATAGCCCATTGTGGGGTGCAACCAATGTTATTATCTTTTTTATTGTATACAGCTTCCTTATTTGGCATCCCATAACTCTACTTGGATCCTCTGTTTTGGTGCATATTGGACCTGTAGCAATTCTTGCATGTATTCAACGGTGGTAGTTTGAGCTATAAGTAGAATGGCTATGAAATGAATTTTAACCCGACCAAATAAAGCGAACCAATCGCACTAAATCTTGTTTGAACCAATTATTAGGTTTTGGTAAAAACGTAAAGACTTTGAGGTAAGCCTATAGCCTTATCGAATAGAGAAAATTTTACTTTATACCCATTAATTCTAAACTATTTACCCTTTAATGCTTAGACCCAAATTATTTACTACTCCTATCCATGGGGCCCAAACCATTTACCCGGCACCTTCTAACTTCCAAGTTCCCATTGTATACGTCTTCTTGTACTACTAAAGGAGTATTACTTTTCATAAATATTCATCAATACAAGAAGAATAAGCCTGATCTCTCGGAAACAAAGATAAGAGTCTCATCTTTGTCAACGAACTGGCCGTTAAAATTAACGGAGGAACCATTGGTAAGGCCGTGCTTAGTGGGATATTGGGTACTATGGAGTGGAGAATCAAGGAAAGAAAAGGGAGATTTGAGGGAGAAGATATCGAAGCCGTAATTGGTTCTGCCAACGGTGAAGAAGATAATAAAACATGTAGTGACTCTGAATCCATAATGTTGTTGATTTGCTTTACAGCTGGGAAATGGTATCTGTTGTTAAAGAGAAATATGAGCTGCAATTGTGGTACTTGAGAAAGGCGACGGAGTGTAGGTAGGTGGAAAGTGTTAGCGTTAGGCATGACGTTTCTTCTTTTGTTTTGTTTTGACTAAATGGGAGAGATAAAAGGTTTCCCTTTTTACCTTGTGCTGTCGATCCTCTCCGTCTAAATTTTTATGTGTATTTGAAATTTTGAATATTCACCATTGTTGGACTTGAAGCTCTAGAGTTTAAAAATTTTATTTTGAAGATTTCTTGTTTGATTCAAAGTAAGTGCTATTAAATATTGTTTATAATACCTTTAGAAGTTCATACTGAAATTTGATAGCGTTTGGAGCTGATTTGAGGTAATTGAGATCGAAATTTTCAGTTGAAAATCAAAGAAGAACACAGCTACAGTATACCGCTACGGTATACAATATGATGTAGGAGTATATAGCTATACTGCAACAGTATACTATTATAGTTTACAATATACTGCAACGGTATATTGTAATAATCGAAGAAGAACACAGTTACCTAACAGTATACTGCTACAGTATACAATATACTATAGGAGTATATAGTTATATAGTTATACTGCAACAGTATACTATTATAGTATACAATATATTGTTATAGTATACTGTAATAATATGCAATATACTGTAATAATATGTTGTAATAGTATACAATATACTATAATAGTATACTTATTACTCGTAAATTCACTTGTCTTTTTCCTTTTAATTTGCTTTAAGCTTGTACCCAACATGAGAGACAAATTGAAAGTGCAAAAATATAAAATATTATAGTATGCTATATAATGTAACAATATACTCTTACAATTAGATCTTTTTAGAATTTTTTGAAATTTTTATTGACAACTGATATTATTTCAGTTTAATAATTAAATTAAACTTTTTTTAACTCTTTGCGTATAGTTGTATACCTTGTTGGTATAGCTATATACTATACTGGTATCATATGTTAGTTAATAATTTTTTGGTTGTATTAGCTATATTTAATTGGTACACAATTTGATTTTTCTTTAGTAATAATATAAAAAAAAGAATAATAAAAAATAGTGAAAATAGTAAATGAAATTAGATTATGAAGAGAAAAGGAATATAAAAAAAAAGTTAAATGAAATTAGAATAGGAAAAAAAATAAGAAGAAAACTAAAAAAAGAAAAAGGAAAAAGAAAAAAAAAGGAAAAAGAAAAGAAAAGAAGCATAGAAATAAAAAAGAATTGAAGAATAAATAAAAATTCCCCACAAAACCTACTATAGGTAGGAAATGTAATTAGTTTATGGATAGAAAAACAAATAAATAGACAATAAATAGTTTTATTTTTATGAGTTACTGTGTCAAAACCCCTATCGAATAATCAGGCAAGGTTGTGTTTTTGATTTGTACAACATACTGAAATAATGTGGGATTCAACCTAATTGCATTATGTTTAAATATTGTCACATTATACTTGAAAACATAAACAGTTTGCAGCTGCTCAAGAAGCCACTGGAGAAGGCACATGGTAGTGGACTTGTGGTAGCTGATTTGGTTTTGGCCTACTCCATTCTTGAGCCACAGTGGAGAACCGGGAGAAATTCAAAAATAGCCAAATTTATAACTGGTCGTTCAAAAATAGTCCAGTTTCAAAAGTAATCGAAATTTAATCACTTTTCATGTAAAGATAAATTTGAGAGAAAACACTATTCAAAACCCGGAAAATACGTCAGTATATTATACCGGAGTCCCAGCATAAGTATGCTTGAACTCCAGCTTATTATAGTGGAGTTCCAGGATAAGTATGCTGGAACTCCAGCATAATATGATGGAGTTCCAGCATAAGTACACTAGAACTCCAGCATAATATACTGGAGTTCCAGCAAGTATAATTGTCCAGTATAATATACTGGGGTTTGGAGCACCGATGCTCCAGTCTCCAGTATATTATACTGGAGTCAGCAAAGTATACCGGTCCAGTATAATATGCTAGAGTTCATACATAGGTGCACCGAACTCCAGTATATTATGCTGGACCGGTCTCTATTGCAGCAAAATAGTGGTTATTTTTCATTGACTTCGTAAACGCTGGCTATTTTTGAATGACCAGTCCGAAAACTAGCTCTACCGTACTATTTTTACAATTTGTTTTCATATATAACTTTCATTAAATTCCTCAATGACAATAGTTTATTAAAAAGATAAAACAAATTATATAAGCTTCCAAGCGATATACAGTAATGTAATTAAACAGTTATTGAAGAAGTAAATAGATAAGCAATTGACATTATTTTCATCGGTCTTTGTTCTCAACCAACTATAGACTTTTCAATTTTCAGGAAGGTGATGCTAAACATATTCATGAACAAAATTGATTTCGAGGACTAAATTGAATGCACTTTAATTTTGCTCCACGTGTACACGTTGATATCTATATTTTATTAAAAGGAAAGTAGTATGCATTGTGATTAATCCAAGTAGCAAGCTAAAATGAAGCCACTTGGCAATTTTAAGACAATATATATAATTACAAAGTATAAATGGAAACATAATTAATGGAAGTAGTTGAATGAATCTTATATATAATTTAGATAGATCTTAGACAAATTTAATATATTATCTATATTTATATTTATATGTATATTTATATCCATATCTACTATATTTAGTTCATATAATAATCTACTCATAGATTTTCTTCAATATTAGCTAGAAATATGGAGGTAAAAAGTTAATTTAAAAACTATAGTAGAAAAAATTAAAAAATATAGAAAGACGTAAACTGAGATAACATAGGACTATCTATACTTTGGAGTAAGTTAAAATATAAAATAAAATAAAAATTTATTTAAGATATTAAAGATTTATTGATTTTAAAAATTAAAAAAATTCAAGCAACAAAATAAGATCTTACATAAAATATACAAATTATATACAATGTAAAAAAAATTAAATATCTATATCTATCTATCTATCTATCTATATTATATTAAAAGGAGAGTAGTGAAGCATGAGGTTAAGCCAAGCGGCAAGCTAAAAAAAGTCACTTGGCAATTTTAAGACAACGTTAAAAATTTGAATTATAAATGGAAATATAATTAATGGAAGTAGTAGTTCAATAAGAATTATTTTTCAATTATGATACAAATCTCTATTAGTAGTATACTTTAGTTAACATTTTTTTGTATAATTATGGTAGTGACGAATTTTAATTAATTGATAAAGCTTTGTAACTGACCTTATTTTGGTACAATATACATTACTGTAGGTATCTTTAACTAAAATTTTATGCATAATTCAGTTATGGTAGGTATCCTTTTTTGAGAAAGAATCAATTAAATATTCGTTTTGTATTTTACACATTAATTTTAAGTTGAAATAGTAATTCTTTATTTAGTACAAACTTTGTATCAGACCTTATTTGGGTGCAATATACATTACTGTAGGTATCTTTAATTAAAATTTTGTGTATAATTCAGTTATGGTAGGTATCCTTTTTTGAGAAAGAATTAATTAAATCTTTATTTTGTATCTTACACATTAATTTTAAGTTGGAATAATAATTTTTTATTTAGTACAAGCTTTGTATCTGACCTTATTTGTGAGCAATATACATTACTATAGGTATCTTTAATTAAATTTTGTGTATAATTCAATTATGGTAGGAAAAATAATTAAATAGTAATATATATATATATATATATATATATATATATATATATATATATATATATATATATATATATATATATATATAATGAGAGATATATTAATGTTGACAATTCGGACAATAAATATTTTATACATAAATAAATATTTCTTAAAATAATAGTGAAAATATTGTTGCAATAATTAGAGTTTTTACGATTAATATTTGAACTGAGTATTGCTAGGTTAAGTTTGAAAGTATAAGATGATTTTTAGAAAGGTGGTCCAATGGAGAAAATAGAAAAATAAGATATATTTGAATTTGAGATGGGACTTTTTTTTTTTTAATATGATAAGAAAATTCATATTTAAGAATATGAGCAATAGAGTCAAAGTTACTATTGAAGTAATTTTTATTTATCATTTATATTATATTAAAATGAATGTGATAAAAGTGGGTATTAAATTCAAGTAAACTAATAAAAAGCATATGACAACGTTAATAATATTAAGTATTGAATATACAATAGCAAAATGAGAAACAAACAAAGAAAAAAATCAAAATTTCTATCATAAAGAACGAAAAAGAATAAAACTTATTTAAATTTGATATAATTTTTTTTAAGTATGATAAAAAATGGTCATGATGTGGATAAGGCTACATAACTGAAGTTTAATAGATTAAAAAATTTTAAAAAACCAAATATTAATAAATTAGAGATAATGTAAGGTTATTTATACTAAGAATTAGTTTAAAAAATAAAATAAAGTAAATATATAATGCTTAAAAATATTATTAATAAATTTAAACAATTTGATAATTTTGGGTATTAATTTTAAATAAAATAAATATTTATTTCAACATTAAAAAGTCATACATCTATTTATATAATAATATTAAATGATATAAGTAGATTATGATATAAAATAAAGAGGCATGTTAATGAAAGCCACATAAGAAAATAAAATATTATATATTAGGTAACTTAATAGCAATAATCAAAAATTTAAAAATATTTAATATTAGAAATAGAAGGGAAAGACGATTGGAACTTGTGATTTAGATTAAAATTATGGTGAAACGCTCAAACTATGGATAGGACTACAAAATTAAAGTTTTACTAGATAAAAAAAATAAAAATTGGATAACAAATTAAAACTACGGAAATACAAAATAAATATCTCGTGTGGGTAATTTTATGAACGGAAATTAAAGTCTATTTGTATCCTAACGTTAAAAGAGAAAGAAAATTTAATTACACGTGATACAAAAATAATTATAAGAAAATTCAATAGATTTAAAATATAATAATAAAAAAATTATCTATTAATATTTTAAACTAATTCAAAGTTATAACTTAAAATAAAATGTGATATTATATATTTTGTTTATTGGTAAAATATTAATGTAAAAAACTAATTAAAAATTCATAGTAGGGAAGAGGATGTATAAAGAGGAAAATAGAGATAGTGTGAGAATATTTATACTTTGAATTAATTAAGTATAAGTATATTAAATAATTAAATAATACTCAAAAATATTATTGAAAGATTTA